>NC_092370.1:53977726-55190643 GCF_030028105.1 Mobula birostris | reverse complement strand
AAGAACACATCAAGAATAGTAGAAATTAAGGTAAACAAAGTTCAATGTTGTAGAAAGTATTTTTCACATAAGCAACCAAAGAGGAGTTGGCCAGAATTGATTGGAAAAAAGAACACTGGCAGGGATGATGGCAGAGCAGCAATGGCTGTAACTTCTGGAAGCAATTCGGAAGGTACAGGATATATACATTCCAAAGAGGAAAAAGTATTCTCAAGAAAAGATGACACAACCGTGGCTAACAAGGGAAGTCAAAACTAAAATAAAAGCCAAAGAAAGGATATATAAAGAGCAAAGATTAGTAGGAAGTTTGAGGATTGGGAAGCTTTTAAATCCAACAGAAGGTAACTAAAAAAGCAATTAAGAAGGCAAAGATAGAATATAAAAGTAAGCTAGCCAATAATATTAAAGAGGATACCAAATGTTTCTTCAGATACATGAAGTTTTAAAGAGAGGCGAGAATGGATTTGGACCACTGGAAAATGATGCTGGAGAGGTAGTAATGGGGGACAAGGAAATGGAAGATGAGCTGAATAAGTATTTTGCATTGATTTTCAATGTGTAAGATACCAGCATTTTGGTGGAAGTTCCAGGTGTCGGGGGCATGAAGTGTTTGAAGTTACCATGATTAGAGAGAAGGTTCTTGGGAAACTGAAAGGTCTGAAGGTAGATAAGTGACCTGGACCAGATGGTGTACAACCCAAAGAGGTGGCTGAAGAGATTGTGGGGGCATTAGTAATAATCTTTCAAGAACACTAGATTCTGGGATGGCTCCAGAAGACCAGAAAGTTGCAAATATTATTCCATTCTTCAAGAAGGGAGAGAGGCAGAGGAAAGGAATGGTAAAAGGCCTTGATAGAGTGCATGTGGAGAGGATGTTTCTTATGGTAGGATAGTCTAAGACCAGAAGACACAGCTCCAGAATAGAGATGCATCCTTTTAGAATGGATATGCAGAGGAATTTCTTGAGCCAGAGAGTGGTAAATCTGTGGAATTCATTGTCAAGGGCAGCTGTAGAGGCCAAGTCTTTATGCATGTTTAAGGCAGAGATTGATAGATTCTTGATTGGTCAGGGCATGAAGGAATATGGGGAGCAGGCAGGAGATTGAGGATGAAAGGAAAATTGGATCAGCCGTGATGAAAATGGCAGAGCAGACTCAATGGGCTAAATAACCTAATTCTATTCCTATATCTTATGGTCTTCTGGTTCTACCTGCCTGTCAAAGCAACAACAGCTTCCACGACTTTTTAGGAGCCACAATCAGAAGGTTCCAGCTGTCCTGGGATTATACAAAGGCTGGCAAAGTAAGTGGATTTTTCATGCATTCTAAGAACGTAGATAATGCTTAAACAACCATCTTGCATTGAACTCTTTAAAACCTTGCAACTTTTCTAGTGAGCTGAACCTGAGGTCTTTTATGCTGCAGGTACTGGGATCCGATTGGCTCCTGCTTTGGTCTACCTCTTGTTTTATGTGTATCAATCAGAGACTGAATGACACAATTTGGGATGTTCATACGCTTAGCTGAGGCATTTCTCACACAACGTCTGAAGTCATGTTCACACATACAGCTTTGGGAATGTCTTTAGGCTGGTGACCTGGAATTCTCTCCCATGCTTCTAGCACCACAAGTACTGAGGTATGCTCAGTCAAATTTCTGAAAATTTGCCGGTATGATCTTGAATATACTCTCTCTATGAAAACAGTCTAGGTTAACTTAAAGCACAATACCCCAAGAGAAATGGAAAGAAATGGGAGACATTAGCTTATTGTACAGCATTGAAAATTCAGCCTTTGCATGCACTAAATATCACATATGTATGTGTGTTTAATATTGGTTCTGAAGTTTGTTACCTTTAACGGCAGTGGAACTGACTTAGGACATGAAATCCAGTGAACATATGCTATTGCTTTGTCTGTGAATTTTTCTGTTCCTTTCAATTGAATTAAAAGTTTGGCATTAATATGGCATCTTTCACATTTGTCAATGACAATGTAGTAGCTTCTAGGAAATTACAACTCTTTAGAATTTGAATTTTCTTCCAACCAGCTCTCAGTTCCTTTTGAAAATAGTGTGATGATAACAAACAATTCAGCTGATCATGTACAGTACCTATTCTCAAGTACTGAATAATAACAAACTTTTTTTGGATTTTTACTAAACCTGATAAATCACTTCTTCCTGTTTTATTTTAAAATTGACTCCTCAAAAACCACGTACCCTCTCGGTTTGCTGGCATTTAGCTTTTATATCAGCAACAGAGAATGGATTTTTTTTTAATCACACTTGATGTAATTACCTTTTACCAGACTTTTAAAATATATTGCAAACTATCACACAAGACATTAAGTGGATTAAACCTGAGTACACTTAACTGAAAATTTCCTCATTGTAAGTCCAGTTGAATAACTTCAAAAACTTTTGGATTAGGACTGGAAATAGTTTATTGTTGACAGCAGCAGATTTTTACCAGCTAATGGTCACAAACATATCACTGGGACACATAATACAGTGAGATACTGTTTGTCATAAATGATGTGAGTACGTTCTCCCCATAGAAGCCCTTAAATAACTTCAGGAAGAGATGACGTAGGGTTGCTGATGATTAAGGGTTAATGTGACTAGGAATTCTGCTTGACTTTAATGAGGTGGACAACTAGTAGAGAGTACTGGTGAACTTCCTGCTGTTTGTTCTGACAGGATCTCTTGGACAACTAAAGTGCTGATGTTCAGGATTATCAGAAGCTGTTGAAAACAATCCCAGACTCCAGGCAGTTTCCCCCTGCAGATCCCAGTAATGACCCAGCCTGCTGTATTTCAAGATACAGGGCTCATCTAATAGAAACTGAGCCTGTTGTGGAAAGTTGACTTAGCTCGAACTTTGAAAGAACTTTAGGTGAAAGTGCAAAGTGCATCCATGCATTAAGACTTCAATGGATATAAAAAATGAAAAATTTGAATATTGGACAAATGAATTGATATTGCACACTTTATACTAAAATTACCCATTATATGTGTCACTGTGAACCAATGTAACACCAAAGAGGTCACAAGGGGGAAATCACTAAATGGTGTTGCATTAATTGGTGACTGTAGGCTTCTGCCTTTGCTGAAAGGCATATATCATAAATACCTTGTGTGTAGCATAGTGAGCAACTTACGCCATCATAAAAATGAAGAATTTGCTTCCATGCTCCTAAAGCAAAATGGACCAAGACTGTATCCCATTCAATGGTGCCAGTGATTTGACCTGATATCATGGAGACTTTATTATCTTTATCATCTAAACAATGGAAATTAAAATGGTTAGCTTCTAAAAAGAGCTTAAATCTTGGTATCCATCAGATGTGATGCATTAGCAGCAGCAAAAGATTTGTATTTCACCGTAATCTGTGAACTCTTAATCCAGCATATGACTCAATCAACTATTTCTGTACCAGCAGTGAATTAGGGCAGACTCAATGAGTAATGTAGGAGGACTTGCAATGAGCAGCACCAGCCCCTATGAATGGGGTGAAGCTACAACACAGAACAACATTTCTGTTAAATTGTAATAGCAGAATCTACAGTGAATGGATTAAATCAAATAAACAGTTACAAGGAAGAGGAGGCTCCATGAACATTTCCATTATCAACTATTCCAGACTATAGAAAGTGTCAAAAAACAAGACATTAATAAACATCTACAGTCAGAAGCACCACACAAATAACCCAAGTTGCATCCTTCTGAGGTTTACTGAACTTGTGGCACAGATCAGTATCAAAGCAGATGATTTCGTGGCCATTAAAGAAACCTGGTTGCAAAGTGGAGATGACTGGGAATTAAATATTTAAGGGTATCAGGTAATATGGAAAGATAAGCAGGAAGGCAGAGGAGGTGGGATGGTGCTCTTGATTAGGGTTGAGATCAGGGCGATTGTGAGAGATGATATAAGATCTACTGAGCAGAATGTTGAGGCCACCTGGGTAGAGATTAAAGAGAAAATATCACTGGTGGGTGTTGTCTGTAGGCCACCTAATAAAAATATTGCAATAGCAGAGGTGATTAACCAAGAAATAACTGAGGCTTGTAAGAACGGAATGGCAGTTGTCATGGGGGATTTTAACTTCCACGTAGATCGGGTGAATCAGGTTTGTCAAGGAAGTCTTGAGGAGGACTTCATAGAATGCATCCATGATGGCTTTCTTGAGCAGCATGATAGTGAACCCACAAGGGAAAATATTATATTAGATCTAGTTCTGTGCAATCAGACAGGTAAGATTAATGACCTTGTAGTCAGGGATCCTCTTGGAAAGAGTGATCATAGTATGATTGAATATTGCATTCATTTGGAGGATGAAATAGTTAGATCTAAAACTAGTGTATTACGCTTGAACAAGGGAGACTACATCAGGATGAGGGAGGAGTTGGCTAATGTGGATTGGGAGCACAGGCTATTTGGTAGGACAGTTGAAGAACAGTGGAATACTTTCAAAGAGATTTTTCACCGTGCTCAACAAAAATATATTCCAGTCAAAAGTAAGGACAGTAAATGTAGGGAGAGCCAGCCTTGGATAACTAAGGAAATAAAAGATAGTATCAAATTAAAAGTTTATGTGTACAAAGTTGCAAAGAATAGTGGGAGACTAGAGGATTGGAAAAACTTTAAAAAGCAACAGAGAACAACTAAACGAGAAATAAGGAAAGGGAAGATGGAGTATGAAAGTAAATTAACACAAAATATAAAAACAGATAGCAGAAGTTTTTATAAATATATAAAGCAGAAGAGGGTGGCTAAAGTCAACGTAGGTCCCTTGGAAGACGATAAGGGGAAATTGATATTGGGTGATAAGGAAATGGCTGAGGCATTGTGTTGGTCTTCACGGTGGAGGACACGTCTAATATGCCAAAGAAGGACGTTATGGACGAAATGGGAGATGAGGACCTCGATAAAATCACTGTCACTAAAGAGATAGTGATGAGTAAACGAGAGGGCCTGAAGGTAGATAAGTCCCCTGGTGCTGAAGGAATTGATGGAGGTTATAGTAGATGCATTGGTAATTATTTACCAAAAATCTCTAGACTCTGGGCAGGTCCTGGCAGATTGGAAGACAGCAAATGTCACACCACTTTTTAAAAAAGGATGTAGGCAAAAGACGGGCAACTATAAGCCAGTTAGCTTAACATCTGTAATCAGGAAAATGCTTGAAGCTGTCATTAAGGAAGAAATAGCAGAACATTTAGAAAGGAGTGGTTCCATTAGACAGACACAGCATGGATTCAGACAGGGGAGGTCCTGTTTGACAAACTTACTGGAGTTCTTTGAGGACATAATGAGTACAGTGGATAGAGGGGAACAGTTGGATGTCATATACTTGGATTTCCAGAAGGCGTTCGATAAGGTGCCGCACAAGAGACTTACAAATAAGGTACGGATGCACGGAGTTGGAGGAAGTGTATTGGCTTGGATAGTGGATTGGTTAACCAATAGAAGGCAGAGAGTTGGTATAAATGGGTGTTTCTCCGGTAGGCAGTCAGTGGTGAGTAGGGTGCCGCAGGGGTCAGTGATGGGCCCACAGCTGTTTACCATTTACATTGATGGATTTGGAAGAGGCGACTGAGTGTAGCGTAGCAAAATTTGCTGATGACGCTCAACTAAGTGGAAAAGCAAATTGTACAGATGATGTGGAGAGTCTGTAGAGGGATATAGATAGGTTAATTGAGTGGGCGAAGGTCTGGCAGATGGAATACAACATTGGTAAATGCGAGATCATCCACTTTGGAAGGAATAACAGAAGAGCAGATTATTCTTTAAATGGTGAAAGATTGCAGCATGCTGTTGTGCAGAGGGAGTTCGGAGTGCTTGTTGATGAATCGCAAAAAGTTGGCTTGCAGGTACAACAGGTTATTAAGAAGGCAAACGGAATGTTGGCCTTCATTGCTAGAGGGATTGAATTCAAGAGCAGGGAGGTCATGCTGCAACTATACAGGGTACCGGTGAGACTGCACCTGGAGTACTGTGTGCAGTTCTGGTCTCCATACTTGAGGAATGATATACTGGCTTTGGAGGCAGTGCAGAGGAGGTTTACCAGATTGATTCCAGGGATGAAAGTGTTAACCTATGAGGACAGATTGAGTCACTTGGGACTATACTCTCTAGAGTTCAGA
This sequence comes from Mobula birostris, assembly GCF_030028105.1. NCBI lineage: Eukaryota > Metazoa > Chordata > Chondrichthyes > Myliobatiformes > Myliobatidae > Mobula > Mobula birostris. Next base: position 55,184,496 of record NC_092370.1, on the reverse strand, counting down.
AGAATGAGAGGGGATCTTATAGAAACATACAAAATTTTGAAAGGGATAGATAAGATAGAAGTAGGAAAGCTGTTTCCATTGGTAGGTGAGACTAGAACTAGGGGACATTGCCTCAAGATTCAGGGGAGAAGATTTAGGACAGAGATAAGGAGAAACTGTTTTTCCCAGGGAGTGGTGGATCTGTGGAATTCTCTGCCCAGGGAAGCAGTTGAGGCTTCTTCACTAAATATATTTAAGAAACAGTTAGATAGGTTTTTACATAGTAGGGGAATTAAGGGTTATGGAGAAAAGACAGGTAGATGGAGCTGAGTTTACAGACAGATCAGCCATGATCTTATTGAATGGTAGGGCAGGCTGGACGGGCCAGATGGCCTACTCCTGCTCCTATTCCTTATGTTCTTATGAGATCCCACTACCTTAGAAGCCAACCTTGGCCCAACTTAATTCAATCCATGTGATGTCAGGAACTTGATTTTGTCTACGTTCTACTATATAGCTGAGGGAAATAAACAGCGGAACAAGTCTATGTCTAGGATTCAACACTGAAGACTTTACCACCATGCCTCCCAACGATAAAGTAGGCAAAGATTGTGTCACATTAAATAGCTCCATGATGTGGAGCTGATACGGTTTAACTTGGGAAAAACACCACTTATCAAATGGGCATCTCTAGAAATAGCTCTAGCCAAGCAGTTCCAGAAGGGTAACAGCACTGATATTCAATCCACAATGTGGAAAATTGCCCATATATACCGAGCCACAAAACAGGAGATTCAGTTAATTATATCATTATCTCTTTCTTTAGAGAAGTGATGGAATTTGTTATCAGCTGTGCTATCAAGTGACATTTCCTCATCAATAATCTGATTGCTTTTTCAGAATGGCTTAGCTGCAAACCTCATTGCTGCCTTGATCCAAATGTAGACAAAATAGCTGGATTTCAGGGGTGAGGTGAGAGTGATTGCCCTTGATATCAAGGCAGTATTTGACCAAATGTAGCATCTACAGGCTCCAATAAATCAAAGTCAATGGATACGAGGGAAAATCACACCTCTTAAAGAAGATGTCTGTGGTTGTTGAAGGGCAGTGGTCTGAGTCACAGGAATTCTTTTGGGCAATATTTCTGCTCCACCACCCTTACTCGTCAATACCCTTGCAGCTCAAGAAAAGAAACTGGACTCTTTATTGTCCAATGTTCAATTATGCCTCAGAAAATGAACCATTCGTGCCTGCATGTAGCAGGCCATAGCTGACATTTAAGAATAGGCTGAAAAGTGGCATGCAAAATGTATTCCACAGGTACCACAAAGCCCCAGACAATGAATATCTCCAACAAAAATAAATCAAACTGTCTACTTGTGACATTTGTGACGGGGTCCTGAATTACCCCTATGAACTGTGATTTTGAAAGAGAGAGAGACAGGTGCCCAACACAAGCACCTTATTGAAAAGAGAGAGTTCTTTAACACCGACATTTTGTTTTTAAGAGAGAGAGAGAGACGAAGATAGCTTTGGATGATGTTATGGGTTTTCTGCAGCATGTTTACATTTCTACAAGGACGCTGCCTGCTTGAAAATTTTTACAGACAGAGAAGGGACCTTAGCTGTACAGATAATTAAATGAAGGATTGCAAGCATAACATTTTTACTCACAGGCCTTCATTTAATTGTTTTAATTGTACTGATTGGTTAAATTGGTCTCCTGCATTTTAACATATGATTGACATGATTCTTTTAATATAATGCCACAGTTTAAAAATTATTAGAATAATCGCAACTTCTAACGAGAAAAAGTAGATCAGCTTTCACACTGTAGGATGTTTTAACTAATACACTGGGTACTTTTAACTCAGTTTTTGGGGTTGTAAGACCATTTCTTTGGTTGGTTCATCTATTTTATCAAGTTATAAGATCAATAATTGCTTCAACTACTTTCCAGTTTTGCTTATTGCATTCAGATTGTTAAAAATAAATAATTAGCCAGAAGATGCATGCCATGGATCAGTGGCTTAAAGAAAAACAACCATTAAGTGGAACCAGCTACATAACTCATGATCACTGAAGGTGTAAGTCATGCTGCCCTTGACATGGATTTATACAGGGGTGAAATTGAAGTTCATTGCTTCCATCTTCTCACAGGAAAATGAGTGAAAATAAATCCAATTTAGCAGGATAATTTCCCTCAAACAAATATGATTGTCAGAAGCACCTGTTCAGGTGATCATATTGTTTATGGTTCTGTAGTAGCATCCCATAAAGCTGCCTAAGATATTTGTTAGAACCATTGAATGTGCTAAGTAGGAGAAATACCTGTTTTACAAACTAAAACAGAGATAGTTTTACACTCAACATGGCAGGTTTTGAACCGAGACTGTTGTATACAGGATTCCAAGAGATCTCTTTGGATGCCTAGTAAATTTCTACAGTTCACTTACTGTATAATTTATGGTCTGAGTACCACAACTGAATGGGCCTTGGTCCTACCTGTTCTCACAGAGATACTATAGTTGGTGCCAGAAATTCTCTGTATTCCAGTGTCCGAGCACAATCATTTACCATTCACACTCAATATGATATAACTAAAGTTTCATAGAAATTTAGTATTGCCTTCCAATGTTGGTATTATGAAAATGATCAACAGTTTTGTTTATTTAGTGTTAACTGGGGGGTAATTTATCATAAATTACCAGTCCCCGAGTTCCATCCTTGTTTATGAGATTTCTGTATAGTCTAACTCAGAGAGGTGTTTAATGCAAGCTGTCAAACTTCTGAAACTCAGAAAGAAAATTGTTCAGTAAATTGCCTCTTTATCATGGAGTCACTTTACTACAGAACAAGAATGAAGAGTACGATGGGGTAAGAAGCACCGCGCAAACCAAGCACTTCTATTTATTCTCCAGTCTTATCATCCATGCTCAGAAAATATGCAAAAGTGTGCATGACAGAAATGACAAAATATCATAAGCCTCTTGGAAATGCCAATTATCATGGGTATCCCTCAACATCTTTCTTCTATGTTATTGAATACAATAAAAACAAGGCAAACTGCTTTAGGACCAATCACTTGTCAGGACTTTTGCATACAAGAAGAATTTGTAAGAGATTATTTATTGCTGCTACACAAATTATGTCAATAATTCTGCCTTTGCCTGTTTTGCACATGCAACATAAGGTTTATTTTGACAGTTATCATTATAAACCTGTGAAATTTTAATTCAGTTTTTATATTCCATTATGTGGTGCTTCATTTACTTTTTACTCATGGAGATAAAATAAGTTCAAGTTAACTTGCAGGCATAATAAAAAAAAGTGAATAGAAGGACCAGAACAGCAGTTCAACATAGCCTCAGTGATAACATCATGTGCTGCAAGGAACTTACTCACTTTATGTCTTTCTTAGTGGTTGAAACAGATATTTTCTACAAAAAAAAGGTATGTTGTTTAATTAATTTGACTTAATGTATACCAAATACAAGATAATATTTTAAAACAAGAGTACACAAAAATCATTGGAGGAGGATTCATTTGAAATACCAATTGCTAGCTTGCCAATACCAATGTATTATAATATTTTATTTAGACTATTTTTAGTGAGTATATCCAAAATAGGTCATAATTGCAAAAATTGAATGTGGCATTTTCATTTTAATTCTCTGCATTAAGAACAAAATTACAGAGATTAAATGGTCATGAAAAGTTATATAACTGTTTGAAAACTGGTGTATTTTGTTTACAAGAGTAGCTTACAACATCTCAATATTGAAGCAATCAAATGTCAGAGGACTTCTCAATCCACGCATAGGCAAAAAGTGTTAAATATGGTCAGCTTGGTTTGGTTGTTATATCCAGTTTACTAAGGTTTGGATCAATGCCCAACAGATGTTGTAATCATTTTATATGACCTGCCAGAGCTAACCACACTAAATTAACCACTTATTGACTCAGCTCTGGATCCAATTTTGTGAATGGTTATCACTTATTAAGGCCAAACTCCTTTTAAATCAACTTACAAATCTTAAAGGAAGGTTTGTTATGGGTGTCGGATGCCCTGTCAAGCATTTTACCATAAACCTGACTTGTAGAGTGTTCATGAATGACAAGACAGGAGAAAGATGACAGGACTTAAAATGCAGTTGTTACCTTGGTTTCAAGAAATGGAAAGGAGGAGAGATGTTTAGTTTATAAATTGGATCATCTTATAGTTTGGGAATCAATGCCACTCACAACAATGTGGCTACATTTAAATTGCTCAGGCTTCACAGTATCTGCCTCAGGCAACTTGATTCATGCCCTTGTCATGACAATCTCTGCCCTAATATTTGAGGTGACTGTATCTACGTATTTTTACACCTGAATACAAAGTGAGTGCTGGAAAAAGGACAAGCATGTCAAACTCACAAGTGGTGTACAGTACAATAATTTGTGGCAGTTTAATCACACGCTATTCCATAATGTTCTATCATTTTAGTTCACGTTTGTTTGTCATTTAGGTTAAGTTATATCAGCTATAAATCTTTCATTCATATTACAACACAAGCAAATGTTAAATCCGTTATACGTATTTGTTAAAAATGGAGATATGTGTAGAAATGACTGCATAGAGGTGATCAGAAACTTTAAATCAAACCATTAGTGAAGATAGGTGACCTATGCCATCAATTCCATTATTTTGTAAATTATTTTCTTCTGCTTCATTAACTTCGCTATGCTACACAGCAACCTCTAACTGATAGAACAGTTAAGAAATCTCTTCCTTCAGCCCTTCCAATAACACTCTTCAACCAGCTACTAAAAGGTCACTGGTTGGCTCTTCCTATAGTTTCTTCTCCATCGTATGAAGTGTACCTCACCTGGCCAGATCTCTCCCAGTTTAGATTAATATCTTAATGCAGAAAGTAACCATGTTGATGTACTCTGAGGTGCAATAAGTTTGTACTGCACCAATGGACCGCCTAACTTGCTTCTAGCTTTAAGAGATATTAATGTTTAGTAAAGCAATTCTACTTAGTGATGGTATCATTAGCCCATGTACACAGAGCATGCTGGTTGGCTGAGTCTGAATTTATGAAATTGACAAGTTGGCTTTTTATAAAGGGAAATTGCAGCTTCAAGTGCTAATTATCAATAAACAGCAGTAATTACTAGGCTTGAAAGCTTGTGTGCATTTTATGAGTAATACATTCCCTAATACCCAAATGCCTTCAAAGAATCATATTTGAATAATTATAAAGCATTAATTAAGAGCAAAAGCTATAGCATTTCCTTTTAGAATGATCTGTCTTCATACTTCAGGTATAGTCTGACACACTCTGCAAACTACACATAAATGGGCCATTTATAAATAGATTGTTCCAGAATGACTTTTGAAAGGAAAGTGACAATATGACCATGATAACTTTCAAATGAGAGACTTGCAACAAAAATTCAGAGAACAAAGTACTTTTACACGTGGGGATTCAATATGGTCAGTCGAAAGATTGGAAGTGAGGTACTGTAAATTCCAATTAATAATCTGACATTCAATTAATAATCTGACATTTTTGATATAATTTTCAACTTCTCCACAAATTGGAAAGTATTTTCTCATATGTTTTGTGGTAAAAAGATTTAACTTTGAGTGGCTTTGGAAAGCTTGAAGAAAGCATAAAGATTGGGATTGGTGTAAAAAGAAACAAATTGTCCCGGAATCAAGAATTGAACTTAACAGCCAACCTTCAAATCTCTTTGATTGTAATGCACAAAAGTTGACTACGCAAATAGCTATTGTCCTTCAGGAGGAAAATATCATCCCAGGATTTGAATCATGCTAATCATCAGAAATGTATTCTTCTTATTAATAGAGCTGTCAGCCATCTCATGCTTTTTGTTCATACATCTTTGCATTCTGATTTGGGGTTCTCATGAAAGTATTCATGAATATGAATGCTCTGTGCAAGAGACACTGTGAAAGTACTTGTTATGAAATAATATATGGATTTTTATGGATAAATAAAACATACATGGTAAATAAGCAGGAAACATAATGAAACACCTTGATTCCGACAAGTGACCCAAAGTAGAGGTATACAAATGAACTCCCACTTTTACAGTGAGAACACAGACACAAAATACTCTTTCAGCTGATACTAATAATCTCATCAGAATGCAAAAGCACCAACTGTGTTATAAAACCAATGATCTGTTATATTCTACGAGAATTTACTAAAGCATAATGTCATTTCCTATAGATTGAAGACCTTCAAAGAAAACAGGACTAAAAAAATGTTTACATCAGCTAAACATAAAGAGGTTTAGTCAAACACTTCTCTAAAAGGATCACACATTTTAGTTAATAGCTACAGTAATCATATACATATTACATTCACTTTGTTGGATAATGTAAGACAGACATAAATACATTGCAGAGCAGACACAATTATAATAATTTAAAATAAGGTTATCAGTTCAGGTACAATAAGTTCCAGAGTGCACTGAAATTTATTGTACTTTATGTAAATTGTCAGCTGATAATATTCTTTTGGTTTGTATAATAGTGGGATAAGGACTCTATTAGTAAAAATTATATACTTTAGCCAATTCAACAACAAATTCACTTTTCTGAGATAAACTTCCTTTTTGTTGATTTTGACCTCATAATGATTCAATATTCTGCTGCAGATAATTAGGATTAAATATGACAACCAAGAAATAATCATTTAATAGGTACAGTATAAGTTTAATAACTACTAAAACACAGAACAATAATGGCACACAATGAGAGGATTCTTTCCTAACAGTTGTCTTAGACATTCACACAGAGGTAAGATTTAACAACAAAGTTTAAATGCAAATATGAAAAGAACTTCTTAAAAAAAACTTACTTTTCTGTTCTGTTTGACAAAATATTGTAAAGGATTTAGTGCCCAATAAATTTAACAGTTTTGCACAACTTTAATTTGGGATCATGATGCAATAATACACATGGAAAGTGAGAAGCATGAATTAAATGCAAATTTATCAAATTTAGAAAATTATGACTAATTTAATAATGTTAGGACAAGACAATAATGAGTCATAGAGCATCACAGCACAGAAACAGGACCTTTGGTCCATCTAGTCCATACTGAACTGTTATTCTGCCTTGTCCTATCTGTCGATCCGCACCTGGACCACAGACCTCCATTTTTCTCCAATCCATTTACTTATCCAAACTTATCTTAAGTATTGCAATCTAACCCACATCTACCACTTCCGCTGGGAGCTCGTTTCACACTTGCACCAAACTTTGAGCTCTGAGTGAAGAAGTTCCCCCTCAGGTTCCCCTTAAATATTTCATCTTTCACCTTTAACCTATGACCTCTATTTCTTATCTCACCCAACCTCAATGGAAAAAGCCTGCTTGCACTTACCTTAACTATGCTCCACATAATTTTGTATAAAATCTCCCTTCATTTCCTATGCTCCAGGAAAATGCATCTTAATCTATTAAACCTTTCCCTATAACTATAAATTCAAAGTGGAAAGTACAATTATTATCACAGTATGTATACTTTATACAATCTTGAGATTCATTTCCATACAGGCAGCCACAAAACAAGGAAAACAAAGGAACCGATTAAAAAAAGACCATCAAACACCCAATGTACAGAGAAACAAAATGTGCAAACTATAAAGGTAAGCAAATAGCTTCTGAGAAGTTCACAGAAGTGAGTCCACACTGTGATAGCTGCAGGCCACAGCTATTGCTTGGTGCGGAGATGAGTGAACATCGTGGAGCAACAAACTGAAGTTCAGTGTAGAGTTGAGTAAAACTCGCGGAGCAGCAATTGAACTGGCCCACCCCTTGCCTCCTGCCCCGACACCCTGACCTTTTCAATCTGGGCTGGTGCTTAAATCATTCAAAACCTCAGATCTTTCCTCACTCTCAAGCCTGAGTCCAGATCCTGCCACCTTGACTCTGCATCACCTCCACTCTCCTCGCCTTCATTCTGCCAAATTGAATTGCCTCCAAGTCAAGCACCAGCCAAACATTGGCTCATCGCCCGCTCCCTGGCCCGGACCCCACCACTTCAGTTCAGCCCGTACACACCATGCCGCAATGGTGCTGCACAACCTGGCATTTTTGCGGTGGGATCTGAAGTCTCAAAAGTGCAGGAAGTTGCAGTCTATTGTTTGCAATGGGTGTTTACCAGAAAAAGTATGATTAATAAAATATTTAGTTCGTTTCTTGCCGTATGCCATCTGCCATATGTTAGCCCATTTTTCCAGCCGGTGCAGATTCCACTGCAAACTTTGATAGCCTTCCTCTCTGTGCACTATGCACCAGTCTTGGTGTCATCCACAGATTTGCTGATCCTGTTTACCATATTATCATCCAGATTGTTGACATAGATGACAAACCTCAACAGACCCAGCACTGATTGCTACGACGCACCACTGGTCACAGGCCTCCAGTCAGAGAGGCAACCATTTACTATCACTCTCTGAGCTCTCCTGTAAAGCCAGTGTGGATACCTCATCCTGAATGCCAATCAATTGAACTTTCTTGATCAGCTTCCTATGGTGGGACCTTGTCACAGGTCTTGCTAAAGTCCATGTAGACAACATCCATTGTCTTTTGTTCATCAATTTTCCTGGTAACTTCCTTGAAAAAAGTAAAGGATTGGTTAGACATGACCTACCATGCACAAAGCCATGTTGACTATCCCTAATCAGGCCCTCTCTATCCAAATGCTTATCTATGCTGTCCGTTAGAACACTTGCTAATAAATTGCACACTACTGACATCACACTCGCTGGCCTTTAATTTCCTGTCTTATTCTCAGAGTCTTTCTTGAACAATGATAGGACGTTAGTTACCCTCCAGTCCTCCAGCACTTCACTCATGGTTAAGGATGTTTTAAATACCTTTGCCAGGGCCCTTGAAAATTATGCATTAACCTCTCACAAGGACAGAGGGGGCACCTTGTCAGGTCCCGGGCACTAATCTACCCTAATTTGCCTCAGAATAATAAGCACCTCCTCTTCTGTAAGACATATATGGTCCATGACCCTACTGCTGTTGTGCCTATAGACTATATGTCTATCTCCAAAGTAAATACTGATGCAAAAAAATTGTTCAGGATCTTTCCCATCTCTTTTGTCTCCATGCATAGATGACCACATTGATCTTCAAGTGGACCATTTGTGCCCCTTCTTATCCTTTTCATCATAATATATCAATAGAACCCCTTGGGATTCTCCTTCACCTTGTCTGCCAGAGCAACTTCATGTCTTCTTTTAGCCTTCCTGATTTCCCTCATAATAGACGGCCCCTTACTTACCAAACATCCCTTTGCCAGAAAACAACATATCCCAATCCACACCTTTCTATTGCCATCAAATTTGGCCTTCCTCAAATTTAGAATCACAACCCTGAGGACCAGTCCTATCCTTCTCCATAATTATCTTGCAACTAATGCAATGGTGATCAGTAGATGCAAAGTGTTCCCCTACACACATTTCTGTCACCTACCCTGTCTCATTCTCTACTAGGAGATCCAGTATCACACTCCCTCCAGTTAGGACCTCTGTGTATTGATTAAGGAAACTTTCCTAAGCATATTTGACAAACTCTATCCCATCCAGTCCTTTCACAGTATGGGAGTCCCAGTCAATATGTGGAAAGTTAAAATCGCTTACTATCATTTATTTTTCCTGCAACTGTCTGCTATCTCTACAAATTGCTCCTCTAAGTCATGTTAACTTTTGGGTGGTCTATAATATAATCCCATTAACCTGGTCATACCTTTCTTACTCCTCAGTTTTACCCATATAGCTTCTAGTAAATGAGCTCTCCTGTCTGTCTTGCTTGAGCATTGTCATGACAAGTAATATCACTCTTCACCATTTAATACCCCCCACCATCTTTCATGCTTAAAAAAAACAGAACCCTGGAACGCTGAGCTGCCAGTCAATACTTAATAATCATTTCCGCCAACTCATACAACTGAGGAACAGCAACATTTTGAATACTGTATTGTACTCAGATCTATACTTCTGAGAGTCTGTGACCCCTCTGATATTCTCCAGCTGTAATTCCAGTGAAAGCACTGGATGCCAGATTTGTGCTGCCTTTGTTCGGTGCCTTCCGTTTGTTCCAAATGGAGCCATTGGTATAGTGATATGAGGGCAAAGCAAAGTACTAGGGTCTCTGTATCAAAGCCTCCTGTAAAGCATGGTTGTGCAGCACCCAGAGAGAAACATGACTGTCACTGTTTCCAGGTCACATCACACCACTCTGGAAAAAAATTTGCATATCTCTTTGCGATATGCCCTTGCTGTAATAGCACACTTTCTGTGTGGGATGCTTATAGAATCATAGAATGATGTCAGTCAGTGCAGTGAAATTAATAGCATCAGTGTGGGTCATTCTGCAAGAAGACCATGCATGACATACCCTTGCATTGTCTGCTTTGACTGCAGAGATCAAGGTTACTGTGACTGGACTTCCCAGCTTTCAAATTGTTCCAGGTAAGTGTTTCGGATCTTTGCCATATTTCAATGAGTGCCTTTCACTGCAGGTCTGGGTTTGTTACCATTAAACAGGGGGATAGATTTCAGAGTCTGATGAAGCCTCCATGAAAAATAGCACACCCCCACTGAACCTTGAGGATCTCTGGTCAACAACCAGTCGAAGTGAAGAAGGAGCATTTGAAATGGTGGAGAGAACCTGGAATCTATGCGTCAGGAGCACGGAGACGTCCAATATATTTGACAGAAGGAGTATATCACCTCACATATTATCCGACCACCCCATTCAACGCTTCATGTCCCATCTTTGGAAGAACCTACAGTACATTTCTCATATTGGACTAATTAGTTCAAGCTTATTGCCATTCAGCCATACGCACGTACAGTGAAATGAAATAATGTCCCTCAGATCAGGATGCACAACACAGTACATATAATTCACACAAATATCACATAAAGTAATATTACTACGAATAAAATAACAAATAGTAAGGTGCATTTACCACACAGTTTAAAAAAGTAAACAATATAATGCTACTGGCGCCTCTTACATGATGAGACTGATTGGTGGCACAGACTTCAGTTGTCCTACAGCCTGGGGGAGGAAGTTGGTTTCCACCCTAACAGTTCTTGTCTTAAATCTATGGTGCCTCCTACCTGATGGCAGAGTGTCAAAGATATTGTTGGACAGATAGGAGGGATCACTGACAATGCTAAGGGCCCTGCGGGGATAAATATCTCTAACGAGTGGGAGAGAGACCCCAGTGATCCTCTCAGCAGTCCTCGCAATTCTTTGTATCTTTGTATGGATGTGTGATCAGATACTTTACAGTTCCTGTACCAAACAGTGGTCAGGACACATTTGATGGTGCTCCTGTAAAAAATGGTTAACTGGTGGGGGGGTGGGGGCAGGGGGGTGAGCCTCACTTGCCTCAATCTCCTCAGGGGCTGCACTTTTTTGACCAATAGTGTTGAATGATCAGGTAAGATTGTCTGCTGTGCATACTCTGAGAAACTTGGTGCTCCTAACTCTCTCCACAGAGGAGCCACTTACGTGCAGTGAGAAGTGGTCAGCCTGCAGCTTCCTGAAGTCCACAATCTGCTTGATATTGTTCGCACTGAGACTCAAGTTATTGTGCTTGCTCCACTCGACTAACATCTCCATCTCCTCTCTGTATGTGTCTCATCGTTGTTGTTGATGAGGCCAACCACCATAGTGTCATCAGCAAACTTGAAGATTTGGTTTAAACTGGATCTAACAATGCAGTCATGCTTCAGCCGTGAGAGCAGCTGCAGGCTGAGCACAGAGCACTGGTGCCCAGCGAGAGATGTTACTGCCAACACACTCTGACTATGGCCTTTCCATCAAGAAGTCCAAGATCAAGTTACAGAGAGAGGTGCTGAGGCCCAACAAGGACAACTACCCACCAGCTTCAGAAGTATGATCATATTAAATGCTGAGCTGAAGTCAATAACAGCATTCTGGCATACAAGGCACCGTTTTCCAAGCGGGACAGGACAGAGTGGAACGCAGAGACTATGGCATCATCAGAATCAGAATCAGGTTTATTATCACAGGCATGTACCGTGAAATTTGTTAACTTAGCATCAGCAGTACAATGCAATACATGATAACATAAAAAGTAAAAAAATAAATAAATCAATTAATGTAGGTATATATATGTATATTAAATAATTTGATTTAAAATAGTACTAAACAAAAATAATATAAAAAAAAGTGAGGTAGTGGTCTTGGGTTCAATGCACATTTAGGTGGTGAATGGCAGAGGGGAAGAAGCTGTCCCCGAATCGCAGAGCGTGTGCCTTCAGGCTCTGTACCTCATTCCTGATGGTAGCAATGAGAAGAGGATTTTGGGTGACGAGGGTCCTTAATAATGGACATTGCCTTTCTGAGGCACTGCTCCTTGAAGGTGTTTCGGAAACTACAGAGGCTAGTACCCCAGATGGAGCTGACTAAATTTGCAACTTTATGTAGCTTCTTTCAGTCCTGTGTAGAGGCCCTCACAGACCAGACAGTGATGCACACTCTAAGCATGCTTTTGAGAGTTTTACATGACAAGCCAAGTCTCTTCAAACTCCTGATGAAATATAGCTGCTGTCTTGCCTTCTTTATAGCTTCATTGATTTGTTGGAACGAGGTCAGATCCTCAGAAATCTTGACACCCAGGAACTTGAAATTGCTCACTCTCTCCACTTCTGATCAGTATGCTGATTTGAGTGAAAAGCGAACTGGGAAGGGTCCAATCTAGCAGGAAGATGGGATTTAGCATGATCCATAACAAGCCACTCAAAGCACTTCATTATCGTTGAGTTCAGTGCCACTGGACGGTAGTCATTGAGGTAGGTTAATGTCACCCTCTGGGGCACCAGGATGATGGAAGCCACATTCAAGCCTGAAAGGACAGTGGACTGTTCCAGAGACATGTTGAAGATGTCTGTTAGAACCTCGGTTAACTAGGCTGCATAGTCTTAGAGCAGCTGGCCTGTTATGTCATCAGGCCATGTAGCTTTACATGGGTTGACCCTGGCTTGGGGTCTTCCTCACGTAAACCTTGGCCAGGCTGAGTGCCTGCCCCTCGGCGGAAGGGGGGCCTTCTTCACTAGTACAATGTGCTGTGAAATGACCAGCTTCCTCCCATGGCTCTGATTCCTGCCTGTGTTTCACAAAACATAGCAGAATGCCACTACAATGAAAGTCATGGTGAGGAAATTACACAGCATCCATATAGTTTGCTGGTTGTCAGTCCTAAAGGTCCGCTCAGCTGCCAACGTTTCCCAGCTTAATGAGCTGGCTGAGCTCCTCTCACCCTTCATTCATCAATACCTTACTTCGGGGTAGATTTTGTCAAGACGTCTAAGTCATAGAACATAGAACATAGAATAGTACAGCACAGTACAAGCCCCCCGGCCCACAATGTTGTGCCGACCCTCAGACCCTGCCTCCTATATAACCCCCAACATTAAATTCCTCCGTATACCTGTTGAGTAATCTCTTAAACTTCACTAGTGTATCTGCCTCCACCACTGACTCAGGCAGTGCATTCCACGCACCAACCACTCTCTGAGTGAAAAAGCTTCCTCTAATATCCCTCTTGAACTTCCCACCCCTTACCTTAAAGCCATATCCTCTTGTATTGAGCAGTGGTGCCCTGGGGAAGAGGCGCTGGCTATCCACTCTATCTATTCTTCTTATTATCTTGTACACCTCTATCATGTCTCCTCTCATCCTCCTTCTCTCCAGAGAGTAAAGCCCTAGCTCCCTTAATCTCTGATCATAATGCATACTCTCTAAACCAGGCAGCATCCTGGTAAATCTCCTCTGTACCCTTTCCAATGCTTCCACATCCTTCCTATGGTGAAGCAACCATAACTGGACACAGTACTCCAAGTGTGGCCTAACCAGAGTTTTATAGAGCTGCATCATTACATTGCGACTCTTAAACTCTATCCCTCGACTTATGAAAGCTAACACCCCATAAGCTTTCTTAACTACCCTATCCACCTGTGAGGCAACTTTCAGGGATCTGTAGACATGTACCCCTAGATCCCTCTGCTCCTCCAAACTACCAAGTATCCTGCCATTTACTTTGTACTCTGCCTTGGAGTTTGTCCTTCCAGAGTGTACTACCTCACACTTCTCCCGGTTGAACTCCATCTGCCACTTCTCAGCCCACTTCTGCATCCTATCAATATCTCTCTGCAATCTTCGACAATCCTCTACACTATCTACAACACCACCAACCTTTGTGTCGTCTGCAAACTTGCCAACCCACCCTTCTACCCCCACATCCAGGTCGTTAATAATTTGTTAAAATTTCATTCTGCCTCCCTTTTGTCTATTGATGGCGTTGCTCCATCAATGCAGTGATGTTTTACCACGGAGAGTGTCACTTTAAGGGCTAGAGACCCATATGCTTGCAGTGAAGCTAAGTGTTGGCAGCTGCATGAAATTCAATTAGGAAAAATTTGAACTCATGCTGCTTTCCTTGTGTGGAAGCATTGCCAGAGAGTAAAAAAAATCATGTCCTGTGCTGCTGCACTTGGATTGCAAGCTGAGTTAGAGATGGTGCACCAATGCAAGAAAGTAGAGTTAGCATTTTGAAAGTAGAGTTAATGATTTGAATTGTGTTGGTAAATTCCAGCACCTAAGATTATGTACAGTACATGTCTAGTCAAACACAGAAATCTTGAATTTACCCCACACTAATTAAGACCATTTGTTTTGATCTGTATGATCACTAGATTTTACAATGTGAAATCAGCTCTCAGATGCTGTTTTTAATGATTTCTGCTTTGCTTTATGTTTGCTGCTATAAAATGTTTTTCAGTGTTAGTTTTTCTTTAATACACATTTAGATTTCTACCAATTGATCCCAGGTAGACTTGTTGAGTATAATCTTCTGTATGTTGCTCCTACTCTGTACTAATTGACTTGGCACTTTTAGATTTGCATTGTACCTACATCAAATAACTCCCTTAACTAAGAAGAGTGCCATATCAATGTTGATAGATTATCCCTCCAATCTGACATCTTCTCCATCTTTGCTTTTAGAGGCAAGTTTCTTACTCCCAGTTTTCCTGAACACCCTGGCTGGGGTTTGAATAGGTAGTGCTGCAGCTGCTGCATCAATAGTTGCACTGTTGTTGCTTGTGATTGTGTAGTGTTGGGGACACTGTTGCATATAGAATCATAGTCTAAATGCAACTTTACATGGATTTGTTCACATACATCCCTCTTTAGAATAGTGTGCATATTCCCCATTTTAGTAACAGTTTGAATAAGACACTCCTTGTCATCACAATTAGAAATAACAGTTCCAACCTCATATTTGTCTGCATTCATTTTCAAAGGTTTCAAAGGTACATTTAATGTCAGACAAATGTATACAATATACAAACGTACATCCTGAAATGTTTTTTTTTCGCAACCATCCACGAAAACAGAGGTGTGCCCCAAAGAATGAATGACAATTAAAGATTAGAACCCCAACATGCCCCCCAGCTTGCCTCAGGATTCAAAGTTCATACATGAATATTAACTCAAAAGTTTATCTCTTTAGAACCTGAATTGAAATACCATTTCTGGAAATCTTCTCTGTGTTTTATTCTTATAAAATTTCAGTTGTACTGAGCTTGACTTTGTTCATGATCCTCTATATTCTACTTTAGGATCATGAATGTCAAAGTGAGATGGAAGAATTGCCGTTCACTGCTCTTGATGGTACAGACGATTTGTGGCCCAAAATTGTCAGTAATAGTTTGCGACCAATTCCATATGTAAATGTCCTTCCAAATATAATGTCTGTTTAGATATTATATTTAACCATATGACCATAAGACCATAAAACATAGGAGCAGAATTAGGCGATTCTGCCCATCGAGTCTGCTCTGCCTTTTGATCATGGCTGATTCATTTCCCTCTCAGCCCCAACCTCTGCCTTCTTCCCCTAACCTTTCGCACCTTGATTTATCAAGAATCTATCAACCTCCAATTTAAATACACCTGGGCTCCACAGCTGCCTGTAGCAGCAAATTCAACAGATTCATGATCTCTGGCTAAAGAAGTTTCTCCTCATCTCTGTTCTAAATGGATGACTCTCAATTCTGAGAATGCACCTCTGGTTTCAGACTCCCCTGCTATAGAAACATCCCCTCCACATCCTCTCTATCTAGGCCTTTCAACATTTGTTAATTTTCAATCAGGTCCTCCCTCATTCTTTGAAATTCCAGTGAGTTCAGACCCAGAGCATCAAACACTCCTCATATGATAAGCTTTTCATTCCCATTATCATTTTCGTGAACCTCCTTTGAACCTTCTTTGAAACTTCTACAACGTCAGCACATCCTTTCTTAGGTAAAGGCCCCAAAACTGTTCACAGTACTCCAAGTGAGGCCTCGCCAGTACTTTATAAAGCCTCAGCATTACATCCTTGTTTTATATTCGAGTCCTCTTGAAATGAATGCTAACATTGCATTTGCCTTCCTCACCACTGACTCAACCTGCCATAAGGTTGGAGGATTATATTTAGATATAATCTTCTTTCTTTTTAGTCAAAGAACTGGATGCAAAAACAAAGTAAGAATGTCATTTTCTGAAGCAGTCTAGTGTGGGTCTTCTTGAATTACAATCACTGTATTGTAACAAATGCCACTTTTCCCTTGGAATCTACTGACTTTGGGGAAGCCAGTCTGGGTATTTATGAATACAAGTGCAGGATGAAGAAATTTTGAATTGATAAATTCTTCTTGTCCTTTTGCCTGTTCTTTTCACGTGACCACATCCAGATCATGCAGTGGCCATGAATTTCGATAGAGCTGATCCTGTTCCATTCCTGTGTCCCTTCCAGAGAGAGAGAGAATAAAAACAAGAGCATCATATTTCAAACTTGGAAATGTTTGTTTTTGTAACACTACCACCAAAGTTACACAAGTTCTGAACAAATCCAAGGCTTGTGCCTTTCAATATCACCAGACTGAAGGTGTGTCTTGGACTTTCAACAGCTATTTATTTTTTTTCTAAGGATTGGAGCAGCCTGCCAACATTTTCAGTGGCCCAGAACAAGATAACAATACACAACGTCCTTTTCCCTGATTTAAACAAGCGCCACTACAGCTTCATACATTCCAAATATGTGATTATTAAGCATAAGCTGAGAGTTGGTGCAGAGGAGAGTTGTGAAGCAATGTGGCAACCTACAGGCTAGATGTCCAAATGGCTACCCAAGTAAAATCCTGCATATTACTTTCATCAGTGTTCGTTTCTTTTTCAATAGGAAAGGAATAGAATCATGGAGTAATGTGCCACAGGGGCCTTTCAGCCCATCTTGTCTATGTTAGGTGCTGGATAGAGGATTGCAATTGCCATTGGGCAACTGGCCATGTTAATGCAGTGTCTGATAAATAAATCCACCAAAAGAGGAAAGTGGCATGCTGCAGTTCTCTGCTTAATACATAATGACCAATATATTAATTCACGCCGCAATAGCATACAACCTGGATCGAACCAGAGGCATAAGCAGCGAGTGCTGGAGTGATCTTGAATATTACCGACATTATCATACCAGCTTTGCAGGTTGGGCTGTGTGTTGATTTGCGGCCAATGACCGGGCTCTACAGTTGTCTTCTTGCTGATGTGCAGACTTTTGAGGCAGTTTCTCAGTGACAAACAGGTTGATGAACAAATGCTGAAAGATTTGGCTGCTTGGACAACATTATGAGCAATGACCTGTGTGTAATTAACACTTTTTAAAAGTTAAACATCCCAAGCACTTTACAGGTGTGTTATCAAAATAGATTAATGGAAGGTGATATTAGCAATGGTGAGGAAAACAGTGAAAAGGAGTTGGTTTTAAGCAGTCCTTAAAAGATGAGAGCTGAAAGGCTGAGCAAGCAAATTCTAGACCTTAGCTTCTTGGTTGCAGAGAGAACTGCTACCATTAGGAAAAGTAAAAATCAGAATTGCCCAAAATTGGGAGAGCGTAGCTATTTTTGAGAATTACAGAAAAAGTCAAGGGCAGGGAAATGAAGGAATTTAAAAACAAGATTGGAAATAATTTTGAACTCAAATACCTTTAGATCAGCAGCCAATAGAGATCAGTAAGTATAGGCGATGGCTGCAGTGCTATTAGTGCAAAATAGGCAGTGCATTTTGGATGAGTTTTTTGGGAGGTTGGCTGAGAAAGTTTAGTGTAGAGATATCAGAGCCATTGATAAGGCTTCAGTAGTAGCTGAGTTCAGGAACGAATGGAAATAAGTTAATTTAAAGTTGTGGAAATAGGACAATGTCTTCAATCTTCTCAATTAAGTTTCTGTTCATGTAGAACTGGATCTCGGCAAGGAGAGAGATACATGTGATAGATACTTGCAACTTGGAAAGGGCTTGTAATGATATAGAGCTGGGTGTCGACAGTGCAACAGTGTACATGTAGAGCCTGACATGCTTTGGACGATTTTGCAGAGGAACAACATGTTGATAAGTAATTGACCTGGTATGGATTTTACCAATATGGCCTAAATGCTTTTCACTTCCCTCCCATACAGCCTTTTACTTTCTAATATTTGAATATGAAGAAGTTTTTGGTGGATATTCAAATCAATCACGTTATTAAATTTACCTGATTGCAAAGCTATCAGTTCAGAATTATTTTTTAAAAAGAAATGGCCAGAATCAGCTTGAGCACATACTGAATATTGTATTATCCAACTGTCTCCAGAATATGGTGAGGGTCTTCGTCATGACCCTTTGCAGTTATATTGATATTAGCTCTTCCATGATGATGTTGGGTTAGACTTCCACTATTTTCCCAAGCCATGCTGTAAGAACAACTGTTTATGTCAAAGCAGGCTATACGTTCAAAATTCAGCTGCTGGAGGAACTCCATGTGTCAGACAGCATCTGTGGAGGGAAACAGGAAAAGATGCAGTTGACATTTCAAGAATATTCAACTAGACTGAAAAGGGTGGAGGGAGATAGCAAGTATAAAGCGGTACAGGGGAGGTGTGGGGCAAAAGCTGGTTCATTATACTGGCTATCTCCCCTCTGCTCTTTCAGTCTAGATGAAGGGTCACA
Source organism: Mobula birostris (assembly GCF_030028105.1). Taxonomy (NCBI): domain Eukaryota; kingdom Metazoa; phylum Chordata; class Chondrichthyes; order Myliobatiformes; family Myliobatidae; genus Mobula; species Mobula birostris. Next base: position 55,165,415 of record NC_092370.1, on the reverse strand, counting down.
GACAAAATATTAACTGTCAATTACCCTGCATAGTTGCTGCCAGACATGCTGAGTTCCTCCAACAGTTCGTTCTTTGCTGCAAATTCCAGCTTCTGCAGTCTCTTGTGTCTCCAGGCCACATGCATCTCTGAGAAAACAGGCAGGGAAAGGTGCTTCCTCTAATTTACCTTTCAGTCCGTCTTCATGTTTGGAGTTCCATGGATTTAAAAAGTAAGTCTGTCAAGTTGTGTCAGCATTTCTTGGAGTACATATTTATTGTTCCTGTATTGAGGGTGGGTTTTAATTCAGTGGCAGGTGCACTGAAAAAATGATTTGCTCTGCTCTGAAAATGTTTGATCATCTGGCCTTGCTGTGGTTGAACCTCCCTACAGTAAGTGAATCCTATTCCACCACAATCCTGTCTTGAGTCCTGAAGGTTTCTTTTAACATTTCTCCACAGTGATTTCACTTATGAGGTTTTCACTGCTAAACAGTAAAAGCCTTCTGCAGCCTCATATCCCAGCTTCCCCAAAAATACTGATAAAAGTTTACCAGTTTTGACTGTAAGTGATCAATTAATGGGCACATCATGAAACTGCCCCCCCCCCCCCAGTGCTACTACAATAGAAACTTACTTTAAGGAATCTTGAACACAGATGCAAGATAGATTTGGTGGAAACCATTTGTTATATAACAGCTTTTTATTATTTACTTAAATGTTGTTAATACATATGACAGCAGATGATAGTGACTTTGCTGAAAGACATAAAAAATATGCTACTAAGAATAAAGTTGGACGCAAATTTTTGTTTCCTAACATAACTATTTTTAATAGGAATTTGAAAACATTATTCAGAAGGAATCTGATATGAAACATACCCAAGACTTGCTTGGATAACTTTCCAATCTTCTCTGCCTGATCTGTAACTGTACAACCAGCTCAGCTGATTTGGAAAAGTACATTTAATCTCCACCAAAACACTGCACTTTCAGTATTTTTAGCAGTTGAAATAAGAACTGATCTTCTGCACCTAACCTGCACTAATGGAGGCCCCTCCAGTACAAAAAACTGTCGACTTGAAAGTGACTGTAATTTCTACTAAGCTGAAACACATAAACCAAGGACATCAAGTTTCCAATAAATGGGCCAGTGAAGCTGAACAGCACACCTCATCAGATGAAGATCGTTAAGCCTGGGCCAAAGAGTGGATTTTTCATTTCAAAAATGATATGCAGTACATAAGGTCAAAATTAAACAAGAAAATGGTGCCAAAATGTGTTTGTACATTAGATCATATATTAATAGAATGTAACCAAAGACAACTAAAACAAAGATCCTAATTTCAACCTGGTGATTGATGCAAGAAGAAAAATCATTAAAGAAAGAGTGAGATTTACAAATAAATCAGCTGATGTCACAAACAATCTCCTTCAGTACACTGCATGGATGAAGTGGAAGAACCATTGCTAATGCTGGACTTCTGATGTAAGAGTGCAATGCTTGCAATGCATACTAGACCCATTGGAAACCAGAGGTAAAGGCACTGTGGAAAGAAGTGAGATTTGGAGTAGTGGAGGCTTGCACTCACCATCCCCACCCCCAAAATTCAGGTCCACTTATTTTAATGAGTCGAAATGCAATAGTCGTCCATGCATTTAGCATTACTGACCAAAGATGAACTTCTCCTAATTTTAATCATCATCAATGGTCAGAAAGAAAATGAAAAAATAGAAGTCTTTAACTCTGACTTTCAAAATCTCAGGAGGTCAAAGCACTGGATAAATAACTGATTTTGATTTCAGCCAGAAACACTGACTCTTTCCTTTTTTTCCAGAAATGCTGCCTGGCCTGCTGAGTTGCTCCAGTATTTTGTGTGTGTTGCTTGGATAAATAACAAATTAGCTTTGAAGATGTAATATGAGGGACGTGGTAGCCAATTTCTGCAGGCCTATCAAAGGCAATGTGATAATGGCCTGATCAACTATTGTATTTGTTTGAGGAATAAAGTTGGAATTAAACTTTGCCATCAACTAAGGATGTCGATTTTGTTCAATTGATGGCTGAAACAAATTTCACTGCTGGTTTGGACGTCCTGTGGTTCTACTGACATCTACATTCAAAGAGTTACAGTGAGCTCCCACTTTGTACAGATCTGCATAGAAAGTTTAAGTTAGGGTGTTGAGCATTAAGATTTTTGGAGAGTGCTTTTGTAATGGACAAAATGTGGGAGTGAGTGACACTATGAGTATTAAAATAATAGTGTTTGTGTCATTAATGATAGAGGATGGGAGATTTTGGCTGTACTAGTAAGATAAAACAAGAACTAATAGAGATTTTAACATTAAAATCTACAAGCACTCCAATAAATAATGTTAATTTCAGTAAGGTCATTTGGAAGTGCCTGGAAATTGCCACAGATCACGGATATGTTAGCCCTGACATATATCTTCATGGTGTAGCAGAGATCTAGAGATCTTATGAGAGTTTGGATACCTTGCTCTGTGGGACAAATATTTAGCCCACATATAATTACAAACCAGGAAAAACAAACACTCAGAAAGAATAATTCTGCCTCAACTCTCTCAAATCCACCACCCAACAGCTATACAGCATTTTGCTTTTTGGGACTGAAGGCATGTGGGTTTTTTTAATATCTTAGGCTCATTAGCATACTGCTCATTTCAGGGCCAAACTTTCTGAGGCTCATAGACTTGCAGTGTCCAAACTCTTTAATTTCCTTTACCTCACAATGAGGGAAATGACATCAATTGAATCTTATAAATAAACACTGCTGCAGAAGAACTCTACATAATTGGAAGAATAATGTTAAATATTCTTCTCCAGAATTCACTAACCGCAATATTTGCCTTCCATTAATACCTAATGGATGAAAAGTCAGACAGATTGATCTCTTTACAAGCAGCAATTCCAAATGCACACTCTCTTCCCTTGAATCTCTGAATCAGTGTGTTAATTTTTATAAATTACTCTCCATAATGTATTAAAAATGGCAGCCATCTACAGGTTGGATTCATTGTCATAAGGGTCAAAACATTTGATCTCAAGTCAACCTTAATTACTTAGCTCACTGTGAAATATCCACAGCCATGGAATATTTAACCTGTTGATATTGGTATCAGAGCATTTCCCTTGGTATTTTGATAATGGGGCCATAAGTGAATTTCCCTTAGAGCTTAAATTCCCAATATGCATCCCTGTGGTACAAGGATCTGTGCCAGAAATACTAATTTGTGAACTTGTAGCCTGGCAGTTTTCCATTATATCTCAGAAATGTGGGGAACACATTAAAGTCCCATTGTTCATTGCCAATGTAAAAGCAATGTTTTTTGAAAACCTGTTCTTGTTACACCTAGCTCTAAGGAAGAAAAGCTTGGATTTATGCAAGTTTTTCATGACCTCAGGGTGTCCTGTGCCCTTTACAGCCAATTAAATAGTTTTGAAAGGTTGCCACTTTTCGTAAAATGAGAAATAAATCATCCTGTTAGTATGTAGATCTAGTAAAAGCTGTGCAAAACAAATTATGCTTTCTGTTGCATAATGTTTATTGAAGAAGTATGTAAAATTCCACCATGAGTGCAAGTTCTATTGTTAGTCATTAATAATAATTGTTAAGGTTAGATATTATGAATTTACACTGTCACAGAGTTTTGTGTGTATCAAACACTCAGTCATGAAGATCAGTACACCCTGCAAGATATTTTTCAAATTCTGTTGTTAGAAGTGCAACTAATAAAACTTACACTTTAATCTTGCCAAAATGGGCTTGAAGCATACTCTGAAGAGATTAGGAGAATGATTTTCTGATTTTGCTTTCTCAGTGGGGAAGTCTGCCTGCCAAGAACATGCATCATAAATTTGTGCCATGCATGATTTTCAACCATATAAATTAATTGCCCAAAAATTGTACTCAGCATTCACCTGGATTTGTGACCATTTGAAATAAACCCACACTACTTCACAGAAGACACCATTAAATTCCACTTTATTATTGTCAAAGAGATTGTGGTGCTTCGACAGAACATGACATTGTATCCCCACTACTGCAGCACTCAGTTGGAACAGAGGGGCCTGTGTTACTCAGTGAACAAACGGGAATTAATGAGTTTAGCTCACTGGCACAGTAGGACTTGAATAAATGAGGTGAGGCAGAGACCGGAAGTTAGTGACCACATTCTCTGATCAGTAACAAGATGCAAGAGATCAGATATCACAGGACACTGAAGATGCATATCATCCTGTAATGTCCATAGATTCCTAAAATAGCAATTTGACACAATTCTGTCCATTATGGAGGGAATATCAAGCCCAAGCCCTACATTTCTTAAAGGGAATAAAGGATTGCATGCATGTTTTTGGGTCCCAGCAGGTTAAGCAATTGGAGATATGTGCTCAACAAGTGGCTGATGATAGTGCTGACAATTTTGTCTCAAAGCGTGTTAAATTTGATCATTAGTGTTTCATGGTATGTGAGCCTCAATGCCTCAATATCATCACTGGGACCATTTGCAAGTGATACTCAAGCTATGGTGGCCAGCTGTGTGCCTGCAGGTACCACTGATGATAGCTGCTGTGCTATGGCTTACTGCAGAGCTAGCAATCCTATCGGCAAAGTGGTTTTGGTATACTTTATACTTTTATCTACACTAGTTTTGCTGTGAGACAGGGGTCGTTTCTTCTGCTGCTGCTGCTGCTCGAATAGGATATCTATTTTGTGGTTAAATCCATGTCCACTCCAAGCAGTATACGGCTACTAGACTGCCACTTCCTCCTTTAAATAGAATATCCAACGTGCTTTTCTAAAGGTAACTTTCTGTAAAGCAACGAGATGCTGAAGTCTTCCCTCGGCTCCACAGTTCCAGCATTACTCCCACTACCCACCCTCAGTCCACCCCATACCCCAAACTCCAAAGTTAACTTTTATTCACTCTTCTTGAAGTGCAAGCTGACTGTGGCGGCCTGATAGGCTTTAACTAACCACCCTGAAGATTCAGATGAAGTCTGACATCCAATTTTGGAACAACCACAAACGTTATTTTGTTTTGGTTCACCCAGCCTGAACGCATGCTAGAGCACTCTGAATCCACCTTGCTACTTTCCATACATGGAGCAATCATCAATTTGCACACATTCACAGCTACATTTCAGTTGTACAATTAGAAACAGACCAGTATAGTTGTGCTCATACACTCTCTTTTGGATTGCAAGCATCCTATACCTTCCCAGCCCAAAGTTTGTTATCACTTCTTCAACTCGCCACTATCCGACAGATTGGCTAATTTCACTGAAGTTCTTCCATTACTAATTCCTGATGAAATGCCTGGTCCAATTATTAATCTCTTGCTTGCACTGATGTTATCTATTCTAGTGAATGTTTCTGTTGTGTTTGCTCACCTATAACTGCTGATGAGACCTGAAGCCAGGAGAAAGAACAAAGCCAGAACATGAAATAAACCTTTATTCAGTAAAACCATGCAGCTACAAAAACTCAGCAGTGCATCCCAAAATATGACTATTCAAACAGTTTACCCAAGAATATTTGAGGCATTGTTAGGAACAATGACCAGTCAGTGCAGGTCAGACTGGGATTGGTTGTCAGCTGACCAAAATGTGTTGGCTGTTTCAGCTCGCCGTAACTACTCCCTCTTGAAGATGATTACAATTACCTGTAGGATTTGAGCCAGGACAGATTTAGATTGGAACAATCCAAATCAAGAGAAGGATTGAACTACTCAGGTCGGCAAGCGTGCATTAAAAAGCAGTGCTTCACGGGAGTTTCAGCGTTTGAACAGCAGCCAATCAGAATCCGGAAACGCAAAAAACGATACCCTAACTCAGGTTGGTGAGTGTGCATTAAAAAAAAAGAGTTTCATGGGAGTTTTAGCATTTGAACAGTGGCCAATCAGAGATCGGGATTCATTAGTAAGTACAAATTAAAATCTGGCACGGGCAAGCAGAGCAGCCTTTCTTGGAGTGGGCAATCTTAGAGGGGGGATATTGAGGCTTTAACTCTTCATGTCTCAGAGGAGAGAATTGAGTGAGAGAAGGCAAAAATCTGTAGGCAAATGTTTTTTCAGTTTCTTCATTACTTTACTTCTTTATAATTGCACAGTTAGAGCAGCAGGAATGCCAAGCAGGCTAGCTGAATGCACCACATGTGGCATGTGGAAAGGCAGGGAGACCTCCAGTATCCTGAATGACTTCACCTGCAAGAAGAGCAGCCAGATGCAGCTATTAACACTCTGCATTAAGCAGTTGGAGCTGGAACTGGATGAACTCCAGATCATTCGGGTGACAGAGAGGGTGATAGACAGGACATATAGAGAGGCAGTTACACCCAACATGCAGGACACAGGAAACTAGGTGATAGTCAGGAGGGGTGAAAACGTTTAAACCACCAGTGTAGAGTACCCCTGTGGCCATCCCCTTCAGCAGCAGATATAGTGCTTGGGATACTGCTGGGGAGAATGATGTTGCGGAGGTAAGTCACAGTGGTCAGGTCTCTGGGACTGAGTCTGGCTCCGTGGCTCAGAAGGGAATGGTGGAGAAGAGGTGAGCTGTGGTGATAAGGGACTTATTAGTTTGGGAAATGATAGGAGGTTCTGTGGATGGGAAAGAGATTCCCGGATGGTATGTAGCCTTCTGGCTGCCAGAGTCAGCGGCATTTTGGATCGAGTCCTCAGCATTCCAAAATGGGAGTGTGAGCAGCCAGGTGAGGTCGTTGTCCATGTAAGTACCAATGACATAGATAGGAAGAGTGATGAGATTGTGCAAAGTGAGTTCAGGGAGATAGGTGCTAACGTAAAGGAAGGACATCCAGGGTTCTGATGTCAGGATTGCTACCTGTGCCATGTGCTAGTGAAGACATAAATAGAAAAATCATACAGTTTAATAAGTGGCTAAGGAATTGATGTAAGAGAGAAGGCTTCAGACTTTTGTATCATTGTATTCTCATCCAGGGAAGGTGGACTTATACAGAAGAGATGGTTTGTACCTAAACTGGAGAATGACCAATATCCTAGAGGGAAGGTATGATGATACTGCACTGGAGGGTTTAAACTAGAGTTGCAGGGGATGGAAACTAAAGTGCCAGACTGATAGTAGAATAGTTATGGAGATAGATGTTCTTAAGACCTCAGACAAAGTCAGGAATCTAAAGGTTGAGCACCGTTGGATTAATGTTCTCAGTTGCATATATTTAATTGCAAGAAGTATTGTAGGAATGGCAGATGAGTTTGAGGCATGGATCAACACATGGAATTGTAACATTGTAGCCATTTGTGAGTCTTGGTTTCAGGAGGGGCAGGACTGACAGCTCAGTATTCCAGGGTTCCATTATTTTAGACGTCATAGAGCGGGAGGGTGGCGTTACTAGACAAGGAAAATGTCACAGCAGTGCTCAGTCAGGACATTGGAGAACTCATCTCGTAAAGCTTTTTGGGTGGAACAGAGGAAGAAGAAAGGTATGATCACGTTAATGGGGCTATATTATGGACCACCCAACAGAACATGGGAATTAGGAGGACAAACTTGTAGGGAGATCGTAGACTCTTTTTCAGATCACAAGCTATTGCAACAAACATAACGTTGTGATAATAAATGAATTTAACTTTCCACATATTGACTGGGACTTCCATATTGTCAAAGGACTAGAAGGGAAAGAGTTTATCAAATGTGTTCAGGAAAGTTTCCTTAATCATAGAAGTCCCAATGAGATGGTGTGCAATATTTGATCTCCTATTAGGGAATGAGACAGGGCAGGTGACAGAAGTTTGTGCAGGGGAACACTTTGCATCTAGTGATCATAATGGAATTGTGACCATTAGTTTCAGGTAATTATGGAAAAGAATAGGTCTGGTACTTGGGTTGAGATTCTAACTTGGAGAAAGGTCAATTTTTATGGCCTTTTTTTCTGGTAAATGTGTACTTGGTAAGTGGGAGGCTTTCAAAAGTGAAATTTTGAGAGCACAATGCTTGTATGTACCCGTCAGAATAAAAGGCAACAATAAGAGTTTTAGGGAACTTTAGTTTTCGAGAGATTTTGATGCCCTGGTTAAAAACAAAAAAGTGGTGCATAGCTGGTACAGGCAGGTAGGGTATATAAAATACTTGAGGAGTGTAAGAAATGCAAGAGAACATTTAAGAAAGGCATGCGGTTGCCCTAGCATAGTGGTCCCCAACCTCCGGGCCGCGGACCGATACATTGCCGCGAAGAATGCAGGAGTGCAGTAGTAGCCGGAACGCACCCAGCACATCTTTAAGAAAAAAGCCAAAATAAACAAGCTAATTAATTAGGTGGTGCCCAGAGGCTGAGAACCACTGCCCTAGCAGACAAAGTGAAAGAGAATCCTAAGGGCTTCTACAGATATGTTAAGGGCAAAAAGACATTCTAAGGGACCAGATATATATTTGGATAGACAGGGATTGATTAGCGATAGTCAGCAGGGCTTTATGTGTGGAAGCTTGTGACTTAGCGTTTTTCAAGGATGTTTCCAGGAAAGAATGAAAGGAAGGCAGTGGATGTTGTCAGGAAGGTTCAGTCGCTTGGTATTCAAGATTATTTGGATTAGATATTGGCTTTGTGGGAGAAGACAGAGAGTGACAGTAGATGGTTGCCTCTCCGACTGGAGACCTGTAGTTAGTGGAATGCCACAGGGATTGGTGCTGAGTCAGCAAATTTGTGGATGACACCAATTCTGGGGGTATAGTGGACAGCAAGGAAGACTATCAAAGTTTGCAGTGGGATCTGGATCAGCTGGAAAAATGAGCGAGAAATGGCAGATGGAATTGAATGCAGATAAACGTAAGATGCTGCCCATTGGGAGGACCAACCAGGGCACACCACAGTGAGGAGTGTGGTCAGCCAAAAGAATCTGGGAATACCAGTTCGTAATTCATTGAAAGCTGTATCACAGGTAAATAGGGTTGTAGAGAAAGCTTTTGGCAGATTGGCCTTCATAGATCAAAGTATTAAATACAGGGGTTGGAATGTTATGCTGAAGTAGTATAAGACACGGGGGGGGGGTTAATTTGGAATATTGTGTGCAGTTCTGGTTATCTCCTACAGGAAAGAGGAAAATAAGGTTGAAAGTATACAGAGAAAATTTAGAAGCATGATGCTGGGACTGGAGGACCTGAGTTATACGGAAAGATTGAATAGGTTATAACTTTATTCCCTAGAACATAGAAGATTGAGAGGAGACTTGAGAGAGATATACAAAATTATGAGGGGTATAGATGGGATAATTGCCAGCAGGCTTTTTTCACTGATGTTGGCCGAGATTAGAGGTCATAGGTTAAGGATGAAAGGTGAAATGGTTAAGGGGAACATGAGGGGTAACACCTTTACTCAGAAGGTCAGGAGAGAGTAGAACAAGCTGCCAGCATATGTTGTGTATGTGAGCTCAATTTCAATGTTGAATAGAAGTTTAGATAGGTACAATGGATGAGAGGGGTTATGGAGGACTATGTTCTGGATGTAGTTTGATGGGATTAGCAGCATAAATGGTTTGGCATGGACCAGATGGGCCTGTTTCCTGTGCCTGTCGTTTATGACTCTAACTGGCTTGTGCTGGCGAACAGTCCTTTTTATTGATTGCAGTCTGTCACTTACTTGTCATGATGCTGCTGCTGCTGTGCTGACACTGGTGATTGGTATGGTCAGGGTAAATTGAACCCTTCCAGGAGGGGATGAAGATCTCATCTGTGTTTGATGATCTGCCCAATGAACCAGTTGTGCCTTCAGGGACATATGCCCACATCTGGTTGATGTGGCAACACCAGGGATGTCTGATGCCAATAGCTTCATACAGCACTTTCCCCATTCGTTTGACAATTTGACCTGGTACCCAGGGGTCCATTGCAATACTGGCTGGCCGACACTGCGGCTCCGGCCTTGAATAACTTTGCCTGTAGACCAGTGTCAGTGTGGCTGCCTTTGTGCGCCTGATTCAAATATTCGATACTGTGGCAGTGTTATGTCCGACACTGTGCGTAATTTTCTTCACAGAATCTCTTCACTGGAGATTGCCCCTTGAGGCATGGATGCAGTGTAATTTGATATCTCAGCAGAAACGTGTGAAGAGTTTCAGCCTCATGATTTAAGAAGTGACCATTTGACATATCCACAAAACTCTCCTCTTGCCCATTGGTCTGCAGATGATGCAGGGGTGAGTGGATGTGGATAATTCTGCTGTTCTAGCCAAATGCAGCAAATTTTTGTGAACTGAACTGGGTTGTGTTGCAAGAAACAAGTGTTTCTGACATTCCAAAGTGGATGAAGAGCTGTAGAAACTGTTGAATTGTTGACTTCATAGGTAATACTTCAGGCCATTTGCTATAGACGTCAACCAGGACAATGTAGGTACATCCATTAACTGGGCCAGCGAAGTCAATGTGTAGTTGACTCCAAGGTCTGGTAAGCTGAGGCTATGGTGCTGGATTGGCTCCACTTGGATTCTTTGCTGTCACAGAGCACTGAGTTCACCACCTGTATACAGATGTGCTGTCTTTGTCAATACCTGTCCTGTACACAAAGCTTCTTGCCAGGGCTTTATTCCATTGATGCACGGATGACCATGGTGGAACTGTTTCTGTACTTTTGGTCGAAGTGTTCTCGGAATCAGTATTCTCTTTCAATATATTAAGCAGGAGTTCACAGTTGAGAGCATATATGACGTCAGTATAAGAGTACGACTTCTTCCTCAACTTTGACTGGTCATCCGTCAGCAAGGTATCTGGAGATACACTGAAGAAGAGGATCTGCAGCTGTTTCTGCTCTGATCTTGTCGAGTCTGACCAGAAGACCATTAGTGGCATCCAATAGAACTCACTGCACTTCGCAATCAACTGAAATCGTAGCCATGACTGAGACTTTGTTTTCAGTAATCTGCTGATTCATAAGTCTGGAGAGGTAGCTGCTCTCCAAAAATGCTTGTTAATTGTCGGAGAGTTTGGTTGAATGATAGGTCATGTAGCTTCTTAGGCAGAAGCTGCAGGATGAACAAGCAGTAACCAATTTTTACTGTGCATATCTTCCACGAGTTCAATTTACAGGTGAATTCAACCCAAAAGGAATCTTTGTACTATTTGAACCAGGATTGAAGTGAAACTCCCAAAGCTGCATTGAACTGGAAGTTGGTAATGGAAGCAACAGCTGACTCACTTGAGCTCTGTCAGTGACACTGACATCATTGCACTTGCAGATACCCTGCCCGTTAAGGTTTTGATTAACTTCGTCTAGGCAGCCTCAAATTTAGTTGCTGCTGTTGTAGGATTGCACTGAACTCTTCTGCTGAAATTGCAGCGTTGATATACAGAAATACAGCATGTTGTCACCAATTTGCTGTGTTCACTGGCCTATAACTACTGATGAAACATGAAGCCAGGAAACAGAACAAAGTCAGAACACAAAATAAACCTCTATTCAGTAAAACCATGCAGCTACAAAAGCTTAACAGTGCATCTGAAAGCATGACCATTTAAAGAGCTTACTGAACAACATTGGAGATGTTGATAGGACCAATGATCAATCAGTGAAAGTCATACTGGGATTGGTTGTCAGCCAACCAATAGGTATCGGCTGTTTCAGTTGCCATAACAGTCTCGAATATTTGATGTTTTTGTTCCAGGTTTCTACTACCTGCAGTATTTTGTTCCTCAAAGGTATTTGAGTAATAGTGCTAATAAATTTTGTAGTGCTCCTAGACTTTAGGACTGCAGAATTAGCATGGCACCTGATCTGTTACTAAACAGATTTTGCAGCCCAGTAGCATGCACATACCAGACCTGAAACTAAACAAAAGACAGTAGAATTGGATTTTAAGGCAAGTTTCTGGAAGATCAAAATAAAACAAAAGCATTTCTTCATATAAAAGTTGCAAAGCCCCAGGGAACTATAGTACAGGAATTCAAAATTGAAACAATAGGATCTCTGAGACCTGAAACATATGATATCATCTGTTCCCTCAAGACTCACTATAGCAACAGATTTCACCCCAAGAACACAACAAGAAGTGAGTGTAACTGAAGCTGTTAAATGTAGTCCCAACCATGACAGTTCACTTTCATCCATTTTCTGTAATGACGTAGTACCAAACCTCTGCCACTTAAATGAGAGTTAAGGATCTGACAGAGAGAGGGTGAGTAGTGAGGACATTAGTGTAGATATGCAATAGGCAAATACTGTAAAACATGGACAGTGAGATTGTACTTTCATTACTACACTGAACAAAAATTCCACACGATTCTCTCTTAAGGAAATTGTATAAATTGGTTTTGCCTTTTAGATTGTTTACACCATGCAAATTTACTTAGTTAATTAGTTTCTTCAGTTTGCTTTGAATAACAAAACTTTCTTCATTGGCAATTGCGAAATCTGAATTTCTTTGTATCTTTAAAGAGACAATCAAAGGATCTTCTCTAGATGCTGTAGTTCCCTTCTTGGAGAGTGTCTAGGTTATAATATGATATGATATCATGGATAAAGCCCTCCCTGCCATTGAGCACATCCACACAAAACATTGTCACAGGAAAGCAGCATCCACTATCGGGGACCCCCACCACCAGGACATGCTCTTCTCATTGTGGCCATCGGGAAGAAGTACAGGAGCCTCAGGACTCACACCACTAGATGAAGGTTACTACCCCTCAACCATCAGGCTCTTGAACCAAAGGGGATAACTTCACTTGCTCCATCATTGAGAATTTAAAACTTGAAATGTATGATTATCATTTTATGCTTTCTTCAAATGTTTCACCATGGAGAACAATCGAACTGATGGTGGGACAGATTACACAGAAGAGTGTCGTGTGGAAAACAAACCAAAGCCGATTCTCACTGCACAACAATATGATGAAACAAATAGCAGAACGAGTGACACATGTCAGTAAAATGAGGACCAGAGTGAATTTAGTAAATTGAATGGAGAGACAAAAAAAAAGATGATAACAGAGAAAACATGACAATAAAATAGCAATTAGCATATTTAGTAAAATAAGATTATTCTATAGATATGTAAGTTGTGAGTGATTAGTGAAAGGAGTTGTTAAAGAGGACAAATTAGGGACAATGAAGGCCACATTTGCATAGAGCCAATGATTGGAATACCTTTAAGGAAGAAGATGTTGCCAAAATATCAGAGGAAGGGAGGCTGGTAGAAATAATTAATGGGTGAATATTGGTAATGAGCTGGTTCTAGAAAAGCTGGCCATGCTTAAGATAAAATTACCTAGCCTAATAGGAATATAGCCTATGTTGCTGAAGGAAATATATTACATTATCTTTGCTTCCTTTCAGGCAGGGCTGTTCACCGTGACTTTTTTTATGATACATCTTTAACACTTGGAAATAGTTGTGCAGAATAACACTTTAAAATTGGTCCATGGCACAGGATGTGGAAGTGTAATAAAGGAAATCATATAATGCAGACTGCATTGAGGTGGCAAAATGGATAGACAAGTGTCAAATGAAACTTAATACAGGAAGATGTTGATTTTACGGTTTGATAGAAAAATCAAAATGATTGACTTGGTTTAAAGATATCAGACACTTCCACTTCTCCAATCAGGTGTATGGGGTTGTGTGGGATCCAGCATCAGCCATGATGGAATGGCGGAGCAGACTCGATGGGCTGAATGGCCTAATTCTGCTCCTATATTTTATGCATTTATGTCCTAATCCTACACCTTATCAGACATGCTCCTTTAACCTTGATTCAAGGCCTCCCTTCAGACACATTCTTCAGACAACATTAGAGACTGGAGGAAGTTTCAGTGCAAGAAGCTGCCATGTTTCCTTACAGGGCCTGGGGGCATTCTTGCTCCTGCCTTCAAACAATAGATTATTTAAATAGTTTCATTTCCTGTGGCTCTTTGATCTCCGATCCACTCAGCGAGAGGCTTTAAAGTCAAGGAAGGGCAAAACATTGACGATATCATAGCACTTAAACAGTGGACCTGATATTGTGTCATGTCTTCATCAGCATTTGCCTCTAAAATTAATTAATCAGGAATATCAAAGGTGATAAGTAAATTAAATAGTTGGTTAAAAAGCTACTGAAAAGTGTACTACTCAAATTTCCCAACTTTCTTCATGCTACCAGATCCCTTTGTAACCGTCACCAACCTTACTCCATTACCAGTATATTTGAACAGTTCTTCTGTCTGTTACTCTGACAGGCATGTAGTGTCTGCAAGATGTTTAAAGATGCAGTATTAGTTTATTATTGTTACTTGTACCAAGATACAGTGAAAAGCTCTCTTGGTTATTGCTTATACAGATCAACTCATTATATAATGCAATAAACTAGAATAAGTTAAAGCAATAACATTGCAGAATGTAGTGTAGAAGCTACTGAAAAAATGCAATGCAGGGAAACAACAAAGTGCAAGACCACAATGAGGGAGATCGTGAGATAGAGTCCACCTTTTATCAATGATTTGGATGATGGAATTAATGGCTTTGGGGTCATGTTTGCGGAATATACGAAGATAGGTGGCGGGGCAGGTAGTATTGAGGAAACAGAGAGTCTGCAAAAGGAATTAGACATATTAGAAGAATGGGCAAAGAAGTGACAGATGGAATATAGTGTAGGGAAGTGTGTAGTCATACACATTGATAGAAGGCATAAAGGCATAGTCTATTTTCGAAGTGAGGAGAAAACTCAGAAATCAAAGGTGCAAAGTAATTTGGGAGTCTGTGTGCAGGATTTTGTAAAGGTTAACTTGCAGGGGCTTTATAAGGCTTTGGTCAGACTGCACTTGGAGTACTGAGAGCAGTTTTCGGCCCCTTATCGAAGAAAGGATATGCTGACACTGGAGAGAGTCCAGAGGAGGTTCACACAAATGATGCCAGGAATGAAAGGCATAATATAATGTATGAAGAGTGTTTGATGGCTCTGGGCCTGTATTCATTGGAGTTTAGATGAATGAGGAGGGATCTCATTGAAACCTATCAAATATTGAAAGGCCCAGGCAGAGTGGATGTGGAAAGGATTTTTGCTATAGTGGGGGAGTCTAGGACCAGAGGGCATAGTGTCAGAATAGAAGGATGTCCATTTAGAGCAGAGATGAGGAGGAATTTCTTCAGCCAGGGGATGGTGAATCTGTGGAATTCACTGCCACAAACAGCTGTGGAAGCCAAGTCATTGGGTATATTTAAAGCAGACGTTGATAGTTTCTTTATTAGTAAGGGCATCAAAGGCTATGGAGGCAAGGCAGGAGAACTGGGTTGAAATGAATAATAAATCAACCATCATGGAATAGTGGAGAAGACATGATGGGCTGAATGGCCTAATTGTGCTCCTGTGTCTTATGGTCTTATGATACAAGAGGTCTGTTCAAGTTACTGATTAAAATAGAATATAAACTGTTCTTGTGCCTAGTGGTACTTGCTTTCAGTCTTTTGTATCCTCTGGCCGATGAGAAAGGGGTGGATGGAGCCTTTGATCACGCTGGCTGCTTTACTCAGGCAGTGAGAAGTCTAGATATAGTCCATAAAGAAGAGGCTGGTTGTTGAGATGTGCTGTGCTCTGTCCACAACTCTGCAGTTTCTTGAGGTCATGTGCAAAGCAGTTGCCATACCAAGCCATGATGCATCCAGAGAGAATGCTTCCTACGGTGCGTCGATAAAAATAGTAAGAGTCATAGGGACATGCCAAATTTCTTTCACCTCCTGAGGAAGCAGAGGTGTTGGTGAGCTTTCTCAGCTGTGAGACATATTTAACCTTCCCCTGATGTTGGATCAGGACAGGCTATTGATCACACCTTGAAAGTGGAACCTCTCAACCACTGATGTTGACAGGAGTATGCCTACTTTAGCCCTTTCCAAAGTCAGTGGCCAGCTCTTTTATTTTGTTGACACTGCTGGAAAGTTTGTTGTCATGACATCATGTCACTAAGCTCTCTATCATCCCTCTTGTACCCTGACTCTTTGGCCACACACTCATGAACATACAACCTAGTGGAGCACCAGTGTTTAGAATTATCGTGACAGAGATTTTGCTGCCTATCCTAAGCAATTGTCATCTGTTGGTCTGAAGGTCGTGTCCAATTGCAGATGTTGGCATTTACTCCCAAGGTCCCTGGTTGAGTGATGAGTTTGCTTGGAATAATAGTATAAAGGCAGATATGCAGTCAATAATCAATAGTCTGATGGAGGTGCCTTTACTATCTAGCTATTCCAGAGGTGAATATACAGTTGGTCAAGGGTATGGCATCTGCCAAACTCCTGTTTTGGCAGTAGGCGAAATGCAGAGGGTAGAGGTTGTCTGGAAAGCTGCAGTTGATTAATGCTATGAACAACTTCTCAGAACACTTCATGATGGTAGATGTTAGAGCCACTGGAAGATAGTCATTAAGGTACATTATTTTGTTTCTCTTGCATACCGGAATGGCAGCTATCTTCTTAAAGCAGGGGTGATCTACAGCCTGAAGTGGAGGGGGGGTTAAAAATGCCTGCAAATACCCCTGCCAGCTGGACCACACAAGATCTAAGGTTATGGCTAGGGACAACATCCGAACTTGATGCTTTCCACATGTTCACCCTCTGGAAGACTGATTTTATATCGCCGATGATGACTGTAGTTTCAGGTGCAGTGGAAACTGTCAGCAGGGGTTGTGATACACCTGCTCCTTTCTGTTGAAAACATGCACAAAATGTGAATGGTGCAGCCTTGTGAAGTGGTTGTGAGATATGGCACACAACAATCGCTCAGTTCTTATTGGTAGATCACTTTTGTCTTTAGTTCATTAACTTTGTTCTTGATCACCCGGACAATAACTAATCATATGCTGGGGACTGATATTTGAACACACACTGTTTCAGCTTCCCCTGCAGCCCAGTCCTCTTGCCACACTTCCAAAGTAACTGCTGGCTCTAAGGGTTGGGCCTCACCTGGGGTCAGATCTTGGCCTCAGCTGCCTCTGTGGGTTGAGTCAGAACTTGGGCTTCACATCAAGTCGGGCTCTGATCTTGCACTCTGCTGTCTCTGTGCATCTGGTTTCATGTCAAAGGCCTCAGGCCTTTGGCCAAGCTGTCTCTGATGAGTGGGTCTTCTGGTGGAGCAAGCCTTGGGATCGAAGTTAGGTGCTCAGCTGGTTAAATCTTCACTCTGGTAGGACCCTAGGTTTCTTCTTCTGGGATCAGTTCTCAATGGCAGGTGTTTGCTGAGGTTGGCAACAGCTTGCACATGGATGGGCCCATTCTGGGCATCGCTATTTTGTCATTGCTGAATCCATTGCTGTGTTATCCTATGGTACATACCCATCCCACTACCCAAAAAGCTTTCTGTTCACTATTTATCATTCTCTAGATAGCATGGGTTACAAAAGAGCTCCAAATTGTACACAGAATGTTGACACAGATTTCAGGATGCAGCATGTTACTTGACTTCTGTAAAAAAACAAATAAGCTGTGTCGGACATATAATTCTTTTTCACCTCTGTACAAAAAGCTCAAGGTTATACAACTAATCTAGTTTCACTTAATATGCTGAAATTTTTAACTTGCCTTGCTGACAAAACTGTTTATTGGGCATCAAGTAGCAGCTGAACCTCCTCTGGGCAAATTTAATAAGGCTAAAATGCATGTCAATGATAGAACTGGTTGCCAAGATTCATTGTCACAAGAAGCAGCAGCTTTTGCATTATTCTATCTATCAAAAATAAATCAATAAAACAAAGTGTTCAAAACTTAATCTGCAGGAATTTCCCATCCTTGGAAATGTGTACAAAACATATAGCGATGGATTTTTCACCTGTTACCCGTCCCACATGTATTGCCCAGAAGTGGTTGATGGAAAAGGAAATGGATGGGGTATATGTTTGCCAGGTAACATAACAATACTAGCTTATACTCACACCAGTTTTTTTATTTCTTCTGTGTACAAACAAGCAAATCCACTATAATAGAGCAGGAAAATACAAGACTTTATGTTTGTACTATGTAATTTAACATATGCAAATAATAAATAACAAGTAGAAAATTTTGCGATTAACAAAGTTTATTCCACAGATCCAGAGGTCAAGTTGCTTCCAGTTACATGATGCTACCAATTTGATATCTTTCCAGTCCAATGCAGGAAGTCCAGAGGTCACATTTGTTAGCACATGTTGTCAGACTAACTGCAATGTTCCAGATGATAAATTTCTGCAGTTTAACTGGTTACCTTTAGTGGAATTTCTGTCTGTATGCACAAATATGAAAAAAACTTAAATGATTAGCATTTAAGGAAAATGCAAATTAAATTTTAAAAATGATTAAAAACACATATATGCAAATATATCGACATTGTTTTCCTTTCTTTGTCCCCAGCACCTTTGTTTTGCTCTCATGTTTGCATTTAGTTTTGTATTTTTCCCATCGATTTTTTTCTTTTCTCTGGCTTTCTTTGATGGAATAATTTTCTCTCCGTAAGTGGATAGCCCAGTTTGTTCAATGGAATAGGCACTGAAGTATTGTTGTTAGATAAATGTGCTGTTGCCTAACATCCAATTGCTGTTTTTTGTTTACACCTGTGTTGAAGAGAATTAGATACCACTGAACAAAGAGCAGACGGTAAACACGGTGTTTCTAATGTACTTAACCAAACAGCTAAAGCACTGCCTGAAGAGCCTGGTCACATCAGCAACATTAGAACAAATAGTTTTGGATGCTTTAGGAGATGAACCTGTCTTCATTTTGTACTAATGTTGTTAATAAAGGCATTTCATGACTCTAATCCAGAATAGAGTCATCGTGCCATAGCGTTATACATCATGGAAGCAGACTCTTTGGCCCATGCCAACCAAGGTGCTTTCCTGAGCTGGTTACATTTGCCTGCATTTGGCCCTCATCCCTTGAAGGCTTTCCTATTTACAATACTGTCCAAATGTCTTTGAAACATTCTAATTATAGCTGCCTCTGCTTCCTCCGGCAGCGTGTTCCATATACCCATCTCCTGTCTCTCTTTTGAAAGCAGCATAATGCACTCTTAAGAGGATGCACTTTTAAAAATGTAGGATATTTAATAAATTTAAAAAAGCACAATTGTAGGGAATTTAAGAGTATTTTAGGACCATTTCTGATTTTTGTCATCGAGGGCTAACCCAAACATTCCCCGCTCAGGAAAATGATGCATCAAAGGTTCCATGTTCTCTTCTAACCACAGCCCTTTAATTGTGACCTGATAACAACTCTCACATTCCACAGAGCGTTCTGACTGGAATGGAGTGATAGTTTCTTTTGTCACTCTGGCTATTTTTAAGGACCTTCTGATTAATTTCAACCACACCAGGATATTGTAACACCACCATTGCAAATAGAATGGTTTCTATAAACCAGATCACTTGAAAAACAGTATTCCACTTCTTTCTGTTGTCCCTATACTGATAGCCTAACTCGGTCTGTCAGCCAGCTCAATAGTGACACTTACGCAGCGACGATACAATCCACAACAGTCCTTTATAGAGTGAGGGCTACATTAAAGTAGTTCACTCAGGCCATTTGCAGTCTTCAACATTTAATAGGTAGACACTTAAATAAGGAACATAGGGAAGGATGTAGCCCTAAGGTGGGCAAATGTAATTATTGTAGGTGTACAAATAAGTCAGCAAGGACATTGTGGGTGAAAAAGGACCTTTTCCATGCTGCTTAAGTCTATGACTCTGTACCAACATTACACAAAGCAAGCTGGACCCACTTAGACTGTGAGGAGGAGCACTGGAGCAGGATACCAAGAAACTACTCGATCTATGAACTTGATTTGGTTGATTTTTTTAGTGATGACTTTTATTTTCACGTTGTAAACAAATATATGCAATAATGGTTAGTGAGAGAGGGGGCAGCAAGCGTGGGGCACTTGAAGAATATGAAACTAATGTTTCTTAGATTCGAATTATATTTGAATGAGCTTTTCACATATAGCCCTTCATGCCAATGCCAATCTAGACTGTTGCCCTCTCCCTCTTTATCTGTACATGTCCTGCTCCTGTTCCTGCTACACAGTGGCTTTCAGGATAGCTGAAGGAAAGAGCAGTGCAGTTTGCAGAGGAACCCTGGTGAGTATTGCAGGACGTCTCTGAAGCAGCCCCAGGCAGCAATGCTGTTGTTTTTGCACATCAGTGATTCACTTTATCATATCTCATGTGTGGTTTGAATTTCTGCTATCCATGTATATCTGTGTGGATTGTAAGGCAGAATTATCAACCATGGTATCATCAGGTAGTCCTGGTCTTTCAGTAGCTACACTTTGGTAGCTCAGATACAAACGGTAGTAGGTGTCATTAAACATCCAAGCCACCAGGCATTGAACAAGCTGATATTCAGTCCAGAGTCCCAAGCCTAGGCAGAACCTCCTGTTGAGAACTTTTCTCCTCCAATTCCTCCATCCTCTTCGATCATCTTGTCATAGTTGGTGACACTTCATTGTTTTTCCAGTCATGCTATATTCCAAAGGGAATGTCGATTAATATATAAATTACTGGTAGTGATGGGTTTGAGCAGATGTTTGAAGTCAGCAAATCATCCTTTAGTATCAACTATACTACCATGGAGAATCAGACTTTCAACAATTACACAAAGCAGCAGGATTGTATAGAATCATAATGACAGAAAAAAATCAATCTTCCATTAACAAATTAAGTGATTGATAATTCCTTCACATTACACTGATTATAGGATCAGAGCATCTGATCTTAGTGTATGTGCAGATCAGCGAAGTTAGGAGAATATGTTGGCTAGAGATCCAAAGTAATTCATGTTGCACCAGTACTCTACAGCCTTGTCATGTGCTCTCCTGTAATACCCTTTCCCATAGTTTGGTGCGAACCTCGCTGTTAGTTTAGCGTTTCAAGAATGCTTGTAATGCTTGGAAAATGAATACTAATGATGTGAATGTCATGTTGATTAAATCTGCTATTGTCATTGACACAAAATGTCCATGTTACATCGTGCCAAATCTCTTAGTTTAAGATTCCCTATGATTTGTCTTCACTGGAGAAGCTACTTGGTTTATTTTATGCCTCTTCTCGTTATCAAGCATCTCTACTTGTGTTTTTACTTTCCTTCCTTTTACCATTCTTTCATTCACTTCACAGACCCTTCGTGGTTGCAATCTGCTTGCTGATTCACAGGTTGTGGAATTAGTTTAGTGTTGAGGTGAGTGGAGGTATCCACATTGGCTCAGGAGCCTGGTGGTTGAAGGGTAATTACTGTTTCTGAAGCTAGTAGTGTGGAACCTAAGACTCCTGTACCTCCTTCCTGATTGTAGTGGGTACGGAGAGGGTTCAGTTTATTTTTCCTGAATTAAAATCTATTTATTTAGTATCTTTCACAATCTTAGAGTCTCTAAGTGCTTTACAGCAAAAAGTACTAATGAACTGTAGTTACTATTGCAACGTTGGAACCAGTACTGCAGCACTATCAGTGTAATGGCACAGATTCATTTCCATAAACGTATGCAGCAAATCAACTGCTTGAATAAAGAGCAGAGCAATATACATGAGAAGGTCTGAATGCAGATACCAAGGAAAGGATCTGAGTTAGACTCACTAGCTACAGTATATCAGCCATCTAATTCATTGTTCTGTATTTTTCAAGGTATACATAATTTACTTTGCTGAGAAAAACATTCCACATCTTGACATGTAGCATTTTTGAGCTTTGTTTCTGCCTAGCTGTAGCCAGTTACAATACTACATAAAATGATGCATGACCAGGAATAAGCTTCAGTTAATTTGAATCAATCAATCCAAACTGCTTGCATTTGCTCACGTAAAATAGGGTCAAGTGAAAAAAAAATTGTTGCAGGGTGACTGAGCACCATGTTGTCAAGGCTTTCTAACAATAAGCTAAATCAGTCACTGATAACGCATATTGAGAGCATGTGGGTATCCACGGATACCCATTGACAGGCTGCCTGGAAGAGAAGAGAATGGTAGTTGCTTCGGTGGAAAATTCTTCATGATTGTAATGTGCTGCAAATGCTACTGATAGAGCTGTACATAGCTGCTGTATGCTTACAATTACCCCCACCCCAGAAAGAAGCATGGTGGCAAAGGATGGCTAAAATGCATGTAAAATTTTCATTGGAGAATGGAAATAGATAGTTAACTCTCTGAAGTTTTATTCAATTTTGATATCCTGAATGAATACTTATACTGAAGTTCAAATGCAATTTAGCATTAGGACTGACGCATACCACAATCAGACACAGACAGAGAGTGATTTAAAATTAATATGTACCAACACTCCTCTTATATAATTGCTTCAAGCAACAAATGTTTATTGAAACTCAGAACAAATAATATGTGGTAGGTATGTAATAGTTTTTGGAACAAATTAATTAGGAGTAATGTAGTATTTGAATGTACAATGCAGTGGGCTAAATGGGGCTGGATGTCACATCTTGCATAGAAACCTGTTTCAGTCACTGCTCTTCACTCAGTTTCAATCAAGCCCGAGGGGAAATGCTAAAGGTTTGTTCTCTGCTATGCTTTTTAAAGAACCAATTAATGATAGCAATGGAGACCACTTTTTAAAGATTCATCAGCATATAATGCGTACAATTCGAATTGATAAATAACAATTGTTTAACCTTATAGTTTTTATAATTCTTCCTCCAAAACAATAAATAGATACTGTAGTCAAAAAGTCCATTAGCTCTCTCTAAGGACCAACACTCTGATAATTCAGTGATTCTGGGTCTGTTGTGGTCTAAATTCTGGGCTGTTTTATCCCTCATCCAGTGCCAGAGAAGAACATTTTGTAAAATATCAACAACAGATTAATGAAATGGAGGGATTATTTTGATCGTCATTTAACTGCAGTAACATGAAGGTGAGATAAAATCTTTGAACTTTAAAAATCAGCAGATGAAACTACCACAGCATGTAGCATAGCTGCTGAATCAGATGGAAAATGGAGGGAAGCAGTGAGCACTTCCTCATTTAGGCTGCAGGCATATTCTGACATGTACAAGGACAAGAATAAAGGCAAATTGGGTGGTCCTCAACTGAACACCCTAGATTTCAGGAATTTAATGATAAGTCTGACCCATTAGAGCTTTTCAACATATGTCACATTCTTGTAGTGCATTACAAAAGCCTTTGGAAACTATGAAATGCAATCTAAATTCAATTTGTATAACTGAATTTTTTTTTCAGATTTCTCTTTTTTTTTACAGTGATTGTAGACTCTACCTTGATTAATCTGTGAGATTTAGTTTCTCTAGAAGGGATTCCCAACCTGGGGCCACAGACCCCTTGGTTAATGGTATTGGTCCATGGCATAAAAAAGGTTGCAAGTTCCTGCTCTAGAAGGTATATTGATGAATTATGGACAACAGAATTCACTTGGACACATTCATATCAGATGAATGCCAACATAGCAGGGCAAGTTGCGACAGGTATTTCATTGGCAAGATTGTTGGTGGATGTGATGCTGATGCCAGCAGGAGATTTGTTGAGTGGTCATGTATAGCTTTCACCCCTTTTTTTTCCTGTTCACACAAGTCAATGTGTGCTCAGTGTTCGAAAAGACCTCACCGAACCAAGGCAAGCTTCAGGGGTCATCATCTCGAAGATGAGTTGCTGGTTCACTTCTCAGAATCAGAATCAAAAATCAGGTTCATTATCACTAACTGTAGCAGAAGTACAATGCAAAAACATAAAAATTGCTATAAATGCCAAAATAAATAAATAGTACAAAGAAAAAGGGAACAAAGAGGTAGTATGCACTGAATCATGGGCCAGTCAGAAATTTGATGATGGAAGGGAAGAAGAATGTGGGCTCTCTTGTTCCCTCTTTTTTGATGGTAGTAACAAGAAGAGCACATGTCCCGGATGGTGAGGGTTTTTAGTGATGTATGCAGCCTTCTTGAGACCTGGGGAGAGATGTGCTGAGTCTACAGCCCTCTGGAGGCTGAGGTGCTTCATACATCTAGAGAAACTTGCAGGAGTTCTTGGTGACAAACCAAATCTCCTCATATTCCTAATGAAGTAAAGCCACTGAAGTGCCTGCTCCATGGTTGCATTAATGTTCTGGGCCCAAGAGAGATCCTCTCAGATGCTGACACCCAGGGACTTAAATCTGCTCACCCTTTCCACTGCTGACTCCTTGATGATGATTAGTGTGGGTTCTCCAAGCTTCCCCTTTTTAAACAACAGGCACAAAATGCTGGAGGACTATACTGTTATATACTCCAAGAATTAGGATGCACATAGTACATGGTGATAGAGATGGGAGGAAAGGGAGTGGGCAGAGCTGAGAATGGGTGAAAAGAAATCAGACACCAAAGATAAAAAATTTGGATAATCATAAGTAGAAGGTTTGTGGGTGGGGTGCAGGTCGGACCAAGGACATGGGCAATCATAGGGTCAAGGACACCAGATTGAGTCAAAGCCTAGGACTCAGCATGGTAGGCTCAGATATGTGAGAATGAGATTGGAGGGTGATGTGGTACTGATGTTTTGTGCAGACAAGTGGCCAAAGGACTTAAGCTTAAGGTTATTGTTTTAAGCAGCAGCCATTCTAGTCCAATTAGGTTTTTCTGTTCTGAAATGACAAGACCTAATTGTCTCATGTGCACCCAAGTTCTTCTGCAATGCTGAGAGGAAGACCTGCATGGGAAACCTTGTCAAATGCCATACTAAAATTGATATGCACTACATCCAGGGCTTTGCATTCATAAGTATATTTGATACTTCCTCAGAGTTCGATCCGGCTTATGGGACATGATCTATCCTTCAGAAAGTCATGCTGACTATCCTTAATCAGACTTCTCCAAATGCTCATGTATCCCATCTCTAAGAATCCACTCCAATAGTTCACCCACTACTGATGTAAGTATCACTAGTCTGTAACTCCCATGGCAAGATTATCTTTCTTGAACAAAAGAATAACATTTGCACCCTCCAATCTTTTGATTCTACTCCTGTGGCCTGTAAGGTTGCAAAGATCATCGTCAAAGGCACAACAAACTCTTCCCTTGCCTCCTGTAGTAAGCTGGAGTACATCCCATCTGGCCACAGGGACTTGGGTATCCTAATGTTTTTCAAGAGTTCCAGTGCATCCTCTTTCTTAACCTCAGGATGTTTCAGCATATTAGCTTGTTCTTTGCAGACCCCACATTCATTTGTTGAGGAATCAAAGATCAGTCAGACCCCTTAATAGCTGTAAGGTAGCCAGGAAAGAGCTCAAGAAAGAACAAAGGGGAACTAGAAAGGGACATGAGAAGAATTTGGCAAGGAAATTAGGGAAAACCTCAAAATGGTCCATACATACATGAAAAACAGAAGGATGATTAGATTGAGGGTGAACCAATCAGGGATGAAAGAGAAATCATGTGCCTGGTGTTGAAGGAGGTTAGGAGGTCCTTAATGAATACTTTGCTTCCACCAGTGAGAGGGACCTTCATGTCCAGGCTAATATGATGAAACGGGTTGAGGTTAAGACCATAAGACCATAAGATATAGGAGCAGAAGTAGGCCATTCAGCCCGTTGAGTCTGCTCTGCCATTAGATCATAGGCTGATCCAATCTTCCAGTCATCTCCACTCTCCTGCCTTCTCCCCATACCTTTTGATGCCCTGGCTAATCAAGAACCTATCTATCTCTGCCTTAAGTACAATGACTTGGCCTCCACAGTCGCCCGTGGCAACAAATTCCACAGATTTACCACCCTCTGACTAAGGTAATTTCTTTGCATTTCTGTTCTAAATGGGCGTCCAATCATGAAGTTGTGCCCTCTTGTCCTATATTTCCCTACCATGGGAATTAACTTTGTCATATCTACTCTGTTCAGGACTTTAAACATTCAAAATATTTCTATGAGATCCCCCCTCATTCTCCTGAATTCCAGGGATTACAGCCCAAGAGCTGCCAGACATTCCTCATGTGGTAACCTTTTCATTCCTGGAATCATTCTCATGAATCACTTCTGAACTCTATCCAATGTCAGTATATCCTTTCTAAAATAAGGAGCCCAAAACTGCACACAATACTCCAAGTGTGTTCTCACGAGTGCCTTATAGAGCCTCAACATCACATCCCTGCTCTTATATTCTATACCTCTAGAAATGAATGCCAACATTGCATTCGCCTTCTTCACAACCGACTCAATCTGGAGGTTAACCTTTAGGGTATCTTGCACAAGAACTCCCAAGTCTCTTTGCAGCTCTGCATTTTGAATTCTCTCCCCTTCTAAATGATAGTCCGTCCATTTATTTCTTCCACCAAAGTGCACGACCATACACTTTCCAACATTATATTTCATTTGCCATTTCTTTGCCCATTCCCCTAAATTATATAAGTCTCTCTGCAGACTCTTGGTTTCCTCAACACTACCCACTCCTCCACCTATCTTTGTATTATCGGCAAATTTAGCCACAAATCCATTAACCCCATAGTCCAAATCATTGACATACATCGTAAAAAGCAGTGGTCCCAACATCAACCCCAGTGGAACTCCACTGGTAACTAGCAGCCAGCCAGAATAGGATCCCTTTATTCCCACTCTCTGTTTTCTGCATATCAGCCAATGCTCCACCTATTCTAGTAACTTCCCTGTAATTCCTTGGGCTGTTATCTTGCTAAGCAGCCTCATGTGCAGCACCTTGTCAAAGACCTCCTGAAGATCCAAGAGCACCATGTCTACTGCATATCCTTTGTCCACCCTACTTGTAATTTCCTCAAAAAATTGCAGTAGGATTGTCAGGCAGAATTTTCCTTTCAGGAAACCATGCTGGCTTTGCCCTATCGAGTCATGTTCCTCCAGGTATTCCGTAATCTCAACCCTAACAATAAATTCCAACAACTTCCCAACCACTGATGTCAGACTAACGGGTCTATAGTTTCCTTTCTGCTGCCTCCCACCCTTCTTAAATAGCAGAGTAACATTTGCAATTTTCCAGTCATCCGGTACAATGCCAGAATCTATCGATTCTTAAAATATCATTGTTAATACCTCCGCAATCTCCCCAATCTCCCCAGCTACTTCCTTAAGAACCCAAGGGTGTGTTTCATCAGGTCCAGGAGATTTATCCACCCTCAGACCATTAAGCTTCCTGAGAACTTTCTCAGTCGTAATTTTCACTGCACATACTTCACTTCCCTGACACTCTTGAATATCCAGTATACTGCAGATGTCTTCCTCTGTGAAGGATGATGCAAAATATGCATTCAGTTCCTCTGCCATGCCTGCATCTCTCATTACAATATCTCCAGCATCATTTTCTATTAGTCCTATATCAATCCTCGACTGCCTTTTACCCTTTATATACTTAAAAAAGCTTTTAGTATCTTCTTTGATATTAGTTACCAGCTTCCTTTCATAATCCATCTTTTCCTTCTTAGTTTCCTTCTGCAAGGTTTTAAAAGCTTTCCAATCCTCTATCTTCCCACCAGCTTTGGCTTCCTTATACGCTCTCTCTTTAGCTTTTACTTCGGCTCTGACTTCACTTGTCGGCCACGGTAGTGTTCTTTATTTATTCAAAAATTTCTTCTTATTTGGAATATACCTGTGTTGCACTTCCCTCATTTTTTGCAGAAACTCCAGCCATTGCTGCTCTGCAGTCCTTCCTGCTAGTGTCCCTTTCCAGTCGACTTTGGCCATTTCCCCTCTCTTGCCAATGTAATTTCCTTCACAATGTAGTTGAGGCAGGTATGTTAACACCACTTAAAAGGTACTTTTATACTGTAGGTGCACGGTTAGGAAAGATTTAGAAAGACAAGGGTCAAACAAGGGGAAATAGGACTGGTTTGGACGTGCTTGAGGCAAATGCATTCAGATGTTCAGATCTATCTTTCAGAGTGTGTGATAAAACAGCTCCAAAGCTATAAGGTGATACATCACACATCAGTCCGATGAGCAGAGATGGATCCTAATGGGTGATCAGTTATTAATCTCTTTGTTTCATTGAATGCTCTTTCACGTCTCTCTGTCCATTCCCACTTTGCTCCTGTCTATATCAGTGCGTTCAATGGATGCTGCACTGTAGCAATGTTTCGGAGCAACCAGTGGTAATAGTTTACGTGTCCTGAGTATGACCTGAGTTGTGACAAATATTTTGGTTTGAGTGCTTGCAGCACTGCTTCAATCTTCTCTTCTGACCTTTGTCAGCCCTGCTTGTCAATGACATGACCACAATATTAGATTTCATTCTTGAAAAACATGCATTTCTCTCTCTTTGCACACAGGCCATACTCACTCTGCCTGGTAAGCACTTTGCCAAGTCTCTGGAAGTGCTCTTCATCATTCTTGCCTGTCACAATGATGCCATCAAGGTAACGTTGTGTTCATGGGATACCTTGGAGCACTTGGTCCATTGCTCTTTGCCACATTGCTGGCGCTGATGTGATGTGACGCCAAAGTCAAGACGATTACACTGAAACAGTGCCTTGTAAGAGTTTATTGTGAGGAACTTCCTGCTTGACTCCTCAATCTCCACTCCATTTGCACATAGGCTTATGACAAGTCAACCTTTGAAAACCTCTCCACGCCTACCAAAGATACAGATATGTCTTCTATTCTGTGCAGGGGATACAACATAGTATGCAGCACAGGGTTGATACAAAATTCACGTATTTGTGAAAAGCTCTGGCCTTCCAAAACAATGGTCATGGAAAGAGAATGTGCTGGAACTTTTGAGAAGCATTTGGATACCCAAGTCCCTGGGGTTAGATGGGATGTACTCCAGCTTACTACAGGAGGTGAGGGAAGAGATTGTTGTGCCTTTGACAATGATCTTTCCAACCTCTAGGGCCACAGAAGTAGAATAAAAAGGTTAGAGGGTGCAAATGTTATTCCTTTTTTCAAGAAAGATAACCTACCCTGGGACTTACAGACTAGTGATACTTAGATCAGTGGTGGGCAAACTATTGGAGTGGATTCTTAGAGATAAGATACATGAGCATTTGGAGGAGTCTGATTAAGGATAGTCAACATGGCTGTGTGAAGAATAGATCATGCCTCACAAGCCTGATTGAATTACTTGAGGAAGCACCAAAATATATTTATGAATGCAAAGCAGTGGATGTGGCACTTATCAATTTTAGTAAGGCACTTGACAAGGTTCCCCATGCAGCTCTTCCTTCTCAGCATTGCTGGAGAACTTGGGTGCACATGAGGCAATTATGTTTTGCTATTTCAGAATAGCAAAACCCAATTGGACTAGAATTGTTGCTGCTTAAACCAATGATCAGGGACCAAGAAAGTTTGGACAAGGGAAGCACAGGAGCGCCTACAGGACTGCTTTGAATTGGTGGACTGGACTGCAATCAGGGATTCATCTTTGAATCTGGATGAGTATGCTGCAGTTGTTACCAACTTCATTAAAACCTGTGTGGATGAGAGTGTGTCTACAAAGACTTACTGTACATTCCCAAACCAAAAGCCATGGATGAACCAGGAGGTACGTCGTCTGCTGAAGACTAGATCTGTGGCATTCAAGTTGGCAACCCAGGCCTGTACCAGAAAACCAGGTATGATTTGCGGAGGGCTATTTCAAGGGTGAAGAAACATTTTTGAATGAGGTTGGAGGTGATATCAGATGCAGGGCAACTCTTGTAGGGTCTGCAAGATATTACTTCCTACAAAGCAAAGCCCAATGGCATGAATGGCAGCGATGCTTAACTACCAGATGAACTCAATGCCTTCTATGCACACTTTGAAATGGAGAACACAACTACAGCTGTGAAGATCCCTGCTGCACCTGATGACCCTGGGATCTCTGTCTCAGAAGCCGATGGTAGACTGTCTTTAAAGAGAGTGAACTCTTGCAAGGCAGAATTTCCCGATGGAGTACCTGGTAAAGCTCTGAAAACTTGTGCCAACCAACTAGCGGGAGTATCCAAGGACATTTTCAACCTCTCACTGCTACAGGCAGAAGTTCGCACTCGCTTCAAAAAGGCAACAATTATACCAGTGCCTAAGAAGAATAATGTGGGCTGCCTTAATGACTATCGCCTGATAGCACTCACATCGGCAGTGATGAAATGCTTTGAGAGGTTGGTTATGACTAGACTGAACTCCTGCCTCAGCAAGGACCTGGACCCATTGCAATTTGCTTATCGCCACTATAGGTCAATGGCAGAATCAATCTCAATGGCTCTCCACATGGCTTTAGACCACCTGGACAACACAAACACCTACGTCAGGATGCTATTCATTGACTATAGCTCAGCATTTTATACCATCATTCCCACAATCCTGATTGAGAAGTTGCAGATCCTGGGCCTCTGTACCTCCCTGTACAATTGGATCCTCGACTTCCTAACTGGAAGACCACAGTCTGTGCAGATTGGTGATAACATATCTTCCTCACTGACAATCAACACTGGCACACCTCAGGGGTGTGTGCTTAGCCCACTGCTCTACTCTCTGCATACACATGACTGTGTGGCTAGGTATAGCTCAAATACCATCTACAAATTTGCTGATGATACAACCATTGTCGATAGAATCTCAGGGGGTGACAAGAGGGCGTACAGGAGTGAGATATGCCAACTAGTGGAGTGGTACCGCAGCTGATTGTAGACTTCAGGAAGGGTAAGATGAAGGAACACATACCAATCCTCATAGAGGGATCAGAAGTGGAGAGAGTGAGCAGCTTTGCTTTCCTCGGAGTCAAGATCTCAGAGGATCTAACCTGGTCCCAACATATCGATGTAGTTATAAAGAAGGCAAGACAGCAGCTATACTTTATTAGGAGTTTGAAGAGATTTGGCATGTCAACAAATACACTCAAAAACATCTATAGTTGTACTGTGGAGAGCATTCTGACAGGCTGCATCACTGTCTGGTATGGAGGGGCTACTGCACAGGACTGAAAGAAGCTGCAGAAGGTTGTAAATCTAGTCAGCTCCATCTTGGGTACTAGCCTACAAAGTACCAAGGACATCTTCAGGGAGCGGTGTCTCAGAAAGGCAGCGTTTATTATTAAGGACCTCCAGCACCCAGGGCATGCCCGTTTCTCACTGTTACCATCAGGTAGGAGGTACAGAAGCCTGAAGGCACACACTCAGCAATTCAGGAACAGCTTCTTCCCCTCTGCCATCTGATTCCTAAATGGACATTGAAGCTTTGGACACTACCTCACTTTTTTTTAATATACATTATTTCTGTTTTTGCACATTTTTTAAATCTATTCAATATATGTAATTGATTTACTTGTTTATTTATTATTATGTTTTATTTTATTTATTATTATTTTTTTCTGCCTCTTCCTGCTAGATTACGTATTGCATCGAACTGCTGCTGCTAAGTTAACAAATTTCACGTCACATGCCGACGATTAATAAACTGGCTTCCGATTGTGATTCTTAAGTCCTTTGGCCATCTGTCCTCACAAAACATCAGCACCACATCACCCTTCAACGACACTCCAACATATCTGAGCCTACAATGCTGACTGCTGGACTTTCCCTCAATCTGGAGCCCTTGACCCCATGATTGCCCATGTCCTTGGTCCTGACTGCACCTCACCCCCACAAGCCTTCCATGATTATATATTTTTGATTTTTGGTTTCTGATTTCTTTGCACGCATCCTCAGCTCTGCCCACCCCTCACCCTCCTCCCATCCCTATCACCATGTGCATCCTAATTCTTGGAGCATATACCGGTATATGATCACTTCCAGAAATGCCTGAGAACATTGATCTCAATATATGATTAGCTGCACTGAGAACAATGTTCTCTAGTATTAGTGAGTTTATTGTGATGTGGTGGGAGGAGGCAATGACTAAAACAGTTACAGGCATTTTGATGCTGCATCTGTATAATGCACCCAATGTGTTGTATCAAAATCTCCAGGCAATAATACCCAATACTACAGGAAAATATTTTACAGTGGAGCTGTGTTTGAAACTTGAAAAACACAACATACACAAAGGGCCTCACTGTGGCACGGTGTAGAGGGGAACAAAAAGGCTACGTTCTGCACTGTTTCACTTCAGGAATCCTGGAGTGTGGCTGTGTGACTAGAACAGACTGCTTTCAGATGGTTATAGTATTTCTAATGAAATGCATTTCGACAGCTTTTGTCTTGTCCTCCCTGACTGAGGTTGAGACTGGATTACTGGAGCAACATCAAGGAGAAAAGCAATGATGCTCAGCTACATGCCTGACTTAACAATATTTCTAATATGCAAGTATGCTAATCCTCAAGAACACAAGCATTAAAATGGAATATTATCAGTAATTTCCTGGTCGGAAAATACAAATTCAATACATTAACAGGAGCTAATTTAAGGACACCTAAAATTGTTGTCTCCACAAGACCAAATACACTATGCAAAATATATTTCTAGTAATTTTCACCAATGCCATTAAGAAGGCTGGTCACAAGGATTTGCCCACTTTAAATTCAGAAAATATAAATGCTTTATTTAATTTTGGCATTCTCTTTGATCTATATTAGAATAATTTTGGCAGTGCAAAATATCTGAAAACTGAGCACTTACAGAAGGACAATATTGTTATGAATTCTCATGACTGTGATTCAAATGTCTTTTTTATGAATTAGATTTAAAAGTTACACTTAATATGTGTTTAAAAATATTTGGCTACAATACAGCACATAAATCCCAACGGTAATTCTTGAACTTTGATTTTGTCCTTTTTGATATAAATATGCAATAGTTAAGCAAAAGGTGATAATGGAGACAAGAAAATTTTTGCATTTGTGAACTATAGCTGTGTTTTTTAAGGATGGTATTAGTAGAGAGATAAGAAGAAGGTAGCGATTGTAATACATTAGGATTGAAAAGCCATGATATAAGTTGTTGTTCCCTTAATTAAAGGCTTATGGGTTGGATAGCACTTAGGTAAGCAGATTGTTATCACTGAGGTGCCACAGGGATTAGTATAGGGTCCTTAGATACGTATATAGACAGATGGAAAGGCTAAGGAGAGCTGGGGCTGTTCTCTAACTGAACAATGTCAAATCTGAGAACATTATATTTATGAATACTTGAAAATCAGAGAAAAACGGGCATTGGTCATACCCAGGATCAAAAATTATTGGTGGAACAGGCTCAAGTGGCTATATAAACAATAGCTGCTAATATACTGTGTTTATGAGAAGTATCAGCTTAACCACCTTCTGCTCCTCTGTCAAACTAAGCTTCTGCTAGTGCCCTCATACCTATCTCTTTACTTTCTGTCACCTTTTGCGGCTCAGCAATATTACTGAACCTTCACATTAAGGTATGCAAAGCATCTCAGCACATTCATACTATTTCAGAATAAAGCTTGCTTAAAATATGAAGTAGCATTTGCCGGAGTGGAGAGTGACCACAAATTCTGTTGCATTAATTAATCTCTGAAGTGCTATATAATAACTCATTTCTGCTGTTGGTTTCCACTGAGGCTGTGCCTCAGAGCTAGCTGATTTTTCAGTTTGTATGGATGGTTTGGGGAACAGAGAGGAGAGTTAGGGGTCACGTTGGGGTTTAGGGACAGGGATGTGGAAGAATTAAAAGGTCAGATTAGGGTTTAGGGATAAAGATGCAGAGGAATTAGAGGTCAGGCCGGACTCTAGGATCCGTGCATGTTGGGCTGCCCCAGTTCGGCTGGTGCCAGAATCAGATATCCGTGCAAGGAGGAGGCATGAGGGGCCAGTGAGTTGTCAAGCCTGGTATTTGGGGTCCCGATTTAGGCTAGTCTGGGATCAATACCATAGATCAGAGCGTGAAGATCAATTGGAAGTCCAGAATTCAAAGCCCGATGGCTGAAGCCTGGAGACTGGAGGCCTGTTTTGGGTTTGGAGTACTATCTGTGTGTGTGGGTGTGTGGAAGCGAGAAGAGGGCTTGTTTGCTGTTGTTGTTTTTGTTACTTGTGTTCTGCTGAACACTGTGGGCATACTATGTTGGTGCCAGAGTGTGTGGCGACACTTGCGGGCTGCCCCCAGCACATCCTTAGGCCTGATGGTTATTAACACAAATGATGCATTTCGATGTACTGTGATAAATAAATTAATCTGATTCTGAATCTGAAATATTATTGGTACTTGTGTGAGCAAATAATATGATTTGGTAACTTGCGTGAATGTTAGGGAGTGAATGACATCTATCAGAACCTGATTTGCTTTAGGGAGATCATCGGTGAAGAAAGTCTGGGATCATCAAAGATGTAACTAACGTCTACTATCCCGAATATGGATCTTCCTTCATAATGAGATGGACTGACAGCAATGATTACTGCTTTGGTGCCCAATATCCCACTCTCTTGTTACCAAACCATCAGCTGAGAACAAATCTATCTCTATGGCCTGACCTCTTTGCACAGAGGAGATCACATGCAAAGATTGTGCTTCTCAAATTATTTTGCAGCCAACATATCATTTCTGTACACAATCACTTTCCAATGTGCAAGGTACATTACATTCTATACGCATTAGAAAAATGCTTTACGGCAGGCTTACATAAACTAGCCAAAGTTCCCCATACATAATATCTTAACATGTATTTTATGTTTCTGTATACTGGGGAGCAGGCGACAGCTATCATGCCAGAGGCTATCTTAGCAATTAAACAAACATAAAGTTTGGAAGATATTTTTTCCTTATTCCCCTCCTGCTGAAACCTCATACTACATCAGATAAATGTGGAATCATTTGCTTATTCCTATCACCAAATGGTACTTTTCTATTTTGTCTTTAAGTTCAAAAACAGAGGAGAAATCATTTGCCATTGCCAGTACAGAAGCTAACACTGTACCTGGTTCAAAGAGGAAACAATTAGAGACTGCACAGGGTGTGGGATCAATGACAGGGAGTGAACGGAAGCAGCTCGCCAACTATAAAATTGTCATCTAGCCATTGCTGCACCAGGGATATCTGCAGATGATGAGGTTCTGTGTACCAAGGGAAACAGACTTGTAGAAGGGCTATGTGCACAGCATGAGAATAATGGAGTGAATGAATACCTCTATGATGTCTTTGGTCAGTACTTCCTCTGGTTTACAAAGCTTGAGACAGAGTACTGAGATCTTCCTTGCAAGTATTCACAGTTCTAAAGGGCATTGCAAACTAAGGGTAGTGATCCCATTGAAATGAGACTGCCAGTGGCTTTTCAACATGACTGCACAACCTTGTCTCCCACTACTTTCAGTTAGTGCCTCATATGGGTCAATCTGCCCTAATGTCTCAGTACTCACAGGCATACAGACAGGCTAACAATGGCCACAGATCCTTGTGGTTAGTTATCAGCCTTCCATTAACCTAACTGCATCTAACTAGTGGGAACCAGTACCATAGAACAAGAACAAAAGTGGGCAAAAAGCACAAGTTTTATATTTGCATAATCTGTGTTAATTGATGTGTAGGTGACCATTGGTCTAATCGGGGCAGCATGGCTTCAGAGATGTCAACATTTTTTAATTGCCCTTTGCCTTCATATCATTGGTGATGTTCCACATGAAGTTTTCTGGATGAACTTACACACATAATAAGTTTAATGACCAGAGCAGATGGGAAGAGAGGTTTGTCTTTATCGAAGCATGGGATGTGGACGTTTATATCCACTGACTTTGTCAAGATGATGTTGACACACTTTCTAAAGCTCTTTCATTTTATGAGCTGTACATGCTCCCACAGAGCAATTAAGGAAAGATTTTTTTCAGAATTTTTACAGACAATAAATAAATAACAACATATTTTCATATTAAGACAAGGAACAAGAAGCTAATAATTTTCAGGCAATTCCCTCTAATACAAGGGGTGATTGATAAGTTCGTGGCCTAAGGTAGGACGAATCAATCTTAGAAAACCTAGCACATTTAGTTTTCCTACAGTTACACACTTAGTCCAGCGGTTGTGGAGCATACGGATCCCTTCTTTGTAGAAGTTGGCGTCTTGGACCTCCAGAAGTGGTCCACAGCAGGGGTGATTGATAAGTTTGTGGCCTAAGGTAGAAGGAGCTGAGTTAACTTCAAACTTTCTGCATTTTCACTCAAACAGTTGAACTGCATGTACATGTAACAAGAGCTCCTTCTACCTTAGGCCACGAACTTATCAATCACCCCTGCTGTGAACCACCTGGAGGTCCAAGATGCTCTCGTTACATGCACATGCAGTTCAACTCTTTGAGTGATAATGCAGAAAGTTTGAAGTTAATAACTCATCTCTTTCTACCTTAGGCCACAAACTTATCAATCACCCCTGCTCTGGACCACTTCTACAAAGAAGGGATCTGTGTGCTCCATGACCACTGGACTAAGTGTGTACATATAGGAGGGGACTATGTTGACAAATAAATGTGCTAGGTTTTCTAAAATTGACTCCTTCTACCTTGGGCTACGAACTTATCAATCACCCCTCGTATACTGCTAGATTTATAAATAACTAAAACAATTATATAGATTGTAGAAGACCATATATCTAAAGATACAAAGATAGGAAATGTTTTAAGCTTGAAGATGGATGGATGCACTGAGACAGTTTTCGGGAAAGTATTCTACCTGATGCCTACATTTGTGATAAAGTATATTGGCTAACCTGTCGATCTTCCGAGGTGGATCACGTTAGGGGAAATAGCCTTCTCACAGAAAATCTGTGCATCACAGAGACTGAGCAACAGAGAGTTTCTTATGCTAAAGTACAGTGGCATGCAAAAGTTTGGGCAACCCTGTCAAAATTTCTGTAACTATGAATAGCTAAGCGAGTAAAAGATGACCTGATTTCCAAAAGGTATAGTTAAAGATGACACATTTCTTTAATATTTTAAGCAAGATTACTTTTTTTATTTCCATCTTTTACTGTTTCAAAATAACAAAAAAGGAAAAGGGCCCGAAGCAAAAGTTTGGGCACACTGCATGGTCAGTACTTAGTAACACCCCCTTTGGCAAGTATCACAGCTTGTAAATGCTTTCTGTAGCCAGCTAAGAGTCTTTCAATTCTTGTTTGGGGGATTTTCGCCTATTCTTCCTTGCAAAAGGCTTCTAGCTCTGTGAGTTTCTTGGGCTGTCTTGCATGCACTGTTCTTTTGAGGTCTATCCCAGATTTTCGATGATGTTTAGGTCAGGGGACTGTGAGGGCCATGGCAAAACCTTCAGCTTGTGCCTCTTGAGGTAGTCCATTGTGGATTTTGAGGTGTGTTTAGGATCATCTTCCTGTTGTAGAAGCCATCCTCTTCTCATCTTCAGCTTCTTTACAGACAGTGTGATGTTTGCTTCCAGAATTTGCTGGTATTTCATTGAATTCATTCTTCCCTCTACCAGTGAAATATTCCCCGTGCCACTGGCTGCAACACAAGCCCAAAGCATGATCGATCCACCCCCCGCTTAACAGTTGGAGAGGTGTTCTTTTCATGAAATTCTGCACCCTTTTTTCTACAAACATACCTTTGCTCATTGCAGCCAAAAAGTTCTATTTTAACTTCATCAGTCCACAGGACTTGTTTCCAAACTGCATCAGGCTTGTTTAGATGTTCCTTTGCAAACTTCTGATGCTGAATTTTGTGGTGAGGATACAGGAAAGGTTTTCTTCTGATGACTCTTCCATGAAGGTCATATTTATGCAGGTGTTGCTGCACAGTAGAACAGTTCACTCCCGCTCCAGAGTCTGCTAAATCTTCCTGAAGGCCTTCAGCAGTCAAATGCGGGTTTTGATTGCCTATCTAGCAATCCTATGAGCAGTTCTCTTGGAAATTTTTCTTGGGCTTGCAGACCTCAACTTGACCTCCACCATTCCTGTTAACTGCCATTTCTTACTTACATTACGGACTGAGGAAACGGCTACCTGAAAACGCTTTGCTATCTTCTTACAGCCTTCTCCTGCTTTGTGGGCATCATTTATTTTAATTTTCAGAGTGTTAGGCAGCTGATTAGAGGAGCCCATGGTTGCTGATTGTTGGACAAGGTTTGAGGAGTCAGGGTATTTATAAAGCTTTGAAATTTACAGCACCTGGCCTTTCATAAAGATGATTGTGAACAAGCCATAGCCCTAACAAGCTATTGAAGGTCTGAGACATTGGTAAAAGTTATTTGAGAGCTCAAATCTCTTGTTGTGCCCAAACTTTTGCATGGTGCTCCTTTCCTTTTTTTCACTCTAAAATTGTACAAAACAAAAATAGTACACTAATTTTGCTTAAAATATTGAAAAGAATGTTTCTTCTTTAACTTTATGACTTTTGGAGATCAGTTCATCTTCTACTCCCTGAACCATTCACAGCAACAGAAATTTTGACCAGCGGTGCCCAAACTTTTGCATGCCACTGTATGAAGTATTATGAAGCTGAGGTGAATATTTAGACTTATGTTACAGATTTCATTGAATGGTGATCCAGGCCAGAGGGATATTCTTTAAGTTACTTATTCATATTTATACTTTCATTACAAATCACCAAATATTTGATCTGTGATGCTGCATTCCTCTGAAAGTTATACCTACTGCCCTACACCCATCAGCCTGTCACTCAGTGATATGTGTGAAACAGACTGGTATTGAAGAGAATGCTTTTATGGAAAATATTCTCATTTGAATAAGCTTTTTAGATTTCTCTACCCTTCCCACATCAGCTTTTCACCTGACTGCATGTCATATTTAGATTTCTTTTCATATGTTTTATGAGTGATGTATCACTATGACTTCTTTTTGTGACAATGAGTATTTATAACTAATGATAAGTTTCTGTACCATGTCATATACCGTCTCTTAATTTTCAAAATTCCAATGAAATTTGTGATTAAGGAAGAAAGGTATAAAAACTCTTTGAAAAATCACTATAACTTTAGAAAAATGTTTCTCATTACACAGGAATGATTGGAAACATGATAATAACTTGCAAAAGGTGCTCTGCTTAATCCAGATCTTCTTAATATTTTCACTTGCTGCCGTTTAGTATGAGTAAAATACATCAGTGAGAAGGGGCATCAAATAATCAATATGTCTGAGTCAGCTCTTGCTGTTTTCTGTTGTATGAAAGTTTTGTCAGGATATGGTGAACCACACTACATTAGCTGTACAGTGTGTATACGTGTCTCTGACACTTGCTTTATGATTACTGTCTATATTGAAACACTTTATATCCAAAGCAGTTTTATAATTGGAAGTCTAAAAGTGACTGAAGCTGGGCTTCTATGTACAGTATATTTGTGTTCCATTTGACACATCATTACTGCCTATAATGCCAGTTTATGTCTGAGTTCAGTGGACAGATATGTGTGGAAAATCACTTACTTCTGTACTTCAACTGATTAGTTCCTGCATTTCTTTATAAATGATATGTTATCCAAGGGCATACTGTTCATTTGGCCCAGGGTTGGAATATCATTATGAAGACATTATGCAAGCTGACAAGATGCATGACCATGAGGACTTCTTGTAACTAGCCTCACATAACAGGGGCGATCAGTCAGTGAAAGTCGTCATGACTCATGGAGAGTTCTGGAATTGAGCGTGATGTCCAGACTGCCATAAGGCCATGGCCTATAACCAGTAGGACTTATGAGGGGGTTTGCATTCTATACAAATCCCTGTGGCCAGCTACCTAATACTTTCCAATCAGGGGCATGGAGATGAATTACTTATTCATTAGGCTATGAAATGTCTCAAATGGGAAAATACCAGCCACCTTATAAATCCAGAGGCAGCCAATCATAGAAAAGCTACTGACAAGCTATCAGCCAATGCCCTTTCTCTGAAGAAGAATCCAGTCTGTCCCATTCACCTTTACCTATCCCATGTTCCTTCAGATTGTTTTCCTTTTTACCATAAATGGGAATGATTGTTTCCACCATCCTTGCAGGCAGAGAGCTTCAGATCAGAACCACTTGCTGCATTAAAAAGATTATTTTCATATCCCCTCCCCATGTCTCCTAGAACTATCTGCTGATGGGAACAAATTTCTCCGGCTACTTCATCTAAACCTGTCTCCTCCCAAATGTTTTTGCTGCAATGAAAAAACTACACCTTACCCAAAAAAGTATAAAGTAAAAAGCAAATTTATTATCAAAGTGAATACATGTCACCATATACAATGCTGAGATTTGTTTTCTTGCCGCCATACTCAGTAAATCTAATAAACACAATAGAATCGATGAAAAACCCCACCCAACAGGACGGACAAACAACCAATGTGCAACAGACATCAAATAGTGCATACACGAAAGAAAAAAAAAGAAATAATAATAATACATAAATATCGAGAACACGAGGCGAAGAGTCCTTGAAAGTGAGTCCATAGGTTATGGAAACTGTTCAGCGATGGGGTGAGTGAAGTTATCCTCACTGGTTCAAAAGCCTGATGGTTGAGGGTAATAACTGTTTCTGAGCCTGATGCGTCCTAAGGCTCCTGTATCATCTTCATGATGGCAGCAGCAAGAAGCGAGTATGGTGGGGATCCTTCATGATGAATGCTGTTTTCCTGCAACAGCAATCCATATAGATGTGTTCGATGGTGGGAAGGGCTTTGCCTATGATGAACTGGGCCATATCTATTAATTTTTGTAGGGTATTCCATTCAAGGGCATTGGTGTTTCTATACCAGGCTGTGAAGCAATCAGTCAATATACTCTCCAACACATATCTATAGAAGTTTGTCAGAACTTTTAAATGTCATACCGAATCTTTGCAAACTCGGAAGAAGTGCTGCTGTGCTTTCTTCAAAATTGCACTTATGTGCTGGGTCCAAGGCAGATCCCCTGAAATGGTAACACCTAGAAATTTCTCCACCTCTGACCCCAATGAGGACTGGTTCATTGACCTTCGGTTTCATCTTCCTGAAGTCAATAACCAGCTCCTTGTTCTTGCTGGCATTGAGTGACAGACTGTTGTGGCATCACTCAGCAAGATTTTCAATCTCCCTTGCTATATTATGATTCCTCCCACCTTTGGTTCAGCCTATGACAGTGGTGGTGTCTGCAAACTTAAATATGACATTGGAGGTGTGCTTAGCCACACAGTCAAAAGTATAAAGCAAGTAGAGTAGGAGGCTAAGCACACAGCCTTGTGGTGTACCTGTGCTGATGGAGATTGTGGCAGAGATGTGTTGCCAATCCAAACTGATTGGGGTCTGCAAGTGAGTAAATCAAGAATCCAATTGAACAAGGAAATATTGAGGCTAAAGTCTTGAAGGTTCTTGATTAGTTTTGATGGGATGATAGTATTGAATGCCAAACTGTAGCTGATAAAGAGCATTCTGATGTATGCATGATTGCTGTTCAGATGTTCCAGGGTTGAGTGAACAGCCAATGAGATGGCATCTGCTGTGGACCTCTTGCGACGATCGACAAATTGGAGCTGATCCAAGTCGCTTCACAGGCAGCAGTTGATATGTTTCATCATCAACCTCTCAAAGCATTTCATCAGAGGAGATGCACATGCTACTGGACGATAGTCATTGAGTCTTGTTACCATGTTCTTATGACCATAAGACCATAAGATGTAAGAGCAGAATTAGGCCATTCAACTCATCTGCAATTGAAGAAACCAAGGAAATCTGCTCAGTCATTCCATCATGGCTGATCCTGGATCTCACTCAATCCCCTTCTCACCATATCCGTTGATGACCTAACCAATCAGGAAACTATCAACTTCCACCTTAAATATACGCACGGACTGGGCCTACACCACAGCCCGTGGCACAACATTCCACAGATTTACTACTCTCTGGCTAAAAAAAACCTCCTTACCTCTCTTCTGAAAGGTCACCCCTCAATTTTAAGGCTGTGCCCTCTAGTTCTGGATGCCCCTACAAAAGGAGACATTCTCTCCACATCCATCCTCTCTGGTCCATTCAACATTGGATAGGTTTCAATGAGATCCCCTTGCACACTACTAAATTCCAGTGGATACAGGCCCAAAGCTGCCAAACACTCCTCATATGTTAAATGCTTCATTCCTGGAATCATCCTCATAAACTTCCTCTGGACTCTCCAACGACAACACATCCCTTCTGAGATATGCAGGCCAAAATAGTTGACAATACTCCAAGTGTGACCTGACTATTATCTTATAAAGCCTGAGCATTATCTCCTTGCTTTTACATTTTATTGCCCTTTGAAATAAATGCCGACATTGCATTTGCATTCTTTACCACAGACTCTACCTGTAAATTAACCTTCTTGGAGTCTTTCACAAGGACTCCTAAGCCCCTCTGCATCTCTGATGTTTGAACCTTCTCCCTAATTAGATAATAGTCCACACTATTGTTCCTTTTACCAAAATGCATTATCATACATTTCCTAACACTGTGTTCCATCTGCCACCCTTTTGCCCATTCTTCCAACTTGTCTACGTCCTACTGCAATCGCATTGTTCCTCAATACTACCTACCCCTCCACCTATCTTCGTATCATCTGCA
Source organism: Mobula birostris (assembly GCF_030028105.1). Classification (NCBI taxonomy): domain Eukaryota; kingdom Metazoa; phylum Chordata; class Chondrichthyes; order Myliobatiformes; family Myliobatidae; genus Mobula; species Mobula birostris. The sequence continues at coordinate 55,123,139 of NC_092370.1, read as the reverse complement.
GACTTTTCCACAAAGCCATTAATTCCACTATTCAAATCACTGACAAACAATGTAAAAAGTAGTGGTCTCAATACTGACCCCTGAGGAATACCACTAGTCACTGGCAGCCAACCAGAAAAGGCCCCTTTTATTCCCACTCTCTGCCTCGTACCTGTCAACCGATCCGCTATTCACGCCAGTATCTTTCCTGTAACACCATAGGATTTTATCTTGTCAAGCAGGCTCATGTGTGGCACCTTATCAGACGCCTTCTGAAAGTCTAAGTAAATGACATCCACTACCTCTCCTTTCTCCACCCTACTTGATACTTCCTCGAAGAACTCTAACAGATTTGTCAGGCAAGATTTCTCTTTACAGAGACCATGCTGACTTTGACTTATTTTATCATTAGCCTCCAAGTACCTTGAAAACTCATCCTTAATAATAAACTCCAACACTTTCCCAACCACTGAGGTTAGGCTAATTGACATATAATTAATTTCCTTTCTTTTCTTTCCTCCCTCCTTAAAGAGTGGAGTCCTCTGGGAACATGTCAGTCTCAAGTGATTCTTGAAAGATCATGACCAAAGCATCCATTCTCTCTTGAGCAAGCTCTCTCAAGACTCTGGGTCATAGTCCATCTGGTCCAGGTGACTTATCCACCTAAAACCTCTGAGTTTACCAAGTACTTTTTCCTTTGTAATACCAATGACACTCACTCCTGCACCCTGACACTTATGGACCTCTAGCACACTGTTAGTGTCTTCCACAGTGATTGGTACTCATTAAGTTCATCTGCCATTTCTTTGTCCCCCGTTACTACCTCACCAGCATCATTTTCCAATGTTCAATACCAACTCTCACCTCCCTTTTACTCTTTATATAATTGAAAAAATCTTTTGGTATCCTGCTTTATATTATTGGCTAGTTGGCCCTCATATTTCATCTTTTCCCTTCTTATAGCCTTTTTAGCTACCTTTTGTTGGGTTTTAAAAGCACCCCAATCATCCAACCTCCCACTCATTTTGCTACTTTATATGCCCTTTCCTTGGCTTTTATGCATTCCTTGAATTCCTTTGTCAGCCACAGTTTCCTACCCCTGCCATTTGAGAACTCTTCTTCTGAGGGACATATCTATCCTGTGCCTTGTGAATTATCCCTAGAAACTTCAGCCATCTCTGCTCTGCTGTCATCCCTGCCAGTATCCTCCTCCAATTCACCTGGGCAAGCTGCTCTCTCATGCTTCTGTAATTCCCTTTATTCCATTGTGATACTGATACATCTGACTTGTGCTTCTCCCTCTCAAGTTGCATTATGAATTCTGATTACTGTCTATGGGTTCCTTTACGTTAAGCTCTGTAATAAGATCTGGGTTATTACACAGCACCCAATCTAAGATAGTCTTTCCCCAAGTAGGCTGAAGCTCAAGCACAAGCTGTTCTAACCAGCCATCTCAAAGGCATTCAACAAATTCCCCCTTTTGCGATCTGACACCAACTTGATTTTCCCAATCCCCTTGCAGATTAGAAACAGAAACATAGAAAACCTACAGCACAATACAGGCCCTTCAGCTCACAAAGCTGTGCCATACACATCTTTGTCTTAGAAATTACCTAGGATTACCCATAGCCCTCTATTTTTCTAAGCTCCATGTACCTCTCCAGGAGTCCCTTAAAAGACCCTATCGTATCCGCCTGCACCACCGTTACCGGCAGCCAATTCCATGCGCTCACCACTCTCTGCATAAAAAACTTACCCCTGCCATCTCCTCTGTACCTACTTCCAAGCACCTTAAAACTGTGCCCTCTTGTGCTAGCCATTTCAGCCCTGGGAAAAAGCCTCTGACTATCCACACAATCAATGCCTCTCATCATCTCATACAGCTCTATCAGGACACCTCTCATCCTCCGTCACTCCAAGGCCGAGTTCACTCAACCTATTCTCATAAGGCATGCTCACCAATCCAGGCAACATCCTTGTAAATCTCCTCTTCACCTTTTCTATAGTTTCCACATCCTTCCTGTAGTGAGGCGACCAGAACTGAGCATAGTATTCCAAGTGGGGTCTGACCAGGGTCCTATACAGCTGCAACATTACCTTTCAGCTCCTAAACTCAATCCCACGATTTATGAAGACCAATACACTGTATGCCTTCTTAACCACAGAGTCAACCTCTGTAGCAGCTTTGAGTGTCCTATGGACTTGGACCCCAAGATCCCTCTGATCCTCCACACTGCCATGAGTCTTACCATTAATACTATATTCTGCCATCATATTTGACCTACCAAAACGAACCCTTAACACTTATCTGGGTTGAACTCCATCTGCCACTTCTCAGCCCATTGAAGTCCCTATTACCATTGTGTCATTACCATTATTATAGCCTTCTCCAGCTCCCTTTGCAATCTCAACCCTACATCTTGGCTATTATTTGGAGGCATACACATGATTCCTATAATGGTATTTTTACCCGAGGAATTTCTTAACTCCACCAACAAAGATTCAACTTCTCTGACCCTGTGTCATCTCTTTCTAAAGATGTACGTAGAACATAGAACATAAAAATCTAACAGCACATTACAGGCCCTTTGGCCCATAATGTTGTGCTGACCATGTAACTTACTCTAGAAACTGCCTAGAATTTCCCTAGTGCATAGCCCTCTATTTTTCTAAGCTCCATGTACCTACCTAAGAGTCTCTTAAAGGACCCTACTGTAAACACCTCTGGTCGCACACCCACCGCTCTCAATGTAAAAAAGCTTACCTCTGACATTCCCCTTGTACTTACTTCCAAACACATTAAAACTATGCCCCCTCATATTAGCCATTTTAGCCCTAGGAAAAAGCTTCTGGCTAGCCACACAATCACTGCTTCTCATCATCTTATACACCTCCATCAAGTCACCTCTCATCCTCTGTCACTCCAAGGAGAAAAGGCCAAGTACTCCAAGTGGGGTCAAACTAAGGTTTTATAGCTTTAAAATTACCTTATGACTCCTGAGCTCATTTCCACGGTTGATGAAGGCCATCACACCATATGCCTTCTTAACAACATCGTCAATGTGCGCAGCAGCTTTGGGTGTCCTGTGGACACAGACCCCAAGACCTCATTGATCCTCCACACTGCCAAGAGTCTTACCATTAATAGTATATCCTGTCTTCAAATTTGACCTAACAAAATGAACCACTTCACACTTATCTTGGTTGAATTCCATCTGGCACTTCACAACCCAGTTCTTCATCCTATCAATGTCCTGCTGTAACCTCTGACAACCCTCCAGACTATCCACAATATCCCCAACTTTTGTGTCATCAGCAAACATACTAACCCACCTTTCTACTTCCTCATCCAGGTCATTTATAAAAATTACAAAGAGGAGGGGTCCCAGAACAGATCCCTGCAGAACACCACTTGTCACCATCCTCCATGCAGAATACAAATCATCTACAATCACCCTTTGCTCTCTGTGGGCAAGCCAATTCTGGATCCGCAAGACAAGGTCTTCTTGGATCCATGCCTCCTTGCTTGCTGAATGAGCCAGGCATGGGGAACATTATCAAATGCCTTACTGAAATCCATATACAATATATCCACTGGTCTACCTTCATTAATGTGGTGGAGCCCATTGACTCTACTGCACTGATATAATTGAAGTGTATTCGAAGCAGATGGATACCTCAGATTGCTGAAGAGAGAGGTGAAAGATATTGGTGAACACTCTGGTCAGTTGATCAGCACAGGTCATTACTAGTTAGCCAGGCTGGATGCTTTCCATGGGTTCACCTTTCTGAAGGATGCTCTCATTTCTACCTCAGAGACTAAAATCACAGGGTTATCAGGGGCTGGGAAAGTTTGCTTTGCTGGTCAAAACAAACGCCTCTATAAGGTGCTGGTGAGACCTCACTTGGAGTACTGTGGGCAGTTTTGGTCTCCTTATTTAAGAAAGGATGTGCTGACGTTGGAGAGGGTACAGAGAAGATTCACTAGAATGATTCCGGGAATGAGAGGGTTAACATATGAGGAATGTTTGTCCGCTCTTGGACTGTATTCCTTGGAGTTTAGAAGAATGAGAGGAGACCACATAGAAACATTTTGAGTGTTGAAAGGCATGAACAGAGTGGATGTGGCAAAGTTGTTTCTCATGATGGGGGAGTCTAGTATGAGAGGGCATGATTTAAGGATTGAAGGGCGCCCATTCAGAACAGAAATGCGAAAAAATTTTTTTAGTCAGAGGGTGGTGAATCTATGGAATTTGTTGCCACGGGCAGCAGTGGAGGCCAAGTCATTGGGTGTATTTAAGGCAGATATTGATAGGTGTCTGAGTAGCCAGGGTGTCAAAGGTTATGGTGAGAAGGCAGGGGAGTGGGACTAAATGGGAGAATGGATCAGCTCATGATAAAATGGCGGAGCAGACTCAAAGGGCCGAATGACCAACTTCTGCTCCTTTGTCTTATGGTCTTATGGTCTTAAAACGAGTATGAACAGCATTGAGCTCCTCTAGAAGCAAAGCCTTGTTGTCACCTATGTTGCTTGGTTTCACTTTGTAAGAGGTAATCCCTAATTGCCACTCCATCTGCATGATGGCTTCCCGGAAATTGTACCTGGACCTTTTATATCCTACTTAGTCATCAGACCTGCAATGCCACTGATCTGGCCCTCAGCAGATTGTACATCCAGGGCTTCTGGTTGGGTAAGACTGAATGATTTTGTGGGGACACACTCATCTATGCCATTTATAAAGTCTTTGATAACCATGGTGTATTCATCCAGATCCTCTCATGATTCCTTGAACACGGCCATGAACAGAACTCAAAGCAATCCTATTGCCACTGCTCTTTGTTGTCCTTATCTCTGGAACCTTGCTTTTTACCATCTGCTTGTATGCAGGTGGTAGGACAGCCAAGTGATCAGATTTCCCGAATTTCTGGGTATCAACATCTCAGATCTGTCGTTGGCCCAACACATTAATAGAACGATAGAACCATAAGACAAGCCAACTGCTCTACCTCTTTAGGAGTCTGGAGAAGTTTGGTATAGCACCAAAGACTCTTACACATTCTTATAGATGTATATTGGAGAGCATTCTGATCGGTTGCATCACAGGCTGGTATGGAGGTTCCAATGCTCAGGATCATATGAGGCTCAGCCAGCTCCATCGCTGTCACAAACCTCACCATCATTGAGGACATCTTCAACAGGTGGTGACTAAAGAAGGCCGAATCTAATATTAAGGACTCCCACTATCTGGCTCATGGCCTTTTCTCATTACTACCATCACGGAGGAGGTACAGGAGTTCTGAAGACCAACATGCAATGATTCAGAAACTGCTTTTCCCCCTCCACTATTAGATTTCTGAGTAGCCCATGAACCCATGAATACTACCTTATTATTCTTTCCTTTTGCATTATTTTTTATTTAGTAATTTAATATAAATTTGTTACTTTGTACTTTACTGCTGCTGCGGAGGTACAATACAAAGACAGTAATAATAAATTAGATCCTGTTTCTAATTCTTCTTCTGGTGATTTTTTTTTCTGAGCCCAGCTTCACACTAATCCTAAAGTATGGAGATAGAACTGGATACAATACTCTGGAAGGGCATTACTCCCGTGTTTTATAAATATTCAACTGATACTTTCTGTTTTTGTATTTTAAGTCTCTCTTTGGAGACCCTGATTCTCCCAACATGATCTGCCATGATCAAAGACTTACTCTGATACAGTATATCCAGGTATTCTTGCTGCTGCACACATATTAGAATTGCACAATGTATTTAATATTCAGTATGAGAGTAACATTCACCTCTACATGTAGCGCAATTGAAGAATATGTAAAGATTGGAACTCTCCCTGCCTGCCGGGAGGTGATAGAGTTCCATTGCCAACGTCTTGGAAAAGTGTTAGCCATCTGCTCCTTGAATAAGTTGAAATAAGAGTGTGGTGGCCATAATCTCTTTATGGTCAAGGTCTTGCCCTGGATTTTTCTTTTTCACCTCAGTTCCTCACAGGGAAGGCCTTCATTTTGACCTGTCTCTTCCTGTTCCTGCTTATAATGGAGGCCCAAAAGGAATGTTATTAAGACAAATGGCAATCCTTTTCCTTAGATATCAGCAGATGTTGCTCTATGAATTATGTCAGAGATATTCAGGCTTCCTCAACAAGCCAGCAAGCAATTAATGACTTTCTTAACAAAACATGGATGAAGACAGGTTCCTGTTTTTGTCCACAGTGAATGTTATTGCAGTTATGTGAATCAACTTGACTGGATGGTTGAAGGGTATACTGGTGGGGTTGTCAATCAGGCATTACACAAGGATAGAGATGATTTCTGTATATTCTCTGTGCTATGCATATATGTATATTACATACAAAACTATATACTGTAAGTAGAAGCCTTTTTGATGCTAGTTACTTAAAAGTTGAGACTTATGTTTTATGATCAATATTATGCTACCCAATCAATTACATGAGACAAAAACTTACATTATGCAATTGAAATATGAAGCCTTTTTATGTTTTGGCTCTAAATATGTTACTGTAAATTAATGTGACCTCTATTGTATTGTGAGTATTTTTCCTTGACAATCATTTATTGTACGAATGCTAATTAATCATGTTTCGTTATGCAATACAGGATCTAAACCTATCTGTTTTCTGTTGGTTCCATGAAAGATTGCTTAAAAAAATCATGAAAGAAACTGCAAACTACTTCTGTCAATTTGTTGACGGGTCCTTAAGAAGATTAATGTCTTCACAATTAAAGTATCACCTCTGTTTCAGGCTTATGACTGTGATTAGGGGTGGATGGATATGAAGTGGGTGGGTGCTTTGTGGTGGGGGGGGAGGTGCTAGTGACTGGGCCCCACCCAATTGTTAACTCTTATCACCAATCTTTGTTAATCGTAATTCCCGATCTTCCAATCGAGATAACTGATCACTGCTTTCTTTATTTCATCACAGGAGTTCACGAGAATATTTGATTTTCATTCCTTTTATCGGATTCTCCTCTCTTGCACTCTTACATTCTTTGTCCTCTTTAAGCATCGTATTTAGTTCCTAAATTTAGTTACCATATAACCTCGTCTCTGCACTGGCAATTAGATTAACCACATTCATCTTTATTTGTGTCAAAAATGTGTCTATCTTGCATCATGCATTTAGATGGAGTGCTTTTAATTTCAACTTTTTATCATTTTTGCCTGATTTGACCTTATTCACTGATGTACCACTATTACATTAAACTTACTTTTTGTTTCTGTCACTTTCTTTTTATCATTTTTAAATTGCTATTTTTCCTTATGACTTTGATATTTTTCTTTTTAATCTTATAGCTTTACATTTTACCTAAAAGAGAATGGAGTCCTCTTGTACCACATTCATTGCTCCATTCACCCTCATTGTCGTTCTTCTACTTAGTTAATATATATTTTTTAAAAATCTGACTTCTGTGCTGGTGTTGTTGAGTGTCATCAACTCAAGACGATCTTATGGGTAGTGTAGTTATCCATAGGGTTGCTAAGCCTTTCTTCTGCACAGATATTGCTGCTGCCCAGGTTGGGACCCAGCTGGATTTGAAATCCAGTGCTGATGCCACTACAACTTCTGTTCTACTTTTTTCTAATTAGTTTTAACATGGTTTAGAATAACAAGCATAATTCTAAGGTGAGCATTTAGCAAAATGAGAAATCCAATTGCATCACGTTTATAAAACTTTGAAGATTAACGTTTTTCATTTGAACTCCAGTATGAACCCCTTCCAATAGGTACACCTTTCCATAAACCCATGATTACTCCTTCTGACCATTCAGTTTGGACAGAGGCACAAGAGACTGCAGACACTGGGCTCTGGAGCACAATGTACTAATGCAGGGTCTCATCCTGAAAGGTTGACTATCCCTTTGCCTTTACAGCTGCAGCATTCCAGCAGTTCTTAAACATTCAAACTTGATGTTTTGTTATCTATTTTTCAGGGTATTATTTTCTATTTTGCATTTAAAGGAATCATAGATCCTTGAGCAGAAGTATCTCTCTCAGCCTATCCTGTCCACAGCTGTTCAGGAAGATCAACCAAGACTGGTTCCAATATCAGCTCTCTGAAGTTCCTCTGCTGGCCTGCACTCCTCAGTATATTATTCTCTTTCCCCCCTCTCATGCTCCCTCTCCTTTTTGTGACATCCTGTTCTTGATCATTCCAGTGTTATCTGAGCTTGCTTTGAATTCCTACTTCCTATTGTTTCCATGTCACTTATCTTTGCAAATTCCTCAATACTCTCTCTTTCATAATGTTAAAATTGATGATTTCAATTATCTCACAATATAGCACTGAAAGGACTTGCCTCCGTTGCCTTCCCCTTTATGTAAAGCAATAAACAATTTTTTTTTGTAAAAGCATACATCCTTTTACTGTACACATGATTACATGGTTTTATCTTTAAGGCTGGATATCAAAGTCAGTAATGGAAGGATTGATAAGAATGCTGTTCCTGTTTGAGGTAGCCCCACTGGATCACGACTTCTATGTGGCTCTGTCACAGCAGCTTGAATTGTTCCATGCTCCTTCTCTATTTTGAGTTGCCGAAGGCCAAGGATTTCCAGGAGTTGGTGAGAATTAACATTTTTCAAGGAGACTTTGAGAACATCTTTGAACTGATCTTTCTGTCCTGTAGAGGAGGTATGCTGACAAGGAGGAGCATCCACTAGAGATGTCTGAGCATGTTCTTGTCTTCTGGTAGCCAGGAGGTGGATGTTATTAATGTTGTCCATCTTGCAAATGGATTTATAGGATTTAACAGAAGTAGTATCATTGGTACTTCTGCATTGCTTTGTGGTGCCCTCCGTAGGTTGTCCATGCTTTCAAAGGCTGGATTCACTGCAACTTGATAGGACGAGAGTCTGCTGCTGGGCTTGCGAATTATTTTCAAACAAACATTCTTTTCCTCAGTAGATCAAATATTGTGCTTGGCTGTGGTAGTGAATTTCATCATTAAGGTCTACTTTGCTGAGAGGTGTATGGAAAGTGATGCATATTTTGTCTTCTGATATTGTGGAGGGAGGGAGGATTGGAAGATGACTTCATGGTAGAGAGCAGGGGAACCTTTCTGGCAATCTCCTTTCTTGAAATTGGACATGATTAGGCCATCTCTATAATGTCCTAGCATGCTTTTCTTTGAGATTTGAGGTCTTGAATTAACCACATCATCTTAGTTCTTCTTCACTTCTTCAGTTGAGAACTTGCTTTCTGCATCTTCAGGACACTTTCTCCCATTATTTGTACTTTGATACATGATATTTTTGTTGAATTTTGTCCTCCAGGTGCTGTAGGTCTTAGACATGATTGTATTTCTGCTCACAGAACATCATGGGATTATAATTAATTAGCTTCTGATCTCCTGGTTCTGATAAAACCAGCCTATCTGCTTTCTGAGAGAAGACAAGAAGTTTTTTTGTGAAGAACTTTTCCATGATGTCCTTGTCCATTTGCCCCTTCCCAATAATCTCCTTCCTGGCACATGTACTTAGGAGCAACAGAAATGTCCATTCACCTCCATCCTCACCTTGATTCAGGGTCCCAAACAGTCCTTCCAAGTGAGGCAACACTTCACCTGCAAATCTGTTGGGGGTAGTCTATAGTATCCAGAGTCCCCGATGCTGCCTCCTCTACTTTGGTGAGGCTCAACATAAATGGGACAGCCACTTTGTTAAGCACTCTGCTCCACTTTAATTCTTATCCCCATTTCCATTCCGATATATCAATCCATGGCCTCCTCTTTTGCCATGATGAGGCCACTCTCAGGTGGTACAGCAACCCCTCAACCTGATGGCATGACATTAATTGTTCGATCTGGCATATTTCCCCTCACCCTTCCCCCTTCTTCTAGTCCCCCACTCTAGCCTCTTACCTCTTCTCCTCACCTGCCTATCACCTGGTGGTCGTCCTTCTTCCTTTTCTCCTATGGTCTACTCTCCTCTACTATCAGAATCCTTCTTCTTCAGTCATTTATCTTTTCCACCCACCAGACTTCAGCTATCACTTGCTGGCAAGTCCTCCTTCCCCACCCCGAACTTTTCATTCAGTCATCTTTCCCCCTTCCTTTCAAGTTCTCTTGAAAGGTCACAGACCAAAACGTTGACTGTTTATTCATTTCCATAGGTGCTGCCTGTTGAGTTCCCAAAAATTGCCCAAAAATGTGTTGCCCAAAAATTTCCATAAGATATAGGAGCAGAAGTAGGCCATTCGGCCCATCAAGTCTGCTCTGCCTATCAGTCATGGGCTGATGCAATTCATCCAGTCATCCCCACTTCCCTGCCTTCACCCCATACCCTTGGATACCCTGGCTAATCAAGAACCTATCCATCTCTGTCTTAAATACACCTAATGACCTGACCTCCACAGCCACTCATGGCAACAAATTCCACAGATTTACCACCCTCTGACTACAGTAATTTCTTTGCATCTCTGTTCTAAAAGGACGTCCTTCAATCCTGAAATCATGCCCTCTTGTCCTAGAATCTCCTACCATGGGAAATAACCGCCATATCTAATCTGTTCAGGCCTTGTAACATTTGGAATGTTTCTATGAGATCCCCCCTCATTCTCCTGAACTCCAGGGAATACAGCCCAAGAGCTGCCAAACATTCCTCATATGGTAACCCTTTCATTCTTGGAATAATTCTTGTGAATTTTCTCTGAACCCTCTCCAATGTCAGTATATCCTTTCTAAAATAAGGAGCCCAAAACTGCACACAATACTCCAAGTGTGGTCTCACGAGTGCCTTTCAGAGCCTCAGCACCACATCCCTGCTCTTATATTCTATACTGATAGAAATGAATGCCAACATTGCATTCATCTTCTTCACAACCAACTCAACCTGGAGGTTAACCTTTAGGGTATCTTGCACAAGGACTCCCAAGTCCCTTTGCATCTCTGCATTTGAATTCTCTCACCATCTAAATAATAGTCTGCGCCTTTATTTCTTCCACCAAAAAGCATGACCATACACTTGCCAACATTGTATTTCATTTGCCACTTCTTTGCCCATTCCCCTAAACTATCTAATTCTCTCTGTTTCCTTGACACTATCCGCTTCTCCACCTATCTTTGTATCATCGGCAAACTGAGCTACAAATCCATTAATCCCATAGTCCAAATCATTGACAGACATCATAAAAAGCAGCGGTCCCAACAATGACCCCTGTGGAGCTCCACTGGTAACTGGCAGCCGGCCAGAATAGGATCCCTTTATCCCCACTCTCTGTTTTCTGCCGACCAGCCAATGCTCCGCCCATGCTAGTAACTCCTCTGTAATCCCATGGGCTCTTACCTTGCTAAGCAGCCTCATGTGTGGCACCTTGTCAAAGGCCTTCTGAAAATCCAAGAACACCACATCTACTGCACCTCCTTTGTCTACCCTGCTTGTAATTTCCTCAAAGAACTGCAGGTGTCAGGCAGGATTTTCCTTTCAGGAAACCATGCTGGCTTTGGCCTATCTTGTCATGTTCCTCCAGGTATTCCATAATCTCATCCCTAACAATCAGTTCCAACAACTTCCCAACCACTGATGTCAGACTAACAGGTCTACAGTTTCCTTTCTGCTGCCTCCCACCCTTCTTAAATGGCAGAGTAACATTTGCAATTTTCCAGTCTTCCGGTACAATGCAGAATCTATTGATTCTTGAAAGATCATTGTTGATGCCTCCGCAATCTCTCCAGTTACTTCCTTCAGAACCCCAGGGAGCATTCCATCAGGTCCAGGAGATTTAACTACCCTCTGACCATTAAGCTTCCTGAGTGTCTTCTCAGTTGTAATTTTCACTGCATAAACTTCACTTCCATGACACTCTTGAATGTCCGGTATACTGCAGACATCTTCCACTGTGAAGACTGGTGCAAAATACGCATTCAGTTCCTCTGTCATCTCTGCATCTCTCAATACGGCCTGTTACCGTGCTGTAATTGTTATATTAAAATATTTCCAGCGTCATTTTGTCTTGGATCTATATCTACCCTCGACTGTCTTTTACCCTCTATATACTTAAAAAAGCTTTTAGTATCTTCTTTGATATTAGTCGCCAGCTTCCTCTCATAATTCATCTTTTCCTTCCTAATGACCTTCTTAGTTTCCTTCTGCAAGTTTTTAAAAGCTCTCCAATCCTCTATCTTCCCACTTCCTCTGGCTTCCTCGTATGCCCTCTCTTTTGCTTTTACTTTGGCTCCAACTTCACCTGTCAGCCACTGTAGTGTCCTTCTTCCCTTTGAAAATTTCTTCTTATTTGGAATATACCTGTCTTGCACTTACCTCATTTTTCGCAGAAACTCCAGCCATTGATGCTCTGCTGTCCCTCCTTGAAATGTCTCTTTCCGGTCAATTTTGGCCAGTTCCCCTCTCATGCCATTTTAATTTTCTTTATTCCACTGAAATACCGACACATTGGATTTTATTGTTTTCCCTCTCAAATTCAATGTGAACTCGATTATATTGTGAACACTGCTCCCTAAGTGTTGCTTAACCTTAAGCTCTCTTATCAACTCTAGATCATTGCACAACACCCATTCCAGCACAACCGATCCCCTAGTGGGCTCAACAACGAGCTGTTCTAAAAAGCCACCCCTTAGACATTCCACAAATTCTCTCTCTTGAGGTCCAGTACTGGCCTGATTTTCCCAATCCACTCTCATGTTAAAATCCCCAATGAATATCATGACATTGCCTTTTGACATGCCTTTTCTATTTCATTATATTTGCTAATTTTAGTGAATGTGAGGGCAGGCCATCATCGTGGACTTTCTGCATCTTGTATTGGTCAGGAGATGTCAGGTTGTTTGTGATTCAATTTTTTTTTATTCTTGAGTTTTGAGGCCTTTTCCTGCAGCAATAATTACTTGCCTTGCTTTGTTAAAGCAACAATGGTTAGTAAAGCAGATTGGATTAAATGTAACTGGTTAAGCAGTTACAGGCACCACTATTAGTGTAATTGATGTGGATATCCTTGCTGTGTCTCACTGGACAATGATCAAATCAAATGGGTGGCAATGGTTGGATCGAGGGCATTGCCCTGACTTGATGAAACAAGTGTTCCAAGCAGTTTATCAAGAGGAAGAATCTACTGGACCTAGCTGTCAATCCCATGTTTCTAAAAGTACACAAACACGAGGAATTCTGCAGATGCTGGAAATTCAAGCAACACACATCAAAGTTGCTGCCTGGCCTGCTGCGTTCACCAGCAACTTTGATGTGTGTTTCCAAAAGTACAGTTGCTTTCTAACTCTGGCATTGAAGTCATCTGTTGAGATTTGGACCAAGGACTATTCAAGGTTGGAGTAGAATCTCTCTTCAGCCACTCTATTGATCTAAGGTTAGAGCATATAATCTGATAACAATAGTGAATAGGATTTGTATTAGAGTGAGCAACAATATAAAAAATATTCATGTTTTAAAAGGTTATAATAAGTATATTTTCAGGGAATTGATAAAATAATGCAAATATCTATTTCAATTTACACTGCAGTGGATATATTTTTGCACAAGGAGTCTTTTGCATGCTTAAGTGCCTAATGTAGACACAACTTTATTAAGGTTATCAACATAATCCAGATTTCTGAAATCTAGTCATTGCTGGTGTCAATCAAGATCAACATAAGCCTATTGAGTATCTACATGAAAACAACAAGAGCACTAGAGAAAAAGTAGCTCATAGAAATATGGAGAGCTTCACTGCCGACTTCTCATTAAATGGGGCCTATGAGCATGACCCATATGACTAGACTTTTTAAAATGATGGTTGCACTTCATTTTAGATTTTTCTTTAACGTCTCTAGTTCTAAGTCTGTTTTCTTAGCTTTATTTTCTTCTTTTTGACTTTACTATAAATCCTCCAAGATTCCCTCCTCCCATCCCCAAATTGTTAAATACTTAATGTTTATATACCCAAAGCCTCATTTATTTTCCTCTCTCATCAGTGTCCATATGCTTCCCAGTGTGACATCACATGCTAGAATTGTTTTACATTTTTGTTCCCTTTTCTTTTCCAAAGTTGTTGCTGGATGGGAAAACAAGTCTTGAATGAATAAACCATACTTTTCATTGTCAAAAAACTCATCATTTGGGACTCAAATCACTTTATGCACATAATTTTTTTCCAAATGTTATAATTGTCATTTTAGAACCTTATTTTTGTTGTTTATGTCAAAGCTGAGTTTCCTTCCAAACACCCAAACTATCGTTAACAGCCTCTTTCACAGCATGCTTTCCCCTTAACCCCTACTCCTACCATCTTCCTAAGAATGCCAGATTCTAATTGATATCTTCATTAGTTTTGGCTTCAATCTTATCAACATTCACCCCTCTTTCTCTAAGTCTCAGAATGTGCAACAAACATCATTTGTTTCTATTGTCATCAATTGCTTGAGCCCATGCTTTTCCAATTCACTCTTTGTTAGGGTTCTTGGGTTTCTTTTATTTTGGTGAATAAGCGAAAAATTGTTGATTACTTCATATTCCTATACAGCTTTCCCATTTTGCAGGAATTGTGTTTTAATCATGTCCCTACTTGCACCTTGTATCTTCTTTGCATGTCTTCATTTCTGATTGTTCTTCTCCATAATTTGCCAATAGTAGGTTATATGTTCTTCCATTCAAAATCAGTTTGGTTGGATAGTGATATAATTTCCTTTTCCCTGCCCTATTTCACTTAATTCCCTTGTTATCTAAAAGTTAGCAACACAATGTTACAAATACTCAGTGGTAAATATCCCCAAGAAAGAGGTGTTTAAAATGGAGTGAAGAATATTCTCATCGTCTCAGTCCAATTTGTTTAATTCCTATATTGTGATTATGTATTCTTACATTCATCTTACCTCCTCCTTTCCTGCTTTCAACTGTACATTGAAGACTTACTCTTATTTGCTCTTTAAGTTATGATCCAATCAGCAATTTATCTTTATGAAGCAAAAAGTCACAAGCTGCTTCACAACGATATCAGGAAACTAAAATTCATGCCAAACCAGCCATTAGAGACGGTGACCAAACATTTTGCCAAAGAATTAGTTTTCAGGTACAATTTAATAGAGGAAAGAGACATAAAGAGACAATTTTGGAGTAAAGAAGCTTGTCAGCTGCAATTATAGCACTAATAAATAGTGGTGCAATTAAGTTTGGGGTTGAACAGGAGGTCAGAATTGGAGTAGTGCTTGTAACTTGCAATGTTTCCTGGACCAGAAGAGATTACAGAGATAATTCTATTTTTTTCTTTTCCATTTGCTTAATAGCTCTTTGCTACTATCTATAAAATTTTCTGAGGCATCTATCTGCTGTAAGGAGCATTATTATAAATGCGTGTTGTTGTAATCCAATATAATAATGAAGATGTTCTTAGAAAAATGTGCATAAATGTATTGAATCATCTGTGAAATGTTCGGATATTGTTCGTTTGCCTGGTCACAATGGTTCTCATTTTTGCTTGAGCAATATGCATAACGGCTAACATCTAGTCCACAAACTCTTTTAAGGCAGTGCAGTGGAAGAGAAATGCATGATGGCAAAATATAGGCTTTATTGGCAGCCTACTGGGATTCTAATGGATGTAGTTCTCCTTACCCTATTCTTTGTAAGTACCCTCTGTTTGAACCAACCATTCCAGGATACGGGTAACTGATTGATACTAGCTTCTTCCAATTATCTACAGTGCCAGGCGTTCAGAGATAAAGGGGAAGGGAAACATCAGTTCTGCAGATTGGCTCCTTGCATGTCTGCACTGGAGAGCAGTCTTTCCTCACTGAATAAAAGATGATCTACTGCGATTTTACATACCATTTAATAGAGATGCTGCCCTGTATGTAGACCCGTAAAACAATATTACTGATTCTTTGGTTAACAAGCAAGTGCCTATCTACTGCCAAGAAAATAGTTTTTACTATTTTAAAAGTAAATAAGACTATTAGTTATTCAGCCAAACTTTAGTTCACAATCTAATTCCAAATAATAATAATGGTGAACTCTTTCACAATATTCATCTTTTATCAACAATTAATTTTTCTTCAGCATTACTATGTAGTAGTAAATTTCATTACTACTTTAATTATGCAGTTTTCTGTTCTATTACGTTAACTTTAGAGTAGGCGAATCGATTAAAAACAAATATGGGTTTAAAGCCATAAGATCTTCTGTTAATAAGTTATAAATAAAATGGACTTCAGATTGTAAGAGATATGACAAATTGGTAGCGATTATTGGTCCACGTGGGTACCAACAACATAGGGAGGAAGAGGGACAAGATTCTGCAAAGTGAGTTCAGGAAGTTCAGAGCTAAGTTAAAGCACAAGACTGTGATCTCAGGATCGCTACCCATGCCACGTGCTCGTGAGGACAGAAATAGGAAGATCATACAGTTGAACACATACTTAAGGAGTTGGAAAGAGGCAAAATCGTTGGATCATTGGACTCTTTTGTGGCTGCCTGTAAGGAGATAAATCTCAAGGCTGCATAATTTATACATATTTTGATAATATATGTACTTTGAACTCTCTTCCAGGGAAGCGGGGCATCTGTACAGAAGAGAGAGTTTGAATCTAAACTAGAGAGGGATGAATATCCTGATAGGAAGACTTGTTGATACTGTATGGGAGTGGGGGGAAGGGGAGGGAGGGTTTGAAAAAGAGTTGCAGGGGGAAGGGATCCAGAGTGGCAGAACAGATAGTAGAGTGGTTGTGAATACAGATGTTGTTAAGACCTCAGACAAAGTCAGGAATCAAAAGGTCGAGCAGGCTGGGACTAATGTTCTGAGTTCCGCATATTTCAATGCGAGAAGTATTGTAGGAAAGGCAGATGAGCTCAGGGCATGGATCAACATATGGTATTATGATATATTCGTCCTGAAGAAGGGTCTCAGCCCAAAACATTGACTCTACTCTTTTCCATATCTTACTGCTTGACCTGTTGAGTTCCTCCAGCATTTTGTGTGTGTTGCTTTGGATTTCTAGCATCTGCAGGTTTTCTATGACATATGATATTATATACATTAGTGAGACTTGGTCGCAGGAGGGTCAGGACCGGCAGCTGAATGTTCCAGGTTTGTGATGTTTTAGATGTGATCGAGCAGAAGGGATGAAAGGGGGAGGGATGCGGTTACTAGTCAAGGAAAATGTCAGGACAGACTGGAGAACATTTCTAATTAGGATTTTTGGGTGGAACTGAGGAATAAGAAAGATATGATCATGTTAATGGGGCTATATTATAGACCACCCAACAATCCATGTGACTTAGAGAAACAAATTTGTGCACAGATCGCAGACAGTTGCAAGAAATATAAGGTTGTGATAATAGGTGATTTTAACTTTCCACATATTGACTGGGACTCCAATACTGCAAAAGGACTAGATGGGATGGAGTTTGTCAGATGTGTTCAGAAAAGCTTCCTTACTCAGTACATAGAAGTCCCAATGAGAGAGTAGGCATTACTTGATCTCCTATTAGGGAATGAGATAGTGCAGGTGACAGAAGTTTGTGTAGGGAAACGCCTTGCATCTAATGATCATAATAGTTTAATGTGATAGTGGGTGATTTTAACTTTCCACATATTGACTGGGGACTCCCATAACAGTAAAATGACTGGCTGGTATAGAGGTCGTTAAACGTGTTCAAAAAAGTTTCCTTAATCAGCACATAGAAGGCTCAATGAGAGAGTCATAGAGCCATAGAAAATGACAGCACAGAAACAAGCCCTTCAGCCATCCAGTCCGTGCTGAACCATTTAAACTGACTAGGCCTATCGACCTGTATCAAAGCCCTCCATACCCCTCCCATCCATGTAACCATCCAATCTTCTCTTAAACATTGAAATCAAGTTTTCATACACCATTTCATACACCAGATTAGTGTGCAATTAAAGCACACGGTATTGGGGGTAAGGTATTGGTGTGGGTGGAGAGTTGGTTAGCAGACAGGAAGCAAAGAGTGGGAATAAACGGGACCTTTTCAGAATGGCAGGCAGTGACTAGTGGGGTACCGCAAGGCTCAGTGCTGGGACCCCAGTTGTTTACAATATATATTAATGACTTGGATGAGGGAATTAAATGCAGCATCTCCAAATTTGCGGATGACACGAAGCTGGGTGGCAGTGTTAGCTGTGAGGAGGATGCTAAGAGGATGCAGGGTGACTTGGATAGGTTGGGTGAGTGGGCAAATTCATGGCAGATGCAATTTAATGTGGATAAATGTGAAGTTATCCACTTTGGTGGCAAAAATAGGAAAACAGATTATTATCTGAATGGTGGCCGATTAGGAAAAGGGGAGGTGCAACGAGACCTGGGTGTCATTATACACCAGTCATTGAAAGTGGGCATGCAGGTACAGCAGGCGGTGAAAAAGGCGAATGGTATGCTGGCATTTATAGCAAGAGGATTCGAGTACCGGAGCAGGGAGGTACTACTGCAGTTGTACAAGGCCTTGGTGAGACCACACCTGGAGTATTGTGTGCAGTTTTGGTCCCCTAATCTGAGGAAAGACATCCTTGCCATAGAGGGAGTACAGAGAAGGTTCACCAGATTGATTCCTGGGATGGCAGGACTTTCATATGAAGAAAGACTGGATGAACTGGGCTTGTACTCGTTGGAATTTAGAAGACTGAGGGGGGATCTGATTGAAACGTATAAGATCCTAAAGGGATTGGACAGGCTAGATGCAGGAAGATTGTTCCCGATGTTGGGGAAGTCCAGAACGAGGGGTCACAGTTTGAGGATACAGGGGAAGCCTTTTAGGACCGAGATTAGGAAAAACTTCTTCACACAGAGAGTGGTGAATCTGTGGAATTCTCTGCCACAGGAAACAGTTGAGGCCAGTTCATTGGCTATATTTAAGAGGGAGTTAGATATGGCCCTTGTGGCTACGGGGGTCAGGGGGTATGGAGGGAAGGCTGGGGCGGTGTTCGGAGTTGGATGATCAGCCATGATCATAATAAATGGCGGTGCAGGCTCGAAGGGCCGAATGGCCTACTCCTGCACCTATTTTCTATGTTTCTATGTTTCTATTTGTGCTGGCAGCTCATTCCACACTCTCATGACCCTCCGAGTGAAGAAGTTTCCTCTCATGTTCCACTTGGGGTCACCTTAACCCATGACCTCTAGTTGTTGTACCACCCAACTTCATGCAAAAACCCTGCTTGCATTTACCCTATCTATACCCCTCATAATTTTATATACCACTATCAACTCCCATCTCCTGCACTAAATGCTTTGATTTATGAAGTACAAAAGCTTTCTTTATGACCCTATCTAAGTGTGTCACCACTTTCAATGAATTATGGACCTGTATTCCCAGATTTCTTTGTTCTACTCTACTCTTCAGTACCTTAACGCGCAGTGTGTAAAACCAACCCTGGTTGGTCCTAACGGATTTCAACACCCTACACGCAAATGCTTGGATTTCCAGCATCTGCAGATTTTCTCTTGTTTATTTACTTAGGTACTTTATTTTCTACACAAATTTCCATTTGCAGTTGTGACCAGTGGCAGCAGTTACATAATTATGAGCTATTTGAAATCAAATTAATCTGACAAAATTAGTTTAAACTTGCTATGTTCCATAAGACCATAAGAGATAGGTAAAGAATTAGGCCATTCTGTGCATCGGGTCTGCTCCACCATTTTATCTTGGCTGATACATTTTTCTTCCCAATTCCATTTTTCTGCCTTCTCCCATAACCTTTTACATGCTGACGAATCAAGAACCTATCACTCTCTGCTTTAAGTACACCCTACACCTTCACAGCAATGAAATCCATAGATTCACTACCCT
This sequence comes from Mobula birostris, assembly GCF_030028105.1. Lineage (NCBI taxonomy): Eukaryota > Metazoa > Chordata > Chondrichthyes > Myliobatiformes > Myliobatidae > Mobula > Mobula birostris. The sequence goes on along the minus strand of NC_092370.1, from coordinate 55,103,371 downwards.
CTGGCTAAAGAAATTCCTTCTTATTTTCATTCTAAATGGATGTCCCGCTATTCTGAGGCTGTGCCCTCTGGTCCAAGACTCCCCCACTCGAGGAAACATCCTCTGCACATCCACTCTGTCAGGACCTTTCAGCATTCAATAGGTTTAATGAGATTCCTCCTCATTCTTCTGAATTCCAGCAAGTACAGGCCCAGAGCCATCAAACGCACTTCATACAATAACTCTCATTTCCAAAATCATTCTTGTGAACCTCCTTTGAAACCCCTGGAGTGTCGGTGCATCCTTTGATGGATAAGGAGTCCAAAACTGCTCACTGTACTCCATTTGAGGTCTCACCAATGCTTTATTAAAGCCTCAACATTACATTCTTGTTTTTATATTCTTGTCCTCTCAAAATGAATGCTAACATTGCATTTACCCTCTTTGTTGTAATGTGAGCATTATTAAAAGTAAGTTAATACTAATTAGGATAATGGGAGGTTTTACTTTCGTTCTTTTTACTTCCAGTGGGCTTTGTATATAGAGTGCCTGCCATGCCGTACGGGTTGTGAAAGCCTCTGTATATACATAACGGTTTTGAAGTTCGACATAAAGTTGTTTCTTTGGCATGAAGTTGTCAAGTGTGCCTTTTTCAAAGTAGAAGTTACTACATAATTTTGGCTACGAGGTCAACTGGTTTTGTGGAAGTATCAGCACGTTTTTCGAACGGGAGCTTCACATTTCAGATGGCTACGTTTGGAACTATCGGGGAATTTCTGGAAGGAAACGAGGACTGGCCAGAGTATGAAGAAAGGTTGGGACACTTTTTCTGTGCTAATGGAATTACTGAGGAGGCTAAGAAGCACTCTGTTCTCCTGAATGTGTGTGGGGCAATGATTTACAAGCTAACAAGGTCATCGTGCCTCCCCCTGGCCGTTCACAGATTGTGGAGGAAATTCATGAGACTCACCCAGGAGTGTCTCGAATGAAAAGCCTTGCAAGATCCCATGTTTGGTGGCAAGGAATGGATCAGGATCTGGAGAAGAAGGTGAAATCTTGCATGCAATGTCAGACTAATCAGAATATATCACCACCAGCTCCTTTGCATCCATGGGAGTGGCCAGACCACTCCTGGTCTAGGCTACATTTGGACTTTGCTGGCCCTTTTATGGGCCAGATGTTTCTTGTAATGGTAGATGCGCATTCTAAATGGATCAAAGCTCACATCATAAGCAACATCACAACCCCCTCAACCATAGCCAAGCTCAGGTAAGTGTTTGCAGTCCATGGGTTCTCTGACACTCTGGTCACCGATAGTGGCCCGACGTGCACCAGTGAGTTGTTCAGTGAGTTCATGCAGCAGAATGGCATTCATCACATTCGGACGGCCCCTTTCCACCCAGCCTCCAATGGTTTGGCTGAGCGGGCTGTTTAGACAGTGAAGGAAGGCCTGAAGCGGATGACAGGGGACTCTCTTAGCATTCGGCTTTCACATTTCCTGCTTAAGTACCGCCTCACGCCACAGACTACGACTGCCCTCACTCCAGCAGAGATGCTGATGGGGCATAGGCCCAAGTCAAGATTGGACCTGCTGCGCCCAGATATGAAGGCAGAAGTGAGACAGACTACGGTAGAAGCATGTCCACCAGTGACTTTGCCAGAGAGTGATACGCTGGCAGAGGGGTCGGGGTCCCCTGACGAGGATGGACATTCTCACGCAGATACACAGACCCCTCTCATGCCCCCAAAACCAGATCCACCCAAAACACCATCACCAGTGGTGCCTGCTGGGTCACCAGGGGGTAGTGTGCAGATCACAGCGCACTCGTAATCCTCCTGACAGACTGAACCTTTGACAGGACAGTTCTTTTTTGTTGTTGTTGGATTGAATGTTGAATCTGTCACATTTTCCAGATGTTTTGTATTGATAAGCTGTTGCTGAGATACTAGTATAAGTTTTCAGGGGTACGCAAGTTAATAATACCACTGGTTTTATTTCCCAGTTTTTTTACATTTGGGGAATGTTTTATTTTAAAGGGGGAGAAGTGTTGTAATGTGAGCATTATTAAAAGTAAGTTAATACTAATTAGGATAATGGGGCATTTTACTTCTGTTCTTTTTACTTCCGGTGGGCTTTGTATATAGTGTGCCTGCCATGCCGTACGGGTTGTGAAAGCCTCTGTATATACATAACGGTTTTGAAATTCGGCATAAAGTTGTTTCTTTGGCATTAAGTTGTTTTTTCAAAGTAGAAGTTCCTACACTCTTCAGAAATGACTCAACCTGCAAGCCAACCTTTCGGGAATCCTGCAATAAGGACTCCACATCACTTTGCACTTCAGATGTTTAAATATTCTGCCTGATAAGAAATTAGTCTATGCTATGTTTGCCATTTGCCACTTATTTGCCCATTCTTTTATACTATGCAAGTCAGGGGTTTCCAACCATCAATCCCTACCATTAACTGAGAGGTCCATGGACACCAGGTTGTGAACCCCTGCTATAATTCCTTCAGCAGCACCTCTATTTCCTCAACACTAACTGCCCTTCCACATATCATCCACAAAATTTGCCACAGAGCATTAATGCTGACATCCAAATCATTGACATACAACGTACAAAGCAGCAGTCGCAATACCACTAGTTATCAGTAACCAACCAGAGAAGGCTCCCTTTATTCCCATTCTTTGCCCCCTACCAATCAGCCATTGCTTTATCCATGCTAGAATCTTTCCTGTAGTACCATGAGGTCTTATCTTGTTAAACAACCTCATGTGTGGCACCTTGTCAAAGGCCTTTTGAAAATCCAAGTAAACAACATCCACTCTCATACCTCTATAAATCCCTTTACTCATTTGTAATACTGATACATCTGATAATAGCTTCTCCCTCTTAAGCTGCAAGATGAAGTCTATTATGTAGTGATCAATGCCTCCTATGGGGTCCTTTACCTTAAACTCTCCAATTAAATCCCCTAGTGAGCACACCTGCAAGCTGTTCTAAAAAGCCAGCTCATTGGCATTCCACAAATACCCTCTCTTGGAACTCAGTGTGAATTTTCTCTCTCCTATTCTAATTTGTAGCTCACATTCTGGCCACTGTTTGGAGGGCTATATGTAACAGGCAGTTTTTTAACTCTATCCACAAGGATTCTACATCCTCTGATCCTATGTCACCTTACTCTAAGGATTTGATTTCATTTTTTTTGCCAACAGAGTCACCTCACCCCTCTGCCTACCTGCCTGTACTTTCAATACAATATGTAGCACTGGACACTGAGCTCCCAACTATGATCAACTATTACTTCAGTAGTGATCAAGTTGCTGGATAAGATCCTGAGAGGCAGGATTTATGAGTATTTGGAAAAGCATAATCTGATTAGGGATACTCAGCATGGCTTTGTCAAGGGCTGGTCGTGCCTTACGAGCATGATTGAATTCTTTGAGGATGTAAGAAAACACATTGATGAAGGTAGTGCAGTAAAGGTCCCCAACCTCTTTTGCACCACAGACCAGTTTAATATTGACAATATTCTTGCGGATCGGCCGACAGGGGAGAGGGAGGGGGGCTGTTAATCAAGACCAGAATATAGGTGATAAGTCCACTATAAGTCACTTATAAGTGGCTAATACACTCAATTTCATTTCTAAAAGGATTTATCTAATGAATTTAATATTAAACACACAGTGCATATTTTCATCACATGAATATAGTGGTAAGTCAATTATGTTACTTATAAGTCAATAGCATCATAACATTTTAAGTAACATTTGGATGTTAAACACACAGTGCATATTTCGCAGTTTCACAGAGATATTGTTGGAAATGGAAGCAACGTTTTTAGTGCTTTCGTGGCTATCTCAGGATATTCAGCCTTGACTTTCATCCAGAATGCTGGCAGAGATGTTATGTCAAACTTACTTTTCAGCCCGTCGTCATTTGCAAGCTCGAGGAGTTGATCTTCTTCCCGCGCTAACATGGAAGATTCACCGGGGTCATTCACAAATGGGTCACGGACCCACTCCTTTGCACATCTTGGATCATTTGCGGTTGGGAAGTAACGCCGAATTCTGTTGACAGCGAAGACAGGTGATCACGCACCAGCTGTGAGCCTCAGTCTCTCCCAGAATCCCAGTTAATGTTGGGAACATGTCAAACATGCCCCTGTCCACTCGCCGTCCCCACAGTTCCAGACAACAGGAATTCTGCAGATGCTGGAAATTCAAGCAACACACATCAAAGTTGCTGGTGAACGCAGCAGGCCAGGCAGCATCTCTAGGAAGAGGTGCAGTCGACGTTTCAGGCCGAGACCCTTCGTCAGGACTAACTGAAGGAAGAGTGAGTAAGGGATTTGAAAGTTGGAGGGGGAGGGGGGGGTATCTAGGATGAGGGAGATGTCCTCCTTTTTTAAAGAAAGGGGCTTCCCTTCCTCCACTATCAACTCTGCTCTTAAACGCATCTCCCCCATTTCACGTACATCTGCTCTCACTCCATCCTCCCACCACCCCACTAGAAATAGGGTCCCCCTGGTCCTCACCTACCACCCCACCAGCCTCCGGGTCCAACATATTATTCTCCGTAACTTCCGCCACCTCCAACGGGATCCCAACACTAAGCACATTTTTCCCTCCCCCCCTCTCTCTGCATTCCACAGGGATCGCTCCCTACACAACTCCCTTGTCCATTCGTCCCCCCCTATCCCTCCCCACTGATCTCCCTCCTGGCACTTATCCTTGTAAGCGGAACAAGTGCTACACATGCCCTTACACTTCCTCCCTTACCACCATTCAGGGCCCCAAACAGTCCTTCCAGGTGAGGCAACACTTCACCTGTGAGTCGACTGGGGTGATATACTGCGTCCGGTGCTCCCGATGTGGCCTTTTATATATTGGCGAGACCCGACGCAGCCTGGGAGACCGCTTTGCTGAACATCTACGCTCTGTCCGCCAGAGAAAGCAGGATCTCCCAGTGGCCACACATTTTAATTCCACATCCCATTCCCATTCTGACATGTCTATCCACGGCCTCCTCTACTGTAAAGATGAAGCCACACTCAGGTTGGAGGAACAACACCTTACACGTCTGGGTAACCTCCAACCTGATGGCATGAACATCGACTTCTCTAACTTCCGCTAAGGCCCCACCTCCCCCTCGTACCCCATCTGTTACTTATTTTTATGCACACATTCTTTCTCTCACTCTCCTTTTTCTCCCTCTGTCCCTCTGAATATACCTCTTGCCCATCCTCTGAGTCCCCCCCCCTTGTCTTTCTTCCCGGACCTCCTGTCCCATGATCCTCTCGTATCCCCTTTTGCCAATCACCTGTCCAGCTCTTGGCTCTATCCCTCCCCTTCCTGTCTTCTCCTATCATTTTGGATCTCCCCCTCCCCCTCCAACTTTCAAATCCCTTACTCACTCTTCCTTCAGTTAGTTCTGACGAAGGGTCTCGGCCTGAAACGTCTACTGCACCTCTTCCTACAGATGCTGCCTGGCCTGCTGTGTTCACCAGCAACTTTGATGTGTGTCCCACAGTTCCAGTTTGGCTTTGAAAGCAGACACTTTATTTGCCAACTTGAAGACAGTTGTCATTCTCCCCTGAAGTGACAAATTGAATTCATTGAGCAGGTTGAAGATGTCACACAGATAAGAGTTTTGATATCCACTCCGCGTCACGGGAGTGTGCTGCCAGTGGTGACTTTTTTCCTGAAAGAAATCTCTGTAGCTGCTCTCTTAACTCAAAAACCCTGGCCAGGGCTCTCCCCCTTGATAGCCACCTGACTTCAATGTGTAAGAGAAGGCGTTTGTGCTCTGCATCCATTTCCTCGCAAAGCTGCTCAAACAAACGTGAGTTAAGGGCTTTTGCTTTGATGTGATTGATAACTTCAACAACATCACTCAATACACCGTTAAAATTAGGTGACATTTTTCAGCCAGCCAGCATTTCCACACAGCTTGTAGACTGGCAACCAGGAGCAACCTCTTTGACTTGGGTAGTGAAACCAGACAGCCGTCCATTCAGGACAAGGAACTGGGAACTAGAAGCCTGGGCTTGGACTCGGGCTCCGACCCTGAAACTAGGTGAGGACATGATGTGGCTACAGGACTGGACATGGCTTGGGTTCTTCATGGCTTGGGTACTTCTTGTCTTGGGTTCTTCAAGGCAAGGACATGATGAGGCTTGGGTTCTTCGAGGCGAGGACATGACGAAGCTTGGGTTCTTCAAGGTGAGGTCATGACGAGGCTTGGGTTCGGACTCTGAGTCAGAGACTGGACAAGGACCCAGAACCTGGGTCGTGACTCAGGCTTGGACTCCAGAACTAGCTGAAAACATGACGTGGTCTTGGAAGACAGGACTAGGCAAGGCTACAGGACAGAATGAGAGACTCCTGGGCAAGATGAGGGAACTCCAGCACAGGAAGAGGGAACTCCAGCACAGGACGAGGCACCTGGACAGGACGAGAACATGAATCCTTGACTTAGTACTCAGGAACAGCCGAGCCTCGGACTTGGGACAACAGAAACCTCGGAATCTTGGACTAGGGATGACAGGAACGCAGAACACGGAGCCTTGGTCTTGGGGAGGACAGGAAAACAGAGCCTTGGTCTACAGCATGGGAACACGGAGCCTTGGACTTGAGAGACAGGAACACAGGGACATGGAACACAGAGCAGGGCCCCTCCTTGGGAACAGGACTTAGGGCCGGGACTTGTACACAGAACACAGAGCCAGGATCTGTCCTTGTGAACAGGACTTGGGGCTGGGGCTCTACACAGAACACTGAACACGACGAGATGGTTCCCAACACTAGGTAGCGGCAAACGGCCGGACCTACCTAGCGAAGGCGTGGACACAGAAACAGTTCCAACTCAATGATAGACAGTTCCTTATCTTTACACAGCAAGGCTCCAGTTTAGCTCCAGTGGTAGAACTTGACAAGGTTGCGGGCAAGGCTCCAGAAGGAAGGGGAAGGGAAGGGAACAGTCCAGCCTCAGGGTAACGGCAAAGACGGCCTGGCTTACTCAACAGAGGCAAGGACAGGAAGGGACAGATCCAACTGCAGGGTAATGGCAAAGACGGCCTGACTTACTCCACAGAGGCGAGGACGGGATACTGATAAGACGAACCAGCATCAGCACGCGAACCTAGGGCCACTTATATCCCAGTCCCAATACGAGCATCAGGTGCCTATGATTAAGCCCAACTGAAATAAGAGACAGCCAGAAGACCCAGAGTCTGGAGTCCACGGACTGGACTGTGAACCGGAACATGGACTTCACGGACTGGACCATGACAAATAGTCATACTTTATTGATCCTGGGGGAAATTGGTTTTCATTACAGTTGCACCATAAGTAATTAAGTAGTAATAAAACCATAAATAATTAAATAGTAAAATGTAAATTATATCAGGAAATAAATCCAGGACCAGCCTATTGGCTCAGGGTGTCTGACCCTCCAAGGGAGGAGCTGTAAAGTTTGATGGCACAGGCAGGATTGACTTCCTATGACGCTCTGTGTTGCATCTCGGTGGAATGAGTCTCTGGCTGAATGTACTCCTGTGCCCAACCAGTACATTATGTAGTGGATGGGAGACATTGTCCTCCATCCCCACAATGTGGGTAGTCTGGAGAGTTGTCAGAGGTTACAGCGGGACATTGATAGGATGTGAAGTGCCTGATGGAGCTTAACCCAGATAAGTGTGAAGTGGTTCATTTTTGTAGGATAAATTTGAAGACAGAATATAATATTAATGGTAAGACTCTTGGCAGTGTGGAGGATCAGTGAGGTCTTGGGCTCTGTGTCCATAGGACACCCAAAGCTGCTGCGCATGTTGACAGCGTTGTTAAGAAGGCGTATGGTGTGATGGCCTTCATCGACCATGGAATTGAGTTCAAGAGTCATAAGGTAATTTTAAAGCTATAAAAGACCTTAGTTATACCCCACTTGGAGAACTGTGTTCAGTTCTGGTCACCTCACTACAGGAAGGATGTGGATATTATAGAGAGAGTGCAGAGGAGACTTACAAGGATGTTGCCTGGATTGGAGAGCATACCTTATGGGAATAGGTTGAGTGAATTTGGCCTTGGAGCGATGGAGACTGAGAGGTGATCTGATAGAGGTGTATAAGATGATGAGAGGCATTGATCGTGTGTATAGCCAGAAGCTTTTTTCACAGGTCTGAAATGGCTAACATGAGGGGGCATAGTTTTTAGGTGCTTGGAAGTAGGTACAAGGGGGATGTGAGAAGTAAGTTTTTCACACAGAGAGTGGTGGGTGCGTGGAATGCACTGCCAGTGACGGTGTTAGAGGCTGATACAACAGGGTCTTTTAAGAGACTCTTAGGTAGGTACATGGAGCTTAGAAAAATTGAGGCCTATGCGGTAGGAAAATTCTAGGCAGATTCTAGAGTGAGTTACATGGTTGACACATTACTCAACAGAGGCAAGGACAGGAAGGGACATTGTGGGCTGAAGGGCCTGTAATGTGCTGTCGATGTCTATGTTCTAATTTATTTCAGCTACAACTCCATGAGATCCACAACATATCTACCAATGTCTAATTGTCCTACAAGATCGTCTACATTATTCTGTATACAGTGTGCTTTCAGCTTTAACATCTTCACTCCTGAATTCATCACCCTTTTTGATTTTGACCCACTATTACACTTTAACATCCTATTGACTGACTGTAAACTTTGCCTTATCAGTTGTAGTATGCCGCACTACATACTGCATCAGGTTCTATACCAATTGCTCAATTGTTCGCCCTATCACTCTGGTTTCCATCCCCCTGCGAAATTTATTTGCTTGTTAGGGAAAATATTACAGCAGTGCTCAGGCAGGACAGATTAGAGGGCTTGTCTACTGAGTCCTTATGGGTGGAGCTGAGAAACAGGAAAGGTATGGCCACATTAGTGGGATTGTATTACAGACCACCCAATAGCCAAAGAGAATTGGAAGTGCAAATCTGCAGAGAGATAGCAGGCAACTGCAGGAAACATAAAGTTGTGGTGGTAAGGGATTTTAATTTTCCATATATTGATTGGGTCTCCCATACTGTTAGGGGTCTAGATGGTTTAGAGTTTGTAAAATGTGTTCAGGAAAGTTTTCTAAATCAATATATAGAGGGACCGACTAGAGGGGATGCAATATTGGATCTCCTGTTAGGAAACGAGTTAGGACAAGTGACAGAAGTCTGTGTAGGGGAGTTTTGGTTCCAGTGATCATAACACCATTAGTTTCAACTTGATCATGGACGAGGATAGATCTGGTCCTAGGGTTGAGGTTCTTAACTGGAAGAAGGCCAAATTTGAAGAAATGAGAAAGGATCTAAAAAGGATGGATTGGGACAGGTTGTTGTTCTCTGGCATGGATGTGATCGGTAGGTGGGAAGCCTTCAGAGCAGAAATTTTGAGAGTGCAGAATTTGTATGTTCCTGTCAGGATTAAAGGCAAGGTGAATAGAAATAAGGAACCTTGGTTCTCAAGGGATATTGCAACTCTGATAAAGAAGAAGAGGGAGTTGTATGACGTATATAGGAAGCAGGGAGTAAATAAGGTGCTTGAGGAGTATAAGAAGTGCAAGAAAATACTTAAGAAAGATATCAGGAGGGCTAAAAGAAGACATGAGGTTGCCTTGGCAGTCAAAGTGAAGGATAATCCAAAGAGCTTTTACAGGTATATTAAGAGCAAAAGGATTGTAAGGGATAAAATTGGTCCTCTTGAAGATCAGAGTGGTCGGCTATGTGCGGAACCAAAGGAAATGGGGGAGATCTTAAATAGGTTTTTTGCGTCTGTATTTACTAAGGAAACTGGCATGAAGTCTATGGAATTAAGGGAAACAAGTAGTGAGATCATGGAAACTGTACAGATCGAAAAGGAGGAGGTCCTTGCTGTCTTGAGGAAAATTAAAGTGGATAAATCCCCAGGAACTGACAGGGTGTTCCCTCGGACCTTGAAGGAGACTAGTGTTGAAATTGCAGGGGCCCTGGCTGAAATATTTAAAATGTCGCTGTCTACAGGTGAGGTGCCAGAGGATTGGAGAGTGGCTCATGTTGTTCCGTTGTTTAAAAAATAATCGAAAAGTAATCCGGGAAATTATAGGCCAGTAAGTTTAACGTCGGTAGTAGGTAAGTTATTGGAGGGAGTACTAAGAGACAGAATCTACAAGCATTTGGATAGACAGGGACTTATTAGGGAGAGTCAACATGGCTTTGTGCGTAGTAGGTCATGTTTGACCAATCTATTGGAGTTTTTCGAGGAGGTTACCAGGAAAGTGGATGAAGGGAAGGCAGTGGATATTGTCTACATGGACTTCAGTAAGGCCTTTGACAAGGTCCCGCATGGGAGGTTAGTTAGACAAATTCAGTCGCTAGGTATACATGGAGAGGTGGTAAATTGGATTAGACATTGGCTCAATGGAAGAAGCCAAAGAGTGGTAGTACAGAATTGCTTCTCCGAGTGGAGGCCTGTGACTAGTGGTGTGCCACAGGGATCACTGCTGGGTCCATTGTTATTTGTCATCTATATCAATGATCTGGATGATAATATGGTAAATTGGATCAGCAAATTTGCTGATGATACAAAGATTGGAGGTGTAGTAGACAGTGAGGAAGGTTTTCAGAGCCTGCAGAGGGACTTGGACCAGCTGGAAAAATGGGCTGAAAAATGGCAGATGGAGTTTAACAAAGACAAGTGTGAGGTATTGCATGTTGGAAGGACAAACCAAGGTAGAACATATAGGGTTAATGGTAAGGCACTGAGGAGTGCAGTGGAACAGAGGGATCTGGGAATACAGATACAAAATTCCCTAAAAGTGGCGTCACAGGTAGATAGGGTCGTAAAGAGAGCTTTTGGTACATTGGCCTTTATTAATCAAAGTATTGAGTATAAGAGCTGGAATATTATGATGAGGTTGTATAAGGCATCTGTGAGGCCGAATCTGGAGTATTGTGTTCAGTTTTGGTCACCAAATTACAGGAAGAATATAAATAAGGTTGAAAGAGTGCAGAGAAGGTTTACAAGGATGTTGCCGGGACTTGAGAAACTCAGTTACAGAGAAAGGTTGAATAGGTTAGGACTTTATGCCCTGGAGCGTAGAAGAATGAGGGGAGATTTGATAGAGGTATATAAAATTATGATGGGTATAGATAGAGTGAATGCAAGCAGGCTTTTTCCACTGAGGCGAGGAGAGAAAAAAACCAGAGGACATGGGTTAAGGGTGAGGGGGGAAAAGTTTAAAGGGAACATTAGAGGGGGCTTCTTCACACAGAGAGTGGTGGGAGTATGGAATGAGCTGCCAGATGAGGTGGTAAATGTGGGTTCTTTTTTAATATTTAAGAATAAATTGGACTGATACATGGATGAGAGGTGTATGGAGGGATATAGTCCGTGTGCAGGTCAGTGGGACTCGGCAGAAAATGGTTCGGCACAGCCAAGAAGGGCCAAAAGGCCTGTTTCTGTGCTGTAGTTTCTATGGTTTCTATTTAAACTCACCCCAATTGCTCTAGCAACCCTGCGTGCAAAGATATTGATGCTCTTCAGGTTCACGTGTAACCCAAACTTTTTATACAGGTCATATCTTCCCCAGAAGTAATGCCAAAGTTCCAGAAATTTGAAATCCCACCATCTGCACCACTTCCTCAGCCACGCATTCATCTGTCAAATTATCGTATTCTTACCTTCACTGGAGCACAGCACAGACAGCAATCTAGAGATTACTACCCTGGAGTCCCTGTTTTTCAGCTTTCTACCTAGCTCCCTATATTCTCCCTTCACAGGACCTCCTAATTTTTGCTACCTATGTCTGTGGTGCCAACATGTACCAAAACTTCTGATTGCTCACCATCCCCTTTTAGGATGTTGTGGATCTGATCCGAGACAGCACAGACCCTGAGACATGGGAGGCAACATACCATCAACGTATCTCTTTCACATCCACAGAATATCATGCCCACCCCTCTAACTGAGAATCTCCTGTGAATATTGCACTCCTTATCTACCCCTTCCCTTCCGAGCCACAGTGCCAAAGATCTGGTCGCTGAGGCTCCCCCGGTAGGCCATCCCCTTGAACAGTATCCAAAGTGGTATATAACCACAGGGGTACTCTGCACTGGCTGCTCATTTTCTTTCCCTCTCCTGATAGTCAGCCAGGCAATTGCCTCCTGAAACTTGGGGGTGACAACCACCTCGTAGCTCCTATCACTTTCTCAGTTTCCTGTGTGAGCTGAAGATCATTGAGCAGCAGCTCCAGTTTCTTAGCACATTCTCTGAGGAGCTGCAGCTTGGTGCACCTTCTGCAGGTTTGGTTATCCGGGAAGCTGGATGTCTCCCGGAATTCCCACATCTCACACAAAGAACGCAACACAGCCCCTGGATCCTTTCTCACTGCATTAACAGACAAAGAATGAAGAAGAAACTTATCTTGTCCAAGCCTGTTGAGCCAAAGCCTCACCACTCTAACACTGACCCATGCATACAATGGCTGTTCTGCTCGTCTCTACCTTATTTGCCCTTACTAATAAATCATAATTCAATGGACCGCAGGAAAAAGGCTGAAAGCCGACAAGTTCCTTTTAAAATCTAACTCACAGACCAGTGGGTCACCTCCTCTCTCAATCCCAATTCAATTGGGCCTCTGGATAAAGCCAAAAGCCCGCAAACGCTCATTTTAAATCTCCCTCCCCACCAACCACCATCCTTGTGTTCATCTTGTATCATAGATAGGATTGAATGCAACATGCCCATTTATCTGAATAACATCTGATATTTGGTGTATAATAATCCAATCCTCAGCTACCCCAATGGATTTCTTGACGTGGTGAATGAGATAAGAAGGTGAAATTACCATATTCTGAATTGTGTAGAGGTGGAAGATCATCTGTTCATAAGTCCTTTTATTTTAGGTTTTGTTTTCAGAAGAGAAAGTGAAAGAATGTACAATTTTCAAGAAATACCAGTTTGACTCCTCCATAGCTTTTAATATTTCCAGCTAGGTTTTCTGCTAGACTTTTCTCAATCCGAAATCATCATACAGCTAATGTGTCAAAGATTCAAGAAAAACTACAATGCAGACAGCAGTTTTTTCCACATCCCCCCCACCCCCCCATTCAAACAACAACAGTATATTCAGGAGACTTCAATGAAATGGCTAAATTCTTGACAGGTACAGGCTACACCATCCCTGCGAAAAGGTTATCATAAATATTATGATGTGAACAGGGACCAGGTGGATCTTCTGTTGCAATAGTTTGACACATTAGGTAACCTGAACAGCTAAAATGAGAAAAGGACTGAGCAATGAGTTAAGGATGCTTGCGCACCATGAGGGGAGAATTATTTCTAGGTCACAAGTGATCAAAAGAACAGAGCTCTTTGTGGCCAAATGTATTATGCACTCAATAAAAAAAGAAATGCCAGCTGACACTGCAAGGATTTTCAAGCTACAGTATTTCAGATAAGAATGAAGGATCAAAAACTGTCTGAAGATTTAATATTCTTGATTTCTATTTAAATAGTGATTGTTTTAAAATTGTAACCTCAATAATTTGCTAGCAATGAGTCAAGTTTAGCACCAATGATTAAGTGCAGGCCAAGTGCTTCCATCTGCGCTAATAGTGCACTTTCATCCACAGCCACTTTAATTGCTGGTTTTGCAGCAACAACAAGACCACCTGTTGCAGGCAGGATGCCATTCAAACCATGGTACAATTTGAAAGCAATGAGGTTGAGCCTAAAAGAGATTCAGTTAAGTTAAATCTTTAAGGATGCTTCTTCTGTTTGTCCAAGGGAATGTGAATGTATTCTGATATGGTTTATCCTCTCATACTCCTGATTATCTTTAGATACCCTCTCAATAATTAATGGTGGGACAGATGGCTAAATGTAGAAAGAATTGATGTTTAGAGACATTACCACACCAGGAGGGCTGAATTAGTTCTACAATCCTGCCTGTTGACCCTCTCAAACTCCTACTGGGTTGAGCAGGAATCTAGCCCAGAAGATGTAAAGGAGGTACAGGAATTCCAGTGAGAGGTGTCACAGTATTTTCTTTATGTGGTTGTTGCCAAATCCCTCAGTTAAGCTTGGGATTCAATTTCTTGGTTTCTTTTTTGCTGTACAATGCATTTAATTTTGTATTTCATTCATACAGACTCCTTCAAAAATCATTCATTCTAGAAATTGGATATTCTTAAATCTTTCTACTTATAACTTTAATTCTTATTTCAATCACCTAACCTTGATTTTGTAACAGTCTACTCAGATCAATATAATTTATGACTGACTGTGATTAACTATCAATTTTGTTCACTCATGCATCAATCGATCTATAAATATTGGCCAAATATATTTCATTTTCCAAATTTCTCCTTTAAACTTTCACTACTACTCTTAATGATATTTGCAGAGGATCCAAGACAAATAGGTAATCTATTGAAATGGACATAATCTTCAAATGTAAATAAGAAAGCTTTGTAAAGACCATTTAAATATAAGTGGGATATCAATATAAATGGTAACAAAGCATTTCAGTCATTGTTTTTGTAATTAAGTTTTGATCAAATCACAGATCCCAACCTCCTTTCTCCACAAGGATTATATCACAGACTCTGACAATTGTTTTTTTTTGTAAGAATGAGATCATTTCATGTTCATACATTACTGTGGAAATAAAGCTTATTTTATACTAAAGATTGTGTAAGATAACATGCAAGAATACTCGGAAGGTTCACTGCTTGAGCGATTAGTGCTTCTTGATACTGACATAAAATGGCAGCTAAAGATTCTACACTGGCAACGAAACATCATCAGTGATAAAAAAAACAGGCTAAGCAAAATGCACCAATGTAGGTTTATCAACTATTATCTCACTGTAGTTTAGTGATAACTTATGTGATAATAGTGGCTTTAGAAGTCTTTCATTGTAGTAAAGTACTTTGGTAAAACATGATATACACTGAATGCTAATTCTTCATTTTTGTACTGATAGGTATTTTTATACTGCTTCATAATAAATTGAAATCAAGAATATAGTACATTGAAACATTTTGGATATATAATCAACTAGCATGCAACTTAATTTTGTCTGGAACCATACCAGTTAATGGAACAATTGTCAAAAGGTCTGAGACACAACATATTGATTTATTTTTTATCTTTTTAGCTGTAGACTGACTTTCAGTGTACTTCCAGCAGGTTTTTATATTATTTCAGATTTGCACCTTTCTCTCTTTCTTCCATTTACAGAAGTCAATACACTTGAGTAAAATTTCCTTACAATGCCCAAAACACTGTTATTAACCTGCCAAAGAGTTAACTGTTGCATTAAATTGATGATAAATATTATATGAACACATCAACAAGTACATAAACTAATAAAATTCATCTCTAATAATACATACAAACGTACAAAATGCTGGAGGAACTCAGCAGGTCAGGCAGATTTTATAGAAATGAATAAACTGTCGATGTTTCAAGCTGAGACCCTTAGTCAGGACTGGAATAAAATTAATCTTTATTGTGTTCAATGTATTACTTACTTGTATCATAAATGTACTGCTTGTTTTCATACAATAGAATATGCTCTGTTCAGAGTGTTCTTCAGACTATCGATTTTACTGCTACTGAAAAACTTACCAGATTCTGATTAGTAAGTATTACCCTATGCTGGCAGGTAAAATGAGGTGGACCCTGGTGAAAATGTTCTCATAGGGTCAGTGATCACTATACGATGTGCACTAAACATTTTTTCTTTTTGCATAATATTTACCTCGAGATTGCTTCAGGCTAATGTCTCAATAATTTCTACTCCTTTCGCAGGTCTTTAACACAAAGGACTTGACTAATGATCCATAGACAAAATGAAGCATTTGAATTTATTCATTAATCATTCATCTCCAGCTCATTGAAAACTTTAAACTTCCACAAAATTAAGATAAAATACGAAGCATGGTAATATGCAGGCTGCTTTTGCTACTCAAAACTATTGACAAGCGTTAACAAATAGCCACCAGGTAGAATGTGTAACACCATTATACATCTATACAGATTGGTACTACATGTATAAAGTTTCAGTGATGAACTGTAAAGTTATTAGTTAGGCCTGAGCAATAGACAGAAATCTGGAGAAGCGTACAGTCACTGTCAACATCGCCAGTAATTATTCTCTTTTCCAATTAATCATGACATAGATTAATTATCAGATGAGGCAAAGCCAATTGCAATCAGTCACCCAAAGCTGAAATTAGATCATTCCTGACAGCAGCATGAAAGTCACCTGTTTCATTGTTATGGATTTGCTGTAAGTAAAAGAAGACAAAGCATGATGGGAGGTGACTGAGCTGCAGTCCATACAAGTGTGAAATGGCAAACAGGTGAATGTCCAATTACACCGTTACTTGAACTGCATGACTTTTCTTGTCTTTGATTATACCACCTTGGTTACACTGTTTGTTTTCAATATCTTCCTTTGTCTCACGAGCATCTGCCAAAGAGTGTAGGAAAGTAGACATATGCTGAATGGATTTTGACATCTCCCCCTGTTAATAATAAACAAATATTGTCACTGATTACTGATCAATTGAGAAATTAACATTACAGTTACATCAAATGTGTTAGAGCATTCAATGTATATGCCAATTTATTTCTTCAGATTTTACACAATATTAATTTACATGGAGATACTAACCATATCTGAGAAACAAAAGTCAGAATTGATCTTGTATTTTAACAAACTGGTGCATTATCTAAGTGACTCGGCTGAACCAAATCCAGTCAGGTATAAGATCTGAGAACTAATTTCCTCAGAATTTCCGTTTGTTCAGAAGGTCTGTGACTTCCATGCAACTCTGAAACTTGCAGCTATTTAAGGAGGTAAAGGGTTACAAGTGGAAACATAAACAATCAAAAATCACATTCTAGTTGTCAAAGTACATTGTGGTAAAGATATAGCAGAAAAGACTTTAGCTCATATTTTGAAGTGTAACTACATGAACAACTTTAGTTATTTTACATGATGTAAAGGCATAGGTTTTGATTGCCGCATATGAGAAATTATGCAATATTAAATTGTAAATGCATATTTTTTCATTAAGAATCATCATGAGACCCACAGCCAGAACAAAGAGAGTTATTATACTAGTTTTGCATATTTTCCGGCTCAATCTGCATTATTGTCTTAAAGGGTATGTGAGATAATTTGTTTGCAATTTAGTAAAATATTAATAACTTGTATTTATATATCACCATTAATGTATCAAAGCTCTACATTTTGTATCTACTTTTGAGTTGCATTGCTTTTCAATTAATACTTTGTTTTATGCAAAAGGCAACCTTTACAAATTTTACTAACATATCGTATCTCAGATTTCATATTTATAGAAAATTATCTAATTAATCTACATACCTACTATCTATTCGTGTGCTAAATGAGAACTTGTGTGCTTTCAAAGAATATACAACATTTGGAAGCTTCAGTAATCCATCACACACACTATAAATCATCACAGCAAAATTCTATTAGAAATTATGATTTTTATTTCCTCAACTTATTTTAAACCAGAAAAGTTCTTAATAATAATTGGTGATTCTTGGGGGTAGTATAATTGATGCACATGTTACAGTAGGATTCTTCATTTAATCCTAGTGTCTGTTGGTGGAAATATCACTTAAGGCAAGAAGTCAACATGTTTGAGAATGTTTGTAATGCATAGATGAAAAAGAAGGGCAAAATGGTGGTTTAGAAGGTAGGCTTCCATGATCAATGGACCAGCAACTGATCATGATGTTGGGTGTTGTCTGTATGGAATTTGCATGTTCTCACTGTGACTGTACGGTTTCTGCTGGATCCTCCAGGACATTCCTACATCCCAAAGTAGGCTATTAAACTACAGAAAATTTGCCACTGCAACCTCAGAGCAGGATTATGACTGCATTGCTTGTGCCTATCAAGATAAATGAAGATTTTTTATATGCCTAACTCCTTCAGGAATGCAGTTGAAGATGTTTCAATATTCAGTTGTTGATGACAGGAAGTAAACATTTTCTATTCAAAGCATTCATATTGTGCACAGCTTTGTGAGGATTGTCATGTTTTTCAGAGTGCTATTTTTTGGTTGGCAGCTGAATCTTCCAGGGAACTGCACACTGTCGTGTTTTTCCTGATGAGGCTGTAGGCCACTTGGGGTTGGTGAATCAACAGCTGTATCTTGCAAATCAGAGGAGAATTTAGGATGAAGGGCAAATGGAATGGGAGGAGGGTGATAGAGCAAGTATGCCCACTCATCTTCAATAGTCTCAATCCCATCATTGACCAGAGATGCTCTAATTATTGTTATGATAATGGGAACCACTCTGTCCTCTAATGGTGGCTTGTGCTGAATGTAAAATGATACATATCCTGCATAGACTTGTTGCTGCTTGTGTTATATGTGATGCACAGTATGTTGCAAGATGAAGGCAGTTGTGTAATTGAGTGCCATACAATGACTTTGGTGATGTGCCTGCTATAGTTAAATAGCTGGCAGATTGTCTATGATGTACCTCCGTAAGGTTTGGAGAACCATGAATGTGTGATGATTGTTAGCAGGTGGATGACTGGGCTAGAGTGCATTGAGCATGGCCAGGTTGTAGTGGTGTGGGAGGTAGGATACACCAGCCAAGTATGTCTTCCATAGAGACAGCCACAAAACAAAGAAAACCATGGAACCTATTAACATCAAACCACTTCCCCACACAAAAAACCAAATCACACAAATGGCAACAAAAAAATGAAAAATGCGGAATATAAAACAAAATTGAAGTAATCCATATTTAGTTCAGCTCAGTTCACTATCTGCAGGCCACCCCAATCAAAACTGGCGAAAGTAGCAACAAAAAAGGAGTGACCAGAGACCAGATTCATTTCGAAATGTGAACTGCAGAGTCCAATCCACAAACTGCGTTGATTAAATCTTTCCTAAAACCTGGAACTCCAGCACCATCCTCCGACAGCATTGAGGGAGAGAGGGACCATTTGAACACAGGCAGCTTCCTCTGGGAGAAGTGAGTGAGAAGAGGAGAGACTATCACACACAGGCACCTCCTTCCGACAGTTTATCTTCCGCACTTGCCTCGGTGATTTCAATCTTCCTCGCTGCTTTAATTGGTGAGATCTACAAGGAATGGAGTCAAACATGGGCTCTTCAAGCCCGCTTGGAGCCAGCAAAGCAGCAGATTGCTCAATTAGCCTGAAAACACATCACTAAAATGTAGATCACAGGCTCCAACAGTAGCATATCAACATTTGAAAAAAAAAGATTTAAGAGAAGTGGAAGAGGTAGTTCCGTGAACCATCTGGAGGATGTTGCCCTTGGTCGCATTGTTTGCTGGCCCCTTTAAGAAGTGCAAGATGACAGGCAGCTTGAACTGTTGCTAACCACCAACAAAAATGGCCCCATAGTAATGTTTTAAAGTAGTCTACACGATTGATAGCATTGCTAGGATCTTGAAAATGTCATCATGAATAGAAGCACAAATTTCAGACAAAAACTATGGTCGAATGGACATAGGGTAACCATGCAAATTGCTCCCAAAGCACTTTCCCCTGAATTATTCAAATGTATCCTTTTAGTATTTATTTAATAATGTTAAGATGGGGATCTTACACTGCTATCCTTTACAATCACAGATTAAATAAAGATTTAAATACAAAATCTGAACAGAAATAGTGAAAAATAACTCAAAGCTAATGAAGAGTTTTGTTTTTTTTATTGACATTAATCCCATCATTTTATTTAAATATTCTTTATCCAGACATGCAAGCCTTGATCATTTCTGCCTCCTCACTTAGAGTCCTTGTAGTTAAAGTGGTTCACATTCTGGAGGAGCAAATTTGTTTGAACTAATGCAATTTTTATGATTATCACACTCATACATTTTTCAATAAGGCAGCAAGTTAAAAATTACGTGGGCAGTGAAAACGGTGGGAAACTATAACATGCAATGCATAAGTGGGCATCCAATCCATTCACTGTGCCCATCCAAAGGTAGTTCAGCAAATCTTGTGAGATGCATCTGTGCACTCCAGAACTTTCTTATGAATTTAAAAGTAGTTTCATGCAATAAAAACTCAGCACAAATTAGACAAGGTAGTCAGTAAGATTTATGATGTCCATTAACACCGTTAGACTTACATAAGGGATTATTGTATCTATTTAAGTGTCAGTGTATTATATCACAAAGATGGTTTCAATGTTCTTGTAGGTCTGTTGAAATTAATAACTTAATTCAATGGCACTGGTCACATAATTTTTGTGCATTCATTAAGTAAAATCCCTTCTTCATGTTAATTGGTGCCCAAATAGGTATATGAACCTCACATACATAGGTCATATCCTGAGAAGCTAAAATATTACAGTAGACTGTTCCCCCCCCACCCCCGCAGAATCTATTGAACAGTATGTTAATAAGGCAATGGTAAAAAAAAAGTAGATATCCTTACAGCTCCAGTGCAGCCATATTGTGCAAGACTATCTCCAGAACATAACAGAAAAGATCAAGTTATCTATGTGACAGAGTTTTAGGTCAAGGACAACTTTAATTCCCACCAGAAGTATAGACATGCTGTATCCAGATAACAAACAGCTCTGGTTTTACAGAATTCTGTAAGTCCTTTTTGTCCTTAAGTCAGAAATTATATAAAAATCGCTCGATACAGTAACTATACTTCCACAATATTGTAATGAATGTCATCAGGACACATAAGACTGATAAGAAAGAACAATTTCTCAAAGTGGACAGTGAAAGGAAACTAGCTCTACCATTTAAGGAGACAAATGTATGTACATACATTGAAGTTTTATGGGATTTTCTTCCTACATAGAGGTGTCCATAAATTGGGCCCATGACTGTACCTTCAAAATTCCCACTCATGTTAGCTCAACAAACATTTGAGCAAACAATAATGCTCAAACTCCTGACTGAACTGCTGAGTATTTTCAGTAGTAGTTTGTAGTAGTTTGCTTTTGAAGCTGAGTCTTATCTTCTTGGAGCTGAATCCATTGTGTGTACTCTGAGATTCGCTCTATTACATTGTAGAAATCAGGTGGGTAACAGAATACTTCCCACTGCAGTTCCAAAAATACTTAAGGATCAAACACTATTCAGAACAGAACAACCCATATCTCTCCCTCTCTTTCCCAGCTCTCTCTTTTTTGAGGATCTAATATATTGATGCAATTACAAGGAAGACACAACAATGGCTATATTTCATTGGGAGTTTGACGTGAATTGGAATGTAACCAAAGACACTCACAAATTTCTATAGAAGTACTGTGGAGAGCATTCTAACTGTTTACATCACTGATAGAGAGTGGCCACTGCACAGGATCAGAAAAAATGCAGAAAGTTGTAAACTCAGCCAGCTCCATCATGGGCACTAACCTCCCCAGCATCCAGGACACCTTCAAAAGGCAATGCCTCAAAAAGGCAGCATCCATCATTTGGGGCCTCCATCACCAAGGACAAACCTTCTTCTCAGTACTACCATCAAGGAGGAAATACAGGGGCCTGAAGATGGAACAGCTTCTTCCCTTCCACCATCAGAGTTCTGAATGGACAATGAACCCATGAACACTACCCTCTATTTTACCCCTCTCTTTTGCGCATACTTATTTAATTTAATTTTTCTTTTCTGCTTATTTATCTATTTGTTTGTTTAATAAGGGCCCTTCTTGTACCTTCAAGCCACACTGCCAGCAACCCCCAATTTAACCTTAGCCTAATCATGGGACAATTTACAATGACCAATTAACTTACTAACTGGTACCTCTTTGGACTGTGTCATATATATTTAGGCTTTTCTCCTTTGTCTTCAAAAGTATGCATGAGTTACGTGAATGGTGAATACTGGGCTGCTTTTCCTTGTACGCTGGCCTGTTATGAGATCTGCCTATTAAAGCGGATTAGGACTTTCACTACATTTCCATGTGTATCCAGTCATCTTTTTGTCTGAGGGTTAAAGTTATCTTCGGTCAATCAACCAAAAGTGCAGCAAGTAAGCCATTGAAAAACTGCTGGTTTCTAAATTATATCTGTTGTTTAAATTTTAATCCACGCAACATAATCTTGAAATGCGATTGTAGTCCATTTCAGAATTAAGCCTCTATTATTTCAATTCTTTGTAATTCATACCAACCAAGTTACTTACTCAAAATGAAATTGTATATTCTCTTTCTAAAGGTGCTTAAACAAGTTATATTTTTCTTTAAAATAAACACCAAATTTGTACTCATTAAATATTTTACTATGACAACATATTTCAACCTGCTTCATTCCATCCTATAAAAGCATACCTGAACTATCTTACTTCCAGCAAGCTGTTTTCCTTTTATTGACAATGGCTGTTCTTTCATGCTGCATTATTTTCAAAGACAATGAAATGTCAAACTCCCTTTTGAAACCACATTGATGCTACTCAACATTTTAGCTAAGTTGCAAGCTGAAAGTGAATTGCATCTCCAGCAGTGAATTGGCTTAAGGCACTTATCCTACAGCTTTGAATTATCAGCAGCTTTTCTCCCTGGCATTTAAATCAGTACTACGTTGAAAAAGAGCAATTACAGATAAAAGCTAAACAATTTAAATATTCACAGGTTCTTTCTATAATTCGACATTGGTGTGGTTCAGTGACATATATAGTTTTTAGCTGAATGCAACTTTGGATTTTATTAAGGCTTTAAAAATGTGCAGCACAATACTGAATAAAAGCAAATCCATGTGATGCTATGATAACCAATGATAAGCAAAAGATGAAAGGGATGAAATTGGTCCGTTCTCTTTTCCTTTCTATGCCCATATTACCAGATCATCAACCACTGCTAATTAAGGGGATGGTCACCAGGTACAGGAAGCTTGACGAGATCTTCTCAATTTTGGTAGGAAAGTTCCAATGGTGTCTTTCCATTGCTTCATAGCTGAGAGTGTCATCCAACAAAATGAGTCTGAATCAGATCTGTATTTTGTTACTCATCTTCTGTCTATTGTCCTATCACACTCATTCTGTTAACAATTATGCATAATAATCATAACTGAGACCAATGCTAATTCAACTGATTCAGCTGAGATCTGTTTTAAGAATACAAATCTGTCTAATGAATCTTTTACAAAATCAAACTATTACATGATGTACTGAATTTATATGAATGGTTTACAGTTGTTACCATTTCTAAAGAAACTATCTCATTGGAAAATGGGAACTGGCCTGTAGGTATGAGGCATCAGTAGATAACATGGCAATATTCTTTCTGAGGAAAAATATGAGGTCTTACATGTAAGTAAGTAAAAGTATAAAAGAGGAATAGATGACAACAAATAGACTATTTGTGACATAAGCTACATACTTAACTTACTGAGTCTTAAATTTTACAATTATTTTCCTGCTTTGCGTATATCCTTTATGTATTCCAAATGCAAACGCTACCAGATCTCCAAAAGAAATTTATAGTCTGGTTTGCAGTTTGTCATATTAAAATGAAATATAGACATAAAAATATAATGATGTGAATTCATTTTTAAGCAAGCCAATGTTTTTTTAATGACATACTAACTTTCCTTTTTAATATTCTTGTTTTAGATATTTTAACCACCTGATATAATGAATTGATACTTTCATATAAATATCTACTTTTTCATTGATGGAAAAGGGAGAAATTGAATCTTGTTTTGATCAGGTTATAAAGGTATTATGCCTAAGGCTTTCTGATTTTACGAAAAAATGATTTCTTGTGAATGCTAAATTATTAACACGTTAACATAAGTGAATGTAAAGCAAAGTTTCCTGATAGTTTTCATAGTCAGCAACATTATATTTGAAATAAAAATAGAGTAGCATTGCATTATTTTTCTGACTACCAGGCCAAGTCAGTGCTGGCAATTCAAAGACTAAATTATTGATTTTACACACCAATAAATTCTAATGAGAAATAAAAAAGTACAAAACATTTAAATTGATTTATAAATATTTCTGTGCTTTAGAAACATTTGTACTATTCAGCAAAATATAATAGAGTAGTAAATATAACCATATTGATAATAAATAAAGATTGCTTACTGGAACAAAAAAGTATGGTTCATTGATTTAGTTTTTTACATCAACTGCAAATTGAACTGTACTAATAAACTGTAATGCTTGTCAGAAGTGTTGGCCCATCACATAGATAGATGTAACAGCATTGTATTGATAGATCTTATGCTTTTTTATGTGTCAGATGTAGTTTCTCTGGGAATTTCATTGATAAGAATTTGCAGTCTGTGAAAGGATTCAAGATCAGAGGTATACCTGAAAGGATTCATAACTTATCCTTATATAATATAGGACTTTCCTTCCCTTTCATATGTATTTTTTTCTGATTTCCAGAATGCTCAAGATACTGAGGTTAGGCATTTACTGAACCAAGCCCAAAAATTATATAAGATCATCTAATTCATATGTTGCCATATGTTGGAATGTAATTTTTGATGGTACTCTTATGCACACATCACCATAAATGTAGAAGAGAAATAAACAATAGTATAAGCAAGGAAAAAACAGCATTACTCCACCTTCAATGCTGGTTCGAGACATTGTAACAGGGACAGCTCTGCTCAAGTAGAAACTATTCCATAAACTTTGTTGAAATTTTATTAATTATAAATTTTAATAAGAGTGCTGTTTGGTGCACAATGATGGAAATTTATGGATTTATCTGTTATTACTGTAAATCAGTAACATGCATACCAATATTCCAGTGTTGGTGCTTCCAAATAATTCAATACCAGTGCTATTGAAGAACAATGACAAATGGTTGCAAGTAGTAGCATCGTGTACAGTAACTCCACTCCTCTTATAAACTAATTATGGATAGCAAATTCAGTTAGCATGAAAAATATTTGTGCATAGAAATCAGATTTTGCTTTTTAGTGGGTGTTGCTTTGAGATCTGAAGTCCATTGTGAAATTAGGAAAATTAGCAGTAAAAATATATTAGAGTGATTGCTGCATTAAATCATTACTTATGTGTTTTTTTTAAAATTGCAGCTTCCTGCAGAAATTACTGCAACTGCCACTGGCAATTATGAGAAGTAGGTCTTAGCTGTAAAGCCCCCTTGCCATGGCAAGTTTGTAACAAAGAGGATTACTGAGTAAGTGAGGGATAACATATGTCTTCACTGCATTCCCTATCTCTACCCTTGTAATCACTGGTGCCACTCTCAGTCACAAGCTTATGACTCTGCAGACATCATAGAATGGATTTCTGCCACGCATAGCTGCAATAAGAACTGAGAGACAAAGCAATAATTTCTGAAGCATGCAGAGCATCAAAATCTGGGTAAGCGGAAGCAGAGAAGCACAAGTGGATGTCCTGTGTCCCCCTAATTCATACCACTTTAATTACTTACCGGACAGTTTTCTCCTTGTTTACTGATGTTTATAAATGAAAGGAATAAATGGCAAATTATTGCTCCAATTACTAATGGTAAGGTAGAGATGAGTGCCATGACTGCTGATCTCATCATTCCATGAACGACTGAAAAATTTTTACTGCACAAAGATGACTAAAATGCCCGGTGCAATTTCGGGATGGACTTCCACCAAAAATGGTCAATAATGCATTAAAGAATGCATAAGATAAGATGTTCTTGCTATGATACTCATGGCTAACTCTTGTGTCTAATCAAACCTTGCTTGAAACAAGGCACAAGATAAAGAGGCCCAGAAATTTAGCCATCTAGGGCCATTATCATTGATGTCATTAATCTCAATTTGTGCAGAACTTTCATCATTACTTGAGATTACAACAATGTCTTGTACTTGACATGATTTGCCAAACTGAATCATATGTTTCCATGAGAATCACATGTGCACACTGGTAGTATGAAGAATGCACAACAGTAAAATAAATCCCTTTGTAACTTCCACCATCTCCAAGGAGGAGCCACCACCTTACACATTTTTCTCTTCTTTCCATTTTCAGTATTTCAAAGAGATCACTTCTTTTACCACTCCCGAGTCCACTCTTCCCTCCTTGCCTTCTACCCCTATCATATGGCACTTTCCCATGCACCACAGGACTTGAATACCTGCCTTCTTACTCTTCCTTTCCCACCATCCAGGAATGAAGCAGTCTTTGCCAGTGAAGCAGTAGTCCACCTGTGCTTACCACCTAACATACTTCCTTAAATGTACATAATGCCATTTCCTGTACACTGGAAAGACCAAAATCAGATTGGGTGATCATTTTGTGAAATACCTGCACTCAGTCCACAAGAATGACCTTGAACTTCTGGTTGTCTGCCAATGTAATTTCCCATCCCACTCCACTTTGAGCTGTCTGTCTATGCCCTCTCGCACAATTACAACAGGCCCAGCTCAAGCTTGAGGAACAAAACCTTATCTCCTGTTTTAGATTGTTTTAAGCCTCCTGGATAAAATACCAGTTCTCCAGCTTTGAGTAACTGATTTGTCCTTTCTGTCTTCATCAATATCTGGTCATTTCCACTGATCATCTGGTTTGCTTCAGTTTCTCTCTCTCCATTATTATTGTCTAAGCTGCTGAGGTTGATACACAGCTCCGTGATTAGCAACACATAACACAGATAAAAGAGCATAATCTAATTCTAAAGATAATATGAACACATTTGGTCTCACTCTATCAGAGATATTTTGGTTGCTCTATCAACCTGTCTTTGCAAATGAAAATGAATTTACTTTTGTTCTTTACCTGTTCTGACAAAGGGCATCAGACATGAAATGTACACCCTGTTTCTGTTTCCACAGGTTCGGACTAAATTGCTGACCGTTTCCAGCATTTTTCATTCTGATTAGTGAAATCAATTTTCTCACACCAACTTGATGCTTTTCGCACCAAATTGGACACAAATAAATACCTATGCACAGTGTGAACCACTCACTGTGTTGAACATCAGAAAAGATCCCTGCCCTTCTGTTATTTAAGAGAATCTTAAATTGAAGTAAACTTTGTTGGAATTAAGACCATAAGACATAGGAGCAGAATTATAGTATTTAGACTATTGAGTCTGCTCTGCCATTCCATCATGGCATCACCGTCTCAACCCCATTCTCCTACCTTCTACCCATAACATTTGACACCTTTGCTTATTAAAAACCTATCAACCTCCTCACTGAATATACCCAATGACTAGGCCTCCACAGTGATCTATGGCAATGAATTCCACAGATTCACCACCCTCTGGCTAAAGAAATTCCTCATCATCTCTGTTCCAAAGGAACGTTTTTCTATTGTGAGGTTATGCCCTCTGGTCCTAGATGCCCACTATAGGAAACATCTTCTCCATATCTGCTCTAGTGAGGCCTTTCAATATCCAATAGGTTTCAAGAGATCCACTTCATTCTTCTAAACTCCTGTGAATACATGCACAGAACCACCAAACATTCCTCATTCATTAACCATGCCATTCCCAGAATCTTTCTCGTGAACCTCCTCTTGACCCTTTCCAATGCAAGCACGACCTTTCTCAAATCATTGGCCAAAAGCTGCTTACAATATTCCAAGTGCAGTTTTACCAAGAAGCTTCAGCTTTACATCTTGCTTTTATGCTAACATTGCATTGCCTTCCTTACCATTGACTCAGCCTGCGAGTTAACTTTAGGGAATCCTACAAAGGATTCCTAAGTCCTTTTCTTCCTCTGATTTCCAATTGTTGTTCTTGTTTAAAAGATAGTCTATGCCTTTATTCCTTCTACCAAAGTGCAAGACCATATTCTTCCCTACACTACGTACAATGGCCATTTTATTAGGTACAGGATTGGAACTCACTGTGGTCTTCTGCTGCTATAGCCCGTCTGCTACAAGGTTCAATGTGTTGGGCATTCAGGTGTACTCCTCTGCACACCACTGTTGTAACGTATGATTACTTGAGCTACTGTCGTCTTCCTGTCAGCTCGAAATAGACCAGTCATTCTCCTTTGAACTCTGTCATGAACAGGGCGTTTTTACCCATAGAACTGCCACTCACTGGAGGTTTTTTTCTTGTTTATCACACCATTCTCTGTAACCTCCAGAGACCATTGTGCATGATAATCCAAGAAGACCAACAGTTTCTCAAAAAGATGGGGTGGTTTGAGTACCTAATAAAGCAGCCACTGAGTGTATATTTAATTTGTTACTTGTTTGCCCATTCTTCCAACATGTCTAAATTCTTCTGCAGACTCCATGCTTCCTCAGCACAACCTGCCTCTGCAGCTATCTTCATATTGACTATAAATTTGGCCACAAATCCATCAATTCTGTTATACAACTTACAGACATATGATGTGAAAAAGCAGTCTGGTGAGGCCTTACTTGGAGTATTATGAACAGTTTTGGGCCCTATAGCTAAGAAAGGATATGCTGACATTGGAATGGGTTCAAAGGAAGCCCACAAAAATAACTCCAGGATTGGAATGCTTATCGTATGAAGTGCGTTTGATGGCTTAGTGATACTTACCGGAATGTCATTGAAACCTATCGGATGTTGAAAGGTCTCAGTAGAGTGGATGTGGAGAGAACGCTTCCTATGGTGGGGGAGTCTAGGACCAGAGGACACAGCCTCAGAATATTAGTATATCCATTTAGAATGGAGATGAAGAAGTACTTCTTTGGCCAGAGAGTGGTGAACCAGACGGCTATGGATGCCAAGTCATTGTTATGTTTAAGGTAGAGTTTGATAGGTTTTTGATTAGTCAGTGCATGAAAGGTTACAGGGAGGAACAGAGATTGTGGCTGAGGGAAATGAATTAAACAGGATGAAATAGCAGACCAGGCCTGATGGGCTAAATGGCTCTATTCTGCTTCTAGATCTTATAACCAGCACCTTCTGAAAACCCAAGTAAGTAACATCCACTGACTCCTTTGCCTATCCTGCCTGTTATTTTCTCAAAGAAATGCAATAGATTTGTCAGGCAAGTTTACCCCTTAATTTCTCCTTAAGGAAACCCTGCTGACATTGGCCTATTTTATCATATGCAACCAAGTATCCCTGAACCTCATCCTTAATAATGGGTTCCAACATCATACCAACTATTGAAGCAACACACATCGAGGTTGCTGGTGAACGCAGCAGGCCAGGCAGCATCTCTAGGAAGAGGTACAGTCGACATTTCAGGCCGAGACCCTTCGTCAGGACTAACTGAAGGAAGAGTGAGTAAGAGATTTGAAAGTAGATGTGTGTTGCTTGAATTTCCAGCATCTGCAGAATTCCTGTTGTTTGCGTTTTTAAAAACCAACTATTGAAGTCAGGTTAATGGATCTATACTCCCTTCTTAAAGAGTGCAGAGACATTTTCCAGTCCTCTGGTACTATTCCAGAATCTAGTGAACTTTGAAAGAACACTACTAATGCCTCCACAATCTCTGCAGCTACCTCTTTTCAGAACCCCGGGGTATATACTATCTTGTCCAGGTGACTTATCTACCTTCAAACCTTTCACCTTCCTAAGTACTTTTTCCTTAGTAAGAGCAACTACATTCACTTCTTCCCCAACAGTCTCGAATTTCTGACATAATGGTAGTGTCCTCCAAAGTGAAGACACAACAAAATATTTTTAAATTAGTCCTCCATTACTATCCCTCCAGTGTCTTTTTCAAGTGGTCGAATATCCACTCTCACCTCTCTTTTACACTTTATATTTTTGAAAAAGCTTTTGGTATCTTCTTTTATATCATTGGCTTCATATTTCATCTTTTATATCATTGGCTTCATATTTCACCTCCCACAGTAGAGCGGGAAAAGTTTAAAAAGAAGACCATATCCAGCGGGGAGCATTTGGAGCGAGCAGCAGAGAGAGAGGGTAGCAGAGTGATAGAGCTTTGGCTCAACGGGCTTAGGCGGTAACAGGATGAGGCGAGGTAGGATTACCTGTGTTAATTGTGGGAAGGAGGAAGTATGTGTGTGAGGCCGGTGTTCTGTGCTCTGTGTCAGATGTGGGAAGCCCTGGAGTCTCCCAGCCTCCCAGATGGCCATATCCACACCCGGTGTGTCAAGCTGTAGCTCCTAAGCGACCGCAATAGGGAACTGGAGTTGCAGCTCAATGACCTTCGTCTGGTCAGGGAGAGCGAGGAGGTGATAGAAAGGAGTTATAGGCAGGTGGTGACACCGGGGTCACGGGAGACAGACAAGTGGGTAACAGTCAGGAGAGGGAAGGGGAAGAGTCAGGTACTACGGAGTACCCCTGAGGCTGTCCCCTGAACAATAAGTACTCCTGTTTGAGTACTGCTGGGGGGAACAGCACAGAGTCTGGCCCTGTGGCTCAGAAGGGTAGGGGAAGAAAGAGAAAGGCAGTAGTGATAGGGGACTCTATAGTTAGGGGGTCAGACGGCAATTCTGTGGATGCAGGAAAGAAACTTGGATGGTAGTTTGCCTCCCAGGTGCCAGGGTCCGAGATGTTTCAGATCGCGTCCACGATATCCTGCAGTGGGAGGGAGAACAGTCAGAGTTCGTGGTACATATTGGTACCAATGAAATAGGTAGGAAAAGGGAAGAGGTTCTGAAAACAGGCTACAGGGAGTTAGGAAGGAAGTTGAGAAGCAGGACCGCAAAGGTAGTAATCTCAGGATTTCTGCCTGTTCCACATGATAGTGAGTATAGGAATAGAATGAGGTGGAGGATAAATGCATGGCTGAGGGATTAGAGCAGGGGGCAGGGATTCAGATTTCTGGATCATTGGTGTGACCTGTACAAAAAGGACGGGTTGCACTTGAATCCCAGAGAGACCAATATCCTGACGGGGAGGTTTGCTAAGGCTACTGGGGAGAGTTTAAACTAGAATTTTTGGGGGGTGGGAACCGAACTGAAGAGACTGGGGAAGAGGCAGTTGGCTCACAAACAGAGAAAGCTTGGAGACAGTGTGTGAGGGAGGATAGGCAGGTGATAGAGAAAGGACGCGCTCAGACCGATGGTTTGAGATGTGTCTATTTTAACGCAAGGAGTATTGTGAACAAAGCGAATGAGTTTACAGCATGGATCAGTACTTGGAGCTATGATGTGGTGGCCATTACAGAGACTTGGATGGCTCAGGGACAGGATGGTTACTTCAAGTGCTGGGTTTTATATGTTTCAGAAAGGACAGGGAGGGAGGCAAAAGAGGTGGGGGCATGGCACTGTTGATCAGAGATGGTGTCACGGCTGCAGAAAAGGTGGATGTCATGGAGGGATTGTCTACGGAGTCTCTGTGGGTGGAGGTTAGGAACAGGAAGGGATCAATAACTCTACTGGGTGTTTTTTTATAGGCCGCCCAATAGTAACATGGATACCGAGGAGCAGATAGGGAAACAGATCCTGGAAAGGTGTAATAATAACAGAGTTGTCGTGGTGGGAGATTTTAAATTCCCAAATCCTGGTTGGCATTTCCCTAGGGCAAGGGGTTTAGATGGGGTGGAGTTTATTAGGCGTGTTCAGGAAGGTTTCTTGACACAATATGTAGGTCCGACTGTACTTGATTTGGTATTGGGAAATGAACCTGGTCAGGTGTCAGATCTCTCAGTGGGAGAGCATTTTGGAGATAGTCATCATATTTCTATCTCCTTTACAATAGCATTGGAGAGAGATAGGAACAGACAATTTAGAAAAGTGTTTAACTGGAGTAAGGGGAATTATGAGGCTATCAGGCAGGAACTTGGAAGCTTAAATTGGGAATGGATATTCTCAGGGAAAGGTACAGAAGAAATGTGGCAAATGTTCAGGGGATATTTGTGTGGAGTTCTGCATAGGTACGTTCCAATGAGACAGGGAAGTTATGGTAGGGTACAGAAACCGTGGTGTACAAAGGCTGTAGTAAATCTAGTCAAGAAGAAAAGAAAAGCTTATGAAAGGTTCAGAGAGCAAGGTAATGTTAGAGATCTAGAAGATAAAAGGCTAACAGGAAGGAGCTTAGGAAGGAAATTAGGAGAGCCAGAAGGGGCCATGAGAAGGCCTTGGCGGGCAGTATTTAAGGAAAACGCCAAGGCATTCTACAAGTATGTGAAGAGCAAGAGGATAAAATGTGAAAGAATAGGACCTATCAAGTGTGACAGTGGGAAATTGTGTATGGAACCGGAGGAAATAGCAGAGGTACTTAATGAAGACTTTACTTCAGTATTCACTATGGAAAAGGATCTTGGAGATTGTAGTGATGACTTGCAGTGGACTGAAAAGCTTGAGCATGTAGATATTAAGAAAGAGGATGTGCTGGAGCTTTTGGAAATCATCAAGTTAGATAAGTCACCAGGACCGGATGAGATGTACCCCAGGCTACTGTGGGAAGTGAGGGAGGAGATTGCTGGGTTTCTGGGGATGATCTTTGCATCATCAATGGGGACGGGAGAGATTCCGGAGGATTGGAGGGTTGCAGATATTGTTCCTTTATTCAAGAAAGGGAGTAGAGATAGCCCAGGAAATTATAGACTAGTGAGTCTTACCTCAGTGGTTGGTAAGATGATGGAGAAGATCCTGAGAGGCAGGACTTATGAACATTTGGAGAGGTATAATATGATTAGAAATAGTCAGCATGGCTTTGTCAAGGGCAGGTCGTGCCTTACGAGCCTGATTGAATTTTTTGAGGATATGACTAAACACATTGATGAAGGAAGAGCCGTAGATGTAGTGTATATGGATTTCAGCAAGACATTTGATAAGGTACCCCATGTAAGGCTTATTGAGAAAGTAAGGAGGCATGGGATTCAAGGGGACATTGCTTTGTGGATCCAGAAATGGCTAAACACAGAAGGCAAAGAGTGGTTGTAGACAGGTCATATTCTGCATGGAGGTCGGTGACCAGTGGTGTGCCTCAGGGATCTGTTCTAGCACCTCTGCTCTTCGTGATTTTTATAAATGACCTGGATGAGGAAGTGGAGGGATGGGTTAGTAAGTGGGCTGATGACACAAAGGTTGGGGGATGTTGTGGCTAGTGTGGAGGGCTGTCAGAGGTTACAGCGCGACATTGATAGGATGCAAAACTGGGCTAAGAAGTAACAGATGGAGTTCAACCCAGATAAGTGTGCAGTGGTTCATTTTGGTTGGTCAAATATGAAGGCAGAATATAGGTAAGACTCTTGGTAGTGTGGAGGATCAGAGGGATCTTGGGGTCCGAGTCCATATGATGCTCAAAGCAGCTGCGCAGGTTGACTCTGTGGATAAGAAGGCATACGGTGTATTGGCCTTTATCAATCGTGGAATTGATTTTAGGAGCCGAGAGGTAATGTTGCAGCTATATAGTACCCTGGTCAGACCCCACTTGGAGTACTGTGCTCAGTTCTGGTCGCCTCACTGCAGGAAGGATGAGGAAGCCATAGAAAGGGTGCAGAGGAGATTTACAAGGATGTTGCCTGGATTGGGGAGCATGCCTTATGAAAGCAGGTTGAGTGAACTCGGCCTTTTCTCCTTGGAGCGACAGAAGATGAGAGGTGACCTGATAGAAATATATAAGATGATGAGAGGCATTGATCATATGGATAGTCAGGGGCTTCTTCCCAGAGCTGAAATGGCTGCCACAAGAGAGCACATGTTTAAGGTGCTTGGGAGTAGGTGCAGAGGAGATGTCAGGGGTAAGTTTTTTATGCAGAGTGGCGAGTACTCTGCCGGCAACGGTGGTGGAGGCAGATACAATAGGGTCTTTTAAGAGACTTTTGGATAGGTACATGGAGCTTGGAGAAATAGAGGGCTATGGGTAACCCTAGTAATTTCTAAGGTAGGGACATGTTCGGCACAAATTTGTGGGCCGAAGGGCCTGTATTGTGCTGCAGTTTTTTTATGTTTCTATGTTTACTTTATTTATTGCTTTTTTAGTTTCTTTCTGTTGGTTTTTAAAATTTTTGCGGTCCTTTAGATTTCCACTAACTTTTGCTATATTGTATTCTTTTGCTTTTATGCTGTCTTGACTTCCTTTGTCAGCCACAGTTGGCTAATCCTCCCTCCAGAATACATCTTCTTCTTTGGTTTGTATCTTCCCTGTGCCTTTCAAGTTTCTCCCATAAACTCCAGCCATTGCCGTTTCTCTGTCATCACTGACAGCGTCCACTTCCAGTCACCTTCGGTCAGCTCCTCTCTCATGCCTCTGTAGTTCCCTTTACTCCACTATAATACAGATACATCTAATTATAGCCTCTCCCGCTCATACTGTAGGGTAAGTTCTATCATATTATGGTCATTGCTTCCCAAGGGATTTTTAAAAAAAATTTTGAGATACAGTGCAGAACAGATCTTCAGGCTCAATGAGCCGTGACATCAAACCACCTATCCAACTCAAGCCAAATGTCAGGACAGTTTACAATGGCCAATTAGCCTACTAACAGGTCCATCTGTCAACTGTGAGAGGAACTTCACTTGGTCACAGTGAGAACAAACAAACTTACAGTTGATGCCGGAATTGAACTCCAAACTCCGACGCCCTGTGCTGTCATGGTACTGCGCTAACCGCTACTATACCATGGTTCCTTTACCTTAAGCTCCCTAATCAAACCTGGTTCATTACTGGGTCACCGTCAAGAGAGGGAAGGGAAATGCCCGGATAGTGGAGAGCACACCTGTGGCTGTCCCCCTCAGAAACAAATATCTTGTTCTGGATGCTGTTGAGGCGGATGACCTGACAGGGGACGCCCACAGTGACCAGGTCTCTGGCACTGAGCCTGGCGCTGTTGTGCAGGAGAGAAGGAGGGAGAAGAGGAATGTGGTAGCCGTGGGGGATTCCATAGTCAGGGGAAACGGACAGGAGATTCTGTGAGCCTGATAGAGATACCCGCATTGTGCGTTGCCTCCCAGGTGCCAGGGTACGGGATGTCTCGGATCGGGTCCAGAATATTCTGAAGGGGGAGAGTGAGCAGCCAGTTGTCTTGGTACATGTTGGTACCAATGACATAGACAGGACAAAGGAGGAGGTCTTGAAGAGAGATTTCCAGGAGTTAGGAAGGAAGCTGAGAAGCAGGACCTCCAGGATATTAATTTCGGGATTGCTACCTGTGCCACGTGCTAGCGAGGGCAAGAATAGTAGGATCAGGCAGATAAATACGTGACTGAGAGACTGGTGTAGGGGGCAGGGCTACAGATTCTTGGATAATTGGGATCTCTTCTAGGGGAAGTATGACCTGTTCAAAAAGAACAGGTTACACCTGAACCCGAGGGGGACCAATATCCTGGCGGGAAAGTTTAATAGAGCTGTTAGGGAGGGTTTAAACTAATTTGGCAGGGGGATGGGAACCGGAATGACAGAGCAGAGGAAGGGGAAAACAGAAATAAATCTAAAATAGTGAGCAGTAAAGATGTCAGGAAAGACAGGCAGGTGATGGGGCAAATTTGTAGCCATTGGGATGAGTTGCAGAGCAATAAAGTTGCAGTGAAATCAAAGCGAAAAGTACCAAATACTGGTCTTAAGGTGTTATACTTCAATGCCCGCAGCATAAGGAATAAGGTGGATGATCTTGTCGTACAGCTACAGATTGGCAGGTATGATATTGTGGCCATCACTGAGACGTGGCTAAAGGATGCATGTCTCTGGGAGCTGAACGTCCAGGGGTACACGGTGTATCGGAAGGATAGGAAAGTAGACAGAGGGGGAGGCGTGGCTTTATTGGTAAGAAATGATATTAAATCATTAGAAAGAGGTGACATAGGATCGGAAGGTGCAGAATCTTTATAGGTTGAGCTAAGAAATCACAGGGGTAAAAGGACCCTGATGGCAGTTATTTATAGGCCTCCAAACAGCTGCAGTGATGTGGACTACAAATTACAACTGGAAATAGAAAAGGCTTATCAGAAGGGAAGTGTTATGATAATTGTGGGGGATTTTAACATGCGAGTGGATTGGGAAAATCAGGTCGGCACTGGATCTTGAGATAGAGAATTTATGGAATGTCTGCAAGATGGCTTTTTAGAACAGCTTGTTGTTGAGCCCACTAGGGGATCGGCTGTACTGGATTGGGTATTGTGTAATGAACCGGAGGTGATTAGAGAGATTGAGGTGAAGGAACCCTTAGGAGGCAGTGACAATAACATGATTGAGTTCACTGTGAAATTTGAAAAAGAGAAGCTGAAATCTGATGTGTTGGTATTTCAGTGGAGTAAAGGAAATTACAGTGGCATGAGAGAGGAACTGGCCAAAGTTAACTAGAAAGGGACACTGGCGGGAAAGACGGCAGAGCAGCAGTGGCTGGAGTTTATGCGAGAAGTGAGGAAGGTGCAAGACAGGTACATTCCAAAAAAAAAAGAAATTTTCGAATGGAAAAAGGACGCAACTGCGGCTGACAAGAGAAGTCAAAACCAAAGTTAAAGCAAAGGAGAGGGCATACAAGGAAGCAAAAATTAGTGGGAAGACAGAGGATTGGGAAGTTTTTAAAATCTTACAAAAGGAAACTAAGAAGGTCATTAAGAGGGAAAAGATTAACTATGAAAGGAAGCTAGCAAATAATATCAAAGAGGATACTAAAAGCTTTTTCAAGTATATAAAGAGTAAAAGACAGGTGAGAGTAGATATTGGTCCGATAGAAAATGATGCTGGAGAAATTGTAACGGGAGATAAGGAGATGGCAGAGGAACTGAATGAGTATTTTGCATTAGTCTTCACTTAGGAAGACATCAGCAGTATACCGGACACTCAAGGGTGGCAGGGAAGAGAAGTATGCGCAGTCACAATTACGACAGAGAAAGTACTCAGGAAGCTGAATAGTCTAAAGGTAGATAAATCTCCCGGACCAGATGGAATGTACCCACGTGTTCTGAAGGAAGTAGCTGTGGAGATTGCGGAGGCATTAGCGATGATCTTTCAAAAGTCGATAGATTCTGGCATGGTTCCGGAGGACTGGAAGATTGCAAATGTCACTCCGCTATTTAAGAAGGGAGCAAGGAAGCAAAAAGGAAATTATAGACCTGTTAGCTTGACATTGGTGGTTAGGAAATTGTTGGAGTCGATTATCAAGGATGAGGTTACGGAGTACCTGGAGGCATATGACAAGATAGGCAGAACTCAGCATGGATTCCTTAAAGGAAAATCCTGCCTGACAAACCTATTACAATTTTTTGAGGAAATTACCAGTCGGCTAGGGAGATGCAGTGGATATTGTATATTTGGATCTTCAGAAGGCCTTTGACAAGGTGCCACACATAAGGCTACTTAACAAGATAAGAGCCCATGGAATTATGGGAAAGTTACATACGTGGATAGAGCGTTGGCTGATTGGCAGGAAACAGAGAGTAGGAATAAAAGGATCCTATTCTGGTTGGCTGCCGGTTACCAGTGGTGTTCCACAGTGGTCCGTGTTGGGGCCGCTTCTTTTTACATTGTACATCAACGATTTGAATTATGGAATAAACGGATTTGTGGCTAAGTTTGCTGACGATACGAAGATAGGTGGAGGGGCCGGTAGTGCTGAGGAAACAGAGAGTCTGCAGAGAGACTTGGATAGCTTGGAAGAATGGGCAAAGAAGTGGCAAATGAAATACAATGTTGGAAAGTATATGGTTATGCACTTTGGCAGAAGAAATAAACGGGCAGACTATTATTTAAATGGGGAAAGAATTCAAAGTTCTGAGATGCAACGGGACTTGGGAGTCCTCGTACAGGATACCCTTAAGGTTAACCTCCAGGTTGAGTCAGTAGTGAAGAAGGCGAATGCAATGTTGGCATTCATTTCTAGGGGAATAGAGTATAGGAGCAGGGATGTGATGTTGAGGCTCTATAAGGCACTGGTAAGACCTCACTTGGAGTACTGTGGGCAGTTTTGGTCTCCTTATTTAAGAAAGGATGTGCTGACGTTGGAGAGGGTACAGAGAAGATTCACTAGAATGATTCCGGGAATGAGAGGGTTAACGTATGAGGAACGTTTGTCCGCTCTTGGACTGTATTCCTTGGAGTTTAGAAGAATGAGGGGAGACCTCATAGAAACATTTCGAATGTTGAAAGGCATGGACAGAGTGGATGTGGCAAAGTTGTTTCCCATGATGGGGGAGTCTAATACAAGAGGGCATGACTTAACGATTGAAGGGTGCCCATTCAGAACAGAGATGCGAAGAAATTTTTTTAGTCAGAAGGTGGTGAATCTATGGAATTTGTTGCCACGGGCAGCAGTGGAGGCCAAGTCATTGGGTGTATTTAAGGCAGAGATTGATAGGTATCTGAGTAGCCAGGGCATCAAAGGTTATGGTGAGAAGGCGGGGGAGTGGGACTAAATGGGAGAATGGATCAGCTCATGATAAAATGGCGGAGCAGACTCGATGGGCCGAATGGCCGACTTCTGCTCCTTTGTGTTATGGCCTTATGGTCTTATTACATAACATCCAATCCAGAATTTCCTTTTCCCTAGTGGCCTCAGTCACAAGCTGCTCTAAGAAGCCATATTATAGACATTCTTTCGGGACCCAACTTCAACATAACTTTCCCAATCTATCTGCATTTTGAAATCACCCATTGCCCTTTTTATATGCCTTTTTTATCTCCCGCTGTAATTTGTATCCCACATCCTGACCACTGCTTAGAGGCTTAGCCCCACATCCTGGCTATTCTTCGAAGGCTTGAACGATATATATCAACTCTGTTATTCCTTTTCGATAGTTACGAGTGACTTTAACTTATCGCCATTATTAGCTTTCACTATCATAACTAAATGAAGCTTGCTGCTGTCCTGGAGAACTCGGCCTACTTTAAACCAGAAAGGGCTAACTCTCCTTCAATGTCTAAATAGTAGGTAATCTCAGTAACATGATCTTACTGATCAAAATTGTGCAACTGATAAATATAGTTTACTCATTTTATATCAGACCATTATTCTTGCCACACTACAGCCATTCACCAGATCAGGTGACGAGTGCTATCTACAGAATCTGCGCAGAAAGTGCACAGATTCTACGTTAATGTTTTGGGCTGGTCAGAATTTGGCAAAACATTGGAAACCAAACAAGTTTTAAGTTGTGAAGAAGACAAAGGCAATGTACCTGAAAAGGTGGAAACCAGGAGGGACTGAATATTACAAATAGTGGTGGTGCCAGCTGACAGGAGCTTGTTACCAGCAGTGGGAACTAATGTAATAGGTAACAGGAAATATAATAAGCAGAGGTAATCTGCAAAATAGTCACCTAGCTGGCATTTGATATCTCCAATTTTGAGAAGATCACATTAAGAACACTAAATACAAGAGAATAAATTAGAAGAATCAGAGGCAAGTCATTACATCACACAGAATGACTGATGCAGGCATGTGGTTAAATTCTTAAGGCACACTCAGCATTTTCCTGTTACGCTGATTATTGTATTGCCTGATATCCTACCTTTGATATCCTGAGGTCTAGTCTGAGACCGGATAATTAATTACTGTGAATGCAAGAGCACAGTAATTAAGTGCCTGGTCCAAGCGGTGCAATATGCAGAAAAAAGAGCTTAACTCCTGATTGCAAAGGCGTTCATCATTTACAAGGTACAAGTCAAGAGAGTAATGAAATATTCTCTAAATGCCTCAACGAGTGCAGCTTCAAGTAAACTGAAGAATGTTCACTACTTGCCTCAATGAATACAGCTCAGAGCACATTGAAAAATCTTTTCTACTTAGCTCAACGAATGCAGCTCCAAGCACATAGAGGAATGTTCTCAAGTTGCCTTGATGAATGCAGCTCCAAGCACACTGAGGAAGCTTGATTTCATTAACAAACAGTGAGATACCTGATTTCAACCCTCTCAAATCCTGTGAAAGTTCACAATCGACCACCATTCATGGTGCTAAAATTTGCACCATGTTCAAAATGGACGGCAGCAACTCTCCCAGACTTCAATGGCACGAAATAATGATCTGACCTTTGCAATAAAGAAGACGAATACCAACAACAGCTTGTGTACTCCGCCACCTATGAAACAGATTTAAGTTGCATATTATCTGAGCGGCAGACCTCGTAGTCTGATTGGCAACAGCAAGATCAACTTGGGAGAGATAGGATCATGAATACTGTTATCTCAAGCTGGTATCCATAAATTTTCAGATAATTATAAATAAGGATAAGACTGGACCTTGGAGGAAAGTTCTAAATATAACAGTATTAGGTGGGACTAGGAGATTGGGAGTAGCTGTTATTGTGTATGTACTATATCAGACATGGGGAATTACCTAAAGGCCAGTCAGTCAGGGGAAAGACAAGGAAACAAGGTTCAGGAACCTTGGATGATGAGAAATGTTGCAAATTTAGTCAAAAAAAGGAAGATGAATAAGATTTAAGAAGTTAAAGTCAGACAGTACCTTTAAGGAATTTAAAAAAGGAGAGAAGTTAAGCAGGGAATCAGGAGGGTTAAAATGGGATATGAAATAACTTTAGTGGGAAAGATTAAAAAGAATCTCGAAGCATTGAAAACAAAAATGTAACTGGAGAGCGAGTAGGAACACTCCAAGGAGGGAATTGACTTGCCCACAGAAAACAGAGGACAGTAGAGGGATATCTGTAATGAGTGACATTCCACAAGTATCACTACTGGGACCTCTGATGTTTCAAAGTTTCAATGTACATTTATTATCAAAGAATGTTTAAATTATACAACCTTGAGATTTATTCACTTAGAGGCGGCGTCAAAGTAAGAAACCCGAAATAACCCAATTTAAAAAAAAACTAAATAAAATAATGACCAAACCAACACCCAGTGCACAGAGAAAGGGAAAAAAACAAATCATGCAAACAATAGAAGTTTGTGATATATATAATTGATATGGACAACAATGTAAGTGCTATGATTAGTACGTTTGCAAATGACACAAAAATGGCAGAGTTGTGGATAGTGAGGAAGGTTGTTAAGGATTCAGGGTGAATTCTATCATATTATGATTACTGTCTCCTGAAGTTTCCTTCACCTTAAGCTCCCTAATTAACTCTGGTTTATTACAAAAAACCCAATCCAGAATTGCCTTTCCCCTAGTGAGCACAACCACAAGCTGCTCTAAAAAGGCATCTCATGGGCATTCTATAAATTCCATCTCTTGGGATCCAGCACCAATCTGATTTTCCATATCTACCTACATATTGAAATCCCCCATGACAATCATAAAATGCCTTATTACATGCCTTTTCTATCTCCTGTTGTAATCTGTATTCCATATCCTGGCTACTATTTGGGGCCTGTATATAAGACTCATCAGGATCCTTTTACCCTTGCAGTTTCTTAACTCTACCCACAAGGTTTCTACATCTTTCAATCGTATGTCACTTCTGTCTAAGGATTTTCACTAATAGGCTCACCCCACCCACTCTGTCTACCTGCCTGTCTTTTCGATATAAATATATCCTTGGGTGTTGAGCACCCAGCTATGATCTTCTCTCAGCTACGACTCTGATGCGCAGAACATCATACATGCCAATCTCTAACTGCGTTACAAGATCATCTACGTTATTCCATATACTGCATAATATTTGACAGTGAACATTATTAAGAGTGGAGAATTGATCAATCAGTTCTAGAGGTCAACTAGAGGGTCACTGTTAAAAATTAGAGTTCACCCATTTAAGATAAAGATGAGGCAATTTTCTTTTCTTTCATTAGGTCAAGGATTCATGCAAAATCCAAATCCTTTCTCTAAGGGCAACAGAACCAGAGTATTTAAATATTTTTTAAAGAAGAGGCAAATAAGGAAGGACATGTAAGATTAGAGGGGGTGGGTTATAATCAGATCAGCTATGGTCTTACCGAACGGTAGAGCAGGTTTGTGAGGGAAGGGTAGCAGGTACTTATTTCTGCTCCTAATATGTATGTTCCTATTGTCATAGGCCAATTAATTTTAGCTGGTCATAAAGACATCTGAAAGTCTTTACTGGGAATGTGAACTGATGTGCAAAACAGTATGACTGGCACTTTTATTTCATTTATTTTATTTAAATTTTGACATATTTACTGTTGAAAGTATCCTGCCAGCCCATTCCAGGCACCAAACCATGCTC
This sequence comes from Mobula birostris, assembly GCF_030028105.1. Lineage (NCBI taxonomy): Eukaryota > Metazoa > Chordata > Chondrichthyes > Myliobatiformes > Myliobatidae > Mobula > Mobula birostris. The sequence goes on along the minus strand of NC_092370.1, from coordinate 55,061,492 downwards.
TATGTAAAAATATACCCCACATATCTCATAGAACATAAAACAGTACAGCACAGTACAGGTTATTCAGCCCACAAAGTTCTATGGACCTTTCAACCTTCTATAAAGATCAATCTAACCCTACTCTCCCACATAGCCCTCCATTTCCCTTGCATCCATATGCCTACCTAAGATTCTCTTGAATGCCCTTAATGTACCTGCCTCAACCAACAGCCCTGGCAGTGCGTTCCATACACCTACCATTCTCAATGTAAAAAAGGTACCTCTGATATTCCCCCTACACTTTCCTCTGATCACTTTAAAATTATGCCCCTTATATTAGCCATTTACTTCCTGGGAAAAAGTTTCTAGCTGTCAATTCTATCTAAGCCTCTTAGAAACTTATATATCTCTATCAAGTCAATTCTCTTCCTTGCTCACCTTCTTGTCATAAGACATTATCTCTAATCCAGGCAGCATCCTTGCAAATATTTTCTGCACCCTCCCTAAAACTTCCATATCTGACCTATAAAGGAGTAATTGGAACTGAACACGATACTTCAGAGTTTAATAGAGTTCAATATTACCTTGCTGCTCTTGAACTTAAACCACAACTAATGAAGGGCAATATACTATACACTTTCCTAATTGTCTTATCAACTTGTGTGGCAAACTTGAGGAATCTATGGAGTGGACCCCAAGATCTCTCTGTTCCTCCACACAGCTAAGAATCATGCCATTAACCTTGTATTCTGCCTTCAAGTTTGAACTTCCACTTTTCTAGACTGAACTCCATCAGTCACTTGTCAGCCCAGCTCTGCATCCTATCAATGTCCCATTGTAACGACAAACGTCTGTATTATACATAGCACCACCAATCTTTGTGTCATTTGTAAAGTTACTATCCCACCCTTCCACTTCCTTATCCAAGTCTTCTATAAAAATCACAAAGAACAGGGTCCCAGAATAGAACCCCTGCAGAATACCACTTGTCCCTGACTTCCAGGCAGAATATACTTCAGTTACTATGACCCTCTGTCTTCCGTGAGCAAGCCAATTCTGAATTCAAGCAGCCAAGTTTCCCTGGATCCCATACCTCCTCACTTTCTGAATAAACCTACCATAGGGAACTTTGTCAATGGCTCTACTAAAACCTCCTTCAGACTTGTCCCTTCTCACTTTCAATGCATGTCCTCTAAAATATGACATTTTTCCACTCTGAATAAAGGACTCTGACTATCTACCCCATATGTGCCTCATAATTTTATAAACCTCCAACAGATCTTCCCTTGGCCTCCAGCACTCCAAAGGAAACAATCAGTGCTTGTCCAAACTCTCTTATCCAACCTGCATCCTGGTGAAATTCTTCTACATCCTCTCCAAGGCCTCCAGATCCTTCTTGTAATGGGACAACCTGGACTGCACAGTTTGTTGTGCAGAGAGAAGGTGTTGAAAAAAGTGTTCCAGCTCCTACAGTTTAAGGAGAAAGGGCCAGAGGAGGGGGATGGGAGGGGATAACTGTACAAAGGAATTACAGAAACAAAGCAGAAAGGGTTGGGGAGGGGAAAATATGGCTTGAGGTAGGATGCTAGGCTCACAGCTCTACAGTTACCGGGCTATTACCAGCTGTCATTTTGGAAAGGGGGACTATGTTTGCTGTTCTCCAGCTATCTGGTACCTTATGTTCTGTGAAGTTATAAAAATCTCAGCTAGAGCCCCAGCAATCTCCCCTTGCCATCCACTGTAGCCTGGGAAAAGTCCCTGTCCTGGGAGTTTACTCATCTTTAAGCCAGCAAGGACATTGAGCACCTCCCCTTTACTTATGCAGACCTGCACTAGAATTCAATTTACTCTTTCACAACATTCTCCAAGTACAAAGTCTGTATCCTTTGTGAATAAAGATGAAAAGTATTCATTTAGAATATAGTCAGAGTCATATTCATAAGGCTCTACGGCACAAAAACAAATCCTTTGACCCATCTTGTCAATGACGAACTATTATTCTGCCCAGTCCCATCGACCTGCACCTTCATACCCCTCCCATCCATATACTTATCCAAATTTCTCTTGAATGTTGAAACCAAACTTACATCCATCACTTCTGCCTGCAGCTCATTCCACAGTCTCACCACCCTCTGAATGAAGAAGCGTCACCTCATGTTCCCCTTAAACAGTTCACTTTTCATCATGACCTCTAGTTCTAGTCTTACTGAACCTCAGTGGAAAAAAAACGCAGACACAAGGAAATTTGCAGATGCTGGAAATTCAAGCAACACACACAAAAACTGCTGGTGAACGCAGCAGGCCAGGCAGCATCTATAGGAAGAGGTACAGTCGATGTTTCAGGCCAGGACTCTTCGACAGGACTAATTGAAAGAAGAGATAGTAAGAGATTTGAAAGTGGGAGGGGGAGATCCAAAATGATAGGAGAAGACAGGAAGGGAGGGGTGTATCTAATAGTGGAGAAGGGATAGGATCATGGGACAGGAAGCCTGGGGAGAAAGAGAAGGGGGGTGGGGTGGTAGGTGAGGACAAGGGGAATCCTATTCCTAGTGGGGTGGCGGGAGGATGAGATGAGAGCAGATGTGCGTGAAATGGGAGAAATGAGTTTGAGAGCAGAGTTGATGGAGAAGGAAGGAAAGCCTCTTTCTTTAAAAAAGGAAGACATCTCCTTCGTCCTGGAATGAAAAGCCTCATCCTGAGAGCAGATGCGGCAGAGACGGAAGAATTGCGAGAAGGGGATGGCATTTTTGCAAGAGACAGGGTGGGAAGAGGAATAGTCCAGGAAGCTGTGAGAGTCCGTAGGCTTATAGTAGACATCAGTAGATAAACTGCCTCCAGAGGTAGAGACAGAAAGATCAAGAAAGGGGAGGGAGGTGTCGGAAATGGACCAGGTAAACTTGAGGGCAGGGTGAAAGTTGGAGGCAAAGTTAATGAAGTCAATGAGCTCAGCATGCGTGCAGGAAGCAGCGCCAATGCAGTCTTCGATGTAGCAAAGGAAAAGAGGGGAACAGATACCAGTATAGGAGTGGAACATGGATTGTTCCACAAAGCCAAAGAAAAGGCAGGCATAGCTGGGACCCATATGGGTGCCCATGGCTACACTTTTAGTTTGGAGGAAGTGGGAGGAGCCAAAGGAGAAATTGTTAAGAGTAAGGACTAATTCCGCTAGGTGGAGGAGAGTGGTGGTAGAGGGGAACTGGTTAGGTCTGGAATCCAAAAAGAAGTGGAGAGCTTTGAGACCTTCCTGGTGGGGGATAGAGGTATATAGGGACTGAACATCCATGGTGAAAATAAAGCAGGTGGGGGCTAGGGAACTTAAAGTCATTGAAAAGATTCAGAGCATGAGAAGAGTCACGAACATAGGTGGGAAAGGATTAAACAAGGGGGGATAAAACAGTGTTGAGGTATGCAGAAATGAGTTTGGTGGGGCAGGAGCAAGCTGAGACAATAGGTCGGCCAGGACAGGCAGGTTTGTGGATCTTGGGTAGGAGGTAGAAACGGGAAGTGCGGGGTGTGGGAACTATAAGGTTGGTAGCAATGGATGGGAGATCCCCTGAGCTGATAAAGTTGGTGATGGTGTGGGAGACAATGGCCTGGTGCTCCTTAGTGGGGTCATGATCGAGGGGTAAATACGAGGAGGTATCCGCGAGTTGACACTGTGCCTCGGCAAGGTAGAGGTCAGTACGCCAGACTACAACAGCACCCCCCTTATCGGCGGGTTTTATAGTAAGGTTAGGATTAGTGCGGAGGGAGTGCTTTCCACAGGGACCGCTCCCTACGCGACTCCCTTGTCCATTCATCCCCCCTATCCCTTCTCACTGATCTCCCTCCTGGCACTTACCCTTATAAGCGAAACAAGTGCTACACATGCCCTTACACTTCCTCCCTCACCACCATTCAGGGCCCCAGACAGTCATACTTCACCTGTGAGTCGGCTGGGGTGATATAGTGCATTCCGTGCTCCCGGTGCGGCATTCTATATATTGGCGAGACCCAACGTAGACTGGGAGACCATTTCGCTGAACACCTACGCGCTGTCCGCCAAAGAAAGCAAGATCTCCCAGTGGCCACTCATTTTAATTCCACGTCCCATTCCCATTCTGATATGTCTATCCACGGCCTCCTCTACTGTCAAGATGAAGCCACACTCAGGCTGGAGGAACACCTTATATTCCGTCTGGGTAGCCTCCAACCTGATGGTGTGAATATTGACTTCTCTAACTTCCGTTAATGCCCCTCCTCCCCTTCACACCCCATCCCTTATTTATTTATTTTATATATATTTTTCCCCCTTTTTTACTCTCTCTCTTTTTCTCCCTCTGTCCCTCTCATTATAACTCCTTGCCTGCTCTCCACCCTCCAGGCTCCCCTCCCCGCTTCTCTTTCTCCCCAGGCTTCCCGTCCCATGATCCCCTCCCTTCTCCAGCTCTTAGATTCACCCCTCCCCTCCTGTTTTCTCCTATCATTTCGGATCTGCCCTCCCCCTCCCACTTCCAATTTGATTAATTTTTCTCCCTCTGTCCCTCTCTCTATACTGCTTGCCCATCCTCTGGGCTTCCCCCCTCCCCCTTTCTTTCTCCCTAGGCCTCCCGTCCCATGATCCTCTCATATCCCTTTTGCCAATCAACTTTCCAACTCTTAGCTCCACTCCTCCCCCTCCTGTCTTTGCCTACCATTTTGGATCTCCCCCTCCCCTCCCACTTTCAAATCTCTTACTATCTCTTCTTTCAGTTAGTCCCAACCTGAAACGTTGACTGTACCTTTTCCTATAAATGCTGCCTGGCCTGCTGCGTTCACCAGCATTTTTTGTGTGTGTTCCTCAGTGGAAAAAGCCTGCTTGCATATACTCTATCAATGCCACTCATAATTTTACACACCTCTATCTAATCTACTATGATTCCCCTACATGACAGAACATAAAGTCCTAACCTATTCAACCTTACTACTTCATCCTGAACGCTTAGTCACTGAACCTTCTTGACCAACTTCCCATGTGGGACAATGTCAAAGGAATTGCTAAATTCTATCTGTGCCGCATCCAGTAACTTTCCTGCTGACCTACTCAAAAAGTTCTATAAGGTTGGTCAGACATGACCTACCATGCACAAAGCCTTGTTGATTATCGCTAATCAGTCCCTATTTTAATGTAGATGCAAAAAAATCATTTAATATCTTCCCCTATCTCTTTCGGCTCCATGTATAGAAGACAATGCTGATCTTCAAGAGGACCAATTTTATCCTTTGCTATCCTCTTGTTTTTAGTATATCTGTAGTAGCCCCACGGATTCCCCATTGTCTTGCCTGCTAGAGCAACCTCACAGCTTCTTTTAGTCCGCTCCTGATTTCTCTCTTAAATGTTTTCTTGCATTTCTTATATCCCTCAAGAAACTCTTTTGTTCCTTGCTGCTTATACTTGCTATTCACCTCCTCCTCCTTCTTCTTTTTCTTCTTAATCAGGGCCTCAATATATAAGACCATAAGACATAAGAGCAGAAATAGGCCATCTAGCCCTTCGAGACTGCTCCACCATTCTATCATGGCTGATCCCTTTTTTTATCTCCTCCTCAACCCCAGTTCCCGGCCTTCTCCCTGTAACCTTTGATGCCATGTCCAATCAAGAACCTCGTGTACTTTGTGGCTCCACACACAGATTGCCTTTGTTGTGCCTAATGACCCCTACTTTTTCCCATATGATTCTTTTGCCCTTAGCATATGTAAAGAAAGACTTCAGATTCACCATTAATCTGTCTGCCACTGATTGTTTGTGACACCTCTTAGCCTTTTTAATTTGATTGCTAAGCATCTCCCTACACTTTTTGATATTCATGACGCACTTCCCCTGCTGTTAGTTCCTGACATATGTCCATATGACATTAAGACCATATGACATGGAAGGACATTAAAGAATGCTTTAGAACAGAGGGATCTAGGAATAATGGTGCATAGTTCCCTGAAGACGGAATCTTATGTGGATAGGATGGTGAAGAAAGCTTTTGGTTTGCTGGCCTTTATTAATCAGAGCATTGAGTATAGGAGTTGGGATGTAATGTTGAATTTGTATAAGGCATTGGTAAGGACAAATCTGGAGTATTGTGTGCAGTTCTGGTCACCGAATTATAGGAAGGATGTCAATAAAATTGAGAGAGTACAGAGGAGGTTTACTAAAATGTTGCCTGGGTTTCATCTCCTAAGTTACAGAGAAAGGTTGAACGTTAGGTCTTTATTCTTTGGAGCGTAGAAGGTTGAGGGGAGACTTGATAGAGGTGTTTAAAATTATGAGGGGGATTGATAGAGTTGACATGGTTAGACTTTTTCCATTGAGAGTGGGGAAGATTCAAACAAGAGGGCATGGGTTGAGAATTAGAGGATAAAAGTTTAGGGGTAACATGAGGGGGAACTTCTTTACTCAGAGAGCGGTAGCTGTGTGGAATGAGCTTCCAGCAGAAGTGGTTGAGGCAGGTTCTACGTTGTCGTTTAAAGTTAAATTGGATAGATATATAGACAGGAAAGGAATAGAGGGTTATGGGCTGAGTGCAGGTCGGTGGGAATAGGATAGGGTAAGAGTTTGGCATGGACTAGAAGGGTCGAGATGGCCTGTTTCCATGCTGTAATTGTTATATGGTTATATATGACATAGGAGTGCAGAATTAAGTCATTCAGTCCATCGAGACTGCTCTACCACTCTATCATGGTTGATCCCACTCAACCCCATAAACCTGCCTTCTCGCCATATCCTCTGATAGCCTGACTGATCAGGAAACAATCAACTTCTGCCTTAAATATACACACAGACTTAGTCTACACTGCAGTCTGTGGCACAGCATTCCACAGATTCACTACTCTCTGGCTGAAAAAATTCCTCCATGCCTCTGTTCTAAGGGTTATCCCTCAATTTAGAGGCTGTGCCCTCTAGTTCTGTATGCCCCCACCATAGGAAATATTCTCTCCACATCCTCAGTAGGTTTCAATGAGATCCTCCTGCATTCTTCTAAATTCCAGTAAGTACAGGCCCAAAGCTACCAAACGCTCCTCATATGTTAACCCCTTCATTCCTGGAATCATCCTTGTGAACCTCCTCTGGAATCTCTCCAATGACAACACATCCTTTCTGAGATATGGGGCCCAAAATTGTTGACAATACTCTAAGTGCGGTCTGCCGAACTTCTTATAAAGGCTCAGTGTTATCTCCTTGTTGTTATATTCTACTCCCCTTTAAATATATACCAACATTGCATTTGTCTTCTTTACCATAGACTCAACCTGTAAATTAACATTCTGAGACTTCCAAGTCCCTCTGCACCTCTGAACCTTCTCCCCATTTAGATAATAGTCTGCACTATTGTTCCTTTTACCAAAATGCACTATCATACATTTCCCAACACTGTATTCCATCTGCCTCTTTTTTGCGCATTCTTCCAATTTGTTTGTCCTGCTACAATTGCATTGCTTCCTCAGCACTAACTACCCCTCCACCTATCTTCGTATCATCCACAAACTTTATCACAAATTCATGAATTCCATTATCTAAATCATTGACAAACAATGTGAAAAGTAGTAGTCCCAATACTGACCCCTAAGGAACACCACTATTCACCGGCAGCCAACCAGATAAGGCCCCTTAATTTCCGCTCTGTGCCTCCTGTCTATCAGCCATTCTGCTACCAATACCAGTATCTTTCCTGTAATGCCGTAGGATTTTATCTTGATAAACAGCCTAATGTGTTGCACCTTATCAAGCACCTTCTGAAAATCCAAGTAAATGACATCCACTACCTCTCCTTTCTCCACCCTGCTTGTTACTTCCTTGAAGAACTCTAACAGACTTGTCAGGCAAGATTTTCCTTTACAGAAACGATACTGACTTTGACTTATTTTATCATTAGTCTCCAAGTACCTCAAATCGTCATCCTTAGTAATAGACTCCAACACTTTCCCAACCACTGAGGTTAGGCTAACTAGCCTATAATTTCCTTTCTTTCACCTTCCTTCCTTCTTAAAGAGTGGAGTGACATTTGCAATCTTCCATTCCTCCAAGACCATGCCGGAATCAAGTGATTCTTGTAAGACAATGACCAATGTATCCATTATCTATTCAGCAATCTCTCTCAGAACTCTGGGATGTAATCCATTGAGCCCAGGTGACTTATCCATCTTAAGACCTTTCAGTTTGCCAAGCACTTTTTCCTTTGTAATAAGAATGGCACTCATTACTCATGGACCTCTGGCACACTGCTAGTGTCTTCCACAGTGAAGACTGAGGCAAAGTCCCCATCACGTTCATCTGCCATTTCTTTGTCCACCATTACTACCTCACCAGAATCATTTTCCAGTGATCCAATATCAACTCTCACCTCCCTTTTACTCTTTATATAATTGAAAAAAACATTTGATATCCTACTTTATATTATGGGCTAGTCTGCCTTCATATTTCATCTTTTCCCTTCTTATAGCTTTTTCAGTTGCCTTTAGTTGGATTTTACAAGTGTCCCACTCACTTTTGCTACCTTATGTGCTCGATCCTTGGCTTTATGCAGTCTGTAACTTCCTTTGTCAGCCACGGTTGCCTACCCCTGCCATTTGAAAACAACTTCTTCTGTGGGACAATCTATCCTACGCTTTGTGAATTATTCCCTGAAACTTCAGTCATCTCTGCTCTGCCATCATTCACTTCTTTTTTTCTCTCACTGTTTATCCAATTCTCAATATCTCTTACTATTGCAAATTTGTTAAACTTGTTATCTCAGTTCCTATCTCTACAGATCCTATGCTGGCCTCAAAAATTATGTCATATCTCCTTTGAATGCTTCCCAACAGTCAGAAGTAAACTTACCTACAAGCAGATGCCACCAAACTACCTTTTTCCCCCCAAGTCCTACCTTGTTATTTAAATTAGTTTATCCTGAATTAAACCTTTATTATTATTCTTTTTCCATATTCTTTTTGCTATTCCTAGTCTTTCTGTAACCCCTTTAAAAATATATGGAGTTACGGTCACCATTTGTACTTGATCAGTTCCCCAATATAAGGTCCAGGAATGCTTCTTCTGTTGTTGGGCTATTTATATTTATATATTGCATCAAAAAGGTATCCTGGACACACCTCAAAAATCCCATTCCCCTCTAAAGCAATCATAGTTAACATTTGGGAAACTGAAACCCTCCAGTACCATAAGCTTACTTTTATTGTATCTCTCTGATATGTGCCCCCATATCTGTTCCTCTAACTTGTTGACTGAATTGTAATACCCCACCAGTAAATAATAATCTTTGATCTCTACCTATATAGCCTTGTTTGAGGAACTTTCTACAATATCCCTCCTCAATACTGAAGTAATACAATCTTTGAGTAACAGTATAACACCTCTTCCCCTTTTATTCCTCCTTCTGTTTCACCTGAAAATTTTATATCCTGGGATACTGAGTTTGCAGCCCTGTCCATCCTTCGACTATGCCTCAGTGATAGCAACAACAGCATAGATCCCAGCGTTAATTAAAGCTTTGAGCTCATCTACTTTACTGGTTATACTCTTTGCATTTTCACAATGTAATTTAGCTTTGTATTCACATGATGTTCACAGAAGAGAATCACTCTTTGCATTTTTGAGATGTAAGAATTGTCCTGTCACAAATTGCTACAGAAGTCTGATTTGTATTCTTTATAATTTAGAAGAATGAGGGGTTAAGACTATTAATACTGGTGGATTTTAGGGTGAAAAATATCAGGACACCAACTTCTTGTTTGGTTAGTGATACTTGCAATATGGTGAAATCTTCTGGGCTTTTTTAAAACTGAGTTTTGAGGAAGTATACTATGGCTGCAATTTGGTTGTTTACACCATATACTACAAATTGTTTTATCATCCTTATTTTGAAATATCATTATACATCATTTTGTGGCATCCCTCCAAGAATCTTAATTGCATTTTTAAACAATTTATCATAGATAAAACACAAGGGATCTTCAGTCATTTCAAACCCAAGCAAGAAATGAAAAATATTCGCTGACATTCTAAAACATTGGTCACAGGTTTGTACTGCCACTGTCGACAACAGAGTCGTATGTAACACACAGTCACATCTAATATTCTTTTATTACAAAGATGCCATTTGTAAGTGTTTTACAAAAACAATGTACAATAAAGACCACTAGGTCAAAGGTAGTGAAAGCAACAATGACTATCTAACAGAAGACAATGAACTGCTAGTGGTGCATTGCTAATTTTACTTCATGATTGTGAAAGACCCATCATTTGCAAGTACTGCAGGCACAAGTGAATTATGAAGCCTTGTAAGTAAACTAAACTCAGATAAACTCTGCAATCAGCACAATCTGCAGTTTATACATACAGCTATAAGACATAGGAGCAGAATTAGGCCACTTGGCCCATCAGCTACTCCACCATTTCATTAGGGCTGATCCAATTTCCCACTCACCTCCGATCTCCTGCCTTCTCCCGGTATCCCTTCAGGCCCCAACAAATCAAGAATCTATCAACCTCTGCTTAAATATATATAAAAGTTTGGCCTCCATAGCCGCCCGTGGCAAAGAATTCCACAGGTTCACCGCTCTGCCTAAAGAAATTCCTCCTCATTTCCATTCTAAAAGGACATCCCTCTATTCTGAGGCTGCGTACTCTACTCTTAGACTCTCTCACCTTCGGAAACATCCTCTCTATATCCAGTCTATCAAGGCCTTTCACCATTTGATAGGTTTCAATGAGTTTACTCCATTTCTCTGAATTCCAGCGAATACAGGCCCTGAGCCATCAAATGTTCTTCATCTGACAAGCCATTCAGTCGTAGTATCATTTTTCATGAACCTTCTTTGAACTCACAACAGTTACAGCACATCCTTTCCAAGGGGTCCAAATCTGCTCCCAATACTCCAAGTGAGGCCTCATCAGTGCTTTATACCTCTTGAAATGAATGATAATATTGCATTTGCCTTCCTCACCACAGACTCAATCTGCAAATTAACCTTTAGGGAATCCTGCACGAGTCCCTTTGCACCTCAGTTGTTTTTTATATTTTCTTCCCATTTAGACAATAGTCAACCCTTTCATTTCTTCTACCAAAGTGCATGACCATACATTTCCTGACACTGTATACCACCTGTCAATTATCTGCCCATTCTCTCAATCTGCCTAAGTCCTTCTGTAGCCTCTATACTTCCTCAAAATTACCTGCCCCTCCACATATCTTCATATCGTCTGCAAACTTTGCAGCAAAGCCATCAATTCCATCATCTAAGTTATTGACATATACATAAAACGAACCGGTCCTAACACAGACCTCTGTGGAACACAACTAGTCACTGGTAGGGAGCCAGAAAAGTCTCCCTTAATCCCACTCTTTGCCTCTGCCAAACAGCCACTGCTTAATCCATGCTAGAATCTTTCCTGTAATACCATGGGCTTGTAGCCTGTTAAGCAGCCTCTTGTGTGGCAACTTGTCAAGGGCCTTCTGAAAATCTAAGTACACAACATCAACTGATTCTCCTTTGTCTATCCTGCTTGTTATTTCTTCAAAGAATTCCAACAGATTTATCAGGCAAGATTTTCCCTTGAGAAAACCATGCTGACTATGTCCTATTTTATCATGTGCCTCTAAGTACCTTGAGTACTCGTCCTTAATAATCGACTCCAACATCTTCCCAACCATTGAGGTCAGCCTAACTGGAATATAGTTTCCTTTCTTTTGCCTCTCTTCCTTCTTGAAGAGTGGACTGGCATTTACACACTTCATGCCCCCTGACACCTGGAACGTCCACCATACTGCTAGTGTCTTCCACCATGAAGAATGATGCAAAATACTTATTTAATTTGTCCAATTACTACCTCTCCAGCGTCTTTTTCCAGTGGTCCAATATCCACTGTCGCTTTTCTTTTATGCTTTATGTACCAGAAGAAACTTCTGGTATCCTCGTTAATATTATTGGCTAGATACGTATTCCATTTTTACCTTCTTAATGATTTCTTTTAAGTTGCCTTCCGTTGGTTTTTAAGAGCTTCCCAATCCTCTAACTTCCCCTAATCTTTGCTCTATTATATGGCTTCTTCTTTGGATTTTATGTTGGCTTTGACTTCTCGTGTTAACTACGGTTGTGCCATCTTGCCTTTAGAATACTTTTTCCTCTTTGGGATATATATATCCTGTGCCTTCTGAATCGATTCCAGAAATTCCAGCCATTGCTGCTGTGCCTTCATCCCTGCTAGTGTTCTTTTCCAATCAATTCTGGTCATCTCCTCTCTCATGCCTCTGTAATTTCCTTTACTACATTGTGATACTGATACATTTGACTTTAGCATCTCCGTCTCAAATTTCAGGGTGAATTCAATCATATTATGATCACTTGTCCCTAAGGGTTCTTTTATCTTAAGCTCTCTAATTAATTCTGGTTCATTGCATAACACCCAATCCAGAATAGCTGATCCTCTAGTAGGCTCAACCACGAGCTGCTCGAAAAAGCCATCTCGTAGGCACTCTAGAAATTCCTCCTCCTGGAATCCAGCACCAATCTGATTTTCTGAATCTACCTGCATATTGAAGGTCTTATGATGATTGTAACATCTTTACTACTGTTTGGGGGTCTGTATACAGCTCAGCTCGGGGTTTTTTTTTTTCCCTTACAGTTCCTTAGCTCTACCCACAATGATTCAACACCTTTTGACCCTATGTGACCTTTTCCTTATGATTTGATTTTATTTTTTACCAACAAAGCAACACCACCCCTTCTGCCTTCCTGCCTGTCCTTTTGATACAACGTGTATCCTTGGACATTCAGATCCCAGCTATAATTTTCTTTCAGCCATGATTCAGTGATGCCTGCAACATCATACCTGCCAATCTGCTACTGTGCTTCAAGTTCATCTACCTTATTCCGTATACTGCACTCATTCAAATATAACACCTTCAGTCTGTAGTCATCCTTTTCAATTTTGTCCACCTTTTACATTGCAACTCATCCTGTTGACTGCAATTTTGCCCTATCAATAGCCTCTCCTCACAAAACATTGCCTCTGTTTGTAAACCAGCCACCTCATCTTCAGCACCATTATCCGCCTTTCCTACGACACTACTTGCATTGAAATATATGCTGCTAGGGACACTAGCTGCACCATACTCAACCTTTTGCTTCCAAACTGAGGTTTTACCAACATCTTCCTCCACCTCACCACTATCTGTTATGGCACTCTGGTTCCCATCCCCTTGCAACTCTAGTTTAAACCCCACCATGCAGTAGTAACACACTTTTCTGCTAAGATATTCGTCTCCCTCCAGTTCAAGTGCAAGTTGTCCCTTCTGCACAAGCCCCACCTTCCCTAGAAAAGAGCCCAATGATCCAAAAATGTTATGCTCTCCCTCCTACACCAACTCCTTAGCCACATATTAAACTTAGTTTTGCCCTCACTAGCAAATGGCATGGGTAGTAATCCTGAGATCACAACCCTGGAGGTCCTGCCCTTTAACTTGGCACCTAACTCCCTGAACTCCCAATGCAGGACCTTGTCACTTGTCCTACCCATGTCATTGGTATCTACGTGGACAACGACTTCTGGCTGCTCACCTTCTCATTTAAGAATGATGAGGACTGATGAGACATCCCAGACCCTAGTAAGGCTTATTACTGATTAAAGGGGTAAACTATGCATGGAGATAAAGGATTTCTTGAATTATTTATTCTAATCTGTATTCACCAAGGAGATTGTAGTTGAAGATTTCTGCTGGAGTGATGAAATTCTAGAGCACAGTAGATGAAGTGGTTGAGATAGATACAATGGTATCATTTTAAAAGCACTTCGATAGGTACATGCAGTTTAGTTACCTGGAGGGTTACGTGCCAAACACAGGAAATTGGCACTAGCTTGGTGGACTCGTGGTTGGCATGGACTCATTTGGAAGGATATCCTGTATCTATGCTATATTGCTCCATGACTATATGACTCTGAAGGTGGATAACTCTCAGGAACTGATGAAATGTATTCCAGCTTTCTCTGGAAGGAAAGGGACAGAATTGCTGGGCCCTGATAGAGATACTTAGATGTCTGCCAGCCACATCTGAAGTGCCAGATGACTGAAGATAGCAAGTGTTCAACCTTTAATAGAAGGATATCAGGGATAAACCAGGTGAATACACACCAGTTAGTCCACTGGCAGTGGTAAAGAAATAGTAGGGAAAATCCTGACAGATAGAATTAATCTACACTTTGAAAGGTAGAATTTGATCAGGGATAGTCAGCACGGATTGGTTGGTGGAAGATCCTGTTTGCCTAATGTAATTGAGATTTGGATAAAAAAAAAGGATATTGATAAGGATAGTGTAACTGATATTGGATTTTAATAAGGCCTTTGACATATGAAAGGTAGATTAGTCCTTGGAATCCAAGACAAATTGAAAAATTGAATTAAAATTTAACTTGATAATAGAAGGCAGATAGTAATGGTGAAGGGATGCTTTTACGATGGGAAGCCTATCACCGGTAGTGTACCTCAGGAATCAGTGCCAGAACCTTCTTATTATTAAATGCATTAATGATTTCAGTGTCATCGTGGGAGAAATATGATTAGTAAGTTTGTCAATGACACAAAAATTGCGATGTCATTGATAATGAAAGGAGTAGTATAAGGCTACAGAATGATATTAATCAGCTTGTAAATTGGGAAGGGCAACAGGAAATGGAATTTAATCCTGATAACTATGATGTGATGCATTTTGGGGAGGGGTTTCTAGTACGTGAAGGGCATACATCATGAATGGTAGGGTCCAAGGAACTAGTGTGGAACAAAGGAACCTTGATGTACAAGTCCAAGGAGTCCTGAAGTTAGTAGGACTGGTAATTAGAATATTGAAGAAGACAAAAGGGATGATTGGCTTGATTAGCTAGGTCCAATGATATGAAAGGAGGAAAGTCATCGTGCAACTTTAAAAACACTTGTTACTGGTGGAAAACTATCCTGACCGGGTCTCAACACCTCCCTCTGCAACTGGATCCTGGACTTCTTAATAAAAGGGGTGGGCAGCAACATCTTTAATCTCATTACACTGAGCACTGGTGCTCCCCAGGGCTGTGTGCTTAGCCTGCTGCTGTCCACACTGCGGTTGCATGACTGTGTCACAGGATCCAGCCGTGTTATCAAGTTTGCAGAAGACACAGCAATGGTTGGCTTAATCAACAATGATGCTGGAGTCAGAGAACAGAGAGGAAGCGGAGTGGCTGGTGGATTGATGTGTGAAGAAGAAGCTAAGTCTGAACATGGAGCATAGAGAAGACCAAGGAAATCATTATGGACTTCAGGAATGTGCAGATGAACTGTCCCCCTCTGTGAATACATGGCTCCTCCATCGAGAGCAGTTAAGTGCACCAAGTTCTTGGGAGTTCATATTACAGATGACCTCACATGGTCCCTTAATATCACCTCCCTGAACAAGAAGGCATAGCAGCGCCTCCACTTCCTAAGGAGATTGAGGCAAATGAGGCTCATTCCCCATCCCCATCTTAACTGAATTTTATAGGAGCTCCATTGAGAACATCCTGACAGCTACATCTCCATCTGGTATGGGAGCACCCAAGCATTGGACTGCAAGTCCCTATGAAAGACTGTGATAGCAGCTGAGAAGATGATAGGGGCCTCCCTACCATCCATCAGCAACATTTGTCTGGGGCACTGCCCTGAGTATTATCCGGGATTCCACCCATCCATCCGGCATCCCCTTTGGCTTTCTACCATCATGCAGGAGACTCCAATGCATAAAAACAAGAACAGTCAGGATGGGAAACAGTTTCTTTCCTCAGGCTATTAGGGTTCTGAACTCCCTGCTGCATTGCAATTAATCTGTTCTGTACCTTACAATATTTAATTTATGCAATTTACTTCGTTTATTTACGTGTAATTCATCTGTAGATTTTATCCTTTCTTTCATAAGCTATTCTGTAGTGTATGTGTTATGTGCACTACTGTATTTTACACCCTGGTCCAGAGAAACGTCTTGTTGAATGGTATAAATGTATATAGTTAAATCACAATAAATATGACTTGACTTGACCTGCATCACAGCAGTTCTGATTGTGTGCATCACACTGTAGGAAGGCCCCAATTGCAATGAAAAGGGTGCAGAAGAAATTCAGCTGATCTTGCCTGCAATAGAATGTTACAGTCCTGAAGCCAGATGGGTAGCTGGGTTTGTTTTCCATAAGCAGAGGAGGCAGAGGGGAGAATCTGATAGAGTTATACAGAGATATTATAGAGCAAAAAGTAGGAAACCTTTTCCCATGTGATGAGGGGGCATAAGTTTAAGGTGAGGAGTAAGGAGTTTAAAGGTAATCTGAGGAAGAATATTTTCAACCAGAGGGTGGCTGCCATCTGGGAAACATTGCCTGAGAAGGTGGTAGTCCCACAGCGTTCATGAAACATCTGGATAAACACTTCAATTGCCAAAGCATAGCAGCTACAGACAAAATGTTGGTAAAGGGATTAGTATATTGATGGCCAACATGGATGTGGTGGGTTGAAAGGCCTGTTCCTGTGCTGTATGTCTCAGTGACGATAACTCTATGACCATCTGGTAATGATTCCAAAACATTAAGGGGCCTAGGAATTTATTTTTGTTTGATGAGAAAATTGTGAAATTATGTTGAGCGGGGCACCAATGTTAGTTTGTTCCAATAATGATGAATAAAGTCATGGCATATGCAAGACATCCTTCGCACAGCTGGGGCAATTGATAACTCTTTACACAGTTGTACATATTAACTGCAAGCAACTTCAACAGTCCTGCCCTTACAATATGAGATAATAATTCACAAGCCTTCCTAATTAATTATCAAACCTATATACTAAGCTTTCTGTGTCAGGTGCTGTGGCTGCCAGACCCTCTTGAACTGCAATATTTCACAATCTTAGTCTACTGCAGTGAATAACCTCACACTCTCCCACATAATACCTCATTTGTCAACTTTTGCACATTCACAACTGGGCTTCCGGTCAAGGTAGCACTGAGTTCCCATGCTTGTCAAAGTTCTGGCTCAGACTTGTTTATTAGATTTGTAGGGATACTTTTCAAAGTTCAAAGTACACTTATTATCAAAGTATGTATACATTATACAACCTTGAGATTCATCTCCTTACAGGCAGCCACAAAACAAAGAAACACAAACGAACCCATTAACAAAGACTGTCAAGCACCCAAAATGCGGAGAGAAAAAAGAAATTATGCAAACAAGAAATTCAAGCAAATAGCATGCCCGGACCAGCTGGAGTAGGCCACAGCCACGGCCTCTGCCTCAGTTCAGCGCATAGCAGAGTAAATGTTGCGGAGCATGCAGACATGAATCCCAGAGCAGGCCACAGGCTCAGCCTCAGTGCAATGCAGAACAGTGTAAACACTGTGGAGCAGTGATCAATACTGGCCCAATTCTCGCCTCTGGTTCCAACTTAATCCATCTGGCCTGGCGTTTAAATCGTCCAAACATCAGGTTGTTCCTTGCTCTAAGACCTGAGGCAGTGCAAGGAGTCAGAGAACAGGTTGGGGTTCAGGAACAGTTTTAAGGGTGAGTTAAGGGTCAGGGGCAGTAAATGAAGAGTCAGGGGCAGGAGCTGGTGGTCAAGTATTCTGTGGTCGAAAGCCAGTGACCTCTGTGGACAAATAGTGGGTCAGCAGGCGCGGAGGATGAACTTTTTTTCCATCCTTTCAGACAGCATACTCCAATTCTAACCAGCGATTGCATAAAAAACACTTTTTTCTTTGTCAGTTACCTTAAATCTCTGGTCACTGACCCATCCACCAATATAAACAATTTACCTAATTTATTCTAAATCTCTAGTTTAGGAAGGGGAAAAAAGATTATGAGAAAAAACTGGCAGGGAACATAAAAACTGACTGTAAAAGCTTTCATAGATATGTGAAAAGAAAAAGATTGGTTAAGACAAATGTAGGTCCCCTACAAACAGAAACAGGTGAATTGATTATGGGGAGCAAGGACATGGCAGACCAATTAAGTAACTACTTTGGTTCTGTCTTCACTAAGGAGGACATAAATAATCTTCCGGAAATAGTAGGGGACAGAGGGTCCAGTGAGATGGAGGAACTGAGCGAAATACATGTTAGTAGGGAAGTGGTGTTAGGTAAATTGAAGGGATTAAAGGCAGATAAATCCCCAGGGCCAGATGGTCTGCATCCCAGAGTGCTTAAAGAAGTAGCCCAAGAAATAGTGGATGCATTAGTGATAATTTTTCAAAACACTTTAGATTCTGGATTAGTTCCTGAGGATTGGAGGGTGGCTAATGTAACCCCACTTTTTAAAAAAGGAGGGAGAGAGAAATGGGGGAATTATAGACCGGTTAGCCTAACATCGGTGGTGGAGAAAATGCTAGAGTCAGTTATCAAAGATGTGATAACAGCACATTTGGAAAGCGGTGAAATCATCGGACAAAGTCAGCATGGATTTGTGAAAGGAAAATCATGTCTGACGAATCTCATAGAATTTTTTGAGGATGTAACTAGTCGAGTGGATAGGGGAGAACCAGTGGATGTGGTATATTTGGATTTTCAAAAGGCTTTTGGCAAGGTCCCACACAGGAGATTAGTGTGCAAACTTAAAGCACACGGTACTGGGGGTAAGGTATTGATGTGGTTAGAGAATTGGTTGGCAGACAGGAAGCAAAGAGTGGGAATAAACGGGACCCTTTCCGAATGTCAGGTAGTGACTAGTGGGGTACCGCAAGGCTCAGTGCTGGGACCCCAGTTGTTCACAATATATATTAATGACTTAGATGAGGGAATTAAATGCAGCATCTCCAAGTTTGCGGATGAGACGAAGCTGGGTGGCAGTGTTAGCTGTGAGGAGAATGCTAAGAGGATGCAGGGTGACTTGGATAGGTTAGGTGAGTGGGCAAATCCATAGCAGATGCAACTTAATGTGGATAAATGTGAGGTTATCCACTTTGGTGGCAAAAACAGGAAAACAGATTATTATCTGAATGGTGGCCGATTAGGAAAAGGGGAGGTGCAACGAGACCTGGGTGTCATTATACAACAGTCATTGAAAGTGGGCATGCAGGTACAGCAGGCGGTGAAAAAGGCAAATGGTATGCTGGCATTCATAGCAAGAGAATTCGAGTACAGGAGCAGGGAGGTACTACTGCAGTTGTGCAAGGCCTTGGTGAGACCACACCTGGAGTACTGTGTGCAGTTTTGGTCCCCTAATCTGAGGAAAAACATCCTTGCCATAGAGGGAGTACAAAGAAGGTTCACCAGATTGATTCCTGGAATGGCAGGACTTTCATATGATGAAAGACTGGATCGACTAGGCTTATACTCGTTGGAATTTAGAAGATTGAGGGGGGATCTTATTGAAACATATAAAATCCTAAAGGGATTGGACAGGCTAGATGCAGGAAGATTGTTCCCAATGTTGGGGAAGTCCAGAACGAGAGGTCACAGTTTGAGGATAAAGGGGAAGCCTTTTAGGACCAAGATTAGGAAAAACTTCTTCACACAGAGAGTGGTGAATCTGTGGAATTCTCTGCCACAGGAAACAGTTGAGGCCAGTTCATTGGCTATATTTAAGAGGGAGTTAGATGTGGCCCTTGTGGCTAAAGGGATCAGGGGGTATGGAGGGAAGGCTGGTATAGGGTTCTGAGTTGGATGATCAGCCATGATCATACTGAATGGCGGTGCAGGCTCGAAGGGCTGAATGGCCTACTCCTGCACCAATTTTCTATGTTTCAATGTTTCTATACTTCTGTTAAGTTTCTCTTTAACCTTCT
The DNA here is from genome assembly GCF_030028105.1 of Mobula birostris. Classification (NCBI taxonomy): domain Eukaryota; kingdom Metazoa; phylum Chordata; class Chondrichthyes; order Myliobatiformes; family Myliobatidae; genus Mobula; species Mobula birostris. Next base: position 55,041,747 of record NC_092370.1, on the reverse strand, counting down.
TAATTTTAGGGAGAAAAGAACCAGCTTTTCAAACTTTTTTTCTTCATTGCAAAGCCAGTACAAAATCTTGAGACTCTAGTTGTGCTTTTTCGATAGTAACCGTCAGATTAGTTATGTAGGTAAGACGATATTTTGCTGTATCATAGGGTGCTCATTGAGATTTCTTATACGACAGCCTTGTTATACCTGTTGTCCTCTAATTGAAGAGGATTTACTGAAGTTGTATGGTTATAACCCTGATCACTAGTGAACTGTCCTGATTTGATTTGACTTCAGGATTATTATCAGATAGAAAACGTAGAAAACATAGAAAATAGGTGCAGGAGTAGGCCATTCGGCCCTATGAGCCTGCACCGCCATTTATTATGATCATGGCTGATCATCCAACTCAGAACCCTGCACCAGCCTTCCCTCCATACCCCCTGATCCCCGTAGCCACAAGGGCCATATCTAACTCCCTCTTAAATATAGCCAATGAACTGGCCTCAACTGTTTCCTGTGGCAGAGAATTCCACAGATTCACCACTCTCTGTGTGAAGAAGTTTTTCCTAATCTCAGTCCTAAAAGGCTTCGCCTTTATCCTCAGACCGTGACCCCTCGTTCTGGACTTCCCCAACATCGGGAACAATCTTCCTGCATCTAACCTGTCCAATCCCTTTAGGATTTTATATGTTTCAATCAGATCCCCCCTCAATCTTCTAAATTCCAACGAGTACAAGCCTCGTTCATCCAGTCTTTCTTCATATGAAAGTCCTGCCATCCCAGGAATCAATCTGGTGAACCTTCTTTGTACTCCCTCTATGGCAAGGATGTCTTTCCTCAGATTAGGGGACGAAAACTGCACACAATACTCCAGGTGTGGTCTCACCAAGGCCTTGTACAACTGCAGTAGTACCTCCCTGCTCCTGTACTCGAATCCTCTTGCTATAAATGCCAGCATACCATTCGCCTTTTTCACCGCCTGCTGTACCTGCATGCCCACTTTCAATGACTGGTGTATAATGACACCCAGGTCTCGTTGCACCTCCCCTTTTCCTAATCGGCCACCATTCAGATAATAATCTGTTTTCCTATTTTTGCCACCAAAGTGGATAACTTCACATTTATCCACATTAAATTGCATCTGCCATGAATTTGCCCACTCACCCAACCTATCCAAATCACCCTGCATCCTCTTAGCATTCTCCTCACAGCTAACACTGCCACCCAGCTTCGTCTCATCCGCAAACTTGGAGATGCTGCATTTAATTCCCTCATCTAAGTCATTAATATATATTGTAAACAACTGGGGTCCCAGCACTGAGCCTTGCGGTACCCCACTAGTCACTGCCTGCCATTCTGAAAAAGTCCCGTTTATTCCCACTCTTTGCTTCCTGTCTGCTAACCAATTCTCTAACCACATCAATACCTTACCCCCAATACCGTGTGCTTTAAGTTTGCAGACTAATCTCCTGTGTGGGACCTTGTCAAAATACCTTTTGAAAATCCAAATATACCACATCCACTGGTTCTCCCCTATCCACTCTACTAGTTACATCCTCAAAAAATTCTATGAGATTCGTCAGACATGATTTTCCTTTCACAAATCCATGCTGACTTTGTCCGATGATTTCACCGCTTTCCAAATGTGCTGTTATCACACCTTTGACAACTGACTCCAGCAGTTTCCCCATCACCGACGTTAGGCTAACCGGTCTATAATTCCCCGGTTTCTCTCTCCCTCCTTTTTTAAAAAGTGGGGTTACATTAGCCACCCTCCAATCCTTAGGAACTAGTCCAGAATCTAACGAGTTTTGAAAAATTATCACTAATGCATCCACTATTTCTTGGGCTACTTCCTTAAGCACTCTGGGATGCAGACCATCTGGCCCTGGGGATTTATCTGCCTTTAATCCCTTCAATTTACCTAACACTACTTCCCTACTAACATGTATTTCGCTCAGTTCCTCCATCTCACTGGACCCTCTGTCCCCTAATATTTCTGGAAGATTATTTATGTCCTCCTTAGTGAAGACAGAACCAAAGTAATTATTCAATTGGTCTGCCATGTCCTTGCTCCCCATAATCAATTCACCTGTTTCTGTCTGTAGGGGACCTACATTTGTCTTTACCAGTCTTTTCCTTTTTACATATCTATAAAAGCTTTTACAGTCAGTTTTTATGTTCCCTGCCAGTTTTCTCTCATAATCTTTTTTCCCCTTCCTAATTAAGCCCTTTGTCCTCCTCTGCTGAACTCTGAATTTCTCCCAGTCCTCAGGTGAGCCACTTTTTCTGGCTAATTTGTATGTTTCTTCTTTGGAATTGATACTATCCCTAATTTCTCTTGTCAGCCACAGGTGCACTACCTTCCTTGATTTATTCTTTTGCCAAACTGGGATGAACAATTGTTGTAGTTCATCCATGCAATCTTTAAATGTTTCCCATTGCATATCCACCGTCAATCCTTTAAGTGTCATTTGCCAGTCTATTTTAGCTAATTCACGTCTCATACCTTCAAAGTTTCCCCTCTTTAAGTTCAGAACCTTTGTTTCTGAATTAACTATGTCACTCTCCATCTTAATGAAGAATTCCACCATATTATGGTCACTCTTACCCAAGGGGCCTCTCACGACAAGATTGCTAATTAACCCTTCCTCATTGCTCAAAACCCAGTCTAGAATAGCCTGCTCTCTAGTTGGTTCCTTGACATTTTGGTTCAAAAAAGCATCCCGCATACATTCCAAGAAATCCTCTTCCTCAGCACCTTTACCAATTTGGTTCACCCAATCTACATGTAGATTGAAGTCACCCATTATAACTGCTGTTCCTTTATTGCACACAGTTCTAATTTCCTGTTTAATACCATCCCCGACCTCACTACTACTGTTAGGTGGCCTGTACACAACTCCCACTAGCGTTTTCTGCCCCTTAGTGTTATGCAGCTCTACCCATATCGATTCCACATCTTCCCGGCTTATGTCCTTCCTTTCTATTGCGTTAATCTCCTCTTTAACCAGCAACGCCACCCCACCTCCTTCTCTTTCATGTCTATCCCTCCTGAATATTGAATATCCCTGAACGTTGAGCTCCCATCCTTGGTCACCCTGGAGCCATGTCTCTGTGATCCCAACTATATCATAATCATTAATAACAATCTGCACTTTCAATTCATCCACCTTGTTACGAATGCTCCTTGCATCGACACACAAAGCCTTCAGGTGCTCGTTTACAACTCTCTTAGCCCTTATACAATTATGTTGAAAAGTGGCCCTTTTTGATGCTTGCCCTGGATTTGTCGGTCTGCCACTTTTACTTTTCTCCTTACTACTTTTTGCTTCTACCCTCACTTTACACCCCTCTGTCTCTCTGCACTTGTTCCCATCCCCCTGTTGTGAACTAACCTCCTCTCGCCTAGCCTCTTTAATTTGATTCCCACCCCCCAACCATTCTAGTTTAAAGTCACCTCAGTAGCCCTCGCTAATCTCCCTGCCAGGATATTGGTCCCACTAGGATTCAAGTGTAACCTGTCCTTTTAATATAAAAGCAGTCTGGATGGTGAATGTTCTGATGAACTGAAGGCAATATAATTGCCACTTTATATTTACAATATCAAAGACTTTGTTGTTTATCAAACTGAGAGGCTGAACATCACATCAGTTTTTCCTTGCACTTGTGTGAACCCTGCCAGTCTGTAGGATTGAATAGTTCTCTATTTTATTCTCTTTAGACCCCACAATGAAGAATATGAAATATGTGGTCTGTCTAAAAAAAATTATTTTCATGCAACGCTATTTGACTATCAATGCAAAGGTCATGAGATACAGCCTGGAGGGCTCCAGTTGCAAAATGGCTCAAAGTACTGGCAAATTGTCTAGAATTGGCAATGTATTTCCATGTGGAAGTGCTCTTTCTCCAGAGCCCGGTGTACCTCTTTCTTTTAAAAACATACCCAGTTCTTTTTTGTAATTTACTAGGAGAAATGATATCTGGTCATCCTTTAGAGACAGAGGGTGCCTGCTCCCGTGTCAGTCCTGTGGTTTCCAGCAAGAGGTAATACAATTATATATAATTAGATAATAATAAGATTGAATATCATTACTCTATTACTTAAAGAATCACATTCTTTTGCAATCCCCAGCTTCAGAGCTCCCACCAAAGTCTGAGATTAAACTCCATAATTTCAATTCTTACATGACTCTTGAAATTAAGATGTAGTTACAGTGTCACCAGACCAAGCATGACAGCGTTGATGCTTTAGGATGATTTCACTCAAATCAACTACTCTTTGCGTATTGATGCAAGAATATCATTCCTTTATCTTTCAACCAATTGGTCCTTGAACCAACCTGCATAATCCTAATCACAACTCAGTAAAGCAACACCATGCCCAACTTGACTGTTTGGTACTACAATGGATTTTATTACGTTTTAATTCTAGTTATGTCTGTTCTTGTATGATTTTGTATAATGTTTGTTTAATTTGTTTTTCTTGTGAATGCTGTGTATCTAATGCAATGTCCCTGTAGCATTGTAAATGTTTCATTGCACTTGCACATACTTGTACTTGTGCATATGACAATAAACTTAACTTTGACCTACTCCATTTGTGCTACATCTTGCAGGCAAGCTTGTTCCTGGTAAGTTTTTGTTGCCTCTAGTTCAATGCCATTGTGTAGTTCAAAAGAACGTGTGCCAGTTAACACTGTAAGATTATTTTGGAAGAGATAGAAGTCACAGGTGACAGTATGTGAAAGCTATAAAATATACTTGCGAGGCTAACTGCATGCCCACGTTTCTAGGTGTGGTAGAGTATTTGAGATCTTGATATAATTTTTAACTGATTGAAATTACAGCTCGATGAGCATTGGGAGTATTGAGATGTATGGAATATCTAAGTCTGGTGGCACACTTGGTAATATATTGTATTTGAAGATGTATTTACTGACCATGACCATCTTTTATACTCATTAGCAGTAGTGGTGCAAGCACTCAAATTATGTGTGATATTCTCCTAAGGCCTCCTAAGGTGGGTTCTCAGATGGCTGTAGAGACTGATCTGGGATCCATATACTTTGGTGCAGTGTGAGCAAGAGTAAGTGGTGTATGTGATGAGTGATTGGGGTTTTTGCTTGTTCCGTCTCTCCTTTTGCAGCTGTTACTTGTTCTTTGCGCCACAGCAGAGGCTGCTCTCATGCAGCCTCTTGAACAGATTTCCTCCAGGTGTATCTATTAAGTGCAACGTCTTCCCAGTTTTTAGGTGGAATGTTGAATGTCTTCAGGCTGATTTTGATGTTATCTTTGAAGCTCATGGAATATATCCTTAGGACATTCCATTGACCACCGTGGCTATCAGCTTTTGAGTATGTGTTACTTGCTCCATCTGGATACAGAATATCTTTCCATTCGAAATTCTCCATCAAAGTCAGAGCTCATTCATGCCTACACTGTACAGTCCTTCCTGTCTTCCAGATGAGATTCATTTCCTGGAGAATTCCCAACACTACTCCAGCCACAAAGTACCCACTCTTTAAGAGACACAGAAGTGTTTCCAACAGTGCAAGATAGCTCTAATGGTGCTAGGAAATGACGGTTTAGGGCCCCTGCTGATATGTGCAGTCAGTAAACAGCATGCTAGAGCTGAATGCATGCAGTAATCACCCTTAGCAGCAGGCAGCACAAAGATAGCATAAAGCTTGCATTTGAAACAATGGCCTTGGTTTAATCATGTATTGAGATCATGTGCCCATATTTAAGGGCTATCCAATTTAGACCCTATAATTATACAATTTCTTAAAATGAAATGGTCGAATGTGAGCATACAGCTGTTAGGTTGTTGGGACAATGCCATAATCATAGCTGTACTGCACCAGAATAACCGGGGCGGGAGGAGTACATCAAAAGTAGTATATGGGGCAATAATAGAAACAGAAAATACTGGAAATTCTCACAAGGTCAGACAGCATCTGCAGACAGAGAAATATATAACCATATAACAATTACAACGTGGAAACAGGCCATCTCGGCCCTTCTAGTCCATGCTGAACTCTTACTCTCACCTAGTCCCACCGACCTGCACTCAGTCCATAACCCTCCATTCCTTTCCCGTCCATATAGGTATCCAATTTAACTTTAAATGACAACATCGAACCTGCCTCAACCACTTCTGCTAGAAGCTCGTTCCACACAGCTACCACTCTCTGAGTAAAGAAGTTCACCCTCATGTTACCCCTAACTTTTGCCCTTTAACTCTCAACTCATGTTCTCTTGTTTGAATGTCCCCCACTCTCAATGGAAAAAGCCTATCCACGTCAATTCTATCTCTCCCTCTCATAATTTTAAATACCTCTATCAAATCCCCCCTCAACCTTCTACATTCCAAAGAATAAAGACCCAACTTGTTCAACCTTTCTCTGTAACTTAGGAGATGAAACCCAGGCAACATTCTAGTAAATCCTCTCTGTACTCTCTCTATTTTGTTGACATCTTTCCTATAATTCGGTGACCAGAACTGTACACAATACTCCAAGTTTGGCCTTGTACAATTTCAACATTACATCCCAACTCCTATACTCAATGCTCTGATTTATAAAGGCCAGCATACCAGAAGCTTTCTTCACCACCTTATCTACATCAGATTCCACCTTCAGGGAGTTATGCACCATTATTCCTAGATCCCTCTGTTCTACTGCATTCTTCAATGCCCTACCATTTACCATGTATGTCCTATTTTGATTAGTCCTGCCAAAATGTAGCACCTCACATTTATCAGCATTAAACTCCATCTGCCATCTTTCAGCCCACTCTTCTAACTGGCCTAAATCTCTCTGCAAGCTTTGAAAACCAACTTCATTATCCACAACCCCACCTATCTTTTTTCACTCAAACTTTTTTTATCTTTTTTAACTTTTTTTCTTTAAGCAGATTTAACGTTTCAAGTTTCTAACTCTGAAACCTGAAACAGTGACTCCTTTTCTCTCCCTAAGTGCTGCTTGACCCACTAATTATTTCCAGCAAGTTTTATGCTTTGGGACTGTTGTCCAGCAATGAAGAAAACAACATTCCTTCATTGCTGGACAACAGTCCCAAAGCATAGTGAATCACTTGGTGTGCTGTTTGGAAATGATGCTGAAGCCAGTGTTGCCATTGTCACTCCAAAATCGGTGAGGCTTTTGGAAAGATTCTGAGCTTCTCCAGTACAGGTTGATAATTTTAACAAAATGCCTGATCATTAATAATTGAACACTAATTTCCATTCAAATTTTGAATGAATGCTCTGGAATAAAGTCGAATTATAGTAGATTACTTATGGAATACTACCTTTATGCAAAAATTGATAAAGTGTGTATTTTCTATCATACTATGTGAGAAATGGCTCATTGGAAAATAATGGTGGCAGAGATTTTGTGGAGCTGGGTGACTTCTTTGTTCATTCCCGAAACAGCTTAAATTTCTGTTCTCAAGTCTGTGTGTTCCTCTTCAAGGTGGCTGGGGTCCTGTCAGAGTTCATGATCTACAGCTGCACTCAAACTGCGTTCTTCATGGACGATGGATTCTTCCTCTTCTGAACTTGCTGAGCGGTCTGAGCTTTGGTATCTCCAGGAGTGGCTTAGAAGATGTGCACATTCAGGGTGCGGCCCTGATGATGACCCAATTCCTCACTGACGTTGTGGGAGATTGAAACATCGAGGCTGCGGGTGCAACTATCAGAAGCTTCTGCACTTGAGTGATCACTCTCTTTCTCTCAATGGTAGGAGAAGGTTTGTTGATCCTCAAGTCAGAGGAATGCAAAATAAGTGATACTGCAGACTCTAACATTTAAGCAGTGAGTTATTGGCCTCTTCTCTCACTGTGGCAGAGTGATATTTCACTCTCGTTTGTGAGAGAGAGGGCCTGTTGAGCTGTCAAGGTGTTGGGATGAACAGTAGTTTTTGATGGACTATAGATCATGGTCTTCAGAGGCTTGCTATTGCTTGAATGGTGGGTGATGGTGGTCTGATGATTTTGCTGGAACAAGTGCGGGAAGGGTTGGTTTTGCTGTTGCTATTGTGTGGGGGAACGGGGAGGTGGGCTCTGGGGTTCTATTGTTTTCTGTCATTCATTCTTCTTTTCTCCCTGTTTCGTGGATGTCTGTGAAGAGTAAAGATTTCAAGTTGTATACTGTATACTTTCTCTGACATTAAATTGAACCATTGAACCATTGTAAAGTCATCAGATAGTTCTGAGTCTTTTGCGATTTCTTTAAGTCTGTATGCTCTGTAATTTGGTAACTGACTACTCAATCACTGGAAGCAGTTCTTCCGATTGATCAAAAGCCTTATTAGTTTAAACACCTCGCCTTAACATTCCATGACACATGAAGAACAATAGAAGTTTTTCTTGTCTTTATAGAACTTAAATCTTTCATCCTAGTTCCTTTCTAGTAAATGTTCTCCTTACTTTCTCCAAGGTCTCAATTTCCTTCCTGCAGCATGGTGAATGGATCAAGTGCTTAACCGATGTGTTAAATAGGATTATCATAACCTCATTCCTTTTCTGGACAACACTCCACTTATGAAGCTAAAGGTGCTATTCCGCCGGAGTCTATTGCTCTGCTTTTTTTAAAAAAGTACCAGATTATACTTGTAACACACATCAAAGTTGCTGGTGAATGCAGCAGGCCAGGCAGCATCTCTAGGAAGAGGTACCATCGACGTTTCAGGCCAAGACCCTCCGTCAGGACTAATCTCTTACTAGCTCTTCCTTCAGTTAGTCCTGACGAAGGGTCTCGGCCTGAAACGTCGACGGTACCTCTTCCTAGAGATGCTGCCTGGCCTGCTGCGTTCACCAGTAACTTTGATGTGTGTTGCTTGAATTTCCAGCATCTGCAGAATTCCTGTTGTTTGCAGTTTATACTTGTTTTCCTTTTTCCTGCCAAAAGGCATCACATTATGTCACACTTCCCTATCAAGATTGCAAGCTTATTTACTATATTTCTGAGCTATGTGTTATCCGAAAACTTTGTAAGAATGCCCTGTAAATGATGTCCAAGTCATTAATAATGGATCAAAAAAGTAGTAGTTCAACAATGATCTCTGGGGAACAGACCTGCATACGTTCACATCCAAAATATTATCAAATCTTGACATGTTTTGTGTCAATCACTTGTGAAACAACTGCACACCAATGCTGTGCTTTCTATCACTTATCTAGTTTCATATTCATACAACCACTGTTCTATTAATCCATGACTTTCAATTTTTGCTACATCTATCACCTATTCAAATCCAATTTTTCAGTTGCATAATATTAACACTCAATAAAATAGAATAGTATAACCCCATTATTCTCATTACTTATCTCATTACTTTATCAAACTGATTTTTAATGAAAATCTAGTGGTAAATCCATAATGTAAAAATGTAACCAGTGTGATAAACTATGATAGTATTGCTGACATAATAAAGAAAGGATAACTTGCAAATATATAGCTTATTTTTATGATCAATTATGATTTAATACTTCAAAAGTACTAATGAACTACTTTTTGAAGTGTAGTCATTGTTATAATGAAGGATAGTGACAGTCTATTTGTGCACGTCAGAATCCAGTGAACAGCAGCATCGTAATGTCCAGATAAGAAAACTCCTTTAATGATCATTGTCGAGACGTAGGCATTAGCAGGGCACATGAGATTTTGCCATTTTTAGAGAGAAGTGAGATCCTTGAAAAATTATTTTGAGATTCATAAATAATTTGCACTATTGAGATTTACAATGGTCGACCAATACCTTGATGCACCATCCAAAACAAAATTGATGACGGTCATTAACTTCAGTGTATAGTTAAAAAAATAAGGAGAGTATTTGGTCCATTTTGTTTGTATTAGTGGTATCCCACATAGCATTTATTTTACCACTAAATCATCTTACTGCTTCTTTCTAGTATCCTTTAGTATGCTCATATTTTCTTTCCATATATTGCAGTGATCTCTTTATTTTTCTCTTGATGCTACCCAACCTGCTGTTATTTATCAAAGTTTTTTGTTTTTATTTGAGATTTCTGGCATCTGTTTTGATGTTCATGTACTGTTTCTGGAATTGCCACTATTCTTAGGGATAAAATTTCAGACTTTGATTTCCTGCAAGATTCTTCATTGCTCCAGCATGAGCTGTTTGATTTCAGCCGTGCCTTTATTTAGCTTTGATGTTCTTCATGTATCTATATTGGAAACCCTCAAGTCTCTTGAACTGCTCCCACTCATATTTAGTGCTCTTTTGGGATTTTGTTTAAAACATCAGTTTATGCAATTTAAGTTTCAGATTGGATTTCCTGGTATCCATATCTCTGCCAGTGCCTAAATGACAATTCATTGCAGTACTTTCAAGCATTGTACCTGTTTCAGAGTTTGCTACCTCATCACAAATATTATCAATCTTGATATGTTTTTGTCAATCACATGTACCATATACTGAACATACAGTGGCATGCAGAAGTTTGGGCACCACTGGTCAAAACTTCTGTTACTGTGAATAGCTAAGTGAGTAAAAGATTAGCTGATTTTCAAAAGACATAAAGTTAAAGTTGACACATTTCTTTAATATTTTAAGCAAGATTATTTTTTTATTTCCATCTTTTACTGTTTCAAAATAACAAAAAAGGAAAAGGGCCCAAAGCAAAAGTTTGGGCACCCTGTTTGGGCCCTCTGCATGGTCAGTACTTAGTAACATCCCCTTTGGCAAGTATCACAGCTTGTAAACGCTTTCTGTAGCTAGCTAAAAGAGTCTTTCAATTCTTGTTTGGGAGATTTTTGCCCATTCTTCCTTGCAAAAGGCTTCTAGTTCTGTGAGATTCTTGGGCAGTCTTGCATGCACCGCTCTTTTGAGGTCTATCCCCAGATTCTCAATGATGTTTAGGTTGGGGACTGTGAGGGCCATGGCAAAATCTTCAGCTTGCACCTCTTGAGGCATTCCATTGTGGATTTTGAGGTATGTTTAGGATCATTATCCTGTTGTAGAAGCTATCCTCTTTTCATCTTAAGCCTTTTTACAGACGGTCTGATGTTTGCTTCCAGAATTTGCTGGTATTTCATTGAATTCATTCTTCCCTTTACCACTGAAATGTTCCCCGTGCCACTGGCTGCAACACAAGCCCAAAGCATGATCGATCCACCCCCGTGCTTAACAGTTGGAGAGGTGTTCTTTTCATGAAGTTCTGCACCCTTTTTTCTACAAACATACCTTTGCTCATTGCAGCCAAAAAGTTCTATTTTAACTTCATCAGTCCACAGGACTTGCTTCCAAAATGCAACAGACTTGTTTAGATGTTCCTTTGCAAACTTCTGATGCTGAATTTTGTGGTGAGAATACAGGAAAGGTTTTCTTCTGATGACTCTTCCATGAAAGCCATATTTGTGCAGGTGTCGCTGCACAGTAGAACAGTGCACCACCACTCCAGAGTCTGCTAAATCTTCCTGAAGGTCTTTTGCAGTCAAATGGGGGTTTTGATTTGCCTTTCTAGCAAACCTACGAGCAGTTCTCTCAGAAAGTTTCCTTGGTCTTCCAGACCTCAACTTGACCTCCGCCGTTCCTGGTAACTGCCATTTCTTAATTACATTATGAACTGTGGAAACGGCTACCTGAAAACACTTTGCTATCTTCTTATACCCTTCTCCTGCTTTGTGGGCATCATTTATTTTAATTTTCAGAGAGCTAGGCAGCTGCTTAGAGGAGCCCATGGCTGCTGATTGTTGGGACAAGGTTTGAGCGGTCAGGGTATTTATAAAGCTTTGAAATTTGCATCACCTGGCCTTTCTTAACGATGACTGTGAACAAACCATAGCCCTAACAAGCTAATTAAGGACTGAGACCTTGGTAAAAGTTATCTGAGAGCTCAAATCTCTTGGGGTGCCCAAACCTTTGCATGGTGCTCCTTTCCTTTTTTTCCCACTCTAAAATTGTACAAAGCAAAAATAATACACTAATCTTGCTTAAAACATTGAAAAGAATGTTTCATCTTTAACTTTATGACTTTTGGAGATCAGTTCATCTTCTACTCACTTAACTATTCAAACTAACAGAAATTTTGACCAGGCGGGCCCAAACTTTTGCATGCCACTGTATCATCGACTAACACTCTATTTCTGTATCTTGACTCTGTTTCAACACTGATGCCACAACCACTAAATTCTCCAGTTCAATAAACAAGAAACAGATATTTTAGTATCTGTAGTCTCTTTGAGGATTTCCTCAAGATTATCCAGTACCACTTGAAGTGGAAGTTTGTTAACAAACTATGTTCTGCAGTCATTTACAGAGTTGTCTTCTCTGCTGTGCTCCATCAATTTTTTTCCAGTTAGTAACAAAGCTTTAATTTTCCTCTTGAACAGTTGCTTCGTGTTCATTACCTCTTCCAGGGAACTTCATTTTAGTTCCCGCCCTGAAACACTACTAGGTATACACCCCACATTGTTGCGACCTCTGGGAGAGCTTCAGTCTCCCTGATACTGCATCTGCACAAAGTGCATCAAGCTGGAGCACCTTAGTGGCCACGTTAAGGAACTGGAGCTGCAACTCATTGACCTTTGGCTTATATGGGAGAATGAAAAGGTTATAGATAGGAGGTAGTCACCCCTGAGTTTTAGGAGGTAGGTACCGGGACTACTGTCAGGAGAAGGGAAGGGAATAGGAAGCTAGTGCAGAGTGCTCCAATGGCTGTTCCCCTCAATCATAAATATATCACTTTGGATAATTTTGGGAGGGTGGGGGACGATGTAGTGGGGGAAGTCGCCGCAACTGGGTCTCTAGCACTAAGTCTGGCTTTGCGGCTCAGAAGGGAAGAGGGGAACAGAAGAGTGCAGTAGTGATAGGGGATTCCATAATTTGAGGAGCAGACACGAGATTCTGTGGACATAAAAAAAAAGACACCTGGATAATACTTTGTCTACCAGGTTCCAGGGTCATGGACGCCTCAGATCAGGTCCTCAGCATTCTAAAGGGGGTGAGTGAGCCAGAAGCTGTACTACATATTGGTACCAACAACATCAGTAGGAAAAGAGAGAAGGTCCTAAAGAGAGAATATAGTGAGTTCGGAAGAAAGCTGAAAAGCAGCACCTCCAGGGTAGTAATCTCTGGATTGCTGCCTGTGCCATGTGTCAGTGAGAGAAAGCAAAGGATGATTTGGCAGATAAATGCGTGGCTAGGGAATTAGTCCAGGTGGCAAGGTTTCATATTTCTGGATCACCAGGATCTTTTCTGGCAAAGGTATGACTTGTACAAAAAGGACTGGTTACACCTGAACCTGAGGGTGACCAATATCACTTTTCTAGAGCTTTTGTGGAGAGTTTAAATTAATTTGGCAAGGAGATGGGAACTGCAGTGATGGGGATGATGATGGTATACAATTGGATGAAATATGAAGTGACACTGTAAGGAAGGACAGACAGAAGCTAGGGCAAAATTGCAGTCAGTGAGATGAGTTGAAGTGTAACATAGGGGCAAAATTGAAAAGGGTGATGAATACAGAATTGAAGGTGTTATATTTGCATACAAGCAGCATATGGAATAAGGTAGATGAGCTTGTAACACAGATAGAGATTGGCAGGTATGACAATGTGGGCATCAGTGAGTCATGGCTGAAAGAAGATCATAGTTGGGAACTTAACATCCAAGGATACAGGTTGTATCAAAAGGACAGGCAAATAGGCAGAGGGAGCATGGTGGCTTTGTTGGTCAATCTGTGGAATTTATTGCCACAGACGGCTGTGCAGGCCATGGAATTGAGTTTATTTAAAGTGAAGCTTGATGGTTCTTGATTAGGGCATCAAAGATTATGGGAGAAGGCAGGAGATTGGGAGTTAGGGGGATAATAAATCAGCCAGATGGAGCAGACCTGATGGGTCTAATCCTGCTTCTATGAATTATGGTCTAATTTTCCCCATTGACCTCAGTCAGTAATCACATCATAAGATAGAATAATAGGCACAAAGCTGAAAGCACATGACAATTGAAGAGCGCTCCCCCACTCCTCAAAAAAAGAAAAAGGAGCAAAGCGTACCAGATCCAAATACTCAAAATGAAAAATAGGATCCTTTGGGGATTTTAAATATGTATCATTAATTACCTTCACCCCACAACCACAGCCAAGTAAAATGATTGCCTTATCCCTACATGGTACCAATTGCATTGAAGATAAAGTCTGAAAATGAGCCACAAGAGAGAGCAGAGGATCTAATAGCCAAAGCCACTAAACTTACTGACAGGATAAATTCCATTATAGGAAGAGAGAAGTATAATGGATGGCCAAATTTATACCTAGACCCATCCATTAGAATGCACTGCTTAGGAGTCAGGAGAGACCAGTACCCAACTTAACTCTAAGAAAAATCACACCAGGACTGTCAGAAATCTAAGTTTTACCAAGTTTGATGCCTGAAAAGAGTACGGGAATATGAATCTCGAAGAAGAATCTTCAGCATTGACAACATTTATCACACTGTTAAAATGCTAGAAGTTTAAACTATTTACTTTTCGGCCTCAGAGTAAATTAAGTCATGTTTCAGTAGAAAGTAAACAAGCTAAACCAAGGATGCAAGGAAGCAGGAGGCCCGTTAGATGACACCCAATCATAGAGGCACAGAATCATACGGCACCAAAACAGACTCTTCAGCTGACCAAACCCATGCCAACCATCTTATCTATAATAATTCTATTTAGCTACATTCTACGTACTGGAAATTGAAGTACTCTCCTTTATATTTCTTAAACGTTGTGCAAGTTCCTGCCTCCACCACCTTTCCACACATACATTCTTCTTGGTTTATCTTTAGTCCCTTGCTCCATGGAGTTAGTTGTGGGGTGACAGGTGAAAGGAATACCTTTCAGAAAGGACTTTTTTCCAACAGAAATTCAGTTTACGGGCATTTGTTCTGAATATTGAACCTTCCTATAATCTCTGCTTCATGTGGAAAGTAAAACCACATTATGTGATTGAGGTTTGAGTTTGGCAGACTGGTCCCTCATGCAGAAATTAACTGTGAGCAATAAACACAAGACACCTAACGTAGAGCTTTGGACCCTTCTTGTTTTTTTTACTGTTTTTAATGGAGGTCGGGATTGAGGACGTGATTTTAAGTTTTTTTTAACTCTGCTTGGTTCCAAGTTAGCCCATTACTTTGCTTTGCTTTTAGTTAGTTGCAGGTGGTTTTGTTTTGGGGTTTTTTTTTTCTTTTTCTCTATTGATATATATATATATATATAAATTAGTATACTATTATGTTACCTTAGTATGTTATGTTTAAATTACATTGTTTGTATCATTTTTTTTTGTATTAATGTCTCCTGTAATTTTATTATATCCTAACAGTGTATTAGTGCTTATATGGCTTACCTTTTTGTATACTTATTCAATAAAAAGATTTAAAAAGAAAGAAAGAGCTTTGGTACAGCAACACCCTAATCCTAATAGCAGTTTTGAACCAGGTAAAAATTGGATGGGAAGTGTTTGAAAAGGCCAGCTCATAGCACTGGTGCCTTTTATAACAGGAATGTAATGCTTTATGCTAAATGAAATTTCAGGGTCATAGCATCTAATCTACATCCTGAACTTAAGTAGTTTGCAAAAAAAATTACACAGAATTACCCACTGATCTATCCCATCTTTGCCTTGATTCAGCCTTGCAGTTTGCCAAACCCAATAAATTTCTATTTTTATTTGTCTTGGGATTCCATCCAAGCTCATATCCAAGTTATTTAATTATGATAGAATTCAATGCCTTTAAATAAATAAGAATCAAAACCATTGTGTGGACATTAGACTATAAAACTGTAAGTTTATTTGATTAAAAAAACTTCCAAACTTAAGCTGGTATTAATATTCAGGCTAAAAAGTAGGAAAAGATCTAGAAGTTTAGAACTAGGAGCAGGAATTGTGACATGATTTGGGGAATGAGTATTAAGTATTACATTACTTTTATATGATTTGGTTCAGTGTTCAAATTTTCCTTTTTATTATCAAAATACATGATTTTTTTGTGACTTTTCTGCATACTAAAAGGTGATTTGGTATTATTTTCACATAAAGCATTATAAAGTAGCTGCCAATGTTTTACAAAATGTAAAGAAAGAATAGTTTTGAAATCAATACGAAAATTAAAAGAAGTTAATTTAGCAACAGTAAAATTGCACTTTCCTCCAAATAGCTTATTAGCCCAGAGAGCAGCACAAGGAATTAGCACTAAGAGATTTTAGTACATAATGATTAACTTGCAAATGATACTTCACAGTTAGGGAAAAGAGGTTTAAAAAAAGTTCGAAGTAAATTTACTATCAGAATATACATGTGTCACTTTCATTTTACTTCATTCACAGTAAATACAAAGTAATATAATAGAAACAATGAAGAACTACACACAAACAAAAACTAAAGTGCGAATGGCAACAAATTGTACAAATACAAAATAATAAGTAAATAAATAATATTGAGAATGTTAATTATAGATTCCTTGAATGTGAGTCCATGGGCTGTGGAATCAGTTCATTATTATGGTGTGTGAAGTTATCCACACTGGTTCAGGAGCCCTTGGTTGAGGGCTAATAACTGTTTCTGAACCTGATGGTGAGGAACCTAAGACTTATATATAACCATACAACAATTACAGCATGGAAACAGGCCGGCTTGGTCTTTCTAGTCCATGCCAAACGCACTCACCTAGTCCCATCGACCTGCACTCAGCCCATAACCCTCCATTCCTTTCCTGTCCATATATCTATCCAATTTAACTTTAAATGACAACATCGAACCTGCCGCAACCACTTCTGCTAGAAGCTTGTTCCACACAGCTACCACTCTCTGAGTAAAGAAGTTCACCCTCATGTTCCCCCAAAACTTTTGCCCTTTAACTCTCAACTCATGTTCTCTTGTTTGAATGTCCCCCACTCTCAATGGAAAAAGCCTATCCACGTCAACTCTATCTCTCCCCCTCATAATTTTAAATACCTCTGTCAAGTCCCCCCTCAACCTTCTATGCTCCAAAGAATAAAGACCCAACTTGTTCAACCTTTCTCTGTAACTGAGGTGATGAAACCCAGGTAACATTCTAGTAAATCTTCTCTGTACTCTTTACTTTGTAGACATCTTTCCTATAATTCGGTGACCAGAACTGTACACAATACTCCAAATTTGGCCTCACCAATGCATTGTACAATTTCAACATTACATCCCAACTCCTATCCACAATGCTCTGATTTATAAAGGCCAGCATACCAAAAGCTTTCTTCACCACCCTATCCACATCAGATTCCACCTTCAGGGAACTATGCACCATTATTCCTAGATCCCTCTGTTCTACGGCATTCTTCAATGCCCTACCATTTATCATGTATGTCCTATTTTGATTAATCCTACCAAAAAGTAGCACCTCACATTTATCAGCATTAAACTCCATCTGCCATCTTTCAGCCCACTCTTCTAACTGGCCTAAATCTCTCTACAAGCTTTGAAAACCTACTTCATTATCCACAAATCCACCTATCTTCGTATCATCTGCATACTTTCTAATCCAATTTACCACCCCATCATCCAGATCATTAATGAATATGACAAATAACATTGGACCCAGTACAGATCCCTGAGGCACTCCACGAGTCACTGGCCTCCAACCTGACAAACAGTTATCCACCACTACTCTCTGGCATCTCCCATCCAGCCACTACTGAATCCATTTTACTACTTCAATGTTAATACCTAATGATTGAACGTTCCTAACTAACTTTCCATGTGGAACCTTGTCAAAGGCCTTACTGAAGTCCATATAGACTACATCCACCGCCTTACCCTCGTGAACTTTCCTAGTAACCTCTTCAAAAAATTCAGTAAGATTTGTCAAACATGACCTTCCATGCACAAATCCATGTTAACTGTTTCTAATCAGACCCTGTCTATCCAGATAATTATATATACCATCTCTAAGAATACTTTCCATCAACTTTCCCACCACTGACATCAAACTCACAGGCCAATAATTGCTAGGCTTACTCTTAGAACGCTTTTTAAACAATGCAACAACATGAGCAATACGCCAATCCTCTGGCACCATCCCCGTTTGTAATGACATTTGAAATATTTCTGTCAGAGCCCCTGCTATTTCCACACTAACTTCCCTCAAGGTCCTAGGGAATATCCTGTCAGGACCCAGAGACTTATCCACTTTTATATTCCTTAAAAGGACCAGTACTTCCTCTTCTTTAATCATCATAGTCTCCATAACATTCCTACCTGTTTCCCTTATCTTACACAATTCAATATCCTTCTCCTTAGTGAATACTGAAGAAAAGAAATTGTTCAGAATCTCCCCCATCTATTTTGGCTCCACAGATAGCTGTCCACTCTGATTCTCTAAGGGACCAATTTTATCCCTCACTATCCTTTTGCTATCAATATAACTGTAGAAACCCTTGGGATTTATTTTCATCTTACTTGCCAAAGCAACCTCATATCTTCTTTTAGCTTTTCTAATTTCTTTCTTAAGATTCTTTTTGCACTCTTTATATTCTTCGAGCACCTCATTTACTCCATGCTGCCTATATTTATTGTAGATATCTCTCTTTTTCTGAACCAAGTTTCCAATATCCCTTGAAAACCATGGCTCCCTCAAACTTTTAACCTTTCCCTTCAACCTAACAGGAACATAAAGATTCTGTACCGTCAAAATTTCACCTTTAAATGACCTCCATTTCTCTATCACATCCTTACCATAAAACAAACTGTCCCAATCCCCAATCCTTCTAAATCCTTTTGCATCTCCTCAAAGTTAGCCTTTCTCCAATCAAAAATCTCAACCATGGGTCCAGACCTATCCTTCTCCATAATTATATTGAAACTAATGGCACTGTAATCACTGGACCCGAAGTGCGCCCCAACACAAACCTCTGTCACCTGACCTATCTCATTCCCTAACAGGAGATCTAACACTGCCCCTTCTCTAGTTGTTACCTCTATGTATTGCTGCAAAAAACTATCCTGCACACATTTTACAAACTCCAAACCATCCAGGCCTTTTACAGTATGGGCTTTCCAGTCTATGCGTGGAAAATTAAAATCTCCCACAGTCACAACCTTGTGCTTACTACAAATATCTGCTATCTCCTTACAAATTTGTTCCTCCAATTCTCGCTCCCCATTTGGTGGTCTATAATACACCCCTATAAGTGTTGCTACACCTTTCCCATTCCTCAATTCCACCCAAATAGCCTCCCTAGATGAGCCCTCTAATCTATCCTGCCACAGCACCACTGTAATATTTTCTCTGACAAGCAATGCAACACCTCCCCCTCTTGTCCCACTGATTCTATCACACCTGAAGCAATGAAATCCAGGAATATTAGTTGCCAATCACACCCCTCCTGTAACCATGTTTCACTAATAGCTACCACATCATACTTTCCAGGTATCAATCCATGCTTTAAGCTCATCTACCTTTCTTATAATGCTCCTAGCATTAAAATAAATGCACTTAAGAAAATTTCCACCTCTTACTCTCTGTTTATCACTAACCATGCAAACAACTTTACTATTTTCTTTTTCTTCTTTCTCCCCTACATCTGTTCCTACACTCTGGTTACACTCCCCCTTTGTATCTAGTTCAAATCCACTGGAGCCTCTCTAGCAAACCTACCTGCAAGAATATTTGTCCCCCTCCAGTCCAGATGTAAACTGTCCCACCGGAACAGGTCCCACCTTCCCTGGAAAACTGCCCAATTATCTATAAATCTGAAGCCCTCCCTCCTGCACCATGTCTTCAGCCACATGTTGATCTGTGCTAGCTTACTATTTCTAAACCCGCCTGTACGTGGCACTGGTAGCAATCCTGAGATTGCTTTCCTGGAGGTCCTGTCCTTTAACTTGGTGCCTAACTCCCTAAACTCACCTTTCAGGACTTCCTCACTCTTCCTACCCACGTCATTGGTCCCTACATGGACCACGACATCCGGCTGCTCACCCTCCCTCTTGAGAATACTGAGAACTCGATCCGACATATCACGGACCTTGGCACCAGGGAGGCAACAGACCATCCGGGATTCTCGATCTCCTCCACAGAACCTCTTATCTGTCCCCCTAACTATCGAATCCCCTATCACTACTGCTCTTCTCTTTTCCCTCCTTCCCTTCTGAGCTGAGGGTCCTGTCTCGGTGCCAGAGACGCAACCACTGCAACTTGTCCCTGGTAGGTCGTCCCCTTCAACGGTATCCAAAACTATGTACTTATTATTGGTGGGAACGGCCACAGGGGTGCTCTGCTCATTCTGTCTATTCCCCTTCCCTCTCCTGACAGTCACCCAGCTACCTGTCTCCTGACTCTTAGGGGTGACTATCTCCCTGTAACTCCTGTTTATTTCTGCCTCTGCCTCCCAAATGATTTGAAGTTCATCCAGCTCCAGCTCCAGTTCCCTAACTCAGTTTGTCAGGAGCTGCAGCTGGATGCACCTTTTACAGGTGTAGTCATCAGGGACAATTATGCCCGCCCTGGCTTCCCACGTACTGCAAATGGAGCAGTCAGCTGCCCTAACTGCTGCCTCCATTACCTACTTTTAAGGTAATAAGAGCTATTTAGGGAACTTATCTGGCCTTACCACACTTGGAGTGAAGTTATTCCTCAGCCTCTGCTCGCCGAAGCCTCAGGAGCCAAAGCCTTCCTACTCTGTCTCCCTCTACTTCTGTACCTCTTTCCTAATGGCATCAGCGAGGAGAGCCTGGCCTGGATGGTGGGGGTCCTTGATGATGATACTTGATAGTACATTCTTCCAACAATGCTCCTTGTAGATATGCGCAGTGATGAGGAAGACTTTACCAGTGATAGACTGGGTTGTATCCACTACTTTTTGAGGATTTTACATTCAAGGGCATTGGAGATTAGCAATATCATGACCTGTTGGTTAATTTGTTAGTGCTATTTGTATAAAAGAGATTCCTAAAGTTGTTAACTGAAGTCTCCTCATGGCTCATTCAGTAATTGTGCTGTGCTAAGTTGTACTCAACATCATATTCTTACAAATTCAATCATAGTTCTATGATGAGACTGGTTAATTTAATCTAAGATACAAAATTGTGCAGAAATATAGTCTGGAATGACCATATGATGACAAAAAAAGTGAGCTCATTCATCATATTGTTACTTGAGGGACCATGTCTGTGTACAAACCGGTTATTGTGAACCTTGCTTAAAATCTTGGATTTCCTCTGTTTGCAAAAGACCCTACAAGAAAGAATCTACTATGTAGTTGTTTAGAAATCCCAATTATTTAGAAATCCTGATGATTAATAATCTTGCTCACAGGGTACTAAAATGTCTACATTCCACTTTGAACAGTGTTGTGTGTAAACTATTTACATACAGTACCTGAGAAAGGTTTAATGGCACATTCAAAATGTATGTCTCCATCTCAGCGATTCAGGAACAGCTTATTTCCCTCTGCCATTCGATTCCTAAATGGACATTGAACCCTTGGACACTACCTCACTTTTAAAACATATTATTTCTGTTTTTTGCACTATTTTTAATCTATTCAACATACATATACTGTTATTTATTTATTATTTTACTTTGTTTTTTTTCTTCTATATTGTGCATTGCATTGAACTGCTGCTTCTAAGTTAACAAATTTCACAACACATACTGGTGATAATAGACCTGATTCTGATTTTGATTCTGATCAAGACTCAGGTTTCTTGTACCTCCCCTATTATGCTGGAGCTGAGGTTCCAATGCTGTCCTGAACATAGTAAGATTTGGGGTTCCCGGCCTTCCCTCTGTACACCCGGGCACCACACACAAGGGCCGCATTTCCCTGCCTATTTTAAACTCACTAAGGGCTCACATCCTGTACTACCCTGAAGCACACCTGACTTTATTTCCCATCTTCACTTTCAACTCAACAGTTCACAGGAAAATTTTTGTACCATTGATTATAATCCAAAAAAAAAATAGAATTATTAGATGTGCTGGATTACTAATTGGAATAACATTAATAGTCTAGAAAATCTGGCAGTCCAGCACACACCCACCGGATTCCAAAGCATGCTGGATTAACAGAGTTTTATTGTATGCAAGTACAAAGTACTGTGGATGCCAGAAAGTTGAAGTAAAAAGAGGAAATGTTGAAAATACTCATAGAAACATAAAAAACTTACAGCACAAAGCAGGCCCTTTGGCCCACAATGCTGTGCCAAACATGTACTTACTTTAGAAATTACCTAGGGTTGCCCATAGCCCTCTATTTTTCTGAGCTCCATATACCTATCCAGGAGTCTTAAAAGACCCTATCGTATCCATCTCCACCACCATCGCCAGCAGCCTATTCCACGTACTCACCACACTCTGCGTAAAAAAAACTTACCCCTGACATCTCCTCCGTACCTCCTTCCAAGCACCTTAAAACTGTGCCCTCTCGTGTTAGCCATTTCAGCCCTGGGAAAAAGCCTCTGACTATCCACATGATCAATGCCTCTCATCATCTTATACACCTATATCAAGTCACTTCTCATCCTCCATCGCTCCAAAGAGAAAAAAGAGAACCTATTCTCATAAGCCATGTTCCCCAATCCAGAGAAGATCCTTGTAAATCTCCTCTGCACCCTTTCTATAGCTTCCACATCCTTCCCGTCATCAAGTCAGAAAGCCTCTGTAGAGAAAGAAAACAACTAATGTCAAACAAGGGACCATCTGCAGACGCTGAAAGTTCAATTTAAGTCCAAATTAATCTCTACTAACACATACAAAAGGCTGGAGCAACTCAGCAGGCCAGGCAGCATCTATGGAAGGGAGTATAATCGACATTTCGGGCCAAGACCTTTCATCAGTACTGGTGAAGGGTCTTGGCCTCAACCATCGACTATACTCTTGTCCACAGATGCTGCCTGGTCTGCTAAGTTCAAAACAACTGTTTCAAGTTGATGACACCCTATTTTGACAACACACACAAAATGCTGGAGGAACTCAGCAGGCTAGGCAGCATCTATAGAAAGATTAAACAGTCAACGTTTCAGGCCAAGACCCTTCATCATGACTGGAAGAAAAGATGAGAAGCCAGCGTAAGAAGGTGGGGGGAGGAGAAGAATTAGTACAATGTGGTAGGTGAAAGTGGGGGGGGGGGGGGGGCAGTGGTGAAGTAAAGAGCTGGGAAGTTGAATGATGAAAGAACTAAAGGGCCAGAGAAGGGGGAATCTGAAAGGAGAGCTTGTCTATAAATGCTGTCTGGCCTGCTGATCTCCAGCACCTGCAGATTTTCTCCTGTTTCTAACACTTGGTTTTGTTTGTTTATTTAGAGATGTAGCATGGAACAGGCCCTTCTGGCCCAGCAACCCACCTATTTAACCCTAGCTTCATCACAGGACAATTTACAATAACCAATTATCCGACTGACCAGTATGTCTTTGGACTGTGGGAGGAAAATGGAGCACCTGGAGGAACTGAGCTCTGAAGTCTGACACCCTGAACCGTAATAGCATCGCATTAAATGCTACATTACTGTGGTCAGCGGTGAAGAGGAAAGGATCAAAAGTAAATATGTTATTGGATGGCAGAAGACATTAAGTGACTAAAAGGGATAATATGGCAAAATAAAACAGGGTGGTAATGAAGCAAGTAAAGAACAAAAGTCCAATTTAGAGTGGGTGAAAATAGGAGAACAAAATCATCAGAAATTCCACAGACAAAAATGCAGCAGATCTGACATCCTTTGCTAGGGATGTCAATTAATTGAAATTATTTAACTCAGTGTTGCTTCCTGAGGACTAAAACGTGCTCAGAAGATTTCATGCTAATCCTTGAGTTTGCAATAAGTTTTAAACCGTGTTGAAGAACAGGGACTGTAAGTGCTGTAAGTTTTTTATGTTTCCCAAATAAAAGAAGGATGTCGAATTAAAGTGACAGGTGACTGAAGACCAAGCCACAACAGTAACTTAAAGCTGATGGAGAGTGAAAGCACCAAAAACACTATATTCCACATAAACAGGTATTGGTATAACAGTAAATCATTTCAATGAATAAATCTCCTTTAAGTGGTTCAGTGTCAAATTTCTGTGATAATGGACCTGTGAAACACCTTGGAAGATTTTGCTAATGTTAAAGGTATTGTGCAAATGTGAACCATCACTTTCGTTCTGTGAAAAGCAGTCATTCAGAATTCCTCCTCCATGAGGAAGCTTTGACATTTGGCTCATTTTCTGGTTTAGCCAGAGGACATATTCATTTATTCTTTTTTTGGAGATTCAGTATGATAACAGGTCCTTCTGGCCCAACAAGCCTGCACTGCCCAATTATACCCATGTGGACAATTAACTTACAAACCTGTAAATCTTTGGGATATGGAAGGACAATGAAGACCAGGAGCAAATCCACACAATCAAACAGCATTACACACAGCAGAATTGAACCCAAGTCATTGATGCTACCATGCCTACCCCAGTCTACTTAATAGAGTCATAAAGAGACTCAGGACGACATGGTAGTGTTGCAGTAGCTATGGCCCAGTGTAGCAACTTTGGCCCAATAAGTCTAAGGCAGCCACAGTACCCACCTAGCCTATCTTAATTCCGTGTTCAGTCCATATCACTCCGTGCTCTACCCTATCCAAGTGCTTCTTAAATGATGACATTGTACCTACCACAACCACTTTCCCTGATAGTTCATTCCCTGTATTCACTGACTTCTGGCCATCAAGGGTCCACTATAAACCTACGGACTCTCACAGCTACCTGGACTATTCCTCTTCCCACCCTGTCTCTTGCAAAGATGCCATCCCCTTCTCGCAATTCCTCTGTCTCTGCCGCATATGCTCTCAAGATGAGGCTTTTCATTCCAGGACGAAGGAGATGTCTTCCTTTTTTAAAGAAAGGGGCTTCCCTTCCTCCACCATCAACTCTGCTCTCAAAGGCATCTCTCCCATTTCACGCATATCTGCTCTCCCCCCAACCTCCCACCACCCCATTAGGAATAGGATTCCCCTTGTCCTCACCTACCACCCCACTAGCCTCCGGGTCCAACATATTATTCTCCGTAACTTCCGCCACCTCCAACAGGATCCCAGCACTAAGCACATCTTTCCCTCCCCGCACCCCCGCTTTCTGCAGGGATCGCTCCCTACGTGACTCCCTTGTCCATTCGTCCCCCCATCCCTTCCCACCAAGTTCCCTCCCAGCATTTATCCTTGTAAACGGAACAAGTGCTACACATGCCCTTACACTTCCTCCCTCGCCAGCATTCAGGGCCCCAGATAGTCCTTCCAGGTGAGGCGACACTTCACCTGTGAGTCGGCTGGAGTGATATACAGTGTCCAGTGCTTCCGATGCGGCCTTCTATATATTGACGAGACCCGACACAGGCTAGGAGACCGTTTCGCTGAACACCTACGCTATGTCTGCCAGAGAAAGCAGGATCTCCCAGTGGCCACATATTTTAATTCCACGTCCCATTCCCATCCTGATATGTCTATCCACGGTCTCCTCTACTGTCAAGATGAAGCCACACTCAGGTTGGAGGAACAACACTTTATATTCCTTCTGGGTAGCCTGCAACCTGATGGCATGAACATTGACTTCTCTAACTTCTGTTAATGTCCCACCTCCCCTTCGTACCCCATCCGTTATTTATTTATTTATTTATTATTATTACTTTTTTGCTCTCTCTCCTTTTTCTCCCTCTGTCCCTCTCACTATACTGCTTGCCCATCCTCTGGACTTCCCCCCTCCCCCTTTCTTTCTCCCTAGGCCTCCCGTCCCATAATCCTCTCATATCCATGTGCACCTGAAGTTTCAGAAAGTCCTTGACAAGGTGCCACACATGAGGCTGCTTATCAAGTTATGAGCCCATGATATTACAGGAAAGATTCTTGTATGGATAAAGCAGTGGCTGATTGGCAGGAGGCAAGGAATTGTAATAAAGGGAACCTTTTCTGATTGGCTGCTGGTGACTAGTGGTGTCCCACAGGGATCTGTGTTGGGATCGATTCTTTTATGTTATTTGGCAATGACTTGGATGACAGAATTGATGACTTTGTTGCAAAGATGCGGATGATACCAAGTCAGTTGGAGGGACAGGACATTTTGAGGAAATAGAGAGGCTACAAAAGGACAGACAGATTAAAGGAATTACTTTAGTCAGAGGGTGGTAAATCTGTGGAATTTGTTGCCATGAGCGGCTGTGGAGGCCAAGTCATTGGTTGTGTTTAAGGCAGAAATACATAGTTTCTTGATTACCCAGGGCATCAATGGGTATGGGATGAAAGTAGGGGAATGGGGATGATTGGAAGAATTGGATCAGCCCATGATTGAATGGCAGAGCAGACTCGATGAGCCAAATGGACTACTTCTGCTCCTGTATCTTATGATCTTATGATCCCTTTTGCCAATCACTTTCCAGCTCTTAGCTCCATCCCTCCCCCTCCTGCCTTCGCCTATCATTTCGGATCTCCCCCTCCCCCTTTCAAATCTCTTACTATCTCTTTTTTCAGTTAGTCCTGACGAAGGGTTTCGGCCAGAAACGTCGACTGTACCTCTTCCTAGAAATGCTGCCTGGCCTGCTGCGTTTACCAGCATTTTTTAAGGGTCTTTAAAATCTTTCCCCTCTCATTTTCGAGCTACACCCCCTCCCCAGTTTTCAGCTTTGTTGCACTGGGTTTTATTTGTAAAGAAAATATACAAGGTTAACGGATACATTTTCGACTAACTTTTGGTGAACAGAACACGGAGATCAAAAGAGAAAAGTAAATTGACTATCAGCGGTGGCAACTGAGCTCAACAGAGGATTGCTTCTCGCAGGTCAGAGTCACTGATTTAAAATGAGAGCTTCACGGGCGTTAGTCCATTGTGCCGGGCCTATCAGCAGCGGCAACTGAGCTCGGTGAACTAATTAAAAGTACAGAAAGGATATGCGGAACGGCCATTGTTGGGAGTAGGTCAGTGGCAAGAGTAGAACTGACAGGTTTTTGCTCATTCAGGCTTCGGCGAAAGTGAGCTTTGACGAGGTAAGTGGACTTCGTTTTTGGTTTTACTTTGCTTTTTTTTTGAGGAATAGAGAGCATGCCAGTAAGGTTAGTATTTTGCTCTGGGTGTCGGATGTGGGAATCCTAGGAACCTTCCAGTCTCCCAGATGGCCACATCTGCACCAGGTGCACCAAGATGCAGCTCCTGAGAGATCATGTTAGGGATCTGGAGCTGCGGCTTGATGACCTACAGCTTATTAGGGGGAGTGAACAGGAGATAGAGAGGAACTGCAAGGAGTTAGTCACCCCGAGGCTGCAGGTGTTAGATAAATGGGTGATGGTCAGGGAAATGAAGGGAAGAGCTCAGATAGTAGAGAGCACCCGTGTGGCCATCCTCCTTGGTAATCGTTACCTCATTTTGAATGCGGTTGAGGGGGATGTCCTGACAGAGGATGACTACAGCGATCAGGTCGCTGGCACTGAGCCTGGTTCCGTGGTGCAGGAGGGAAAGAGGAAGATGAGGAATGCGGTAGTCATAGGGGATTCCATAGTGAGAGGAACAGACAGGAGGTTCTGTCAGTCTGATAGAGATACCCGCAGGGTGTGTTGCCTCCCAGGTGCCAGGATAGGGGATGTATCGGATTGGGTGTAGAGTATTCTGAAGGGAGAGGGTGAACAGCCAGAAGTCTGGATACACATTGGTACCAATGGCGTAGATAGAAAAAGGGAGGAGGTCCTGAAGAGAGAATTCAGGGAGTTTGGTATGAAGCAGAAAAGCAGGACCTCTCGGGTAGTAATCTCAGAACTACTGCCTGTGCCACGTGCTAGCGAGTGCAAGAATAGCATGATCAGACGTATTAATGTGTGGCTGAGAGACTGGTGTAGGGGGCAGGGATTCAGATTCCTGCATCACTGGAGCCTCCTCTGGGAGAGGTACGACCTGTACAAAAAGGATGGGTTACACCTGAACCCAAAGGGTTCCAATATCCTAGTGAGCACATTTAATAGAGCTGTTAGGGAGATGGGAACTGCGATGATAGCGCTGAGGAAGGGGAAAGCAGAAATAAATCAAATATAGCATGCAACAGAGATTATAGAAAGAATAGGCAGGAGCTGAGGCTTAATCAAAGCCAGTGGCATGAGTTTCAGGGCAATAGAGGCATGGTGCAGTTAAAACAGAAAGCAACAAACACTGGACTGAGAGTATTGTATTTGAATGCACGCAGCATAAGGAATAAAATGGACGATCTTGAAATTCAGCTACAGATTGGAAAATATGATGTTGTGGCCATCTCTGAAACTTGGCTAAAGGATGGCTGCCATCGGAAGCTGAACGTCCAAGGATATATGGTATTTCGGAAAGGTAGGTTAATAGGCAGAAGGGGTGGTATGACTCTGTGTTTAAGAAATAATACTAATTTATTGGAAAGAGATGATATAGGAAGGTGTAGAGTCTCTATGGGTTGAGTTAAGAAATAGCAAGGGTAAAAGGACCCTAATGGCAGTTGTATACAGGCCTCCAAACAGCAGCCGGGATGTGGATTACAAATTACAGCTAGAGATAGAAAAGGCGTGTCGAAAGGCAATATCATGATAATTGTTGGGGATTTTAACATGAAAGTGGATTGGGAAAATCAGATCAGTACTGGACCTCAGGAGAGAGAATTTGTAGACTGTCTAAGGGATGGCTTTTTAGAACAACTTGTTTTTGAGCCCACTGGGGGATCGGCTGTGCTGGATTGGGTGTTGTGCAATGATAAGGAGGTGATAAGAGATTTTGAGGTTAAGGAACCCTAAGGGAGCAATGATCACAATATGATCGCGTTCACATTGAAATTTGAGAGGGAGAAAGTAAAATACAATGTGACAATAAAGGAAATTATAATGGCATGAGGGAAGTTGACCGGAAAGGGACGTTTGCAGGAAAGACATCAGAGCAGCATTGACTGGAGTTTCGCAAAAATTGAGGAAAGTGCAAGACAGATATATTCCAAATAAGAAGAAATTTTCAAAGAGAAGAAGGACACTACCATGGCTGACAAGTGAAGTCAGAGCCAAAGTAAAAGCAAAAGCGAGGGCATACAAGGAAGCCAGAGCTAGTGGGAAGATAGAGGACACGGGTGCTTTTAAAAACTTGCAGAAGGAAACTAAGAAGGTCATTCAGAAGGAAAAGATGAATTATAAGAGGAAGCTGGCGACTAATATCAAAGAAGGTACTGAAAGCTTTTCAAAGTATATTAAGGGTAAAAGAAAGGCGAGATTAGATATAGGACCAATACAAAATGATGCTGGAGATATTGTAATGAGAGATGCAGAGATGGCAGAGGAACTGAATGCATATTTTGCATTAGTCTTCACAGTGAAAGGTGTCTGCAGTATACTGGACATTCAAGAGTGTTAGGGAAGTGAAGTTTGTGCAGTGAAAATTACAACTGAGAAGGTGCTCAGGAAGCTTAATGGTCTGAAGGTGGATAAATCTCCTGGACCTGATGAAATGCACTTGGGTTCTGAAGGAAGTAGCTGGAGATATTGCGGAGGTATTAACGATAATCTTTCAAGAATCAATAGATCTTGGCATTGTACCGGATGACTAGAAAATTGCAAATGTTACTCTGTTTTTTAAGAAGGGTGAGAGGCAGCAGAAAGGAAACCTTAGACCTGTTAGCCTGACATCAGTGGTTGGGAAGTTGTTGGAATCGATTGTTAGGGATGAGATTATGGAAGACCTGGAGGCACATGACAAGATAGGCCAAAACTTACAAGATAGGCCTGACAAACCTACTGAAATACTTTGAGGAAATTACAAGCAGGGTAGACAAAGGAGAAGCAGTAGACATGGTGTACTTGGATTTTCAGAAGGCCTTTGATAAGGTGCCTTCAAGCTGCTTAGCAAGACAAGAGCCCATGGAATTACAGAGAAGTTACTAGCGTGGGTGGAGCATTGGCTGGTCAGCAGAAAACAGAGAGTGGGAATAAAGGGATCCTATTTTGGCTGGCTGCCAGTTACCAGTGGCGTTCCACATGGGTCGGTGTTGGGATTGCTGCTTTTTACAATGTATGTCAATGATTTGGACTATGGTACTAATGGAATTGTGGCTAAATTTGATGATGGTACCAAGAGAGGTGGAGGAGCAGGTAGTGTTGAGGAAACAGAGAGCCTGCAGGGATACTCAGATAGTTTAAGGGAGTGGGAACAGAAGTGGTAAATGAAATTCAATGTTGGAAAGTGTATGGTCATGCACTTTGATGGAAGAAATAAATGGGCAGACTATTATTTAGATGGGGAGAGAATTCAAAATGCAGAGATGCAAAAGCACTTGGGAGTCCTTGTGTAAGATACCGTAAAGGAGTTCGTTGTGAAGAAGGCAAATGCAATGTTGGCATTCATTTCTAGAGGTATCTATATGCTCCTAAAACTCTCATGCTGTGTTTGTCTGTTTGTGACCTCCAATTAGCGCAAACGGTGCATTACAGCGTCACTTTTTTGGCTAAATCAAATTAAAATGCGCTAACTTACAGAATGCAGGCAAAGTTCAGGGTTATATATTCATATAAAATTGCTCATTTGCCAAAAATCAACAGACTGGCTTTCACGCGAGACCCGATCGGCCATCATGGAATTCAGGACGCGATAGCCCGACGCATGCACACAGCCAGCCTCAGCAGCAACACCTACCGGAGCTAAAGGGCAGGGCAGCTCTATTTCAAGGGGTCACATTCTGATAATCACCATCAGCATGTGCAGGATTGGGACAGATCTAACTGCCACGCATCAATAAGAGATAATTAAATCTTATTGTAATGACACCCATAAAACCCTTTGCTGCAGTCAAAGGACAGCGGTGACTATATCACGTCCATTTAGGAGAGCACCAAGCACGTCATCAAGAATAATCAGCATCCTTTGGTGTTAGTGCTTCGTATCTTCTATCCAGCATTAGGGTTAAAAAAAGAATGGTCAGCCTAATTATGCTGCGTGGAAAGAGAAGGGGGATATTATGACGCCAAACGTCATTGGGAAGTGGCAAGGAGAGGGAGAGAGCAAGAATCAGATGAGGCCGGGGCTGCACGACTCTAGGATCAAAGAGTCAGGACAAAAAAGATGAGAGAAGACAGAGGAGGAAAAGACAGAGGAGGAAAGGCATACATGTCTCAAAAATGACAGCAACTGGCATAGGAGGAGAGACGAAGAGACAAAGGAGCTGAGAAATGCACGTCTCCAGAATGACAACGAGAGGCACAAGGGTGGCAGATCAACCAGAAATGATGCCATCAAAAATGTCCTTCGTTAAATGAGGAGGAGCTATATTTGCCTTGCTACGCGTCGTTCTTCTTTAGTAAACTGAGGTTTTCTTCTTCAATTTCCAAAGCAAAGTGATACCAATAGCATTCAGGAAAATTTAATGTTCATTCTGGTCACATCAGACTGCACTACCCTTCCCTCAAAGGGTGCCCCAATGGGTCACCCTGTTGTCTAGTAGAATATAAGAGCAGGGATGTGATGTTGAGGCTGTATAAGGCAGTCGTGAGACCACACTTGGAGTATTGTGTGCAGTTTTAGGTTCTTTATTTTATAAAGTATATATTGACATTGAAAAGAGTTCAGAGAAGATTCACAAGAATGATTCCAAGAATGAAAGGGTTACCGTATGAGGAACGTCTGGCAGCTCTTGGGCTGTATTCCCTAGAGTTCAGGAGAATGAGGGGGAATCTTGTAGAAACATTCCAAATGTTAAAAGGCCTGAACAGATTAGATATGGCAAAGTTAATTCCCATGGTAGGGGATTCTAGGACAAGAGGGCACGACTTCAGAATTGAAAGACGTCCTTTTAGAACTGAGATGCGAAGAAATTACTTTAGTCAGAGGGTGGTAAATCTCTGGAATTTGTTGCCATGAGCGGTTGTGGAGGCCAGGTCATTGGGTCTATTTAAGGTAGAGATAGATAGGTTCTCGATTAGCCAGGGCATCAAAGGGTATGGAGGTGAAAGCAGAGGAGTGGAAATGACTGGAAGAATTGGATCAGCCCATGATTGAACGGCAGAGCAGACTCAATGGATCAAAAGGCCTACTTCTGCTCCTATATCTTATGGTCTTATGGCCTTATAAATTTTATTTTTATCTGCATAAGTACTGGCAGTATAATACCATCTCCCCACCCCACCCCCTTTTAATAAAGCACCTATTCTGAAAACATCAAATAACTGGAAGGATTTACACAGTTAACACAATTTATTTGTATGCCTTTGTATGCATTAAGACATTCTTAATATCATGAAATGTATTAACTAAGATAAAATGTGATAACGTTAGCACCCAGGATCATGAAATGTACTGATTCTTGTCCAATTAGATATTAGGAAAGGTGATGAGTAGTTCAGATGAATTAAGATTGGGACAGAGTAGATAAATGTAGTTATGTGAGTGGTATAAATGGCTTACAATAGAATTGAATATTTTACACACTCTCTCCCCAAGTATTGACCTCCATGCTTAAATGTTGCAAAATAAAATATTTTCAGCATCTTATACAATCATCCAAATTGTGGCCATCACTGAGACCTGGCTAAAGGATGCATGTCTCTGGGAGCTAAACATCCAAGGATACACAGTGTATCGGAAGGATAGGAAGGTAGGCAGAGGGGGAGGCGTGGCTTTATTGGTAAGAAATGATATTAAATCATTAGAAAGAGGTGATATAGGATCAGAAGGTGCAGAATCTTTATGGGTTGAGCTAAGAAATCGCAGGGGTAAAAGGACCCTGATGGCAGTTATTTATAGGCCTCCAAACAGCTGCAGGGAAGTGGACTACAAATTACAACTGGAAATAGAAAAGGCTTGTCAGAAGGGCAATGTTATGATAATTGTGGGGGATTTTAACATGTGAGTAGATTGGGAAAATTAGGTCAGCACTGGATCTCAAGAGAGAGAATTCGTAGAATGTCTGCGAGATGGCTTTTTAGAACAGCTTGTTGTTGAGCCCACTAGGGGATTGGCTGTACTGGATTGGGTATTGTGTAATGAACCGGAGGTGATTAGAGAGATTGAGGTGAAGGAACCCTTAGGAGGCAGTGATCATAACATGATTGAGTTCGCTGTGAAATTAGAAAAAGAGAATCCGAAATCTGATGTGTTGGTATTTCAGTGGAGTAAAGGAAATTACAGTGGCATGAGAGAGGAACTGGCCAAAGTTGACTGGAAAGGGACACTGCGGGAAAGACAGCAGAGCAGCAGTGGCTGGAGTTTATGCGAGAAATGAGGAATGTGCAAGACAGGTATATTCCAAAAAAGAAGAAATTTTCGAGTGGAAAAAGGATGCAACCATGGTTGACAAGAGAAGTCAAAACCAAAGTTAAAGCAAAGGAGAGGGCATACAAGGAAGCAAAAATTAGTGGGAAGATAGAGGATTGGGAAGTTCTTAAAATCTTACAAAAGGAAACCAAGAAGGTCATTAGGAGAGAAAAGATTAACTATGAAAGGAAGCAAGCAAGTAATATCAAAGAGGATACTAAAAGCTTTTTCAAGTATATAAAGAGTAAAAGACAGGTGAGAGTAGATATAGGACCGATAGAAAATAATGCTGGAGAAATTGTAATGGGAGATAAGGAGATGGCAGAGAAACTGAACGAGTATTTTGCATCACTGAGGAAGACATCAGCAGTATACCGGACACTCAAGGGTGGCAGCGAAGAGAAGTGTGTGCAGTCACAATTACGACAGAGAAAGTACTCAGGAAGCTTAATAGGCCAAAGGTAGATAAATCTCCTGGACCAGATGGAATGCACCCTCGTGTTCTGAAGGAAGTAGCTGTGGAGATTGCGGAGGCATTAGCGATGATCTTTCAAAAGTCGATAGATTCTGGCATGGTTCCGGAGGACTGGAAGATTGCAAATGTCACTCCGCTATTTAAGAAGGGGGCAAGGAGGCAAAAAGGAAATTATAGACCTGTTAGCTTGACATCGGTGGTTGGGAAGTTGCTGGAGTTGATTGTCGAGGATGAGGTTACAGAGTACCTGGAGGCATATGACAAGATAGGCAGAATTCAGCATGGATTCCTTAAAGGAAAATCCTGCCTGACAAACCTATTACAATTTTTTGAGGAAATTACCAGTTGGCTAGACAAGGGAGATGCAGTGGATGTTGTATATTTGGATTTTCAGAAGGCCTTTGACAAGGTGACACACGTGAGGCTACTTAACAAGATAAGAGCCCATGGAATTAAAGGGAAAGTTACATACGTGGATAGAGCGTTGGCTGATTGGCAGGAAACAGAGAGTGGGAATAAAGGGATCCTATTCTGGTTGGCTGCCGGTTACCAGTGGAGTTCCACAGGGATCAGTGTTGGGGCCGCTTCTTTTTACATTGTACATCAACGATATGGATTATGGAATAGATGGCTTTGTGGCTAAGTTTGCTGACGATACGAAGATAGGTGGAGGGGCCAGTAGTGCTGAGGAAACAGAGAGTCTGCAGAGAGACTTGGATAGATTGGAAGAATGGGCAGAGAAGTGGCAAATGAAGTACAATGTTGGAAAGTGTATGGTTATGCACTTTGGCAGAAAAAATAAACGGGCAGACTATTATTTAAATGGGGAAAGAATTCAAAGTTCTGAGGGGCAACGGGACTTGGGAGTCCTTGTACAGGATACCCTTAAAGTTAACCTCCAGGTTGAGTCGGTAGTGAAGAAGGCGAATGCAATGTTGGCATTCATTTCTAGAGGAATAGAGTATAGGAGTAGGGATGTGATGTTGAGGCTCTATAAGGCGCTGGTGAGACCTCACTTGGAGTACTGTGGGCAGTTTTGGTCTCCTTATTTAAGAAAGGATGTGCTGACGTTGGAGAGGGTACAGAGAAGATTCACCAGAATGATTCCGGGAATGAGAGGGTAACATATGAGGAACATTTGTCCGCTCTTGGACTGTATTCCTTGGAGTTTAGAAGAATGAGGGGAGACCTCATAGAAACATTTCGAATGTTAAAAGGCATGGACGGAGTGGATGTGGAAAAGTTGTTTCCCATGATGGGGGAGTCTAGTATGAGAGGGCATGACGTAAGGATTGAAGGGCGCCCATTCAGAACAAAAATGCGAAGAAATTTTTTTAGTCAGAGGATGGTGAATCTATGGAACTTGTTGCCACGGACAGCAGTGGAGGCCAAGTCATTGGGTGTATTTAAGGCAGAGATTGATAGGTATCTGAGTAGCCAGGGCATCAAAGGTTATGGTGAGAAGGCGGGGGAGTGGGACTAAATAGGAGAATGGATCAGCTCGATGGGCCGAATGGCCTACATCTGCTCCTTTGTCTTATGGTCTTATGGTCTAAAACACTCCTTGGAATAGGGCAATTATTTTACTTACATATTCCCTGCAAAATCCCTTAACTTTGTTTTAAAACATTATTAGTTTAATTTGTGTTGCAATGTCATTTTGCAATTAAATGCTACCCGAGAGACATGAAGACTTGATATGGGATCCTTGCTGTTCACTAAGATGTCATGTTGGTTATTCCAGAAACTGAGCGGATAGGTAATATGAGGGTACTACCAGTCACACCACAGGTCAGTCTACATAACTGTATTTGCAATTTTGAAGTAATTTTTCCATTTGTTATTTATCACTCAATTTCATATTTTTGCTTATTTTTCTAATTTGACAAATCTATCTAATCAAAATTGACTATAAAATGTTATTTCAATGATATTCATAGTGGATGTTTAAAACCAACAAGAAAACTGTTTATTTTACACTGTTAAGGTTTACAGCATTTATCTCTTATGAGACATACAGAATTATGAAAATAAATTGGGTATAATATGCATTAGGCCAATTCGCACTGGTACATACTGTTGGTTCTGAGCGGGAATGCTGTAATTTGAAGTTTAATTGCAGTTTATCTGGGACCTTAATGCATGTGTTAACTAATGAATAAGTTTTAAACTGATAAACAATCTAAGGTATTGTATAAGTCAATACTCTCCACTGCAGGAGTCCACATGGTGTCCAACATAGAGTCGTAGAGCAATATAACCTTGATACAGGTCCTTCAGTCCAATAAGGCCATGACAAACAGTCCTCCGTCTAATCTGTACAGATTTCCTGTCTTTGGCACATACCCCTCCACGTGCCTCCCCTGCATGTGCCTATCTAAGAGTTTTTTGGGATGATGCTATTGTACCAGCCTAAACCTCTTCCTCTGTCAACTCGGTCTATATACCTCTGTGTGGAAAAAATTGCATCTCAGGTCCTGTCTCTCCCTAAAGCTATTCCTGCAGTTTTGAACTCCCTTACTTTGGGGAAAAGACTTATCACCCACCTTATCTATGTCTCTCATAATTTTAAATACTTCTATATGGTTGCCCCCCATTCTTCGATAGTCCAAGGAATAAAGACCTCAGCTGGTCAGCTTCCCCCAATAACTTAGATCCTCTATTCCTCACACCATCCTCATAAACCTTTTCTGTACTCTTTCCAGTTTAACCATATCTTTCTTGTAACAAGGTAACCAAAACTCCACGTGTGGCCTCACTAGTGACTTGTATAACTGCAAAATAATGTCCCTACTCTTATACTCAGTGCTCTGACTGATGAAAGCCAGATTGCTAAATGCCTTTTTCACCACCTTGTCTACCTATGATGCCACTTTGAATGAACTATGTGCTTTTGTTCCTTGGTTTCTCTGTTCCATTGCACTCCCTAATGCTGTATCATTCATTGTATAAGTCATATGCTAGTTTGACTTTCCAAAATACATTACCTAAACTTATCTATATTGAAACTCATTTGACCACTTCCCTAACTGATAAAGGTCCCCCTGTAATCTACAATAACTTTCTTCACTATCAATAACACCTGTTAATTCGTGTCATCAGCAATCTTACCGATCATGACTTGTGTGTTCACATCCAAATACTTTATATAAATAACAAATACCAAGAATCACAACACCAATCCCTGCAGACCTGATTACCCAGACCAACCTGCCATGCAGGACATTGTGGAAAGCTTTGTTAAAGTCCAAAAAGTCAACAGCAACTTCCCTACATCCATCTACTTTTTTAGCTAGCTCTTCAAAAGAACCCTAAAACATTTATCAAGCATGACTTCCCATGCATAAATCCAAGCTAACCCTTTTAATCAGACCCTGTCTATCCAAATGCTGGTGTCCCTCAGGAATTCCCTCCAGTAACATCTCTATCATTGTTGTCAGGCTGACTGGCCTGTAGTCTGGTGGCTTGTCCTTGCTACCATTCTTAAACAATGGAAAGACATTAACCATTTCCCAATCTTCAGGAACTTCACTGGTGGCAAAGAATGAAGCAAATATTTCTGCAAGAGCCTCTGCAATTTCTTCTCTAGCTTCCCACAAATTCTGAAGTAGCACTTAGTCAGGTCCTGGGAATTAGTTACCTCCTGTGTTTAATAAAATGGCCACTGAGTGTACGTTTATGGTCTTCTGCTGCTGCATATTGTGCATTTAGAGATGGCACTGTTGTGACATGTGGTTACTTGAGTTACTGTCACTCTCGTGTCAGCTTAAACCCCAGTCTGGCCAATTCTTTCTAATTAACAAGCAATTTTCGTCCATAAAACTGCCACTCACTGGATGTATTTTTGGTTTTTTGCACCATTCTCTGCAAACTCTAGAGACTGTTGAGCATGAAAATCCCAGTTCAGCAGTTTCTGAGATACTCAAACCACTCCACCTAGCATCAACAATCACTCCACAGTCAAAGTCACTTAGATCACATTAATTTCCTATTCCAATGTTTGGTCTGAACAACAACATAACCTCTTGACCATGTATGCATGTTTTCATACACTGAGCTGCTGAAACAAGATTGGCTGATTAGATATTTGCATTAGAGAGCAGGAGTATAGGTGTACCTAATAAAGTGCAACTGCATGTGTGTTGGGGATTTTTCCCAGTTTGACCTGCTACAAGATCAGGACTGCAGTTATAAGGTACAAGTGACATTTCTATTATATATGGTTTAACCCTTTTGATGAATATTTATTGCATTCTAACTTTTTTTTAACAATTCATTGGTATTGCCTTCATTTCAATAACTTTTTGATGTCTCTGAAGGAAAGATGTAAAATTACTAAAAATGTCTTAAGAATTTTAACAATTGGCAAAGTTGCAGCTGAAGCTTTAACTTGGGGATAAACTGTGGAGGTAATCAGATCAATTAGTTAATGGGGGCAGTTAGACAGAGGCAAATGGAACAAGACCTACAAGAAGAAGACAGTTAGAGAATGAACACACTGACAAAAGAACATGAAAAGCTGTGAAACGCAGGGCTGATTTACCCCACATGACTGTATCCTGACTAGATAAGCAAAAGTATTGTAGTATTGTAGTATCACAGGCACTGATTTTAAGATCTGGGTGGAGGCATACAACCTTCAGCCCATTATTCATAAACATAATCAAAGTCTGTCCATTTCATACATATGGAGCCATTTAGAAATACTTTGCTGCAAAATCTAAGCAAGTACTATGTATGATACATGAAGTATGCAATATGTTGTGTAATCTTATCTTAATGCATTATAGCAACATCAGCAGTTTAGTTAACTTATATCGAACTTCTTTAAAAACTTCATGCTGAGCTACTGGCTAGAAATTCAATCACTCCAAAATAGGAATCTGGTGTATTCATACTCAGAAATTCCTGAGGACAATGAATAAGTGACGGTAATCTTGATGAAAATGTCCATGCATCCTTTGAGTACACAATGTTGCCTTTAATTTTTAATGAAGGGGTTGTGATTATTTGTGATTCAATTATAATTTCCTGCTGACTTATTCCTGGGCTAATTGATGTTAAGGCTTCAGACATTTGGGGTCATTCTTCATTTAGTACTAGCAAAATGTTAAAATATGTTTTTGAGAGGTTCTAAGGGGGATGGAGCAAGTCTCCTGCTTTATGACTTAAATTTTGGCATCCTGGCCACTGATTCGACATACAGAGCCTATATTCTCTTCATATGAGACTCCTTAATGCAGAAATGAAGAGAAGGGGGCAGGAAGTGGCTGCAGAGATCAGTTCCTGCAGTGAAACTTCACTTAGCTCCTGTTCCCATGGCAATTGTTATAAAGGTGTTCGGCTGTATTAGCGAGAACACACACAGCGATCAGAAACCAAGGGAGGATGATTCATGTTGAGTTCTAGATTCTTATATGGAGCTTGAACCACTTGAGTTCAGCCTATCTCCATGAGGATTTGAGATCCTGGCTCCAAGCATGCTTGTCCGTTCATCTTAAAGCTCCCCACTCAAGCAAGAAAAAACAAAACCTCCTGACCAATGGGACCCATGGGAGGCTGGTCAAGAAGGTTCAGGTGCTTGGCATTCAAGGTGAGGTAGCATACTGGATTAGACATTGGTTTTGTGAGGAAGCCAGAAAGTGGTAGTAGCTGGTTGCCTCTCTGAATGGAGGCCTGCGACTAGTGGAATGCCGGAGGGACCTGTGTTCAGTCCGTAGTTGTTTGTCATCTTATCAACAACTTGGGTGATAATGTGGTTAACTGGATAGGCAAATTTGTGGATGACACCAAGATTGGGGGTGTAACAGACAGCGAGGAAGGCTATCATGGCTTGCAGTGGGATCAGGCCCAGCTGGAAAATTCAGCTGAAAAATGGCAGATGGAACTTAATGCAGACAAGTACAAGGTCTTACACTTCAGTAGGACCAACCGGGATAGATCTTACACAGTGAATGGTAGGGCACTGAGGAGTGCAGTAGAACAAACAGATCTGGGAAACAGTTCCATAATTCATTCAAAGTGGTGTCACAGCTAGATATGGTTGTAATGAAAGCTTTTGGCACATTTGCCTTTCAAAAATCGAAGCATTGAGTACAGGAGATGAGGTGTCATAATGAAATGGTATAAGACATTGATGAGACCTAATTCGGAATATTTTGTGCACTTTTGTTCGCCTAACTGCAGAAAAGATGTAAATAAGTTTGAAAGAGTACAGAGAAAAGTTATAAGGATGTTGCTGGGACGAGAGGAAAGATTGAATAAGTTAGGGCTTTATTCTCTAGAAAATGGAATATTGAGGGGAGATTTGATAGAGGTATAGAAAATCATGAGGGTTATAGATAGGGTAAATGTCAGCAGGCTTTTTCCACTGAGGTTGGGTGGGACTACAACTAGAGATCATGGATTATGGGTGAAAGGTGAAATGTTTAAGGGGTACATAATGAAAAACTTCTTCACTCAAAGGGGTGTGAGAGGGTAGTGTGCAAGTGGGGCATGAGAGTTCAATTTAAATATTTAAGAGAAGTTTGGATAGGTGCATGGATGGGAGGGGTATGGGGGGCTATGGTCTGGGTGCAGCTCAATGGGTCTAGGCAGTTTAAAAGAGTTGGCACAGACTAGATGGGTGGAAGGGCCTATTTCTGTGCTGTATGTTTCTAAGACTATATGACTAAAAGTTCCTTTTACTTATATAGACAGCACTAACAATCCCCATAATGCATGCATTATGTGGCAACTTGGAAGAATCGCACAGATCAGCTACTCTATAATATATAGGACCATCAGAGTAACAGTGCCCTGATCTGATCAGGCAAAGCTGTGCCATTTGTTCACAGAAGAACAATGATGTGTGTCAGCTATGACTTAGAAAACCTCAGCATCCAGATAAACTGCTCTTTTGATGCATACAGTAGAAATAGGAATGCGGTTCATGAGGAATTAGGTTTCAAGATATTGACTACAACTTCCCTTCCTTTCTCAAGTGCTTGGAAACATCTTTTTTGACAGTATGCCTGTATGTAGCTCCAGTCTGAGCAGCATACCCTGCAATATCATTAAAAAAAATAACGACCACGGCAGGAGTAATAACCAGAGAGTTGGCCATGCACCTCGCTCAAACAGTATATAAACTCGTAGCATTCTCATGACTCACCAGCAAGGCTTTAGGCAACCCTGAAGCAATTGTGAAATCATTGCCAAGAACCTGAATTGCATTCTTGTGTACTTTTAAGGGCAATGTGACTGAATATCAATGTTTTTATCAACAAATTCAAAAGTGATATTAATCTGCAAGATTCACACATTTTCGGTCGCAGTAACTGCAAACACGTATCATATATGTTCCAATATAGGATGCAAGTGAGTGATGCCATTCATTATGCAACACTGTTTAGAGGTTTGGTAACTGAAATTGCATCCTTTTTCTTGGTCATTCATGCAGAACTTATTAAGGAAGCACTCCATTCACTGCAATTGCATGAGTTAAAGAGCTACTCGCCCACTTTGCACCTGGATGACAAAAACTGGAAAAATATAACAATTTTAGAGATTTGTGGAACTGGGGAGGATTATGGAAACAGACTGCATATTTGACTCTGAAAACAAACCAGATAAAGCAGTCTTGCCTGTGAGAATGATAAAAATTAGACCCCTGAATGACATTTGCTGGGGCGCCTGAAAAATAAAGTATTTGTTCAATGGCATGAGAAGGTATTTTTTAAGGCCATGGTCTAAATAAGAGGTAAATTAGTTTTATGTTATCCTAAAATCTGTATTCAAGCAGCAAAATCAATATACTTGCTTTAAATAATATCAAAAAAAAACAGCTAATGAAAGTAAAAACATTGTAAGAACAAAGAAGGGACTAGCTGTGTTTAAATATGTATAAAAATAAGAAATTCTAGTTATATCTATATAACTTTAAAGATTGGCATACAGATATACCTCAAGATGAGCACCCTTAATATGAAATTTCAATTATGCCATAATGTGTTTGCATTTTAATATTGAGTTTCAATTTCCAATTATTTTCCTTTAAGTCTTAATTCTATTATTTCTCCATAACTCTTTTAAAACATACCTGCACAGCTATTATTTTCTGAGCATTCTCATGAGAGAAAGCCAGGAACGTTGCCAGCTCCGCTTGACTATAAAGGCCTCGTTGTCTGGAGTAGTCCACTAGTGCTTTATGCATCCTGGTTTGTAGTGCAGAGAGCTGATGGGATTAAAAAAAAGTCAGAGTAGGAGGGGAAATTAATGGCAGTGTTCAAAAAGAATGATGGAGAGAATACAGAAAGCAGTCAATAGCCCATTTTGTACTGTAGAGGCTTGACAGGAATTTTACAGTCTCTTGATTTTTCAGCCCACTCATGTGCATTCAATAGAATCCAGTCACATCTGGCTGCTAGGATGGGGGGTTAATTTTCTCTAAATGCTTCAGCAGTTTTGTTCTAGTTGAGGCGAAACACTGACTGCAAAGCTGATGAGTTAAACATTTCTGTTTCACTCTGTTCCATAAAGGCGACTAAAGGATTTATTTTACCCTTTTGTTTAAAAGCATAGAGCTTTTATGCTATTCAAGCTGTATAAATTGGCCCCACCTAAACTTTAATATGCACAGTTAAAATATATTGATAGGCATGTTAGCTGTTTTTTATTCCTGTAAGGCTTATCATGGCCTAGCAACATGTGCTTTAGTGCATGACAAAACTAAAGAGCATTAAGCAGTCATCAGCTGCTTCAGGAGAACAACAACAGAAAAGAAATTTCTAGAAAAACACATCATCCATCTACCTTGCAATGATAATAAAAGAATAAAATTCAACTGTCCATTTTCAACCACAGAGAATAATACTTTACATAACCTTTTATATCTCTGCATAAATGAAAGGTATGAAGACATATGATATAATATAAAATATATGTGACTTATTGGGCTCCTAATTAGGGTTAAATTATTTTTATAGATTTGGAAAAAATATTTTGTTTGAACCACATACAGTAAGTAGAAAACAAGTTTTAATATTAGATATACATTTATTAAAGTAAGAGTCTATTTTTGTAGGAATATTCCTTAAGGTTAATTGATTTATGTTATCACAGTATATTCGATCAGATTGATGCAAGGCATGCAAAGCATTCAACAGTGAAAATTGAGAAAAATGAGTAAGCATGACATATAACTCCTATGATAGAAAACAATCAACAACAGACAAATTAAAGATGATCTGTTAAGAATTTTAGCAGAAAACAGTTACTGAGTCTCAGAAAATGAAAATGCAACGAATATGGTATTATTTTGTTTCTATATAATTGTTTGGGATTTTGAAATATTAGAATGACGCATGAAATAAACAAGTTTAATTTCAATATTATGGTACTGTTTCTGTGTGACTGAGCAGTCTACAGATACGGCAAAGATGGCCAATATATCACACTGTTTATAACTTACAAATGCACCAGGACACACTGCAAGAGTATGGCAGAGGCAGCTAATTTCACATTTTTCTGCACAAGCACATGAATCGCCAAGGCATAGAAAGGCTATGGACTAAGTGCTGGTTTATGGGCATTTTATGGTCAAGAAATACTGGATTAAAGGACCTGATTCTGTGCTACATGATTATGATTC
Source organism: Mobula birostris (assembly GCF_030028105.1). Lineage (NCBI taxonomy): Eukaryota > Metazoa > Chordata > Chondrichthyes > Myliobatiformes > Myliobatidae > Mobula > Mobula birostris. The sequence goes on along the minus strand of NC_092370.1, from coordinate 54,998,422 downwards.
TGTCCCTCTATGACAGGGGTTCCCAATCAGCAGTCCATGGACCCTTTGCTTAATGGTATTTGTCCATGGCATAAAAAAGGTTGGGAACCCCTGCTCTATGACACTGTTTTGCAAGATTCAATGGTACAGTTCTATACAAATATGATCAGGAGGTGTACGGGAATAAGATAGATAATTTGGCTGAGTGCTGTCACAGTAACAATCTTGAACACAATATCAGTGAAACCAAGGAATTGATAGTGGACTTTAGGAAGGAGAAATTGAGTGAACACACACCTGTCCTCATGAATGGATCAAAAGTGGAAAGAGTGAGCAGTTTCAAGTTCCTGGGTGTCAACATCTCTGAGAATTTACTCTGGGCCCAATATATTGATGCAATTACAAAGAAAGCATGACCACGAGTTTGAGTCACCAAAGCAACTTGCATATTTCTACACGAGTACCACAGAGAGCTTTCCAACTGGTTGCTTCAGCACCTGGTATAGAGGAGCAACCACACAGGATCAGAAAAAGCTGCAGAAATTGTAATCTCAGCCACCTCCATCATGGACACTAGCCTGCCCAGCATCCAGGACACCAGCCTGCCCAGCATCCAGGACACCATCAAACTGTGATACCTAAAAAAGGTGACATCCATCATTAAGGACCCCCATCACCCAGAATATGCCCTCTTCTCATTGCTACCATCAAGGAGGAAGTACAGGAGCCTGAAGATATACACTCAATGTTTCAGGAACAACTACTTCTTCTCTGCTAAAAAATTTCTGAATAGACAATGAACCCATCAACACTACCTTAGCATTTTCTTCTCTTCTTTTGCACTACTTATTCAATTTAATTTAATATATATTTCTTACTGTCATTTATAGTTTTTATGTATTGTAATGTATTGCTGCTGCAAAACAACGTATGCTAGTGATATTAAACCTGATTCTGATTTTGATTCTGAATGGAATGTAATTGAAACTGAACAAATAAAGTCACCTCAAAATTTGTGAGCAAAGTAGGTACAGTATTCAAAAATATGCTGAGTATTTTAAAGTTAGATAGAAAAGCGTGATCATAAGGTATTTAGGTCATTTTTTATTTTTTTTATGGATCTCAGATGGAACCTTAATCAGATAAGAATAATTATGTAATTTTATATTTTCAGCAGATTAATCAATGAGTTGCTATGGTCCCCAACCTTTTTTTGCACCGTGGACTGGTTTAATATTGATAAACCGACGGGGTGGGTGGGGTGTTCAATTTCAACGGTACGTGACAGGGAATGAGGAAAGCTGCAGCTGACTCATATCACCAAATCATATCGTTTCCTCACGGCCCAGTAGCACATGCTTTGCAGCCCGGTGGTTGGGGACCACTGCTCTAGCTGTTTGAAGGACATTAATATTTCTTTTAGTCATACCTACTTATCAACAATGGGAGCTTCTATAGGTTGAGGTTTGATCTTATCTGAGGTATTAAGAGTGAATAGTAAGGCAAAGTCCTACACATTTCCAGAGCTGCACACTCCTCCACTCTTCTTGATCATGTTGATCTGCCTGATACCCAGTTCTTGAAGAGAACTTCAATAGCTGCCAAAAGGATGCAGATATTATGACGCACTGCTCCTATTTCAAAGAACAAGCTTACTTGTATGATTCCGATGTACTGCCAATGTTATCTGTGCTGTAATTTAGAATTACATGGTGTTCAATGTTTTGGGTAACTGGCACTATTTGTGTAAGCATGTATTGCACTTCATAAACAGCAGATGATTTATGGCTGTATGACAACAGAAACTTACTGAAAGAACAGAAAAAGAGGGGCTGCATAGTTTTCTTATGATATACTGGAGGCACTGGTGAAGAGATCTATCCAAAGCAGGGGCCCCAACCTGGGGTTCACAGACTCCTTATGTAATACTATTGGTCCAGGGCATAAAAAAGGCTTGGAACACCTGATCCAGAGAGAATCAGAAAGCCCTCTCATGAGTTTGATTTAAGGCATTGGAACTAGATAATTGCTGCACTCAAAACCAGAGTCACACTCCGAAAACATGTCACTAATATGCACTGTCAATGACCTTACATGCATGATCAAGGTCAGTGAATGCAATTTCAAGGGTCAGATTCACCTACTGCATCACTAGTTCTAGCCATTGTTCAGAACACTACACTGCCAGCAATATCAATCAATCAAGACTTACCTAATGTTCATATGCTCCAGCACACGCTCAAACACTTAACATTGTTGCAAGCTTCACACCCATGTCTCAAAGCAGAAACATACCGCAATCTATTTAGACGTGACAAGTACTTTATCTAAAGACTTTGAACAACAAATACAAATGATAAGATGATGCCGATGAGTGGTGACTGTTTGCATGCAGCTCTGATGGGAATCATCAAAAATTCCCGTTTAGGACTACTACAGATGAAATCCAGTCACAGCCATGGGTACTTCAGTAAGCAATATAATTTTAAGACTTCAAAAAATGTATCAATCCTCAAAATCTATAGACCCCAGACAGCAGCCTCAGGTTGCGACTGCAGTTGCCCTTTTTAGAAAATCGAAGCAGGAAAGGCGTGCTGGACTATAGGTACAATTGAAACACAGAGGCCTTAGACCCCACCCCCCCCCCCACTCCCAACTATCCATCTGACAAATGTACAGTCTCTGAAAAATAAAACTGAAGACCATAGAGCAAGTTTGCAGTACTAGAGGGACATCAGATACTGCTGTGTACTTGACTCCATGGAAACATAGCTCACCTCCGCCATTTCAGACACAGTGCTTCAGTCTGATGGCTTTACCATTCTCTGTGAAGACAGGTCAGTTGAGTTTTTTAAGGATTGGTGGGGGGGGATAATCTTCATGATTAAATCAGCATGGTGCTCAGACGTGTGGTTCCAACTCAGTCCTGCTCACCTGACCTGAAACATCAAACAGTCAAGAGTAGCCCATTATACCTGCTGAGGGAATTGTCCACCACCAACCTGGTAGCAGTGTAAACACCACCTGAAGCCAACATCAGGAAGGCACTTGAGGAGCTGAGCACCATGATCAGCAATCACAAAACACCACACCCTATCATTGTGGGGTATTTCAACCAGGCCAGCTTGAAGAAGTCTCTGAACAACTGAACAATTATCACCAACATATCACCTGTAGAACCAGAGGAGGCAATATACTTGACCACTGTTATACCACCAACAAGAATGCTTACCATGCCAACCCAGGCCTGTACTTTAGAAAGTCTGATCACCTGGCTGTACTTCCACACCTGGCATATAGGTAGAGACTAAAAACTGCAGGTCCAGTGGTAAGGACCAAGAAGTTATGGTCAAGGGAAGCAGAGGAGCGCTTACAGGACTGCTTTGAGTGGGTGGACAGGATGATATTCAGGGATTCATCTTCAGATCTAAATGAATACCCACTGTTATCATTGACGTCATCAATACCTGTGGGATGAGAGTGTGTCTTTGAGAACATACCAGATATACCCAAACCAAAAGCCATGGATAAATCAGGAGATTTGTAGTCTGCTGAGGGTTAGATCTGTGGTATTCAAGACTGGTGATCCAGAAATTTACAAGAATTCCAGGTTTGAACTATGGAAGGCTATTTTATGAGTGAAACTCTGATTGAAGTTGGAGACGGTATCGGATGCATGTCAGCTCTGGCTGGGTTTGCAGACTATGACATCCTACAAGACAAAACCTAACAATATGAATGGCTGTGATGCTTCACTCTCAGAAGAGCCAAATGCCTTTTAAACAGGCTTTGAATGACAGAATAAAACTTCACCTGTGTGAGTCCCTGCAGCATCTGATGGCCCTGTAATCTTTGTCCTGGAAATTGATGTCAGAATATCTTTCATGAGGATGAATCCTGGCAAAACATTAGGGCCTGATAGTGTACCTAGTAGGATACTGAAAGTCTGTGACAATCAACTGGCTTAAGTGTCCATGGACATCTTCAATTTCCCAATGCTGCAGTTGGAACTTCCCACCTGTTTTGAAAGGGTAGCAATCACACAGGCGCCCAAGAAGAGCATGGTGAGCTGCTTTAAAAACTACTGGCCAGTTGCACTCACATTTACTATGATGCACTGCTTTGAGAAGCTGGTCATGGTAGAATCAACTCCTGCCTAAGCAAGGATCCAAACCTGCTGCAATTTGCTTATCTCCACAATAGGTCTACAGCGTATGTAATCTCATTCATTCTCCATTCAGCTTTGGTTCACCGGACAGTAGCAATACCTACAGCAGGCTGCTGTTTATTGAGTACAGCTCAGTGTTCAACACCTTCATACTCCTAGTAGAAATCAATAAGCTCCAAAACCTGACCTCTGTACCTCTCTCTGCAACAGGATCCTTGACTTCCCCACCAGGAGACCACAGTCTGTGCGGAAATAACATCTCCTCCTCGCTAACAATCAACCCTGGCAGATCTCAAGGATATATGCTTAGCCCACTGCTCTACTCTCTCTACATCCATGAAAAGATTGTGTGGCGTGGCACAGTTCAAACACAACTTATAAATTTGCTGATGACACAACTATTTTTGCCAGAATTTCAGATGGTGAATATATATCAGCTGGCTGAGAGATGTCAAAACAAACCTTGAACTTAATGTTAGTAAGTTAATGTTAATTGATTGTGGACTTCAGAAAGGGGAAGTTGCTCATCAAGGGATCAACAGTGAAAAGGATGAGCAGTTGTAGGTTCCTGAGTTCATCTCTGAAGATCTAATGCAGATACAAAGAAGGCATGCCTGTGGCTATACTTCATTAGGAGTTTGAGGAAACTGGGAATATCTCCAATGACTCTTGCAAATTTCTACATATGTACCATGGACAACATTCTAACTGGTTGCATCTCTCTCTGGTATGGAGGGGCCATTGCACAAGATCGGCAAGGACTAAAAATGTTGCAAACTCAGCCAGCTCCATCTTGGGTACTGGCATCCCCAACATCAATGCCTTAAAGGTGGCATCTATCATTGAGGACCCATATTACCCAGGACATGCCCTTTTCCTCATTGCTACCATCAAGGAGGAGCCTGAAGACACAATGTTTTATGAACAGCTTTTTCCCCACCGCTATCAAATTTCTGAATGGACGATGAATCCATGTACATGACTTCACTGTCTTTGCAGTACTTATTTAAATTAATTATATATATATTTCTAATTGTAATATATATATTTTTATTGTCTATTATAACGTACTATAAAGCAACAAAGCAACATATTTCAAGACACACGCCAGTATTACTAAACCTCGTTCTGATTCTGAAACACACTTGTGCATATGCTTGAATATGGTCGTCAGCAAACAAAGTAAGTAGCATCTAATTGAAAGCACAAAAATACTCATGTGAATAAGATGGCACAACTATAAGTACTGTGTAAATTAGTAAGACCAATGTCAACAAAAGAATTGAATTTGAAGATTCAGTATCTTCATATTTAATCCTCCTCATATCCCATTTCAGCAACATCCAAAGATCTCTAGTGATATACAAGCTGCAGATGGTGTAAGCATTGCTCTTCATCTCCCCCTAACCTTGCAAAATGATTGTGCATTTAATCTTTAAGACAGCCTTGAACTGTGATCAGGCAGGGAGTGGTAAAAGAACACCATCATTTAGTTCACACTTGCTGTCAGGATCTCAACATTGAGATTAATTATCTTAAGATTTCATAATAAAAATGAATCCCACACTCTCAGATAAATTCTCAGCAATTGGTGATGAAGAAGAGAAAGGTAGTTGGATCTGTTACTTCATGCTGAGGTTCCTCAATGTTGATATCCTGAAGTTTGGATGACTGGACTCTAACAACCTCAACATAGTGCTAAATGTGATTAGATAATCTGAAGTGTTTCCAATAATCCATGTTGACTTCATTTTTGATGGCATTTTCAGTCCAATATGTCCATTCTGTGCAAAGTAATTTACACTTTTGGAAACCAGCCCTTTTGTAAATAGGATGTTAGCTACAACAAGGGGTCCTGCTTGATTATTATTGGCAGGTCCCCATTACATTGCGAACAACTGAGAGTAGGCCGATAGAATGGTAATTGCCGAGTTTGGGCTTTTGAGTAATTTTACTGTTTTGAAGGAAACCAGTAATGTAGATTACTAAAGACACGGCTAATTTTGGAGCAAAGATATTCAAAGATACAGTTGGAACCTAGAGCCTTTGTGACCAAAAGTGATCACATTTATTGCTTGCCCTAAATCAGAGATAATGCTTGAAAGTTGGGAAGTACTGTCCTTTCCTGCACTACTGAAGTATTGCCTCCCCATAGCTTGATAAAGGAACAGAATGTTTCATTCTTCTCACTGAGATTTCAACCTTTCATCCAGTTAACCAAGCCACCCACTTACAACAATTCTTCCCCACTCTCCAATTAATAGGGAGTGATCATAACTGATTTAATTATTAGCGAAAACAAAGAGCAAACTGCTGGAGGAACTCAGTGGACCAGGCAGCAACGTGGAGGGAAAAGAATTATTGACACTTTGGGTCAAGATCCTGAGAGAGGAGAGCCAATATAAAGAGATAAGGGTTACAAGTCACCTGCAGTCCTAATGACACACTCTCTCCCTTCCTGCTTACCCCTCTCTGCTCTGAGATCACCACTCTCACTACCTCACCCATCTGAGTCCACCCTTCCATTATCATTGAGCTTGGATTGCTCCAAGCATCCAGCCAACTTGGTGAGATGGAGAGGGCTTTGGACGGGTCGGCCCAGGCTTATCGGGAAGCCAAGATCTAGGCCCTAGTTCATGGCACTATCCAGTGCTTGGACAATTTAAATGTCGGCCCAGATAGACAGGAAGCCCATGTGTCGGGTACAGAGGCGATGGTCGTACTGATTTTGCTCCTCTCCTATGAATATTCATTCTTTCTCGGTGGCACTATGGCTATGAATGATCTGGCTGTTTTGTGTTTCTGCCCTGCTGGTGTGTAAACTGAGGATGGAGGCTTGGCTTGGGCCCACTGTGGCTGCTCCAGGAGTAGAACTGGGACTCATTCTGGTTCGGGATGCTGTTGGTTTGCTTCTATTGTTTGCACAATGTGTTTTTTCCCTCTCTCTCTCTTTCTTTTTTCTCAACTCTCTCTATACCCATGACTGTGTGGCTAGGCATAGCTCAAATACCATCTATTAACTGACTGATGATACAACCATTGTTGGTAGAATCTCAGACGGAGACAAGAGGACATACAGGAGTGAGATATACCAACTAGTGGAGTGGTGTCGCAGCAACAACCTTGCATTCAACATCAGTAAGATGGAAGAGCTGATTGTGGACTTCAGGAAGGGTAAGACAAAGGAACACATACCAATCCTCATAGAGGGATCAGCAGTTTCAAGTTCCTGGGTGTCAAGATCTCTGAGGACCTAACCTGGTCCCAACATATCGATGCAGCTATAAAGAAGGCAAGACAGCCACTATACTTCCTTAGGAGTTTAAAGAGATTTGATATATCAACAAAAACATTTGAAAACTTCTATAGATGTACTGTGGACAGCATTCTGACAAGGTGCATCACTGTCTGGTATGGCGGGGCTACTGCACAGGACTGAAAGAAGCTGTAGAGGGTAGTAAATTTAGTCAGCTCCATCTTGGATACTAGCCTACAAAGTACCCAGGACATCCTCAAGGAGCGGTATCTCAGAAAGGCAGCATCCATGATTAAGGACCCCCAGCACCCATGGAACACTCTTTTCTCATTGTTACCATCAGGTAGAAGGTACAGAAGCCTGAAGGCACACACTCAGCGATTCAGAAACAGCTTCTTCCCCTCTGCCTTCCGATTCCTAAATGGACATTGAACCCTTGGACACTACCTCACTTTTTTTAATATATATTATTTCTGTTTCTGCATGATTTTAATCTATTCAATCTACATATTTTGTAATTGATTTACTTATTTATTTTTTCTTCTATATTATGCATTGAGACTCAAGGAAGTCATTCCTGCCTGTGGCTATCAAACTTTACAACTCCTCCCTTGGAGGGTCAGACACCCTCAGCTAATAGGGTGGTCCTGGACTTATTTCCATCTGGCATAATTTACATATTATTATTTAATTATTTATGGTTTTATATTGCTATACGTACTCTATTCTTGGTTGGTGCAACTGTAACGAAACCCAATTTCCCTCGGGATTAATAAAGTATGTCTATCTATCTATCTATTGCATTGAACTGCTGCTACTAAGTTAACAAATTTCACAACACATGTCAGTGATAATAAACCTGATTCTAATTCTGATTTCTTTCCACAGTGGTTTTTGGTCTTTTTTTTTAAATTGAGTCATTTGGTTTCTTGCTTTGTGGCTGCCTATAAGCAAACAAATTTCAAGGTGTATAATTTATACATTATTTGTTAATAAACGTGCTCTGAATCTTTGAACGTTTTCCCTCTTTGAGCCCAGCTCCAGCCTCTACTGATCATTCACCATCTTCACCAACACCCCCTCTTTGATGCTGAGTTGTCAGTCTTTATCATCTTCCATCTCCCATCAAGAAGGCTTTAAACCCGTCTGCTCATACTGAAAAATACATTCAGTTTCCTACCACTCATGTATTTGGCAGAATTTGTTCTTACCCTGAACAATTTCTCCTTTGATTCCTCTCACTTCTTACAAATGAGAGTTGTAGTAATGGACACCAATACGGCCTCTTGTTATGCTTGTCATTTTGTTGTCTAAGTGCACTTGCAGCCTCTTATATTTGCATTGTTCTATTTCCTAGAATTAATCCTTTGGCTCAGTCCCTTGATCATTTACACACTGGTCCTTGGTATCAAAATCCTAAGAAATAACATCAGGTTCCATATTTATGTTGATGACCCTAAACCTTATCCAGCATGAAGTTCTGCTGTTGGATTGCCTGTCAGGTAACACTGGACAACAAAGATTTTGCATCCTGAATACTTTTGGGTGTATCTTATGGTTTTTGGGCTGGTCATCATGAAAATCACCATGAACTTTTCCTATCACACACTCTCCACACTATCCTTTTAAAATCACCAATATTTGTTATTTCAATTCCTAATTCAAGTCAATTAAAATGGTGCCCTCAACGTAAGCTGAAAAATTTTCTATCTTCTACAGGCATGCCTAGGTAGGGTGGATGCTGCATGGCAGGGCAGGTTTTTGAAAAGTTATAAATTTCCATGAAGGATTTCGATATTTGAGACAAATGTTTGCCAAAATAACTGATGCTAAGATTAAGATTGGTCCACAAATCAAACAGGTCATCAATAGCAGGCAATTCAAAGAACTTCTTGTGGGATTGGAGAAAAATTACATGGAAGGCATTCAAGGATGTTGTTGAAAATTTTCTTAGCACCAAACTACATGCAGCTGGTTGACAGCATGCTTCAAGCAGACAAAACCATGAAGTGCAACATGTCACTAAAAGGCTTATTTTCTGCATTCCCATAGACTTCTTCCCTGCAAATCTTGGTGCTGTCAGTGATGATTCACCAGGACATTGCGGTCATGAGAAATGGTATCAGGGCAACTGAATCCATCAATGCTGGCTGATTATTGTTGGACACTTAAGTGAGAAGCCTCAGACACTGAGTACAAATGAAAATCATCAACAAAATATTCTTAACTTAGTTGTCAGCAAAGTGTCAACACCGTTATGGAATTAAACACGTTATATTCAATGGAACTTAACTTATTGCTTCTCCAAGTTCCTGCATGATAAAGTAATCTAAAGTTATATTTGCATTCAGCTTCAAGAGGTCTGTCATTAACAAAATAAAATTCTGAAGTAGTAATACTTCTGAAAAAAAAAATTGTAGTTAGTCTTAGACTTCCAAAAATGAGTCCCATATCCACTACCAATTCCATATATTGATCAGTTATTCCATCTCTTGAAAAAAAACTGCAAGTGCTGCAAATCTAAAATAACAACAGAAAATCCTAATTAGTTAGGCCACATCTGTGGAAAGAGAAAAAGAGCTCTTTGAAGTGAAAGTTTAATTCAATTTCTTCGTAAACAATACAGCCTGTGCTGTCTGCAGCGTATTTTACCTAAATTATTTTCCTTACTTCTGAGCAAAAGTACCATCTTCATATACTCTCCATCACAGATGAATACTATCTCAATTTTCTATCTACATCCTGCTTTAACCTCTGACATTAAAACCTTTTTTGCACTTTTTTATATGCAAGTCTGCCTATTGGGTTTATCTTATGGTCAAACTATAATCCTTCAGGTTTCATAGTTCTATGATTTTCCAAAACCCTCATGCCATGTTACAACTTGTATCATCCCTGTTATTAGAGGTCAAATTAATCCCAAATTCAGCAACAATTTAAAACCTCTCAGCCCTGTCCATGTTTTCACTATTATCTGTGCCCATACTCAACACCTACTCAAAATTCTTTCATCATTAGCATTTTGCACCTATCTCATTTCTTCAACATGGACACTTCAGCTGCTAGTTTGTTGGAGTTATCTATTGTATCCAGTGCTTCTTCTGCCGCAGACTGCAAATGGCAAGACTTTCAGTGGTTACCTATTTCAATTCAACTTCCCATTCCCATTCTGACATGTCCGTCCAGGGCCTCCTCAACTGCCACAATGTAGCCAAACTCAGGTTGAAGGAGCATCACATCATATTCTTTCTTGATAGCCTCCAACCTGATGGCACGTACATTGATTTCTCCAGCAGCCTGTAATCACATACTCCTCCCACTTCTCTCTTTTTCCATTCCCATTCTGGTTTGCCTCTCTCACCTTTTCTTCTTGTCACCTGCCCATCACCTTCCTCTGGTATCCCTCTGCCTTCTCTTTCCTCCATGACCACTGTTCTCTCCTATTAGATTACTTCTTGTTCAGCTCTTTATTTCTACACCCATCACCTCCTAGCTTCTTGCCTCACGCACTAACTTTCCACTCACCTGGTCTCACCTATGACCTGCCAGCTTGCATTCCTTCCGCTCCTCACCTTCTCATTCTGGCTTCTGCCCCCTTCCTTTCCAGTCCTGTTGAAGGGTCAAAATGTTGACTATTCTTTCCCCTCCATAGATGCTGCCTGATTTCTTCTAGGGTGCATCACAACTTGAATGGAAGCTGTCCTGTCCAAGACTGGAAGAAGCTGCAGAAAATCGTGAACACAGCCCAGCACATCACACAAACCAATCTTCCGTCCTTGGACTCACTTTACACCACACGCTGTCGGAGCAGTGCTGACAGGATAATCAAGAACACGACCCACCCAGCCAACACACTTTTCATCCCTCTTCCCTCGGGGAGAAGGCTCAGGAGCCTGAAGACTCGTATGGCCAGATTTGGGAACAGCTCCTTTCCAACTGTGATAAGACTGCTGAACGGATCCTGACCCGGATCTGGACCGTACCCTCCAAATATCCAGACCTGCCTCTTGGTTTTTTTCTTTCCCTTTTCTATTTTCTATTTATGATTTATATTTTAAATTTTTAATATTTACTATTGATTTGTACTCCAGGGAGCGTGAAGTGCAGAATCAAATATCACTGTGATGATTGTACGTTCTAGTATCAATTGTTTGGCGACAATAAAGTATAAAGTATTTGCTGAGTTCCTCCAGCATTTTGAGTGTGTTGCTCAAATTTTCCTGTATCTGCAGAATCCGTTGTGTTCATAAGGCGTGAACTAAAATTCGATTCCTAAGACTGTCCATTTCTCAAAACCTTTCTCAACTTCATGAGACTTATATGGTACAAATTAAGAATGTTAATTGTTTCTCCACAGATGTTGTCTGATCTGCTGAGTATTATCAGCATTTTTACACTGATTTCCCTATGATTACTCTTTATTTAGTTGTTAAAGAAGATTAGATGTTGTTCTTATTCCTATGGGGGGACATTTGATTGGTAGAGGAGAAATATCTAGATGCAGCCAAACCTAAAGAAAGCTTTTTTTTCCTGGAGGGAGCAAGTACTATAAGCACTGCTACTGGAAGCCTTTTTTTTTTGTTTTCATAAAAGCATAAAAGATTTTAAGTATTAAAGCTATACATAATGGAGAAGTAAAATTTGGCATTAGATTATTTAATATTTCTATTCCTCTATTGCACTATTTATTTATCTTCATAACTTACAATTTTTATGCCTTGCACTGTACTGCAGCAAAACAACAAATTTAATGACATATGTCAGTGATAATAAACCCTATTCTGATAATGCAGAGTCTGTTGAGTCTTTTATGCATTTGCATTATAACACTATTAATGGTAATCTTTGCTCACCTGTAGCAAAACGAATTTCCCTGATGATAGAAATAATCGGACTGGCTAACAACAGCATGGCTTATTCCTGTTTAACTATATCCTGTGCTAATTAATTACCAACAGTTAGTAAAACAAAATCTATGATCCAAGATTAGAAAATCCTTTTCAATATTTTTCAATGTTAACAGATTATAAGCAATTTTATATAAATAAATGAAAAAAACATATAAATTAGCTTAGCCACAAAAGGCATTCCATTCAAAACATGAAACTCTTAGGATTTATTTTTACGAAAATGTCAGTTGAAAATGTCAGTATACCTACTGTGCTAAAAGAGAAAGCTCATTAATGAATTATGTTAATTAGACAATTTATTATGGAAGTTAGATCAATTAAATTTTCATTTATTTCAAAAATGATACTATATCTTCAAGAAATTTGAAGGGTATTTTCAACATTTTACAGAATAATACTTAAATATTCCAATTATAGACAATTTACATATGTAGATTAGAGACTATCTTTCATGATGTTTCCAATAATTTAAATAATACCGTTGCTGGGTTGCATAATAGGACAACGTTCAGTCATATCAACACAAAATTCATTGGGAATTTATTGGAAATGCAAAACCACATTTATGCAGTAAGAAATTGCCTATTATAATTTGCCTCTATATATTTTATTACAGTAAAGGATTATTAAAGTTATTTTACTTAAATTTATACAGTTACTTGTAACATACAGTAAAGGGGGCTAAAATACAAAGTATAGATCAACCAAACTTGAAACACAAAGTAATCAGGCCATGGCCGGAAGAGTTATCTGAAGATTAAATAGCACAGACACTGGTTGTAAATTTAAACATTTAGGTACAATTATTTTCTTTGGCTTTTTGCAAAGCATTATCTTTTTACATTTTTAACTAAAGTAAAGTTTCTATGGCTTTAGAAAATCTGCATGTTAAGGAAGGGATGTTTTGCTTTGGTAATATAGTTAATGAGTCTAAAAATATTCAGTATAATAATTCTGTCAAAGCCCCCACAGTCTTTTCAATGAGCAGACTCCTGCAGGATTCCAATGGGGAGCCAAGTAATGAGCTTTCAGTATTCGCTCCCACATCGTCCAAGCGAAATATGCTTGGGCTTCCATGGTTCCACATCATTAGTAACATGAAACAAAGACACATGCTTGACTTTAACAAGCAAGTGAAGCAACTGACTTATTAGCCCGTTATGTACATAAACTTAATTTAAATGTGACAAAAGAGTTTGAACAAAAAATATATAAAATTTTATATAAATTAATGAAATCAGTGTCTTAAGATTTAAGGAGAAAAATGGAAGAATAAGAGTTCAGCTAAGGTGGACTACGACTGTAAAAGGAGCTGGCGTACCAACAGAAACAATTGGGAAATTACATTATATCTTCATTAATTACATACACTTATGCAATTACATTCAAACAATATTATATACAGGAGACAAGATTTAAACACCTGGCTGATTTGGGTTAGTCTCTCTCTCTGTTGACTAATAAGACTACCAATGATTTCCAGTGCCGTACCATTGTTTGTTGCAATTCTATAATGGGGCCACAAAACAAAAAAAGACTGCCTATCAATATTTGAAAAGTACATTTGAATTCTTTTTTTCCCTTCTCAGCAGAGTTACTTAAAAAAAAAACAATTCCAGGATTGCAGGGTTCTGGTTTACTGAGGTTGTGGCATATCCCAGTGAGGTATAACTACAGCAAAATAAAGACGAAGAAAAACATATTCAGCCTCCATGTTCAGGAAAATGGATAAACAGAAACAAATTATAAAGGATTAAAGGCTATGAATTTGTCAGCACTGGGAAAGTTGTGCTAAAACAGCTTTTAGTAGAGGCGCAGTTGGTTAATGGGGGGGATTTTAGGCAAAGTCTCCTAGCAGGTAAAGTTGTGACCTTAAAGATCATCATACGAAACAAAATATGTACTCCAAATTTTAGTGTTGCCAAAGGTTTTTCCTTGGTTATTTTTGATATTTTGAAGTTCCTGGAGGAAATCAGGTTACAGGGAAGCGCAGGTGGTAAGTGTGAGGGTGTACAATTAAGCAATCCTAAAACCATAAAACATAGGAGGGAATTAGACCAATCAGCCCATCGAGTCCCCTCCTCCATTTTATCATGGCTGCTCCTGGATCCCATTCAACCACATACACCTGACCTCTCACCATATCCCCTGATGCCCTGACCAATCAGGGATCCATTAACTTCTGCTTTATATATACCCATGAGCTCCACCGCAGTCTGTGGCAGAGCATTCCACAGATTCACCACTCTATGGCTAAAAAAAATCCTTCTTACTTCTGCTCGAAAAGGTCGCCCCTCAATTTGGAGGCTGTGCCCTCTCCTTCTGGATACCCCCACCAGAGGGAACATCCTCGCCACATCCACCTTATCTAGTCCTTTCAGCATTTGGTAAGAATCATTAATGGAGAAAAAAGTAAAGGATGTCAGTGGAAGGATGCACAAGGCATCAAATTTTGAATGATGACGAAATAGATCAAGCAGCGTTAGAAATCAATCAAGTTGATGGTGGTGGATTCAAGTATGTGATCAGGTGATAGGTTGACAGAGACAGACAATCTAACAGGTTTGCGCAAAAGGGACAATGCTTTCAATAATCCTACAACAGTAGGTTCCTGAAAGTAACGGGACCTGCAGCTAACAGCAAAGGCCAAGTGAAGACCTATACATCAAGCAACACACATCAAAGTTGCTGGTGAACGCAGCAGGCCAGGCAGCATCTCTAGGAAGAGGTACAGTCGGTTCGTCAGGACTAACTGAAGGAAGAGCTAGTAAGAGATTCCTTCAGTTAGTCCTGACGAAGGGTCTCGGCCCGAAACATCGACTGTACCTCTTCCTAGAGATGCTGCCTGGCCTACTGCGTTCACCAGCAACTTTGATGTGTGTTTCTTGAATTTCCAGCATCTTCAGAATTCCTCATGTTTGCACCTATACATCAAGATTATTTATTAAATTAAACCTGCTTTGAACTCCATGCCAATTTCCTTTCTGGACTTCTTTTAGCCCAAGATCCACTTCCTAACAGATTCAGGTGGACAGCATCACTGCTGCATCACCTCAACCTCAGATTAACAGTGAAACCAAGATCCAAAATTTAAGGCAAAATACCAACCTATTCCTGTGAGAGTCTGAGTCAACAGTTGAATAAAAAAAACTGGGACAAGTGGAAGCATAGTGGGATCAAACACAGTAAGTGATTGCCTCATTTTAATGTGTGACCCCACAAATATTCCTCCCCAATTTTCTGAAGGAATTAATATCATCGCCCAATTAATTGTTAACTGATTTTGAAGTTTTTGCCTCAATTGGTCTAACTAGAAAACTGCTTCATACAATGAACACTCTATCTGAGAATGTATTTCCTGAAAGATGCTATTTCTCAGTTGATACATTTTCACTCCCTCCCTTCAAATGCCATGGATAAGGTAAGGGATATCACCACTAAGGAAGGTCTGAATGCAAATTTCAGTCATAGATTCAATGTGAATGGTTTTTCAATTTGCAACACGAGTACTTACTTGTTTGTAAAGCAACTTGGTAGGTTCCAAGGTATTGAAAAGAGTGACTGAATGACAAATAACCATGGTGAGAAATGTCATTAGCAGGGCAACAAGAAAAAGAAGGAAAGAATCTATGTGGGAAACAGAGTTTAGTTACTTGAATGTTACATAACTTATAACATGAATAAGATTGCTGGACAGTTAAAATTAAGGAAACTACCTAAATACAAAAGCAGGAAGAGCATGTTTCCTGTGATAGCAGCAAGCAAGATCCGTATAGCAAAATGCCCTAAACTCTGCTGAATAGCACAAAGTACTATAGCAGCATAGATGTGAATTGTTAATAATATATCTACTGCCTTTCTGAGAAATGAGTCAGACTCCCTTTTCTGGTCTGGCCTCATTGTGACACTGACTTGCGGTAATATGGTTGATACTGAATTGCCCACAGAAGAGAATGAAAAAGCACTTTACAGCATCATAACCATTATCTTAACATAGAAGAATGGATAAAACCAGATGGAATACCTGGGCAATTTGGTCAATAAGCTTATCCCAGTTGACTTGACCAGAGCCCCCTCATACACATATCTGGACTGCACCTTAATTAGGAGAGATGTCCAAGATACCATGAAGAAAGATCGTGATATAGTTGTACTCACAGAAACACAGCTTAAAAACAGTGTGCCTAAATTCCACATAATAAGCTCTGGGTACATATAGGTGGAAGAGCATAGACCTGAGAGTCATCAATATTGACTCTAGACCCCATAAAAGCTCATTGCTATGTGTCAAATATTGGCAAGGCAGACAAAAGAAATATTTCACCATATTCAGAAACACTTGGTAGAAGCACTGAAAGTAGCAAAGATGCAGGATACACTCTGGATGGGGAATGCATTTTTCTTCAACAGGCGTGCTATGGTAGTTCCATTGTTGTTAAGTACTGAAGGGTGCAGTTGACTGTCTACAGTAGGTAGTAAATCAATCAATGAGAGAAGTAATTCTACCTAACCTTGATTTTACCAAGGTTAGTGTACTACTATCTATTACAGCATTGGTAGGACTGAGAAACCAAGAAACACTCAACAATTAGCTGTGCTTCTATTGCAGTACACTCATTTCTAACAGACAATGTGGGAATTGACTGGGTAGGTCCAGTTCACAAGAAGCAGGACAAATCCAATCCAGCTAATTTCCTCCTAAATAACCTTCTTTTCATCATTGCAAAGTGCTCAGATCTGTCAATTAATGTTATCAAATGGCCACTTACTCACCATAAACTACTCAATGATGCCCTGATTAGGTTTTGTCAGATCACATGGACAGAAACCTTATCACAGCCGTCTTTCAAACATGAACCAAAGAACATAGTTGCTCTGCTTTAACTGAATTCAATCAGCATTAAGGAGAGAATACACAAATGGAGTATAAAAGGAAATGTTGTGATTATCAGAGGTCAATCATTCCAATCAAAGGACATTACTCCAAGAGTTCTTCAGAGTAATGTTCAAGGCTGGGGGTTACCAACCTTCTTTTACACCTTGGACCAATACCATTAAGCAATGTATCTGTGGGGCCCAGGCTGGGAACCTCTGTTTAAGACCTAACCACCTTTTCAATGGCTTCATCAATGACCTCTTCCTTCCATCAGAAGTGGACATGTTTAGTGATGACTGCACATATTCAAATCTATTCACAACTTTTTCAGAAAATGAAACAGTCGATGGTTGCATCCAGTAAAAGATGAATGTTGTCAAGACAAGTAACATTCACACATTAAGAATGTCAAGCAATGATCATCTCCGGCCTAAAAAAATCCAGCTAACCTTTCCAGACATTCAATCATATTACTATCACCAAATTCTCACTGTCAATATTCTAGGGATCACTATTCTGAATAAATTGGACCAATCACATAAATAATGAAGTTACAAGGACGGGTCAGTTGTTGGAAGACCTATACTGAATGATTCACCTTCTAGCATCCCACAACCTTTCTGGAGCATAATAGATTACTCTACACTTGCCTGGATGAAACACTGAAGCAACTTAATACTCTCAAATGAGACCACTTAATTGTCACTTCATAGATTTCCTCCTCCCCCAATGCAGCATGCAACAAGCTGTATCAATTTCAAAATGCACTTCAGTTACCAGCACAGACTACTCTGATAATCCCTTTCTAACCCTGTGAATTCCATCACGAAGAAGCCATAGACACTAGGTTCATGGGAATGGAAGCTGCAGATTTCCAACAAGTCACACATCATCCCAACTTGGAAAGATATCATTGCTGTTTAGTCAATTTTGGGTCAAAATCTACCCAACAGGATTATGGAATATCACCACCACCATCTTAAGCACTTGCAGTCTTATCATCGATGTGGGCATTATGAAAAATATCGTCCTAGTAGTACAAACTGGCTAAATCAGAATGAATAAATTTCAGAACCAAACTAAGGTGGTGCTTGGGGTTTAACAGCATAATCAGTTGGCAACTGAAGATGGTTAATAAGCTGGCATCTCCAACTGGAACTAATTATTGCTTTTGTGAAAACACACAGGTAAGCTCAGTGAGAGGAAAGTAAAATGTGTGCAGGAATACGGATGGGGGTGAGGGTGACTCACAGTGGTCAACTGTTGTTTGCTAAACCAGGAAAACAACTCCTACCTTTTAAACTTCAACAAAAAAAAAACAATTTGAAAAATATGGACTCTTTTTTTTTAATAGGTTCCCTTTGTGACAAGAATACACATAGATTAAGATGTTAGCTGGTCTGTGCTGGCACCAGTGGGATCAGCAGTTGGTCTGCCACCTGTCTTCAGAAGAGAGAGAGATAAGGAAAACAATGGAGCAGCATTTGGAGATGTTAATGAAGGAAGGAGAGCTGTCAAGATCGGCTCCCCCTTTGAACCCTGAACTGTTTGAAGTGATGGACAGGCGATACCCCAGCAGGGGGATAAAAAGGGACAGGTTCGCTAAGGCAGGACACACGACACCCGAGGTAATGAGACCCTGGAAGCGGTGCGTCTCTCACAAGTCGGTGGGAAGTTCTTGGATGGCTGATCGCGGGATCAAGCCATAGACGCTCAGGGCGGAAAGGCACAATTGGCGGGAACCTGGTGTGTGTCCACCCTTGCCTGGGTGCTGGGTTCACCGCAGGGAAACAATCGTATCTGGAAATGGAGGGGTCACGGTCGATGACCTCAGATGACATCACAAAGGACTCGCCCAAAAGCTGATTGTGAAGGTCTGTGTGGAAGCCTTGAATATTCATTCGTTTTGCTCTCTCTCTCCTTCACCCCACTGTCCATCGCCACGGCAGCAATTACTGCGAACTGAACTGAACTAAATTGAACTGAACTTTGCGTCACTTTGAAACTGGTCATTTACCCCTAGACAACGATAGAGCTTGATTAATCCTGTTATCTTAATTCTGTGTACATGTATGTTTATCATTGCTGAACTGTTGCATTCATTATCCTTTTGATTAGAGTACTGTGTTGCTTGTTTCTTTAATAAAACTTTCTTAGTTCTAGTAATCCAGACTCCAACTGAGTGATCCATTTCTGCTGGTTTGGCAACCCAGTTACGGGGTACGTAACATAAGTGGGGTTCTTGTCCGCGATTTTGAACGCTAAATTTGGGACGGAGTAAATTGATTGGGTCAAAATTCCCGAAAGAAAGAAAAGACAAACAGCAGAAATGGAGGCTGAGGAAATTATAAAGGCGCCGACCTTGGAGGCATTAGAGGATGCCAGGAAATCGGAATTGGTAGCTGTGGCCAAATGGTTGAATCTTGCTAAGGGGAAGTCGACAATGAGGAGAGAGGAGATACACAGAGCTATCGTAGAGCACTATGTATCTAAAGGTGTGTTTCCCCAAGGCGAGCTGGAGGTGGTGTCTGTTGAAAAAAACCTGCCGGAGACACGGTACAGGTGCAGCTTGAAAAACTGAGACTCGAGCACGAGTTCCGGGTAAGGCAGTTGGAGCGAGAAGAGAAAGAGAGGGACAGACAGTTGGAGCGAGAAGAGAAGGAGAGAGAGTTAGAAAGGCAAGAGACAGAGAGGCAGTTGGAGCGAGAAGAGAGGCAGTTGGAGAAACAGAGGGAAAGGGAACTCGAGCTGGAGAAGTTAAAGATAAGGGCAGAGCAGGGGCCTGTGCCGAACCAAGGTGGAAGGTTCCGGGCGACCCAGGAGGTTAGGCTGGTTCCCCCATTTGACGATTCCGACGTGGATTGGTACTTTCTCCATTTCGAAAAAGTTGCTACAAGTCAGGACTGGTCGAGGGATAAGTGGGCTGTTTTGCTTCAGAGTGTACTGAAAGGGAAAGCCCAACAAGCTTACTCAGCTTTGTCCGTGGAAGATGCCCAGAGGTACAAGGTGGTGAAAGAGGCCATCCTCAGGATTTATGAGTTGGTCCCGGAGGCATACCGGCAGAGGTTCCGGAATGCGAGGAAGCAGTGGGACCGCACGTATTTAGAGTTTGCCCTTGAGATGCAGACATATTGTGAGCGTTGGTGCGCCTCGAAGGGGGTAGAGGGGGATTATGACAGACTGCTACAGCTGATCTTCATTGAGCAGTTTAAAGGTTGTGTCCCTGAGGGTATGAGACCCTACCTAGATGAGAAAGAGGCAGCCACGTTAGCCGCAACTGCTAAGTTAGCGGATGAGTATGCGTTGACGCATAAAATGAAGTTTGCCCCGAGTAAAGGCTACCAGAAGGGTAGTCAGGACGGCGGGGAGAGTCCGCCGGAAAAGTCAGAAAGTAAGCCGGGGACTAGTGAGAAGGATAAGGTAGACCGGGAGCAGTCTGGTAGGAAGTCTCCTGGGGTTGTCTGTTATAATTGCGGGAAAGTCGGACACTTCGCGTCCAGGTGCTTTGCCCCAAAGAAGGAGACCGGAAAAGGAAAAACGGCGATTTTGACTGGCTGTATCAAGCTGGTAAACGAACCGCTAGGGAAGGACAGGTCTGCCAAAGTTCAGGTAGGGCGCGAGAGGTTTATCTCGGCCGGATTGGTGTCAGTGAAGGAGGGGTTAAAACCAGTTCCAGTGTGGATCTGGAGAGACACGGGAGCGTGTCAGTCGCTAATACTGAAGAGTGTATTAGAGTTTAGCTCAGAGACCCAGACTGGGGAGGTAAAGGTCAAAGGTGTTGGGGAAGGGATAGAGTCAGTCCCTTTGCACCAGATACACTTACAAAGCAACCTGGTCTCTGGACTAGTCACGATCGGGGTGAGGTCCGAATTACCGATGAAAGGCGTGGAAGTCTTGCTCGGTAATGACCTCGCCGGGGAAATTGTGTTCGAAGCAGTGAGATTGATAGGTCAGCCTGCCAGCATTGAGGCCCCGCCCATGGACTCACAGGTTCATCACGGGACTGCGGTAGTAAATTTAGCTGAGATGTTTCTGCCAGCCTTGTATGAGAAGGGGGTAGAAAGTGAAAAGAAGGAGTGTAGTGAAACAAGAGGTAGTGAGGGAGCTGAGACAGACTTAGCATTAGCCAGGAAAGAATTTGTGCAGGCACAGGAGCGAGACGAGGGGCTAATAGTTTTGGCAGAGACAGCTCTCTCTGATGCAGAATTAACAAGGGAACTAGTGTGGAGGAAGAAGTGCTAAGGAAGAAAGGGAGACCAAGTACCATACCCGCAGATGAGGAATGGGGGGTGGTGCAAAAGAGTTATGGGGATGAGATTTTTAACCTGGCCCACAAGGTACCCCTCGGTGGACATTTTGAGGTGCTGGAGGAAACAGTTGGTGGAATCATGAAAGAGGTTTACTGGCTGCCCAGGAGGAAGGATGTTATTGATTATGACCGACGCGAACTGAGACGGTCACAGGCTTTTGATAGGCTAACAAACCTAGTCGGTGTTAGCGCGGAAATCAATGAAGCTAGGGTCCCCCTGATAACAGAAAAAACCATTTTGAAAAGATGAGTATGGTATCGACCAGATGGGAGAAGGCTATTGTTTTGGCCAGCACTGCTGATAAGGTCTCTCCCTTAATCCCCGAACAAAACGACTCTTTAGGAGAAGTAATTAAACGACTCACACACGTGTGTTTGATTGTCCCGAGGCGATGCAAAGAACTGGGACGTTGGGTGGTGTCTATTACACTAGCCTAGCGAACAGCAGCCCTATAGAATGAGTAATTCGGTGACTAAAGGGCTGATGAACACAGAGGTGTGTATTGGCGATGTAATACGGCTGTCTGAAGCCAGCTTGATAGTGAACCTTGAAAAAAATGAGTTCTGCCACACGAAGGTCACTTACCTGGGAATTGTGGTGACACGGGGCAGCTGGCAGTGATGCAAGCTACAGTGCAGGCTATCTCTGACATCCCAACCCCGACAGACAAGAGGGCACTCAGAAGGCTCTTGGAGATGGTGGAGTACTGTAGGAAGTTTTGCAATAACTCTGCGGTTACTACCCCTCCCCCTCCTACTAAGCCCTTGCGAGAGAAAACTAAGTCGGAATGGAACGACCCTTGTTATTGTGGTCCGGGACGAAACCCAATGAGAGGTTATATTGATCACAATTCATCAGTATTTTTGGCCACTATGAAGTTTGCTAAGTTGGAGCCTGGTCTAAGGGATTGTTAATAACACATATAAAAGGAATAGAAAATGTGATGGCTGACTGTCTGTCAGGTGTTGACAACTTCAAACTCACTGTATTAGCCAAATAGCTGATAAAGATGTATATTTATGTGTATCAAATAATGTATTCATGTTTGTAATTTTTACCCCTGGTAAAAATCCTTAAAGGGGGGAAGTGTGACAAGAATACACATAGATTAAGATGTAGCTGTCCTGTGCTGGCACCAGTGGAATCAGCAGTTGGTCTGCCACCTGTCTTCAGGAGAGAGAGAGATAAGGAAAACAATGGAGCAGCATTTGGAGATGTTAATGAAGGAAGGAGAGCTGTCAAGAACGGCTCCCCCTTTGAACCCTGAACTGTTTGAAGTGATGGACAGGCGATACCCCAGCAGGGGGATAAAAAGGGACAGGTTCACTAAGGCAGGACACACGACACCCGAGGTAACGAGACCCTGGAAGCGGTGCGTCTCTCACAAGTCGGTGGGAAGTTCTTGGACGGCTGATCGCGGGATCAAGCCATAGACGCTCAGGGTGGAAAGGCACGATCGGCGGGAACCTGGTGTGTGTCCACCCTTGCCTGGGTGCTAGGTTCACCGCAGAGAAACGATCATATCTGGAAACGGAGGGGTCACGGTCGGTGACCTCAGATGACATCACAAAGGACCCGCCCAAAAGCTGACTGCAAAGGTCTGTGTGGAAGCCTTGAATATTCATTCGTTTTGCTCTCTCTCTCCTTCCCCCCCACTGTCCATCGCCACGGCAGCGATTACTGTGAACTGAACTGAACTAAATTGAACTGAACTTTGCGTCACTTTGACCAAAAGTCTAGGGGTCATTTACCCCTAGGCAACGATAGAGCTTGATTGATCCTGTTACCTTAATTCTGTGTACATGTATGTTTATCATTGCTGAACTGTTGCATTCATTATCCTTTTGATTAGAGTACTGTGTTGCTTGTTTCTTTAATAAAACTTTCTTAGTTCTAGTAATCCAGACTCCAACTGAGTGATCCATTTCTGCTGGTTTGGCAACCCAGTTACGGGGTACGTAACACCTTGCCCCAGTGACAATGAACCACTCATGAAAGAGCTCAAGTTCTGGAAATACCAGGCAAGATTTGCATTTTGCCAGCTCTGACGAGTATAAATAAATTTAAAGTTGGGATCTGCAATGGATACAGGACCTTAATTCCTGGTGTATTTTTAGGGCTACATACAAACAGCTCTTGACCTAATTAGCATTGATTCAAATATCCACGATATTTCACACTGCTCAATTCTGCTAAATTAGTTATTGTTATGCCTATTTCTCTTTACAGAAAACAATGCTAAATTTAAGCCCTCTATTATAGTAGACAATTCATTTGTTATTAATAAAACTTCAATTAGATTTTTTCATGTTGTGATTTGCAGTTAAAATAATGTAGTTTCTTTTTTGCTTGATAGCCAATGCAGAATATGAACTGATTGTTTGCATATTATGGTGTATGATAATCACTACAAACACTCTATACAGATATGGAATACTGTTCCATTGTAAAGGAGTATACTAACCTTACTTGTTAAGTAATTTGTGGAAAGTAAACTATCAAGTTAAACAGAAACACATTTTCAATATATGTGGTAAGCTTCTTTCCATATTTATACCACTCACAGGCTAGAAATATGTATCATGGGCCATATTGTAATCAGAAATTCTGCTGGCACGGCATTACAAATCATTCTGGGAAGGTACTGGCTACATAACAAAGTGGCTTGCAAAGATTGTCCCTCTGTCCAAATTTGTAACAAAGGAAAAGTGAACTTTTAGGACTGGTGAATGAAAAAAGGTAACTAAGTTGAAATATCCTCTCATTGTACTGTAAAGATTTAGAAAATGCACCAACAGCAATAAATGAGATGGACGCAGTGTTGTAATAATTCTGATACACTTGACTAATGCAGTTATTTGCAATGAGGTTGGCAAAATGCCCAAAGCAGTGAGCAAGCAAACAGAGCGAGACAGCTGGCTTAGCACCTTCGATTACTACTGCCATATCCACCAGCTCTTCTGTCAGTGCGGTGTTCACCGATGTGTATTTTAGTACAAACATTTACTCTAAGAAATTCATCCAAAGTACATTTTGTCAAATTTCTCAGATGCCTTTCAAGCAAACGTAGCTGGTGACAAAAGCTGATTATTCAAATTAGCATGCAACACAAGGCAGCTTATGTATTTTAAAGTAATATGATTGCTTTTTGCTTATAATAAAGAAAGGCACATTTGATTTTGAAAGTGACAAAAAGCAATATTAGCTAAGCAAAACAATTTAATGTAATAAATGTAAATGTAATAGGATAAGAATTTTTTGGTTTTGATTTTTATGTTTGCCTGGTTCATTGCATTCAGACATTTGTTTTCAACGTGGTGGCTGAGGGCAGAGGTATATTTTCTCAGTTCCCTATTTTATTCCCAATGCTTAGAAAACAAAATATAAGGTTCACCACTAAAACATTTTCTATTTAAAATATTTGGCATACTATTCTGTTAAAAAGATATAAAACCCATTAGAAGTGCAAGTGGCAATATAATTTGAGAAGTATTACATTCCAATCCATCGGTCTGCTGACATTAACTGATCTTTATCTCTCTCATTAAAACACTGTCTAAGCAAAACAATTAAATCACAAAAATGTTATGTTGAGTTGCCACGAATTTTTAAAACATTATTATTTCTGTATCTGAAGAATATCCTGCTGTCAGACTCAGCTCATTAAGAAAACAAAAACAGGGCCCATTATATATTACTGGTGGTAGGAATGGGATACTTTAAAAAAAAACACAAAATCGGATTATTGCTTGCGCTTTTGTTTTATTTGATGGAATCATACCAGCAGATAGTAAAATAGCAACAGAAAAAAGGAAGCTAAATATTGTGAGAGAGGGAGAGAAAGGGGAGGGGAGGGAGAGTGGGCGGATGGGAGAGTAGGGGAGAGAGAGAATTAACAATGACATCCTCCGTTACAATGACAACACACCATTATTCTTTTAATGGTTGATGCAGAACCTTTAGAGTAGTTCTTCAGTAGAATCTAATCTTGCTCCATCCTAGTCCTTGCCAACATGTTGCCTATAAGTGCCATCAGTTCAAGATTTGAGTATCAAGTTAAATATATCATGTGGTCCGTTTGTTAACCACTCAGTTCTGGGTAAACACAACTTCCTGCAGTTAGATATTGAAGAGTAAAGCTATTGAAATCAAACAATTCATAACACTGACAGACGTTGTTCACGTGAAACAACTGTTCCCCTGAAAAATGCCATTTGAACCACCCAGAGACTGATTTCAAGACGGGTGCCAAGCTAGTCTCTATTGAGGTCAAAGCTCAGACTTTATTTTAAAGTTTTTTAGCTTCATAAAAATGGGTTTGGGAACAGAGAAGGAAGTTAGAGATCAGGTTAGAGTTTAGGAATGGGATGTGGAAGAACTATTGGACAGACCAGAGCCTAAGCTTCCGCTCCACATTCAAAGGCTACTGGTGATGGTGTGGTCAGATGCTGGACTCACAGACCAGGGAGACATTCGGGATCCCATCATCAGCGACACCAGAGTTCGAGGCCTAGTTTCTGAGACCTATCATCAGTGAGTCTAGTGTCTGAAGCCAGGAGCTCGGGCTCTCCTTCCTCCAGGGTCCTCATCTGCCATCACTGGCGAGTCCTGGATCAATAGCAAAGGTTGATCAGAGGTCCATATGGAAGTCCTTAGATTGATCAGAAGCCTGATGGTCGATTGGATGCCCAGACATTGAGACCTGATTGCTGGACCCTGGGTCTGCAAAGCTCTGTGAGTCTGCTGGGTAAGGCATGGCCAGTGTCTGTGAATCCATGAGTCCATTGGAGGCCAAAGAAGACAGACTGCCTTTGGAGTTAGAGGAATGTCTATGTGTCTGGGTCAGTGGGAGAGAGGGAGGGAAGAACGGGCTTTCTTCACTGTTGTTGCTTTGTCACTTGCTCTATTCCATTTTGTTCTGTTCTGCTGAGCATTGCAGGGAACCTATGTTGGCACTGGAATGTGTGGCAACACCGTGGGCTGCCTATAGCATGCCCTTGGATGTATTGCTTGTTAACACAAATGACACATTTCACTGTATGTTTCAACGTATGTAATAAATAAATCTAAATCTGAAATCTGAATCTAAAGTTTGCACCAAGTGTCAGGCATGTAATCCTATTGTGTTCTCCCCATATTCTCATTAAATCCCCACTGAATCTTCTTCTCACCTCCACTCCAGGGACAATTTGCCGTGGCCCGTTAACCTACTAATCTGTATGTCTTTGGGATGTAGGAGGAAACTTGATCATAGGGAGAATATGCAAACTCCATTCAGACAGAACTGGAGGTCAGGACTGAATACTGGTTATTGGAAATGTAACAGCAGGTCTACCAGCTGCCCTGTTGTAATTCTCATGACTTTAGCTTCCAATGTTGCGAACAACCTCTCCATCAGAAAGATTACCAACTCCTATCTTAGGACATCATTCAACCTTGTCCTTTCTTTGGTATATTCTATTGCTAAAACCCTCAACAATCCTCGATTGCCTGCGGGATTGACTATTTCACCACCATCCTGGCTGACTAAGACACATATGCAAACTCTGCTGGCCATAGCATGGTCTCCAACAAGGCTTGCTCAACTCATCACTCCTGCACGTTGCAAGAGTAATGGCTACTAGCCATATCAACACTCAAAATTAAAATTTTCACCCATGTCCAAATAATTTCATTTAGGATTTCTCCTTTAAACGTGGCTGCCTTTCCACTACCAGGTCCTTTAAAGCACTCAATAAATCCTTCATTGTCAAACCATATAATTTCCCCTCTTAATGTCTCCTTCTTTCTTTCTGATTACATTTCTGTGGTATTTGGTACATTTGGAATGGACCTCCAAATCCTAAGAACTTTCCACAGGGGCACGATTGAGAGCATCTTGACTGGCTTCATCTCTGCCTGGTATGGGAACTGAACTTCCCTCAATCGCAGGACTCTGCAGAGAATGGACAGCCCAGAACATCTGTAGAACTTCCCGCTATTCAGGACATTTACAGAGACAGGTGCATAAAAAAGGGGCTGAAGGATCACTGGGGACCCGAGTCACCCCGACCACAAACTGTTCCAGCTGCTACCATCCCGGAAACTGTACCACAGCATAAAAGCCAGGACCAACAGGCTCTGTCTGGGACGGCTTCTTCCACTAGGCCATCAGACTGATTAATTCATGATGTTACAATTGTATTGACTGTCCTGTTGTACATACTATTTATTATAAATTACTATAAATTGCACAATTGCACATTGCAAATTTAGACAGAGACGTAAACGTAACATAAAGATTTTTACTCCTCATGTATATGAAGGATGTAAGTAATAAAGTCAATTCAATTCAATTCAATTCCTGGTTGCCTCACTACAGGAAGGACATGGAAGCCATAGAAAGGGTGCAGAGAAGATTTACAAGGATGTTGCCTGGATTGGGGAGCATGCCTTATGAAAACAGGTTGAGTGAACTCGGCCTTTTCTCCTTGGAGCGACTAAGGACGAGAGGTGACCT
Source organism: Mobula birostris (assembly GCF_030028105.1). Taxonomy (NCBI): domain Eukaryota; kingdom Metazoa; phylum Chordata; class Chondrichthyes; order Myliobatiformes; family Myliobatidae; genus Mobula; species Mobula birostris. The sequence goes on along the minus strand of NC_092370.1, from coordinate 54,970,424 downwards.
GATAGAGGTGTATAAGATGATGAGAGGCATTGATCATGTGGATAGTCAGAGGCTTTTTCCCAGGGCTGAAATGGTTGCCACAAGAGGACACAGGTTTAAAGTGCTGGGGAGTAGGTACAGAGGAGGTGTCAGGGGTAAGTTTTTTACTCAGAGAGTGGTGAGTGCGTGGAACGGGCTGCTGGCAATGGTGGTGGAGGTGGACACGATAGGGTCTTTTAAGAGACTTTTGGATAGGTACATGGAGCTTAGAAAAATAGAGGGCTATGGGTAAGCCTGGTAATTTCTAAGGTAGGGACATGTTCGGCACAACGTTTTGGGCCGAAGGGCCTGGATTGTGCTGTAGGTGTTCTATGTTTCTATGTTTCAATTAAACACCATGGATTGTTTTGCTACATATTATTGAAAACTGCTTTTATAAAGTAGCTTATGTGAGAGTGAAAGCTTTGAAAGATGAATAAACTCTTCTTGGGCTTCCATCCGGATACAGTTATCAGTTATAACTGACATTTCCTTGAAAAACCTTGCCATCTTCTTCAAGGATCATCAAAACGTTGGTTATAATTGATACCCATACCTGTCTGGAAGCTTGAGAAGAATTTACACCAGGAAAGCACTAGGACCTTTCTCGTTTTGTGATGCCTACCTATGACACTGGAGGTGTATTTGGGCTTGAGTGCACAAAGTGGTATAAGACCAACTAGGGATTCTTAATCTGATGGCCATTTTAGCTGTCTTAATTTCCAATGCAGGCATCAGGTGTATAAACAATATCGCATCAAATCACTTTGCAAATTTATCTTCTGATGTTATTTTCATAGGTGGTTTACAAGGTACAATGTAGATTAAACGTGTTTCCTCCTTAATTCTAATTGTTTTCTCTTCTTCATACTTATTTTGTTCAAAAGCTAAATTAGACCCATTTTTTAGAAAAAGCTGATATGGACAGGGGCTTCACACGTAGGAGATGAAGGTAAAGAGAGCTCTAATGCTCTAGTACATATTTCTACATTGAGCACCAAACTACATGGACTAATTGCTCATCTTTTTTAATGTTTATGAAACTTTGTTCCGCTCTGCAACACTAATCTCAGAATTTGCATACATAACAACCCAAGTTGCATTTCAAAAGTAATTCATTAGGATACCTTGAGAACATGATAAATGATATATAAATTATCTTTTCAAGCTATTTTGACCTATCTTCATTTTTTAAAAATTTTGGCCTGGTACTCCTTTGTTGTAATGTAGTCTTATAGTTATGCAGAATTTACAGTGCCTATAACAAGTATTCACCCCCACCCCGGAAGGTTTCATGTTTTATTGTTTACAACATTGAATTGCAGTGGATTTAATTCATTTTTTACACTGATCAACAGAAAAAGACTCGTGTCATCACGAAAACAGATCTATACAAAGTGATCTAAATTAGTTACAAATATAAACCAGAAAATAATTGATTGCATAAGTGTTCACCCCCTTTAATATAATAAACCAAATCATCAGTGATGAAGTTTGCTGACAATACAACCATTGTTGGTAGAATCTCAGGTGGTGATGAGAGGGCGTACAGGAGTGAGATATGCCAACTAGTGGAACAACAAACTGGCACTCAACGTCAGTAAGACAAAAGAGCTGATTGTGGACTTCAGAAAGGGTAAGACGAAGGAGCACATACCAATCCTTATAGAGGGATCAGAAGTGGAGAGAGTGATCAGCTTCATTTTCCTGGGTGTCAAGATCTCTGAGGATGTAACCTGGTCCCAACATATCGATGTAGTTATAAAGAAGGCAAGACAGTGGCTAGACTTTATTAGGAATTTGAAGTGATTTGGCATGTCAACAAATACACTCAAAAACTTCTAAAATTGTACCGTGGAGAGTATTCTGATAGGCTAGTATGGAGGGGCTATTGCACAGGATGAAAGAAGCTGCAGAACGTCGTAAATCTAGTCAGCTCCATCTTGGGTACTAGCCTACAAAGTACCCAGGACATCTTTAGGGAGCGGTGTCTCAGAAAGACAGCGTCCATTATTAAAGACCCACAGCACCCAGGGCTTCCCTTTTCTCACTGTTACCATCAGGTAGGACAGTGGTCCCCAACCTCTGGGCTGCGGACCGATATGGGGCCGCAAAGAATGCAGTGGTGCAGTAGCAGCCGACTGCGTCGCCTCTGATCTGGGCTGACATTTATGTGCCGAGCGGCACCTATTTAATTAGCTTGTTTATTTCAGCTTTTTTCTTAAAGATGTGCTGGGTGCGTTCCCGCCACCGCTGCACCGTTGCATTCTTCGCGGCAATGTATCTGTCCGTGGCCCGGAGATTAATGACCACTGAGGTAAGAGATACAGAAGCCTGAAGGCACACACTCAGTGATTCAGGAACAGCTTCTTCCCCTCTGCCATCTGATACCTAAATGGACTTTGAAGCTTTGGACACTATCTCACTTTTTTTTAATATACAGTATTTCTGTTTTTGCATATTTTTTAATAATCTATTCAATATACATAAATTGATTTACCTGTTTATTTATTATTATGTTTTATTTTATTTATTTATTTTTTCTGTCTCTGCTAGATTATGTATTGCATTGAACTGCAGCTGCTAAGTTAACAAGTGTCACGTCACATGCCGGTGATAATAAACCTGATTCTGATTCTGATTCTGATTCTGGTGCAGCCAATTGGTTTTAAAAGTCACATAATTAGTTAAATGGAGATCAGTTTTTAAAGAACTGTGTGCAGTCAAGGTATTTCAATTAATTGTAGTAAAAATACCCCTGTATCTGGAAGGTCTAACTGCTGGAAAGTCAGCATCCTGGCAAAAGCTACAGCATGAAGATATAAGAACACTCCAAGCAACTCCATGAAAAGGTTATTGAAAAGCACAAGTCAGGAGATGGATGCAAGAACATTTCCAAGTCACTGAATATCCCTTGGAGTACAGTTAAGACAATCTTCAAGAAATGTAAAGAGTATGGCACAGCTGTAAATTTGCCTCTAGCAGGCCATCCACAAAACCTGAGTGACTGTGCAAGAAGGGTACTCGTGGGGGAGGCCATCAAGAGACCTATGACAACTCTAGAGGAGTTACAAGCTTCAGTGGCTGAGATGGGAGAGACTGCGCATACCACAACTGTTGCCTGGGTGCTTTACCAGTTGCAGCTTCATGGGAGAGTGGCAAAGAGAAAGCCACTGTTGAAAGAAACCTCACATGAAATCTCATTTAGTGTTTGCGAGAAGGCACGTGGGGGACTCTGATGAAACCAAAATTGAGCTTTTTGGCCATCAGACTAAACACACATCATCAAAAACACACCATTCCTACCGTGAAGCATAGTGGTGGCTGCATCATGCTGTGGGGATGCTTCACTGCAGCAGGCCCAGGAAGGCTTGTGAAGGTAGAGGGTAAAATGAATGCAGCAAAATATAGAGCAATTCTGGAGGAAAACCTGGTGTAGTCCGCAAGAGAACTGCGACTTGGGAAAAGATTTGTTTTCCAGCAAGACAATGACCTCAAGCACAAAGCCAAAGCTACACAGGAATGGCTTAAAAACAAAGTTAATGTACTGTAATGGCCAAGTCAAACTAATTGAGAACTTGTGGCTGGACTCGAAAAGGGTTGTTCACTCATGATCCTCGTGCAACCTGACAGAGCTTGAGCAGTTTTGTAAGGAAGAATGAGGGAAAACTGCAGTGTGCAGATGTGTAAAGCTGGTAAACTATCTGTATAGACTCAAGCCTGTAATTGCTGCCAAAAGTGCACCTACTAAATGCTGACTTGAAGGGGTGAATATTTATGCAATCAATTGTTTTGTGCTTTATATTTGTAATTAATTTAGATCACTTTATAGAGATGTTTCCACTTTGACATGAGTCATTTTCTATTGATTAGTATTAAAAAGCCAAATTAAATCCACTGTGTTTCAATGTTATAAAGGAATAAAACATGAAAACTTCCAACTGAAGTGTTCTTTTTATTTCTTTACTTCAGACAGATGTACATGGAGCTTCATTGCAAGAAAGCAGCATCCATCACCTGGGACTCCCTGCCACCCAGGTCATGCTCCTTCTGGCTGCTTCCAACAGGAAGAAGGTACAGGAGCCTCAGAACACACACCACGAGGTTCAGAAATAGTTATTACTCCTCAAGCATTAGGCTCTTGAACCAGAAGGGATAACTTCACTCAACTTCATTTTTCCTGTCACTGAGCTGTTCCCACAACCTATGGACTCACTTTCAAGGACTCTTCACCTTGTGCTCTTGATATTTTTTCCTTTGTACTTGCACAGTTTGTTGTTTTTTGCACACTGGTTGTCTACCCTTTTGGGTGCAATCTTCCATTGATTCCATAATGGCTATTGGATTTACTGAAAAATTAATCTCAGGGTGACATAGGTGCAGTTTGATAGTAAATTTACTTTGAACTTTGAGTTGAGCTGAATCTGAACTGGCAAAAAAAAACATCCAATACACCACAGAATAATTGCTCATTTATTCTCTTTGCAATTTCTTCATCATTTGTAGCTCTACTTACCTGAAGATAATCCTTGATGCGACCTTCAATTTTCAGCCTGTCATAGTAGATATCTGCAAGTTTACTTTTCATGTCCAGGTAAGTCCCTTGTAGTTGTTTATACTCTGCGGTTTGAATAGCGTTTTCCATAAGCGCAGAAGCAAGCTTAGTCTGGAAAGTTACCAGAAAAAAAATGTTACCGCTTACAAGAAGATCCTTTCTTGCCATCACAAAGCTTCCATTTGCTAGTTGGATTCATCTTTAAGAATTTACTATTTACAGTCAAAGATGTGAAACGTCATTTAAAATCGTGGGAAATTACCTAGGGTAAATTTTACTACCAAGGTATAAATGCAGCCCATTCAGTTGGTAAGTCAGTTATTTTTCTTCATTGAGTGTAAAGATTCAGATGATAAAAACTTGGTTGCTTGGTGAGTTGTTTTAGGTGGTAAAATTATCTCAAATATTCAGCAGACTGCAATCATCATGAGCAATCATTTGACTGACTGAGGCAATGCAAAGTTTGAAAAGAGGTCAGGGCCTTTCCGAACTTTTTGATGAGCTGCAAGCAATTCTCTTGAAAACCAGGCAGAGTGATAGTGATAAGACATTCAATAGTTAGGGAGGCAGCAGTAGATAGTCATAGAGTCAGAGAACACTACAGCACAGACAGGACCTTCGACCCATCTAGTCTGTGCTGAACTGTTAATCTGCCTGGTCCCATGGACCTGCACCCAGACCAGAGCCCTCCATGCCTCTCCCATCCACGTACCAATCAAAATTTCTCTTCAATGTTGCAATTGACCCTGCATCCACTACTTGAGCTGGCAGCTTCTTCCACAGTCTTACCACTCTCTCAGTGAAGAAGTTTCCCCTCAAGTTCCATTAAAAAGTTCACCTTTCACCCTCAACACATGACCTCTAGTTGTAGTCTCACCCAACCTCAGTGGAAGAAGCCTGCTTACATTTAACCGTCAGATTCTGAGGTTGTGAAAGCAAAGCCAGGATGATGTTTGCCTCCCATGTGCTAGGGTCCAGGATGTCTCAGAGCAAATGCAGAAGATTCTCAAGAGGGAGGGTGAGCAGCCAAGCATCATAGTGCACATTGGCAACAATGACAAAGGTAGAAAGGAGGAAGAGGTTCTGCACAGTGAGCATAAGGAGTTAAGGAAGAGGCTGAGGCGCAGTACCTCCAAGGTAGTAATCACTGGAATACTCCCAGTACTACATGCTAGCCAAGGGCAGGAATAGGATGATAGTACAGATGAATGAGAGGCTCCAAGAGTGGTGCAGGGGACAGAATTTCAGATTTATGGATCACTGGAAACTCTTCAAGGGAAGATATGAACTATACAAAAAGGGTGGTTTACAACTGAACCTGAAGGGAACCATTATCCTTGTGGGGTGGGTTTAAACTAATTTGGCAGGAGGAGAGGAACGGGAGTGACAGGGCTGAGAATGGGCAATTGTTGTACAGGTTAAAATTGCAGTCAATTAAACATGGGGCAAAAATCAAAAAGGGTGATGAATACAGGACTGATAGTGTTATATTTTAACGTGTACAGTACACAGAATAGGTAGATGATCTCATAGCGCAGTTAGAGATCGGCAAGTATGATGTTGTGGGTATCACCGAGTTGAGGCTGAAGGAAGATCATAGTTGGCAGCTTAACATCCAAGGATACACATTGTATCAGGCAGGTAGGCATAGAGGGTGTGGTGACTCTGTTGATAAAAAGTGAAATCAATTCCTTAGAAAGCAGTGACTTAGGATCAGAAAATGCAGAATTCTTCTGGTAGACTTAAGAAACTGCAAGTGCAAAAAGTCCCTAATGGGACTTATATACAGGTCCCCAAATAGTAACTAAGTTGTGGGATATAAATTACAATGGGAGATAGAAAAGGCACGTAATAAGGGCAATGTTACTATAGTTATGGGGATTTCAATATGGAAGTATTTTGGGAAAACCAGGTTGGTGCTGGATCCCAAGACAGGGAATTTAGAGAAAGCCTACAAGATGGCTTTATAGAGCAGTTTGTGGTTGAGTCCACTAGGGGAATAGCAATTCAGGATATGGTGTTGTGTAATGAACCATATTTGATTAGGGAGTTTAATGGTAAAGGAACCTTGAGGAGGCTGCAAGAATTCACAATGCAGTTTGACAGGTAAAAGATAAAGTCAGATGTAGTAATATCACAGTGGAGGAAAGGGAATTATAGAGGCTTGAGAGAGAAGCTTGCCAAAATTGATTAGAAAGGGACGGTATCAGGGATAAATAGCAATGGCATAGTAGGGGAATTTTTGCATAGTGGGGGAAATTAAGGGTTATAGGGAAAAGCCAGGGAGCTAGAGATGAGTCCATGGCCATATCAGCCATGATCCTATTGAATGGATCAATAGGATCAATCCAGGCTCAACAGGCCAGATAGCCTACTTCTATTTCTGTTTCTTATGTTCTTATGGCTGGAGTTTCTGGGGGCAAATCAAAGATAAATCCCAAAGATGAAGAAGTACTTAATAGGGAGGATGACGCAAGCATGGGTGACAAGGGAAGTCAAAGATAACATAAAAGCAAAAGGGAGGGCATATAATATGGTAAAAAACAGTGAAAAGTTAGAGGTTAGGGAAACTTTTAAATATCAACAGCCATAAGGAGAGAAAAGATGTAATATGAAGGAAAGCAAGCCAATAAAATAAAAAAGGATACCAAAGGTTTTTTTTCCAGATATATAAAGAGTAAACCAAGGGCTAGAGTAGATATTGGACTGCTGTGAAATGACACTGGAGAGGTAGTAATGAAGGACAAAAAAAATGGAGAACAAAGTAGGTACCTTGTGTCTGACTTCACTGTGGAAGATATTGGCAGTATGTCACAAATTTGAGAGTGTATGGAGGCTGAAATGAGTGTAGTTGCTTTTACTAAGGAGAAGGTGCTTGGGAACTTGAAAGGTCTGATTATAGATACATCACCTGGACCAGATTGTATACACCCCAGGGTTCTGAAAGAGGTAGCTGAAGAGATGGTGAAGGCAGTAGTTATAATCTTTCAAGAAACACTAGATTCTGGAATGATTTTGGAGGACTGGAAAATTGCAAATGCCACTCCACTGTTTAAGAAGGGAGAGAAGCAGAAGAAAGGAAATTATAGTCCAATTAACCTGACTGGTTGGAAAGATGCAAACAACAGGAATTCTGCGGATGCTGGAAATTCAAGCAACACACGTAAAAGTTGCTGGTGAACGCAGCAGGCCAGGCAGCATCTCTAGGAAGAGGTGCAGTTGACGTTTCAGGCCGAGACCCTTCGTCAGGACTAACTGAAGGAAGAGTGAGTAAGGGATTTGAAAGTTGGAGGGGGAGGGGGAGGGGGAGATCCAAAATGATAGGAGAAGACAGGAGGGGGAGGGATGGAGCCAAGAGCTGGACAGGTGATGGGCAAAAGGGAATGAGAGGATCATGGGACAGGAGGTCCGGGAAGAAAGACGGGGGGGGGTGGGGGGACACAGAGGATGGGCAAGGGGTATAGTGAGAGGGACAGAGGGAGAAAAAGGAGAGTGAGAGAAAGAATGTGTGTATAAAAATAAGTAACAGATGGGGTACTAGGGGGAGGTGAGGCATTAGCGGAAGTTAGAGAAGTCGATGTTCATGCCATCAGGTTGGAGGCTACCCAGACGGAATATAAGGTGTTGTTCCACCTCCAACCTGATGGCATGAACATCGACTTCTCTAACTTCCGCTAATGCCCCACCTCCCCCTCGTACCCCATCTGTTACTTATTTTTATACACACATTCTTTCTCTCACTCTCCTTTTTCTCCCTCTGTCCCTCTGAATATACCCCTTGCCCATCCTCTGGGTCCCCCCCCACCGTCTTTCTTCCCGGATCTCCTGTCCCATGATCCTCTCATTCCCTTTTGCCTATCACCTGTCCAGCTCTTGGCTCCATCCCTCCCCCTCCTGTCTTCTCCTATCATTCTGGATCTCCCCCTCCCCCTCCAACTTTCAAATCCCTTACTCACTCTTCCTTCAGTTAGTCCTGACGAAGGGTCTCGGCCTGAAACGTCGACTGCACCTCTTCCTAGAGATGCTGCCTGGCCTGCTGCGTTCACCAGCAACTTTTATGTGTGTTGGTTGGAAAGATGTTGGAATCCATTATTGAAGTTGAATTTTTGGAGTACTTGGGGACACATGATAACATAGGCCAGAGTCAGCATGAGTTCCTTAAGGGAAAATCTTGCATGACAAATCTGTTGGAACTCTTAGAGAAAATAGGAGGCAGGATTGACAAAGGAGAGTCAGTGGATATTGTTTACTTGGATTTTCAGAAGGCACATGAAGCTGCTTAACAAAATAAAAGCCCATGGTATTTCAGGAAAGATATAATGATGGATACGAGATTGTCTGACACGCCAGATGCAAAGTGTGGGAATAAAGGAAGTCTTTTCTGGTTGGCTGCTGATGACTAGTGGTGTTCCACAAGGTTTGGTATTGGGACAGCTTCTTTTCACATTATATGTCAGTGATGGATGATGGAATTGATGGCTTTGTGACCAAATTTACGGACAGTGCAAAGATACATGGAGGGGCAGGAAGGACTTTGGGCAGACTTAAGAGAATGGGCAAAGATGTGGCAGATGGAGTTTAGTGCAGGGAAGTATATGGTCATGCATTTGGTAATGTAAACTATTTTCTAAACAGGTAGGACATTCAAAAATCAGATGTGCAAAGGGAGCTGGGAGTCCTGGTCAGTGCAGTGTTCCTCAAAGATTAACATACAGGTTGATTCAGTGTTAAGGAAGACAATTTTGAGAGGGCTAGAATTTAAGAGCAAGGATGTCATGCTGAGGCTTTACACAGCATTGGTTAGACCATAACTGGAAGTATTGCGAGCAGTTTTGGGCACCTTATCTAAGAAAAGATGTGCTAACATTGGAGGGGGTCGAAAGGAGGTTTACAATGATGATTGTGGGAATGGAAGGGTTAATCCATGAGGAGCTTTTTTTGGTCTGAGGCTAGAGTTAAGAAGAATGGGGGTATCTCATTGAAACCTATCAAATATTAAAAGGCCTGGACAGAGTGGATGTGGAGAGAATGTTTCATATGGTGGGTGAGTCTAGAACCAGAGGGCACAGCCTCGGATTAGCAGGATATCCATCCATTTAGAAAGGAGGTGTGAAGAAATTTCTGTAGCTAGAGAGTGATGAATCTCTGGAGTTCATTGCCGTGGAGGTCAAATCTTCGAGTATATTTAAGGCGGAGGTTGATAGATTTTTGATTAATCAGGACATCTAAGCTTCCAGGGAGAAAGCCAGAGAATGGAATTGAGAGGGATAATAAATCAGCCATGATAGAACAAACTAGATGGGCCAAATGGCCTAATTCTGCTTCTATATATCGTATGGTCTTAAATACAGATTTACCCTGCAATCTGTGCCAGTGCTGTCTTGGGAATGATATTAGGATGTCTGATTCTAAAACATAACAGATGCAGGTAAACAACATTATCAAATTTAACTTTAATGATGTAGTCCACACTATGCATTTCCCTCACAGAACCAATTGAGTTGCTGGATGAATACACACCCCACCCCCCCACATTTAAAAGGATCAGTTATTAACAGTGTTTCTGACATTCAGCTGATGTTTGTGAATTCCAGAATTCACATGAGCTCACACATCATATAGAGTATACATTGGTAAATTAACTTTGATTTCAAGGTTTCTGCAAAAAACAATTGGTCGATGACATATCCAGATGCAGCAGAGGGGTCTAGGACCATAAGTACAGATTGGAGTACAAGTACAGATTCTTTAATGTGATGTCAGAGGTTGTACATAACCTTGGTAAGGCTGCATTAGGGAAATTGTGTTCACTCTGCTGTAGGGAAGATGTCAGTAAGCTGGAAAGAGTTAATGTTGGATTAGGCATTAAATGGATAATTGTTATTTTCTATCAGTTTAACTTTTTACGCCTGCTCATATTTTACACAATTACCTATATACAAACGTTTGTACATATAATTGTTCAGTATGTTTCCTAGTGGTCACAGTATGTATGTGCAACTGTTCAGTGTGCCTCCTAATGGTCACAGTTTCTTCTCTTTCTGGAAGCTTGTTTGGTACCACATTATTTGAATTGGGGTTATCTGATCAGTTAACTTTTACCTAAATATGTGAATGGAATGTTTCTTATCTATGGCATAAGAAGGGCTGAGCACATTTGCCTGCCATCTTTGCTTCTTCTTTTCCTTCCCCTACTATTCTCTTGCTACTCCCCATTTCCAATTCTCTTTGTTCAATTAGCACTTAATAAAATTATCATGAAGCAGCAGGTTTTATACCTTTTTGTTGACTTCCAAAAGAACTTTGGATCAAAAACATAAGAATCCAACAAGGTGGTGTAGTCAGCAAGGATGATTGCGAAGATTTAAGGACTTGGAAGAACTTTAGAAAGGGAAGTAATGACATTTCTGATGCCTTGAAAAAAGCAAGAACAGAAATAGTCACCATGCATAAAATGGTTTTTCAAAATTGTATGGCATCAGATTTTCTCTTAGCAGTTAAGGGGTGAATATGTGCAGTTATGGACAAGGAGTGTTGTACTTACATACCTGACAAGTCTGCTAACATAACTGATTTGGCTGGTCATATTCATACAGAAGCAGCTAAAGTACACCAATCTGTTGGATAGGATTTCTTTGATTAGACTCATTAAAATCTAGGAAGCTGGGGTTATTCAATGTAATGAGTCATAATATTTATCTTGATATGCCTTATCATAATTCACATCTTTTTCACACCTCCCATGAGTGACTTTGTGAAACCCCTTACTAAAGTCTTTGGAGACAATATCCATGCCTTGCCTTCATCAGGTTTCCTGGCAACTTCTTCAAAAAATTCTATAAGTAGTTAGACACAGCCCACCACGCATGAAATCATACTAACTATTCTTAATCAGTCCATGCCCATCCAAATATTCATATGTCCGGTCCCTTAGAATGCTTTACAATAACGTTCCCTCTGTTGATGTCAAGCTCACTGGCTAAAAAAATTCCTGGTTTATTTTGAGAGCTTACTTAAACAGCGTAACAACATGAGCTAAACTCCAAACCTCTGGCACCTCACCTGTCACAGAAGATGATTTAGGTATCTCTGCAAGGGCCCCAGCAATTTTTGCACACCTCCTGCAAGGTCTAAGGGAACACCATGTCAGGCCCTAGAGGTTTATTCACCCTAATTTGCCTCAAGATAGCAAACATCTCCTCCTCTATAATCTGTATAAAGCCCATAAAATTGATGCCGTTTTGCCTTACTTCTATAGACTCTGTGCCATCTCCTGAGTAACTCTAGATGCAAAAAAATGTATTTAAGATCTCCCTCAACAAAATGCTGGTGGAACTCAGCAGGCCAGGCAGCACCTGTGGAAAAAAAATACAGTCGACATTTTAGGCCGAAACCTTTTGGTAGTCCTGCTGAAGGGTTTCGGCCTGAAACATTAACTATACTTTTTTCCATAGATACTGCCTGGCCTGCTGAGTTCCTCCAGCATTTTGTGTGTGTTGCTTGGATTTCCAGCATCTGCAGATTTTCTTTTGTTTAAGATCTCCCCCATCTCTTTTGGCTCCACACATAGATTACCACTCTGATTCTCTCTTGACTTCCAAAATAATCTTGGATCAATAACATCAGAATCCAACACCCTGCTGTAAGAAAGATGTCGGTAAGCTGGAAAGAGTGCACAGAAGATTTATAAGGATATTGCTAGGTCTTGAGTGTTGATTGCAGAACAAAACTGCAAAGGCACAGATTTTATTCATTGCAGGAGAGGAGAATGAAAGGTGATCTTATAGAGATATATCACATCATGAAGGACATAGATAGGATCAATGCACACAATCATTTTCCTAGGGATGGGAAACCAAGGCCTAGAGGGCATGGGTTTAAGGTGAAAAAGAAGTCATTTAATAGGAACCTAAGAGGCAAAATTTCACCCAGTGGCGGTCTGTATATGCAACTGTGCTGATAAAGTCCTTGACTGTGATGATATACTCATCTTGGTGGGAAGCTGAGTCTTTGAACATGGACCAGTCTACTAACTCAGAGTTGTCACATAAAAGTTCATCTACTTTCTCAGACCAGGACTAAATGACTTTCTGTTCCAGATTCTCACATTTCTGCTTCTGTTTGTATGCAAGGTAAAGGAACACAGTCTGGCTGTCACCAGATAGCCTGAAAAAATGTATTTGATGGTTGAGTGGCATTGGTCAAGGGTGTTAGAGCTCCTGATAGGACAGGTATTTACAGGGAAATAAAGAAATTGAATAGAACTTACAGAAAACTATGCACAAACAGACAAATATAAGGTGTTGTTCCACCTCCAATCTGATATGCAACTGTGCACCAAAGAGAACAACCTATGTGTTCTCATACCAGAAACCATCGATGAACTGGGAGATCCAGTTCCTATTGAAATCTAGGACTACAGCATTCAGATCAAGTGACCCTGCCCTCTACAAGCATTTGAGATGAGAATTCTGTAAAGATCTCAGGGATGCCAAGAAACAATACCTGTCCAAAATTGGCTCCCATACCAATAGTTAGTTGTGGCAGAGATTACATGCTATAATACACTACAAGATAAATTCAACAGCATTGCCAAAAATATCTCACTCTTTCCTGAAGAATTGAATGCATGTTTAGAACAGAAAGGGATTGGAATGTCAGCACCCAGCCCAAAAGCCTCCACTGCAACTGGACCTACAGTCACAAAGTTGCAGATTTAAGGTCAAACTTCCAGACAGTGAAACTGGGGAAAAGATTTGGTCTGGATGGTGTCCCTGGCCATGTCCTTAGATTCTGTACAGATTAGATGGCAGGAATATTTGCAGACATTATTAACCTCTGTATTCTTCAATCCATGATTCCTACCTACTTTAAGAAAACCACTATTATTATAATGCCTAAAAAAAAAATAAGATATTGTGCCTTAATGATTATCAGCCATTGGCTCTGGCATCCACCATCATCGTGCTTCAAGAGGCTGGTCATGGCACACAATAAATCCAACCTCCCAGTTAATCTCAATGCACTGTAGTTCACTTGCTGTAAAACAGATCTAAGGCAGTTGCAATCTCCCTAACCCTACATCATCTCTGGAGGATGGATAAAGACACCTATGATGGACTATTGTTTATTGACTTCTGCCATCAATACTCTAATTCCAAATAAGCTTACCTTCAAACTCCTAGACCTGGGACTCAACACTGCCCTTTCCAAGCAACACACACAAAATTCTGGATGAACTCAGCAGGCCAAACAGCATTTATGAAAAGAGTAAACAGTCAATATTTCTGGCCGAGACCTTTTATCTGTCCTGATGTGTGGTCTCTAACTCCATTTACAAGTTTGCAGATGATACCAGCACAGTGGGGTGTATCTCAAATAACGATGAGTCAGAATACAGGAAAGAAACAGAGAGATTAGTGTAATAACAACAATCTTTCCCATGGTGTCAGTAAAACTTAAAGAGTTGGCCACTGACCTCAGGAGGTGGGGGCTGCAATAAACCTGCTCTTGTTTACATCAGTGATGATGAATTTGAGAGAGATGAGAGCTTCAAGTTCCTAGGAGTGAACACCACAAATAACCTGTCCTGGTCCAACCGCATGAACACCATGCCTAACAAATACCCCTACTTCCTCAGGAGGCTACAGAAATTTGGCACGTCCCTTTGATCCTTACCAAATTTTATCAATGCATCATAGAAAGCATCCTGTCTGGATCCTTCATTAACATAGCAGTTAGTATGACAACTGCTCTGCCTGTAACCACAAGGAAACTAAGAGAGTGTGGATACAGCTCAGCACAACAGAGACCCCTAGCCTCTCCTTCATACTTCTGTACTTCTCACTGCCATGGTAAAGCGGCCAGTTTAATCAAAGAACCTGCCCACACTGGACATTCTCTCTTCTCGCCCTTCCCAACAGGCAGAAGATGCAAAAGCCTGAAGAAAGTACTACCAGACCCTATCCTGAAGCTATAAAACTATTGAATGGTTCCCTCATATGATAAAATGAACTCTTGACTTCACAATCTACCTTGATATAATGTTCATCTTACTGTCTACCTGCACTACACTTTCTATCTATATAAAGCATGCTTTTAACGTTTTACCTTGCACATTCTCAGCAACTGTTTTAATAGATTAATTGGTATGAATGGTATGCAAGACAAGTTTTTCCACAGTGCCTCAGTATGTGACAACAATAAACCAGTTTACCAATTTAATTTTAATAGCCATTTCCTGTCAGATGTCATAGCCTTCTCAGAGTGCAACAACAGAGAGAATAAGCAGTGGTGTTGTTACTTGAAAAAATCTGACTGCCTCCAGACACAGGAAGGGGAGTACTATCTTCGATACTATTCACATACAATTCCTCTAAATTCATTTTAATGGATCAAAGTACGACGTAAAATACTGTGCAGGGTTCTAAGGTTTTTGTATAGTACTGTTTTTGTCAATGTGGGACAGAGAGCGAGTTTTGCAAACCTGGCAGAATCAAAGGAAGTTTAGAATGGCGAGAGTGTAGAGCAGCAGAAGGGTTTGGGACAGGTGGCAGAGAATGAGTGCTGGGCTGGGAATTGGCGTAAGTGCAGACCATCACTCAGACACCAGATCATTTGATTCCAAACAATTGGTTTATTCATCTTTATTGTTACAATACGCACTCAACTGCACCAGCTTCTGGGGTTTAGCTGCTCCAATTCTCTACAGCATGGATAACTGGCATGGCCCCTTGAAGATTCAGGCCCGCTCCATTAATTCACGGCCATGTTTTGATGTCAGTTTTTAATATTTAAAGAGCACCTGAAATCTGGTTCTGTGCTCAATCGTCAACTTGATTTCAGTTGAGTCTGCAACTGTGGTTTGAATTTATGACTCCATAAGAACATAAGATATAGGAGTAGAAGTAGGCCATTCGGCCCATCGAGTCTGCTCCTCCATTCAAACATCTAATCAAAAGAACCCTGCTCTCATCTCAATCTCAAAATTATGTCTTGGGTTTAGTCTCTGATACTCCAGCACTTGGCTCCTTACCATCCTCACCACGGCCTCTCATCAGAAATACAGAATGTCTCTCTGATGCTTCCCACTCCCTCCCCCCTCCTTTCCCCTTTTCCCAACCATGTCTCCTTTCCCTGCCCCCTTCTCACTCACAGACCACAATGGGGACCCATATCAGAACAGGTTCATCATCACTCATTTCATGAAATCTGTTGGTTTTTTGTGGCAGCAGTACAGTGCAATACATAAAATGACTATAGTGCTGTGCAAAAGTCTTAGGTACCCTAGCCATATAGATGTGCCTCAGACTTTTGAACAGTGCTGTAGTTGCAATTTACTAATATGCCGTATGTCTGAGCAGTAAACAAAACTCCAGATGCAGAGATCTGCAAAAATACTCGACCAGTGACACTTAAGATCATAGTTGTCATCATCTTCTACACTTTCAAAGATTGCTATTTTTTTTGCTTAATAAAGTTTTCAAAGAGATGGATCCAAGTGATGTAAGCTTTCCTGAGGTGCAAAGCGCCATTGACTACACTCACTTTGATTTATAGACAGTGCAAATTAACTGGGAGACATTCTGCAGTTCTTGTATGATCAGCCACAGTATATTACTTTGGTTGGCAGTTACGATTCTTTTTTGATATTTCATAAATGTCTGAGCCATTCTGACAAACAAAGGATGGCAAGTGAGATCTGCCTTGAAGTCATGGCTCTTTAGTTGCACGAAGAGGCTCCTTATAAACAAAGGAAGCCATGTTATCAAACCTATTGACAGAGTAAACTATTGGCATTCTCAAGTAAAGAATGTACTGTGTGCACCTCAATACAGAAGAGCTGGAGTACTCAACACCAGATTTTGAGATTAATCATCAACTCCTGAGTGTTGTTTCAAACATTTTTGTCTTGAACACAATCTCTTGAGACACCTTCTCAAGCCTCAAGAATATCCTCATCGCCACAAATAGAGGACATTTCTTCTTTTTTCAGCCTTATCAATCTACATTTAAAGAGTAACATCAGAAAAGTTTGGAGCTCATGTCATGTCATAGCTGTTTTAACAGATCAAAGTGTTGGTACCATCACTTCCGACCAATTGTGAAGATGTAATGCGTTTATCCAATAACAGATGCAGCTTGCTTCAGCCAGCACTAGTCATTCCTGAGAATGAACCCTTGCCCCTGTTTACCTACAATGGCTCTCAGACCTATAATTCCTCC
The DNA here is from genome assembly GCF_030028105.1 of Mobula birostris. Classification (NCBI taxonomy): domain Eukaryota; kingdom Metazoa; phylum Chordata; class Chondrichthyes; order Myliobatiformes; family Myliobatidae; genus Mobula; species Mobula birostris. Next base: position 54,953,626 of record NC_092370.1, on the reverse strand, counting down.
AATTTAAATTTATCACCCATTTGTTTAAACTAATTTATGGACCCACCTTCTCTTCATATCATTCCTCAAAGTCTCTCCCCATTATTCTCTGCTCTTTGAAGCTGCTCTCTATGATAATTTAGAACAAATAATATTTATCATATTAGCTAGAAACCCAGCTTGGCCCCATCATTTTAATAGATGTTTTACTGTTTCTTAGCCATTCCACTAGAGCTAAACTGACGTACCTTTAGCTCTGAAGAAGCCAGCATACTTCCTCATTTAACCCACCCTGTTGTAAGCAGCAGGTACATTTACTCTGGGGATTTACTGAGATCAGGAAAGGTTCTCCACATGGAACACTAAGCATCAGTGAGACACAGCAAGTGGTAGGAGCTCTGTTCTGGAGAATAGTGCCAATAAAGCTTCCTGACTGCAGTAGATACTTCCACAATCATTACCAAGGTATATCAAGCATAATCTCAAAAAATTTCTTAGGAATACTACAAGAAAGATTCTGTTAGATTATAATTCTGAAGTTTTGCTGAGTTGAGGTGATTCTCTGATTCTGATTCTCAGAAGGTCACTCTTGTTACCTTCCATCATTATTTACCATATTTCCACTCACAATCAGTAAATGATATATACTAATTAGTTCAACAAAAGTGCTACACAGACAAATCTTTAGCATATTTCCATACCCCAAAATGACCAAAAGTTACGGTGTATGCCTCCACTATTTCTTGTTTGACTTACCAAAACATTTTCGGATTTAATTTTATTAGAATCTGATGCACCTACAGCTAGATCCTTTGATCCAGCTTCTTTTCCATGCAACTGTTCCAAGTATTGCTAATTGTATGAGAAGTATACATTTACACAGCACAAAGTAAACCTTTTGGCCCACTGAATCCACAATGACCTAGTTATACTAGTCCCATTTTATTCTCTCGAATTTTCCCAGATACTCTCACTGACCCAAGCAATAGCCAGTTAGCCTACTAGTCTTTAATATTCACTCATTTCTTTTGTTCTATTGGCTAGAATTAATACATTTGCATGAAGTGCCTGCCGGGGCTGAAGAAGAGGAAGAGTATGCAAGGAATGAGATATGTGTGTATCACTGTTGGAGTTGAGGTAAATGTGTCTGTGTATTTGTGTAATGGACAAATGAATTTATGACAGGTATTTTGATTTATTATATTTTTATTATGTGAGTAATGATATGGTGCCTTGAGCAGTGTGTAAGTCTAGTTTTGCAATTATGAGTCCAGTTTTGCAGTTTGTTGCTCCTTATGCTAAACTTAAACCATAAGTGAAGTCATTAAACATTCTGCAGAACTGGGATCATACAGCCCTGATTACCATCCTGGGCCATTCCTACTAATCCCACTTTAGTTCTGTGCTGGAAGGCTTCCAGAACATCAGATTCCCTTTGGATTTCATGGTTAGGGTGACAGAATCGTGATGGTATTTCTGCTTTATTTCTTATGTTCTTATATGCATGGTCAATAAACTGTTGATTTCCCAAACTCTTCCCCGTTATTCTGTGCTCTTTGATTCACATCTCCTTGGCAGTTCAAAACTAAATTTAAATTAGTTAAAAACTTTACAGTTTATTGACCATGCTTTTAGCAAACTTTACAATCGTTAGCTCAAGCAAGGTAATGCATTTCATATACCTTCAGAAAACTTATATTTTTATTTTACTTTTAAAATTTAAGCAATTCTAAGCCTGTTGCTCTTGATTTCCTTTAGTCAATACAAGTGAGCAGCCATTTTTGACTTTAAGATTCACATTTGCAGAACCTTCCAGAAGAAGTGCAAAATGGAATTTCAAGCGCATTATGTGCATGGTTTTCCAGGTGTTAAAATTACTAACAGGGAAATTGTGAACAATATTAGTCAGGGGTAAAGTATATGTAATTTTATATTCTGATTACTGTCAACTGAACTTTAGTAAATGTGCCCGTGTAAGCAGTACTTTCAGGAAGAATTGGATCTTGACTGTAATGCTCTGATAGTTATAATAAACTTGATATTTACTATTATGCAATCTAACCAAAGTGTTACTTGGGTGAGGTGCTAAAGAATGACTTCTTCTGATTATACCTTGACAATGAATAAGTACTTCAGATTTTGCAATAAAATAAATATGGAGACAATAAATTTACCACCTATAAATTGAAAAACTACTACCAACAAAACCAAATTGCAGAGTCGAACATGAAAACCATGAAGCTACGACTCAAGTTGCCCTACTCACAAAATGAAGTGCTATACCAATGTCTACTGAAATACATGAAAATGCTGTAAGCATCCACTAGCTACCTGGTACATTCAGCAGGAAAAGTAAAGTCTCATTCATTCTAATGTGAAGATTAGAAGGACTTTCTTTGTGTCTTTGGACAGACAGGACTTGCGTCTCTACCGAACCATTCTGTAGCAAATGTTTATCTGCAATAGTGCATTAATCAATGAAAATCAGGGTTCAACAACACAGTCACACTTACAATGCAATTTTTAGAGCTTGTTGATGAAATATGGCTTTGGATGCTCTGCTCAGTAAAACCTGACAATCTGAATCAATTGCAGAATAATTGTTTGATATGATTAATCAACATATCCATTATCACTATACCAACAGGATGAAAGAGGTTGAATTGGATGGACAATGACTTTTCTTGTCCAACAATGCTATATTTCTTGCAAGGGGAAACTCTGATGAGGTCGAAATTTTTTCTTGTGTGCGGGGGCTGGGAAGGTGAAACAGGAATAGCAGCAATGCTTTACTGAAATATATAAAAATATCACAAGTCTGCAGTCAAGCTAGATCATATACCAGGATGTTTGCTAACCAGCTTATTGCCTGAAATATAAACATTTGCCTGAAAAGTTGTGAGAGTGTGGACTGAGCTGCCAGCACAAGTGCTGCAATCGAGCTTGATAATCAACATTTAAGAGAGGTTTGGATAGGTACATGGATGGTTTGGGTATGGAGGGCTATGGCCCCGGTGCAGTTCGATGGGAATAGGCAGTTTAAATGGTTCTGCATGGGCAAAATGGGCCAAAGGGTCTGTTTCTGTGCTGTACTTTTCTATGACTCAGATTCTATAAGTGACCTGGACATGCTCCAATTTGGTTACCATCACAACAGATCAAGAGAAAATGCCATCTCTTTGGACCTTCACTCAGCTCTGGAACACCTGGACAATAAAGATGCATACATCAGATTTGATTAGGGAGCTTAAGGTAAAGAAACCCTTAGGATGCAGAGATCGTAATATGATAGAATTCACACTACATATTGAGAGGCAGAAACTAAAGTTCGAAGTATCAGTATTAGCGTGCAGTAAAGGGAATTACAGTGGTTTGACAGAGAAGCTGGCCAAACATGAATGGAAGAGGTTACTAGCAGGGATGACAGCAGAACAGCAATGGCTAGAGTTTTTGGGAACAATTCTGAAGGGGTAGGATAGATAAATCCTAAAGATGAAGAATATTCGAAAGTGAGCATGAGGCAACTGTGGTTGACAAGGTAAGTCAAAGACTGCAAAAAATGTAAAAGAGGACATATAATATAGCAAAAATTAGTGGGTAGTTAGAGTATTGGGAAGCTTTTAAAACCAACAAAAGGCAACTGACAAAGCCATTAGGAGAGAAAAGATGAAAATGAAGGCAAGCTAGCCAATAATATAAAAGAGGATACCAAAAGATTTTTCAAATACATAAAAAGCAAAAGAAAGTGAATATCAGACCACTGGAAAATGATGCTGGAGAGGGAGTAAATGGGGGACAAAGAAATGGTAGATGAATTTAATAAATATTTTGTGTCAGTCTTCACTGTAGAAGACACTAGCTCGACAGAAGCTTGAGAGTGTCAGGAGGCAGTCATGAGTGTAGTTGTTATTAATAAGGAGAAAGTGCTTGGGAATCTGAAAGGTCTCAAAGTATAGCTAAGTCACCTGGACCAGATAGACTATACAACAGGATTCTGAAAGAGGTAGCTGAAGAGATTGTGAAGGCATTAGTAATGATCTTTCAAGAATAACTAGTATTGGAATGGTTTTAGAAGACTGGAAAACTACAAATATCACTCCACTCTTGAAGAAGAGTGGAGGCAGAAGAAAGGAAATGATAGGCTAGTTAGCTTGATCTCAGTGGTTGGGAAGATGATGAAGTTCATTATTAAGGGACTTAGGAGTTCTTGTGGAGGATTACCTAAAGGGTAACTTACAGGTTGAGTCAGTGGTGAGGAAGGCAAGTGTAATGTTAGTATCCATTTCAAGAGGGTTAGAATGTTAGCATATGGCTCTGGGCTGGTATTCACTGGGGAGGAGAGGGGGAAATCTCATTAAAACATATTGAATATTGAAAGCCCTAGATAGAGTGGATAGGAGAGGATGTTTCCTCTCATGGGGGAGTCTATGACCAGAGGGCACAAACTCAGAATAGAACAGGGGTTCCCAGCCTCAGGTCCACAGTCCTCTTGATTAATAGTTGGGGTCTATGACATAAAAGTTCTATTCAAAAGATTCAAAGGAACATCTGAACAAGCCTGATGCATTTTGGAAACAAGTCCTGTGGATTGATGAAGTTAAAATAGAACTTTCTGGCCGCAATGAGCAAAGGTATGTTTGGAGAAAAAAGGGTGCAGAATTTCATGAAAAGAACCCCTCCTCAACTGTTAAGCACGGGGGTGGATCAATCATGCTTTGGGCTTGTGTTGCAGCCAGTGGCACGGGGAACATTTCACTGGTAGAGGGAAGAATGAATTCAATTAAATACCAGCAAATTCTGGAAGCAAACATCACACCATCTGTAAAAAAGCCAAAGATGAAAAGAGGATGGCTTCTACAACAGGATAATGATCCTAAACACACCTCAGAATCCACAATGGACTATCTCAAGAGGCACAAGCTGAAGATTTTGCCACGGCCCTCACAGTCCCCTGACCTAAACTGTGGATAGACCTCAAAAGAGCAGTGCATGCAAGACGGCCCAAGAATCTCAGACAACTAGAAGCTTTTTGCAAGGAAGAATGGGCGAAAATCCCCCAAACAAGGATTGAAAGACTCTGAGCTGGCTATAAAAAGCGTTTACAAGCTGTGATACTTACCAAAGGGGGTGTTACTGCCATGCAGGGGGCCCAAACTTTTGTTTTGGGCCCTTTTCCTTTTTTGTTATTTTGAAACTGTAAAAGATGGATATAAAAAAGTTTTCTTGCTTGAAATATTAAAGAATTGTGTCATCTTTAACTTTATGCATTTTGGAGATGAGTTCATCTTTTACTGGCTTAGCTATTCACAGTAACAGAAATTTTGATCAGGGGTGCCCAAACTTTTGAATGCCACCGTATGTACTTTGAAAATTAATTTTTACTTTACTTTGAAATTAATGTGTTGATGCAGGGCAGCTGTTTAGGGAAGTACAACTAGCTAGAAGTATATTGGTGAGCCCCAAGCCTCAAATTCTTTGAACCCCACTGGAAGGGAGTAGCAGCTCAGAAATTTACATTTACTCGAGTGCTTTTTAAAGATCAATATGGCACAAGCCAAGAATGATAGTGAACACATAACAAAGTTAAAACGAATTTACAGAGAGAGTATTATAAACAAAATATTTGAAATGGTGTTTGTTTCATGTTCTATGTAGAATAAACTTTAAAAGAGAAATGTACAAAGAAGGCAGTGAATGACTGTTTGCCAAGGCTTTCAAAATTTACATTCAAACTAGACTAAATACAAAATGTGCTAGAAATAATCAAATATTGAAACTACACTTCTCCACTTTCATTATCAACTTTGGATGACAAAATTTGGATTTTGGGCATCTTGACAGTAATTAAACTGTTGCTCAAGTATTCCATTGTTGACATTAACACCAAGTGCTTTTATTTTAAATGTAATATTTTTTATGTCATAGTAGAGATGGTTGTTTGAATAGCTCGATGGGAGTAATGATGTAATTTGTTGTGATAAGCCTTTCAAAAGGTTGGATTCACATAAAAAGATTTACTAACTTTTAAATAGGAGACAAGACTTTGCCTTCATGTGAAATTAATAGACTATTTATCAGAAATGCACTTTAGTAAATTATAGCAGTAACATCGATGGTGGCCTATGGGTCTGCCGAATATTTCACTTACAATATTGCACTCAGAGTATTGGACATGCACCTAAATATCTCAACTCTACCTGCAAAATAATGGTGCATGGCTTAGCAGTAAAACAAAACGGCACTAAACTTATGAGTTTAATCCAGCAGAAAGTACGGCTATAAACAAGATAAATGCCTGCTATTGATTTCATGTTTAATTGCTCCGAGCATACTGACAAAGCTCATCAAATGCACTTCCAAAAGTTTTAAAATACAAATTATTTTAAAACAACTTCTGCCCATATCAAAATTACAACTATTCACAATCTCATTACACTAAAAGTGCTCCTTCCTTTAACAGGTTAATGACTAACAGACAAAAGGAATAAAGTTGCAGTATGTAAGCCCATTGCATCGCAAATGAGTTACTCAGTGAAGTCTTCAATAGTGGGTTTGATTGAAACAGCTGTTTATTACTGCCCTAAGCTCTGCTATAAACTAAAACCTTTTAAAAATGCTGTACATTACTGCCCAGCAAGAACATTGTAATACTTAGAAAATTTTAATGATTGTAAATGAAAACATACATGCCAACATTAAAATAACACTTAACAGGCCATTCCATATTTAAGAACATGCAGTGTGCTAAGCATTACATTTCAATAAAGCCACAGTACAAAGTATTGATGAGATGATTGATAAATATGGCCATGTACACAAACTAATACTGAACTGAATCACATTAGATGATATATTACATAACTGAATTATATGAATCTTATTCAAAATGCTTATACAAAATTATATATATATATGGAATGACCAAAACAGAATTGATTGATATGATTTAGAAAACAAATTATGCTGTTAAACTATACCTAAATCTACCTGTAGATACTAGTAACTTTTATTCCCAGCTTTAAATTTTAATTACAGTATCTTCAAAATATTTGCTTTTGAAAATGCACCCAACTATTTGCATGACACAAGAGTACATTTTCCAAAAGCAAAAATTCTCACAGGATTTGAAAGAATTGGAAATAACTTTGGAATACTCATATATAGGTAATAATAAGTGAATTAGAATTATATTTTATGGGGTGATACATCTAATGGTTTCACCTGTTTAAACTGAGCAAATAGCTAAGAATCTCTTTTACAAAATTGGTTTGAAAACATCATTATCTTATTGTCAGGAGTGTAAAAATTGGAATAAGATCGTTTACCCTTCTAATGCTTATTATATATAAATGAAGGCTGTGGCTTCACCATATGTAACAGAAGCCCAGTTAATAAACAGTAACTATGTTTTCAGTCTTCACTGTACATGTTCTTTATAACTATTGGCTCTAGTGTATACTGCTTGATTTTTTACACTTTGTACCTTTTGTAAACATGGACTCTGCTGACAGAAAGCATTCACATTTAGTTGTTTTAACTCCCCTTCAGCCCATGTCATCATCATTACGCACCGAGCTGTAAGACATGGGTGGTCATGGTCTTTGACCACGATTGTACTTGGCAAATTTTTCTACAGGCGAGGTTCACCATTGCCTTCTTCTGAGATTGTGTCTTTACAAGACAGGTGACCCCAGGTATTACTAATTCTCATCAGAGAATGTCTGCCTGGTGTCTGTGGTCACATAACCAGAGTGTGATATACATTAGCTGCTCATATGACCATCCACCACCTGCTTCCATGGCTTCCCATTACCCATATCAGGGGTCTAAGCAGGTGCTACACCTTTCCCAAGGGTTATCTGCAACCTAACCTAGCAGGGAGAAATAGCGTCTTACACATCTTTTGGTAGAGACGTATCTCCATCCCCCCTCCCCCATCAGCCCAGATATCCTTCTCAAATACGCCATCAAAAAAATCATAATTTCAGTGCTGCTATACACTGCACCTCTTCTTTAGTATCCTTTGATGTTTAGTTTTGTGAGTTCTGACATAGCTCCTGAGACCAACATGGGAATCACTCAATCTTTCTGTCATCCTCCATTCTCAGCTGGATAGACTGGAGCATTGTGTGGTTAAGTGCCTTACTCAAGGAGACACATGCTGCCTTGGCCGAGCCTTGAACCCATGGCCTTCAGATCGCTGGTACAATGCCCGAACCACTTGGCCACGCGCCACACATAATAGTGGAACATTAGCAATCGATTACTCATGTCTGACCAGCTTTGGTTCATGTGGTAGCATGACCTTCATATAAACATATAATATCACAAAACATTGTAGTTTCAGTTTTAATAACCTGCAAACCTCAACAAGTTCTTTATACTTGCTGCCCTGAGACAAGGTTCAATCTGTTGCATTTCATTGTCCCTAAATAAAACAAGTATCTTTCTTTTTGAAAAAGTAAAAAAACTGTATTCATGGACATTGTTACCTTGGCAAACACTGGCAACAGAAAGTTCAAAGTTCAAAGTAAATTTATTATCAAAGTACATATACGAGGTATATCACCATATACAACCCTGAGATTCATTTTCTTGTGGGCAACCTCAGGAAATTCAATAAGCAAAACAGAATCAATAAAAGACCACACCCAATAGGGAGGACAACCATTGTGTAAAAGAAAATAAAATAATAATCAATAAGTAAGCAATAAATATTGAGAACATGAGATGAAGAGTCCTTGAAAGTGAGCCCATAGTATGTGGGAACAATTCGGTGACGGAGCAAGTGAAGGTGAGTGAAGTTATCCCCTTTGGTTCAAGATCCTGATGATTGAGGGATAATAATTGTTCCTTAAGCTGGTGGTACAAGTCCTGAGGCTCCCGTATGTTCTTCCTGATACAGCAGTGAGAAGAGAGCATGACCTGCATGATAGGGGTCCCTACTATTCAGAGGTTGCTTTTGTGGGTATCACAGATTTCAGTGAGAATATTCTTACTGTGCAGAATTCTCAAGCAGTTTTTTTTTAACTGAGGCTTAAGAATGAGACTTGCTTTGTGAACAACCTGAGAAGAAACTTTAATGTTGCGAGTTTTCATAGAAACACAGAACTTTGTTGCATTGAAGGAGGCCATTTAACTCATCATATCCACACTGGACGAAATAAGTCTTAGATAAACCTCTTTCCATAGCCATACAGATTATGGCCTGTCAAGCGATCATATAAGGTCTTGTTAAATGTATTGATAGTTTCTGCCTTCACTACCTCTTCAGGCAAAGAATTCCAGACTCTCAACACGTCCTCACTTCCCTCTAACCCTCTGACTATCATAAACTCCAACAGCCTAGTTAGACCCCTTGCTCAGGAATATAGTATAGCGTTGTGTAGGCTTCTCATAAGTTTATACGCTTCAATTAAATCCATTGCAGTCATTTTTGTTTCAAAGGACATAATCCTAGCCTGGCCAATCTTTCCTCATAACTATATTCTTCAACTCTGACAACATACTCATGTATTTTCTCTCCAGTGCTAACATACACTTTGTGTAGTATAATAACCAGAACTACATATAGAAGTCTACTACTGTATAGCTGTAGCCTATCAAATATTTTGAAGACACAAACATGAGGAAATCTGCAGATGTTGGAATTTCAAGCAACACACACAAAAAATGCTGGTGAACGCAGCAGGCCAGCAGCATCTATAGGAAGAGGTACAGTCAACGTTTCGGGCTGAGACCCTTCATCAGGACTAACTGAAAGAAGAGATAGTAAGAGATTTGAAAGTGGCAGGGGGAGGTGGAGATCCAAAATAATAGGAGAAGACAGGAGGGGGAGGGATGGAGCCAAGAGCTGGAAAGTTGATTGGCAAAAGGGATATGAGGCTGGAGAAGGGAGAGGATCATGGGATGGGAGGCCTAGGGAGAAAGAAAGGGGAAGGGCAGAAAGCCCAGAGGATGGGCAAGCAGTATAGTGAGAGGGACAGAGGGAGAAAAAGGAGAGAGGAAAAAATTAAATAATAAATAAATAAATAAATAAATAATGGTTGGGGTACGAAGGGGAGGTGGGGCATTACGGAAGTTAGAGAAGTCAATGTTCATGCCATCAGGTTGGAGGCTACCCAGATGGAATATAAGGTGTTATTCCTCCAACCTGAGTGTGGCTTCATCTTGACAGTAGAGGAGGCTGTGAATAGACATATCAGAATGGAAATGGGACATGGAATTAAAATGTGTGGCCACTGGGAGATGCTGCCTTCTCTGGTGGATGGAGCGTAGGTGTTCAGTGAAACGGTCTCCCAGCCTGCGTTGGGTCTCGCCAATGTATAGAAGGTTGCATCGGGAGCACCGGACGCAGTATATCACTCTAGCCGACTCATAGGTGAAGCGTCGCCTCACCTGGAAGGACTGTCTGGGGCCCTGAATGGTGGCAAGGGAGGAAGTGTAAGGGCATGTGTAGCACTTGTTCCACTTACAAGGATAAGTGCTGGGAGGGAGATCGGTGGGAAGGGATGTGGGGGACGAATGGACAAGGGAGTCGCGTAGGGAACGATCCCTGCGAAAAGCGGTGGGGGGGGAGGGAAAGATGTGCTTAGTGGTGGGATCCCGTTGGAGGTGGTGGAAATTACGGAGAATTATATGTTGGACCCGGAGACTGGTGGGGTGGTAGGTGAGGACAAGGAGAACCCTATTCCTGGTGGGGTGGCGAGAGGATGGTAGCCTCCCTAGTTTTACGTTCTATGCCTTGGCTATAAAAGGGAATTATTCTATCTGCCACCATAAAAACATTATTGTCATAATCCCACAACCTTCAGGGATTTGTACACATGTAGTCAAAGATTACCCTGTTCCCCAGCACTCCTATTATTCTACAATTTTTCATATAGTCCCTCGTTTTGCTTGATTTCTCCAAATGCACTATACATCCCTATTCTGGCTTTAATTCTATTTGCCGCTTTGCACTCACCTAATTAGTTAATTGTCATTTTCCTGTAGCCTAGATTTTTTTCACTGTCGACCACATTGTCAATTTTAATATTATTGGTAAATTTAATTGTGCTACCATATTTAAGTAAAAGTTAATTACATGTGTGGTACATACTACTGACCCCTGCTGAATCCCAATGCATACAATGGAAAGCGCCCATAAGTTATTTCCATTTCACATCATGGCCAGACACAGAAGAATATTTCCAATTCATATTATTCCAGGTACAATACCACTAATCTACAATTCCCTGGGTCCATGATTACTGTTCACTTCCCACTCTCTAAGACCTAGCTCCCAAAAGGGAAATAACCTCACAGTCAACCAATATACCAGCCCCTTATCCAAGTATCTCCAATTTCAATTGCCCAACCCTTAGAGTTCACTGACTCTTAGGTCAAAGGCCCACTCCCATCCAACCTTCTTTCACCCAAAGATGCCAGTCACTAGCTAGCCAACTCCCAATATTGCCTCACCACTCTCTAGGCTCAAATAAGACAGTCATCATAACCCTTGCCACTAGTCTTCTGACCACAAGCCCTGTTTCACCCATAATCCCCAGATTTCGTCCAGCATTTCCTTCTCAAAATTAGATGTGCAATGCTCAAGTTTACAGCCAGTTACTTTTCTATTATATATCTTACACTGCATCGCATAACTGAAGAAGCCTACAATCATTATGGATACTTTGAAATGCTGTACAATGAATACTGTCATTGCTTGCTGCCTCCATATTCAATACATTTATGTCATGTCACACAAGTACAATAAAAATAGCATGTGCATAGATTAGTGATTGTATATAATACTGGAAAACTTGTTTCTCAGAAACTGTGTAAGCACCCTAACTCAGTGTATTTTTAGCTCAGGTTTATTGGTGGGAGCCTTCAGATTAAATTCAGACAGCTTCCTATAGTATCAAAAAAGTATTAAACTACTTATATATTATTGAGAAAGCTTCATATGACAGAAGGTTATTACATTGAGGATTCATGTCGTAAGAATTACTGATAAATTGGCTGACTTTACTCCACCTCAACTGAAAATTAGGTCTGTGGGCATGCAACAATGATAACTGTTGTTAAACTATATGCAGAGCCATGATAAAAAATATCATTTTATGTGTACTGATTGCTAATAAGATAGATTCTGCCCAGTGAGGCAAAACACAAATTAGCTTAAAATAGGATTGGAGTAATTAATGTTAAATGTGCTAATTTGTTTACGAAATACAACTCCATTTTTGGGAATTCTATTTATGGAAAAATCTTGTTTGTTCTATCAAAAAGTCACTTCATCAAGAAACAACTATACAAGCATTGATTAAAACTGACAGCTTGATAAAACAGAAAAAGAAGAGAAATTCAGTTGTCAGAGAAAACAATTCTACTTGAAACTAATTTGACTTTGTTGACCTGAATTGCATTTCTAGGGCTTTCAATGTAAACATAGTAATGTATTGTCATGACTTCAGGCTGTAGCGTTAATGTATTTCCATAAATTCCCAACAATTTTAAATGGTTTTCTTTAAGCATATACAATGGATTCTGATGAAATGAGACACATCAGGACGAGCACATTTTGGCTCAATTAAGTAGCTGCCCCAAATAGCTGAAGTTTCATGGAAATAGTGAATAAGTTATAAAAAGGTCCAAACTGTTAATAAACTGAATTTTAAAAGTGCGCTTTTAATAAAATACAGAACAAATTTGAACACTTACAAAACTACGACAGTACTATAAAACTGTGATTTAATTCCTAATAGTTATCACTGGAGGAATTAATCCAGTATACACTCCTGTGTTATTTTGATAGACTGTAAATGAACAAAATCAGTGCAGACAACCTGCCCAAATAATGGACTGGCTTCAAACAATGCCTTCTCATTGCACTCCCCAAATCGTCATTTTCATTGTCCATTCAAGAAGATTGTCAATAACTTCAAAGTCTTCTTAGTTCCTAACTATGTAGTAGTAAAATCATTTTATTTTCACTCCTGGCCATTTCTGGCATCTCCAGAATTGAATGCTTGAAACTGCAGTGAGCAAAATCATTCTGAATTGTCTTATTGTCTTGCTGCTTATTACTTGCCAACTATCAATGATAAATATCACAGCTTTTTGAATACAAACACACACAACTGACGCTATCTAAAAACTGTTGGCTCAAACGGCCACACAACATGCATGCAAATGATGCTAGTTAGAAACTGTTTGGTAACAGTCTTCTATCCCAATTAAGTGACATAGTGACCCTAATAAACATAGGGAATCACGGCTATTTTCTCGATTTATTTTTGTTCATCAAGGGTTGTCCTGAATTAACAGCTGTCCCAATTAACTGGAGTCCATTGTATTAAGAAGTACAATTGAGTGGTTAGGTAAGGTCTAGGGACAGTCTTTAAATATTTTAACCTAAAATATATTGCATTTGTCAATTTTTCTTTAAATAATGCTACTGCAAAATTGCAATTCTATTATCTCCTCTCATGTGAGGGGCCTGATAGTCATTCAATGCTGTTTTCATGTGCTACATTAGAGCCTTTTTCCCATTTTAATTCAATAATTCTGATTGATGCTTCAAACAATGTGCTCTGTGTTTAAAACTTTTAACTTAAAAATCCTACAATTGTAACTAACACCCAATATCTATAGAATGTCAGCAAGCCGTAAGATATATAGAATGATAGTGGATAGTTTCAATCTATGTATTATTATTATTTTCACTAAATGTCATATAGCCCTTAGATCATGCCCTGGGGCCTTTGCTTGTGGCATTCACGAGGAATACTCAACATATGGCTTTTCACTGTCCACAAGCTGGTGGTGGTGGGGAGGCATGATTCTTTCTTTAGCACTTGTGGGTTCTTGGTGTGTAGTAAAGCAGTTAATAGCCACACATACTGTACTTTAATGATTGCCATCAGCACCCAATGGTTGATAAAACAATGTATCAAAAGTCACAGGGTATGGCACCATAGTGTTTCCTCTTCTCTTCATAGACAGCCCTTTGGAATTGAGAATTGGACTTATGGGACTGCTGGGAGCCAACACAGACTCAATAACAGGAAGTACATGATGGCATGGTTTGGAAGGTGGAGCAGTCCTTCTGTAGCTTTTCCTGGGCTTTAGCATGCACAACAAAATACACAGAACCTTCCAGGTTGCTCATTCTCTATTATGATTAGTCACAACTAAGTACCTGCTTGGGGAGTCGGCTGCTGGGATAAAAAGCTGCCCAGTGAAGCTAATTGATTGTGATGAGGGTCTTAACGTTGAAGATGTTAGTGTGGAAGAGAACTCTGACATTGGTCCACTTAACATGCAATGGATTTTAAGAATTTTTTTTGAGATATCACTTAATGCACTGAGATGTCTTTTATAGGTAGTATGTACCTCCAAAGGTGATTGGAGATCATTGCTGCTCATGAACGGAGCCAGATTTGAGGTCTTGATCATGGATGATTCATTTCCTCAGATGGTTAATGATTAAAGTGAAGCAACAGAGATGGTCTCAACTTTTGGAAAAATATCCATTTTTCAGGGTCTTGTCATGTACCTTTATTGCTGGGAAGGCACAAGATTTCTACATAAACTGTAATCAGTTCTATAACTATTTTAAAATGTAGTTTAATCATTTACTTTTCACGATTCTTATTTCAAAATAGACAACCTTCCTTACTACAATTATCTTTGTTTATAAGCACAAAGCAAATTGCAGTTGACAGAACATTTCAGTTTGTTCTGCTATTTTATTTCATGCTTGCTTTTCGTGTGCAAGTAACAAAACAGTCTAGATTTGAACCTAATTCCCTTAAGGATAAAGGAAGATTCCATGATTTCAGATTTCAGGGTGGGATATCCTGTAAATTTCCTTTTAAAACATTTCCCCTAACAGAAATTTGCAACTACAAGTGTGTAAGGACATCCAATTTTGTGCGAACATGACACTTCCACTTCTCCCAACACCTATCCTTACAGCTTTTCCAATGACGATTGTCTAATTAGTGCAAATTGTATTCATGCATATATAGCAGAGATACGTCCACTGGGAAAAACGTTGGGATGGCTCATACACATTTTACTTCGACCCTTAATAACTGTCAAAGAGAAAAAAAACTTTCATCCCCATCACATTGAACAAGATTTGAACTCATTTCCCTTGAGCAGAAGGACAATGATCAAATCCACTGCATCAAGCAGACCTTACTTAATTTATGAATTTACTTCATGTATGTGTATATATAGTGGTCTGGAAACCTGAGTCTATACAATACTGAAAAAATATTATACCACACAATAGAATTCATTAGTTTCTGAAAAACCCAATGAATAATGCATTTCTCCATCTAGTATTAACCCCTTGAATACAAGAAGTGATTATTAGTCTCTCTGTGCAGGGCTGGTTAACCTAGAGACCGAGACAGATTATCAACCACAACAGCATTGGAATTTACATTCAGATGATAATCTGAAAGTAATGTTAAAGTAAATTATGATATTATTATTGTTATTATTAGCAATAATAGCCTCATAATACTGATCATGTTAAAATTAACTGAATAATGATAAGAATTATATTGCTCATAAAGCTACCAGATTGCTGTGAAAACCTATCTGGTTTCACCAATGATTTTTGTGGAGGAAGTCTGCCATTCTTATCCAGTCTGCTCTCTATTAAGCACTATGCCTGCAACAATGTGGTTGACTTCTTAACTGTCTCCTAAGATTCCCTAGCCAACCACTCAGCATTATTATAACTGGTACAGAAATGAAGAAAATTTATGAAACATGATAGACCAACCAACCTTAGCCTAGGTATACAGTCATGGAGAAGTCACTCACAGCCCAGCTCACTTTGCAAAGTTCTCTTCGCTATCATTTAGGGACTGGAGCCCAATAGAGAGAGTTGCCTGCAGACTCACTTAGCAACACACTAACATAATTATAATTACAGAATTACAACCTACAAAGAACGTGCCAGACTTTTTCATCACAGACAGGTATGTCCTTCCCTCTAGCAGGAAAAGCTTGGTATTACAGGCAGGCGGCAATCCTTGAATGAGGAACCAGCGAGGACAAAGCCTGCTGGCCCACTGGTTCAGCGAGTCCCCCCAGACCAGCGAGTCCCAAGATTGGATGTCCATGTGAGAACCAGACATAAGGGCTGGAGACTACTTAGGCAGTGAGTCGGTGGTCCAAGTTTCCCTGGAGTTCAGGGTCCCATTATCTGCTAGTCCTGAGGTTGATACTAAAGATCGAAGCCCAAAGGTGGATCGGAAGCCCTGGATCTATAACTCTGAAGTCCACAGGGAAAGTCAGAGTCCACTGAAGACTGGAGGCCCAGAAGCCTGTCCTGGGGTTGGAGAACTGTCCATGTGTGTGAGTGGGTGGGAGGGATGAATAGGGCTCGTTCTGTTGTTGTTGTTTTGTTGCTTGTTATGCTCTTCTTTGTCCTGTTCCGTGTTGTTCTGCTGGACATAGTGGGCAGCAATGTTGATGCTCGAATGTGTGGAGACACTTGCTGGTTGTCCCCAGCAAATCCTTATGTTGTATTGGATTTTAATGCAAACACATTTCACTGTATGCTTGCATGTATGTCATCAATAAATAGATGATTCTGCATATGAATCTGACTACTACTCCTATGAAGGTTTATGGCAACAGGTGAAACGTATGAAAAATAAATTGATTACAACCTTCTCTCACTTCTAAGCTGATAAATGCACATTCCTCCATGTTCAGCATCACTTGGAAGAAATATTGAGAGTGGCAATAGCACAGAATCTACTCCTGCTGATGGCTCTGATGTCACTTGCTAAAAGCAAATTGGTAGCATTGCTGCAGATGAACTCCTGAAAGATATAGCTGCCAGACTAGTTCTCCAGTAGGTCATGAGTGAACAGGGGATGGAGCCAAATTGACCTTTTCCATTACAAGGAAGCTGTGGACTATCAATAATTGTAGAACAATATACCATCACAATCTGTAATCTTAATGACCCAGCATGTTCAATACTCTACTCCTATATGTAAACCAGGAAATAAATCCTGGTTCAATGAGGTTTGGCATGGGCCCATTGGGAACAGCACCTAGCAGACCAAAAAATGAGGAGTCAATTGTCAAAGCTGAATCACAGGACTGTATGCATACTAAACTGCAAAAGTGAGAGCAATCAAAAGTAAAGGAAAATCAAAAAATCTGCAGATGCTGGAAATCTGAAATAAACAAATGTTCAGAGTTCGAAGTAAATTTATTAACAAAGTTCATATATGTCACCATATACTAACTTGAGATTCATTTTCTTGTGGGCATACATAGCAGAATAAAGACATACAATAGAATCAATGAAAAATTACAAACAAAGACTGACAAACAACCAACATGTGAAAGAAGGTAATCTGTGCAAATACAAAAAATACCATAAAAATGTTATTAAATAATACTGAGAACATGAGTTGTACAGACTTTGAAAATGAATCCATAGGTTGTGGAATCAGTTCAGAGTTGAGGTGAGTGAAGTTATCCATGCATACATGTAGAAAATACTGGAACCACAAACCCCTGTGGAACACCACTAGTCACCAGCAGCCAACCAGAAAATGCTCCCTTTATTCCCACTCTTTGCTTCCTGTCAATCAGCCGCTGCTATATCCATGTTAGAATCTTTCCTATAATACCATGGGCCGTAGCTTGTTAAGCAGCCTCGTGTGTGGCACCTTGTCAAGGGCCTTCTGAAAATCCAAGTACACAATATCAACTAATTCTTCTTTGTCTATCCCGTTTGTTATTTCTTCAAAGAATTCCAACAGATTTGTCAGCCAAGATTTTCCCTTGAGGAATCCATGCTGACTACAGCCTATTTTATTATGTGCCTCCAAGTACCCTGAGACTTCATCCTTAATAATCGACCCCAACATCTTTCCAACCACTGAGGTCAGACAAACTGGCCAAACATGCAACTGGTCTGCATTTCTCCCTTCCTGAAGAGTGGAGTGACATTTGCAATTTTTCTGTCTTCCGGAACCATTCCAGAATATAGTGATTCTTGAAAGATAATTTCTAATGCCTCCACAATCTCCTCAATTCTCTTTCAGAATCCTGGGGTGTACATCATCTGTTCCAAGTGACTTATCTACCCTCAGACCTTTCAGTTTCCCAAGAACCTTTTCGCTAGTAATGGTAACTTCACATACTTCATGACCCCTGACACCTAGAACTTCCACCATTCTGCTTGTGTCTTCCATAGTGAAGACTGATGCAAGATACTTATTCAGTTCGTCAGCCATTTCCTTGTCTCCTATTACTACTTTTCCAGCATCGTTTTCCAGTGGTCCAATATCCACTCTCACCTCTTTTACACTTCATGTATCTGAGAAACTTCCGGTATCCTTTTTAATATTACGGACCAGCTTACCTTTGTTGTCCATCTTTACCTTCTTAATGACTCTTTTAGTTGTCTTCCATTGGGTTTTAAAAACTTCCCAATTTTCTGACTTTCCACTAATTTTTGTTCTATTACATGCCTTCTCTTTGGCTTTCATGCTAGCTGTACGATCTTGCCATAAGAATGTCCTGGGGCCAACTATCTTTAGCGACTTTATCAATGACCTTCCGTTCATCATGAAGTGGGAATATTCACTTATTCACTACTGATTATATGATGTTCAATTTCCTTCACAACTCTTCAGAAAAACGCAGCTATTTGTGCTCGTACGCTACTAGATTTGGACAATATCCAGGTATAGACTGGATAATTGTAATTACTCAACAAAATTGCCAGGCTATATCGTGAAGTGTTATCTTACTTGCTTCTACCATGTCGTTCACTGACTGGCCCATTCAAAAGATGGCCCATTGGCTGGCTTTCATGCCATGGCACCAACTTCAGGTTCTGGGCATATAAGATTAGCAGGTGTGAGAGACTCTGTCTCTTTTGCTAGGGGCTCTCTTCTTGACCAGTGCTGAAGAACCATTGGGAAAGTACGCTGCAGACAGGGAGGCTATGCGCACACGTAGGTAAATACCTGACTGTCGAATGATTAGTTTTGTAGATGTGTAAATGTTGAGACTTGACCAAGTACCTGTTGAATTAGAAGTGTTACTGAATGTTTAATGTCAATAGTTTTTGAAACTTGGGGTGGTACTTGTTTGACTTAGGCGTTTGGTTAAATGTTTCATTGTTTGTTTGTAAATAAATAGTTAATGTGCTTACTCACTACGAATGTCTTCTGCCCACTTAACAAATCTCCATACTGTTTCCCTGTAACACAGCCTAAACAGATTTCTGACAAGGGAAAGAGAGACTACCTACCCTGTACATTCAGTATGTTTACTATTACGACATTACCTACTATCAAACATATGGTGATCACTATTGATTGAAACTAAACTTGATCAGATCTATAAAGATTGTAGTTACAAAAGCAGCTCAAAGTTTGTGGATACTGAGGTAAATGTTTTGTTTCTTGATTCTTCAAGTCTTTCCACCATTTTCATAGCAGGTTGATGGAAAAGATTGCCCTGCTTGTTACTTCCTCGAAGACCAGATTAGTCAGGCAAGATTTCTCTTTACAGAAACCATGCTGACTTTAACTTATTTTAGAAATAGTCCGCAAGTACCCCGAAACCTCATACTTAATAATGGACCCCAGTACTTTCCCAACCACTGAGGTTAGACAAACTGGTCTATAATTTCCTTTCTTTTGCCTTCCTCCCTTCTTAAAGAGTAGAGCAACATGTGCAATTTTCCAGTCCTCTGGAGCCATGCCAGAATCAAGCGATTCTTGAAAGATCATAACCAATGCATCTGCTGTCTCTTCAGCAACCTCTTTTAGATCGCTGGGATATAGTCCATCTGGTCCAGGTGACTTGTCCAGCTTAAGATCTTTAAGTTTGCCTCGCACTTTTTCCTTTATAATAGCAATAGCAATCACTCCTGCTCGCTGACACTCACGGACACACTGCTAGTGTCTTCCACAGTGAAGACTGATGCAAGGTACTTATTAAGCTCATCCGCCATTTCTTTGTCTCCCATTACTACTTCACCAGCATCATTTCCAGTGGTCTAATATCAACTCTCACCTCCCTTTACTCTTTATAGTACTGAAAAAATCTCTTGGTATCCTGCTTTATTTTATTGGCTAGTTTGCCCTCATATTTCATCTTTTCCCTTATTAAAGCTTTTTTAGTTGCCTTTTGTTGGATTTTAAAAGCATCCCGATCATCCAACTTCTTACTCACTTTTGCTACTTTATATGCCCTTTCCTTGACTTTTCTACAGTCCTTAACTTCCCTTGTCAGCTATGGTTGCCTCTCCTGCCATTTGAGAACAACTTCTTGTGTGGGACATACCTATTCTGCGCCTTGTGAATTATTCCCAAAAACTTCAGCCACCTCTACTCTGCCATCATCCCCTCCAGTATCCCCCTCCAATCTCCCTAGGCAAGCTCCTCTCTCATGTCTCTATAATTCCCTTTATTCCATTGCAATACTAATACATCTGACATGCTTCTCCCTCTCAAATTGCAGTACGAATTCAATCATATTATGATTACTGCCTCGTAAGGGTGTCTTTACCTTAAGTTCCCTAACAAAATCTGGATTATTACACAACACCCAATCTAAGGTAGTCTTTCCCAAGTAGGCTCAAGCACAAGCTACTCTAAAAAGCCATCTCATAGGCATTCAATACATTCCCTCTCTTGCGATCCACCACCAACCTGATTTTCCCAATCCTCTTACACATTGAAGTCCCTCATTAGAATTACGACATTACCCTTATAATCTCAACCACACATCCTGGCTTCTATTTGGAGGCCTATATATGATTCCCATAATGGTTTTCTTTACCCTTGCAGTTTCTTAACTCCACCCACAAAGATTCAACATTCTCTGACCCTATGTCACCTCTAAAGATGTAATTCCATCTCTTACCAACAGAGCTACACCACCACCTATGCTTTCCTTCCTGTTCTTTTGATACAAAGTATATCCTTTGATATTAAGCTCCTAACTATGACCTTCTTTCAGCCATGACTCAATGATGTCCACAACGTCATACTGACCAATCTCTAACTGTGCCATGAGTTCATTCACCTTATTTTGAATACTACATACATTTAAATACAACACCTTCAGTCCTGCATTCTTCGCCCTTTTGAATTTTGCCTCTGTGGTACAATTTAACTCTTTGCACAGACTGCATTTGTACCCAATCATTGGCTTGTCCTTCCTTACATTCATATTACACCTATTATCTGCTGGCTCATCCTCAGCCCTATCATATTGGTTCCCATCACCCTGCTATATTAGTTTAAACCATTCCCAACAGCTCTAGCAAACTTGCTCACAAGGATATTGGTCTCCCTCGGATTCAAGTGCAACCTGTCCCTTTTGTACAGGCTGCCTGCTCCAATTCTTCTGCCACATCTTTCTATTCCTATCCACACTGTCGTGTGGTACAGATAGCAATCCCGAGATTACTACCCTTGAGGTCCTGCTTCTCAACTTCTTTTCTAACTCCCTGTATTCTGTTTTCAGGACCTCCTCCTTTTTTCTACCTATGTCACTGGTACAAATATGTACTACGACTTCAGGCTGTTCTCTTGCATTTATTATACTCCTTAAGCATGTTATTTGTCCTTGGTGTCTATACATGCTTAACCAAACATCAATATCCCTCAAAAACCAAGGTACCGTAAACTTGTTAATATTATTTTATTATTACAGGATCATACAAATTCTGTACTCTCAAAATTTCACTTTTGAAGGCTTCCAATTTATCAAGTAACCCTTTATCCCTATACTAACCCCCACGTAAATATCAACCCAAGGACCAGGCCCACCCTCCTCCATAATTATCTTGAAAGTAACAGAATTATGATCACTTGATTCAAAGTGTTCCCCTAAACTCATTTCCAACATCTGCTCTGTTTCATCCCTAATAGGAATTCCAGTAAACTCTATTCTACAGCATGAGAGTCCCAGTCAATATGAGGAAAATTAAAATAAGGTACAATCACAACTGCCTGCTATTTATCTACAAACTTGCTCCTTTAAATCCTGCAGATTTATGGGAGAGCTACAGTATAATCCCATTAACACTGTCATCCCTTTCTGATTCCTGTTCCATCCATATAGCCTCAATCGATGAGTGCTGCAGTCCGTCCTGTCTGGGTACTAATGTCACACTTTCCCTGACTAGTGCCACCCCTCCCCTTTTAAAACCTCCCCTCTATCATGTCCCCAGAATATTGTCAGACAGACCCTGCCCTCCCGCAACCAAATCTCACTAATGGCTACAATATCATAATACTATGTGTTCATCCATGCTCTAAGCTTATCTGTCTTATTTACCGAACAATATGGTGGGCATGCTATGTTGGCATCGGAATATACGGTGTCACTTGTGGGCTTCTCCCAAGTTCTACTGTCTGTTAACGCAAATGGTGCATTTCACTGTGTGCTTCAATGTTTCAATCTCAAACTGAATGTAAAAATCCCGGGAACTTCACCTGATAAACTTCACATTAGGTTGCTGTATCTTCAAAGCTGAAATGCTTGGAACGCTTTCCCTAACATCACCATCTCTCTCCCAATCCCCAAGTTTCTGTTGAATGTTCAGCTTCCAGATTTCTTAAATTATTCATATACAAATTACTTTGGAATATTGCTATGCATTACAGATGTAATACAAATTCTAAACTTCAGAACTTTGTCTGAAAACATGATAGTTTAATGGTATTGAGATTTAAATTCCCCAGTTGCCATGGTTGGATTCAAACTCAAGTCTCTAAATCAATATTCCAAACCTTTGCTGCTGCTTCCTTAATTTAGCTACCATATCACTTTTTCCACATTCTTTTTAATAATGTTAATTTCTTCCTTATTAATATACCCTGATATTTTATCTTCTTTATATTTGAAGTCTCATACTTAGCTGACTCACAATCGAACATGTTTTCAAATAGCTAATTATCAATGAACGTCGGCCCATATGCAAGCTAAATAATTTTCTGAGATGATGTGTTCATGTGTAGTGGAAAATTCATATAGGTACACATTCTAGAATATGCTGCTCCAAATTTGTACCTGTAGAAGAAAATTAAGCCTGCATTAAAAGTTAACAAAATCATGAGAATAACAGGGTGAAAAGTGAATAGGGTCTATCTACTCATACTAATTGGCAATAAATTCTGTTAGAAATCAAGAACTGATAATGCTCAGATGTAGTAGTAAGTACTATTGGTGATGAAGAACTGATAACACACGAATGTTGTGTGTAAGGAGGAACTCTTAGCCCTCAATTCTACGTGGCTAATGACTTGGTTCCTTCTAATTGTTGGGGCACTTACTGTGTATGTGGGGACCCTATGTCTAATTTTGTGTAAGGTATGGAAACATCCAGAATCTTGTCAATAAGGGCTAAGTAAGAACTCCTAACCCCTGAAAAATGGTGAACTGCGTACTTTTTTAAGGTATAAAAGACAATGTTTGTGCTCACTTTAGCAGAGTTCTAGTTGGCTGTCTGTGATCGCATCATAAAGTAGTTAAGCTGAACATTGGGGTCTGTGTCTTTATTTAAGTTTAGTCAACGATAGTAAATTTCTCTGACAGTACCTTTTAAAAAATACTGGTCTTCAATATTATCCACCATAGAATCAATCCAATGCTGTTATATGTAGTACTTTCCAAATGAGACATTAAACCAGAATACTAACACTTTCTCAAATTGAGGCAAAAAAAAAATCATACACTAGTATTTGAAAAACTGAATAACTCCGGTGTCCTGGCCAATATTTATTTCCAAATAATCCAAGAAAGATGAACAGGCAGTTTATCTTATTCCTCCCTTCACCTCTGCAAAATGTGTTGTTTATTTAAACTTTGATATCGTCCATCAACCTGAATCCTCCCTTCAATTTCCTACGTTCTCTAAGTCTTTTTTATTGTAAATGTTTTGGTCATGCCATTGATTTTCTCACTTTTTCCACTTCACTAAGCAACTATGCCACTTCCACTCTGAACTTGTAGCTTGTACATCACTCAATACTAATCCAAGCCTGCTGACAAGTATGAAACTCTTACTACTTGGTGAGCCAATAACGTCTGTGGGGATTGAATGCCAAACTCCCTAACCTCATCACAACCTAACCACGACTCCCTCCTCTAACACCAACCATCCAATCTCTTTCTACTAATATCCACTTCCATTGTTCTCCATCATTTTAGCAGTTTCCATTTAATTTATTTATTGTTTCATTTATTTATTTAGAGATGGGGCATGGAATGGGCCCATCCAGCCCAACAAGCTGCACCACTCAGCAACCCACCTATTTGACATTAGCCTAATCACAGGACAAATTACAATGACCAAATAACCTATCGGGGGAGAAAACTGGAACACCTGGAAAACTCATGCAGTCATGGGGAGAACATATAAACTCATTGCAGACAACGCTGTAATTGAACTCTGAACTCCGGGAAGGCTGCAATCTAATTTTCACCATGGACATTCAATCCTTTCATACTGACACTGTGCAATGGGATAAACATAAGGACCTGCACTACTTCTGTGAACAACAGACAAGTCTGTTTCAAATTCATCCTCTATTAGCTGGCTGAATTTATTATTATTATTATTCACTCTACTTTCTCCAATAATATAAATTTGCTATGGAAACTAGTATACTTTTTGACTACATCTGCCCCTTAGTGGAACATTCTTTCTCAAGTCCAAATGAGCTCCTCTTGCTCAAATTTTTAGTGTCTGTAGACTCTTTCCTGTTGTTCATTTTGGCAAATAGCAAGTGACAAAAAAATCCTTTACTGAAGGCAGACAATACCCAACGAACAACATGTACATTCTAGTGCAACAAAACACATAACACATGGTTCAGGACTATTCTTAAAAGTATCATATGACCATAAGTCATAGGAGTTGAATAAGACGATTTAACCCATCGAGTCTGCCCCACCATTCCATCATAGCTGATTTATTATCCCTCTCAATCCCTTTCTCTTGCATTCTCCCCATAGCCTTTGACACCTTTAATAATCAAGAAACTATCAACCTCTGCTTTAAATATACCCAATGACTTGGCCTCTACAGCTGTCAGTGGCAATGAAGTTTACAGATTCACCACTATTTTCTATTCTAAAGGGATGTTCTTCTATCCTGAGGCTATGCCCTCTTCACATCTACTTTATCTGGGTCGTTCAATTTTCAAAAGATTTCAATGTAAGTACAACCAATTTCATATATATCTACAACTCCTGTATCAATAAGATGAACATTTCATCAGCTTTTCTGTTAATATCCTCTTTTTTCATTTTTTCATTTCTAGTTCCTCTCTTCACTTCTCAGTCTTTACCTTGATTCCTTGACAACAATTGCTTCCAACAGTTTCCTCTAAGACTCCACTTCATTCGCTATTTCCTTTGTTCTGAGATTGCCACCTTTCATACCAGTGTTTCTGACATGTCTTTCTTTTTTCACTTCATTATAATAGTCTGGCCTTTCACCATACGCATTCTATTTTCTCTACTTCTGCTTTCATACTGTCTCCTCCATCCTTGAACTACATTTGTCCAAATGGAGGTAGATTTGGCCAACTGCCTGTTCTCGGTAGCTACTGCCTTTGCCTGGCCACTTTCGATTGAACTGGATGTGGAAGACATCTATTCCTCAGAGGCAGGCAGTGAAACTCCAGATCACTGAGTCTGGTGTTTCTGGGCTGCCCTTTCAAGAGGCAAAGCAGGCAGTGAAATCTCACCTTGTCAAAGCTGAGAGACGTTTTAACAGTTGGATTAAGTGATATATAAAATGTATTGAAATTGCAGTGAATTATTTGATGAATGATTATTATTAAAAGATTTGAGCAATAATGATTAATTAGGATAATCCAAAATAGTGAATAATATAAAAAGTTTTGCAAATTAAAATAAGTAAAATATAAATAACATCTTTTATCTACTAGTCTCCTGGTCAGGAATTCCCATAGAAATGAATGGTGATTGCAATGTCCTGCTTTCTCTGGCTGTTACAGGATGCTAGAGATACATTCCTTAGTCTATAACGTTTGAACTCTACCATTGAATTCCACTTGGACTTCACTTAAGGAGCAAAATGATTGGCACAATGCCATTTTTATACCGTTCCTTCTGGGCCTATGGAAGTCTGGCATTTACTCACTAAATATTCACAGAATATGTGCCAACTTTGTTCACTTTCCATGCCTTCAACCTCCACTTTCAATGCACCATCTTCCACCAATTCTAGTACACAGCCAGCATGACACCACCACCAAACACACTTTCTCTCTTGCTTTCAGTTTTCCAAGGGGATGGTAACCATGAACACCTTCTTTCTCCACCCAACACCACTTCATTCATTTGTATTTCTTTCCCATGGTTCAGTGACTCTAAAACATCATTCAGCAAAATTGTGATTTACCTGAATTGCAATTCTGTGTACCATTTTTGCTGCTCAGAATGTCATCTGCACTATGACGACAAACTACAAAACTGGATAATCACTTTCACATAAGAGATTCTGTTGATTTGTGGAAATCCAGTGCAATGCACACCAAGTGGTGGGGGAACTCAGTGGATCAGGCAGCATCTGTGGTAATGAATAAACAGTTGATGTTTCGGGCCGAGACCCTTCATCAGGACTGGAAAGGAAGATGCCAGAATAAGAAGGTGGGAAGAGGGAAAGGAGGCCAGGCTTGAAGGTAATAGGTGAAGCCAGGTGGGTGGGATGAAGTAAGAAGCTGGGAGGTGATAAATGGAAAAGGCAAAAGGCTGGGGGAAAAGGAATCTGAGAGGAGAGGAGAG
The DNA here is from genome assembly GCF_030028105.1 of Mobula birostris. Classification (NCBI taxonomy): domain Eukaryota; kingdom Metazoa; phylum Chordata; class Chondrichthyes; order Myliobatiformes; family Myliobatidae; genus Mobula; species Mobula birostris. The sequence continues at coordinate 54,926,821 of NC_092370.1, read as the reverse complement.
TGGATCGCGGATAAAAGAAAGGAGGAGAGGTACTGGAAGAGGTGTTAGACATGTGAGGAGAGAGGTAAGAGGTCAGACTGGGGTTACTAAAGGGGGGAAGGGGGAGGGAAAAAAATTACCAGAAGTTGGGGAAATCATTGGGGAAATCCATCAGGTTGGAGGTTACCTTGATAGAATATGAGGCATTGTTCCTCCAACCTGAGAGTGGCTTCATAATGGCAGAAGACGAGGCCATTGACTGACATGTCAGAATGGGAATGGGGTTAGGAATTAAAATGGTTGGCCACCAGGCAATCTTCTCTTTATGGGTGGAATGGAGGTGCTCAACAAGGTGGTGTGCCAATCTACATTGGGTCTCACCAGTTCAGAGGTGGCTACATTGGGAGCACCAGATATAGTAGGCGACACCAACAAATTCACAGGTAAAGTGTTGCCTTACCTGGAAGCACCATTTGGGTCCTGAATGGAGTTGAGCAAGGGGGTGAATGGGCACATGTAGTACTTCTGCTGTTTGCAATGATAAATGCCAGGAGGGAGATTAGTAGGGAGAAATGAGTGGACAAGGGAATCACGTAGGGGGCAATATCTGCTGAAAGCAGAGAGTGTGGAGGAGGTAAAGATGTGTTGGTTGTAGGAGCCCATTGAAGATGGGTGAAACTGCAGAGAATGATGTGTTGGATGCAGAGCCTCATGGGCTGGTAGGTGTGGATAACAGGAACTCTAACCCTGTGAAAGCAGCAAGTAGATGGGGTGAGCGTGGATGTCCGAGAAGTGGAGGTGATGCGGGTGAGGGTCACATCAATGGTGGTGGAAGGGAAACAACATTCTTTGAAAAAGGACATCTCTAATGCCCAGGAAAGGAAAGCCTCATCCTAGGAACCGATGGAGCAGAGACAAAGGAACTGAAAAATGGAAATGGCATTTTACAGGAGACAGTGTGGAAAAAGATATAGTCAAGCTAGCCATGGGATTTGATAGGTTTATAAAAGATATCAGTAGGCAGTTTGTCTTCAGAGATGGAGATAGCGAGACAATCACTTTGTCAACCTCACTTCAGCTCACAATCATGACTCTGAGCATAAATTGTCATTTATTTAAATTTTCTTCCCACTCTCCCTTTGTTCTCAGTCTCCTAACTCTGAGATAGTTGATACAAATTTGAGAAAGAACATTTCATCTTCAACTCAGCAGATTATAGACTTCTGGATTCAAAATTGAGTGTGATTATGCTACTTCCATTCACATCTCTTATGCATATCAGGACATCACAGAGACATGGCTCCAGGGTGACCAGGGATGGGAGCTCAACGTTCAGGGATATTCAATATTCAGGAGGGATAGACATGAAGGAAGGGGAGGTGGGGTGGCGTTGCTGGTTAAAGAAGAGATTAATGCAATAGAAAGGAAGGACATAAGCCGGGGAGATGTGGAATCGATATGGGTAGAGCTGCGTAACACTAAGGGGCAGAAGACGCTGGTGGGAGTTGTGTACAGGCCACCTAACAGAAGTAGTGAGGTCGGGGATGGTATTAAACAGGAAATTAGAACTGTGTGCAATAAAGGAACAGCAGTTATAATGGGTGACTTCAATCTACATGTAGATTGGGTGAACCAAATTGGTAAAGGTGCTGAGGAAGAGGATTTCTTGGAATGTATGCGGGATGCTTTTTTGAACCAAAATGTCAAGGAACCAACTAGAGAGCAGGCTATTCTAGACTGGGTATTGAGCAATGAGGAAGGGTTAATTAGCAATCTTGTCGCGAGAGGCCCCTTGGGTAAGAGTGACCATAATATGGTGGAATTCTTCATTAAGATGGAGAGTGACATAGTTAATTCAGAAACAAAGGTTCTGAACTTAAAGAGAGGTAACTTTGAAGGTATGAGACGTGAATTAGCTAAGATAGACTGGCAAATGACACTTAAAGGATTGACGGTGGATATGCAATGGCAAGCATTTAAAGGTTGCATGGATGAACTACAACAATTGTTCATCCCAGTTTGGCAAAAGGATAAATCAAGGAAGGTAGTGCACCCGTGGCTGACAAGAGAAATTAGGGATAGTATCAATTCCAAAGAAGAAGCATACAAATTAGCCAGAGAAAGTGGCTCACCTGAGGACTGGGAGAAATTCAGAGTTCAGCAGAGGAGGACAAAGGGCTTAATTAGGAAGGGGAAAAAAGATTATGAGAGAAAACTGGCAGGGAACATAAAAACGGACTGTAAAAGATTTTGTAGATATGTAAAAAGGAAAAGACTGGTAAAGACAAATGTAAGTCCCCTGCAGACAGAAACAGGTGAATTGATTATGGGGAACAAGGACATGGCAGACCAATTGAATAATTACTTTGGTTCTGTCTTCACTAAGGAGGACATAAATAATCTTCCAGAAATAGTAGGGGACAGAGGGTCCAGTGAGATGGAGGAATTGAGCGAAATACATGTTAGTAGGGAAGTGGTGTTAGGTAAATTGAAGGGATTGAAGGCAGATAAATCCCCAGGGCCAGATGGTCTGCATCCCAGAGTGCTTAAGGAAGTAGCCCAAGAAATAGTGGATGCATTAGTGATAATTTTTCAAAACTCGTTTGATTCTGGACTAGTTCCTGAGGATTGGAGGGTGGCTAATGTAACTCCACTTTTTAAAAAAGGAGGGAGAGAGAAACCGGGGAATTATAGACCGGTTAGCCTAATGTCGGTGGTGGGGAAACTGCTGGAGTCAGTTATCAAGGATGTGATAACAGCACATTTGGAAAGCGATGAAATGATCGGACAAAGTCAGCATGGATTTGTGAAAGGAAAATCATGTCTGACGAATCTCATAGAATTTTTTGAGGATGTAACTAGTAGGGTGGATAGGGGAGAACCAGTGGATGTGGTATATTTGGATTTTCAGAAGGCTTTTGACAAGGTCCCACACAGGAGATTAGTGTGCAAACTTAAAGCACACGGTATTGGGGGTAAGGTATTGGTGTGGGTGGAGAGTTGGTTAGCAGACAGGAAGCAAAGAGTGGGAAAAAAAGGGACCTTTTCAGAATGGCAGGCGGTGACTAGTGGGGTACCGCAAGGCTCAGTGCTGGGACCCCAGTTGTTTACAATATATATTAATGACTTGGATGAGGGAATTAAATGCAGCATCTCCAAGTTTGCGGATGACACGAAGCTGGGCGGCAGTGTTAGCTGTGAGGAGGATGCTAAGAGGATGCAGGGTGACTTGGATAGGTTGGGTGAGTGGGCAAATTCATGGCAGATGCAATTTAATGTGGATAAATGTGAAGTTATCCACTTTGGTGGCAAAAATAGGAAAACAGATTATTATCTGAATGGTGGCCGATTAGGAAAAGGGGAGGTGCAACGAGACCTGGGTGTCATTATACACCAGTCATTGAAAGTGGGCATGCAGGTACAGCAGGTGGTGAAAAAGGCGAATGGTATGCTGGCATTTATAGCGAGAGGATTCGAGTACAGGAGCAGGGAGGTACTACTGCAGTTGTACAAGGCCTTGGTGAGACCACACCTGGAGTATTGTGTGCAGTTTTGGTTCTCTAATCTGAGGAAAGACATCCTTGCCATAGAGGGAGTACAAAGAAGGTTCACCAGATTGATTCCTGGGATGGCAGGACTTTCATATGAAGAAAGACTGGATGAACTGGGCTTGTACTCGTTGGAATTTAGAAGATTGAGGGGGGATCTGATTGAAACGTATAAGATCCTAAAGGGATTGGACAGGCTAGATGCAGGAAGATTGTTCCCGATGTTGGGGAAGTCCAGAACGAGGGGCCACAGTTTGAGGATAGAGGGGAAGCCTTTTAGGACCGAGATTAGGAAAAACTTCTTCACACAGAGAGTGGTGAATCTGTGGAATTCTCTGCCACAGGAAACAGTTGAGGCCAGTTCATTGGCTATATTTAAGAGGGAGTTAGATATGGCCCTTGTGGCTACGGGGGTCAGGGGGTATGGAGGGAAGGCTAGGGCGGGGTTCTGAGTTGGATGATCAGCCATGATCATAATAAATGGCGGTGCAGGCTCAAAGGGCCGAATGGCCTACTCCTGCACCTATTTTCTATGTTTCTATGTTTCTATCTATGTGCTCCATTGCTCCAGCCCTTTGCTTTGCAACAACATCTCTTTCTCCATTTAATCTCTCCTGTTTTCCATTCTATCACAGATATATCCTTTTATTCATTCCCCACCTACACCTTCCCTGCGTCTTGAAATTCATTAATGTGCTTTTTCTGTTCTGACTAAAATTTATTATGTGAAGCCTAAAGTCCATAAATGCTGCTTGACCTATCAGGTACTTAAAGCGTCGTCTACTTTTATTTAAAAATTCTAGCATTCACAATATTTTCATCAATACTGTTTTCTCGCTGCTTGCGGCAACTTGCTATGTGCATGTTAGCTGCTATGCTTCCAGATATGTATAACAATGACTAGACTTCATGAATATTACTTTGGAATACCCTCAGGACATGAAAGTTCCTAATTGTTGTTTACAAGGTCTTTAGCTGCTCTCTCCACTTAAGCATCAATTGAAGTAAGGAACAGGAGCAGGAGCAGGAATAAACCTTGCAGATGTGACTGCTCTGATTTTTGACCTCAAATCTCATAATCCTTCATTATCTATCTTAGAATCTATCTCAATTTCTAATATATCTGCTGGCTGATAATCAATAGCACTTTGGGAATGATAATTCCTAAGATCCAGAGAATAAATTTTTCTTCATTTTAGTATTTAATGGCTGATCCCCCTTGTTCTGAAATCACATCCCCCACTCTACACTCTCAGATTGGGGAAAAGATTAACATGATGCCAAGCTCACTCAGAATGAAATCACCTTTTATCCATCTAAATTTAAAGGCTATTGGCACATCTTGTTCAGTCTGTCCTGAGCCTATAGATCAATATAGTGAACCCACGTTGTACTACATCCATGGCAAGGACAGTAGAACCCAGGTCCTGATGAACAGTCTCAGCTTGAAATGTTGACAGTTTATTCTCCTCCATAGATACTGCCTGACTTGATGAGTTCCTCCAGCATTTTGTGCACGTTGCCCAGTAGAACTCTGATAGTTCCGTAACCTTACCTTGGGATTGTGGTGGTGCCAGAATGGAAGATTTTCAGAACTATAGGATGTTATTTCTATTAATTTCTTAACACACTGAATTCACCTTTTTAAGATGTAACACATGATAGTAAATTCTGCAGTGAATCAGGTAAGTTGAAATGGAAAGCAGGAACTGGGGCCCTAGTGAGCTAAAAGGAAGTTGAGAACCAGGACCTCAGTGGGTGGAAAGGGTCGCAGGCAGTGAAAAGGGAGCGTAGAAACTGATTCCTAGTGTAGATAATTGAGAAAGGGAATCTGGAACTGGGATCCTGCAGAGTAAAAGGAGAGTAGTGTAACTGAGGCTCTGGTAGATGAAAGAGAACATAGGAACTGGGGTAACGCTGAGTGGAAAAGAAGTGCAGTACAAACCATCAGCATTTACAAATAGATAGCAGATTCTCAGTTTTACTGTACAACCATCTTTAAAAATGTGATTAAATCTTTGCAAAATGCTCTACAATACACCATGGTCCTGTACAGCTACAGAAAGAACATCTTGTACTCCAGTGTTTAAGTAGTTTTGGGCATGTTCCATCTGGTTCTGTTTGTTTACCTATTAACATTTAAGCTTCCCAGTTCATTAGTTACTAATTTATAAACTCCACTACAATTTTGGGCTTTGTAAAGACATAGTAAAGATTTAGTAATAAGTACTTTAAAGCAATTGTTTATCCTGTTATCTCTAAAGCTACTTTTTGTGTACTAATAAATCTTCTTCTGTTTAATAGATTTATTGTTATCCATGTAGTCTTATTTCATTTACAAAAGGTAGTTTAATATTCCTTTATCAGCCTAGCAACTGGTGGCATTTTCACTGTTCATGGATGCCAATCATTTAAGACTGCAGCATATTGCTTAAAAGTGACTTAATTCTATAGTAGCAATAGTGGAAACTTTAGAATGCAACTGGCTCTTAGTCAGTAATGATCTAGAATTTAGCCCAAGGATATAATAAAATGTGATACACTTGGTAAATAGTTTTTTTTCTAAAATGCTGTTCTTGTGTATAATTTATTTGTACAGCTTTGGAGTAATCAGAATGCATGCTACAGAAAGGGTACAATTGATTGCACTGCTAAATTTTCTTCTATGGATATTTTTATGGATCTTTGTTCAGCTCACAAACAAACAAGGCACAAATACATCAAGTCAGAAAGCATAAACAATGAAGAACTTGATCATATAAGTTTGCCACGGCAGCAGTTTGTGGCTGAAGCTACCATTTGTCATAAGATAGATAACAACGTGACTGTTATTCGTCATCAAAAGTGCAAAAGTAGTGTTTTGGCTATCATCTTGCTTAAAGCAGTCCAAGACTGAAGGAGCCCTTTAATAGTAATATTTTGTTTCATATCCAAAGACATATGCGGTAGTTGGATTAATTGGTCACATGGGTGTAATTGGGGCAGCGTGGACTTGTAGACTGGAATTTCTAAATAAAGTAAAATATACCGTAGTAAGTGTATGTAATCATAATATTAATATATTGGCATTTATTAATGTGTGCAGATTTTTGCATGTATATTAATCAGTATGTCAGCACTCAGAAGATCTACCAATATTCTGGAGAGTGTGGACAAAGAATAAACACAAGAGATTCTACAGATGCTGGAAACCCAGAGTAACATACAAATTGCTGGAGGAACTCAGAAAGTCAGGCAGCATCTATAGAGAGGAATAAACAGTTGACATTTCAGACCAAGACCTTTCGTCAAGACTGGAAAGGAAGGGGGAAGAAGCAGAATGAGGATGGTGGGGTAGAAAGGGGTGTAAGCAGGCAGATGACAGGTGAAGTAAATTCTTAAGAGTAAAGAAAATTCTTGGAGGCTGTAATCTCATGCACAGATAGATTTAAGAAAGTAATGAGTTAAACATTGACTAATAAACTTCTATAGTTGTCAGGTATCAGTGATGCAGTGATGTCTGTGCAAATACTTTTGGCTTTTTGTTTTTTTGTGTTTAAAATCATTTTTAAGATGATGCTTGGTTTTTATGTTCAAAGAGAGAACTGTGATAAAAGGTTAATTGATGTACCTAAAATAATAAACAGAAAATGCTGACACAATAATTTTAAGCTACTTTAGTTATTCTTATGATGCCACAAGATCTAACATATTAAGCAGATTTTAATAAGAAATAAATATGTTAATAATTAATCTAAAATCTTACAATTATAGAACGTTTAAAGAGAAACATAATAAAATGTAACAAACATAAATACTAAGCCGTTCATATAAAAATACACGGAGCACTCCCCTTCTTGCAACCTTATCAATTATGGAAGGTAGATGGCTAAAATCTTCCTTCCCTACCATGAAGAGTTCAACTGATTCAATCTTGTGTAACTTGGGCTCTTTCATCACTCTTGACCTTCTTCTATTAGTCATTAGAAATTCAAAGGCCAACTAAGTTATTTGCCATGCGCTTGCCTCAGAATATTCAGACTCAATACATATTCAGGTGGGACACATTGGTCAGTTCGAAATCTTGAGCACCTGCTCATTATCCTTCTGTTTTCTTCTCTCAAACAACTTCCTAACCAGATCAACAATAAACTTCCAAACATTTTAAGCTAAAATGTTTTTATACAACAGAGATTTCAAATACTTTCAGGAAGTTCATACAAATAATAACCAGAGACCCTTTCTCTACTGCTTCATACACTTATTAAAAAGAAACTAATCATGAGCAGCAGGCATAACTTACCCTTCAGAATTTCTGGCTAGTTTTGTCTGATTAGCTGAAAATATTCAAGGTGTACAATCATTCTATCCTTAATCATAAGCACTAGTAATATCCCAACAACATTAAGCAAAGCAAACTGTAATTTACTGGTTTCCCTCCCTCACCTAATTTAAATAGCAGAGACATTCATAATTTCTTATTTGAAAGTATTGGTTCACAAATCAAGAAAACTTTGGATGATTATATTTAAAGCATCTGCATCTATCCCACTTACCATTTTAAAACTCTGGGTCAGAAATCATCTGGTACCAGAGATTTGCCACACTTTCTCTTAATGCCATTATTTTTATTCATAACTAATCTTTCAATTTATACTGCATGATGAATCCCTGACCTGATTGAAAATTTCCTCACACTTATTGCTTACCTTTCTGGTACAGTAAATCAATATAGATTTTGCATGGGTCACATACACCCTACCCCCAGTGAGAATTTCCTTTCTGTATCCTCCCAGTCAGCAAGACCTGTAGAGAATAGGGACTTTCATGTATGATTTGCAAGACAGAATGGAACCAGAACAAACCTCACCCAAGGAAATGCTGGAAGAAACTTTTACAGCCAACAAAGATAAAGCCCCTTGGTTCAGCAGGCTGTCAAAATCTTCAAGAAACTTGGACAATTCTAAATGTCCTTGGCATGCAAAAATTCTCAAAAATGATTAAACATGAATTAGTAAATTAAAACAACTTAAAATTATATTAAAAAATTAAAACATTTGGGAATCATTTAAACAAATTTTTCAGCAAATAAACAAACTATGTTACTGAATACTTATCTGCATCTCCCATTGCTATTCTCCATTGAAGTGACTGGAGTTGGCATTTCTGATGCAGCTTTATCAGATGAATCTCCCACTTTAAGAGCCATGAAAGTGCAGTACATTCACAGTCTCTTGATAGATTCTATGAAAAACCCTGTCAAGTTCTAGTAAAGAGATCCCAACAAGTTTGGAACTTCTGTTTTTGTGCAGGAATCCAGAATTCCCAAAACATATGATTGGGCTGGGAATTCTGGTAAATCCATGCACAATTAGCAGCATACTTTCCCCATCCTCGTTGTAAATAAGAATATAATTAGTCAAAGGAGAGGTGAGGGGTGAGTTTTTTATACAGAGAGTGATGGATGCCTGGATTGCACCTGCTCGGGTGGTGGTAGAGCAGATATATAAGGGACTTTTAAGAGGAGAATAGATAGGCACATGCATGTGAAGAAGATGGAAGGATAAGGACATTGTGTAGGCAGAAGGGATTAGTTTAGTTGATTATTTAATTAGTAATTGAATTGGTTTTCGACACAAAATTGTTGGCCAAAGGACTGGTTCCTGTGCTGTACTGTTCTATGTTCTAATGTAGTCAGCATGTCCATCATATCCAAAATTTGTTTTATAGCATCTGCTCTAGCGTTATCACTTTTAAAGGCCCATATTGAATCTGTTTACTCTTCATTTCCTAATTGTAAAATATATTTGCATGTCACCTTTATGTAGTTCTATCTCTTGTCATCAATCCCACCTCCACCATTACCACACACTCCCCACCCCCTGTCACTGGGTTTGTGGTAGACTTTCACAAGTGCTTTGGTTTTCCTTCCAGTTTTATTTTGAACTTTATTTCTTTGATCTTTGAAGGCTGTTTTATGAGAAAATATGTCTAAGCAGGTTCTATAACTCATTAGCTTTTATTTTGCTCATTTCCTAATGTTTTCTGTCTTTTTTATCCATTATCCAATTTGGCCAAGTTACCAGCATAGCTTTGAAACCCCTTTACCTAATTCCAGAATCTCATTTTTCATCTCAATCATCATGTGATCACTATTAGATAAGTATTCATGCACAATTGGCTTGTTAATTAAATCTGCCTTATTCCTTCTTATTTCAACTATTACCTGTTTCTCTTTGTTTGCCTGGGACATATTGTTGCAGTAATATTTTGAACACACAAGAAATTCATCACATTTTCCTATTTATATGAAAATTAAATTCCTCTTTTAAAACAAATTTACTATTTTGACATACTAAATAGACAGACCTAGGGGTGCAAGTACATCATTCACTGAATATGGAAATATAGACAGACAGGTGATGAAGGTGGCATTTGGCACATTTGTTTTCATTGGAGTTAGGATACAGGAGTTAGAATGTCATATTACTGCTGTACAAGACATGAGTAAGGCCACATTTGAAGTACTACATACAGCTCTGGTTACTCTTTTGCAGGAAGTGATTAAACTGGAGAGTGTGCAAAAAAGGAATTATGAGTATGTTACTGGGATTAGAGACTTTGGTGAGCAGCACATTGTATTGTTACAAGGTGGAGACACAAGGGACTTCAGATGCTGGAACAAATAAAATGCTGGAGGAACTCAGTAGGTCAGGAAATATCGTTGGAAGGAAATAGACAATTGATGTTTTGAGTCAAGAGCTTCTTCTGGTGTTAGTCTGCATTAAATACTGTGTGTTGGTAGTGGAAAGTGAATGTTCAGAGAAACAAGTATAATACCAGCAAAGCAACTTCTTAATCCTTAACATATTGCTTTTCATATTATAGTATGGGGATTCTGAAGGTAAATTACTGTACCAGCCACAGGCCTCTGATACACTTACAACCATATTATTTGGTGAGTCCAGTTAAGTCAGGGAAACAAGTGACAACAATAATTACCCGGTTGTCCAGGTTTTGTTCTATTAAAGATTCGACTTTTCCATTTTCCATAGAGTTGAGAATGGATCTGAACACTGCAATTCTGAGAAAACATCATAAATTCCGAGGAAAAGTAACATGCTTAATTGGCACCTACTCTCACCACCACCAATGCACAAAGGCTATAGTGTCCATCATATATAAAATGTATCAGAGCAATTATAGCAGCTATCCATGCAATCTTGACTGTCTAGAAGAACAAAAGCAATAGATTTATAGGAATAGCATTGCCCACAATCTCCTTCCTAAATCATACATCATTCACATTTGGAAACACATTCCTTCATAACTGTTGTTCAAATGCTTCATAACAAAGTTGTCAGATTTTTGGATCATCGGGCTCTCTTCCTGGGAAGGTGAGGGAAGGTGGGACCTGTACAGAAGAGACAGTTTACACCTGAACTGTTGGAGGACTAATATCCAAGCTAGTGCTGCACGTGGGGGTGAAACGAGAGTTGCAGGACGATGAGAACCAGAGTTCTAGAACAGATAGTACAGATAGTGAAGAGGCTGTAGTGACAGTTTTGTTAAGACCTCAGACAAAGTCAGGAATCAAAATGTTGAGCATCGTGCAGCTTACGTTCTGAGCTGTGTATATTTCAATGCAAGAAGTATTGTAGGAAAGGCAGATAAACTCAGAGTATGGATCGACACGTGGAATTATGATATTGTAGCCATTAGTGAAATTTAGTTGAGGAAGGACTGGACCAGCATCTCAGTATTCTGGGATCCTATTGTTTTAGACATGACAAAGCAGGAGGCATTAAAGTGGGATGGGTGGTGTTACTAGTCCGCGAAAATGTCACGGCAGTGCTCTGTCAGGACAGACTGAAGAACTTCACAAGAGAGGATTTGTGGGTGGAACTGAGGAATAAGAAAGGTTTGACAATGTTATATAGACCATCCACTAGTCCCTGGAGTTTAAAGGAACACATTTGTAGAGAGACCATAGACTTTTGCAAGAAACATAAGGTTGTGATGGTAGGTGATTTTAACTTCTTACGTATTGACTGGGACTCCCCATACTGTAAAAGGACTAATTGGTATAAAGTGTGACAAAGGTGTTCAGAGTAGTTTCCTTAATCAGTACATAGAAGGCTGAAAGAAGGCATGAGGTTGCCTAGGTTGATAAAGTGAAAGAGAATCCTAAAGGATTCTAGAAATATGTGAAAAGCAAAATGATTGCAAGGGACAAAGGAGATGGGGGAGATCTTAAATGGATTTTTTAATATCTGTATTTACATGGAAGATACAGATGTCTATAGAAATGAGGCAAAGCAATAGTGAGGTCATGAACCCTATACCGATTACAGAACAGGAGGTATTTGCTGTCTTCAGACAAATTTGTGTGGATAAATCCCCAGGGTGTGACAACATGTTCCTTTGGACAATGAGGGAAGCAAGTGCAGAAATTACAGGGGCCCTAGCAGAGATAGAAACATAGACACATAGAAAACCTACAGCAAAGTACAGGTCCTTCGGCCCGCAAAGCTATGCCAAACATGTCCTTACCTTAGAAAGTATCTAGGATTACACATAGCCCCCAATTTTTCTGAGCCCCATGTATCTGTCCAGGAGTCTCTTAAAAGACCCTATCAGATCCACCTCCACCAACGTCACCCGCAGCCCATTCCACGCACTTACCACTCTCTGCATAAAAAACTTACTCCTGACATCTCCTCTGCACCTACTTCCAAGCACCTTAAAACTGTGCCCTCTCGTGCAAGCTATTTCAGGCCTGGGAAAAAGCCTCTTACTATACACATGATCAATGCCTCTCATCATCTTGTTATATACCTCTATCAGGTCACCGATCATCCTCCGTCGCTCCAAGGAGAAAAGGCCGAGTTCACTCAACCTATTTTCATAAGGTGAGCTCCTCAATCCAGGCAACATCCTTGTAAATCTCCTCTGCACCCTCTCTATGGTTTCCACATCCTTCTTATAGTGAGGCGACCAGAACTGAGCACAGTACTCCAAGTGGGGTTGACCAGGGTCCTATATAGCCGTAACATTACCTCTAGGCTCCTAAAATCAATCCCACCGTTGATGAAGGTCAGTGATGAAGGTATGATTTCTTAATCACAGAGTCAACCTAAGCAGCAGCTTTGAGTGTTCTTTGGACTCGGACCCCAACATCTCTCTGATCCTCCACATTGTCAAGGGTCTTACCATTAATACTATAATCTGTCATCACATTTGACCTACCAAAATGAACCACCTCACACTTATCTGGGTTGAACTCCATCTGCCACTTCTCAGCCCAGTTTTGCATTCTATCAATGTCCTGCTGTAACCTCTGACAGCCCTCAACACTATCCACAACACCTTCAACCTTTGTGTCATCAGCAAATTTACTAACCCATCCCTCCACTTTTTCATCCAGGTCATTTATAAAAATCACGAAGAGTAGGGGTCCCAGAACAGATCCCTGAGGCACACCACTGGTGACCGACCTCGATGCAGAACATGACCTGTCTACAACTACTCTTTAGCTTCTGTGGGCAAGCCAGTTCTAGATCCACCAATCAAGGTCCCCTTGGATCCCATGCGTTCTTACTTTTTCAATAAACCATGCATAGGGTACCTTGTCAAGTTCCTTGCAGAAATCCATATACACTACATCTACTGCTCTACCTTCATCAATGTGTTTAGTCACATCCTCAAAATATTCAATCAGGCTCATAAGGCACGACCTGTCTTTCACAAAGCCACGCTGACTATTCCTAATCATATTATGCCTCTCCAAATGTTCATAAATACTGCCTCTCAGCATCTTCTCCATCAACTTACCAACCACTGAAGTAAGACTCGCTGGTCTATAATTTCCCGGGCTATCTCTTCTCCCTTTCTTGAATAAGGAAATAACATCTGCAACCGTCCAATCCTCCAGAACCTCTCCTGTCCCAATTGATGATGCAAAGATCATCGCCAGAGGCTCAGCAATCTCCTCCCTCACCTCCCACAGTAGCCTGGGGTACATCTCGTCTGGTCCCAATGACTTATCCAACTTGATGCCTTCCAAAAGCTCCAGCACATCCTCTCTCTTAATATCTAGATGCTCAAGCTTTTCAGTCCACTATAAGTCATCCCCACAATCGCTAAGATTCTTTTCCATAGTGAATACTGAAGTAAAGTATTCATTAAGTACCCCTGTTATCTCCTCTGGTTCGATACACACTTTTCCACTGTCACAATTGATTGGTCCTGTTCTCTCACGTCTTATCCTCTTGTTCTTCACATACTTGTAGAATGCCTTGGGATTTTCCTTAATCCTGTCCGCCAACGCCTTCTCATGGCCCCTTTTGGCTCTCCTAATTTCTTTCTTAAGCTCCTTCCTGCTAGCCTTATAATCTTCAAGATCTCTATAAATACCTAGTTTTTTGAACCTTTTGGAAGGTCTTCTTTTCTTCTTGACTAGATTTACAACAGCCTTTGTACACCACAGTTCCAGTACCCTACCATCCTTTCCCTGTCTCATTGGAACATACCTATGCAGAACTCCATGCAAATATCCCCTGAACATTTGCCACATTTCTTCCGTACATTTCCCTGAGAACATCTGTTCCCAATTTATGGTTCCCAGTTCCTGCCTGATAGCCTCATATTTCCCTTTACTCCAATTAAACACTTTCCTAACTTGCCTCTTCCTATCCCTCTCCAAAGCTATGGTAAAGGAGATAGAATTGTGATCACTATCTCCAAAATGCTCTCCCACTGAGAGATTTGACACCTGATATATTAAAATCATCCTTAGCGACAGGTAAAGTACTGGAGGATTGGAGGATAGCTAATATTGTTCCGCTGTTTAAGAAAGGCTTTATGGTCATAGTCATAGTCATACTTTATTAATCCTAGGGGAAATTGGTTTTCATTACAGTTGCTCCATAAATAATAAATAGTAATAGAATCATAAATAGTTAAATAGTAATATGTAAATTATTCCAGTAAATTATGAAATAAGTCCAGGACCAGCCTATTGGCTCAGGATGTCTGACCCTCCAAGGGAGGAGTTGTAAAGTTTGATGGCCACAGGCAGGAATGACTTCCTATGGCACTCTGTGTTGCATCTCTGTGGAATGAGTCTCTGGCTGAATGTACTCCTGTGCCCACCCAGTACATTATGTAGTGGATGGGAGACATTGACCAAGATGGCATGCAACTTAGACAGCATTCTCTTTTCAGACACAACCATGAGAGGGTCCAGTTCCATCCCCACAACATCACTGGCCTTACGAATGAGTTTGTTGATTCTGTTGGTGTCTGGCACCCTCAGCCTGCTGCCCCAGCACACAACAGCAAACATGATAGCACTGGCCACCACAGACTCGTAGAACATCCTCAGCATCGTCCGGCAGATGCTAAAGGACCTCAGTCTCCTCAGGAAATAGAGACGGCTCTGACCCTTCTTGTAGACAGCCTCAGTGTTCTTTGACCAGTCCAGTTTATTGTCAACTCGTATCCCCAGGTATTTGTAATCCTCCACCATGTCCACACTGACCCCCTGGATGGAAACAGGGGTCATCGGTACCTTAGCTCTCCTCAGGTCTACCACCAGCTACTTAGTCTTTTTCACATTAAGCTGCAGATAATTCTGCTCACATCATGTCACAAAGTTTCCTACCGTAGCCCTGTACTCAGTCTCATCTCCCTTGCTGATGCATCCAACTATGGCAGAGTCATCGGAAAACTTCTGAAGATGACAAGACTCTGTGCAGTAGTTGAAGTCCGAGGTGTAAATGATGAAGAGAAAGGGAGACAAGACAGTCCCCTGTGGAGCCCCAGTGCCGCTGATCACTCTGTCGGACACACAGTGTTGCAAGCACACGTACTGTGGTCTGCCAGTCAGGTAATCAAGAATCCATGACACCAGGGAAGCATCCACCTGCATCGCTGTCAGCTTCTCTCCCAGCAGAGCAGGGTGGATGGTGTTGAATGCACCGGAGAAGTCAAAAAACATGACCCTCACAGTGCTCGCTGGCTTGTCCAGGTGGGCGTATACACGGTTCAGCAGGAAGACGATGGCATCCTCAACTCCTAGTCCGGGCTGGTAGGCGAACTGGAGGGGATCTAAGTGTGGCCTGACCATAGGCCGGAGCAGCTCCAGAACAAGTCTCTCCAGGGTCTTCGTGATGTGGGAGGTCAATGCCACCGGTCTGTAGTCATTGAGGCCGCTGAGGTGCGTTGTCTTCGGCACAGGGACGAGGCAGGACGTCTTCCATAATACAGGAACCCTCCGGAGCCTCAGGCTCAGGTTGAATACATGGCAAAGTACTCCACATAGCTGAGGGGCACAGGCTTTGAGCACCCTGGTACTGACACCATCCGGTCCTGCAGCCATGCTTGGGTTGATACGTTTCAGCTGTCTTCTCACCTGTAGGGCTGTGAAGCCCACCGTGGTGGTTTCATGTGGGGAAGGGGATTATTTATCTTAAAATAAACCATGAAATTATAGCGCGGTGAGCCTGACATCAGTAGTGGGAAAGTATTGGAAGGTATTCTATGGGACTGGATATATGAGTATTTCAATACACCGCGACTGATTAGGGATAGTTAGCATGGCTTCATGCATGGTAGGTTGTGTCTAACCAATCCTTTAGAGTTTTTTGAGGAACTTACCAGGAAAATTGATGAAGGCAAGGCAGTGAATGTTGTCTACATGGACTTTAGCAAGGCATTTGACAAGGATCCTCATAGGAGGTTAGTCAGGAAGGATCAGTTGCTTGTCACTCAAGGCGGTGTAGTAAAATCAATTAGATGTTGGCTTTGTGGGAGCAGCTAGGGAGTGGTAGTAGATAGTGGCCTCTCTGACTGGAGGTCTGTGACTGGTGGACGGATGGCTGCAGGGATGGGTGCCAGGTCCGTTGTTGATCACCTATATCAACGACCTGGATGATAGTGTGGTTATCTGGATCAGCAAATTTGCCGATGACACCAAGATGCAGTGGACAGTAAGCACGACTATCAGAGCTTGCAGTGGGGTCTGGGACCAGCCGGAAAAATGGGCTGAAAAATGACAGACGGAATTTAATACAGACATGGGCAGGTCTTATACAAGTGAATGGTAGTGCACTGAAGAGTGCAGTAGAACAAAGGAATCTGAGAATACAGGTCCATATTTCATTGGAAGTGGTGGCACAGGAAGCTAGGGTCGTAAAGAAAGCTTTTGGCACATTGGTCTTCATAAATTGAAGTACTGAGTATAGGAGATGGGAGGTTATGTTGAAGCTATATCTGACATTGGTGGGACCTAACTTGGAGTATTATGAGCAGTTTTGGTCACCCATCTATAAGAAAGATGTAAATATGGTTGAAAGAGTACAGAGAAAATTTACAAGGATGTTGCTAGGTCTGGGGGACCTGAGTTAGAAGGAAAGATTGAATAGGTTAGGACTTTATTCCGTGGAACATAGAAGATTGAAGGGAGTTTAGACACAGGTGTACAAAATTATGACGGGTATCGAAACGGTGAATGCAAGCAGGTTTTTTTTCCATTGAGGTTGGGTGGGCTACAACTAGAGGTCATAGGTTAAGGGTGAAAGGTGAAATGTTTAAGGGGAACATGAGGAGAAACTGCTTCATTGAGAGGGTGGTAAGAGTGTGGAACGAGCTGCCAGTGCAAGTGATGCATGTGAGCTCAATTTCATTGTTTAACAGAAGTTTGGATAGGTTCTTGGATGGGAGGGGTATGGAGAGCTGTGGTCCAAATGTAGGTCGATGGGACTAGGCAAATAATTTGGCACAGGCTAGATGAACTAGAAGGCCTGTTTTTATACTGTACTTTTCTATGTTGATTCCCCTTCATGACAGTTGATGAAAACAATCTTGAAGAGCTTTGAGTGGTTGGAAATGAATCATGTAAAATCATAACTTGGAACTATATTAGGCCCTTCCATTTCGCCAGCCACTTAGACTAGTGTACTGATAATGCCATAGCCTTGGTCCTCCACTCAGTTCTGTCCCAGCCATAAAATGATGCCTCATACACCAGGTTGTTGTTCATTGACTTCAGCTCAGCATTTAACATGATCATCCCTCAGAGGCTGGTGGGTAAACTGTCCTCACTGGGACTCAACACCCCTCCCTGTAACTGGATCTTGGACTTCTTGATGGAAAGACACCGGTCAGCCTGAGTTGGCAGCAATATCTCAAGGTCCATCATGCTCTGCACTTGTGCCCCCCTCCCCCCAGGGCTGTGTGCTCAGCCCACTGCTGTTCACACTACTAATTCACAACTGCACCAGCAGATCCAACTCAAACCAAATTATCAAGTTTGCTGATGATACAGCAGTGCTTGGCCTCATCAATAACAATAATACATTGGCATATAAAGAGGAGGTAGAGAGGCCTGTCAAATAGTGTGAGAACAACAACATGAGTCTCAACACGGACAAGACAAAAAAGATTATTGTTGACTTCAGGAAGATACGTCGACCATTTTCCATTACATACACATCAATGGCTCTGCAGAGAAAGAGTAACGAGCACAAAGTTCTTTGGTGTGCATGTAACAGACAAAATCTCTGTTAGTCAAGAAGGTATAGCAGCATCTATCAAATCTGAGGAAATTGAGTTGTGCAAGGCTCCCCACCTCCATTCCAACAACTTTCTACAGGAGCACCATCAAGGGTGCCCTGTCTGGCTGCATCATTATGTGGTACAGCAGGTTCAAGGCAAGGCATTGGGCTGCAAGATCCTACAGAAGACAGCAAAAACTGTCAACATGATTGCCAGAGTCTCCCCCCATTTGTGATATGCAATGTGTTCATGCCCATTTAGGAATTAGATGGCAGAGGGGAAGAAGCTGTTCCTGAGTCGCTGTGTGTATGTCTTCAGGCTTCTGTATCTCCTTCCCAATGGTAAAAATGAGACACGGGCCTGCCCTGGGTGAAGGGACTCCTTAATAGTGGACATTGTCTTTCTGATATACCGCTCCTTGAAGATGTCTTGGATACTATGGAAGCTAGTACCCATGATGGAGCTGATTAATTTTACGACTTTCTGTAGCTTCCTTGGGTCCTGTGCAGTAGCCCCTACTCCCCTTACCAGATAGTGATGCAACCTGTCAGAATGCTCTCCGCCGTACATCTATAGAGGTTTTTGAGAATTTTACTTGACAAACCAAATCTCTTCAAACTTCCAATAAAATATAGCCACTGTCCTGCCTTCTTTACAGCTGCATTGATATGTTGGGACCAGGTTAGATCCTCAAAAATATTGACACCCATGAACTTGAAATTGCTCACTCTCTCCACTTCTGATTGCACTATGAGGATTAGTTTGTGTTCCCTTGGCTTACACTTCCTGAAGTCCACAATCAGCTCTTTGGTCTTACTGACATCAAGTGCCAGGTTGTTGCTGCAACACCACTCAACTAACTGGGATATCTTGCTCCTGTACGCCCTCTCATCCCCATCTGAGATTCTACCAACAATGGTTGCATCATCAGCAAATTTACAGATGGTATTTGTGCTATACCCAGCCACACAATCATGGGTATAGTGAAAGTAGAGCATAGAAAACCTAAAGCACAATACAAGCCCTTCGGCTCACGATGCCATGCTGAACATGTACTTGTTTTAGAAATCACCTAGGGTTATCCATAGCCCTCTATTGTTCTAAGCTCCAGGCACCTAAGCAAGAGCCTCTTAAAACACCCCATCATATCTGCCTCCACCACTGTCGCTGGCAGCCCATTCCATGCACTCACCACCCTCTGCGTAAAAGACTTACCCCTTATATCTCCTTTGTACCTACTTCCAAGCACCTGAAAACTGTGCCCTCTCATGTTAGCTATTTCAGCCCTGGGAAAAGCCTCTGACTATCCACACGATCAATGCCTCTCATCACCTTATACACCTCCATTGGTCACCAATCGTCCTCCGTCGCTCCAAGGAGAAAAGGCCAAGTTCACACAAACTATTCTCATAGGGCATGCTCCCCAATCCAGGCAACATCCATGTAAATCTTCATTGCACTCTTTCTATAGTTTCCACATCCTTCCTGTACTGAGGTGACCAGAACTGAGCACAGTACTCCAAGTGGGGTCTAACTAGGGTCCTATATAGCTGTAATATTACCTCTCGGCTTTTAAACTCAGTTCCACAGTTGATGAATGCCAATACACTGTATGCCTCCTTAAGCACACAGTCAACCTGTGCAGCAGCTTTGAGTGTCCTATGGACTCGGAACCCAAGATCCCTCTGATTCTCCACACTGCCAAGAGTCTTAACATTAATACTATATTCTGTCATCATATTTGACCTACCAAAATGAACCACCTCACACTTATCTGGGTTGAACTCCATCTGCCACTTCTCAGCCCAGTCTTACATCCTATCAGTGTCCCACTGCAACCTCTGATAGCCCTCAACACTATCCACAACACCCCCAACATTTGTGTCATCAGCAAATTTACTAACCCACCCCTCCACTTCCTCATCCAGGTCATTTATAAAAATCACAAAATTAAGGGGTCTCAGAACAGATCCCTGAGACACACCACAGGTCACCGACCTCCATGCAGAATATGACCCATCGAGAACCACTCTTTGCCTTTTGTGGGCAATCCAATTCTGGATCCACAAAGCACGGTCCCCTTGGATCCCATGCCTCCTTTCTTTCTCAATAAGCCTTGCATGGGGTACCTTATCAGAGACCTTGCTGAAATCCACATACACCACATGCACCACTCTACCTTCACCAATGCGTTTAGTCACATCCTCAAAAAATTAAATCAGGCTCGTAAGCCATGACCTGCCTTTGGCAAAACCATGCTGACTATTCCTAATCATATTATGCCTCTCCAAATGTTCATAAATCCTGCATCTTAGCATCTTCTCCATCAACTTACCAACCACTGAAGTAAGACTCACTAGTCTATAATTTCCTGGGCTATCTCTACTCCCTTTCTTGAATAAAGGAACAACATCTGCAACCCTCTAATCCTCTGGAACCACTCTCGTTCCCATTGATGATGCAAAGATCATTGCCAGAGGCTCAGCAATCTGCTCCCTCGCCTCCCACAGTACCCTGGGGTATATCTTGTACGGCCCCAGTGACTTATCCAATTTGATGCTTTCCAAAAGCTCCAGCACATCCTCTTTCTTAATGTCTACATGCTTAAGCTTTTCAGTCTGCTGTAAGTCATTGCTACAATTGGCAAAGGCCTTTTTCATAGTGAATACTGAAGCAAAGTATTCATTAAGTACCTCCGCTATCTCCTCTGCTTCCATACATACTTTTCCACTGTCACACTTGATTGGTCCTATTCTCTCACACCTTATCCTCTTGCTCTTCACATTCTTGTAGAATGCCTTGGGGTTTTCCTTAATCTTGTCCGCCAAGGCCTTCCCATAGCCCCTTACATTATCAACAATCCACACAGATTGTGGACTTCTGGTCAGGAAGTCAAGGATCCAGTTGCAGAGTGAGGTACAGAGGCCCAGGTTCTGTAGCTTATCGACTAGGACTATGCAAAAAACAACAAAGTGTGTAAATAACTAAGCAATATATATTGAGAACATGAGATGAAGAGTCTTTGGAAATTAGTCCACATGTTGTGGGTACATATCAACGATGGGGCTTGTGAAGTTGAGTGGTTATCCCATTTGGTTCAAGAGCCTGATGGTTGATAGGCAATAACTATTCCTGAACCTGGTGGTGTGATTCCTAAGGCTCCTGTACCTTCTTCCTGATGACAGCAGCAAGAAGAGAGCCTGGCCTGGGAGATGGGGTTCTCTGATGATAGATGCTGCTTTCCTACAACAGCGTTTTGTGTAGATTTCCTCAATGGTGGGGAGGGTTTTACCTGTGATGGGCTCTGCTATACCCACTACTTTTTGTAGGATTTTGCCATCCAAGGGCATTGGTGCTTCCAGGTTGTGATACAGCCAATCAATATACTCTCCACTACACATCTATAGAAGTTTGTCAAAAGTTTTAGGTATCATGCTGAATCTTTATAAACTCCTCAGGAAGTAAAGGCACCACAGTGTTTTCTTCATAATTTCTTTACAGTGTTGGGTCCAAGACAGGATCTCTGAAATATTAACACCAAGGAATTCGAAGTTGCTAACCCTCTTCACCTATGATCCTCCGATGAGGACTGGCTCATGGGGCTCTTGTTTCCTTCTCCTAAAGTCAATAATCAGCTCCTTAGACTTGCTGACATTGAATAAGAAGTTGTTGTATGGCACCACTAGCCAGATTTTCAGTCTAACTCCTTTATGCTGATTTGTCGCCACCTTTGATTTGGCCTACGACAGTGGTGTTGTCAGCAATTTGAATATGGCTTTGGAGCTGTGCTTAGCCACAGAGTCACAAGTGTAGAGCGAGTAGAGCATGGGTCTAAGCACACAGACCTGTGGTGCACTTGTGCTGATGGAGATTGTGGAGGAGATGTTGTTGCCATTCCAAACTGACTGGGGTCTGCAAGTGAGGAAATCAAGGATACAATTGCACAAGGAGGTATTGAGGCCAAGGCCTTGAAGCCTAATGATTAGAATTGAGGGAAATATTGTATTGAATGCTGAGCAGTAGTCAATAAAGAGCATCCTGATGTATGCGATTTTGCTGTCCAGGTGTTCCAGGGTTGAGTGAAGAGCCAATGAGATGGCAGCTACTGTGGACCTGTTGCTCCAGTAGGCAAATTGAAGTGGATCCAAGTCGCTTCTCAGGCAGGAATTGGTATCACCAATCTCTTAAAACACTCCATCAGCGTTGATGTAAGTGTTACTAGACAATAGTTATTGAGGCAGGTTATCATGTTCTTCTTCGGCACTAGTAGAATTAAAAACTGCTTGAAGCAGGTGGGTACCTCAGACTGCTGAGGTGAATGGTTAAAAATCTCAGTGAACACTCTAGCCAGTTGATCAGAACAGGTTTTTAGAACTTGGCTAGGTACCCTGTCTGGGCCAGATGTTTTTTGTGGGTTCACCCTCTTGAAGGCTGTTCACTCGTTGACCTCAGAGACTGAAATCACAGGATCATTAGGAGCTGTGGGAGTTTGTGATGGTTCCTCCATGTTTTGACAGTATAGAAGGCAAGCATAAAAGGCATTGAGCTCATATAGAAGGGAAGTCCTGTTGTTATCTATGTCATTAACTTTATAGAAGGTAATAGTATTCAAGTACTGACAAAACTGTTGAGCATCCTTCATTAATTCAAGGTTAGACAACCAAAATTGCCACTTCACCCATGAGATGGTTTTCTGGAGACCATACCTGGACATCTTGTAACTTTCTTGGTCACCAAACTAAAATGCCACTGATCTGGCCCTCAGCAGAATGTGGATCCCTTGGATCACCCAGGGCTTCTCATTGGGAAGACTAAATGATCTTGTGGGAATACACTCATCTACAACCGTTTTAATAAGTCCTTGACAACCATGGTATATCAACTCCACTGATGAGTCATTGACACAACCCATCCACTGACTCTAAGCAATCCTGTAGTCACTCCGAAAAACCATAGAAAAACTACAGCACAGAAACAGGGCTTTTGGCCCTTCTTGGCTGTGCCGAACCATTTTCTGCCTCGTCCCACTGACCTGCACATGGACCATATCCCTCCATACACCTCCCATCCATGTATCTGTCCAATTTATTCTTGAATATTAAAAAAGAATCCGCATTTACCACCTCGTCTGGCAGCTCATTCCACACTCCCACCACTCTCTGTGTGAAGAAACCCCCCCCAATGTTCCCTTTAAACTTTTCCCCCTTCACCCTTAACCCATGTCCTCTGTTTTTTTTCTCCCCTTGCCTCAGTGGAAAAAGCTTGCTTGCATTCACTCTATCTATACCCATCATAATTTTATATACCTCTATCAAATCTCCCCTCATTCTTCTACGCTCCAGGGAATAAAGTCTATAGTAAATAACCTATTCAATCTTTCTCTGTAACTGAGTTTCTCAAGTCCCGGCAACATACTTGTAAACTCCTCTGCCTCCCACGACCACCTCTTTTTCTTTGTCCTAATTTTTGGAACTTTGCTCTTTAGCCTCTGAGTGTATGCTAGTAGGAAAAAGACAGCCAAGTAATCCGATTTACTGAAATGCAGTCTAGGCATGGAACGGCAGGCATTCCTTATTATAGTAGTCTAGTGTATTGGGATCTCTGATGCTACAAAAATTCAAGGAAGTGACTCACCTTCACAAGAGCAGATGTATTGCAGGTGGTAATTTTTCTTACCAATGTTGCTAACATGCAGTGAAAAAAGCAAAAGAGTACACAACCACAATAATTCTGTATAATGAGACTTACAGCCATAGCTACTGTGACACTGATGTTCTGTAAATTTTAAATAAACACTAGGTTTTTCTCAAGGTAAATCCATGCCTTTGCAGCTCTGTGATGTTTGCAGTACAGGTCCGCAACCCCTTATCTGAAATCCTCGGGGCCAGTTGCATTTCGGAATTCAGAATTTTTCGGATTTCAGACACCCCCCCCCACCCACTGATACCAAAAAACATATATGCTCAAGTCCCTTATTTAACCTGTCTCAGTGAGGTGGACTTTAGGACCCGGTGGCTACCAAACCTACGCATATCCTCCCATATACTTTAAATCATCTCTAGATTACTTATAATTCCTAATACAATGTAAATGATATGTATGGCCCTTGTGGCTACGGGGATCAGGGGGTATGGAGGGAAGGCTGGTGCAGGGTTCTGAGTTGGATGATCAGCCATGATCATAATAAATGGCGGTGCAGGCTCGAAGGGCCGAATGGCCTACTCCTGCACCTATTTTCTATGTTTCTATGTAAGTAGTTGTTATACTGTATTGTTTAGGGAATAATGACAAGAAAAAATTTTATTTCCAACAAAAACATTCAATAAAATATAAAAATATACAGCTTCAAACGAACCGAATCAAACACATGGTAAATGACTTATTGGAATAAATGTAGAATGTCACCGTCACTGTCACTATAAAACTTCAGTAACTTGTCTTTCTGTTTATTTAAATCATATACAGTGGTAGTTCCGACACTATTTTCCTCAGTAAGACACCGCACAGACACATCACGATCAAGCTTCCGCAATAATTCCACTTTCTGCATTATTGATAATGATAGATGATTCCTTCTCTTTTTCTTATTGTTACCCATAGGGGTATCTGCAGCTCTTCTTGACACTTTCCCAGTGAAATTAAACACAAAGTCAACAGTGAACACAAAATATCAGCGAACAGCAAATGCACGTGTAACTAGTACAAGCGCTGAGCCACAACTGACGTCTGGCGGCCTCTGCTAGTGCTGCCACGTCACACCTGAGTGACGTCACCCGTTGGAGAAAAAAACTTCGTTTTTTGGAGCTTTTTGGATTTCAGAATTTCGGATAAAGGAATGTGCACCTGTAGTTGTACCTACTGCTCAACTTCAAGTTAAAGTTTATTGCCATTCAACCACGTACACATGTGCACAGCTGAACAAAACATCATTCCTCTGGGGCCAAGGTGCAAAACACAGTACATATAGCCATACACAGTTATATATGTTTACAATCCAGCACATACAATCACAAAATAATATCAGCACAAGTGTCTGAGTGGCATGGCCTGAGATTGACAGGTTGACATCAAGTGCAAAGTGCATGTTTATGTATGACAGTATAATGCTACAAGCACTGGTATAATAAAATAAGCAGTAGTCTAAATATGTGAAACAGCAGTAATAAAAGATGAACAGTGCAGAATGAGAGTGTGTCTGTAATTTGGGGAGTGGGGGGGGGCATGACAGAGCATTCGGACAGGGTGGCAGCAGGGTGTTAAGAAGTCTAACAGCCTGAGGAAGAGGCCATTATCCAGCCTGATCATTCTGGTTCTTCTGCCTGATGGCAAAAGGTCAAAGAGATTGTAGGAAGGATAGGAGGGGACTTTGACAATCCTGGAGGCACTGGACATGCAGTGCTTCTGAGACATGTCCAGAAAAAGTGGGGGAGGAGAGACAGGGAGAGGGAGAGGAAGGGAGAGGGAGAGGAGGGGAGGGGGAGGGGGAGGGGAGGGGGAGGGGGAGGGAAAAGGAGAGGGAGAGGGAGAGGGGAGGGGAGAGGGAAAGGAGAGGGGGAGGGGGAGGGAGAGGGAAAGGAGAGGGGGAGGGGGAGGGAAAGGGAGAGGGAGAGGGGGAGGGAGAGGGAGAGGGAAAGGGAGAGGGAGAGGGAGAGGGAAAGGGAGAGGGAGAGGGAGAGGGAGGGGGAGGGGGAAGGAGAGGGAGAGGGAAAGGAGAGGGAGAGGGAGAGGGAAGGGAGAGGGAGAGGGAGAGGGGAGGGGGAGAGGGAGAGGGAGGGAGAGGGAAAGGAGAGGGAGAGGGAGGGAGGGGGAGAGAC
This sequence comes from Mobula birostris, assembly GCF_030028105.1. Lineage (NCBI taxonomy): Eukaryota > Metazoa > Chordata > Chondrichthyes > Myliobatiformes > Myliobatidae > Mobula > Mobula birostris. The sequence continues at coordinate 54,900,942 of NC_092370.1, read as the reverse complement.
AGGCAGACAGGCAGACAGACGGACATCAATGATATTTTCAGCAGTCCTCACTATCCATTGCAGGATCTTGCGATCTGATGCATTGCAATTCCCATACCACATGCCACATGGCGATGCAGTTGGTCAGGACACTCTCGATGGTGCTGCAGTAGAATATGATGAGAATAAGTGGACAGGGGTGGGGAGGGGGGAGATGTAGGAGCCTCATTTGCCTCAGTCTCCTCAGTAAGAGGAGGTGCTGCTGTACTCTCTTAGCTAAAAAAAAGTGGTGTTGAGGGACCAGGTGAGATTATCAGTAATGTGAAGGTAAGAAACTTGGTGTTACTGACTCACAACAGAGAAGCTATTGATGTGCAGTAGGGAGTGGTCAGTCTGCACATCAAGAGCTCCTCCATTCAGAGAGGCAGCAGCACCAAATTTCTTGCCTTCATATTACTGACCTGACAGAGTGCCTGATCCTCTGAGGGAGTGGGGCCTTTCTCACTGGCATATCATTTAGTGCATCAAAGTGTGCACAGAAGACTGGCAGGAAGAGAGGTATCACTATCAATGATGAACAAGATGGTTTTATTGTCCGTTATGTCATTGACTACAGCTCTGCCTTTAGTACCATCATTCCAAATAAACTGATTCCTAAGCTCCGGAACCTGGGCCTTAGCACCCAGATCTGCAGCTGGATCTTCAACTTCCTCACAGACAGGACCCAGGCTGTAAAAATAGGGGACAAGCTCTCCTCTACAATCACTCTGAGCACCGGTGCCCCACAAGGCTGTGTACTCAGCCCCCTGCTGTACTCACTCTACACCCATGCTTGTGTAGCCAAGTTTCCATCAAACTCAATATATAAGTTTGCTGATGACACAACAATTGTAGGCCGTATCTTGGGTAATGATGAGTTTGAGTACAGAGAGGAAATTAAGAACCTGGTGGCATGGTGTGAAGACAATAACCTATCCCTCAATAACAGCAAGACGAAGGAATTGGTTGTTGACTTCAGAAGGAGTAGCGGACCGCACGACCCAATTTAAATCGGTGGTGCACAAGTGGAACAGGTTAAAAGGTTTAAGTTCCTCGGGGTCAATATCACAAATGACCTGACTTGGTCCAACCAAGCAGAGTCCACTGCCAAGAAGGCCCACCAGCGCCTTTACTTCCTGAGAAAACTAAAGAAATTTGGCCTAAGAATCTTTTCCAATAGTTTTCTCACCACAGATGTAAGGCTCACTGGTCTGTAATTACCCAGACTATCCCTACTACCTTTTTTGAACAAGGGGACAACATTCGCCTTCCTCTAATCCTCCACTACCATTCCCATGGACAATGAGGACATAAAGATCTTACCCAGAGGCTCAGCAATCTCTTCCCTCGCTTGGGCCCTTACCCAAATTAAAAAGTTTCCTGTCCTGTCTGATTCTATCCTTTTCCATGATAATGCTAAAGACCAGGGAGTGGTGGTCATTGTCCCCCACATGCTCACCCACTGAGAGATCTATGACCTGAAGTCCCCAGCTACAATAAAAAATCCACCAGGGTTTGTAGTTTGAAGGTTGCTGATGCTCAATTGCTTAAACTTTAAAATAACTGATCAAATTCCTGATCTTCTCACTGGCATCGCTGTGATTTGGCAAATTGTCATTTAAGCTCCAGCCAGTTTCGTTACTGACTGAAGTTTAACCATCTGAGCCAATATACATTTTGTCTTGCTTCTCCAGATTTCCAAATTTGCTAACATTGTGTTAATTTTCAGACTCTAACAGATTCTCCACAATCGGACGCCACAGTAGCGTAGCTGTTAGCGCGACATTATTACAGTTTGTGGCATTCCAGAGTTCGGAGTTCAATTCTGGCACCATTCTGAAAGAAGTCTCTGTACATCCTCCCCATGGAATGTGTGGGTTTCCTCCAGTGCTCCGGTTTCTTTCCACAGTCCAAAAGCATACCGGTTAGGTTAATTGGTCACTGCAAATTGTCCCTTGATTAGGTCAGGGTTAATTGAGGCTGTGAGGGTGTGGTCAAGGGGCCAGAAGCACATACTTTACACACTACATTAAGATCTAAGTAAATAAATTCCTCTAATCTTCTACCTTTCAATTTGCTTCTGGACTTCCCAACCATTTCTGACTGAGGACAATAGTTACAGAGTCAAAGAGTCATAGTTTTTTATAGCAAGGAAACAAGAGCTTTAGCCAAACACATCCATGCCTAGGAAGCATGTTTGTTCATTGCGCTGCAACCACTCTTGCTCATGTACTCATTTTGATGGCTTTTAAACATTGCTAATGCACCTGGCTGAACCACTCTTTCTGGCAGCACATTCCAAATACACATCACCCTTCGTGTGAAGAAATTGCCCGTGACATCCTTTTCAAATCTCTCCCCTCTGATCTTAAATACATGTCCTCTTATTTAAATATTTTATGCACTGTTTCTAGTTGAATCACATCAGTCCAAAACTGTACAAATATTCTAAGTAAGGCCTTGGCAATGTCTTATTGAACTGCAACATAACTTCTCAACTTCTAGAATCAATGCCCTGACCAATGGAGGCCAGTGTGTCAAACTCATTCTTCACTAACCTGTTGGCTTGAGATGACACTTTCAGCAAACTATGCACTTGCACACTCAGGTCCCACTGTTCCACAATACTCCTCAGGGCCCTACCATTCACTGCATAAATCCTACACTGGTTCGATCTCTAAAAATACAATTATATATATCTGGACTTAAAGCCATTTATCAGTCCTCAGTGTACATATTTAGCTGATCAAAATACTCTTGTATTTTTTTCATAAGTTCCAACACTGTCTACAACACCTATTTTAGGTTCATCTGCATACTTACTAAGCTTGCCTTGTATACATAACATCTAAATTGCTTCTGTAAATTAAAACAACAAAGGTCCCAACACTGACCCATGTGGCACACCACTTAACACAGGCCTCCAGTCTGAGAAACAGCCCTCAACTATCACCCGCTGCTTCCCAGCAGTGAGCCAATCATGAATCAAATCAGCTACCTTCCTCTGGATCCCGCACAATCTAACCTTCCAGACTACGCTCCCATGGAGGCCTTGTTGGTCCATATAGACAACATTCACTGCCCTGTCCTCAGCTGTCCTCTTAGCTATCTCCTCAAAAAACTCCAAAACTTGTCAGACATGACTTTCCATGCACAAAGTATTGAATTATACCCTGTCTCTACAAGCATCCTCTCCAGCAATTTACCCACCATCAATGCTGGATTCATCAGCCTGTAATTTCCTGGCTTATTTCTGCTACCCTTTTTAAACAATCGTATCAGAATCAGGTTTGTTATCACTGGCAAATCTGTTGTTTTGCAGTTGTAATACATTGCAATTCATAATAATAAACACTGCAAATTTCAATAAGTACACTATATATATGATAAGTAGTTCAGAGAGAAAGAGAAAAAATACCGAGATATTGTTCATGGGTTCATTGTCCATTCAGAAATCTGGTGACAGAGGGTAAGAAGCTGTTACTGAAATTTTCAATATGTGTCTTCAGGCTCCTGGACCTCCTCCTTGATGGTAGCAATGAGAAGAGGGCATGTCCTGAGTGATGGGGGGTCCATAATGAGACCATAAGTTCATAAGATATAGGAGCAGAATTAGGCCATCTGGCCCATCGAGTCTGCTCCATTTCATCCTGGCTGATCCAATTTTCCTCTCAGTACCAATATCCCGCTTTTTCTCTGTACGCCTTCATGCCTTGACCAATCAGGAATCTGTCAACCTCTACCTTAAATTTACATAAAGACTTGGCCTCCACAGCTGCCTGTGGCAAAGAATTCCACAGATTCACCACTCTTTGGCCAAAGAAATACCTCCTCATCTCTGTACTAAAAGGCTGCCCTCTGTTCTGAGGCGGTGTATCTGGTCGTAGATGCTCCCTAGGAAACATTCTCCTCATCCACTCTATCAAAATCTTTCACATTCAATAGGTTTCAATGAGCTCACCCCTCATTCTTCTGAACTGCAGTGAGTACAGGCCCAGAGCTATCAAACGCTCTTCTTATGACAAGCCATTCCATCCTGGAATCATTTTCGTGAACCTCCTTTGACCCTCTCTACTTTCAGCACATCCTTTCTAAGATAAGGGATCCAAACCTGCTCACAATACTCCAAGTGACACCTCAGCAGTGATAGGTGCTGAATTTTTGATTCATCACCTTTTGAAGGTGTCCTGGATGCTGGGGAGGTTAGTGCCTGTGATGGAGCTGGCTGAGTTTACAACTTTCTGCAGCTCGTTCTGATCCTGTGCAGTGGCCGCTCCATACCCAACAACGACGCAACCAATTAGAATGCTCTCTACGATACATCTGTAGATATTTGCGAGTGTCTTTGATGACATACCAAATCACCTCAAGCTCAAAAAGAAATATGACTACTGTCATGCCTTCTTTGTAATTGCATCAATATGTTGGGCCCTGGATAGATCGTCAGAAATGTTGATACCCAGGAACTTGAAACTGCTCACCCTTTCCTCTTCAGATCCCTTGATGAACACAGGCTTGTGTTACCTCTACTTCCTCAATTAATTTCTTGGTCTTACTAACACTGAGTGCAAGGTTGTTACTATGACACCACTCAACCAGCTGATCAAATTTACTTCTCTACGCCTCCTTGTCACCATCTGAAATTCTACCCGCAATAGTTGTGTCATCATCAAATCTAGAGATGGTGTTTGAGTTGTGCTGAGCCACACATTCGTGAGTGTAGAGAGTAGAGCAGTGTGCTAAGCACACTTCCTTGAGGTGTTGGTTGTCAGCGAGGAGGAGATGTTATTTCCAATCCACACAGATAGTAGTCTCCCAGTAAGGAAGTTAAGGATCCAATTACAGAGGGAGGTGGTACAGAAGCCCTGGTTTTGGAGCTTGTTGATTAGATCTGAGGGTATGATTGTGTTGAACACTGATCTGTAGTCAATAAACAGCAGCCTGAAGTAGGTATTAATATTGTCCAGGTGATCAAAGGCCAAATAGAGAGAATGTGAGATTGCATTGTCGTAAACCTATCGTGGTAATAAGCAAATTGCAATGGGACCAGGTCATTCCTTTGGCAGGAGTTGATTCTGCCCATGACTAACCTCTCAAAGCACTTCATCACATTAGATATGAATGCCACTGGGTGATGAGGCATTGAGGTAGCTCACCATGCTCTTCTTGGGCACTGGTAAAATCACCACCCTTTTGAAACAGGTGGGTACCTCCAACTGCAGCAGTGAGAGATTGAAGATGTCCTTGAACACTCCTGCCAGTTGGTTGGCACAGGTTTCCCTGGTACACCAGCAAGGCTTGATGCCTTGCAAAGATTCACCTTGTTCTGACATCTGAAAGGTGATCTGACATCGGTGTCTGAGACAGGAATCACAGGGTCACCAGATGCTGCAGGGATTCTCACAGGTGTAGTTTTATTCTCTCTTTCAAAGTCTGCTCATCTGGGAGAGAAGCATTATAACAATTCATGATGTTATCACTTTGTAGAAGATAATTACCTGCAAATTATTCCAAAGCTGATGTGTAACTGATTCTGTCTCTAACCTCAGTCAGAGCTGTTTTTCACCCTTAAAATAGCTTTCAATAGGTCATAACTAGACTTTTTGTATAGTGCTGAATCACCAGTCTTGAATACCACAGATCTAGCCCTCAGCAGACTATGAATCTCGAGGTGCATCCAGGGCTTTTGGCTTGGGTATGTCCAGTATGTTCTTGAAGGCACACACTCATCCTCACAGGTTTTAATGAAGTCAGTGACCACGGTAGCATATTAATTCAGATTTGAAGATGACTCCCTGAATATTGTCCAGTCCACCAACTCAAAGCAGTCCTGTAAACGTCTCCTCCACCTCCCGTGACCATACCTTCTTGGTCCTTTCCACTGGTGCTGCAGTCTTCAGTCTCTACTTGTACAGCCAGGTGATCAGACTTTCCAAAGTGTGGGCATGGGATGGCACAGTAAGTGTTCTTGATGATGGTGTAACAGTGTTCATGTGTGTTGGCTCCTCTGGTGCCACAGGTGATATGTTGGTGGTAGTTACTCAGAGATTTCTTCAAGATGGTGTGGTTGAAATCTACCACAATGATAGGAAAGGCATCAGAGTGCCTGCTGATTACATTGCTCAACCTGCTTGGTGCCTGTGAAACGTTGACATGAGGTGGAATGTGCAATGCTGGTAGAAAACACCCTCAGCAGGTACAGTAAAATGTATGTCAGTTGACCACTAGATTTTCCAGGTTGAGTGAGCAGGACTGTATCGTACTTGCCACATTTGTGCACAATCATGAGTTAATCATAAAGCATACTCCACTTCCTCTGCCTTAAAAGTCTAAGCTGTCCTGTCTTTCTGGAGAATGGTGAAGCCATTGGGCTGCATTCTCAAATAATCCCAGTATAATCACTTTCTTTAACAGCAGCTGGACTGACATCTCAAGAATTAAAGAGTAAGGCAAGTGGGGTTATTTAATTGGAATTGTTTTAAACCAGACAATGTAGCTAAGTTATTTAGCTCAAGGAAGCTTGCAGATCAGATTGACACTATCACCTAGCACATCAGTTAGCTGACCTGTTAATAGTTGGAAGCTTTGTGTGCTCAGCGAGTCAGCTTCACTGCAAAACTTTTAGACCACCTATGAAGAAAAAGTGTCTGAAAATATCATATATGTATCAAGTCATCCAATTGTCAAAAATGTATAAATGGAGACAGTAGTTAGGCCTGTGCTGATCAATTGGATGGAGTGCTCACTGATATCTTTAACTTCTCATTTCGGCAATCTGAGGTGACCACCTGGTTCAAGCAGGCCTCAATTATACTGGAGCCTAAGAACATGGTAAACTGCCTCAATGACTATCAAGTCAAGTCAAGCCACTTTTTATTGCCATTTCAACCATAACTGCTCCACAGGGGACTGTCTTGTCTCCCTTTCTCTTCACCATTTACACCTCGGACTTCAACTACTGCACAGAGTCTTGTCATCTTCAGAAGTTTTCCGATGACTCTGCCATAGTTGGATGCATCAGCAAGGGAGATGAGGCTGAGTACAGGGCTACGGTAGGAAACTTTGTGACATGATGTGAGCAGAATTATCTGCAGCTTAATGTGAAAAAGACTAAGGAGCTGGGGTAGACCTGAGGAGAGCTAAGGTACTGGTGACCCCTGTTTCCATCCAGGGGGTCAGTGTGGACATGGTGGAGGATTACAAATACCTGGGGATACGAATTGACAATAAACTGGACTGGTCAAAGAACACTGAGGCTGTCTACAAGAAGGGTCAGAGCCGTCTCCGTTTCCTGAGGAGACTGAGGTCCTTTAACATCTGCCGGACGATGCTGAGGATGTTCTACAAGTCTGTGGTGGCCAGTGCGATCATGTTTGCTGTTGTGTGCTGGGGCAGCAGGCTGAGGGCAGCAGACACCAACAGAATCAATAAACTCATTCGTAAGGCCAGTGATGTTGTGGGGATGGAAAAAGACTCTCTCACGGTGGTGTCTGAAAAGAGGATGCTGTCTAAATTGCATGCCATCTTGGACAATGTCTCCCATCCACTGCATAATGTACTGGGTGGGCACAGGAGTACATTCAGCCAGAGACTCATTCCACAGAGATGCAACACAGAGTGCCATAGGAAGTCATTCCTGCCTGTGGCCATCAAACTTTACAACTCCTCCCTTGGAGGGTCAGACACCCTGAGCCAATAGACTGGTCTTGGACATATTTCATAATTTACTGGCATAATTTACATTTACTATTTAACTATTTATGGTTTCATTACTATTTATTATTTATGGTGCAACTGTAACGAAAACCATTTTCCCCCGGGATCAATAAGGTATGACTATGCCTAACTGCTGGTACAGAACATAGTAAAAATGAGATGACGTTTTCCAAGACCATGGTGCTACATGAAACAATACAAAAACTACACTGAACTATGTGAGAAAAAACACAAAACCTACACTAGACTACAGACCTATCCAGAACTGCATAAAGTGCACAAAACAGCGCAGGCACTACAATAAATAATAATAAATAATAAACAAGACAGTAGGCACATTAGAGGGTATAGTAGGTTGGTATCAAGCCAGGCTCTGGGTATTGAGGAGTCTGATGGCTTGGGGGAAGAAACTGTTACATAGTCTGATCGTGAGAGCCAAATGCTTCGGTGTCTTTTTCCAGAAGGCAGGAGGGAGAAGAGTTTATATGAGGGGTGCGTGGGGTCCTTCATAATGCTGTTTGCTTTGTGGATGCAGCGTATGGTGTAAATGTCTGTGATGGTGGGAGGAGAGACCCCAATGATCTTCTCAGCTGACCTCACTATCCGCTGCAGGGTCTTGCGATCCAAGGTGGTGCAATTTCCCAACCAGGCAGTGATGCAGCTGCTCAGGATGCTCTCAATACAACCTCTGTAGAATGTGGTGAGGATGGAGGGTGGGAGATGGACTTTCCTCAGCCTTCACAGAAAGTAGAGATGCTGCTGGGCTTCCTTTGCTATGGAGCTGGTGTTGAGGGACCAGGTGAGATTCTCCGCCAGGTGAACACCAAGAAATTTGGTGCTCTTAACGATCTCTACGGAGGAGTCGTCGATGTTCAGCGGAGAGTGGGCGCTCTGTGTCCTCCTGAAGTCAACAACCAGCTCCCTTGTTTTGTTCACATTCAGAGACAGGTTGTTGGCTCTGCACCAGTCTGTTAGCCGCTGCACCTCCTCTCTGTATGCTGACTCATCATTCTTGCTGATGAGACCCACCATCTGGGGGGCCCCCGAGCTCAGTGTGATGGTGTTGGAGATGCTGCTACCAATTCGGACCGACTGAGGTCTCCCAGTCAGGAAGTCTAGGATCCAGTTGCAGAAGGAGGTGTTCAGGCCCAGTAGGCTCAGCTTTCCCATCAGCTTCTGTTGTCGTCTGTTGAATGGTTGGGACTGTACGCAAACTGTAGGGGGTCCAGTGAGGGGGGCAGCAGGGTCTTGATGTGCCTCATGACCAGCCTCTCGAAACACTTCATGATGATGGCTGTGAGTGTGATGGGACGGTAGTCGTTGAGGCAGGACACTGAAGACTTCTTCGGCACAGGGACGATGGTGGCGGCCTTGTAGCATGTAGGAACGATGGCGCTGCTCAGCGAGATGTTGAAGATGTCAGTGAGAATATCTGCCAGCTGGTCTGCACATCCTCTAAGCACTCTGCCAGGAGTATTGTCCGGTCCAGCAGCTTTCCATGGGTTGACCCTGCGCAGGGTTCTCCTCACATCAGCCATGGTAAGACATAGCACCTGGTCATTTGGAGGAGGGGTGGTCTTCCTCGCCGCCACGTCATTATCCACCTCAAACCGAGCGTAGAAGTTGTTCAGCGCATCTGGGAGGGAGGCATCACCCGCACAGTCAGGTGATGTCCTGTAGTTGGTGATGTCCTGAATGACCAACCTTCCACATGCACCGTGTGTCTCCGCTGTCCTGGAAGTGGCTGTGGATTCGCTGGGCGTATGCACGCTTTGCCTCCCTAATGGCCCAGGACAATTTGGCCCTCACTGTTGTTAGGGCTACCTTGTCGCCTGCTCTGAAGGCGGAGTCACGGGTCCTCAGCAGCGCATGTGCCTCTGCGGTCATCCATGGCTTCTGGTTAGCGCGTGTAGTGATGGTCTTGGCCACAGTGATGTCATCAATGCACTCGCTGATGTAGCTAGTCACTGATGTCGTGTACTCCTCTAAGTTGGTAGAGTCACCATCGGTTGCAGCCTCTCTGAACATGTGCCTGTCAATGTGCTCAAAGCAGTCTTGGAGAGCAGAGATGGCTCCTGCTGGCCAGGTTTTCACCTGCTTCTGAACTGGTCTGGAGCGCCTGACGGGGGGTCTGTATGCTGGGATTAGTATAACAGAGATGTGGTCTGAGTAACTGAGGTGGGGGCGGGGCTCCGCCCGGTACGCATTGGGAATGTTTGTGTAACGCGTTCTCCCCTGTCATTGAAAAGTGCACGTTCTGATGGAATCTGGGGAGCTATCGTCCAGTAGCACTTACATCACTGTGATGAAGTATTTTTAGCGGATGGTGATGAAACATATCAAAACCTGCCTGAGAAGTGACTTGGATCCACTCTAATATGTCTACCAGTACAACAGGTCAACAGCAGAAGCCATTTTATTGGCTCTTCACTCAACCATGGAACATCTGGACAGTAAAGATGCGTATATCAAGATGTTCTTTATCAATAACAACTCAGCATTCAATACCATCATCCCCTCAAAACTGATCAATAGCCTTCAAGACCTTTGCCTCAATATTTCCTTGTGCAATTCGATACTCGATTTCCTCACTTGCAGGCCCCAGTCAGTTCAGATTGGCAACAATACCTCCTCTACAATCTCCATCAGCATGGGTGCGCCTTAAGGCTCTGTGCTTAGCCCCCTGCTCTACTCGCTTTACACTTATGATTGTGTGGCAAGCACAACTCCAATGCCATATTTAAGTTTCTGTATGGTGCACAATAACAACTTGTCACTCAGTGTCAACAAGATCAAAGTGCTGATTACTGACATCAGTAGGAGGAAACCAGATGTCCATGAGCCTGTCCTCATCAGGTGATCAGAGACAGAGAGGGTAAGCAATTGTAAATTTCAGAGGACCTGTCCTGGGCCCAGAATGTATGTGTAATTTCAAAGAAAATACTCCAGTGCCTCTACTTCCTTAGAAGTTTGCAAAGATTTGGCACGATATCTAAAACTTTGACAAACTTCTATAGATGTGTGATGGAGAGTATATTGCCTGGCTGCATCACAGCCTGGTATGGAAACATCAATTCCCTTGAACAGAAAATTCTATAAACAGCAGTGGATATGGCCCAGTCCATCAGTGAAAAACCCCTCCCGCCACTGAGTACATTTATCTGGAGCGCTGTTGCAGGAAATCAACATTCATAATCAGGGATCCCCACCACCCGAGTCATGTTCTCTTCTCACTGCTGCCATCAGCAGAAAGGTACAGGAGCCTCAGGACAAACATCACAAGAGGCAGGAACAGTTATCACCCCTCAGCCATCCAGCTCTTGAACCAGTAGGGCAACGTCACGTGCCTATCACTGATCTGATCTGACAACCTATGGATCCACATTCAAGGACTCTTTATCTCATATTTTCCATCTTTATTGCTGATTTATTTATTACTATCATTTCATTTTTTTCTTTTGTATATGCAAGGTTTGCTGTCTTTTGCACATTGTTTGTTGGTCCGCCCTGCTGTGTGTGGCCACAGACTACGGAGGAAGTTAAGTCCGTGCGTATATTTAAGGTGGAAGTTGATCATTTCCTGATCTGTCAGGGCATTTAAAGGTATGGCAAGAAGGCAGGTGTATGGGGGTTGAGTGCGATCTGGGATCAGCCATGATGGAATGGTGGAGCAGACTCGATGGGCTGAATGGCCTAGTTCTGCTCCTTTGTCTTATGGTCTAATAAGATCATACATGATTTGACAGTATCTTTAACTCTGGTTAAACAGTCACCATCTGGCTTATCAAGTATCTATCTAACTCTTGCATTAAAAAAAGTTCAAAGACTCTTCTTTCACGTTCCCCCCCCCCAAAGAAAGTCTCTTTACTCTCCAAAATAATTGCTTCATTTTACATGAATGACACCTTATTCTTAAACAGTCACCTGTAACTCTAGATTCTTGTGACAGGAAGCATTCTCTCCACATTCACTCTGTCAAGACACACAGAATTTTAAGTATTTCCAGTCAAAAGTTCTTTCATTATTTTTAATCTTTATTGCATACTGGAGGTTGTCTACTTTGATCCTATAGTTCACCTTTCTCATTCCAGCTATAAGGCTGGGTACTTTCTCTGGACTTTTCCATCGTATGAATATCTATACATCATAAGGAGACCAATATTAAACAGAATACTCCAGACATGGTTTCATCAGTGCCCTATATAACTGAAGCATAAGCTCCATGTTCTTGTAGTGAATTAGAAATAGCTTTCCTAACTCTTGCAGTATTGTCATTTCAGTCTTTTGTCAATTATGTAGAACACCAAGTAAAATCAAACTGCTGGGGGAGCTCGTTGAGTCGGCAGCACTTATGGAGGAAAGTATACATTCGACATTTTGAGTCGAGCTTAATTCCAAATGGAGGGTCTCAACTCAAAACATCAGCTGTCTATTTTCCACCATAAATGCTGCCTTACCTACTGATTCCTCCAACTTTCTGAAGAAAGATGCTTTCGTCAGATTTTATCATTTGCAGTATCTTGTGTCTCCATGTAGGATATCAACGTCCCTCTAGATCTCAGAATTCTCACTATTCAAGTACTATATTTTTTACTTTTCATGCCAAAATGGACAACTGAATACTTTCAGAGATTTAATCCATTTGTTACATGCTTGACGATCAATTAGTTAGGCTGTACATTTCCTGGTCTTTTTCTTTATACACACCAGCTTTGTGTATGTTACTTTCACAGTGTCTTATTATATTTCTCATCAGTTTATTCTCATATTCTATTTACCAATGGTTCAATCTGCAGTCATTGTTTCTTGGATGAACAATAAGTGTATCTTGAAAATAAAAACTAAAAGTGCATTTGATGATATTAAAATTGATGGAAGAAATATCATATCTCAAAAGTAAAAGGAAGCTAACATAAACAAGAACAGGCAAACAATGTTGCAAGCTCCATAACAACACATAGCAAAATGTTTATATGATATTGATAAAATAACAATCTATGAAAATGATGTGGGGAATATATGAAATGAGCATATTGAGGTTATATTAGAATAAAATAAATAAAAGGACATTGGAATATTTTCATTCACCTTTACAGAGAGTGAAGGAATTCTTCAAAGCCTATGAATAATGAGGTAACCACATCTATTAATAAGATAATGGTTCCTGAGAAAGCACTAAGGAATATCCAGAATTGAAATAAAGTATTAAGTAATATTTGGGATACTCAAAACAAATCAGCAGTGATTGATTGCCATAACTACACTGGACACTTGGCAGCAACCCTTCTATATTTGTAGAAGTTCTACAGGAGCAGCAGCAGCTTATATGGAGTGAAATATCTGCAAGATGTACTTTGCATCAAACACTGCATGTCTTTCCAAAAATGCGCAGTACTTCAACGGTTTTAATGGCTAGAAGAATTGTGCACTTGTGACTGGGTTGCTATACATATACTGAGTCACTGATTTATATCCTTGATAAGCTCTATTATCTTAAGTTTTGCATTCAGTTCACTAATCTACAATCCATGTGTGATGTGATAAGATTCCAAGCCTTGGATGTTTAAAACCATTACCTTTGTTCCTGATTTATCTTATCAGACAAATGAAATGAAAGCAATATTATCAGGACAAGATATATTCTGCTATAGCAGAAAATTTATTTTATTGTCTTTAATAACAGTATTTATCAGTGAGAACAACAAATATTTCACAAAAGTAGTAAAAAATTTCTTAAGTAAAATGTGCGTTGATCAAACTAAATACTGGGGTTATGAAGCTGAGGTTCATCACTCAGGATCATGCATGGATACATTCGTATTGATCCTAAAGTACATAGTGAGGTTATACGACATCCAGTGCACTGAAATCATTCTGTGCCTAAATGTTTGCTTGCTGCTGTAATGAAGATCTGCTGTTCCTATAGATTAATCATGGTCTTCTTCAGCCACAAGTTTGGGCAATAATTCAAAATCCTTTAATTATTACTATATTCAGAAGCCACTACACTCAGTGACTGGCTGAAGATGAAGTTAAGTATTTATTGTTGAAACTATATGATAACATGTTGATGTTTTCTGCTTCCACTCAAATTCTGCGACCTGATGCCTTTTTATTGGTAATTTGGTTTTTCTCTAAATTACGCTCCATGTTAATGTAGACAATAATTTTTGAGAAAATGGAAGAGGCAGCAATGACATAACACAGTTATAATTTATCTAAACAACACACACAAAATGCTGGAGGAACTCAGCAGGCCAGGCATCTATGGAAAAGAGTAAACAGTCAATGTTCCGGGCAGAGACCCTTCAACAGAGCTAGAAAAAAAAGATGAGAAGTCAGTGTAAGAAGATGGGGAGAGCAGAGGAAGAAATACAAGGTAGTAAGTGATAGGTGAACTCAGGAGGGGGAGGGGTTAAGTAAAGAGCTAGAAAGTCAATTGATGAAAGAGATAAAGGGCTGGAGAAGGGGGAATCTGATAGGAGAGGACAAAAGGCAATGGAAGAAAGGGAATGGGGTGGAGCACCAGAAAGAGGTGAAAGGCAGGTAAAGAGAAAAGGTGAGAAAGGGAAATGGGAATGGGGAATGGTGAAGGGAGGGGGTGCATTACCGGAAGTCAAGAAATTGAAGTTCATGCCATCAGGTTGGAGGCTACCTGGACAGAATTAATGGTGCTGCTCATTCAACCTGAATGTAGCCTCATTGCAGTGGCAGAGGCTTTTGACTGACATGTCTGAAAGGGAATGGGAAGTGGAATTAAAATGCATAGCCTCTGGTAAATCCCCTTCTTCTGGTGGACAGATCGTAGGTGCTTGGCAAAGTGATCTCCCAATGTATGTCAGGTCTCACTGATATACAGAAGACCACACAGGGACCACTGGATACAGTAGATGACCCCAACAGACTCAGAAGTGAAGTATAGCCTCACCTGAATGGACTGTTTGGGGACCTGAATGGTAGTGAGGGAGAAGGTGTAGCACTTGTTCCACTTACAAGGATGTGCCAGGAGAGAGATCAGTGGGAAGGAACGAATAGACAAGGGGGTCATGTAGGCAATGATACCTGCAGAAAGCAGAAAGTGGAGGGAGGGAAGGAATGATGTGCTTGGTGGTGGGATCCTGTTGGATATGGCAGAAGTTACGGAGAATTGTGTGGTGGACATGGAGGCTGGTGGGATGGTAGGTGAGGCAAGAGGAACCCTATCCCTGGTGAATGGTGGGAGGATGGGGTAAGGGCAGGCATGTGCAAAATGGAAGAGATGGGGTTGAGGGCAATATTGATGGAGGAAAGAGAGCATTTCCTTCATTCTGGAATGAAAAGCCTCAACCTGAGAGCAGATTCAGTGGAGATGGAGGAATTGAGAGAATGGGATAGCATTTTTACAAATAGCAGAGTGAAAGAGGTATAGTCCAGGTACAGTGGCTATAAAATGTATTCACCCCCACCCACCCTTCGGAAGTTTTCATGTTTTATTGTTTTACAACATTGAAGGTGGGGGGTGGGATGTGAATACTTATGCAATTAATTATTTTGTGTTTTATATCTGTAATTAATTTAGATCACTTTGTAGAGATCTGTTTTCACTTTGACATGAAAGAGTCTTTTATTAGTGTCAAAAAAGCTAAATTAAATCCGCTGTGATTCAATGTTGTAAAACAATAAAACATGAAAATTTCCAAACCGGATAGGGCGGGTGGGGGGTGGGGAATACTTCATATTGGCACTGTAGCTGTGAGAGTCAGTGGGTTTATAAAAGACATCAGTAGATAAGATGTCTCCAGAGAAATTGACAGAGGTCTCGAAAAAAGGGAGGGAGGAGTCAGAAATGTACCAGGTAAATTTGAGGGCAGGGTGGAAGTTGGGGGCAAAGTAGATGAAGTCGGTGAGCTCTGTATGGGTGCAGGAAGTAGCACCAATGCAGTTGTCAATGTAGCACAGGAAAAGTTGGGGAGTGATACCAATGTAGGCTTGGAATATAGACTATTCCACATAGCCAACAAAAAGACAGGCACCCCGGGACCCATGTGAGTGCCCATGTCTACACCTTTTGTTTGAAGAAAGTGTAAGGAGCCGAAGGAGAAATTATTGAGAGTGAGGACCAGTTTCACCACACGGAGGAGAGTGGTAGTGGAGGGTAACTGGTTGGGTATGGTGTCCAGAAAGAAATGGAGAGCTTTGAGGCCTTCCTCATGGGGGGTGGAGGTGTATAGGGACTGGACATCCAGAGTGACGAAGATGATTGTGGCCAAGGAACTTGAAATCATTGAAAAGATCAAGCCTGTGCTCCCGCAGCAGTAGGCACAGGAAGAGCTTCTTCCCCGAGGCTGTAACCCTGCTGAACCTCACATCACAGCACTAAGCAGTATTGTACCCATATTGAACCGTCTCAGTACTTTTATATTTGTGTGCTGTAGCACTTACTTTTTATTCGCAGTTATTTTGTAAATAACACTATTCTTTGCATTTCTGATTAGATGCTAACTGCATTTCATTGGCTTTGTATCTGTACTCGGCACAATGACAATAAAGTTGAATTGAATCTAATCTAGTCTAATATGTGAAGTGTCATGGATGTAGCTAGGAAGGGACTGAGCCAGGGGCAATAAAACTGAGTTGAGGTATGTAGATTTAAGTTCAGTGGGGTAGGAACAAGCAAAAACAATGAGCCTACCTTGGCAGGCAAGTTTGTGGATCTTGGGCAGGAGGTAGAAACTGCAGGTGTGTGGTGAGGGAACTATGAGGTTGGTGGCAGTGGATGGGAGATCTCCAGAGTTAATAAGGTCAATGATGGGCTGGGAGACAATAGCCTGGTGCTCCTTAGTGGGGTCCTGTTCAGGTGGTAATAAAGAGGAGGTGTTTGACAGTTGTCACCTGGCTGTTACTCTGCAACTTCACAGAAATAAATTTTTTTCTTTCTGAATATAGTTTTAGTGCCTTAACAGATTTTGAGGCAGACATTAATATGCATCAACTCAGGTATGTGTTCCAGACTTCATCAGTCCTTTGCTCTAAACATGAACCAACCAACTGAATCCCAGAAATGAAAGGAACAACCCTTGACTTCAAGGCAATATTTGAATGAGACTGGCATCAAAGTGCACTGGTAGAACAAAAGTGAATAGGCACCTAGAGAAAATCATTCCAAAAATTGGAAATAAATCTCAGTAGGTTGAACAGTCATAGCCAAATTGTGTGTACATCCCTTGCAGTAGTAATCGACCAAAAGATGTGCTGGACTGTGAAGAGTGAAGGTATCTTGAATAAAGCCCCCTCTTCCTACTTACCCTATCAGCCCTCTTGTAGCCAATCACCACTTCCCATTAGGAGTGACTTGCTGAGTACCTTTGGCATGTGAACAATGTGCTGAATATTAAGCATTCTATATAGTGCACAAGGTCTTGCTGAAGTCCTGAGCACACTTATTGTTTCCTATATGTTGGTGTTTTCTCAGGTGCTCCCTGGTTTTCATGGATGTTTTCTATTATTTCCAACCACTATTTGAAATTCATCATTGCCTTCAATGCACCAGCATATCCTTTGGTCGATTGAAGAAAAAGCTATTGGATGATTAAAAAGCTTAGTCTCTTGGAAAGCAGTTATATATACATATGAGATTTGGACTACTTACAGCAAATATTTGAAAACTAAAAATATCACAAATGTTGCTTCTGCAGGATCCTCCAAATTCACTAGAAACTCTACTGTATCAACATCAGCGTTTTCTCCAATGGGGAGACATCCACCTAATTACACTCATCCAGCTCCATTGGACAAGTTACGTCACTTGCATGTCCAACAAAGACTCCTAAGTAATGTTCTGTCATGAGTAATGATTACTGGATGTAAAGATAAAAGCGTGCGTGCAAACTCTCTTTGAAACAACGCAACATCCCCCTCTTGAGAATTTGTGGAGGAGCTTCACTTCCATGCATTGTGAGCAGATGGAAGTCCTACGTAAGAGGCAGAAGAAGCACAGACTATCAAAATATGCATCTATCCTGTCAGGCATTTCCTGTTGTCTGAGGAGAAGTTTATGAGTTTCATGTCAGTTTATTTGTCACATCAAAATCCAAACAACTGGAATGAAGGCATCACTCTCAATTACAAGGGATTACTTAAGAAAAAGATACAGTGTCAGACCAGGTTCAAGAGGACAGAGGATGGAGGTAATACACATACTGAGATATATAGTAGGTGAATGTTCTTCCTTTCATCTTTCTTAATTTAACAAAGTAATTTAACAGTATGTGATTCTGAATCCAGGAATTTAGTACCATACTCTTATTGCTCAATTCTGTGGCAATTTCCAAACTTGTAGCCTTCATTATGTAAGTAGAATTCTATCTCCTTTCAGCAAGCTTGGTGACATCCTTCAGGCCCTTCAGTTCCAAGCACAACTGAATGAGAGTTATTAAACTGAAAGAAGTAAGAAACAGTCTGTTGGAGGAACTCAGTGGATTGAGCAGCAAAGAGGTCATCTTTGCTTGAACACCATATTCTATCTGTCCTCTGTCTTGTACTCAGTTCTGGAATTCACACTGCCCCATTAAATAAAGGAAACTAAAACTGAATGTTACTAGCTTGCCCATGTATCTTAATTAATTGGGGAACTGTATGGAAATCTGGTATGTAGGTAAAATGCCACTAACCAAAGTGCTGCCGGGTGTTTCCATGCTAACGGTCCCTTCGAACCAAACCTTCATTCAATTCCATCACCCAAGCAGCACCAATATCACAACTAGCACTACCACTACTACTAGTTTGTTGGAAAACTAAAATTCACTCCTTCATGAAAGGGAAGACGACATGAAGTAGGCTATGTGAACTGATTCGGAGCCAAGAATGCAAGTGCTGAGCAAGGACATACATGTGCAAAAGTTTGCTTAGGTAACAAAATAAATTATTTATTATTTTTATCTAACAGTGAAAAAGAAAGTATACTATCCTGTTCAAATTGTTAGCTAATACATAGATGTGTCCTGTGATATTGGAGTTTGATGCAATTTACTCCTCAATGACATGGAGAACTGAAAATATAATTCAAATATTATACTTGATTTTAGATCTAATTCCATCAGGAAAATTGTTGTTTGTTACAATTGCTAGCAGAGCAAATGGTAGATTTTTTTCTTACAACTGTTTAAACAGATATCACTGGCAAAAAAATCCCTTCCATTCACAATGTAGATGATAACCTCTTAATGACTGCTATGTTGTAAAACCATTTAACAGCTTGTGGATAGAAGAATTTACAAACCAAGCTAATAGCTTCCAACTTAATGAACAGATTGGGGAAAAACAATTTAAAGAAATACTAGATCTCCTATGATGTAGCTGATGGGTAACCAAAAAGAAAAGCGTGCAGCTTCAGATGCATACCACGATGCTGGTGCAGTGTAAATGCAACAGCTTTGCTAATGTATTGCAGAAATTTATCACCACTATCCAGAAATCTAAAACAAAACTCCATTCTGTCAGAATCAAAACAAACTCAAGTACCTGGAAGGGATCTAGGAATTTTGGGTATACTGTATGGAAAGGGGAATAGGAAATCATCACCGTTGTTTTGGAACAGCTTCTTCTCATCCACCATCAGATTTCTGAATGGACAATAAATATTACCTCACAACTATTGCTCTCTTTTTGCACTACTTACTTAATTTTTTAGTTAATTCTTATTGTAACTTGTAGCATACGTATTTCACTGCATCGCCGGCACAAAACAATAAATTACACATGTATCAGTGATGATACACCCGATTCTGATAATAGGTGGAAATGGAAAATACTTAGAAGTAAAATGACAGCAGGTTCAATATTAAGATAAATAATCTAATTCTGTTGCTGCTGCTTGAAGGGGCAAGAGGGATGATAATAGAACCTAAGTTGAAGAAAACTGAGGAAGTTAAATCTGGATGTCTTTACGCTGGGTTAATGACCAGATCATATTGTAATTGGAAACTAAAGATGAGCTAAAAATGGAACACGAATATGGAAATATGAGGCTGTGTCAACATTGCACTTAAAAAGAACCATAAAAAGTGAAGCAGAATTGGGCTTTTCAGCTCCAAGTGCCAGATCAGAATGAACTTTTAATTCAATGCCCCTTTCTTGCACTAACCCGCCTATACTTCAATCTATCAAAGTCTATCTTGAGATTGACAGACTGAGTTATATTTCATAAGATCAGCCAAAATTACCTTCCTTTACCTCTGCTAACAAGGTGCAAAATCAGTTTGTCCCCCGGAGAAGGAAAGATTCAAAGGGGGGAAAGTGGCCACAGCGGTTGACAAAGGAAGTCAGAGATAGCGTAGCATTAAAAAGGAAGTATAACAGAGGTAAGGTGAGTGGGAAGACGGATGATTGGGAAATTTTTAAGGAGCAACAGAACTTAACTAAAAAGGCAATACGGGGAGAAAAAATGAGGTATGAACGCAAGCTAGCTAGGAATATAAAGGAGGATAGCAAAAGTTTTTTTAGGTATGTGAAGAGAAAAGGAAGATAGTTAAGAACAATGTTGGGCCCTTGAAGAATGAATTGGGAGAAATTGTTATGGGAAAAAGAGAAATGGCAGACGAATTTAATAAGTACTTTGGATCTGTCTTCTCTAAGGAAGACACAAGCAATCTCCCAGATGTATGGATGGGCCAAGGATATAGAGTAACAGAGGAACTGAAACAGATTGACCTTAGGAAGGAAACGGTGATGAGTAGACTGATGGGACTGAAGGCTAATAAATCCCCAGGTCCAGATGGTCTGCATCCTAGGGTACTAAAGGAGGTGGCTCTGGAAATTGCGGATGCATTGGTGATCATTTTCCAATGTTCCTCAGATTCAGGATCAGTTCCTGAGGATTGGTGAATGGTTAATGTTATCCCACTTTTTAAGAAAGGAGGGAGGGAGAAAACAGAGAACTATCGCCCTGTTAGCCTAATATCAGTAGTGGGGAAGATGCTAGAGTCCATTATTAAAGATGAAATAGCGGCATATCTTGATAGCAGTGATAGGATTGGGGAACCAGCATGGATTTACCAAGAGCAAATCATGCTTGACTAATCTACTGGAGTTTTTTGAGGATGTAACCAGGAAGATAGACGCGGGAGATCCAGTGGATGTGGTGTACCTTGACTTTCAGAAGGCATTTGATAAGATACCACATAGGAGATTGGTGGGTAAAATCAGAGCTCATGGCATTGGGGGGAGGATACTGACATGGATAGAAAACTGGTTGGCAGATAGAAAGCAAAAGGTAGCAGTGAATGGGTGTTTCTCGGAATGGCAGATGGTGACTAGTGAGGTGCCACAGGGCTAGGTATTGGGACCACAGCTGTTTACGATTTATATCAATGATTTAGAGGAAGGCATTGTGAATAACATCAGCAAGTTTGCTGATGATACTAAGCTGAGTGGCAGTGTGGCAGTGTGACATGTGATGAGGATGTTAGGAGAATTCAAGGTGACTTGGATAGGCTGGGTGAGTGGGCAGAAACTTGGCAGATGGCGTTTAATGTGAATAAGTGTGAGGTTATTCACTTTGGGAGCAAGAACAGGAAGGCAGATTATTATCTGAATGGTGTGGAGTTAGGTAGGGGTGAAATACAAAGAGATCTAGGAGTACTTGTTCATCAGTCTCTGAAGGTGAATGAGCAAGTATAGCAGGCAGTGAAGAAGGCTAATGGAATGTTGGCCTTTATTACAAAGGGAATTGAGTACAAGAGCAAGGAAATCCTTTTGCATTTGTACAGGGCCCTGGTGAGACCACACCTGGAGTATTGTGTGCAGTTTTGGTCTCCAGGGTTAAGGAAAGACATCCTGGCTGTGGAGGAGGTGCAGCGAAGGTTCACTAGGTTAATTCCTGGGATGTCCGGACTGTCTTGCGCAGAGAGGTTAGAGAGACTGGGCTTGTACACGCTGGAATCAAGGAGATTGAGGGGGGATCTGATTGAGACATATAAGATTATTAAGTGATTGGACAAGATAGAGGCAGGAAATATGTTCCAGATGCTGGGAGAGTCCAGTACCAGAGGGCCTGGTTTAAGAATAAGGGGTAGGTCATTTAGGACAGAGTTGAGGAGGAACTTCTTCTCCCAGAGAGTTGTGGAGGTGTGGAACGCCCTGCCTCAGAAGGCAGTGGAGGCCAATTCTCTGGATGCTTTCAAGAAGAAGCTAGATAGGTATCTTATAGATAGGGGAATCAAGGGTTATGGGAACAAGGCAGGAACCGGCTATTGATAGTAGATGATCAGCCATGATCTCAGAATGGCGGTGCAGGCTCGAAGGGCCAAATGGTCTACTTCTGCACCTATTGTCTATTGTCTATAACCTTTACTCTCTCAGTGCCAAAGAAATTAGTAAAAGTGGAATTTGAAAATGGAGAATGGCAGCTAAACAATTAACTTTTGGAGATCTTAGGATTAGGGTCCTAGATGAAATCAAGGCACTGGGATATTGTTTGAGAATAATATTTACTGATTTGAGTGGAGAATTTTCTATCACATTGCTAATTTAATCCTTGTAAATGGTGCAAAGTAAGTAGATTGGTATTGCTTTACTGTTGTTCCTTTTACAAAATTCAAAGTTCAAACTAAATTTATTATCAAAGTACATATGTTACCATATACAATCCAGTGATTCCTTTTACTGTGAACATTCACAGTAAATAGAAAGAAATACAATAGAACCAATGATGAACCACATACGACACAAATAGACAAACAACCTATGTGCAAAAGACAATAAACGGTCCAAATACAAAAAGAAAAGAAAAAAAACAATAAATATCAACACATGTTGTCAAGTCCTTAAAAGTGAGTCTATAGGCTGTAGAATCAGTTCAGTGTTTGGGTGTTTGAAATTATCTCCCTGGTTTAAGAGCCTGATGGTTGATGGGTATAACAGCTCCAAGTCCCGAGCTAAAGTAAAAAAGACACAATTTTGAATATCATGCTGCAGAGAAAGCACAGTGAAGGTAGTCACAAAATGTGCAAAGGTTACAGTGAGGTAAATTGGGAGATCAAAAGTTCATCTTTTAGGAATGAAGCGTTTGCTCAAATGTCTGATATATGCAGGATTAAAGCTGTCCTTGAGTGTCCTTATAGAATCATAAAATTTTGACCTACTCAAATTGACACCATGTTGTGAATGGTCCAGTTAATCGTCTAGACCAGGGGTTCCAAACTGGGGTCCATGGACCCCTTGCTTAATGGTATTAGTCCATGGCATAAAAAAAACGCTCTGTATACCCATGACTGTGTCGCCACCCAGAGCCCCAATCTGCTAATTAAATTTGCTGATGACAGTACATCGATTGGCCTAATCTCAAATAATAACAAGGCAGCCTAGAGAGAAGAAGTTATCACCCAGACACGGTGGTGTCAAGAAAACAACCTCTCCCTCAATATCACAAAAACAAAGGAGCTGGTTGTAGACTACAGGAGGAATGGAGACAGGCTAACTCCTATTGACATCAGTGGATATGAGGTTGAGAGGGTGAATATCCTTAAGTTCCTTGACATAGACATCACGTGATCTGTACCTATCGGCTGTATGGTTAAAAAAAAGCGCAACAGCACCTCCTTCACTTCAGATGATTGAAGATGTTTGGTATGGGACCCCAAGTCCTAAGAACTTTCTATAGGGGCACAACTGAGAGCATCCTGACTGGCTACATCACTGCCTGGTACGGGAACTGTACTTCACTCAATTGCAGGACTCTGCAGAGAGGGGTGCGGACAGCCCAGTGCATCTGTAGATGTGAACTTCCCACTATTCAGGACAACCACAAAGACGGGTGTGTAAAAAGGGCCTAAAGGATCATTGGGGAGCCAAGTCACCCCAACCACAAACTGTTCCAATTGCTACCATCTGGGAAACGGTACCGCAACATAAAAGCCAGGATCAACAGGCCAACTTATTCCACCAGGCCATCAGACTGATTAATTCATGCTGATACAATTGTATTTCTAGGTTATATTTACTGATGTACATACTACTTATTACAAATTAATATAAATTGCATATTGCACATTTAGACAGAGACATAACATAAAGATTTTTACTCCTCATGTATATGAAGGATGTAGGTAATAAAGTCAATTCAATTCAATTCAATTCTAGACTATGGTAACCTATAGAATGATAGTGTTTGTGGTTTATGTAAAGTTAATGTACGTAATTTAAAGATGCAGAGGAATAGCTAGATTCCCTCTCATTGGAAATGGTAATTTTCTCACACTTGTAAATCAAGTACTTTATTTGCTATTCAACAGACATGCCTGAATGATGATCAAGATGTGATGTAAACATGGTTGGATTGCTTTGTTCTCTGAGGAGTTTGAATTGGAAGTAGGTTCTCCGGACTCCCTTTAAATTCATTGTCATCAGTCACTCCCTGACTCCCTGAAATGGAATCACTGCTGCTTCTTCCACTGCTCCTCAACTCTCCTCTTCCTGCTCCTCTGCAGCTTGCTCCCTAATGCAGATAAAGGATGAACATGTAAAACTGAAAAGCAGAAACACAGTGGTCAGGTCTCTGACACTGAGTCTAACTGTGACTCAGAAGGGAAGGGGGAAAGAGGTGTGTTGTGTTAACAGGTGACGTGACGGAGGAGAAGATGGCGGTGCGACACAGTGAGCACGACCGCTCCAAAATGATATTGTATGTGTTAACTAGGGGCCATGCACAATCCTGATTTGATGGAGACAGACGTGAGAAGCACGGAGGAACACCTGGAGAAAACTTCTGAAATGCCTGCTTCACTACCGCTGCTACTGTGCGATCGAGAATCTCCGGAGGGGAAGGCCCCAAATCCACAGCTTTCCCTATTGCTTGTTGCCGAGGCTGGAGTCGAAGCGCTTGGCAGAGATGGTGCTCGGTGCTTGGTGTCGGAGGGTTGGTTGGAGGCTCCAAGTTTTCGGACAGACTCAAGAGTCGGCTGTGGTTGGGTGCTTCCAGGATGCTGCATTGCCAAGTTTGCGGTGCTGGAAGCTCATGGCAGGAAGAGTTTTTTCTTCCTTCTACCGTCTGCATGAGATGATGGGACTTTCAAGAGACTTTGAGACATTCTTTTACCGTGCCCATGGTCTGTTCTTCGTCAAATTACGGTATTGCTTTGCACTATTGTAACTATGTGTTATAATTATGTGGTTTTTGTCAGGTTTTCAGTCGGTTTGTCTTGTGTTTCTGTGATATCATTCTGGAGGAACTTTGTATCATTTCTTAATGCATGCATTACTAAATGACAATAAAAGAGGAATGTGTGTCCTCATAATCTAATCTAATCTAATCATTAGTTAGGGGAACAGAAAGGAGGTTCTGTGGACGAGAATGAGATTTCCAGATGGTATAATGCCTCCCAGATGCAAGGGTCTAGTACATCTTGGATCGAGTCCTCAGCCTTCTTAAGAGGGATGGTGAATAGCCAGAGGTATGGTATATGTCATACCAATGTACTAATGGTAGCAACGACACAGGTAGGAAGAGTGACAATGTTATGCATACTGAATTCAGGGAGTTACGTGCTAAGTTAAAAGACAGGACCTCCAGGTTTTAATCTCAGGATTTCTACCCATGTCACATTCTGAGGAAGATCAGTTTAGCATGTGGCTAGGCTGTTAGTGTAGGATGGAGGGCATCAGATTTTTGGATCATTGGGCTCTCTTCCAGGGAAGATGGGACCTGTACAAAAGAGACGGTTTGCACTTGAATTGGAGGGGGTTTAATATCCTAGTGGGAAGGTTTGCTAGTGCTGCACAGGGATCTTAACTAGAACTGTAGGGGGATGGGAACCAGAGTGTCAGAACAGATAGTGGAGCGGTTGTTAAGACCTCAGACAAAGTCAAAAATCTAAGGATTGAGCATGGTGCGAATAATATTCTGAGCTGCATATATTGCAATGCAATAAGTGTTGTAGGAAAGGCACACGAGCTCAGGGCATAGATCAACACATGGAATTATGATATTGTAGACATTGGTGAGACTTGGTTGCAGAAGGGGCAGGACTGGTAGCTCAATATTCCAGTGTTCCTTTGTTTTAGACATGACAGAGTGGGAGGGATTAAAGGGGAAGGGGTGACAATACTAGTCAGGCAAAATGTCATGGTAATGCTCTGTCAGGCCAGACTGGA
Source organism: Mobula birostris (assembly GCF_030028105.1). Lineage (NCBI taxonomy): Eukaryota > Metazoa > Chordata > Chondrichthyes > Myliobatiformes > Myliobatidae > Mobula > Mobula birostris. The sequence continues at coordinate 54,875,082 of NC_092370.1, read as the reverse complement.
GAACTCAGCTAGTGAGGCTTTATGGGTGGAACTGAGGAATAAGAAATGTATAACCACGTAAATGAGGTTATATTATAGACCACACAAGAGTCCACAGGATTTAGAGGAACTAATCTGTAGAGAGATTGAAGACTGTTGCCAGAAACGTAGATTGTTACAGTAGGTAATTTTAACTTTCTGCATATTGACTAAGACTCCCACACTGTAAGTACACTAGGTGGCATAGTGTTTGTCAAATGTGTTCATGAAAGTTTTCTTAATCAGTACATAGAAGTCCCAATGAGAAAGTGTGTGATACTTGATCTGCTGTTAGGGAATGAGACAGGAGTGGTACAGACTTTGCATAGAGGAACATTTTGCATCTAGTGATCATAATAGTTTCAAAGTAAATTTGGAAAACGAAAGGTCTGGTCTGCGAGTTGAGATTCTAACTTGGAGAAAGGTCAGTTTTGATGCTATCAGAAAGAATTGGGACAGGCTATTTTCTGGCAAAGGTATAGTTGGTAAGTGGAGGCCTTCAAAAGTGAAATTTTGAGAGCACAAAACCTTGCATGTGCCAGGCAGAATAAAAGGTAAGGATAATAAGTTTAGATAACCTTGATTTTCAAGAGATATTGAGGCCCTGGTTAAGAAAAAAAGGAGGTGCACAGCACACAAATAAGTTACTTACAGAGCATAAGAAATACAAGAGAACACTTAGGAAGGAAATCAGGAGGGCTAAAAGAGGCATGAGGTTTCCCTAGCAGAAAAGATGAATCAGAATCAGGTTTATTATCACCGGCATATGACGTGAAATTTGTTAACTTAGCAGCAGCAGTTCAATGCAATACATAATCTAGCAGAGAAAAAAAAACAAGTAAATCAGTTACATATATTGAATAGATTTTTTTTTGAAGTGTAAAAACAGAAATACTGTACATTAAAAAAATGTGAGGTAGTGTCCAAAGACTCAATGTCCATTTTGGAATCGGATGGCAGAGGGGAAGAAGCTGTTCCTGAATCGCTGAATGTGTGCCTTCAGGCTTCTGTACCTCCTATCTGATGGTAACAGTGAGAAAAGGGCATGCTCTGGGTGCTGTAAGTCTTTAATAATGGACACTGCCTTTTTGAGACACCGTTCCCTAAAGATGTCCTGGGTACTTTGTAGGCTAGTACCCAAGATGGAGCTGACTAGATTTACAACCTTCTGCAGCTTCTTTCGGTCTCATGCAGTAGCCCTTCCATACCAGACAGTGATGCAGCCTGTCAGAATGCTCTCCACGGCACAACTATAAAGGTTCTTGAGTGTATTTGTTGACATGCCAAATCTCTTCAAACTCCTAATAAAGTATAGCTGCTGCCTTGACTTCTTTATAACTACATCGATATGTGGGACCAGGTTAGATCCTCAGAGATCTTGACACCCAGGAAGTTGAAACTGTTCACTCTCTCCACTTCTGATCCCTCTATGAGGATTGATATGTGTTCCTCCATCTTACCCTTCCTGAAGTCCACAATCAGCTCTCTCATCTTACTGATGTTGAATGCCAGATTGTTGCTGTGGCACCACTCCACTAGTTGGCATATCTCACTCCTGTACGCTGTCTTGTCACCACCTGAGATTCTACCAACAGATGAAGGAGAATCTGAAGGCATTCTACAAATATGTTTAGAGCAAAAGGATTGCAAGGGATAAAATTGGTCCTCTGGAAGATCAAAATTGCAATCTATGCATAGAGCCAAAAGAGATGGGGGAAATCTTAAATGGATATTCTGCATCTGTATTTACTTAGGAGGGGGATTACAGAGTCCATAGATGTGAGGCAATGTAGCAGTGAAATTTTGGACCCTATACAGATGACAGAGGAGGAGGTGTTCGCTGTCCTGAAGAAAATTAGAGTGGATAAGTCCCCAAGGGGGCCCAACAAGGTGTTCCCTCAGACATTACAGGAGGCATGTGCAAAAATTGCAGGGGCCTTAGCAGAGGTATTTAAATCATCATTAGCGACATCTGAGGTACCAGAGTATTGGAGGATAGCCAATGTTGTTCCGCTATTTAAGAACGGCTCTAAAAATAAACCAGGAAATTATAGGCTGGTGAGCCAGGTATCAGTTGTGGGAAAGTTACTGGAAGGTATTCTAAGGGACCAGATATATGAATATTTAGACAGGCAGGGACTGATCAGGGATAGTCAGCATGGTTTTGTGTGCGGTACATCATTTCTAACTAATCTTATAGAGTTTTTCGAGGAAGCTACCAGGAAAGTCAAGGCAGTGATGTTGTCTATAAAGACTTTAGCAAGGAACGTGACAAGATAACACATGGGAGGTTGGTCAAGAAGATTCAGTCGCTCAGCATTTAAGATGAGGTAGTAAATTGGATTAGACATTGGCTTTGTGGGAGAATCCAGACAGTGGTAGTAGATGGTTCCTTCTCTGACTGGAGGCCTGTGATTAGTGGAGTGCTGCCGTGATCAGTACTGGCTCCATTGTTGTTTGTCATTTATATCAACAATTTGGATGAAAATATGGTGATCTGGAATGGCAAGTTTGCAGATGACAACAAGATTGGGGGTGTCGTGGGCAGCAAGGAAGACTATCGTGGCTTGCAGTCAGATCTTGACTAACTGGAAAAATGGGCTGAAGAATGACAGATGGAATTTAATGCAGACAAGTGTGGGGGGTTGCACTTTGGTGGGACCAACCAGGTCCTACACAGTGAGCACAAGGGCATTGACGAGTGTGGTAGAACAAAGGGATCTGGGAATACATAATTCATAGAGAGTGGTGTCACAGATAGATAGGGTCATAAAGAAAGCTTTTGGCACATTGGCCTTCATAAATCAAAGTACTAAGTACAGTTGATGAGGTGTTATGCTGAAGTTGTTTAAGATGTTAATGAGGCATAATCTGGAGTATTGTGTGCAGTTTTGCTCACCTATCTACAGGAAAGTTGTAAAAAAGATTGAAAGATTACATGGAATATTTACAAAGATGTTGCTGGGACTGGAGGACCTGAACTATAAGGAAAGATTAAATAGGTTAGAACTTTATTCTCTAGAATTTAGAAGACTGAGGGGAGATGTGATAAAGGTGTACAAAATTTTGAGGAGTATAGATAGGGTAAATGCAAGCAGACTTTTTTCCACTGAGGTTGGGTGGGACTACAACTAGAGGTCATGGGTTAAGGGTGAAAGGTAAAAAGTTTAAGGGGAACATGAGGGGAAACTTCTTCACTTTGAGGGTTGTGAGAACGTGGAACCAGCTGCCAGTCCAAGTGGTGCATGCAAACTTGATTTCAACGTTTGAGAAGTTTGGATATATGGATAGTAGGGGTATAGACGGCTATGATCCAGTGCAGGTTGATGGGACTAGGCAGCTTATCTGGTTCCATACAGAGTAGATGGGCTAAAGGGCCTGTTTCTTTGCCGTGCTTTTTATTGACTCTATATCTGTCATCATAGAAACCATAGAAACTACAGCACAGAAACAGGCCCTTTGGTCCTTCTTGGCTGTGCCGAACCATTTTCTGCCTAGTCCCACTGACCTGCACACGGACCATATCCCTCCATACACCTCCCATCCATGTATCTGTCCAATTTATTCTTAAATGTTAAAAAAGAACCCGCATTTACCACCTCGTCTGGCAGCTCATTCCATACTCCCACCACTCTCTGTGTGAAGAAGCCCCCCCTAATGTTCCCTTTAAACTTTTCCCCCCTCACCCTTAACCCATGTCCTCTGATTTTTTTCTCCCCTTGCCTCAATCTACTTTGAACTTTAATCTTCTTTGAACTTTGTGGCAAGTACAATGGAGGAAATCTAAAACTCCAGTTAGCAACGTGATTCTTGTACTAGTAAATCAAGGAACTGTGGTGTAAGAAATCTAAAACAAAAGACAAAAAATGTTAATATCTCAGGTCATCTCTGAGAATAGAGTAGCCATTACTTCTCCTATGTAAGTGTGGTGCAAATTGAGAAATGTCACTAATGACTCAAGTGTCATCCTGGAATAAATTGGAGGCATAACAATTCATAGCAACTGTGACTTTCAGTGCAGATCTGCCCCTTCTCTGCAGCTGCAGGTATGATTGCAAGGGTAGGAATTTTTTATCCATGAATCTGTAGAATTCTCTACCCCAGAGAGCTGTGAATCTGGAGTCATTAAGCATATTTATGTCTTACGAAAATAGATTTTTGATGTTTAAGAGATTCAGAAGTAAAGTTAAGTTGAGGTCAAAGATGAAAACAGCTCTGATCTTAAGGACTAGCAAAGTAGCTGTGAGAATTTTTTTTTATGTTATGTCCACTCCTTTAAAGCATCTCAAATACTAATGTCATCCAAAATGCAAGTCTGTGGAATGAGAATGCCGAGAAGAAAATAATTAAAAAGATTGTAAAATCACTTTTAATTACCATGTGTTGAAAATATCATTCAAAATACCATGTATATTTACCATGTTATACCTATAACTTTGCAAATTTGTGGCATGCCATTACTTCCAGGTTGATATCACAAAGGGAATTTCATACATTCATCAGTGAAAGAATCTCATTAAATTTCCGGTAATTGTTTCAAAGAAACATAGGCCGCACTTGCTGAAATTAATACATAAGAATTTTGTACTTCAATATTATGAACCATATTCTATTATCCATTGCCAGAAATTCTTCATCATGAATAGTAACCGAAAATGTATTTATAATCAAACAATCTACAAGCATCTGTATCTTTAATATTTTAAGTAAATTGATTAATTACAAAAGATTGAAAGTAAATTAGACTTTTCTAAAGTGAACATCCAACAGCATGGCAATGATAATCTCAATTAACTTTTAGTTCTACAATTTGAAAAGTCATATGCTCTTGACATTGCACACCAACAATGAAAAGAACAGTTATTGCCAGTAAAAATGTTTTCATATTTCGCAGATTTCTTTAGTTTTACATTACATAACTGCATTCATATTATATTATGCTGTCCCTAGATTTCTACAGTACCATAATTCCTTATATAACCATCCGCATAAAAAGTGAGTAAAATTCTTCACAAGTATAGGGTTCAGGCATTAACATCCTCCAACTGTAGAATTGTTCACTCTCAAATCTTTTGCACCTCAATAACCCATTTAAAGTTGTTGCACAGAGATATGTGGTGGATTGAGCTTCACTGCCTCTTCATCTTTTGAACTAATGTATTCTTGATCACCGTTTAATGAAACTATATACCACATGGAGTTTCCACATTAGATAAGCAATGTGACTCTCTCATCAAGCAAGTAGCTGTGGCTGTTAGTAATCTTTCAGATTCAGAGTTTGAGACTAGCAGTCTTCTTGATTTAAATAAACCCTTTTAACTATAAAAAATTAACATGACAGTATTACCAAAAATCATTTTAAATTTTTATTTTGCTAAATATTCTAGCTGCTGTGAAAAAGTAAAACATGCATTGAAAATATAAAACATTAACTGGTCACTGAGGGGATCCAATTTACAGCCTGTGGAGACAACTCACATGGCTCACTGACACTGGCATTATCAGGTTTGTGGAGGGCACTCACCACAGCTAAATGCCATAAGGCAACAGAGATTTTCTACTGATGCAAATAAAGATATTTATTCCTCAACCACAGTTTAATACTGTCCCTGTTTACAGCTTATATGTATCGATGGACACAGTCCATGCTCAGAAACAGAGAAACACACATTTTACTTCACAAAAAAAAGCCATTACTAACCTTAAGAGACTAAGGAACCATTATACACACACGGAAATTTTAAAAAAACTATCAGTTTTATTAATTCAACAAATGCTATGATATTAGTACAATGTTATGAATTAACTCAGTTTCACTCCTATAGAAAAAGTAATGACTACTATTGCATTAGAAAATTGAATTTGACTGGGAGCCCTCAAATCTCAACAGTGATTGAAAGTCACACTCCAGCTTTCTTTAAATAGTGCGCTTCACTAGCTTAGTCAGGTTTTTTGAGGAAGATGGGAAAAGGACTGCCATGCACTTCATCCACTGTTCAAACATGTCTTTTTATAAATTAATTTCCGCTCATCTAGATATGTGTTACATGAGGTCATCCATCTGCTTTGTCTGGGGAAGATAATTTGTGGAAATAATACTGGAATGGTAGAAAAAAGGAATGAAAAAAGAAATAAAATTAGATAAATAGTTAAATATTTTCTACAGGTTTCTGAACATTCTTCTCTAAAACCTACCGTATTTCTATATCAGATGGCCAATGAAACACTATTTCTTTACACCCATTCTAGTGTAAATCTTGTAGCTACACACATAATGGTGCAGCAAAGATATCATGCTCCACAAATGTCAGTGAGTGCATTTTTGCAAATCATAAAGCAACAGTGCCCTGAGATCTATTCTTTCATGCTGCATCTACACAAGAGCACTAGTTTATATAATCAATCACCTCACCTTATGTTTATCATTTATGAAAAATGAATACAGGGGAGACTGTGGCTATTGACTATCTCAAAACTTTAACTAGATAATTCTGTTCTTTTCAATTACATTTTCTAACTAGTTGCTGTGGACAAATTATCAAAACACACTGATGATGATTAACAGTAGTTCTGAAAATTTAATAGGCAAATCCATTGTTCACTTCAACATAAACCATTTGAAGTCCAAGTTCAATTCCTAGATTGGGTATGAACTAATTCTACTGGGCAGCAGGTGCGTTTCTGCCACTATCCTCAGTGCTACTGGATTAACAAAGAGAAAAATAAAACAGTTATCCGTTCTTGATCACTGATCTGTGATCTATAGTGAGAAAGATACTTGAGTATAAACAACACTTGCTCAACTCTGATATTCAATGAATAGCCTCCCCATAGTCTCTCATCTCTATGAAATCAAGTAGGAGATGCTTCTGGTATGGCGTAATTCTTCAGGAGAGCAGTGGTGCAGGAAATGGAATAAAAAAGGCTGATGCTTTATAGACAGGGTACAAAATTTCCCTCCAAAATTGAGTTTTTCTTCAGGTTTATTAATATATAAGGGGAAAAGTATCTTGGAGTCTTGCAATAACAAGGATTTATACATAATTTACAGCACAGAAACAAATAACTTGACCAAACTGGTCCATCTAATCATTTATGCTCTATTTAAGCTTCTTCTAACTATATTTCAAGCTCACATTATCAGCCACTCATACTCACTACCTGTACTCCACTCCTCCAAAATTATCTTAAGCAAATCAGTAAGACTAGCCTCAATAACCCAGATGGTTGAGGTGATGAATGATGAAGCAAGATATTGAATAATGAAATTGATGTTAGTGAGTCAGAAGAAACCCATCCATGGGAATATTTTGACAACTGACAAGAGCCTAACTTTGTTATGTGTCAAAGTTATCAATGTTTATCAACACTTGTGAAAAGTTTTGAAGTATTTTTAATTACTTCATTATTCTCCATGGTGTGAGTCCATGGAGCTCTCTAATCGTTCATCAGGTCCATTACAATGTGTGGAATCCCAGAAGATTGGACTGTGCTGTAGGATCAACTTCATGTGAAATAGAATCGATTCAAGAGTCAAGAGTGAATGAAAGGTACATAACAGAGTAAATGACAGCTAAGTCCACACCTTACTATGAATCTGAATAATTCTGAGATGTACTTGTGGATAATATCTAAATTCTGATGATAGTTAAATAACTCAGGTTTTAAGGGAAAATAAATAAATTAATTCCATTTCACATCTGGGGAATTAATCTGTTATTTATTCAATACTTTGGACATGATACTGTGGGACCTGAGGAGACAAAGAGGATACCCTCTATCCACCGGGTATCAGGATACCCAGAGGCTTTCAAAGCAATAGCCCTGGAGTTATACACCAGTACTGCAGCCCCCAAGGATTGGATGTATTTCCGACCATCAATACCTATGAACCAGAACTCATTCTTATCATTCATATCCTCTAACACACAATCTCACACATCACTGTTGGACATACTGCACCCTTATCTCAGAGTCTGCATACTCTGCCAGCTATTCAACCATAATTGCAATTTCATCAAAGTGCATTGTATGACCTTCCGCTGACACTCTAGATGAGGTGATGTATTACCTGAAACACAGCAACAAACCGGAGAGACACGAGGAATTCTACAGATGCTGGAAATTCAAGCAACACACATCAATGCTGCTAGTGAATGCAGCAGGCCAGGCGGCATCTCTAGGAAGAGGTACAGTCGATGTTTCGGGCCGAGACCCTGCGTCGGGACTAACTAAAGGAAGAGCTAGTAAGAGATTTGAAAGTGAGGTGGGGGGAGATCCAAAGTGATGGGAGAAGACAGGAGGGGGAAGGATGGAGCCAAGAGCTGGACAAGTGATTGGCAAAAGGGATATGACAGAATCATGGGACAAGAGGCTCAGGGAGAAGGAAAGAGGGGAGGGGGGGAAAAACCCAGAGGATGGGCAAGGGGTATAGTCAGAGGGACAGAGGGAGAAAAAGGAGAGAGAGAGAAAGAATGTGTGTATATAAATTGTTGTTGTTGTTCGTCCTTCGTAGTCGAAGATGATCATGGCTTCAAAGTCAAATGGGAGATTGGTGGCTGTGGGTCCGGAGGTGACTGATGAGGCCAATCCGGGCCCTGAAGGCTCGCCCACATGTGGGACACAAGTGGGTGGGTGCTGTCGGTCGTGGCAGTGGATGCTGCTCGGGCCTTGCGCACAGCACGCTTTCGTTGCACCTCGATGATGCGCCTGACTTCAGCTGCACGGGCTCCTGTGGTGATCTTGCTGCGCCAAGCTGGACGGTCGAGGGCAAGTGTCTCCCACGTGTTGATGTCGACACCCAGGCCTTTGAGGGACACTTTAAGGCAGTCTTTGTAACGTTTCTTCTGCCCCCCGACTGAGCGCTTGCCCTGACACAGTTCTCCGTACAGCAGCTGCTTAGGCAATCAGCTGTCTGGCATTCTGACCACACGTCCAGCCCACCTGGCTTGGGCTTTCAGCAGGAGGGTGTAGACGCTGCAGAGCCCAGCTTGTTCCAGGATTTCCGTGTTGGTGACATTGTCCTGCCACCTGATGTGGAGGAGTCTGCGGAGACAGCTCAGGTGAAAGTGGTTGAGCTGTTTGGTCTGTCTGCTGTAGACAGTCCAGGTCTCGCTGGCATAAAGGAGGGTGGTAAGGACCACTGCACAGTAGACCTTCAGCTTGGTGGTAAGGCTGAGTCCTCTCCGCTCCCAGACATTCTCATGGAGTCTCCCAAAGGCGGCGCTGGCTTTGGCAATCCTGTTGTTGACCTCAGCGTCTATGTTCACTGCGCGAGAGAGTATGCTGCCCAGGTAGGTGAAGTTGTCGACTGCCTGGAGGTTCTGGCCCTTCACCGTGATGCGCGGCTCCTGGTATGGCTTTCCTGGGGCAGGCTGGTACATAACTTCGGTCTTTTGGGTGCTGATAGTGAGACCGAAGTTGTCGCAGGCTTGTGAGAAGCAGTCCATTTCACGCTGCATCTCCTGCTCTGTGCTGGCGTTGAGTGCGCAGTCATCAGCAAACAAGAAGTCTCTGATGACAGTCTCTTGCACCCTTGTAACTGCCTGCAGGCGCCTAAGGTTGAACAACCTGCCGTCAGTCCTGTACCTGATGTGGATTCCTTCTTCGTAGTTATGGAAGGCATCTGTCAGCATGGCAAAGAATACCATACTGAACAGAGTCAGGGCAAGAACGCAGCCTTGTTTGATGCCATTTGTCACTGGAAAGGCCTCCGACTCCTATTACTAATAGCAACTGTGAATTAGTGAGCGCCGAGACACCTGGCCGAGGTCGAGCCGACACTGGGTCGTGAGTGCTGAGACTCCCATCCGAGGCCGCCGAACTGACACTGGACCTATTATACAGGTATATAAATAAATAACGGATGGGGTACAAGGGGGAGGTGGGGCATTAACAGAAGTTAAAGAAGTCAATGTTCATGCCGTCAGGTTGGAGGCTACCCAGACGGAATATAAGGTGTGGTTCCACCAACCTGAGTGTGGTTTCATCTTTACAGTAGAGGAGGCCGTGCATAGACATATCAGAATGGGAATGGGATGTGGAATTGAAATGTGTGGCCACTGGGAGATCCTGCTTTCTCTGGCGGACAGAGCATAGATGTTCAGCAAAACGATCTCCCAGTCTGCATCGGGTCTCGCCAATATGTAGAAGGCCACATCGGGAGCAGCAGACGCAGTATATCACCCCAGCCGACTCACAGGTGAAGTGTCGCCTCACCTGGAAGGACTGTCTGGGGCCCTGAATGGTGGTAAGGGAGGAAGTGTAAGGGCATGTGTAGCACTTGTTCCACTTACAAGGATAAGTGCCAGGAGGGAGACAATAAGCCTACTGACTCTCACAGCTATCTCGACTATTCCTCTTCTCACCCTGTCTCTTGCAAAAATGCCATCCCCTTCTCGCAATTCCTCCGACTTCGCCGCATCTGCTCTCAGGATGAGGCTTTTCATTCCAAGACGAGGGAGATGTCCTCCTTTTTTAAAGAAAGGGGCTTCCCTTCCTCCACCATCAACTCTGCTCTCAAATGCATCTCCCCCATTTCACGCACATCTGCTCTCACTCCATCCTCCCGTCACCCCACTAGGAATAGGGTTCTCCTGGTCCTCACCTACCACCCCACCAGCCTCCGGGTCCAACATATTATTCTCCGTAACTTTTGCCACCTCCAACTAAGCACATCTTTCCCTCCCCCACTCTCTCTGCTTTCTGCAGGGATCGCTCCCTCCGCGACTCTCTTGTCCATTCATCCTCCCCACTGATCTCCCTCCTGGCACTTATCCGTGTAAGCGGAACAAGTGCTACACACGCCCTTACACTTCTTCCCTTACCACCATTCAGAGCCCCAGACAGTCCTTCCAGGTGAGGCGACACTTCACCTGTGAGTCGGCTGGGCTGATATACTGCGTCCGGTGCTCCCGATATGGCCTTCTATATATTGGCGAGACCCGACGCAGACTGGGAGATCGTTTTGCTGAACACCTATGCTCTGTCCGCCAGAGAAAGCAGGATCTCCCAGTGGCCACACATTTTAATTCCACATCCCACTCCCATTCTGATATGTCTATCCATGGCCTCCTCTACTGTAAAGATGAAGCCACACTCAGGTTGGAGGAACAGCAACTTATATTCCGTCTGGGTAGCCTCCAACCTGATGGCATGAACATTGACTTCTCTAACTTTCACTAATGCCCCACCTCCCCCTCGTACCCCATCCGTTATTTATTTATATACACACACATTCCTTCTCTCTCTCTCCTTTTTCTCCCTCTGCCCCTCTGACTATACCCCTTGCCCATCCTCTGGGTTTTTTTCCCCCCTCCCCCCTTTCCTTCTCCCTGGGTCTCCTGTCCCATGATTCTCTCATATCCCTTTTGCCAATCACCTGTCCAGCTCTTGGCTCCATCCTTCCCCCTCCTGTCTTCTCCTATCATTTTGGATCTCCCCCTCCCCCTCCCACTTTCAAATTTCTTCCTAGCTCTTCCTTCAGTTAGTCCGGCCCGAAACATTGACTGTACCTCTTCCTAGAGATGCTGCCTGGCCTGCTGCGTTCACCAGCAACTTTGATGTGGGTTGGTTGAACAAACCGGAGAGGTTAGTTGTATCGGTGTGTTCTAAGTCCTCTGAAGGATGCAACTCTGGCCGTCATTAAAAATGCCTTTCTGAAGCCGCATTCAGGGGCATGGACTAGAACCACTGGAAATGTGTCCTTAAACTTAGCAAGATATAGGAGTAGAACTATGCCTCAAACGAGCCTGCGCCGCTATTGCACCATGACTGACTTACCATCCCTCTCAACCCCATTCTACAGCTCTCTCCCTGTAACCGTTGATGCCCTTATTAATCAAGAACCTGTCAACCTCCACTCAAAATATATCCTATGACTTGGCCTCCATGGGCATCTGTAGTAATGAATTCCACAGATTCACCATTCTGTGGTTAAAGAAATTCCTCCTCATCTCTGTTCTAAAGGGACATCCTTCTATATTCTGAGGCTGTTCCCTCTGGTCCAAAACTCCCTCACCATAGGAAACATCCTCTTCATACAATATACACTCTGTGTATCAGTAGTTAATCAGCTACTGACAACTACCTCTTTCTCGATTGCACCTTTCCTTGCAGACTTACCAGTTACTGAATGCGTAAGCTTGTAAAATTTATTTCTATAAACCACTTTCCAAAACACAACTTTATCCCACATATCCAAGAGTGCAATCCGAGCAGCAAATCAACAGTGTTGATGGCAGCTATCATTCAGTTTCACACTTACAACGCCACCTTAGATTCTAGCATAGTGTATAAACTTGTGGAAATGACAGAGTCAGGATTGTACATGATTAGCAAGCAAAACATAGGTGCCAGTTTCTGGAGGGGAAGGTTACACTTGCATGTTGGTACAGGTTCCTCATATTTTTATTTCAATGGGGCAAGCCACAGGAGTAGATTGACGGTATACACAATTAGATTCTTGGAGTAGTGGGGATCCTGCTGGAAAGCCTGTTTGAGAATGGTGATGTATCCCATTTACACACAATTAGAACCCCAAGCACAATATAGCATATGCTGCCTGACATTGCAGCACAGGTCAGACTACTCACCATCAAAATGTGGCTGCAAAGGCTCGCAAACTTAGACTGCTTCTATAATGATTTATGATTACAGAGGGATTTGCAAGATGACATAACCCTCAGTAAATTAGCCTGAAGGGGATGATTGTGGCTTCCTGAATGTTCTTTCCTTGAAGTTGCAAATGGCACACTACACCAGGGGAAATATACAATCCATGTGCTGATTTCTGCTAATGGAGGATAAAATGTTGACACAGATAGCTTTCTTTGATGAAAAAAAAAACATAACTAACCTCAGCTACCCAATTGTGAATTCCAAACATTTTCCTTTGCAGTCTGGTCTGAGTTAGACCATGTTGGTTGTCTTAACCATGTTGACAAATTGGTCCTTGCCTTACTCAAAGGTTACAGTTGCGGCTGTAGCACGTAGTATATTACAGTACAGGTGCCCTTATGGAAGCCCAGCCATCTCACAGATCATTCCTCATTGAGGTTTAAACAGAACACCATGAGCAAATATGCTGAGAGATTTTTGTCAGTTTACATTCTCCATCTTCTAGCATCCTGTCCTGCTTTGCATGTTGTCTGATCTCCAACATTCTTAATTTTAAGGAGAGTACCTGCTAATGCACTAATGACTGCCAGCACCTGTTTGGCAGGAACCTCAAGTTACCAAATAAAGGCTTTTTGTACCTGCCACTCAACCTAAAACAGCAATCAGCTAATTGCTACAGCAGAAAGCACCAAGCAGTCATGGCAAGTTCAAAATAGGTTAGCCTTTCTGATAATGATAGTAAAAGGCTTTTCTTGCTGGTTACACATTGTTCAAACATTTAGTGTCAAGCATGAGAGCATTAACTTTCAAGATCATTCATTATACTGTGCCTAATTCCCGTACTTCCACAAGATGAACAATAGATGCCCAACATTACAAATTTCATGTTCACCAATACAATAACCTAAGTAAGATGACAAGAAAAATATATCATCAGTTACTTCCTTCAAAAAAATAAAATACAAGTGCAATGCTTACTTAAAAATAAAAATAACTTAATACAAACTGTTGACACAAGAGATTGCAGATGCTGGAATCTGGAACAACAGAAAAGGCACTGGAGGAGCTCATCAGGTTCGGTGGCATCTATGGAGGGAAATGGTCAATCGACATTTTGAGTCAAGATTCTTCAAATGGACTGGAAGAAAAGGTAGGTAGCTAGTATAAAGGGGGGATGAAGTAGAGCAAGAACTAGATAAGCCAATCCAGGTGAGGAGAAGTGACAGGCAAATGAGGGCATATATAATTCCAGAAAGTGGGAGGTGGTAGTTAGAAGTGAAAAAGGGCTGAAGATGATGAAATTTAATAAGTGAAGCATGGAACAAAGGGAAGGAAGGAAGAGGGGAACCATTGGGTGGAGTGTGTGGATGATGGGCAGATGCAAAGGGAGGGTGAGGGGCATGATACAGTGTGACAGAGATCAGTTGGATCAGGAGGAGAGAGAAAAATAAGAAAAAGTGATAAAAGGACAAAGGGGGAACCATTACTGGAAGTTTGAGGATTTGATGTTCATGCTCCCAGACTGAACTGCCCAGCAGAATGAGCTATTGTTTCTCTAATGATCATTTGGTCACGAACTGGTAGTGATGGAGATGATGGACAGGCATGTCAATGTGGGAATATGAAGTGCATTTGAAATGGCTGGCCACTGGGAGATACTGGCTGGAATGGTGGATGGATTTGGAGATGGTCGACAAAGCGGCCAATGTCCCTATGTTTTTCCCCTCCCCTATCCTTCTCTCTCTAACTGGCCATCACCAACCCATTTCTCCCACCAATTCTCATCCCCATCTCTCTCCCTTTCTTCAATGCTCCACCTTTCTCTCCTATTAAATTACATCATCTTCAACTCTTTGTCGCTTCCATATATTGCCTCCCAGCTTCAGACATCATTCCCACCTTCATCTATCTATTACCCACTCACCTGGATTCACCTATCTCCTGCTAGTTCCTTTTCCACCCCTTCTCTTCATCTCTTTATACTCACTATCGCTCTTTCTTTAGTCCCAATGAAGGGTCTCAACCCAAAACGTTGACTGTCTGTGTTGCTCCAGTGCCTAAAATGAATTTTTTGAATTCCTGCATTTTATGGTAATGCAGCAAATTGATTCATAAACATGCTAAGTATAATTTTTAACTTAATTAAGTAACACATGGCTTGAATTATCCAATTCTGCTCATCATTCCTAACCTGAATGAATATAAGAGTGGGTCAATTCCCATTCAGATTGTTCATCTCCTTTAAACTTCACCTTAGCCACTTTGCGGCAAAGCTTGCCCAAAATTAGCAACCTGATGAAATAAGGAACTACTCTGTATTCCTGTGAGCTCATGTACAAACATGATCTCATGCAATCTAATTGCTACTATATTGTAAAACAGTTGCTAACTGTCAATGAGAGATAGATGATAATTATGGTTAAAAGAGGTAATTTTTGCTAAGCGTGAATAAACACTCAAAATGATGGTAAAAAACAGTTTTATTTATATGATTTCCATCAAAGAATAACAAAACAAGACAAAAAAACTATAGCTATTACAAAATGCTAAGTTCCACCAGTTAGTTGACAATATGCACGTATGCACCATGGCAGAATGAAGAGGGTTTGTTTATCTCTAAATGATTATAGTATGAAGCTAGAGCACATCACCTCATAAGGAAACATGTTTGACAATGCATATTAGATGCCTCACTGTGGGCAAGTTACAAAGATAGAACAGAAGATACTTACACAGAATGATATTATGGAAAACTGAAGATAGTAAAGAGACACAGAGAAATAATTAATTTATCATCCTCAACCAGACTTGTTGCCTTGTGGCCCTTATCCACCCATTCTTATCTCTTATAGATGAGAGAGCTAAACAAGCTGATCCCTCATACCTGACAGGCATCCATAAACTTCTGTAGACTCATAGTGTTAGGCAGTGCATTCTGAAGCTGAACGTCCAGAATGTACTGATAGGGTTATAACATTTGGAAACTATTACTGCATGTGTGTTTGAAGAGTCATTATGTGCAAGACTGTGAGTGCAAAACCAGATGGAACAAGAGATTAGCTGTTTTTTTTTAATAAGGATGGAGTTAATGGGCTCTATGGTCTCCTGTATTATGTATTTTCCATAATTTTATATTCAATAGATTAAAAATTTAACCATAAAAATTCTACAGAAAGTTCAAATTTAATCAGATAGAGTAAGACTGCCAAATGATTAAAATGAAGTAAAATAACAAACACTTAGCTGCATTCAACTTTTTCACCAGTCAATCTTGAAATAAAGCTGGAGACTAAATGGGCTTAATGGTTAGTACAGGCATGGAACTAATAACAGATGTGCTGGCATCAGATTGCCAAGTCCACTCATATTTTAGCATTTGACCGCAAAAGTACAGGTTCAAGGTATCCAGAGACCCAAGTATCTGATAGCCCGCGGATGACATAGCACACAGACATGGGCTTCCAGATCCAGTGACCTATATTCAGCTTCCAGCACCATGGGAACGCAATAGTTAGTGCAACACAATTATGGCTCGGGGCATTTCAGAGTTTGGAGTTCAATTCCAGCACAGATCTGTAAGGACTCTGTCCTGTGGAACGCATGGGTTCCACTTGGGTTCCCAAGTGCTCTGGTTTCCTCCCACAGTCCAAAGATGTACTGGGTAAGTTAATGGGCCATTGTAAATTGTCCTGTGATTAGGTTAAGGTTAATCGGGGTTGTGGGGTTACTGGGCCGGCGTGCTTCGAAGGGCTGGAAAGACCTACTCTGTGTTGTAATGTTAAATAAACAAATAAACTCTGATCTCCAGTGCTGTCCATGTGCAGCTTACATATTCTTTAATATGACGACATGGATTCAAGTGTTTCCAACATCAATATTCTTCTTTTACATAAAAACACCATACTCAGTGCAAATGGAATGACTGGAAATTGACTTAACTCATCGTCTGTACTTACTGTTACTTTTTTCTGTTCCTCTCTTCTTTCCTGAAGCAACTTCTGATACTCTTCCTCCATAAGTGCCCACCTTCTTTTAGCTATTGCAAGCTCAGACTTAAGATTGGTGATGAGGTTTGTAGCACTGTTGTGCTTGAACTCTGTCAGATCTAGTGTTGGCCTTAAAGAAATAGATAAGACTGAAAAGTTGATTTCCAATAATGATTTATGAAATCAAAGACTTTTCAGGTAGTTATTGCAGATTTTAGTCATATAGCCTAAATGCCTTTACAGACTCCTGATAGTATTCTGCATACACCTTACACATTATAGACACAGTATAGACAAAAGAGACATACAGTTAAATTAAAAATATAAAAAATTGCAACATTAGCAGAATGAAAATGATATTTGGTAATAGTGTGAACCATTGAAAATCAGAAAATAAATCTGATAGGTAGTGAAACGAATTTGCCAGTTCACTGTTCACTTTGGCACCATCAGAGAAAGCCTATTGATCCCCAAAAGCTTTAGTTGACAAAATTCCAAAATAACCAAAATAAAACAAAAGAATGTTGTGCTTCCTGTAAATTAATATTCCATAATTATTGGGAAAATATAGAGTAAGGTCACCTAGCAAACTGGATCAATTATGTCTTTTATCTTGCAAATTAATGCTTGGTGCTAAATCTAAGTGCTTAAAATTAACATTCCTCTCCTTTATGAGCAAAAACAAAATTAATCACATTTTGTTTAAAAGTGTAAAGGTTTCCCCAATATCAGATCTTGTTATGATATATATTATAGCAATTGCAACCTTAGAAATACACTTTCATTATGATGTACTTAAACAAGATTTGATTAAATGGTTTTGTCATTGTCTTTTGAACTGTGTACATTACACAATGGATCTTGTTTGAAGATAAAATGCATAAAGTTAATTGTGTCATAATATTCTTCCTAATACTTAAAAGAACTCTACTTCACAAGAAAAAGTGTTCAGTATTTATTTTCCATTTCCCAGTGAGAACAGTGCATAACAATCATTCTGATAGTGATGACAGATTAATAAAAGTTATTATAACGTGAACTGGTGTGTGTATGACAGCACTCAACGCAAACGGACATAGCTCTAAACAGGTGACACACATTATGGAGGAGTTGCATTCCTAGAAAACAATCAATATTGTGACTTTCTGTAACACAAATCCACTTTTCCCATTGAATCCCATGTTATAAGTCAAATGATGTCCTTCCTTTTGGATATTTTCTCTCACATTAAGCCATCTTAATGATGTCAAGTTAACCCACCACCATTGTTCAATAGCTGAAGTCAAATGTAGACTCATGGAATGGACAGGGCTAATACAAAAGGAACAAATATTTATTTTTAGTTATTCAATACTATAGGGCAATAAGAACTGGATGTGATGTCATTGCATTGTTTGGGTTGGCAGTCACAGCCATTACACTCCTCTGCCCAGCCCTCTCCAATCCAAGTACTTGAAAACAGATGTCTCAGAGTGCAGCACCACTGTATTCTTCATCTTGAGGCACTTTCTCTGAAATGCAAGGCTCGTAGATTAGGAAAGAACTTAAGAAGTGGGGATATCAGCAAAAGGAATGGAATCTGTGAGATGGAAGAAGTTCAAGGGGTTAAAATGCAGTGACAGAGTGGAAGTGGAATGAAGACCAAGTGATTACTTTAAGGAGTTGGCCATGGCCAATGCAGCTCACTACAATGCAGTGTGTCAGAGAAAAAGTCTCGGAAATAAAGAGCACTAAACTTGAGACTTCTGTTCATGTGTCTTCAGACAGAAGAGGGCATAACAAAGAAGGGACTGAGCTGTGAGTGCTGACCCAATCAACGGCATGGTGTTAATCTAAATCTTATTTCCCCACAGTATTGAGTACCTATAAATAAAATCTGACAAATCTGTGGTGCTTTTGTATTTTGTGACCAAATATATTCCATAACTCAAATTTTTGGGTAATGATTTAAGAATTCCATAAGGACAAATTTCTATAATTCCATAAGGGCAAATTTCCTTCATGGAAAAAGGTTATTTCTCAGTAACTCTAATTTTCAGTTTATCAAATTTAGACTGCTGTACTTCCTTAACTGCAAAAAAATGTTACAGCTTCAAGCCAGCATTCTACTGAGTATGGCTTTCTCCAGTATGAGAGACAAAATCTTTGGTACACTAAACAATGTTCACCGACAATGAGAGAGAGAACAGTTGGCCAAATTATACAATCTTTCAAGTGAAACCAATCAACATTACTCACACCATATTCATTTCAGGGACTTTCCAATAAATACAGAATTTCCAATTTGTATTTAATTTTTTGTTTGTTCATCTTTCCAAGAACTGTCAAACCTTGTCAAAAAACTTTGTATTCTGTCTGGCTACAGGTGAAGTCCCAGAGGACTGTCAATGATTTGGATGATGGAATTGCTGCCTTTGTTGCAAAGTTTGCAGACGATATGAAAATAAGTGGAGGAGAAGGTAGTTTTGAGGAAGAAGAGAGGACTTAGACAGATTAGGAGAATGGGCAAAGAAATGGCAGATGGAATAAAGTGTTGTGAAGTGTATGGTCATGCACTTTGGTAGAAGAAATGAAAGGGTTGACTATTTCCTAAATGGAGAGAAAATATAAAAAACTGAGACGCAAAGGGACTTGGGAGCCAATGTTCAGGATTCCCTAAAGGTTAATTAGCAGGTTAAGCCTGTCATGAGAAAGGCAAATGCCATGTTAGCATTCATTTCAAGAGGCCAAGAATAGAAAAGCAAGGATGTAATGTTGAGACTTTATGAAGCACTGATGAGGCCTCACTTGGCATATTGTGAACAGTTTTGGGCTCCTTATCTTAGAAAGGATGTGCTGAAACTGGAGAGAGTTCAAAGGAGGTTCACAAAAATGATTTCAGGATTGAATGGCTTGTGATATGAAGAGCCTTGGGCCTGTACTCATAGAATTCAAAACTATGAGGGGTGACATCATTGAAACTTATTGAATGGTGAAAGGCCTTGATAGTATGGATTTGGAGAGGATATTTCCTATTGTAGGACAGTCTAAGAGCAGAGGACACAGCTTCAGAATAGAGATGCATCCTTTTAGAATGGAGGAATTTCTTTAGCCAGAGATGAATGAATCTGTGGAATTCTTAGCCATGTACAGCTGTGGAGACCAAATCTTTATGTACTGTTAAGGCAGAGGTTGATAGATTCTTGATTGGTTGGGGCATGAAGGGATATGGGGAGAAGGGAGAAGATTGGGTCTGAGAGAAAAATTGAATCAGCCATGATAAACTGGTGGAGCAGACTCGACAGGCCAAATGGCTTAAGTCTGCTCCTATACCTTATGATTTTATAGGACTGGAAAGAAACCAATGTTGTCCTTTTACTTATGGAATGCAAAAGGGATAATCCAGTAAGGTACTTCACATCAGTGAGGAAAGCTATTGGAGAGGATCCTTAGGCATAATATTTACTCACATTTGGAACAGAATGAGTTTGCTTGGAGTAATTAGTTTTGGTTTGTAATCAGATTATACCTCATAAACTTGACTGAGGTTTTTGAGGAGTTAAAGAAGATAAGGACAAGGCAGTGAGCATGGACTTTGATGAGCATTTGACAACATCACTCATGGTAGGTTGATCCAGAAGATTAAAATGCATGGGATCCAAAAGGATTCCAAATTAGCTTGACCAGTGGGTATCAGTAGAAAGTTGTTATTTTACCAGGAGGTTTATAATGGCTGGTGTTCCACAGGGATTAATGTTGGGACCTCAATATTGATCCCTGTGGATTCTGGATGGTTGTAAATGCTTAGGCCATTGAGATTCATATGAATAGTACAGAATATTGAGGACAGAAAGGTCAGATTAAGAATGCAAAAGTGAATTTAAATGACTGTCGGCGAGATATATGGGTCACACTTGTGGACTGAATTAAGGATTCTTAAAAGCAGTCATTCTATCTGCTTTTGATTCCTGCAGTGTAGTGGCGAACAAAACAAGAGCAGTGAATAAAATGTATTAAACTAAAATAACTGTAAGAAAATCTGAAAAGCGAAGAGGTAAAAAGGCAGGTACTGCACCTCTTGAAAGTGACTTTGAAAGCAGAAAATGTATTGATGGTAACAGTGACCTATAGTGTTCTGGTGACAGACATTTTCTAGGTATTTTGCTCTATACAAAAGATTGTAGTTACAAGAATTTTAAAACCTACATTCTTTTATGAATGGTATCAAGCATTTTTGAGTGAATATTCATAGGAGATGTCAATACTAAAAGAGCTCACAAATTAGTTAACATATTGTTATCATTTAAAACAGTTCTTTTGTGACTACTTCATTGATAACATAAGAATTTATGTTTGGACAGAGACATAATGAAACACATAAAATAGTATAACAATGATATAAGAATTAATGTAATAAGATAATTTTCCAAACTTACTTCATATCTTCAATGCTTTTTTTGTATTTTTCAATATCTTTTAATAATGTAGTTCTTAAGGTTTGCTTCAGAGGAATATTTTTCTGTAGTGTCTCAGTTTGCCTGAGGCTGGAGTTAAGCAGATTGAAGCTGTCTAGAAACTCTTTCTGCAATAAAGTAACAAAATTATCAGCAATAATATAACTGTATGATAAGATACACTGCACCCTTCTTTGATGGATCAAGGATTTTAAATTCCAGTATTTGAAATGTTGAAGTACATGATATAGCTCCATCCAGCTTCTCTAAATCTGACACTTGGTCACTCCTGTATTTGTCTGATGATTGGCCGTAATGCCTTAAGGTCACAATACCATAAACACTGAAATTCTCTTCTAAACTCTCTGCCCAGTACCTCCACTTCCTTCGTAAACAAACTTCTTCTCTTTGATCAAGTTTTTGATCACTTAACCAAATAATCACAATGTAAAATTTGGGATGAAAATTGTTTCATGGCTGTCCTGCAAAAGATGCTCTAAGAATAGAAATTGGTGCTGTTTTTCTCACACCCAAAAAAAAATTCAGAATTTAGTCCTACGTTACATGGGGAACAGTGGAGTCGGCAGTGAAAGAGTGACCAGCTATAAGCTTTTGTGTGATGACATCTCTGAGAATCTGTCCTGGACCCAGCACATCGATGCAATCACAAAGAAGGCACACTAGTAGATTGACTTTGTCAGGAATTTGAGGAGATTTGGTATGTTACTAAAGACTGGCAGCTTTCTATATATGTATGGTGGAGAGCATTTTGACTGGTTGCATCACAGCACAATATACAAGCTCCAATGTACAGGATTGTAAGAGGTTTCCGAGGGTTGTAGATTTATCTTGCTCCAACATGGGTACAACCTGCCCCACCATTGAGGATATCCTCAAGGGGTGCTGCCTCAAGAAAGGGGCACCTAGCTTAAAGACCCTCACCATCTGTGACATGCCCTCTTGTTACTATTATTGGGGAGGAGGTACAGAAGCCTGAAGATCTACACTCAACAATTCAGAAACAGCTTTTGCTTTTCCACCATCAAATTTCTGAATGGTACATTAACCTAAGAATGCTATCTCAGTATTATTTTTGTGCACTCACTATTTTACGTATTTCATAACTTATAGTAACTGTACATATTTGAACAATACTGCTGCTGCCAAACAACAAATTTTACATTTTATAAGTCAGTGATAATTTACCTGATTCTGAAAAATCTTTGAATTTGCCGAATACAGTTTTAAAGGAGAGGTGATGGTTTCTGGGGAGGAGGATATAGTTGGGAAAGTGTGACAACTTGCATTGAAGAAATGCATTTTGAGGATTCCAATATGTTCGATATTTAATCTATTTAAGCATATTTTCTGTCCCCATCAAATCTTAGTAAGGACAGATAAGTTATTGTATAGCTACATTGTGGAGGTCATATTTTGGTTGATACAGTATTGAAACAATATGATTGCTCTGAAGAGACAGCAAAACAAGTTACCCTGAGTTGTTGCCTAGGGTGGAGCTTTGCAAATTGGAGGAGACTGGATAGGCTGGTTTGTTTTCTTTAGAACAAAGAAGGCTGAGAGGGTACCTGATAGATGTACACAGAATTATGAGGAGCATGAGTAAGAATCATTCAAATAAACCTTTGGCAATCATTCAAATAAACCTTTTCCTGTATCAGAGGACATAGTTTTAACAGAAGGAGTAGGAGGCTTATAGAGGATAGAAGGATTTTTTTTTTAACCAGATTGTGTTTGGAATGCAGTGTCTGAGAGTCACAATACTTAAGAAGTATCTAGAAGAGCATATAACTCACAAAGGCAAAGGAAGATACAGACCAAGTGCTGGAATATGGGATTGGTATAAATGAGTACTTTATAGTCAACACAAGCAGAGTGGCCCAAAGTACATGTTTCTGTGCTGTATGATTCTATGGTTCTTTGACAATTCACTTGCATTCAGCATCATGATCTGTAAATTCTATTTCCTCCACACTCCAATTGTGATCTTCCATCTGACTTTTGAACAAAAAATACATTCACCACTGACAGCTCTCACCTACCATCTGCCCTCTGTCTCTTTCAGCAATATTTATGTCACTGATCATGAGACTTCCTTGATTTCAAAATATTTTGATCAATAATTAAAAGAAAAATGAAACTGAAAACACTAGAAATCTAAAATCAGCATCAATAAAGAGAATATCTTGATTAGAAGCTCTACGTGAATTGAAAAATAGAATTAAGTACAAACTAAAAAGAATCCAATCACATACAGGAAGTTAATGAGATGGATGACCTACAAATTACCGAACAGAAAACTCCTGGATTATATGAAGGATTGTCCTTGGAAAGGCATTGGCGGGGGGGTGCAAAGTATTTTTCAAATAGATGATGACAATGGATTATTGAGTAGAAATTCAGTTGAAGTATGTTGTTTAATTCAACATTATGCAAATCAAAAACAAAATTTTCTAGAGTGATATGTGCTGGCAATCATTCAAATGTCATTTTGTATCACTAAAAAATTCCACGGGCCACCATTTGGTGTAAGGGAGGTTGCATTTCTGATGTCAGTTCCGCAACAGTCAAGAACAGGATAATGCCATTTCTCATGCAACACTCCTTTTGCCAGAAAACGTAGACCGTAGGTTGAAAGATTAAATCTAGACTAACAACTGAGAACATACTATGCTGTCAGAAATTTTGGCATTCAGAAGAGACTTTAAAAGAAGGCCCATTTTAACTTAGGTGGAAGGCCCTTTGGCACAGTTTGAAGAGCATAAGAGTTCTTCAGGTGACTAGGGTAACAGTTATTATTCAATCAACACCTCAGACAACAAATTAACTGGATTATTAATCTTGCTGTTTATCGTGGAAATAATCTAGTGCAAAGAATTGCTTATTTTTTTGTGAACTTAGCTGCAGTGATTACTTTATAAAAGTTATTTTTCAGTTGTGATGCATATTGAGACAGATAAAAAAAATCTATATAAATTTTGGTACATCTAAACCTTTGCTCATAAATACTTGACAAACCATTCTAATCTTCCACATCTTCACCAGAGCAATTACCTGAGCAAACAAAGCCTACAAATATACATGTTGAATATGTTGAAAAATCTTTTATAATCTAACCTTCAGGGGTAGGACCGTATCTCATTTAATTAGCATTGCATCATAACTCCAACGGTCATTTATCTATTATGTATTGATCATTCAATTTATCTTGCTCAATGAAATTAATATGGTACCTTGAACCACATGCAAAACAAAATGGGTTCAACATTAAGGCATGTTAAGAAACATATAATTGACCTGCTGATTACTAATAATATCAACATAGATTTTTAAAATTATGTTATATACAAATCAATTATTTTTCAGCATTATTTTTGCACTTATCTTAGAAGGTGAAACTAATAACCTAAAACAGCCTTTCCATACAGAAGAAATTAATGTTTGCAGGATTCAGCAAGCCTATTTCTTACAAGCAAACATTATTCATATAATGATGCCATCTGCTGAGCACTTGGCAAGTGGCATTCATATGAAGTCCAGCATACAACCTTACCTGATCATTAATCAACTTATTT
Organism: Mobula birostris; assembly: GCF_030028105.1. Taxonomy (NCBI): domain Eukaryota; kingdom Metazoa; phylum Chordata; class Chondrichthyes; order Myliobatiformes; family Myliobatidae; genus Mobula; species Mobula birostris. The sequence continues at coordinate 54,850,434 of NC_092370.1, read as the reverse complement.
TGCAAATATTTTTTTTCATTCTCCACATTTTCAGACATTATTTGTTGGCTTTCTTTAAGTTCATCTAGCTTCTTGTTTAACATTAAAAATATCTGCAAGTAATTGCAAAAAAGCAAACGATTATTTAACTATTATTTTGCATGTTATTTCGTACATATAGCTTATTTCACAAGTCATGAAAATGTCATTTCAAAATATGATGCCTTCTAGTCAGAATTGCCTACTGTAATTTTTAGAAAATATAGTTTTGCTTCACAAAAACAGAGCAGACTTGATGGGCTGAATGGTCAAATTCTACTCCCATGTCTTATGGTCTTTAAGCTTTATTTTATCTAAACTTAAAGGGTACAAAATAAAGCAGTGTTTAAAACAAGATAGAAAGAAATTTTTATGCAAAGTTCAAAGTAAATGTATTAAACAAATTACAATATGTGAGCCTGAGATTAGATTTCTTGTGAGCATACACAGTAAATCCAAAAAACCACAATAGAATCAATGAAAGACTGCATTTAATAGGACAAACAAACAACCAATGTGCAAAAGACAGCAGACAGTGCAAATACAAAAGAATACATAAATAAACAAACAAATGATAAATAGATATCGAGAACATGTGATGAAGAATTCTCGAAAGTAAGTCTATAGATTGTGGGAACAGTTCAGAGATGAGGCAAGTGAAGTTGAATAAAGTTACCTCCTCTGGTTCAAGAGCCTGATTGTTGAGGGGTAATAGTTGATCCTGAACCTTGTGGTGAGAGTCCTGAAGCTTTGGTACATTTTTCCTGATGGTAGCAGTGAGAACAGAGCATGATGGATGTTGCATTCCTGTGACAGTGCTCCGTGTAGCTGTGCTCGATGGTGGGGAGCATTTACCCATGATTGACTGAGTTATGTTTATAACATTTTGTAGAATTTTCTATTGAAGGGCATTGGTGTTTCCATACCAGGATGTTATTCAACCAGTCAATATGCTCTCCACCACACATTTACAGAAGTATGTCAAGGTTTTAGATGCCATTCTGAATCTTCGCAAACTCTAAAGGAAGTAGAGGCGTTACCATGCTTTCTTCGTAATGGCATTTATGTGCTGGGCCCAGGACAGTTCCACTGAAATGATAACACTGAGGAATTTAAAGTTGTCTACCCTCTCCACCTCTGATCCCCCAATGAGGACTCTCTCATAGATCAATGAGGATCTCATGGATCCTCCTGAAGAAAATAATCAACTCTTTGATCTTGCTGACATTGAGTGAAAAGCTGTTGTTCTGGCATTACTCAACCAGATTTTCAATCTCACTCTGATTTGTCAGTACTTTTGATACAGCCAATGATAGTGGTGTTATCAGCAAATGTAAATATGGCATTAGAGCTGTGCTTAGCCTCACAGTTATAAGAATAAAGCGAGTAGAGCAGGAGTCCGAGCATATAGAATTGTGGTGCACCTGTACTGATGGAAATTGTAGAGGAGATGTTGTTTCCAATATGAACTAACTGAGGTCTGCAAGTGAGGTAATCAAGGACCAATTTGCACAAGGAGGTATTGAGTCCAAAGTCTTAAAGCTTATTGATTAGTTCTAAGGGGACGACAGAACACAATGGTGAATTGTAGTTGATAAAAAACATTCTGCATGCATCTTTGCTTTCTAGACATTCCACAGTTGAGAGCAGAGCCAATGAAATGGCATTGTATTGCCCTTATGGCATTTATTTGACTTTGTTGGGCCTACGTTTTAAATTACTTGTTTGTAATTATTTTCTAGTTAAAGTTAAAGATGGATAATTAAATTACAGTAATACAAAGGTAAATCCATTGTCTATGGTATATTGTGGCATGTGATGACGTCACCTCTGGTTTCGCCGTGTCTTATGTGTAACCTCCGGATCGGAAAAGGTGAAAAGGCAGGTGCCATGTGTGTAGCATGATCGTGAAGAGCTCCGTTTCTACCCACAAAGAAACATTATAGAAGCAACGCTGTAAGTTTATAAGAATGTATTTGAAGTAAAAATATTAACGCGGTTTCTGTTAAGGAAGCGGCGGTTGGGGCAGCGCACGTGCCAGCTTTTCAATTTCAAACGTGAGGTCGGCTCGAGCCTGATGGCGGTTTGATGCGGCCCCCTCGCCCGCTACTCGGGGCAGCTGGAGACACTCGCTAAAAGAAGAGAGCGTGGGTGGTCTCCAGAATGAAACAGACGCTGTATATGTTTGTATTTTTTTATCAACAGTTTTCACCATACGATGTTAATGTGGAAGAGTGAACAGTAAATGGTTAACCTTACTACGACTCTGTCTTCATTGGCTCCAGTTTAACTTGGTGTTTAGTCAGAGTTTCAACACACTGCATGAGAACACTACAGTGAAAAGGCGTAATCGTTAGATGTTTTGACAAGTGGTACGATGGCTTCGTGATCAAGCATCAAGTTGCTTGCACCCAGCACCAAGAGCAGTAGGACGTCGACAAGTGTGGCTGCCCTCGCAAGAGCTAAAGCAGAAGCTGCCAAGGTGCGAGCGTCATATGCTAACCAAGTAGCAAAACTGAAAATGGAAAGAGCTGCTGGAGAAGCGGAAAACCAGTTGGAAAAGGCAAGGATAGATACAGAGTTAGAAGTGCCGACGCTACAACGAGAAGCTGATGCGGCCGCGGTAGAAGCACAAGTGTTGGAAAACGCTGAAGAAATGCACGTTCTATACGAAACAGGAAAATCTATGTCAGAAAGGGCCAAATTGGAATGCACCAGTGAATATGTCCAATCTCAAAATGACCTGCAGATTCATCCTCCCTCTCCATACTTGCCTGTTGGTGTCCCATCTCATGTGAAATCACAGGGAAGCTTCGTTGCATCACACCCACCTGGGGAAGACAACTCACAATTGCAACCTTGCCACAAACACAATTATGAAATGGCTGACTACGAATACTTCCGGACACCAAACTCACCAGATCCGGCGAGATCAGAGACAAAGGCTGAAGTCAGAAGATCAAATCCCATCATGAACGTACACGTTCAGTCATATGTTCCCCAACATATTCCCCCAGCTAGCACGCCACCTGCAGCAGAACACTTGGCACAGTATTTAGTGCGATGAGACCTCGTCAATTCAGGACTGTACCAGTTTGACAATAAGCCTGAAATTTACCGTGCGTGATACTCCTCAGTGCCACTGGTGGAGTCCGGTGGAGTCCAGCTCACAGCAATCCAAGACTAAATGGCTGGGAAAGGAATCAAGTGAACAGGTGAAACGCATACGCTCAGTGTACGTCAGCAACCTCAAGCTAGCCTTACACAAAGCATAGGAGAGACTGCGGGACTGCTATGCGGCCCCTGAAATTATTGAGAGGGCGCTATTTCAACGGCTGGACAATTTTCCTCGGGTGTCAGCCAAAGACCACACTAAATTACGAGAACTCGGAGATTTACTCATGGAGATTCAAGGTGCCAAAGAAGACGGCTATTTAACTGGCCCGTCGTATCTGGATACTTCACGCGGAGTTGGACCAATTGTGGACAAGCTTCCATTTGGGCTGCAGGAGAGATGGGTGTCTATTGGCTCAGAGTACAAGGAAGAGAACAGTGGTCGATTTCCTCCCTTTGAGTATTTTAGTAGGATTGTGTGCAAGGAGGCGAAGAGGCGAAACGACCCGAGCTTCATGAATCAAGGCAGCACCATAATTCACACCAAGCCAGTCAAACCCATTTTGAACAACTTTGTCATCAATAAACCCGTCTCAGTGCATGAAACTGAAGTCAATAATGGTAATTCTATTGAATCTTAAAAGGCAGGTTGCTGGACATTTTGTTGTTGGACCTGGTTATTGCCTAGCACTTTCATGGCACATTGTTCTAAACTTCACAGTTAGAGTTACATCCACTCTTAGAAACCATGCTTCAGGATTCTTAACAACTGTCACTGTATACACGTAGACAACCACTGAGCACATCGACATGAAACACTGTCACAGCAAAGCAGCATCTATCACCAGGGACCCCCACTAACAAGGACATGCTCTCTTCTCATTGTTGCCATCAGGAAGAAGGTACAGGAGCCTCAGTACTCACACCACCAAGTTCAGGAACAGTTACCACCTTTCAACCATGAGGCTTTTAAACCAAAGGGAATAATTTCACTCATCTTCACTTACCCCATCAGTGAAATGTTTCCACAACATAAGGATTCCCTTTCAAGGACTCTTCAGTTCATGTTCTTGATATTTATTTATTTATTCATTCATTCATGTATTTGCACACCTTTGTTGTCTTCTGCACTCTGGTTAAACACCTTTGGGCAGTCTTTCACTGATTCTGTTATGGTTATTACTCCATAGATTTATTGAGCACACCCACAAGAAAATAAATCTCAGGGTTGTATATGGTGACATACATGCAATTTGATAATAAAATTTACTTTGAACTTTGAACGTGTGCCACATGACATTTTATTGTTTTTAGAATTCGGGAAAATTCATGGATGAAGACAGTGAAACCAGGGAATCTATTATTTTAGGCAAATGTTATGTTATACATTCGCTTCAAGAAGGAACATTTGGCTGTAGTGCAAGGCTTCCAAAAGTACAATTAACAAAGGTCATCATACTCTTAAAAACACCACCACACCAATTTCCTTTCTTCAAAAAGGAGGGTGTTTTTCATGCTTTGGAAGTTTATGCAAGTTCCTCTGCCCCCCTCTACTCTCCTCCCATGAATGCAGTCATACAACAAAGAAGCAGGTCATTTAGCACAATATGTCCATGCTAAACAGGGGGCACCCATCCATTTTAATCCCATCTTCCAAAACTCGGCCTGTAGATTTCTGTCTAAACAATTAAAGTACTCATTTTGAAACTTATTAACTGTTGTCAATAACTCTGCTTCTCCCAGTCTCTTGGGTAGTGCTTTCCAGATATTCACAACTATGTGAAAAGGGTCCCTCTGATACCCCTTAAATCTCTTACCCTGTTGTATTTGCCCCTGACAAGGGGAAGTTTTCCTGCAGTCTACTCTACCTTTGTACTTCATAAATTTATATACCTTAATATATTTCCCCTTAAACTCCTCTAGTCTAGGGAAGCAGGTCTATTCTGTCTATCTTCTCCTCATAAGTAAATCACTGCGCCCAAGCCAGAATCTTGGTGAATGTCCTCTCCACCCTCTTCGGCACTATCACATCTTCCCTAGACTGTGGTAACCAGAATGCATGCAGTCTTCTAGTTGATGTCTGGCTAATGTTTTAAAGTTGAACCAAAACCTCCTTGCTGGTGTATTCAATGCCCTGACTAAAGAGGGTCAGTATCCCATATGCCTTCTAAACCATGTTATCTAGCTCCTTTGCTACCATCAAGGATCGTTAGACATGCATGCCAAGGTCCCATTGTTCTTCAGTACTCCCTTGGCCTTTACTATTCATGGTGTATGTCTCAGCCTCCTCCACATCCCCTAAACATATTCATATCATATCTATCTGCCATATTTCAGCCTATTTAACCAACACAATATATTATTGTGTATTGCATTGTGCTGTTAAAGCTAAGCTAGCAAATTTCACAACACATGCCGTTGATAATAAACCGGATTCTAATTCTGATTCAGTAATCAAGAGCTGATTATTAACTACAGGAGGAAGATGCTAGAGGTCCATAAGTCAGTCCTCATTAGAGGATTAGAGGTGGAGAGGGTTGGTAACTTTAAATTCCTTGACATCGTATCAGAGAAGCTAACCTGGGTCCAGTGCGTAAGCCATTACAAAAAAGGCAAGACAATGTAGATTTGGCATGTTATTTAAAATCCTGACAAACGTCTATAGATGCATGGTGGAGAGCAACCTGGCTAATTGTATCACCAATACCCCAGAATGAAAAAGTTGACAAGTGGTGGATATAGCCCAGTCCATCACAGGTAATGCCCTTCCTACCATAGTGCACATTTAACAAGGATTTGCCACATGAAAGGCACATCCATCATCAAGGATTCCCATAATCCAGGCCATGCTCTCTTCTTGCTTCTACCATCAGACAGGAGGCACCGGAGCCTTAGGTCCCATACCAGCAGGTTCAGGAACAGTTATTGCCCTCCAACCATCAGGCTCCTGAACCAGCAGAAATAATTCACTCACCTCAGTGCTGAACTGACTCCAAAAGCTTTAGACACTTTCAAGGACTCTACGATTATGTATAAATTAGTTTTTTAGCATTTATTATTTGCACGATTTGTCCTCTTGCACATTGGATGTTTATCAGTCTTTGTTAAGTGTAGTTTTTCATAAATTCTATTATATTTCTTTATTTTCCTGTAAATGCCTACAAGAAAATTAATCTCAAGGTATTATATGGTGACATATACATACGTTGATACTAAGTTTCCTTTGAACTTTGAATATCAATATCACCCTATATCCTAAGACTACCTTTCATACTGCTAACAACACTATTAATCTTTGCCATTCATGGCCTGCAAATACTCTCCGCTAGCTGAGGTGGTGGTTATGATGTGATTCTTCAAGGGCTACCTCATGACATCAGGGCTGTGAAAAAAGTAGTGTCCGATGTGAGAAATTCAACCTAAAACATGCACTGTTTATGAAAGGAGTAAGCTTTACACAGGGGTGGTCCGTTATGCTGTATTAATGAATCTGGCGCTAATAAATTCTGTTTTTTTAAAAAAGAACATTTTTGAGATTGCCGATGCCAAAGTTATTTTGAAAAAATGGTGCAAACAAACTCATAGACCATTATATTTTGGGATATTCATCGGAAGAAATTAATCCACAGACATAAAATTAGTTCTTTTATGCCCAGCTAATTTTCCAAGAAGTAATTATAGCTTAGTACTCAATTAAAAACTCATTTAGGTTTGATGCAATAAAGCAAAACATTTTCAGGGTATTTTACTGCACCACTCGTCCGTACATACAAACATACCATTATGAGTAGGTGTGGACCACTCAACACTTTGAGCCTGCTTCAGCAGTTAATAAGATCGTGATCAATCTGGCTGCTATTGGAAATACATCTATCTATGATAAACCATCTCATGATTTATCAAGAGCCTATCTAGCTCTGCTTTAAAAAATATGCAATGACTCTGCTTCCACCACTCTTTGAGAAAGTTTCAAAGGTTCAAAACTCAATGATAGAAAAAAACTGTCTCATTTCTATCTTAAATGGGCAACTCCTTGTTTTTAAAAAACTGATCATCAGTTCTATATTCTTCACACGGCAAGAAATATGCATTCCACACCCACCTTAATAAGGCCCCTCAGGATCTTACATGCTTCATTCATTTCTCCTCTCACTTTTCTAAGCATCAGTAGTTACAAACCTTCACTGTCCAACCTTAGTCAATAAAGTATGACTATGACTTTCATTGGAAGACACCTTGCCCATTCCAAATGCAATTTATTTAAACTTTCTGTGGATTGCTTCCTTTGCATGAACAAGGCAACCAATATTGAACACAATAGGTAGTCTCACCAATGTCCTATAAATTGAAGCATAACTCCTCTCGTTTGAAAGCCATGAATAATAACATTCTGTTAGAATTAATCATTTTTGTATACTTCTAAAAAATCAATCATTAAAACTCTGCTTCTCAGAGTTCTGCAATCTCTCATTTAGATAGTATGATTCATATTCATTTTTCTTGGATTTGTACATTGTATAAATTGTTGAAGAAAACTGTTATTGATGCATTGTGCCCCAATGAATTGCTTGCAGTTAAAATTATAGCAATATACAAAGAGTAACCAGCCCATGAATTGTTACTCGGAATACTACTGTGATATAATGTTCTGAAGCACTGGGAACACCAATAAAATGTTAACATAAATCCAACAACATTATTTACCCCACAGTGCATTACAATCAAAAATTATAAATGACAATTATATGTTTTTATAGAACAGTAGAATAACTGTGACTATGGCTCATGTAGAGTATATTTCAGTTATGAGGAGATATGGGCAAAAATGGAAAGATCGTAAGAAACTTTTCTCTGTAATGGAGACAGAGACCAACGAATATAGGTTTAAGATGAGGATTAAGAGGGTTAAAAGGATCTGTAGAAAACACCTGAGTTACATTCTAGAACACATGAACTGAAAAGCTTGTAGGGGAAGAATCTTATGACATTTAAAAAGTATCTGAATGAACACCAGCATAGATGAATAGCTACCAAATAGGATTAGTACAGATCAGGGGTTTCCAACTGGGGATCTACAGACTTCTTGCCTAATGGTATTGGTCCATGGCATAAAGAAGGTTGGGAACCATCCATAGAAATTCAAGATTCAAGATTCAAAAAAGTTTATTGTCATTCTAACCGTACATCAGCTCTGCAGGGCAGAATGAGACAGCGTTTCCCAGGAGCAGTGCTAATTGCATCACTGAACTTTGAAAACTGGAGTCAAGGCCTCCCTCTGCAATTGGATTCCTTAATTTCCCGAGTGCAATCAGTAAGGATATCTAGCAACACGTTCACTATGAATATTTTAAAAACTGGTGCTCCACAAGTTTGTGTCCTCAGCCCATGATACACTCACAAATATGTAGCCAGATTCTGCTCTAACTCCATCCACCAAATTTGCAGATGATAACGCTGTGGTGGACTGTATCTCAAATAATGATAAGTAGGAGAGAGAGCTTAGAGACACGGTGGCATGACAAGAACCTTTCTCTCAATATCAACAAAACAAAAAAGCTGGTCATTGACTTCAGAAATGGGAGGTGGTGTGTGGTGTATATCAAAGTTCAAAGTAAACGTATTATTAAAGTATATACCCTGCACATGCAAACCAGAAATTTGTTTTCTTGTGGCATACACAATAATCTAAAAACCATAATAGAATCAATGGAGGATCACACTCAATATGGCAGACAACCAGTGTGCAAAAGACAACAAACAGTGCAAATACAAAATAAATAAGCAATAAATATGGAGAACATGAGGTGCAGAGTCCTTGAAAGTGAACCCATAGATTGTGAGAACTGTTCAGTGATGGGGTTAGTGATTTTGAGTGATATTCTGCCCTCTGGTTCAAGAGGCTGATGGTGGAGGGGTAGTAACTGCTCTTGGTGTGAGTCTTGAGGCTTCTGTATCTTCTTCCTGATGGCAGCATTGAGAAGAGATCGTAACCTGGGTGGTGGGGGTTCCTGATGATATATGCTGCTTTCCTGCGACAATGCTCTATATGGATGTGCTTAATGGTGAGAGTGCTTTCCCTGTGACGGATTGGGCTGTATTCACTGGCTTTTACAAGATTTTTCATTCAAGGGCCATTGGTGTTTCCATACCAGACTGTGATGCAGCCAGTGAATATACTCTCCACTACACATCGATAGAAGTTTGTCAAAGTTTTAGATGTCATGCTGAATCTTCACAAACTTCTAAGGAAGTAGAGGCTTTGCTGTGCTTTCTTCATAATAGCACTTACAGTACATGCTGGCCTCAGGGCATATCCTCAAAAGTGATAACACCAAGGAATTTAAAGTTGCTGACCCTCTCCACTTCTGATACCCTGATGAGGACTTGCTCATGGACTTCTTACTTCCTCCTCCTGCAGTGCACCACAGATTCACTAACCCCTAATCCTAACAACATTCCTCAGTGGAAAGCTCCCGTATCAACTGTGGAGAAATCAAAGGTGGTGATGAATCAGCATATAGGAGGGAGATTAATTTTCTGACTGAGTGGTGTCACAACAACAACTTCTTACTCAATATCAAAGAGTCCGAGGAGCTGATTATTGACTTCAGAAAAAGGGGAACAGAGGTTCATGAGCTAGTCCTCATCGGAGGATCAAAGGTGGAAGTGGTTAACAACTTTAACTTCCTAGGTATTAACATTTCAGAGGAACTATTCTGGGCTCGGCACATAAGTGCAATTATGAAGAAAGCATGGCAGTAGCACTTCTTCCTCGAGAGTTTGTGAAGATTCGGCATGACATCTAAAACACTGACAAACTTCTATTTAAGTGTGGTGGAGAGTTTATTGTCACCAAAAGTAATTGATATGGCCCAGTCCATCACAGAGAAAGCCTTCCCACCACGAAGCACATCTACATTGAGTATTGTTCACAGGAAAGGAGCATCTATCATCAGGAAACCTACCACACAAGTCATGCTCTCTTTTCACTGCTGCCTTCAGGAAGAAGGTACATCCCCAGGCCTCACACCATAAGGTTCAGGAACATTTATTACGCCCCAACCATCAGCTCTTGAACCAGAGGAGATAATGTCATTCAACCTCACTTGACCCCTCAATGAACTGTTCTCACAACATATGGACTCACTTTCAAGGACCGTTCATCTTTTGTTCTCAGTATCTGTTGCTTATATATTTATTATTATTTTTCTTTTGTATTTGCATAGTTTGCTGTCTTCTGTACACTGAGCATGGACTTTCATTGATTCTATTATGGTTGTTATTCTATTATGGATTTATTGAGTAGCCTGCTAGAAAATGAATCTCAGTGTTGTATCTGGTGACATATGTGTACTTCAACAATAAGTTTACTTTGAACCTTGGAAAGTCTCCATTAAACTGAACATCCAAGCAGCCCCTGCCCGTAATCAACAGGTTAATGAAAGTGTGGGCCATTCCAAAGTGGCAGGGTCTAGTGACACTGAATCATCAGTAAACAACATCAACAAACAGAAAAAGGATAATTTTTTCATTGTCCACGTAACTACGCAGTGCGTATATGCTCCTGTCTACAACAATAGTGTTGAGGTTGAGAGCTTAGTTCCTTAGAATGAACATCACCAATGGCTTGTCCTGGTCCAACCACTTTGACGTCATGGCCAAGAAAGCTCACTGACACTTCTACTTCCTCAGGACACTAACAAAATTTGGCATGTCCCAATCAACCCTTATCAATTTTTATTGATGCACATAGAAAGCAAACTATCTGGATGTATAATGGCTTGGTAAGACATTGGTACGGCAATTGCTCTGCACATGACTGCAAGAAACTGCAGAGAATTGTGGATACAGCTCAGCACATCAGGGAAACTAGCATCTGCTCTATGGACTCTGCCTATACTTCTCACAGACTTAATGAAGCAGTCAGCCTACCCACCCCAGACATTTCCTCTTCTTTGCTCTCCCATCTGGCTGAAAACACATACCTCCAGCCTCAAGGACACCTTCTATGCCACTGCAATAAGATCACTAAATGGTTCGCTAGTAGGATAGGATGGACTCTTAACTTCACAATCTACCTCAAAATAGTCATATATTTTATAACTTACATGCACAGCACTTCCTCTGGAGTTGTTACACTTTATTCTGCATGTTATTGTTTTACCTCGTTTTAGCTCAATGCACTGTGTAATGATTTGATCTGTATGAATAGTATGCAAGACAAGTTTTTCCACTATATCTCAGTATATGTGACAATAATGAATCAATACCAATATGACTAAGTAACAATTGTGATGAGAATTATAGAAGTGAGATAGAGAACGATCTTAACACTAGTTTTCAGCAGGATAAGGATAGATCTAATTCTAAATTTTGTTCTTCCAAGATGCCAGGTTACCTGGTAGATTTTGAATGTTAGTTCTCCTATTAAATGAATTAAAATATATTTTATATGTACCGAAAATCAACAATCACTTTTTGAGATAAGAGCACTAATATAATATAAATGATTTTAACAGTTTATCCATGAACTGTGTATAGGTACAAGGAGATCCCAATCTTTCAAGCATCCATTTTATAAAATTTCCAGTTTGCACATTGTGACAGTCATAGAGTCATAGAAAACAACAACACAAAAACAGTCCCTTCGACCTATCTAGTCCACGCCGAACTATTTAAACTGCCTGGTCCAAGACCATAGCCCTCCATATCCCTCCCAACCACGTACCTATCCAAACCTCTCTTAAACGTTGAAATCGAAATCATATCCACCACTTGCACTGGCAGCTTGTTCCATACTCTCACAACCCTTTGAGTGAAGAAGGTTCCCTCATGTTCCCCTCAAACATTTCACCTTAACTCATGACCTCTAGTTTAGTCTCACATAACTTCAGTGGAAAATGCCCGCTTGCATTTACCCTATCTATACTCTTCATAATTTTGTATACTTTTATCAACTCTCCTCTAAATCTTCAAAGCTCTCAGGAATAAAGTTCTAATCTTCCCTTATAATTCAAGCCCTTGAGTCCCAGCAACACCCTTATAAATTTTCTCCGTAATCTTTTAATCTTATTTACATCTTTTCTGTAGGTCCTTTTTTCCTTCCTTGCGCCCTTAACTCCTAGTGGAGTTGTCGGGGTGCCGTCATGACAACATTGCACCAGTCTGTTCCATCTGTCGCGGTTGTGTGCCAGAGCCCGAGTCACCACAAATGTCTTCCCTGTCCATTCTTTAATGTTGTCCTCCCATCTTTTCCTCTGTCTACCTCTCCTTCTTTTCTCCTCCACAGTTCCTTGTAGAACGGTCTTTGCAAGGCCACTGGATCTTGTTATGTGGCCGTACCATCTCAGCCTTCTTTTCTTCACCGTAGTGAGAAGGTCTTCATGGGGGCCAATGTGGTGCTGGATGGTCTTGCGGACCTGTTTGTTTGTGATGTGGTCCAAGTATGAGATGCCCAAGATGTTGCGATAGCATCTCATTTCCAATGCCTGTATCGTCCTCTGTCGCTCTGATGTGAGGGTCCATGTCTCACACGCGTACGGGAAGATGGAGAATACCAATGCACACAGGAGTCTAATCTTGTACTTCATGGTGAGATTGCTGTCCCTCCATATTGTCTTGAATTTGGATAGTGCAGTCATTGTCTGTGCGGTTCCTGCCAGGACTCCTGGTCTTGATCCTTCATCACTGATGATTGACCATTTGAACTGCTGCACTGTCTCAAGTTTCTGACCATGGACTAAGATGCCTGTTGTGATGGCACCGTTGGCAGTTGCCATGAGCTTGGTTATCTCGGCACTTATTTCCATTCCAAACTTTGTGGAGGCTCTGTCAAGATGGCTGACCAGGTTGGCCAGCTCGTCCTCTTTTCCTGCAAATCCATCAATTGTCATCAGCAAATCTTAGGATTGTGATGTTCCTCCCTCTGATGCGGACTGTGCCCACATGAGCAATGCTCACGATTCGTTCCAGGAAGACGATGAAGAGAGTGGGGGAGAGGAGGCAGCCCTGATGGACTCCTACAGAGGTACGGAACCACTCCCCGATGGTGCCCTGTGCGAGTACTGCACTGGTTGCCTTGGCGTAACGCTGATGGATTGTATGAATCAGCTTCTGCCCCATGTTGAATTTCTTCATAGTGGCCCATAAGGCATCATGCCAGACTCTGTCAAATGTTTTCTTGAAGTCTATGAAGACGTGGTAGAACTCTCTCTGGTGCCAAAGGTGTTTCTCACAAAGGGTGCGGAGGTTGAAAATCTGCTCAGTGGTGCTTCTGCCCTTACAGAAGCCTACTTGTTACTCGGCAATGATATCTTCTGCCTAAGGTCTCAGTCTATTCAAGATGACTCTGAGCATTACCTTGCTTACATGGCTGATCAAACTGATGGTATGGTAAGTCTGGCAAAGTTAGAGATTGCCTTTCTTGGGAAGCACAATGATCAGTGACTGAGACCAAGGTGTCGGCCATTCACCTGTCTGCCAGATCTTATTGCAGATGGCAGAAAGCATGTCTATCGTGGCCTCTCCTTCATGCTTCAGCAGTTCAGCAGGGATGTTGTCAACTCCTGCTGACTTCCCGCACTTTAGAGATCGTATGGTGGCTTCAACTTCTTCATGCATGATTGGATAGTCAATCTCATTGGAAGATTCCTGCACATTCAGCATGCTTGGATCCCCTTTGCTCTGGTAGTTGTACAGTTTTGAACTGTCACCTTTCCATTATTTCCTTTCCTTCTGTGAGACTTTGGCCATTTTTGCCTTGGATGGTGTTCACTTTGGCTTGTTTTTCTTTGGTAAGATCTTTCACCAGTTGGAATGCCTTCTTTGTGTTGTTGCTGGAGAGGCTTCTTCAATGTCTGCACATTGTTCAACTATCCATCTTTGCTTTGCTTCTTTCATTTCTCTCTTAATTTCCTTGTTGATTTTCCTGCATTCTGTTCTTCTCTCTGCTGTGTTTTTATCTTTCTTTAATTTCCTTCTTGTGTCACACATATCTAGTATCTTGTTAGTGACCCATGGTTTAGACTTGCGGCGGCTTTTCCCCAGAATCTTGCTTGCTGTTTCTGTCATCACTGTGTTAAAGTTATTTGTGGTGGTCTCCTAGTCTTCGTCAAAGAGGAGTATTGGTGCAAACTTCCCCCCAACTGCTGCCTGAAATTCTTCAGAGATGGAAGGGTCTTTCAGTTTTTCAAGGTCGAATCTCAGCTGGCTGTTTTTTGGCTTGTTGATTCTCCTCAAGCACGTTCTGATGTTCATCATGACAAGGTCATGGTCACTGCCCATGTCTGCTCCTGGGAATGTTCTGGTCTTTGGTCTGTTCACACCAGATTTGTGCCGCCTTTGCACCAGGACTAGTCAATCTGGTGACGTTGACCACTGGGGGCATGCCAGGTTCATCTTCGGGATGCTTTGTGTTCAACAGCACCACGTTGTTATAACTGGGAAATTCCAGCAGGCATAGTCCCCTCTCATTGGAGGTGTCATTGCATGAGGGGCCGATGAGATCCCCCCACTCATCTTGCCCGTCTCTGCCCACCGTGGCATTCCAGTCACCCTGAATGATCAAAATATCGTTTTTATCCACTTTGTTGATGACACCTTGTAGTTTCTTATCGAATTCTTCAATGTATTCATCATTGTAGTCTGTTGTTGGGGCGTAGACTTGTGCCACTGTGATGTTGAATGGCTTTACTCGCACGCGGATGGTCATGAGCCTGCTTGACACTGGTTGGCATCCTAGGACTGCATTCTTGATGGATTTGTTGACTAGGAACCCTACGCCATTTTCATGTCTGTTCTCTTCTCCACTATAATAGAGTTCATGTCCTTCCTCAGTATGCACTTCTCCAGCGTTCTTCCATCTGGCTTCACAGAGCCCGAGGAGGTGCCACTTGTATCTTTCCATCTCATGCGTGAGTTCCTTGAGTTTCCCTGCCTGGTTCAGTGTTCTTACATTCCATGTGGCAATTGTGATGTTCTCTCTGCCACGGATCTTCTGTGTCGAATCACCAGTAGCATATTTATCGCGCCCACCCTGGCGCGAGACGGATAGCGCAGTCATCGGTAACCCGGGCTGCAACCAATCCGGTGTGAAGTTGCTTTCTAGTGTACTCATCATGCGGCATGTCTTGGGCATCTGAGAAACTTGGCGGAGCCCATCCCTCTCCAGATTTGACCACAGCCGATTTCCTCCAACTAGGTGGCTCGCCTTGGTCATGAACACGTGGTCATTATAGTTCATCTGAGAACCTTTCTGCCCTAGCCAGTGACTTCATCTTGGAAGTCATTCACCCAGTGGTGCTGTGTAAACACCAACCCCTCACGTGGTTTAGCCCGCCGGCCTGCAGGTAGGTGACCAAAACTTCACACAATACTAAAAATTAGTCCTCACCATTGTCCTATACGACTTCAACATTACATCTCAACTCCATACTTAATACTTTGATCTACGAAGGCCAATGTGCCAAAAGCTTTCTTTACAACCCTGTCTACCTGTGACTCCACCTTCAATGAATTATGGGCCTGTATTACCAGATCCCTTTGGTCTACTACAATCCTTAGTGCCCTGCCACTCTCCCTGTCAGACCTACTCTGGTTGGTCCTACCAAGGTGCAAAACCTCACAGTCTGTATTGAATTCCATTTGCTATTTTCAGCCCATTTTTTCAGCTGGTCCAGATCCTGCTGCAAGCATTGATAGCCTTCCTCTCTGTCCACTACTAGTCTTGGAGTCTTCTGCAAATAGGTGACAAACAACAATGGACTGAGCACTAATCCCTGCAGCACTCAACCAGTCACAGGTTCTCATCAAAGAGGCAGCCATCTACTACCACTCTCTGGCCTCTCCTACAAAGCCAATGTCTTATCAATTTTACTACCTCACCATGAATATCAAGTAGTCTGAACATTCTGGACCATCATCCCTTGTGGGACCCTGTCAAATGCATTGCTGGAGTCCATGTAGCCACCATCCACTGCCTTGTCTTCATTAACTTTCCTGGTAACTTTCTCGAAAGACTCTATAAGATTGGTTGGACATGACCTACCACGCACAAAGCCATGCTGACTATCCCTAATCAGTCCCTGTCTATCCAAATAGTTATATAGCTGGTCCCTTAGAATACCTACCATTAACTTTCCCACAAGTACTGTCATGCTTACCGGCCTATTCCGGTGGCAGAAGACCAGGAAAGCGCCAGGCCCAGACGGCGTGTCGCCCTCCTGTCTGAAGACCTGCGCTGATCGGCTGGCCCCCATCTACACACGGATCTTCAATAGTTCACTGGAGCTGTGTGAAGTCCCTCATTGCTTCAAGCACTACATTATCATTCCAGTTCCTAAGAAACCCACTATCAAGGGACTAAATGACTACAGGCCTGTTGCCTTGACATCTGTGGTCATGAAGTCCTTTGAGAGACTAGTGTTGACTCACCTGAAGGACATCACAGGCCCCCTGCTGGACCCCCTGCAGTTTGCTTATCGGGCAAATAGGTCAGTGGATGATGAAGTCAACATGGGACTGCATTACATACTACAACACCTCGACAACCCAGGAACTTCTGCGAGGGTCCTGTTTGTTGACTTCAGCTCGGCATTCAACACCATCGTCCCAGAATTCCTCCACTCCAAACTCACCCAGCTCACTGTCTCCCCTGCCATCTGTCAGTGGATCACAAGCTTCCTGACTGACAGGGTGCAGCAAGTGAGCCTGGGGAGCATCATTTCTAGCACCCAGACAATCAGTACCAGTGCCTCCCAGGGATGTGTGCTCTCCCCACTGCTCTTCTCTCTTTACACTAATGACTGCACCTGAGAATGAACTGAAAGCTTGGATACATACATGGAATTACGATGTAGTGGCTATTACCGAGACATGACTGGCACCAGGGCAGGAATGGATTCTCAATATTCCTGGATTTCAGTGCTTTAAAAGGGATAGAGGGGGGGGGGGAAGGGGAAGGAGGGGTGGCATTACTGGTCAGGGATACTATTATAGCTACAGAAAGGGAGGGTAATGTAGCAGGATCCTCTTTTGAGTCAGTATGGGTGGAAGTCAGGAACAGGAAGGGAGCAGTTACTCTGTTGAGGGTATTCTATAGGCCCCCTGGTAGCAGAAGAGATACAGAGGAGCAGATTGGGAGGCAGATTTTGGAAAGGTGCAAAAATAACAGGGTTGTTATCATGGGTGACTTTAACTTCCCTAATATTGATTGGCACCTGATTAGTTCCAAGGGTTTAGATGGGGCAGAGTTTGTTGTGTGTGTCCAGGACGGATTCCTGTCACGGTATGTGGACAGGCCGACCGGGGGAATGCCATACTAAATATAGTACTAGGTAATGAACCGGGTCAGGTCACAGATCTCTCAGTGGGTGAGCATCTGAGGGACAGTGACCATCACTCCCTGGCCTTTAGCATTATCATGGAAAAGGATAGAATCAGAGAGGACAGGAAAATTTTTAATTTGGGAAAGGCAAATTATGAGGCTATAAGGCTAGAACTTGCGGGTGTGAATTGGGATGATGTTTTTGCAGGGAAATGTACTATGGACATGTGGTTGATGTTTAGAGATCTCTTGTAGGATGTTAGGGATAAATTTGTCCCGGTGAGGAGGATAAAGTATGGTAGGGTAAAGGAACCATGGGTGACAAGTGAGGTGGAAAATCTAGTCAAGTGGAAGAAGGCAGCATACATGAGGTTTAGGAAGCAAGGATCAGATGGGTCTATTGAGGAATATAGGGAAGCAAGAAAGGAGCTTAAGAAGGGGCTGAGAAGAGCAAGAAGGGGGCATGAGAAGGCCTTGGTGAGTAGGGTAAAGGAAAACCCCAAGGCATTCTTCAATTATGTGAAGAAAAAAAGGATGACAGGAGTGAAGGTAGGACCGATTAGAGATAAAGGTGGGAAGATGTGCCTGGAGGCTGTGGAAGTGAGCGAGGTCCTCAATGAATACTTCTCTTTGGTATTCACCAATGAGAGGGAACTTGATGATGGTGAGGACAATATGAGTGAGGTTGATGTTCTGCAGCAAGTTGATATTAAGGGAGAGGAGGTGTTGGAGTTGTTAAAATACATTAGGACAGATAAATCCCTGGGGCCTGACGGAATATTCCCCAGGCTGCTCCACGAGGCGAGGGAAAAGATTGCTGAGCCTCTGGTGAGGATCTTTATGTCCTTGTTGTCCACGGGAATGGTACCGGAGGATCAGAGGGAGGCGAATGTTGTTCCCTTGTTCAAAAAAGGTAGTAGGGATAGTCCAGGTAATGATAGACCAGTGAGCCTTACGTCTGTGGTGGGAAAGCTGTTGGAAAAGATTCTTAAAGATAGGATCTATGGGCATTTAGAGAATCATGGTCTGATCAGGGACAGTCAGCATGGCTTTGTGAAGGGCAGATTGCGTCTAACAAGCCTGATAGAGTTCTTTGAGGTGGTGACCAGGCATATAGATGAGGATAGTGCAGTGGATGTGATCTATATGGATTTTAGTAAGGCATTTGACAATGCTCCACACGGTAGGCTTATTCAGAAAGTCAGAAGGCATGGGATCCAGGGAAGTTTGGCCAGGTGGATTCAGAATTGGCTTGCCTGCCGAAGGTGGAGGGAGTACATTCAGATTGGAGGATTGTGACTAGTGGTGTCCCACAAGGATCTGTTCTGGGACCTATACTTTTTGTGATTTTTATTAATGACCTGGATCTGGGGTTAGAAGGGTGGGTTGGCAAGTTTGCAGACGACACAAAGGTTGGTGGTGTTGTAGGTAGTGTAGAGGATTGTCAAAGATTGCAGAGAGATATTGATAGGATGCAGAAGTGGGCTGAGAAGTGGCAGATGGAGTTCAATCCGGAGAAGTGCGAGGTGGTACACTTTGGAAGGACAAACTCCAAGGCAGAGTACAAAGTAAATGGCAGGATACTTGGTAGTGTGGAGGAGCAGAGGGATCTAGGGGTACATGTCCACAGACCCCTGACAGTTGCCTCACAGGGAGATAGGGTAGTTAAGAAAGCTTATGGGGTGTTAGCTTTCATAAGTCGAGGGATAGAGTTTAAGAGTCGTGATGTAATGATGCAGCTCTATAAAACTCTGGTTAGGCCACACTTGGAGTACTGTGTCCAGTTCTGGTCACCTCACTATAGGAACAATGTGGAAGCATTGGAAAGGGTACAGAGGAGATTTACCAGGATGTTACCTGGTTTAGAGAGTATGCATTATGATCAGAGATTAAGGGAGCTAGGGCTTTACTCTTTGGAGAGAAGGAGGATGAGAGGAGACATGATAGAGGTGTACAAGATAATAAGAGGAATAGATAGAGTGGATAGCCAGCGCCTCTTCCCCAGGGCACCACTGCTCAATACAAGAGGACATGGCTTTAAGGTAAGGGGTGGGAAGTTCAAGGGGGATATTAGAGGAAGGTTTTTTACTCAGAGTGGTTGGTGCGTGGAATGCACTGCCTGAGTCAGTGGTGGAGGCAGATACACTAGTGAAGTTTAAGAGATTACTAGACAGGTATATGGAGGAATTTAGGTGGGGGCTTATATGGGAGGCAGGGTTTGAGGGTCGGCACAACATTGTGGGCCGAAGGGCCTGTAATGTGCTGTACTATTCTATGTTCTATGTTCACGGGATCCATCTGTTAAACTCCTGAAGTTTGCAGACGACACAACTGTCATTGGTCTTATCCGAAACGGTGATGAGTTTGCATACAGACGGGTGGTGGAACGGCTGGCCCTCTGGTGTGGTCAGAACAATCTGGAGCTAAATACGTTCAAGACTGTGGAGATGACAGTGAACTTCAGGAGGAGCCCCCCAGTACTCCCCCCACTCACTACACTCAACAGTATTGTGTCTGCTGTGGAGACCTTCAGGTTTCTGTGTGTCACAATCTCCCAGGGCCTGAAGTGGACACCCAACGCGGACACTCTTATCAAAAAGGCTCAGCAGAGGTTGTATTTCCTATGTCAACTCAGGAAGTACAACCTGCCTCAGGAGCTGCTGATTCAATTCTATTCAGGAATAATCCAGTCTGTTCTCTGTTCATCCATCACTGTCTGGTTTGGATCAGCTACCAAACAAGACAAGAATAGACTCCAATGAACCGTCAGGGCTGCGGAAAGGATTATTGGTGTGAAGCTGCCCTCGATCCAGGGCTTATATGCATCTGGAGTCAGAAAGCGAGCAAGCAGCATTCTTGTAGACCTATTACACCCTGGACATCACCTGTTCCAACTCCTTCCTTCTGGTAGGCGCTTAAGATCACTGTATGCCAGGACAAATAGGTACAAGAACTGTTTCTTTCCGTATGCCATCAGTCTTATGAACACTTGAATCTTAGTCTATTATAAACCAAGTCCACCTGTTCATGATTATTTGCACTATTGTTTTGTTTGCTTTTTGATTCTGTACAGCGAGAGCTCAGGGAAATTGGCATTAAATTCCCTGTATGTGTCCATATACTTGGCGATAATAAAGGATTCTGATTCTGATTCTATAATTTCCTGGTTTATTCTCAAATCCTTTCTTAAACAGCAGAACAACATTAGCTGTCCTCCAATCCTCCAGTAATTTATCTGTTACTAAGGATGATTTGAATATTCCTGCTCGGGCCCCTGCAATTTCTACACTTGCCTCCCACAAGGTTCAAGGGAAAATCTTGTCAGGTACTGCAGATATATCCACACTAACTTTCCTCAAGACAGCAAACAACTTCTCTCTAATCTGTATTGGGCCCATTAACTTGCTGCTGTTTTGCTCACTTCTATAGATTCTGTGCCGTCTCCCGATTAAATACAGATGTAAAAAATCCATTCATATCCCCCTCATCTCTTTTGGCTCCACATATGGATTACCATCCTGATTTTCTAGAGGACTAATTTTGCCCCTTGTAATCCTTTTGCTCTTAGCGTATCAGTAGAAACCCTTAGAATTCTCTTAGACCTTGTCTGCTAGAGCAACCTCATGCCAACTTTTAGTCCTCCTGATTCTTTCCTAAGTGTTTGCTTGCTGCAAGAAATCTAAATAAGTAGGAATCAAAACCACCCAACTATCAATAATAGTTTTACTGTACTATTAATCCTCGGTGAGATAGGGAGTTGTCTATCCCAGTATGTGAAGACAGACTCCGGCGGATTGAGCGGACAAGACTAATGGAAGGTCCAACGGTCAAGAAGGTGGTCTCTGCAAGCGTCGTGGAACGTGTAGAGCAGGACAAGACACAGAAGACGTCCTGGTCATCCACTGCGCCTAGTCCCATCTCCAGCCGTCTAGACTCTGTCTTGCCACTGGATCCAGATGGGAATTGGGAAGAGAGAGTGAGGCTGACGCTGCCCAACTCTCCCTCACTTAAATCCAAGTCACGCGCTAGTCTCGACACCATCAATAATGGTGTCGAGGTCCTCATCGACGTACGATGGACAAACAACAACAACAATACTATTAATCCAACACTTCTGAATGCAGATTTAATTTATAACATTTTACTCATGAACTCCACGATGGATGCATCCCCACTGAAAAACTAAACTGTACCATCCTGTTCTCTACCAAAAAATAAAGGCTTCTATATTTCTTATTCTATGTGTCAATGATGAGAACTTACATCTCTTAAGAATGATTCTAGAGTGCCTCCTCAGAAGAGCTCTATGCTGTCATGCATTCCCTTTCTGCTCCCATGAAGTTTAATATATACTCATCTTAATTATCTTTGAAATATAGGCATTTTTCTTTTGAACTTCAGGATATTCAGGTGTCTTCCATGGTAGGCCTTCGGTAAGTAAATGCAGCTGGTCTCACCAAAGATACTTTCACTAATCACATGTGTGCATCTCCTCAAGATCAACATGAGGGAGACATTTCAACTTTATGATGTCAGATGTGCTTGCAAAGGTAAAAGCTCAAGTTAGGTCAGGACCTGACCAGCCCTGAATGAGGGAGGAGGGGGAGGGGGAGGAGGAGGGGGAGGAGGAGGGGGAGGGGGAAGAAGAGGAAGAGGAAGAGGAAGAGGAAGAGGAAGAGGAAGAGGAAGAAGAAGAGGAAGAAGAAGAGGAGGAAGAGGAAGAGGAAACGGAAGAGGAAGAAGAAGAAGAAGACGACCTCCTCCTCCTTCTTCGGCATTTCCCCTATGTTTGAGTATTTTTCCTAGTCTGATTAATCTTTATTCAATTAACAATAGTTAATCTATAAACCTTTGTCATACACTGATTAAATTAAGTATATCTTTCTTAGTTAAGAAAACAACACGTGTGCTTCATATTCTAGGAAATACCATATGCATTAACACTTCTTAATGATCTTGGACTTTGGTGGTCTGGAGAGAAAGATTTTCCAGACTGTTATGTGTTATTTCTATAACTACACTAACACAATTTTAATTTACCAATCATAAATGTTATACTGTATATGATTTAAGAGGTTTTCCAGTGAACCATGCAAGTTGAAAGGGAGTGCTAAACAGGGGACCAAGTGAGTTTAAAAGGGGTGTGGGAGAGGGGTCTATGTGTGTTTAAAGAAAGTGTAAGGAACAGAGCTCTGGCAAACCAGATGCTGAGCTGATGGGATTTCTAAACAAACAGGATAAGCGATTAATATTACACCTTGCATTCAAATCTTCTTGCAGTGAACAACAACCTCTTTGTTCCCCTAATTAGTTGCTGCACTGAGGTGTTAATTTTCGGAGGTTCAGGTGGAGGAAGACCTATGTCTCTCTGGACAATACATCTCCACTTATCACCGTTTAAGAATTACAAATGACGAAAGCATATCTATTCAAGTCAGCACTTTGAGGGGAAGTTGCACTTGGTGGAAATTGTATTGGTTATAAAAATTCACACAGCTTAGTCTATGGAACTTTTCTTCTGCTGTTCAACAGCACATAAGTCCAGAATTCTGGTTTCATAATATCACCTTCAGTTACGCCTGGCGTTAGTCCTTGCATGCTCTTCTACATCTGTCACCAAATCAAAATGGACAACAGTACCTCCAATTGAAAGCTTGTCAGTCATTAATTTCCTAACAAAATTAGTGACTGAAAGACTCCAAATCACTGGTACATTCTGTTGTACCACTAATTCAATGTTGATGTCTCACTGATCTTCAAAGTCTTGCTGTGCAGATTTCAAATGTACCTGCATGTTTTTGCACTTGCCTCCGAATCAGAAGGTTGTTAGCTCAAGTCCTTATCAAGCAGCTTCAATACATAATCTGATGTTGAATGGTATTGAGGGAATTCTGCTGTTCAGGTCAGACATTAAAGCAAGTGCCCAAATGGTGATAATGTAACTTTTCTATTAAAATGTTAACCGAGGCTTCCATCTGTTCTCGACGGGCCAGATGGCCTAATTCTGCTCCTATGTCTTCTGGTCTAAAATATTTCAGAGTACTTTCAAGGAAAAACAGGATAAAATATTCTTGTGTATGAACTATAGATTTTGTGCAGGATAGCCAATTTTGTGTTTAAATTCAAGGTGTTCCTGCAATCTGGTTGATGGGTAACCTTAAGTAATCCATGATCTTGTCATTTATTTTATTACTACTTATAAAGTGAAAATCTAATTTCCTATGTTCAGTATAGTATCAGGCTATATTTCAAAAGAACTTATTTAATACTAAAAACAGAAAAAGATGTAAACACTCAATCTGATGAAAGGTTTAAGACTGAAAGTGTTGATTGATTCTCTTTTCACAAATGTTGCTTAACCTTCTGAATATTTTCAGTATTTTCTGTTTACATTTCAGATTTACAGCAAATACAATTTATTTCATGTTTTGTTGAGAATAAATCCAGATGACTAGAGGTCCTGAAAGGAGTAATTAAATTCCTTTGCTTTTAATCAACATTGGCAGATTTCATAAAAAGAAAAAAATGAGTTGATAAGAAAGTCAATCTGTTAATGATGTAAAGCTTATATAAATGCATGCATAATGCACATGGCATTACATAATGATTATTACATTGCAATATATATTAAAGTCTGTATATAATTTAAGCTGGTCACTAATAATGATTTCAGAAAAGCTAATTGTCCTTTGATGCTAAATATGGCCAAAAACAAATTGAGCACATCTGAGGTATAATAATTAACAGTGCTGGAAATCTGAAATAGAAACAAAATTGTCAGAGACACCCAGGAAGCAGGAAGCATCGATGGAAAGTGACATTGGATTAACAATTCAGGTTGACATTCTATCATTGCAAACTAAATTCACAACAGATGCCCACAGGTAGTAAAATAGTACATCATCCTGCAAGTGGAATTTTACCAAATAATTCTTCCAAAATTTATACTTTCATTTGTTGCTCAATTGATTTGATACTTAGTCCTGACAAAGCATCCGATAGTAGTAAGTCTGGAAAAAAAGTGTCACTCTTCCTTCCTCTAAATTGCTTTATTTTCTTTCCTCTGTTAAAATATTTCCCCATTTTTCTCCATTTAGTCTTTATATCTTTGCCACCCATCTGTATTTCTAATCCCCTCTTTTCTTTATTGCAGCATTTTATCATCTTATTAATGCCCTCTCACACTCAATTGTTCCTTATTGTTTACGGAACTGCGGAACAGTGGAAGCATCAGGAACAGCTTCTTCCCCTCTGCAATCCAATTCCCAAATGGACATTGAACCCAGAAATGCTACCTCATTTTTATATTATTTCTGCTTTGCACTTTAATTTAAATATTTAATATACATACATATACTTACTGTAATTGACCTACTTTTTTTTTCTATATTATCATGTATTGCATTGTACTGCTGCCACTAAATAGACAAATTTCATGACATATGCTGGTGATATTAAACTTGATTCTGATTCTGAATTGTTATAGCACAGAACGAGGCAATTCTGCAGAAATGAGTCAGAAAATAAGAGAGCCAACAACCTGATCTGCATATTCACAACGCTTGATAGTACAACAGGATCAGCTCAACTAGTAGGACATATTCAAACAGTGTCCACCCTGATAGTTACATACACTTGCTCTATTTCCAAACATTTTTCTCCTCCAATGGTTAACGATCAGGCTGCATAATTTTATTCAACACAGGCTGACTAAAAGACAACAAGTTCTTCATTCATTGATCGAAGCATTAGCTTTGAACACCTAAAAGAGTGTTGCACTTGTAAGTAAAATATAATCAGTGACATTTTCTTCAGAAAACATTTGAAAGCAGATCGATGAGGAGAAAGATTCTGCATCTGTAAAAGTAACTATGTCACAGACCGGTCTGTTGATTACTCATTTCTCCTTAATTTTCTTTTCTCCATGTTCCACTAGGCTCCTTGATTAGGGCACCTGATCCTCATTCAAACCGGCAGCATAGAACTCTGGCTTACATCTACTCGCTGCTGGTTCGTCAACATAGCCAGTGTGGCTATGCTCGTCCCGCGGCAGCCGAGAATCATGGACTCTAAGTTGCTTTGGTGCCTGTGGCTGCTTAGTGAGTTCAGTCATTTTCATGTCCAGCCGAGATGCCAGCCGTTTTGCTGCTACTCCGAGTTAAGATGCAAATTCTGTCATTTTCATGTTCGGCTGAGATTTGCTGGCCGATTGTCGCCACTCCTAGCTGCCAAGAATAAGGGACCGTCTTCATGAGCTCCTCTGTGTCTAGAAATGAATGGACTGTCATTGTTTGGTTTCTGTCGTCTCGCTTCCAGCTGAGTAGATCCGGCCGTTTGCCATTACTCTGAGTTGGGAATTCTGTCTCTTCGCTTCCAGCTAAGTGATTGCCAGCCATTTGCTGCTTCATGAGCTATCCCGTGTCAAGATTCGTATTGTCAGTCGTTGGTTGGTTTAGTCGTTTCATTCTCAGCTGAGTAGGTCCGGCCATTTGCCGCTACTCCAAGTTGGGAATTCTGTCTCTTCATGTCTAACTCAGGATTGCTGGCCATTTGCCGCTCCTCCAAGCCAAGATATGAATTGTCTGTCTTGGTTTGGTGTTGTCAGCTCCGTGTTCCAGTTCCAGGCTCCGTGTTCCAGTTCCAGGCTCTGTGTTCCAAGTCCAGGTTCCGAAACCAAGTTCAGTCCAGTTCCAGGCTCCGAGTCCAAGTCAAATCCAGTTCCAAGTTCCAAGTCCAAGTCATGTCCAAATCTGTCTCCGTGTCAAGTGTCCGTGCCTGTGTCCTGCACTTGGGTTCACCTCCAGTGGCTCTTTAAACAGCCAGCAATCCTCAGCTAGACACGAAGAGACAGAATTCCCAACTCGGAGTAGTCGCAAACGGCTGGACCTACTCAGCTGGGAACAAGTCGACTAAACCAACCAACAACTGACAACACGAATCTTGACATGGAGTAGCTCATGAAGCGGCAAATGGCTGGCAATCACTTAGCTGGAAACAAAGAGACAGAATTCCCAACTCAGAATAGTGGCAAACAGCCGGACCTCCTTAGCAGGAAACGAGACTACAGAAACCAAATAATGACAGTCCATTTGTATCTAGAAACATAGAAACATAGAAAATAGGTGCAGGAGTAGGCTATTCGGCCCTTCGAGCCTGCACCGCCATTCATTATGATCATGGCTGATCATCCAACTCAGAACCCCGCCCCAGCCTTCCCTCCATACCCCCTGATCCCCGTAGCCACAAGGGCCATATCTAACTCCCTCTTAAATATAGCCAATGTACTGGCCTCAACTGCTTCCTGTGGCAGAGAATTCCACAGATTCACCACTCTCTGAGTGAAGAAGTTTTTCCTAATCTCAGTCCTAAAAGGCTTCCCCTTTATCCTCAAACTGTGACCCCTTGTTCTGGACTTCCCCAACATCGGGAACAATCTTCCTGCATCTAGCCTGTCCAATCCCTTTAGGATTTTATACGTTTCAATCAGATCCCCCCTCAATCTTCTAAATTCCAACGAGTACAAGCCCAGTTCATCCAGTCTTTCTTCATATGAAAGTCCTGTCATCCCAGGAATCAATCTGGTGAACCTTCTTTGTACTCCCTCTATGGCAAGGATGTCTTTCCTCAGATTAGGGGACCAAAACTGCACACAATACTCCAGATGTGGTCTCACCAAGGCCTTGTACAACTGCAGTAGTACCTCCCTGCTCCTGTACTCAAATCCTCTCGCTATAAATGCCAGCATCTAGACACGGAGAGGCTCATGAAGACGGTCCCTTATTCTTGGCGGCTCGGAAGACAGTCTCTTATTCTTGGCGGCTCGGAAGACTGTCCCTTATTCTTGGTGGCTTAGAAGACGATCCCTTATTCTTGGCGGCTTGGAGTGGTGAAAATCAGCCAGCAAATTTCAGCCAAATGCGAAAATGACGGAATTTGCATCTTAACTCGGAGTAGTGGCAAAACGGCTGGCAGCTCAGCTGGACATGAAAATGACTGAACTCACTATGCAGCCACAGGCACCGAAGCAACTTAGAGTCCGCGATTCTCGGTGGCTCCGGGATGAGCATAGCCGCTCTGGCTACGGTGACAAACCAGCCGCGAGTAGATGTAAACCAGAGTTTTATGCTGCCTGTTCAAATGAGGATCAAGTGCCCTAATCAAGGAGCCCAGTGGAACACAGAGAAAAGGAAATTAAAGGTAAATGAGTAATCAACTGACCGGACCATGACAAAACTAATCATATGCTGGCTTTATTAAGCAACTTTATAGTTACACTTTGGTTGAGCTAGTTTTATTTATGCAATAATTTTGCACACAATTTTTGGTGCTTTCCATCACTAAATATTTCTACAACATAAAAATATTATTTCTTTTATTTTTTAGGATGTGTATGTAGCTGTGCAGGTCAACTTGTCAAGTATTGTTGGAGCTGAACATTAACAAGCAAAAAGAGAGTATTCAAACAAACTCTTGACTTGTGCCTTATACACTGCAGAAGTGTTTTATGGTTGCCAGGAGTGTCACGTGTCACAGACCACCCAGCCTATAACCAATCCTTCAGCTGGCATGGTATCTGGTCTGTAGCTTCAATTTCTATCAAGTCATTTCTTGATATCACATGAAATTAATCCAATTGACTGACGCTTGCCTTCTTTGATGATGGAAACCTAAGGACAAGATCATGCTGGACCATCAACTTGGAACTTCTCGCTGAACATAGTTGCAATCGCACAAGAGGCTCTGCCAACATTTTGCACAGGATGTTTGTGAAGCCTCCACTTCCTGTGAACTGTTTAATTGTTCAAAATGAAACATGGCAGGAACACAAAGCTTTGACTTGATCCTTAAAAATCACACAGAACCGATGCTCCATTTTGTTTGTCCCAATGCATGAAATTATGGCTATATCTGAAGCTGAGACCACTTCTTCCAAGTTCAGGCTCAAGAAATTGAGCATCGGATCAATTAGTTCTATGCCCATTATTGAGTTGGAAGTGAAAACCCATCAGGGGTCAGAGTTCCAAAGGAAATGACCAGAGTTCTTGATTGTGAAGTGTGGTGAATGGAAAACCTTGGCATTATTCATTAGAGATAAACTGAATTGCTGAGGCACTCTTAATTAGGGGCCACAAGGGGAAGAAATGGAATTATTCACTGGGGATCTACAGGAGGTAAGGTTTGAGAGTCTTAATAGGAACTTGTGAGGATAAGGACCAATATCATTAGTTATTGTTCAGCAGGGAAGGCTTAGATACAAATATCAATGCAGTGCAGAGGTGAGAGTAAGGAGGTAGTTAAGCACTTATCATGTGGACTTCTGAGACCAATTACATGTTGGACTGGAATGGCTAATTGTCCCAAAAATACTAAATAAATGGAATCCCCGTGGCAACATGGCTCAAGTTTCTTTGCAATTCTCCAAAAGAAGAACTGCAGCAAATGGTACTATTACATGCTGCCAGATGGGGCAAATGTGGTGGAATCACAGAATGACTTCTGACAAAAATTTGCTCAGAGTGACTCAAAATGTCCTGCTAATTGTTACTTGTATTTTGTTCCAGAATGAATGCAGAGTTTTCATCTGCAACAGACTGATAAAAATGGTGGCCAAGATGATTTATTTCTTCATGATTTATACTAGGTTTCTATGTGATCCTGTGTATGGACTTGAGGACTTCAGTACCATGTTAAATGCTCCGTCTTCACTTTAAGTTAGTAGCCTGAGATTTCCAGGAATCAGTGGGCATGTTGCATTTTATCAATGAGTGTCTGAGCACATTCTTCAATTGCATCCCCTCTTAATCTAACAGGGCTCAGAATACAAAGCTTGTTTTGGGAGTTTGGTGTTGGGCTTGCAGACATGACCTGGCCTATGGAACCAACTAAGAGTAACGAGGATCTTAATGCTGGAGATGTTGGTCTGAGAAAGGAAATTAACACTGGTTCTCCTATCCTTACAGTGAAATTGAAGTACTCTGCAGAGACAGCAATGGCAATGGCTTTCCCTTTCCTCAAAGTGCCTATTTTAGTCAGTTCAGGATTCTATAAGTGTAGAAAGCAGGGATCTTTGCCAGATTTGAGATATTTTATTTATTTATTTAGAGATGCAGTGCAGAACGGGCCCTTCTGGCCCAACAAGCCACACCAAACAGCAACCCACCACTTAACCCTAGCCTAATCACAGGATTGCAATGACCAATTAACCTACTAACCAGTATATCTTTAGATTGTGGGAGGGAACTGGAACACCTGGAAGAAACCCACATGGTCACATGAAGAACATACAAACTCCTCACGGAGAACATCAAAATTGAACTCCAAACTCCAACACCCCAAACTGTACTAGCATTGCGCTAACTGCACACAACCATGGCACCCCAATGATGTTGATCATTAACTACAATTTTTCTCAATCAATCAAAAATTGTGCTGGAATACTAAAGGCAAAATAGGGCTATGGTGTGATTAAACCTACAGTATTATTGAGGAAGGTTTATTTACAAAACATTTTAATTGGTTTCCCTTTCCACAAATGCTGACTGATGGGCTGAATCCTTTCAGTATTCTCTTTGGTAATGATATTATGATAATTCCCTAACAACATATACGGGACAGATAAAGTGCAACAGAGGTTGGGCAAATTGATTTATGGGATGGTGTGGGATGAGAGCTGACATATAGAAACTTACAAAAAAATTACAAGGTCCTTTTGGGTAAATGCAGGGATGATGATAAGAGGCATAGATCGAGTGAACAGCCAACAATTTATTCCCAGGGTGGAAATGGCTAAGCTGAGGGGCATAATTTTAATGTGATTAGAGGAAAGTGTAGGGGGATGTAAAAGGTAAGATTTTTACAGAGATAGTGTGAATGCATGGAATTCACTGCCAGGGGTGGTGGTAGAGGCAAATACATTAGGGACATTTAAGAAACTCTTAGATAGATACATGGATGAAAGAAAAATGGAAGGAAGTGTTAGATAGATCCTAGAATAGATTAAACGGTTGGCAGAATATCATGGCCAAAGAGTCTGTACATTGCTGTAATGTTTTTTCTTTACCTGGGTTGGAATGTTCAGAATGCAGGGTCATAGTATTAGTAAGAAATCCACCATTTAGGACAGAATTAAAAGACTAAGTAGCGAATCTCAGTTGTCTTCTACTCAAGACAGCAGTAGAGTTCATTTCACTAAGTAAGTAAACCATGGAAAAGAAATTAGTAAAGTGTTTCTGAGGTAAAAGCTCAGCCATGATCTTATTAAATGAAGCAACAAGGGTAAAGGGCCAAATGGCCCATTCCAACTTCTATATTTTAATATGGAAGCTGAGGTGAGATTGAACTCGACATGAGGTCAACATTTGACCCAGTGTGATATCAAGTAGTCAAGGTAAGATTGAAGTCAAGGGCCACAAACATTAGATTTACACCCTGCACAAGGTATGGTTCATAATCAATCAGCTCTGTTATATCACTTCACTCAGAACAGCATTCGGCCCATCAGTGAGTTGTTCGTTGGCAGAGAAACTGAAGGAGCTGGGCTTGGTCTGGATCATGCTGCTGTCTGTGTAAGGGAGACGATGCAGTAGTCGGTGCGCAAAGGCGGAGTGCAGTCTAACAACAAGTGATCATCTTAGTTGCTTTTCTTGTGATCACAAGACCCTGTTGGACATTGTTAATGTGGAATGCTGTAAGTTTGATTCACTGATTTACTGGCAGATGGTGGGGAACCTCGGTTGAAGCGAAGTTTAGACCTCAAGCTGCGGTGTTGTCTGTTTACAGCTGCCCAGGAAAGAGGTGTTGGAGTCAGTGCACTCCTCCAGAATGCCAGGAGCGGTGTGGCGTGATGTCTAAGCTGCAGTTGGTGCTGCCACCTCATTGTTCACTTGACAGAAGACAAGATGTATTGTGCTCGACTGCACACTGCTGCAACATTCAGAGATTCCTGGACTATATATTTTTTGTGTAACTATATTTTACTGATATCTTGTATGTGTTTGCTGATTTATATGTGCTATATATGCCTTGTACAGTGTATGGCTGTCGGTACTGAGTTTTGCACCTTGGCCCCAGAGTAATACTGTTTCATTTGGCTGTATTCACGAATGGTTGAATGACAATTAAACGATCTTAAATCACCCCAATCTACTTCAACAATGACCTTTCTTCCATCTCATGGTCAAAAGTGGGGATGTTCTCTGATGATTGCACAGTATGTAATGCAATTTGCAGCACTTTACGAAAAGGAGTTGCATGCTGCAAGAAAATACGATGAAGGGTCTTGGCTGAGAGGAATAAGTTATGTTTATTCCTCTCTACTGATGCCGCCTGAACTGCTGAGTTTCTCAAGCATTTTGTGTGTGTTGCATGCTGCAAGACACCATAAAACTCATACACAAGAAAATGTAATCAATATTCATGCCAGACAAATGCCAGGCAATGACCATCTCCAACAAGAAAGATTCCACTAATCTATCCATTGAGCACCAATCAATCTATTGGGAACAACTTCCAGAAATGGTGCCTAATGAAGAATACATCCACCGTTAAGGACCTTCACCATCCGGGGCATTCCCACTTCTCATTAATACCAACAGGGAGGAGGTTCAGGAGCCTGGTGGACAATATTCAATGTTTTATGAACAGCTTCTTCTCTGCCACCATCAGAATTCTGAACAGTCTATGAACCCGTGAACAATAGTTCACTATTCCCATTTTGCACTTATTTTTAATTGGAACTTGTAGTAATTTTTTATATTTTGCACTGTACTATTGCCACAAAACAACAAATTTCACAATGTATGTCAGTGATAATAAAATTGACTCTGATTCTGTCTTTGATATTAAAGGCATTACCAAAGCCAAGAAACACCATTGCAAAGGAAGTTCAAATGCCAGTCAGGACTTGCTGCACCATTGTTGAGTCTACAAGTGTTGAGTGGAGCTGGCCGTTACCTGCATGCTGGAAAGAATTAGCTCCAGATTTTACATACAGTCATATGCAATGTTGGAGCTAAACTCCTGCATACATGTCATTCATTAGTGAAGAGAACAAAGCATATATTTTCTTCCATTAACTTCTTGAATCTTTGCATAATGTTTCTACATGAATATCCAGCACGAACAATTTCTTTTCAGTGTTTGATTCTGATGCAAATTTCTATTATCCAAAATAGTTCAAAAGGTAAGACCTACATATTTCAGAATTTGCTGCATAATACTGTTAATTTTGTTTAGCTAAATTCAATAGTAGAAATAATTAATACATCTGTGGTTAACGAGCAATAAATATTGCTCAGGTAGTAATCTGCACCTTTCAACTGAGCACTAAGATGACATCCTGTTTACAATATTTGTGGATTTTATTTTTAATACTACAATTACTCTCAGCTGCAAATGGACAATATGTCACTTCTAAAATTGCAAAATGTACGAGACTGCATAATGATATATGATTTTTACCACACCTTTAAAGATTCAAAGTGACTAATGATATAAACAGTGCCACAATTTTTGTTGATCTTGCCACACTGCAGGGCTATTGACATCGTTCACTGACAAACAACTGTTTTAAAATCAGGCATGTGTTATGAATATTGGGATCTTTAGTTCAGTATATTATTACTGCAGTATTACCTATAAACATTCTGTCACGATATTTTCAGTCTCAAAAACTAAATAGCAAATTGAATTCTGCTTGACAGATCACCCCTAGATAATTTACTGCTGCATCCAGGATGATCACTTTAAAGTGTTTTTGATGCTTGAAACTTGGATTACATTTCAGCAATATACTTTACTTTGACAAAATAAGTTATGTGAAATTACTTGTGAACTCCACCAATTAATCCTAAATTGTTTTTTATAAAATTTAAATGTTTCTTTACAATACATTCAAAAGAATGTTTGGCAGCTCAAAGTGTCAAATGATCATAACTACAATTTTCTAAGAGACTTACTTCATAGTGATTCTTGTATATAGCTTCCAGTTCCTTAAATTCTGTTTCAGTTTTTACAACAGCCTCCTCAACTTGTGCAACCTTATTTAAGGCTTTTTTCTTCTTCATTTTAGTGTTTTCCTTAAACTGAGTTAGTTCTGCAGCATCCCGTTTAACTTCGGCCTGTATTTAGAAAACAAGATCATGTAGTTGTTATATTTAGAGCTGAATAAGTATCTTTTTTAAAGAAGATCCCTAGTTATTAATAGGGTATCAGAACTGACCTCAACAGTACATCAGGAAAAAAACTACTAACATAATTTAATAGTTCCAGCAACTATTTAATGATATTGGAATTTAATAAAAATGCGTAACTCTGGGAAGCAGACTTAAGCTGATTTTAACTTAACTACAGTCCAGACTAAAACTCTTTAAAAGAAAAATCAGACAGTTATTTTTTTTTAATATCTGTAGGGATAGGGAACATATAAACTACAGATTTTTGTTAATCTTATACAGAAAATGATGCAGCACCTGCAAGCAAGACTATATTCCAACACGGCATCACACTCATTATGAAGCAAATTGAGACTGGTAACTGGAATGAAGTAAAGTAACTCATTTATGGACTATCTGATCATTCAATGATTTTGTATTCATTGCACCTCAATGCAGGTTTTTATTTTTGCAGCCATGCGAGATATCTGATTTTGGTGCGGTCAACCATAATATCACTCTGTCTACCCAAAACTGAAATAGTGCAAATAGAACAAAATTCTGAACCCTAAATCCATGCACCTGCCTCTTATAAGTGATAGGAGTACACCACCACAAAATACACAACCACATGCTTCAGGAGACACTTCTGCCCCATTTGTAGAAGAGTCTATAATTCCCAGATTAGCTTCATTATGCATAATAACAGCAGGAAATTAAGTCATCTTTGAACTCAAGCAACTAATTAAAAAGAAAACTAGATACCTCAGCTGCTTACCTGAAGTTTTGTTCGCCGCATCATTTCATCTCTGATCTTTTTCTTCACCTTTATTATCTGATTCTACATGATAAACAAAGCAGAATAAAATTGGGATCGTAAACTCACTCTAATTGAAAAGAATTCCAGTACCTGCATACTAATATTTTTGCAGTTACTGCACACTATTTTTTGGAGCTGAATACCAAAACATAATGCATTAATACTGTGTGCATGTGCCTAGTTGTGTTGTGGATTATCACTTTAATGAAGATGCCTGTCTGATACACAAAGTTCAGCTGATGATAATTCATAAAAAATAAGAATAGCTCAATGGTTCCAAAATTATGTGGCTGACTCATTTAAAGTTAACGAGCACTAGTTAAAGCAAAAGTCAGCATTCTGATGAAGGGTATCAATCCGAAACATCAAAAATTCTTCTCCCCTCCTTGGATGCTGCATGCCCTGCTGTGTTCCTCCAACAGATTGTCTGTTACACGAGTAAAAGCAAGTCTGCACAAGAGGTTTTGTATTGTAGCCTACGAAAAAGTCATTACAAGTTTAAGTTCATTGTCATTCAACTGTATGCATATGTACACGACAAAGATGTATACAGTTAAATGAAACAACATCCCTCTAGGATCAAGCTGCCTCAATCAAGGAATCACAGTACATCTATCACATACAGCACATACATATTAACTATACATATACAAGTTGACATAAAGTGCATCACTGTACAACATATAGTTAAATATACCATTGGCACTGTCATAATAATGTGTACTGGGAGATAGCAGGGCGTTCAAAAGTCTCACAGCCAGGAGGAAGAAACTGTTACCCACTCTAACAGTTCTTATTCTTATATATGGTACCTTCATCTTGACAGTAGGAGGTCAAAGAAATTATGGGACAGATGGGAGGGGCACTTGACAATGTAGAGGGCTCTACAAATGCAGTACTTATTGGTATATATCCTGGATGGGTGGATGTTGCGGAAAGAGACCCCGATGATTCTCTCAGCAGTGTTCACAGTCTGTTGCAGGGTCTTGTAGTCAGATGCCTTGTAATTCACATACCAGATGGCAATATAACTGGTCAGGACCCTCTCAAAGGTGTTCCAGTAGAATGAGAGTAGAATAGGAGTAGGAAGTCTTGCTCACCTCAGTGTCCTCAGGAAGTGGAGGCACTGCTGTGCTTTCTAGACTAAAAAGGAGGTGTCGAGGTCTTAGTGGAAGAAGTGGAAAGCAGGTGAAAATGTTTTATGTTTACAGAAGAAATGTCTTAGTGCAGTGGAATCAGAAAGTAATGGAAACCAATATGAAAAGCTAAGGATATGGAGACTAAACATTACAAGTTCAATGAAGTCACATATAAGGCCCCGTCCTGACTTCTCCTATCATTTTGGATCTCCCCCTCCCCCTCCCACTTTCAAATCTCTTACTAGCTCTTCCTTCAGTTAGTCCTGACGAAGGGCCTCGGCCTGAAACGTCGACTGCACCTCTTCCTAGAGATGCTGCCTGGCCTGCTGCATTCACCGGCAACTTTGATGCGTGTTCCTTGAATTTCCAGCATCTGCAGAATTCCTTGTGTGTACGTTTTATATTTTCTTTTTTTGGAACACTCTGCCATGGTGTGCTCTCTCTCTCTCTCTCTCTCTCTCTCTCTCATGGTCACTCTCGCGCTCTCTCTTGCTTTCTCTCTCTCGCTCTCTCTCTTTCTCTCTCACTCACTCACTCTCAAAAAAATTGATTTCCGTGATATTGTATATAATTTGCAGGCATCAGGGAGCCACTATTAATATGCGGGAGACTCCCGGAACTTCCAGGAGAGGTGGGATGTCTGCCTTCAGACAAATAGCAAATTCCAAGCCAGACATACAAACAGCAGCTTATACACATTTCACCACTTAATCAATACAACCAAATAACCAAAATATTTATTTAGAGTACAGTGCAAAAGCCTTAAGCAACCTAGATTTTTATATACATTTTGTTTTTGATATTTATTTTTTGTCTTCTGCATTTGTGTGTCAGTAGAAAAGAGCAAATTTTAGATTTCCAAACAATCATTTTCCAAAAAAATTAAGTGCTTGAGAGAATTTTTGTGTTTCATTAAAGACAGTAAGATATTAAGTAATAGAATAGAAACCTGATCGCTCTGCGGGCATATAGCCAAGTGCATGATTAAACAAAGACAGCAAACAGGTGCTAATGGTCAATGACCTAATGAGTTGAATGAACTAAACTGATTAACTGAAACGAAAATGTATGTAGAAAGAATCAGACTGAAAGATGAGTGCTTGGCAGCTGTGATAGATTACCTTCAAATCTTCAATTCTTACACCATGGCAAGAGTAAGTATAGCAACAAAGATCAAGGTGGTCATCTTGCAACGCAAGGCCTCTCCCAAGCAGAAACTTTGCAGCAGACAGGAGTTGTACAAGCTCTTCTGAAGAAGCACAAAGAAACAGGCAAGGTTGAAGACTAGAAGTGCAGTGCCCGGCCTTGACAAAAGACGAAAGATACATCAAGCTGATGTCCCTTCCAAATCAGACGGAGTCCAGCTCTGAATTCACAGAAACCACTGGAACCTAAGTACACCCCTCTACAATCTGGGGAAGTCTTGTCAGAGGTGGTCTTCATGGAAGAGTTGCTGCCAGAAGTCATTCCTCTAAATGGAAACTAAGCCAAGAGACACACCTATGCACAAAAACACAAGGACTGGGTGCTGAACAATGGCAGCAAGTGTTCTGAACCAACAAGCTAAATCATGACATTTTTGGTTCAACCGTAGAAGAGCGACAGAGCACTACATGGATGAGTGTCTGCAGCTAACAGTGAAGCACGACAGAGGTTCCCTGCAGGTTTGGGGCTGTAATTCTGCACATGGAGTTGGTGATCTGATCAGAATTAATGGAATCCTCAATGCTGAGAAGTACAAGCAAATTCTCGTCCATCACGCAATAACATCAGGGAGACACCTGATCGGTCCCAACTTCATTCTGCTGCAGCACAATGATGGCCAAAGTTGTAAAAAAAAACTATCTTTAGTGAAAAGAAGAATAAGGAGTTCTGTAATAGATGGTGTGGCCTCCACAGAGCTCTGATCTCAACATCATTGAGGCTGTCTGGGATTACCAGGAGACACTAAAGCAAGCACTAAATATAGATTTGATTTGGTTTTTTACTATTTACTACTATCACAATTTTTTTGATATTTAGAAACTTTTCATTTCATTGTTTTTGAAAGCATCTTCCCTTTCCGAAATTTTTTTATATATGCCAATACTTTTGCACAGTACGGTATACATTTTTTCCCATTTTTGTAGAACACAGAAACAGTAGTCATTGCTAAATGACATGGGGCAGACACAGCTACAGCTCAGGAGTGAGTTTTATTTGAGCCAATAAAAAGAGGGGAGGTGTAAGCAGAGTGGCCATTGTTGAAGTGGGCCGGTATAACAGTGGGAGGCTTTGGCTCAATAGGCTTCAACAAGAACAGGCTTGGGCAAGCACAAGCGAAGGTTCTAAGTAAGGTTATAGCAATTTTTTTTTTCTCTCTCATTGTCTATTAGCACATGACTAGTGCGCTGAGAATGGGTCCAGAATTAGCAAAGTGCTTTGAGCAGCTCGTAATGGATCGTATTAAATCTCACCTTCCAGCTATATTGGACCCTTTCCAGTTTGTCTACCGCTCAAACCGGTCCACTGATAATGCCATAGCCCTCCACTCTGACCTGTCTGACCAAGGGAATGAAGACTCATACACCAGGATGCTGCTCATTGACTTGACTTTAGCTTGCTGTTTAACAGTCATCCCTCAGAGGCTAGTGGGTAAACTGTCCACATTGGGAGCCAATACCCATCTCTGTGACGGAATCTTCCATTTCTTGATGGAAAAACCCCAGTCAATCTGAATTGACAGCA
This sequence comes from Mobula birostris, assembly GCF_030028105.1. Classification (NCBI taxonomy): domain Eukaryota; kingdom Metazoa; phylum Chordata; class Chondrichthyes; order Myliobatiformes; family Myliobatidae; genus Mobula; species Mobula birostris. The sequence goes on along the minus strand of NC_092370.1, from coordinate 54,812,142 downwards.
ACATTTCAAGCTCCATCACGCTGAGCACTGATGCCCCCCAGGGCTGTGTGCTCAGTCCACTGTGGTTCACACTGCTGACTCACAACTGCACTGTCAGATTCAGTTGAAACCACATCATCAAGTTCATTGATTATATTACAGTGGTTGACCCCATCAGCACAAAATGATGAGTCAGAATACAGAGAGGAGGTAAAATACCTTGTCAGATGATGTGAGAACAATAACCTGAGTCCCAAAGTGGACAACACAAAAAAGAAAGGCACAAGTTGGTCATTCTTCATTGCACATTAATGGTTCTGCCATGAAGAAAGTGAAGAGCACATAACAGACTATCTAACCTAGATCCACAACAGCTGGACACGAGGAAATCTGCAGATGCTGGACATTGAAGCAATACACACAAAAAATGCTGGTGAACGCAGCAGGCCAGGCAGCATCTATAAGAAGAGGTACAGTCGACGTTTCGGGCCAGGATCCTTCATCAGGCAGCATCCTATAGATGCTGCCTGGCCTGCTGCGTTCACCAGCATTTTTTGTGTGTGTTGCTCCACAACACCTCCTCATTAGTCAAGAAGGCACAGCAGTGACTACACTTTAAGGAGACTGAGGCATACAAGGCTTCCCGGCCCCTTCTAACAACTTTCTACAGGAGCATCATTGAGAGTGTTCTGTCTAGTTGCATCATTGTATGTACAGAAGCTGCAAGGCCAAAAGACCGTACAGAGGAGAGAAAAATCCGCCGAGAGGATCTTCGGGGTCTCCCTCACCCATTTGTGACAATTACCGGAAGCAATGCAGATGAAGGGCCCAAAGTATTGTTGAGGAACACTACCACCCATCCCACAACCTCTTTGATCCATTAACATCAGGAAGAGGAATGGAAGCATCAGGACTAGGACTGCCAAACTGGGTAACAGCTTCTTAGGCTGTGAGACTAATGAATACTCTGTCAGCACTGAGGTCTCGTCATTGGGACAGTGAGCTGTTTACTGATCACCCATGCATTATGAATTTTGTTTTATTCACCTGTCTATAGCATAATATTCTGTGATATATGTTGCGTGGGTGCACAACATTCTGGAGGAATGTTGTTTTGTTTGGTTGTGTATATGTACAGTCAGATAACAATAAAGTTGACCTTGAACTTGAACTGGTATATTCTTTGTGTGAGATGTAGGAACTGTAAGAGACTCCAGTCTCCCTGATAATTACATCTGTATGAAATACACCAAGCTATAGTTCCGTAGAAACATGCTAGGAATTGGAGCTGCAGCCCAGTGGCCTTTGGCTCATATGGGAGAATAAGGAGGTGATAGATAGGAGGCACAGGGAGGTAGTTATCCCTAAGTTACAGGAGGCAGGTATCAGGAGAAGGAAAGGGAATAGGCAACCAGTGCAGAGTACCCCTGTGGCCATTCCCATCAATAATAAGTGTACCACTTTGAATACTGTTGGGGGAAGGGGTAGCCTACCCAGGGGAGCCGAAGCAACTGAGTCTCTGGCTCAGAAGGGCAGGGGAGAGAAGAGAAGTGCAGTAGTGATAGGGGATTCCATAGTTAGTGGAGCAGACAGGAGATTCTGTGGTCATGAACGAGACACTCAGATGGTATATTGCATCCCACATCCCAGGTCCCAGGGTTCGCGATGTCTCAGATCAGATCCATAGCATTCTGAAGGGGGAGGGTGAGCAGCAAGAAGTTGTAGCTCATATTAATACCAACAACATAGGTAAGAAAAGGGAGGATGTCTGAAGAGAGAATATAGAGAGTTAGGGAGAAAGCTGAAAAGCATGACTCCCATGACAGTATTCATAGGATTGCTGCCTGTGCCACATGTCAGTGAGGATAACAATAGGATGAAATGCCAGATGAATGAATGGCCGAGAAATTGGTGCAGGGAGCAAGGTTCCAGATTTTTGGACCTCTACAAAAAGAACAGATTACACCTGAACTGGAGGGGCATCAATGCTCTGAGGGACAGATTTCCTAGATCTGTTGGGGAACGATTAAACTAATTTGTCAGGAGGATAGGAACTGAAGTGATAGAACTGAGGATGAAGCAGTTGGAATACAAGTAGATGCAGTGCGTAGTGAGACTGTGAAGAATGATAGGCATGATGATAGGGCAAAAATGCAGTCAGAGTGATGAGTTGAAGTGTAACATAGGGACAAAAATCAAAAAAAGTGATCAAGAGTGATTTCACGTCATATGCCGGTGATAATAAACCTGATTCTGATTTTGAAACCGAAAAGAGGACTAAAGGTGTTATATTTGAATGAACACAGTATACAGAATAAGGTAGACCATCTTGTGGCGCAGTTAGATTGGCAGGCATGATCTTGTGGGCAACATTGAGTCATGGCTGCTAGAAGGTTACAGTTGGGAGCTTAACATCCAAAACTACACACTGTATCAAAAGGACAGGCAAGTAGGCAGAAAAGGTGGGTAGATCGGTTGGTAAAAAATCAAATCAAATCGTTCCAAAGAGTTGACATACAGGATTGAAAGATGTAGAACCCTTGTGTGTAGAATTAAGTAACTGCAAGGATAAGAAACGCCTTATGGGAGTTATATACAGGCCTCTGAACAGCAGTCAAGACGTACAGTACAAATTACAATGGGAGATCGAAAAGGCATGTAAAAAGGGCAATGTAATGATAGTCATGGAGGAATTCAATATACAGGTGGATTGGGAAAATCAGGTTGGCGCTGGAACTTGCAGAATGCCTATGAGATGGCTTTTTTGAAAGTAGCTTATGGTTAAACCCAATAGGGGAAAGGCAATTCTCAATTAGGTGTGGCGTAATGAACCAGATTTGATTAGGGTGTTTAAGGTAAAGAAACCCATGTGAGGCAGCGATCATAACATGGTAGAATTCACCTCGCAGTTTGAGAGGGAGAAGAAAAAAGTCAATGTCTTATAATGGAGTAAAGGGAATTACAGAAGCCTGAGAGAGGAGCAGGCGAAAGTAGATTGGAAGGGGACACTAGCAAAAAAGAGAGCAGAACAGCAATTTGGAAGGTGCAGAGTAGATACATAACAAAGATGAAGTATTCTAGAGGAAGGATGAGTCAACCATAGCTGACAAGCTAAGTCAAAGACAGCATAAATGCAAAAGAGAGGGCATATAATATAGCAAAACTTAGTGAAAATTAGAGAAACAGAAGACAACTAGAACATCAGACAGAGAGAAACGATGAAATATGAAAGTAAGCTAGCCAGTAATATAAAAGAGGATATCAAAAGCTTTGGCAGATATATAAAGAATAAAAGAGAGGTGAGAGTGGATATCAGACCACTGAAAAATTATGTTGGAAAGGTGGTAATAGGGGACAAGGAAAGGGTGGAAGACTTAATGAATACAAATCTTTTGTCAGTCTTCACTGCAGAACACTATACCAGCATGCCAGAAGTTCGAGAGAGTCAGGGGACCGAAGTGAGTGTCGTTGCTTTACTACAGAGAAGGTGCTTGGGAACCTGAAAGGTCTGAAGGTAGATAAGTCACCAGGACCAGATGACTATACTCCAGTTCTGAAACAGGTAGCTGAAGAGATTGTAGGGGTATTAGTAATGATTTTTCAAGAATCATTAGATTCTGCAATAGTTCCAGAGGACTGGAAAATTACAAATGTCACTCCACACTTTAAGAAAGGAGGGAGGCAGAAGAAAGGAAATTATAGGCTAGTGGTAGAAAAGATGATGGAAAACATCAATAAGGTTGAGAGGAGTTAGAGGAACGGGATAAAATAGGCCAAAGTCAACATGGTTTCCTTAAGGGAAAATCTTGTCTGACAAATCTGTTAGGATTCTTTGAAGAAATAATATGCAGGATAGACAAAGGAGAGTCAGTGAATGTTGTTTATTTGGATTTTCAGAAGGCCTTTGACAAGGTGCCACACATGAAGCTGATTAACAAGAACCCATGGCATTACAGGAAATATACTAGCGTTGGGTGACTGGCTGGAGGCAAAGACTGGGAATAAAGGGAACATTTCTGGATGGCTCCCAGTGGTGTTCCACAGGGTTGGTGTTGGGACTGCTTCTTTTCACGTTATATGCCATGATTTGGATGATGCAATTGATGGCTTTGTGGCCAAGTTTGCAGCTGATAGAAAGATAAGTGGTGTTGAGGAAGCAGGGAGTCTGCAGAAGGACTTAGATAAATGGGGAGAATGGGCAAAGGAGTGACAGGTGGAATATAGTGTAGTAAATTTTATGATCATGCACTTTATTAGAAGGAATAAAAGGCTTAGCCTATTCTTAAAAGGAGAAAAAAAATCACTAATCAGAGGTGCAAAGGGACCTGGGAGTTCTCTTGCAGGGTTCCCTAAATCGCCTCCCTCTAGTGCTCCTTCCCCCTTTTGCTTTCTTCCATGGTCATCTGTGTCTTTCACCAATCAACTCCCAGCACTTTACTTCATTCCTCCCCCTCTAGGTTTCACCTATCACCTGGTGGTTCTCTCTCCCCTCCTACAATCTTTTAAATCTACTCCTCAGCTTTTTTTTCCAGTCCTGCCAAAAGGTTTCAGCCCAAAACGTTGACTGTTATTTTTTTCCATAGATGCTGCCTGGCCTGCTGAGTTCCTCCAACATTTTGTGTGGGCTGCCCATACCACTGACTACAGATTATCAAATGAGAACTCATTAGCCCTCATTTAACGAGTGTAGAAGGGCATTTTTGGAGAAGCAACAGATGCACTAAAATGACATATCTAGATGGTGAAGCAGATACACAATAGTAGCTACCTGAAAAACAACAAGAATAGGAAGCCATAGACAAACATGACCAGCTGTACAACCAATGGATTATATCAAAGCTCTACGGTCTTACTACATGTGGTCCTGAGTAGTTAAATAGCTGAGATGTGGAAACTACAGGAACTTCAACAATGGTAGAGTCTAGCATGCAAGACTTAACAGAAAAGGTGGAAGCATTCACAACATTTTCAGGCAGATCTTCTGAGATGATTCATCTTAACGTCTCCTTGAAATACACAATACAACAGGGACCAGTATTTAGTTGATTGGTTTCACCCCTCATGATATTAAAAAAAAATCTGAGATCTAATGAAGTAACAAAGGCTCTGGGATCATACAACATCTCAAGTGTGGTACTGAAGACATGTGCTCCAAAAACAAGCATGCCTCTAGTCAAGCTGATATATTGCAGTGATGACACTTCTACCCAATAATGTGGAAAATTGGCCTATTCACAAAAAGCAAGATAAATCAAATGCAGCTAATAAATGCCAAGTGTATTTTCAATCATCTGCAAAGAGTAAAATGTTTCCTACAGTACTATAAAGTTCCAGATCTCATTACAATCTTAGTCCAAATACGATCAAAGAACTGAATGCCACAGGTGAGATGAGAATGCTGCTCATGCCACATTTGACTGAGTGTGGCATCACAGAATCAGGGTAAAGTTGAAGTTTACAAGTATTAAGGGGAAATCAAGACAATTTTGGTATTGCAGGTCAATCAACCTAGCCTCAGGATATTGCTGCGGGTACTTCTTGGGACAATGTCCTGAGCCCAATCATCTTCATAAGTCATATTCTGTCCTTCACACCAAAGTAAGGATGTTTGCAGATAATTCCAAAATATTCAATTGCATTACAATTCTCTAGCAAATAAAACAGTCGAGTACTACATGCAAGATGTGAGGAATGAGCTAGTTGAAGAGCGTCATGTAACAACAGTGCCTTATGCCAATGCCAAAGACTACCTGAAGAATCTAACTGCCTACCTGCCCCACCCAATTCAATACTATTACCATCAACAGATACCACCCATCAATATCCTGCGAAGATTCATTCACCGAAGATATACAATCATGTCAATAGACAATAGACAATAGAGGTGCAGGAGTAGGCCATTCGGCCCTTCAAGCCAGCACCGCCATTCACTGTGATCATGGCTGATCATCCACAATCAGTATCCAGTTCCTGCCTTATCCCCATATCCTTTCATTCTGCTATCTTTAAGAGCTCTATTCATCTCTTTCTTGAAAGCATCCAGAGACTTGGCCTCCACAGCCTTCTGGGGCAGAGCATTCCATATATCCACCACTCTCTGGGTGAAAAAGTTTTTCCTCAACTCTGTTCCAAATGGCCTACCCCTTATTCTTAAACTGTGGCCTCTGGTTCTGGACTCACCCATCAGCGGGAACATGCTTCCTGCCTCCAGCATGTCCAATCCCGTAATAATCCTGTATGTTTCAATAACATCCCCTCTCAGCCTTCTAAATTCCAGAGTATACAAGCCCAGTTGCTCCAATCTTTCGACATATGACAGTCCCACCATCCCGGGGATTAGCCTTGTGAACCTACGCTGCACTCCCTCAATAGCAAGAATGTCCTTCCTCAAATTTGGAGACCAAAACTGCACACAGTATTCCAGGTGTAGTCTCACCAGGGCCCTGTACAGCTGCAGAAGGACCTCTTTGCTCTTATACTCAATTCCCCTTGTTATGAAGGCCAGCATGCCATTAACTTTCTTCACTGCCTGCTGTACTTGCATGCTTGCTTTCAGTGACTGATGTACAAGAACACCTAGATCTCGTTGTGCTTCCCCTTTTCCTAACTTGACTCTATTTACATAATAATCTGCCTTCCTGTTCTTACCACCAAAGTGGATAACCTCACATTTATACACATTAAACTGCATCTGCCATGCATCTGCCCACTCATCCAGCCTGTCCAAGTCACCTTGCATTCTCATAACATCCTCCTCACATTTCACACTGCCACCCAGCTTTGTGTCATTGGCAAATTTGCTAATGTTACTTTTAATTCCCTCATCTAAATCATTAATATATATTGTAAACAGCTGCGGTCCCAGCACTGAACCCTGCCCCACTGGTCACCGCCTGCCATTCCGAAAGGGACCAGTTAATCGCTACTCTTCGTTTTCTGTCAGCCAGCCAATTTTCAATCCCATGTCAGTACTCTGCCCCCAATACCATGTGCCCTAATTTTGCCCACTAATCTCCTATGTGGGACTTTATGAAAGACTTTCTGAAAGTCCAGGTACACTACATCCACTGGCTCTCCCTTGTCCATTTTCATAGTTACATCCTCAAAAAATTCCAGAAGATTAGTCAAGCATGATTTCCACTTCGTAAATCTATGCTGACTCGGACCGATCCTGTTACTGCGATCCAGAAGTGTCATAATTCCATCTTTTATAATTGACTCCAGCATCTTTCCCACCATTGACGTCAGGCTAACCGGTCTATAATTCTCAATTTTCTCTCTTCCTCCCTTCTTGAAGAGAGGGACAACATTAGCCACCCTCCAATCCACAGGAACTGATCCTGAATCTACAGAACATTGGAAAATGATTACCAATGTGTCCACGATTTCTAAAGCCACCTCCTTAAGTACCCTAGGATGCAGACCATCAGGTCCCAGGGACTTATCAGCCTTCGACGAGAAGAGGCGGAGGACAAGCTAGCCCGCAGTTAGTTTTCACAATGTCTCCTGAGACGGTGATGTGTCTCTCATGTGAGATGTGGCAGTCTTGGGGGAACTCCCCTCTCCCGCAGAATCACATCTGCCAGAAGTGCATACGGCTGGGCGATCTGGAAGACTGCGTAAGGAATCTGGAGCAGCAGCTGGATGACCTTCGACTCATAAGGGAGAACAAGGCAGTCATAGATGAGAGCAACAGGGAGGTAGTCACACCTAGGCTGTCAGAAGCAGGTCGTTGGATGACAGTCAGAGGGCGGAAAGCGAAGGTGAGCAGACAGGTAGTGCAGACCACCCCTTAGCCATTCCCCTGAATAATAAGTTTACCGTCCTGGATACCATTGGTGGGGACGACCGACCAGGTGTGAGCCACAGTGGCAGGGTCTCTGAGTCTGAACCTGTGGTGCAGAAGGGTGGGATGGAGAAGAGGAGAGCTGTCGTCATTGGAGACTCTATAGTCAGGGGAGCAGACAGGAGATTTTGTGGACGTGAGAAGGACACCCGCATGGTTTGTTGCCTCCCGGGTGCCAGGGTCTGGGATGTCTCTGACCGGGTACACGACATCCTGGTACAAGAGGGAAAGCAACCAGAAGTCGTGATACATGTTGGGACCAACAACATAGGCAGGAAGAGGGATGAGGTCCTGAAGTGTGAGTTTTGGGAACTAGGCAGAAGGCTCAAGAACAGGACCTCAAGGGTGGCATTCTCAGGATTGCGGCCAGTGCTACCTGACAGTGATGGTAAGAATTGGAGGAGATGGCAGTTGAATGTGTGGCTGAGGAGTTGGTGCATGGAGAAGGGTTTTAGATTTTTAGATCATTGGAATCTCTTCTGGAGAAGGTGGGACCTGTACAGATTGGATGGGTTGCACCTGAACTCGAGGGGGAGCAATATCCTTGCAGGTAGGTTTGCTAGCATGGTTCGGGAGGGTTTAAACTAATTTGCGAGGGGGATGGGACCCAGAGCGATAGAGCAGTGAAAGAAGTGCATGGAGTAAAGCCAGATCTAACATACAGGGAGGCTTTGAGGAAAGAGAAGCAGAATAAACGGTGTAAAGACAGTAAGATAGAAGGGCTGAAATGTGTGTACCTCAATGCAAGAAGCATCAGGAACAAAGGTGGTGAACTGAGAGCTTGGATACATACATGGAATTATGATGTAGTGGCCATTACAGAGACTTGGCTGGCACCAGGGCAGGAATGGATTCTCAATATTCCTGGATTTCAGTGCTTTAAAAGGGATAGAGAGGGCGGAAAAGGGGGTGGAGGGGTGGCATTACTGGTCAGGGATACTATTACAGCTATAGAAAGGGTGGGTAATGTAGCAGGATCCTCTTTTGAGTCAATATGGGTGGAATCAGGAACAGGAAGGGAGCAGTTACTCTATTTGGGGTATTCTATAGGCCCCCTGGTAGCAGAAGAGATACAGAGGAGCAGATTGGGAGGCAGATTTTGGAAAGGTGCAAAAATAACAGGGTTGTTATCATGGGTGACTTTAACTTCCCTAATATTGATTGGCACCTGATTAGTTCCAAGGGTTTAGATGGGGCAGAGTTTGTTGTGTGTGTCCAGGACGGATTCCTGTCACGGTATGTGGACAGGCCGACCGGGGGAATGCCATACTAAATATAGTACTAGGTAATGAACCGGGTCAGGTCACAGATCTCTCAGTGGGTGAGCATCTGGGGGACAGTGACTATCACTCCCTGGCCTTTAGCATTATCATGGAAAAGGATTGAATCAGAGAGGACAGGAAAATTTTTAATTTGGGAAAGGCAAATTATGAGGCTATAAGGCTAGAACTTGCGGGTGTGAATTGGGATGATGTTTTTGCAAGGAAGTGTACTATGGACATGTGGTCGATGTTTAGAGATCTCTTGTGGGATGTTAGGGATAAATTTGTCCCGGTGAGGAAGATAAAGAATGGTAGGGTGAAGGAACCATTGGCGACAAGTGAGGTGGAAAATCTAGTCAGGTGGAAGAAGGCAGCATACATGAGGTTTAGGAAGCAAGGATCAGATGGGTCTATTGAGGAATATAGGGAAGCAAGAAAAGAGCTTAAGAAGGGGCTGAGAAGAGCAAGAAGGGGGCATGAGGAGGCCTTGGCGAGTAGGGTAAAGGAAAACCCCAAGGCATTCTTCAATTATGTGAAGAAAAAAAGGATGACAGGAGTGAAGGTAGGACCGATTAGAGATAAAGGTGGGAAGATATGCCTGTAGGCTGTGGAAGTGAGCGAGGCCCTCAATGAATACTTCTCTTCGGTATTCACCAATGAGAGGGAACTTGATGATGGTGAGGACAATATGAGTGAGGTTGATGTTCTGGAGCATGTTGATATTAAGGGAGAGGAGGTGTTGGAGTTGTTGAAATACATTAGGACAGATAAGTCCCCGGGGCCTGACGGACTATTCCCCAGGCTGCTCCACGAGGCGAGAGAAGAGATTGCTAAGCCTCTGGCTAGGATCTTTACGTCCTCGTTGTCCACGGGAATGGTACCAGAGGATTGGAGGGAGGCGAATGCTGTTCCCTTGTTCAAAAAAGGTAGTAGGGATAGACCAGTGAGCCTTATGTCTCTGGTGGGAAAGCTGTTGGAAAAGATTCTTAGAGATAGGATCTATAGGCATTTAGAGAATCATGGTCTGATCAGGGACAGTCAGCATGGCTTTGTGAAGGGCAGATCGTGTCTAACAAGCCTGATAGAGTTCTTTGAGGAGGTGACCAGGCATATAGATGAGAGTAGTTCAGTGGATGTGATCTATATGGATTTTAGTAAGGCATTTGACAAGGTTCCACACGGTAGGCTTATTCAGAAAGTTAGAAGGCATGGGATCCAGGGAAGTTTGGCCAGGTGGATTCAGAATTGGCTTGCCTGCAGAAGGCAGAGGGTGGTGCTGGAGAGAGTACATTCAGATTGGAGGATTGTGACTAGTAGTGTCCCACAAGGATCTGTTCTGGGACCTCTACTTTTTGTGATTTTTATTAACGACCTGGATGTGGGAGTAGAAGGGTGGGTTGGCAAGTTTGCAGACGACACAAAGGTTGGTGGTGTTGTAGATAGTGTAGAGGATGGTCAAAGATTGCAGAGGGACATTGATAGGATGCAGAAGTGGGCTGAGAAGTGGCAGATAGAGTTCAATCCGGAGAAGTGTGAGGTGGTACACTTTGGAAGGACAAACTCCAAGGCAGAGTACAAAGTAAATGGCAGGATACTTGGTAGTGTGGAGGAGCAGAGGGATCTCGGGGTACATGTCCACAGATCCCTGAAGGTTGCCTCACAGGTGGATAGGGTAGTTAAGAAAGCTTATGGGGTGTTAGCTTTCATAAGTTGAGGGATAGAGTTTAAGAGACGCGATGTAATGATGCAGCTCTATAAAACTCTGGTTAGGCCACACTTGGAGTACTGTGTCCAGTTCTGGTCACCTCACTATAGGAAGGATGTGGAAGCATTGGAAAGGGTACAGAGGAGATTTACCAGGATGCTGCCTGGTGTGGAAAGTATGCATTATGATCAAAGATTAAGGGAGCTAGGGCTTTACTCTTTGGAGAGAAGGAGGATGAGAGGAGACACGATCGATAGAGGTGTACAAGATAATAAGAGGAATAGATAAGAGTGGATAGCCAGCGCCTCTTCCCCAGGGCACCACTGCTCAATACGAGAGGACATGGCTTTAAGGTAAGGGGTGGGAAGTTCAAGGGGGATATTAGAGGAAGGTTTTTTATTCAGAGAGTGGTTGGTGCATGGAATGCACTTCCTGAGTCAGTGGTGGAGGCATATACACTAGTGAAGTTTAAGAGACTACTAGACAGGTATATGGAGGAATTTAAGGTGAGGGCTTATATGGGAGGCAAGGTTTGAGAGTCGGCACAACCTTGTGGGCCGAAGGGCCTGTACTGTGCCGTACTATTCTACGTTCTATGTTCAACAGCCTATTCAACACCATTTCCTGCCTAATATAAATTTCCTTCAGTTCATCTATTACCCTAGGTCCTTTGGCCACTATTATATCTGGGAGATTGTTTGTGTCTTCCCTAGTGAAGACAGATCCAAAGTACCTGTTCAACTCGTCTGCCATTTCCTCGTTCCCCATAATAAGTTCACCCGCTTCTGTCCTCAAAGGCCCAATTTTGGTCTTAACTATTTTTTTCCTTTTCACATACCTAAAGAAGCTTTTACTATCCTCCTTTATATTCTTGGCTAGTTTACCTTTGTACCTCATTTTTTCTCTGCGTATTGCCTTTTTAGTTACCTTCTGTTGCTCTTTAAAAGTTTCCCAATCCTCCGGCTTCCCATTCGTCTTTGCTATGTTATACTTATTCTCTTTTATTTTTATACTGTCCATTACTTCCCTTGTCAGCCACGGCCTCCCTTACTCCCCTTAGGATCTTTCTTCCTCTTTGGAATAAACTGATTCTGCACCTTCCGCGTTATTCCCAGAAACACTTGCCATTGCTGTTCCACTGTCATCCCTGCTAGGGTATTGTTCCATTGAACTTTGGCCAGCTCCTCCCTCATAGCACCATAGTTCCCTTTGTTCAACTGTAATACTGACACTTCCAAGTTTCCCTTCTCCTTCTCAAGTCAGGGGCTATCTATCCTCTGCTTACAAGCTCACTTCCTGACATTTAAAAGCATTCTGGGAGCACAATGGAATACCATCGACTTGCAATAATACAGCTCAAACACTACTCAAAACGTTCAACATCATCTAGATCAAGGAACATTGGATACTTGGTATGCTATCACTCCTGTAAATATTTATTCCCTCCCTATCTACTGAATCCTGGCTATTATCTAAAAAAGGAGCTGCATTTACCTGCACCAACAGCACCTCTTACATCTGCATATTTGGTGGTCAAGATTGAGAGGGGCTGTGAGAATCTTAGGTTGTAATTCATAGTGAACAAATACAATTTAATCTATGAATTATTACCCAAGATACTGTTGTTCTGCATGGTCGAAACTATTTATTGTTATGGCCTATGCAGAACAACAAAAAAATGTTAAAAATTATTAATGTACAAGAAAAGATGAAATTGGAACAAATCACTGAGACTAGATCTTATAATCTGTGTTTAAAATGTTTAAAATGCAGATGTGGAAGTCTGAAATAAAAAAAACAGAAAATGTTAGAAATATTCAGTAGGATCAATCTTTCAAATTTCAATCATGTTTAGTCCTTCATTTTTAATAAAGTGACTTCAACCTAAAATGCAAAGTTTGTTCCTTTCTTTGCAGATGCTTCCTGAGCATTTCCAGCATTTTCTTTTTTTATCCTTGCATGGTTTGCAGACTTCAATAGTTTTAGCTACAGTATATTATTTTGTTGAATTGCAGACTCACATACAGTTCTTTTCTAGAATTTGAGCTAAAATTCATTTATATATCACATCAGGTTTAACTAAGTTACAAAGAATCATAGGTATTGTCATTATTTTGTTCATTATCAATTTTTATGCAATAAAATCATTAAAATCCACTCCTATATATTAGCCATGGCAAAATAAATCCACTGAATCTACACTGTTTTTAAAATATACACACTGTATTAACCACTAACCTTTGGTTTTTCTTCCTCATCAGATATTGTTTTTTTCAATATTGCTAGCTTGGTCCTCTGTGCATTTAGCACTTTCTCCACTTGGGAGAGCTGTTTCTTCATGCTGGCTAATTTGTCATTATTAATTTTTAGAGCTTCTTGTATTTGCTGCATTTCTCTTTTCATTTTATTTCTTTCCTGGCGACTTTAACAGATGCCAATGTTATTTTTTTAATAAATCAAAATAATTATGATAGAGTAGAACTTTATTTATCACTTACCTATCTTTAATGTTGTTGTTAAACATTTCAACATCCAATTCAAGTTCTTTATTTTTAGTCTCCAAATTCGTAAGCTCATCCAGTATTTTGTCATATTCTTTTTGTTGATTTGACAAATCAGCATTGCCATTTTGCATCTACACATACAAACATACAGATTCAAGCTATTAAAAGTTAGAACAAAAAATTCTACCAGCACAGTTTCTATAAAGGAATATTAATGTATTTCATTTACTCCTAAGTAGATGTAAAGAAGTTTTTACAAACCAGGTTTACTGAGTCAAAGAGAAACTACAGTATACAGATGTCAATTTCCTCAGCCAAAATAATGGTCAGCTGTAATGAAAAATATTGCCTTGGGATATGAAAGATAATCACATTCATATAGCACAATGCATTGCCATTCTATTGGATTATGCCAGGAATTGATTGTTCAAGTTTCACATGCAGTGATCTGACATTTAGTGCTCATGACCAATGGGGGCTGAAGTGGAGTAACTCAGAAAAAAAAAATCTTTCTCTGCAAAGATATTTGCAGAACCTGTTCAAATCATTACATTCAAATCGGGGCTGCATTATCACCCAATTGAGAACTCATCTCTGCACCATGCCATTCTTTTTCCATCATCCTAGCTTATGTTTCTTTTTGTTTTCCAGTATAAAGTTTGCTGATGGGTTAAGATGATGTTTCATGTGCTCCAGATGACTTTTATATTTCTGTACCTCTCCTTGTGACATTCCCCTGTTCTACTTTACATTTAATTTTATTATTCTGTGCCCACACTAGTGGTATATATTGGAGCCACCAAATGTTCACCAGTTGTTCAGGTAATTTTTCGAAAGGAAGTAATGATTAGAAAAATTACTCGCTGAAATTTAAGTAGGCATTATAAGAGGATACACCAAATCAGAATTGATTTATTCTTCAATTAAATATTAAATCCCACCATTTTTAATTATGCTTCTACTCACAGAGACTGTCATTTTGCATTCAGACTCTCAGCCCAAGCTACTCAAGTGAATGGAGCAGTAGACATCACTCATGCATTCCACAGTTCAATGACTGTCAGGAATTCAAAGACATCCAAGCTTGGGAAACTCACTACTGCTAATTCTATAGATTTGCATGCTGAAACACAACTTTGTGTTCCCTTCATATTAAATATTAATATAATATAAAATTATATTAATACTTAATGTTAAGGGAACACAAAGTTCACTTTATATATTAATATAATATAAAATTAAGTGAACGTAATATTAAAAATGTTAAGCTCACTTAATTGGATGCGAATCAGACCATTACCAACTGCTGTCATTGTGACCAGTCAAGGAAAACTATTACAAAAATATCCCATGATAAAAGAATTCTAAAAGGGTTATTAAATTGCTGTACATTACCTTTGGGATGCAAACTCTCCTGACTTCCAACTCCATAATAATAGATCTGCCACTCATCAAACACAGTTTAAAAAAAAAGACTGTCTATATTAGGCTTGTTGATCACTCAAAATTATACATTAGGGCCAATTACCTTTCTCCTCTCAGAAGAAACTACATGAGGCAAAAGAATGCTTGGTATTCAAATGCATATACTGTGTAATTTTTTTTCCATCAGTTAAATTAATGATGGAAAGATCATACAAAGAAATGCCCATTTTTCCAATGTGCACTCTTAGCATCTGCACACAAAGAGGGAAAATCACTTTTACAATTTAAATGGAAGGAATCCAACTGAACACCTTTCTAATAGAACGTTGGCCATCCGTGAATCAACTTGTCCACAAAGTTAGGTACACAAAATAATGGGGGGGGGGGAGAGAAAATTAGGTACAAGTCTATTTTATTGGTGCTGGAAGTTCTAGTAAATAAATGAAGCACAGTCACTCCCACCGTTTACTGTATATGAATGTTTACATCGGTACAAAACCAGATGTGAGCACAGGAATTAGATGAGCAAGGAAAAATGCTTTAGTTTTCCTAAAATATCCAGATTTCTCAGCCATTACTGAAGCAATTACAATTTTATTTTGATTTTTAACATATTGGGGTAAAAGTTTTTTTTCCCTGATTTACAGCCTTTTTGCATGAATCACCAACGGCACAGGAAAAGAATTAGACAAAAACAGAAAATGTTGGAATCATTCAGCAGATAAAATAGCATTCTCAGAAACAATGTTGGTTGATTAAGGACTCCTTATCAGAATTGGGAAAGTGTGAACATAACTATTTTAAGATGCAATGAGGTTGTGGAGGGTGAGGGGTGGGCTTCAGGGTAAGAAACAGAGAAAATGTGATAAGGTGCAGATCAACGTTGTCAAGGCAACAATTACTTAAAATACCAGTTGGAGACAGAAAATAACGGAACAGACTTGTGTGAGGGCTCTCAACCTTTTTATGCCATGGACCAATACCATTAAACAAAGCGTCTGTAGACCAAAGGTTAGGAACATGAGGGGGATCTTCTTCACTCAGAGGGTGATGAAAATGTACAACGAGCTGGCCGCAGAAGTGGTGATTGCAGAATTGAATTCAACATTTAAGGGAAATTTACCTCTCATCCTCCATCTCTCCAAGGAGAAAAGGCCAAATTCACTCACCTGTTCTCATAAGGCATGCTCTCCAATCCAGGTAAGATCCTTGTAAATCTCCTCTGCACCCTCTCTAAAGCAACAACATCCTTCCTCTCTCGAGGTGACCAGAACTGAACACAGTACTCCAAGTGGGGTCTAACTACGGTCTTATATAGCTGTAACATTACCTCAAAGCTCCACAACTCAATCCCACATCTGACGAAGGCCAACATAGGATGAGAGGTGACCTGATAGAGTATAAGATGATGAGAAGCATTGATCGTGTGGATAGTCAGAGGCTTTTTCCCAGGCCTGAAATGGCTAGCACGAGAGGGCACAATTTTAAGGTGCTTGGAAGTAGATACAGAGGAGATGTCAGGGGAAAATTTATTATGCAGAGAGTGGTGAGTGCATGGGAAGTGCTGCCGGCATTGGTGGTGGAGGTGGATACGATAGAGTGTTTTAAAGAGGCTCCTGGATAGGTACATGGAGCTCAGAAAAATAGAGGGCTATGGGTAACCCTAGGTAATTTCTAAGGTAAGGACATGTTTGGCACAGCTTCGTGGGCCGAACAGCCTGTATTGTGCTGTACGTTTTCTATGTTTCTATACTACAGGCCTTCTTAACAACACTATCAACCTGTGTAGCAGCTTTTGAGTGTCCTATGGACATGGACCCCAAGATCTTGCTGATCCTCCACACTGCCAAGAGTCTTACCATTAATATTATGTTCTGTTTTCAAATTTGACCTACCGAAATGAACCACCACACTTAGTTCTGCACCTTATCGATGTCCTGCTGTAACCTCTAAGAACCTTCCAGACTATCCACAACACCCCCAACTTCTGTATCACCAGCAAATTACTAAGCCACGCTTCTACTTCCTCATCCAGATTTTATTTATAAAAATCAGAAAGAAGAGAGATCCTAGAACAGCTCCCTGTGGAACACCACTGGTCACCCTCCTCCATACAGAATACAAACCATCCACAGCCACCATTTGCTTTCTGTGGTCAAGTCAATTCTGGATCCACAAAGCAAGGTCTCATTGGATCCCATCCCTCATTACTTTCTGAATGAGCTTTATTAAGTGCCTTACTGAAATCCATACATCCACTGTTCTACTTTCATCAATGTGTTTTGTTAAGTCCTCAAAGAATTTCATCAGGTTCATAAGGCATGACATGACCTTGACAAAGCCATATTGGCTAAGCCTAATCAGATTATTTTTCTCCAAACGTTCATAAATCCTGCCTCTCAGGATCTTCTCCAACAGCTTACCCACCACTGAAATAAGACTCACACATCAATAATTTCCTGGGTTAGCTCCACTTCCTTTCTTGAACAAGGGAACAGCGTTTGCAACATTCCAATCCTCTGATACTTTTCCTGTCCCTATTGATGATGCAAATATCATCACCAGAGGCTTAGCAATCTCCTCCCTCTCTTCTCACAGTAGTCTGGGGTACAGCTCGTCCGGTCCCAGTGACTTATCTAACTTAATACCTTTCAAAAGCTCCAGTGTGTCCTCCCTCTTAATGTCTATACACTCAAACGTTTCAGTCTGCTTGAAGTCATTCCCACAATTGCCAAGGTCCTGTTTACTGGTGAATACTGAAGCAAAGTATTCATTCAGTTCCTCTGCTACCTCCTGCGGCTCCATGAACGTATTTCCACTCTCATTCCTGATTGGTCCTATTCGCACACGACTCATCCTCTTGCTCTCCACATACTTGTAGAATGCCTTGGCGTTTTCCCTAATCCGATTTGCCAAGGCCTTCTCATGGCCCCTTTTAACTTTCTATCCTGGTGTCTCTTTTGCTGCTGCAGAATCTCCCATCTGTCCCCCTAACTCTTGAGTCCCCTATGACTATACCCTTCCCTTTGGAGGCTCAGAGCTGAATGCAGAGCTATTGGTCTGGCTGCTGCTGCCTTGCCCAAATAAGTCATACCCCACGGCAGTATCCAAAGGGGTATAGTGGTTGCTGGAGGGAATGGCCACACGGGGACCCTGCACTGACTTCTTTCTCCTTTGACCTCTCTTGGTGAATTCTACTTCCTGGATTCTGCATTCTGGGTCAACCAAGGTTGTGTACCCTTGCCACTTGAGAATAACTTCTTCTGAGGGGCATATCTATCCTGCATCTTGTGAACTATTCCCAGAAACTTCATCCACTCTGCTCTGCCATTATCCACGCCTGTATCCTCCCCCAATCCACCTGGACAAGCTCCTCTCTCATGCCACTGTAATTCACTTTATTCAATTACAATACTGATACATCTGACTTATGCTTCACCATCCCAAATTGCAGTTTGAATTCAATCATATTATGATCACTGTCTCTTAAGGGTTCCTTTATCTTAAGCTCCCTAATAAAATCTGGATTATTACACTACACCCAATCTAAGATAGCCTTTCCCTGAGTAGGTCAAGGACAAGCTGCTCTAAAATGCCATCTCATAGGCATTCAATAAATTTCCTCTCTTTCAATCCGACACCAATCTGATTTTCCTAACCCCTTTGCATATTGAAGTCCTCCATTACAATTGTGACTTTATGCTTATTACATGCCCCTTCCAGCACGCTTTGCAATCTCAACCCCACATCTTGGCTACCATTTGAAGACCTATATATATCATTCCCATTATGTTTTTTTTTACCTTACCGTTTCTTAACTCCTTGCAGAAAGATTCGACATTACGTCACCTCTGTCTAAAGATATAATTCCATCTCTCACCAACAGAGCCAAACCACCGCCACAGCCTTCCTGCCTGTCCTTTTGATACAAAGTATATCCTTTGCGATTAAGCTCCCAACTATGACCTTCTTTCAGCTACAATGTCATACCAACCAATCTCTAATTGTGCCACAATTTTATCCACTTTTTTCCGAATGCTACGTGCATTTAAATTCACCATCTTCAGTCCTACATTCTGGGCCCTTTTGAATTTAGCCTCTGTGATACATTAAGACCATACGATATCGGAGCAGAAGTAGGCCATTTGGCCCATCAAGGCTGCTCTGCCATTCAATCATGGGCTGATCCAATTCTTCTAGTCAACCCACTCCCCTGCTTTCACCCCATCCCCTTTGATGCTCTGGCTAATCAAGAACCTATCTATCACTGTCTCAAATACACCAATGACTTGGCCTCCACGGAAATTTGTGGCAACAAATTCCACCCTCTGCCTAAAGTAATTTCTCTGCATCTCAGTTCTAAAAGGATGTCCTTCAATCCTGAAGTCGTGCCTTCTTGTCCAGAATCCCCTACCATGGGAAATAACCCCACCATATCTAATCTGTTCAGGCCTTTTAACATTCGGAATGTTTCTATGAGATCTCCCCTCAATCTCCAGAACTCCAGAGAATACAGCCCAGCAACTGCCAGACGTTCCTCATATGGTAACCCTTTCATTCCTGGAATCATTCTCGTGAATCTTCTCTGAACCCTCTCCAATGTCAGTATATCCTTCTTAAAATAAGAAGCCCAAAACTGCACACAATACTCCAAGTGTGGTCTCACAAGTGCCTCATACAGCCTCAACATCACATCTCTGCTCTTATATTCTATACCTTTAGAAATCAATGCCGACATTACATTTGCCTTCTTCACAACTGACTCAACCTGGACGTTAACCTTTAGGGTATCTTGCACAAGGACTTCCAAGTGCCTTTGCATCTCTGCATTTGAATTATCTCCCCATCTAAATAATAGTCTGCCCGTTTATTTCTTCCACCAAAGTGCATGACCATACACTTTCCAACATTGTATTTCATTTGCCACTTTTTTGCCCGTTCCCCTAAACTATCTCAGTCTCTCTGCAGGCTCTCTGTTTCCTCAACACTATCCGCTCCTCTACCTATCTTTGTATCATCCGCAAATTTAACCACAAATCTATTAATACCGTAGTCCAAATCATTGACATACATCGTAAAAAGCAGCGGTTCCAACACTGACCCCTGTGGAAATCTACTGGTAACCGGCAGCCAGCCAGAATAGGATCCCTTTATTCCCACTCTCTGTTTTCTGCTGACCAGCCAATGCTCCACCCAAGCTAGTAACTTCCCTGTAATTCCATGGGCTCTTATCTTGCTAAACAGCCTCATGTGCAGCACCTTGTTAAAGGCCTTCTGAAAAGTACACCACACCTACTGCATCTTCTTTGTCTATCCTGCTCGTAATTTCCTCAAAAAATTGCAGTAGGTTTGTCAGGCAGGATTTTCCTTTCAGGAAACCATGCTGGTTTTGCCCTATCTTGTCATGTGCCTCCAGGTACTCCATAATCTCACCCCTAACAATTGATCCAACTCTTTGCACTGTCTGCATTTCTACCCAATCATTGGCTTGTCCTTGCTTACATTCAAGTTACACTTATCTTGTAATTCTGCTGGCTCATTCTCAGCTCTATCATACTGGTTCCCATCCCCCTGCCATTTTAATTTAAACCACTCCCAACAGTTCTAGCAATCCGAACCTCAAGGATATTAGTGCCCCTCAGATTTAAGTGCAACCCGACCCTTTGTACAAGTTACACCTGCCCCAGAAATCTGAATCCCTGCCCCCTGTTCCAATTCTTCAGACACGCATTTATCTGCCACCTCATTCTATTCCTATCCTCACTGTCACGTGGCACAGGCAGCAATGCTGGGATTACTACCCTTGAGGTCCTGCTTCTCAACTTCCTTCCTAACACACAGTATTCTGTTTTCAGGACATCCTTTCTTTTTCTACTTATGTTCTACAATATGCACCACTACTTATAGCTGCTTACCCTCCCTTTTCAGAATATTGGGGATACATTCCGAAACATTGCAGAACATTGCAGAACCTGGCAGCTGGAAGGCAAACTACCATCCATGTCTCCTTATCGTGTCCAGATAATCACCTATCTGTCCCCCTAACTATAGAGTCTCCTATGACCGCTGTCATTCTCTTCTTCTGTTCGATAATGAGAAAATTCTTCAATTGATCAATGACCAGCTTTATAATATCGAGCTCAGAAAATTGTAATGTGTTTTGGTTGTGGAGGCCACCTTTATGTATATTTAAGGCAGAAGTTGATAGATTCTTGATTAGTCAGGGCATGAAAGGATACAGGGAAAAGGGGAAGGTAGGAGATTGGGGCCAAGAGAGAAAATGGATCAGTCATGATGAAGTGGCGAAACTGACAAGATGGGCTAAATGGCATAATTTTGCATCTATACATTTTTCCATGGGATCATCTTTTATTTGGAGTAAAGCATAAATGGGTTGAAAAAATTGTTACATGTTAAGATAGGTGGCGAAAAGACCTCCCTCAGATTTTTTAAAAAAGATAAACGATAGTCTCTTACTTTATCTCTAATAGTGTGTTCAATTTCAGTGCAAGACGCTGCTAGCATTTTGATCTCAACATATTCATCTGTAACTTTAGCTTTCAATTGTTGTATCTGTTTGGGGAAAAAACAAGCAAAGCCAATAAATATTATTCCAATTTTCAATAGTACCACTAAAGTAATTTGTTTTTTATTATCCTAAACAATTCACAATTTTTAAGTAAGCAGTGCTTCAAGGCCGCCACCATCGTCCCTGTGCCTTAGAAGACTTCAGTGTCCTGCCTCAACGACTACCATCCTGTTGCACTCACATCCATCATCATGAGGTGTTTCGAGAGGCTCGTCAAGACCCTGCTGCCCCCCTCACTGGACCCCCTGTAGTTTGCGTGCCATCCCAACCGTTCAACAGACAACGCCATTGCCATCACCCTCCACCTGGACAAAAAAGACACGTACGTTCGCATGCTGTTCATAGACTTCATTTCAGCATTCAACACGATCATTCCTCAGAAACTGATCGGAAAGCTGAGCCTACTGGGCCTGAACACCTCCCTCTGCAACTGGATCCTAGACTTCCTGACTGGGAGACCTCAGTCAGTCCAGATTGGAAGCAGCATCTCCAACACCATCACACTGAGCACGGGGGCCCCCCAGGGCTATGTGCTCAGTCCATTGCTGTTCACTCTGCCAACCCATGACTGTACTGCAATACACAGCTCGAACCACATCATCAAGTTCGCCGATGACACAACCGTGGTGGGACTCATCAGCAAGAACGATGAGTCAGTATACAAAGAGGAGGTGCAGCAGCTACCGGACTGGTGCAGAGCCAACAAACTGTCTCCGAATGTCAACAAAATAAAAGAGAAGGTTGTTGACTTCAGGAGGACACGGAGCCACCACTCTCCGCTGAACATCGACGACTCCTCTGTAGAGATCGTTAAGAACACCAAATTTCTTGGTGTTCACCTGGCGGAGAATCTCACCTAGTCCCTCAACACCAGCTCCATAGCAAAGAAAGCCCAGCAGCACCTCTACTTTCTGTGAAGGCTGAGAAAAGTCAATCTCCCACTCCTCATCCTCACCACATTCTACAGAGGTTGTATTGAGAGCATCCTGAGCAGCTGCATCACTACCTGGTTCGGAAATTGCACCATCTCGGATCGCAAGACCCTGCAGCGGATAGTGAGGTCAGCTGAGAAGATCATTGGGGTATCCCTTCCCACCATTACAGACATTTACACCACACGCTGCATCTATAAAGCAAACAGCATTATGAAGGACCCCACACACCCCTCATACAAACTCTTCTCCCTCCTGCCATCTGGCAAAAGGCACAGATTTGAACTGCACGTGCATGTAACGAGAGCATCTTGGACCTCCAGGTGGTCCACAGCAGGGGTGATTGATAAGGCCGTGGCCTAAGGTAGAATGAGATGAGTTATACAGCTCTCATTACATGCATGTACAGTTCAACTCTTTGAGTGAAAATGCAGCAAGTTTGAAGTTTCTCCTCGTCTCCTTCTACTTTAGGCCACTGACTTCTACAAAGAAGGGATCTGTGTGCTCCACAACCGTTGGACTAAGTGTGTAAATGTAGGAAAAATAAATGTGCTAGGTTTTCTAAAATTGACTCCTTCTACCTTAGGCCATGAACTTATCAATCACCCCTCGTAATTGGAAGAACATGAAGATTTTGATATCTATCGAAGAATTTGATACCTATCAAATAACTTGTTCCTTTGGACATAATTCTTAAGGAATACCTTTTAAAATATAACTGGCTAAAAATGACACTATCATTATACTGATCAGGGAATGGACCAACAGAGTTTTGATAGTGAGATAGCAACCAGCCAGTTGCCAACTGCTTTGAAGGGATGCTGGGCATGAAAAAGGCCAGACACGTGATTGAATAGTAGGACCAGATCAGGAGAATAGAAATAGAAGAGTGGGAACTGGAATAAAGACCATGATGTACCCTGGAGGATGATGATTTGACTTGCATGGCTGGTCTGTTTAGTGGGAGGGTGATGGATCACATAGTGAGCACAAGCATGTGACTCTGCAGATTTGGAAAGAGATTGTCATGTGAAAATCTAGTGCAAGACAGGGCCTCATCAGGAGTGGATTTTGTGATCATAACTAGTGGAACTGAGTATATGTCCACACCGTTGAGAGAAAGGGTCAGTTTTGAAACGGGCTGAAGATGTGGTGAGATTAATACAGTACAGGCAGGGCTAGTACCCAATGTTGGTGGTGAGTAATTAACTTATATGCAGGTGTCCTGGCCTGGTACTGTTCTCAAAAGACAGTTAACTTGGAAATGCTAATGATGGACCTTCTTGAACAACAACAGTCCAAGTTCTTTTGCAACATTTCATATTAAAAGTTGCAATGTTTATGGATTTATGTTTCAAAAAGCATCAGGATGTGTCAGCAACTGACATCCAACAATGCCTGGTTGACTTTCAGATATGACACAATATTATCCAAAATTAGTCACTGTATTTCAATTCAGTAAATAAAAATTGATTTTCAAGTACATGATACTCAAAAAAGCTTAAATTTCTAGGCAGTGATACATGATCAACCACATAGTACATAAAAAGACTCAATTCTTCTTTCATTATCAATGTCTGGCCTGCAGTCAGTCCAATATCTTATAGAACACTCACTTGTCAATTTCCATCACACCTCTAATCAAGTTACAGTGTCAGATTTGAAATATACTCAAGCAAATTCCCAGCCGTTATTTTGCTCAGGGTTCTTTATTTCAGATTTTATAAGACATTTTTTATATTTTCAAACCTTGTCACTTTAGAGTTAACATATTAGTTAAAAATTCTCAAAATTACTTTCCCCAAACAATTCCTCACATATTCCAGAGCATATAAATCATGGGCACACTACTCAATAGAAGCATACACTCAGAGATAAAAAAAAACAAAGTAAATACTTGCATTGTCTTTCTTTATATTCTTCTGAAATTCCAGATCAACCAATTCATCGGTAAGTCTTTTATGTGACTTTTCTGCTTCTACAATCTGATCCTGAATTTTTTGTTCTTGAGTAGTATATATTTCAAATACCGTTTTGGCTGTGATTATGTCCTTGCTTTAAATAGAAAGATGATGTGTTACAAAACAGTTCTGAAGCTTATATAAAACTATTTCTATCCTGCACAGACATATTTCTGTTCAGAGGTTTTAGCCCAAACGTTTTTGTGTAGTGCACAGAGCAAAACAATTAAATTCTAAATATCACAAGAGAAAATCTGCAGATGCTGGAAATTCAAGTAACACACACAAAATGCTGGAGGAATTCAGCAGGCCCAGCAAAACTCAGCCCTGATGAAGGGTCTAGGCCCAAAATGTCAACTGTACTCTAAGACCTGATGACGGGTCTTGGTCCGAAACGCTAACTGTACTCTTCTCCATAGATGCTGCCTGACCTGCTGAGATCCTCCAGAATTTTGTGTAAATGATAAAATATATATTTGTTCAGACTAATATTAAATAATAACTGTCATCCATATATATGACAAAAATAATTGGATACATGTATTTTTACTAGTATGTTTGTAATATATTAAACTTTTAGTTATATTTTCAGTAGAAAGGATCTTTGGCTTGCTGCCTTTTGTATAACTAACAGCTAGCTAGATGGATATATGAAACTATTTAGCAAACAATTCTTCATTTCATTTCAATTCAATTCAAGTTTAATTGACAGTTAACCATACATGAGTATTCAGGAGAGTCTAAGACCAGAGGACACAGCCTCAGAATACAGGGGTGCCCTTTTAGAATGGGGATGAGGAGAAATTTCTTTGGCCAGAGACTGGTAAATCTATGGAATTTGTTGCCACAGGCAGCTGTGGAGGCCAAGTCTTTATGTATATTTAAGGCAGAGGTTAATGGCTTAATGATTGGTCAGGGCATAAATGGTTGCCCATTCATGGCAGGAGAAGGCAGCTGACTGGGACTGTGAGGAAAAATGGGATCAGCCATAATGAAATGGCAGAGCAGACTCAATGGGCCAAATGGCCTAATTTAGCTCCTATATCTTATGGTCTTAGGAATATAGCCAAACAAAACAGCTGGGGTTAAGGTGCCAAACGCACAGTATCAACAGTCACACACACAGCACCAAGTACACAGCCAGCACAAATGATATCACAATTGCGCAATCAAAGAGTCCAAAACTCATGCCGTCAATTAACAGTTGACCACAATAGAATTTGTCCCCTGCTGAGCGAACAATGGGGATGGAGCACACCTCCTCCACTGTCCCTCTGAGGCGACACTGTGGCCCAAGGTCCAGCCCTGCACACACAAGACAAAGAACACATATAGAATATCAGCAAACTACAACCGCACAAAATATACATTCTTTATTTTTACTTCAACTGCTTCCTTCATCAGGTATTCCCAAAAGCCATTGGCACAGCACAGTAGTTTTGTGATGTTCAAGTCAATCCTATGGCCATTGCAAATGCAATGTTCTTCTACCGCCGATTTCTCCAGGTAACTCAAACAAATACACCTCTTATTCTCCTTTATGCGGGTTTCCACCGTGTGTTCTGTCTGGCCACTATACACTGCTCCACATTCACAGGGAATCCTGTAAACGCCAGCTGTCCTGGGTACTCTAATGTCATCAGTTCCTGGACATTCTAATACGATGGTAGCCTTGGACATAGTATCTCTCAGTAACCCACCCACACAGACTTGTACCACAATAGCAGCCACCATCACACCTCCCAATGTAGAGCGGTTCTTTCTACTTTGATTAACTGTGCGAAAACTATTTCGGACCCGGAGAAACTTCACGAGGAAATAAGACAATAATGCATGACATTCCTACAGAATGGCTACAAGGTGAAGGGGATCAATTAGGCCTTTAAAAGGCCCGACGGAAAAACCAGGAAACCTAACAACGAGGAGGAACATGTCATTACTGCCTGTCGTCTCTATATATCCACGGTTTCTGGAAAGATTGCCAGGATCCTGAAGAAATACCATCCATAAACCCCAAAGGGAGCTCAAGTAATGGCTTATGCAGGTCAAAGACTCAGGACGGTTGGCATTTATGGGATTCCCTGTGAATGTGGAGCAGCGTATATCAGCCAGGTGGGATGCATGATTGAAACCTGCATCAAGGAGCACAGGAGGTGCACCTGTAACGGCCATAGGATTGACTTTGACGGCACAAATCTACTGTGTTGTGCCAGTGGCTTTTAGGACCACCTGGCGAAGCAGCCTATTGAAATAAAATTAGAGAAGAAGAATTTTAATAAAGACAAAGGTCTCGTTCTCAGTAAAAATTGGAATTCAATTGTAAACAAGGTGGCAGAGCAGAAGCCTGATTGGATGAGGACTAACCAATAAAGATGGATGGATGACAGGGGTATATATACCACCAGACTAGACATGCTCAGGCATCATCCCTGATGAAGATGGCAGGTTTTGTCATCGAAACGCCAGCTAAGATCGATCCCTGTACCCGGGTGGAAGCCCGAGAAGAGTTTATAATTCAGACAAGTTCAAAAGACAATAATCCGCTCTACAAAAATCAAATGTGCTGGTGCAATTAGTTCGAATATGACTTGCCTTCCAACTGCTGTTGTGTTACAACGATATTTGATTATTATTGTCCTTTTATACATTACAATGAAATCATAGTAAAAATTTATCAAAAAAATTCCTGACTTTGATCATGTTTTCCAAGAAACTAAACAGAATGATAAATAAATGCAAGATTTCAAAGTTCAAAGTAAATTTATTATCAAAGTACATGTATTTCCCCATATACTACCCTGAGATTAATTTTCTTGCGGGCATTCACAGTTAACATAAAGAAATTCAATAGAATCAATGAAAAACTGCACACAACGATGGACAAACAACCAAAGTGTAAAAGATGACAAATTGTGCAAATACAAAAAAGTAAAAAAGAGAAAATAATTAATTAATAAATATTTGGAACATGAGTTAGAAGATAGATCATTGAACAGTACAGCACAGGAATAGGCCCTTCAGCCCATTATGTTGTGCTGAATCAATTAAATTAGTAATCAAATGGGTAACTAATTTCTTCTGCCTACACAATGCAATATCCTTCCATTTTTCTGACATCCATTTGTCTATCTAAATGTCTCTTAAAATACTAAAGTTTCTCCCTCTTCTACCACACCCCAAGCAGCACATTTCAGGCATCCACCACTCTGTATTTTAAAAAAAACTTGCCCTCACATCTCTTTTGAAATTACGCCCTCTCACCTTAAATGCATGCCCTCTGGAATTAGAAACTTCAACCCTGGGAAATAGATACTGCCTGTCTACACTATCTACGTCTCTCATAATCTTATGAACCTCTATCAGATCTCCACAGCCTCTGCTGCTCCAGAAGAAAGAACCCAGGTTTGTCCAACCTCTCATCCTCTAGAGAGGGACATACCCTCTAATCCAAGCAGTATCAAGCCTCGACACCTTTCCTATAATGGGGCAACCAGATCTGTAGGCAATACTGCAGGTGCAGCCAAACTGTGAATTTTATAAATCTACAACGTAGCCTCTTGACTTTTGAACTCAGTGCCTCATCTTATAAAGGCAAGCAAGCCACATGTCTACTAAACCAACCTTTCAACCTCTGTAGCCACCTTCAGGAGTGAAGAAAATGGACCCAAAGATCTATCTGCTCACCTACTCTGTAATGGATCTTGCCTTTAACTGCATACTTTCTCTTTGCAATTGACCTACCAAGGTGCAACACTTTACATTTTGCCAGGTTAAACTTCACCTGCCATTTCTCCAACCTTATCTGCAACTGATCTATATATCCCATTGTATTTTTTGCCAGTCTTCTATGCACAACACCACCAATTTTTGTATCATCTACAAACTTACTAATTCACCCATCTACATTTTCATCCAGGTCATTTACATACATCACAAACAGCAGAGGTCCTACTACAGATCCCTGTGGAACACCACTAATGAGAGACCTCCAGCTAGAATACATTCCTTTGACCACTACCCTTTATCTTCTATGGGCAAGCCAGTGCTGAACCCAAACATCATGGATCCTATGCATCTTAATCTGGAAGAGCCTCCCATGAGGGACCTTGTTAAGCATCTCACTAAAATCCATGTAGACGACATCCACAGATCACGGACCCTCGTCAAAAACAAGTTAGTAAGACATGATTTGCCTCAGACAAAGCTATGCAGAAAATTGTAGAGTCCTTGAAAGTGAGTCCATAGCTTGAGGAATCAGTTCAGTGATGGGGAGAGGGAAGTTATCCATTTTAGTTCAAGAGCCTGATGGCTGAGAAGTAATAACTGCTCCTGAAACTGATGGTGTGGGACGTAAGGCTCCTGTAGCTCCTGTACCTCTTTCCAGACAGCAGCAGTAGGAAGAGAGCATGGACTGGATAGTGAGGTCTTTGATGATGGATGCTGCTTTCCTGTGATAGTGCTTGTTGCGTGCTCAGAGGTGGGATGGACTTTACCCATGAAGGACTAGGCTTCTTGTAAGCTTTTCCATTCAAGGGTAATTCTATTTCCATACCAGGCTGTGATGCAACCAATCAGTATATTCTCCACGGTGCATTTATAGAGGTTTGTCAAAGATTTCCCTGCGTTGCTCACAGAACAAAAATAAGCACTGAAACACAAAATATGGGGAAATATGATTGATGTGAGTCTATGGGTTTATAATAGACATCAGTGGATGAGCTGTCCCAGAGATAGAGATGGAGAGCTCGAAAACAGGGAGGGAGCTGTCAGAAATGAACCAGGTAAATTTGAGGGCAAGGTGGAAGTTGGAGGCAAAGTTGATGAAGTCGACGATCTCAGCATGCATGCAGGAAGCAGCACAATGCAGCTGTCAAAGTAGCATAGGAAAAGTGGAGCAGTGACATCAGTGTAGGCTTAGGACATGGACTGTTACATGTAGCCAACATAAAGGCAGACATAGCTGGGACCCATGTGAGTACCCATGGCTGACCATCACCCACACCATTACTGACCTGATTTAATCAGGGGATCTCCCATCCAGTGCCACCAGGGGTACTTGTATGTGTCCCACCTTATATTCCATCTCTGTAGCCTCCAACCTGATGGCACAAACATCGATTTCTCGAACTTCTTGTAATGCCCCCCTCCTCTATTCCTATTCCCCTTTTCCCTCTCTCACCTTATCTCTTTGCCTGTGTGTTCTAGTGTTCCTCCCCCTTTTTCTTTCCTCCATGCCCTCCTGCCCTCTACTATTAAATTTCCCCTTCTCCAGTCTTGTATTTCTTTCACCAATCAACTTCCCAGCTCTTTTCACCCCTCCTAGTTTCACATATCATCTTGTGTTTCTTCCTCCCCTACCTCCACCTTCTCACTCTGACTCCTCATTGTTTTTCTCCAGTCCTGCTGAAGGGTCTCAGCCTGAAACGCCAACTGTACTCTTTTCCATAGATGTTGCCTAGCCTGCTGAGTTCCTCCAGCATTTTGTGTGTTGCCTAATTCTGCTTCTAAGTCTTATGCTCTTAAGAAACCATTCAGCTCAAAATGCATCAGAATCAGATTTATTGTCACTGACTTATATGAAGTGAAATTTGTTGTGTTGTGGTAACAAGTACAGTGCAAAGACATAAAATAAGTCTGCATGCAGAGTTTATCACTGCAATATTCATAATATTTTACAAAAACTTAACTGATTTAAACAAAAGTATACCCTACAGTTTTAAGATGGTGGGTCAGTGTTCTAACAAAGCCAATGAGAGAAGCTAAAGATAGGAGGTCAGCCTCAACAACTGGGAGCCAGTGGATGTGGTATTTTTTTAATTTTCAAAAGGCTTTTGATAAGATCCGTCGTAGGTGCCATCGTCTCACATGCTTCAGTGAATGACTGGGTAATGGCTTGGAGATTGACATCTGAATCTGTGCAGACACAAATGGCATCGGGAGGACAAACATAATACATTGTGTCATTTGCCCCAATTTAGGAACTGGCAGGTTATATTGTCATCCAAGCAAAGGAGTGCAAAGATGTCCAGATCATTCAAATCATGACAGGCACGCATAACTTCTAGTCTGACCAGTGATAATCTGATCTATTATCTTCATCAACCACACTCCAAAGCATCAGCGCCAATAGAAACATTTCAATGCTCTTAAATTCCAATTAAATGTAAGATGGTAAATAAGCAGTGGCAAATACTAGAGACATATCATAGGGTAGTTGTACAAGATGCTGGTGAGGCTACACTTGAAGTATCATGTTCAGTTTTGATCACCCTTCTATAGGGAACATTTTTTTAAACTGTAAAGAGTGCAGAAAAGACTTACGAAGGTATTGTCATGAACTGGTCAAAATTTCTGTTACTGTGAATAGTAAAGCCAGTAAAAGATGACCTGATTTCCAAAAGGCATAAAGTCAAAGATAAAAACATGAGGAAATCTGCAGATGCTGGAATTTGCTGGTGAATGCAGCAGCATCTCTAGGGAGAGGCACAGTCGCCGTTTCGGGCCGAGACCCTTCGTCAGGACTAACTGAAAGAAGAGCTAGTAAGAGATTTGAAAGTGAGTGGGGGAGGGGGAGATCCAAAATGATAGGAGAAGAAAGGAGGGGGAGGGATAGAGCCAAGAGCTGGACAGTTGATTGGCAAAAGGGATATGAGAGGATCATGGGACAGGAGGCCTAGGGGTATAGTGAGGGGGACAGAGGGAGAAAGAAAAGGGGGGGGGGAACCAGAGGATGGGCAAGGGGTATAGTGAGGGGGACAGAGGGAGAAAAAGGAGAGAGAGAAAAAGAATGTGTGTATATAAATAAATAACAGATGGGGTACGAGGCGGAGGTGGGGCATTAGCGGAAGTTTGAGAAATCAATGTTCATGCCATCAGGTTGGAGGCTACCCAGATGGAATATAATGTGTTGTTCCTTCAACCTGAGTGTGGCTTCATCTTTACAGTAGAGAAGGCCGTGGATAGACATATCAGAATGGGAATGGGACGTGGAATTAAATGTGTGATTAAAAAGTTAAAGAGTTAAAGATGACACATTTCTTTAATATTTTAAGCAAGATTACTTTTTTATTTCCATCTTTTACAGTTTGAAAATAACAAAAAGGTAAAAGGGCCCGAAGCAAAGGTTTGGGCACCCTACATGGTCAGTACTTAGTAACATCCCCTTTGGCAAGTATCACAGCTTGTAAATGCTTTCTGTAGCCAGCTAAGAGTCTTTCAATTCTTGTTTGGGGATTTTCGCCCATTCTTCCTTGCAAAAGGCTTCTAGTTCTGTGAGATTCTTGAACTGTCTTGCATGCACTTCTCTCTTGAGGTCTATCCACAGATTTTGGATGATGTTTAGGTCGGGGGACTGCGAGGGTCATGGCAAAAGTGCATTGTGGATTTTGAGGTGTGTTTAGGATCATTATCCTGTTGTAGAAGCCATCCTCTTTTCACCTTCAGCTATTTTACAGACGGTGTAATGTTTGCTTCCAGAATTTGCTGGTATATCATTGAATTCACTCTTCCCTCTACCAGTGAAATATTCCCCGTGCCACTGGCTGCAACACAAACCCAAAGCATGTTTGATCCACCCCCTGCTTAACAATCGGAGAGGTGTTCTTTTCATGAAATTCTGCACCCATTTTTCTCCAAACATACCTTTGCTCATTGCTGCCAAAAAGTTCTATTTTAACTTCATCAGTCCACAGGACTTGTTTCCAAAATGCATCAGGCTTGTTTAGATGTTCCTTTGCAAACTTCTACGCTGAATTTTGTGGTGAGGACACAGGAAAGGTTTTCTTCTGATGACTCTTCCATGAAGGTCATATTTGTGCAAATGTCACTGCACAGTAGAACAGTGCACCACCACTCCAGAGCCTGCTAAATCTTCCTGAAGGTCTTTTGAAGTCAAACAGGGATTTCAATTTGCCTTTCTAGCTATCCTACAAGCATTTCTTGGTCTTCCAGACCTCAACTTGACCTCCACTGTTCCTGTTAACTACCATTTCTTAATTACATTACAAACTGAGGAAACGGCTACCTGAAAACGCTTTGCTATCTTCTTATAGCCTTCTCCTGCTTTGTGGGCATAATTTATTTTAATTTTCAGAGTGCTAGGCAGCTGCTTAGAGGAGCCCATGGCTGCTGATTGTTGGGACAAGGTTTGAGGAGTCAGGTTATTTATAAAGCTTTGAAATTTGCATCACCTTGGCAAAAGTTACCTCAGAGCTCAAATCTCTTGGGGTGCCCAAACTTTTGCATGGCTCCTTTCATTTTTTCCCCACTCTAAAATTGTACAGAACAAAAATAATACACTAATCTTGCTTAAAATGTTGAAAAGAAAGTTTCATCTTTAACTTTATGACTTTTGGAGATCAGTTCATCTTC
The DNA here is from genome assembly GCF_030028105.1 of Mobula birostris. Taxonomy (NCBI): domain Eukaryota; kingdom Metazoa; phylum Chordata; class Chondrichthyes; order Myliobatiformes; family Myliobatidae; genus Mobula; species Mobula birostris. The sequence goes on along the minus strand of NC_092370.1, from coordinate 54,779,569 downwards.
TACTCACTTAGAAGGTTCATCCATCGTCATCGATGAAGACCTCGACACCATTCATAGTTTTTACAAGGTTGAGTTGCTAGCTTGACGCTCAACCCAGCACAAATGGAGAGCGTGCACCCAGCCAGATTCGAACTCAGGGCCTCTCACCCTGAAGTGCAGCGCTGATGCCACTATGCCACCAGCTGGCGGTTGATGGTGTCAAGACTAGTGCTTGATTTGGATTTAAGTGAGGGAGAGTTGCACAGCATCAGCCTCACTCACTCTTCCCAATTCCCATCTGGACCCAGTGGCAAGACAAGAGTCGAGACAGCTGGAGGTGCAGTGGATAACCAGGACATCTTCTGTTTCTTATCGTGCTCTATGCATTCAATGACGCTTGCGGAGACTGCCTTCTTGACCATTGGACCTTCCTTTGGTCTCATCCGCTCAATCCGCTAGAGTCTGTCTTCACACGCTGGGATAGACAACGCCCTGTCCCACTAAGGGTTTGAGACCCGTCAGCTACCCACACCTAGTTTAACCAGCTTGTCGAAGCCATTGCCCAGGGTGTGGCTGCTGTCGCATGCAAACAGCTACGGGGAGCACAGGTGAGAGCTGAGTGCCAGGTGGGGACCAAAGGTGGACAAACCACCTGAAAAGGACGCGACATGTTCCCCCACCAGAAGTGCTACCCCTCCCTGACACCCCATATACCCCCTACTCACGTAACTATTCACAGTAACAGAAATTTTGACCAGGGTGCCCAAACCTTTGCATACCACTGTATGTTACCATATACTACAGAGATTCATTTTCTTCAGGCATTCACAGTGGACAAAGAAATATAATAGAATCAATGAAAAACTACACACAAACGATGACAAACAATGCAAATTTAAAAAATAATCATTACTGAGAACAGTCCTTGCAAGATGAGTCAATAGGTTGTGGAATCAGTTCCGTGTGAGGTGAATGAAGTTATCCACACTGGCTCTGAGTAAAAGGGGGTGAGTTTAAGGAAGAGGCTGGGCAGGTTCAGTTTTTTTCCTTGTAATATGGAAGGCTGATAGGTGATCTTATAAATATGCATAAAATCATGAAGGGCATAGATAGGGTAAATGTACTCAGCTTTTTCTAGAGCTGGGGAATCATGAACTCAAGGGCATTGGTTTAAGGTGAAAGGAGAAAGATTTAGTTGGAATTGACGGACAACTTTTGTCTTTACACTCACAACACGCTGGAGGAACTCCGCAGGTCGGGCAGCATCTGTGGAAATGATCAGTCAACGTTTCGGGCTGGAACCCTTCGTCAGGACTGAACAGGGAAAGGGCAGAAGCCCTATAAAGAAGGTGGGGGAAGCCTGCTGAGTTCCTCCAGCGTGTTGTGAGTGTTGCTTTGACCCCAGCATCTGCAGAGTATTTTGTGTTTTTGTTTTTACACAGAGGGTGGTATGTATGTGGAATGTGCTGCCAGAGGAAGTGGCTAATACAAGTACGATAACAACTTCTAAAAGGCAATTGGACAGGTACATAGATATGAAAAATTCATAAAGTTATGGACCAAATGCTGCTATCGGAACTAGCTTGGATCGGCATCTTGGTCAGCGTGGGTCGGTTTGACCAAAGGGCTAGTTTCTGTGTTGTATGGACTCTACAATCCTAAATAAAAGAGGAATAAAATAGGTTTTGAGAGCAAGCTAACAAGAAATATAAAAACATATACAGTAAAAGCTTCTACAAGAGTAGCTGAGATAAACATTGATTTCTTGGATGTAAAGCATGGAGAATTAATAATACAATTTATGGAAGTGACAAAGACTGCGACTACATCTTTATCTGTCTTTCTGGCAGAAGAACCTAGAAGCATCCTAGTAATAGAAAACATGGGGCCAAAAGGAGAAAAAGGAATTAAAAACAATTATGACTCAACAATAGGTAAAGGGCAACTGCTTGGATTAAAACTGACAAACGACCTGGATCTAATAGCCCGTACCCTGATATCTTAAAATAAATAATGGAGATATTAGTTGTGAATTCTCAAAATTCTGTAATTTTGAAAAGGGCTCAGTGGTTTGGGAAGTTGCAAAAGTAATGCTTTCTTTCAAGGAAAGGGCAAGACAAAGAGCAGGATATTTATCATAACATTTGTGATAGGGAATATGTCAAGATCCATTATCACAGAGGTAATAACAGAACATTGAGAAAATTATAATGCAATCAATCAAAACGATCAATGTTTCATAAACAGGAAATCATGACTGACAAATGCAATAAGCAAAATAGAAAAAAAAAAGAGACCAGCTGATGTAAGGCTAATGTTGATAGGCAATGCACACTTGGCAGGACACCAGATTAGGAATCACTTTTAATAAAATGATTTCTCTTTAAGGTATTAATTTTAGCAATTATAGAAAACAGATTTATTTTGCATCCTTGTATCCCAACTTCTTCTCACAATCCAAGTGTAGGTGAATGGTAGGAGAGTTGGGGTGAAGTTGATGGGCATATGAGAAAACCAGAGGTCCATGAACCAATCGTCACTGGGGGATCAGAGGTGGAGAGGGTCAGCGACTTCAAATTCCTCGATGTTATCATTTGCAGGACCTGTCCTGGGTCCAGCACACAAGTGAAGAAAGCACTGTTGCACTTTTACTTCCTTAGAAGTTTGTGAAGATTCGGCATAACATCTAAAACTTGGACAAATTTCTATAGATGTGTGCTGGAGAGTATATTGATTGATTGGTTGTATCACAGCCTGGTAGGGAAACACCAATGCCCTTAAATGGAGTACTGTCATAGAAAGGCAAGATCCATTATCAGGAACCTCCACCATCCAGCTCATGCTCTCAGCTTGCTGCTGCCATCAGGAGGAAGGTACAGGAGTCTCAGAACTCACTCCAGCGCATTCGGTAACAGTTATTACCCCTCAACCACCAGGCTGTTGAACCAGGGAGGATAACTTCACTGAACTTCACTTGCCCCATTACTGGATTGTTCTCACCCCTAAGGACATCTTCAAGAACTCCTCTGCTTTTGTTCTCAATATTTATTGTTTATTTATTTATATACTATTATTATTTCTTTTTTTTCTTTCTTATTTGCACAGTTTGCTGTCTTTTGCATACTGGTTGTTTGCCTGCCTGTTGGGTGTGGTCTTTCACTGATTCCGCTATGAATCTTGGATTTACTGAGTATGCCTGCAAGGAAATGAATCTCAGGGTTGCATATGTGTACTTTGATAATAAATTTACCTTGAATAAGTTGCAGGGGGATGAAATTGTCCTGAGAGCTGGCATAGACCCAATGGACTACGATGCAAGGTAACATGATCAGTAAATAACATTATGGCAGTGTATTTTGAAATTTCAATTCCCTTAGAACCCTTTGAATAGTATTACAATATTCTTACTTGAGCTGTGCAGTTTTGTTCTCTATTGAGAGAATTTCTGTATGCATTGCATTTTCTTCAAACTGTGCTTCGGCAGTAGCATCATCAAATTCCTGGTGCACTTTATTAAGGTCCAAAAAAACTTTACTGAAGACTTCTGTCAACTAAAGGGTATAAATAAACAGTTTATTTACAATACAATATGAGATTATCCGCAAAAACACGAAGTTTCTATCTCTTTCAATAAACCCATATCTACAGGTAAAATATCACCATATGACTATAAGATATTGGAGCAGAATTAGGCCATTTGGTTCATGAAGTCTGCTACTCAACATTAATATCTATTTGACAGGAGAAGTTCAATGCTGAATAAAATCAAGTTCAAGGGAACTTGCCCTACTTTTCTGAACAAGTGACTTTCACCAGGGTTGATGTGGTTCTAAGCCATGCATTCAGTCACTTAAAGGAAGCAAGGGAGTATTACAAACAACTATACTTGAAAACAGACGCACAGCAGACTAAGCATGCCCCACAATACATTTTAATCTAAAATCTAAACTAAGGTATTATGCAGCTTTCTGCCTGCCTACTCTTTATACTGATGCAAGTGTGCATTCATCATTCTTTGCCCTGCTCAACAATTGTTAAAACACTAAAAGGGAACTACCCTTTGGCTGCAAAATTTAAAAAAAAACTGTTTGATAATATCAGAGACCATATACTAGATTCTCATCTTTACCCCTCTACTGTATGAATGAAGTGTTGAAGACTTAATTCAAGTAGCAGAGGGGAATAAAGGAAACCTTTTCTTTTCTCCTCCTCAGAGCACAGGCAGCCTTCTGGGCATTAACTGTGATTAAATAATAGCAGAAAATTCCGTAACAAATGAAATGAACAAAATACAGATGTTAAGCTAAGAAAGTAGTGTTTGTACATGCTGCTTACAAATATCAAATCAAACATCACATTAATTATGACACTCACAGCACTCATTTGACTACTGTACACACAATTCCCTTTACTTTAAACAGCCCGCAGGTAAACTTATATTTCCCCGCACTAAAATAATCCCTTTATACAAACCCTCCTGTATTCTTTGAAATAAAAGTACAAAATACAATATCTTACATATATGTAACATTAAGTTCATTTCACCACTTTCAAGTTGGCTGCATATTTGTATTAAATACCTCATTTTGACTTGGTACAATATCATCAATGGTCTTCTTTTCCAAATCCAGCTTTTCCTTTAGATGATCTTCAAGTTTTTTTACTAAATTAATTTCTTCACGTAGTCTCTGATTCAGTATTCTTGCATCATTAACTTGAATTTGTACTTTTTGTAAACGAGATGCCTTACACTCAGCATTTAACTCTAATTCATAAATCTCTTCTGAATGCACTGCATATTCTAAATGAGAAAAAGAAATACTATTTTAATCAAAAATCAAAAAATGCTGACATTCTCAAGCAGTTGAATATGCTTCTGCCATTAATAATCAAGCCAACGCATTCCGCTGAAGTTGTCTATTTTATTGCGTTGATAAGACAAGAACACTGACTCCACCTTTTGCTGTAGTCATTCACTGTTAGGTTCATCAGACCTTATCTGAACAAAGCAAAACAGTTATGAAAGCTTCCTTTCTGTGGAAGTCGCACGGAAGCCACTGGAAATCTTTTGCTTAGCTACAGCTGTCTAACCTCAGTGGAAGGTGCTAAACTGGGGAAAGAATAATTACAGTAGTATTAGATAGGAGGTGGGGAGACTAGACTGGTAGTGGTGGTAATTGGGGAAGTCCACATCTGAGATGTGGGAATAATTTAAAGGACAGCAGATCAAAATTCAGGACCAACATGGTCCTGTGAAGAAGAAAGAGAAGGATGACAAGGTTCTTTAATGATGGAAGAAAATAAATCTTGTAGATGCAGTCAAAAAGTAAAAGCATATGCAAGGTTTCAGAAGCTAAAGTCAGGCAGGCCTTTGAAGAATTTAAGAAAACAAGAGGTTAAACAAGGAATCAGGAGGGCTAAAATGGACCATGAAATGTCTTTTGGTGAGTAGGTGTAGAAAATCCAATATAATTATTGGATATATATTTATTTATTCATATGTGTATTTATTTACCTCAAGGACAAAAGGAGGAAATTATGCTTGGAGCTAGAGTAAGCAGTCAAGGTACAAAACAATGTACTAGGTACTAAACTGTAGAAGAAGGGTCAGCAAAAGGGTTAATGAGCTAAATCGCTAACTTGCATTTTTCTATTTGAACTTTGTAACCCAGTATCCTAAGCTTAGAGTTGCAGAGAATCCTTCATAATCAGGATGCAGCACTGAGTGCAGAAAAGAGGAACATGCACTCCTTTGATTTAGTCACTTGCCTGTTCTATAATTAAAAATACCTTGTGCTACAGATGTACCTATTTGCAAACACGAAGAAATCTGCAGATGTTGGAAATTCAAGCAACATACACAAAATACTGGTGGAATGCAGCAGGCCAGGCAGCATCCACAGGAAGAGGTACAGTCGACGATTCAGGTTGAGACCCTTCGTCAGGACTAACTGAAAGAAGAGATAGTAAGAGATTTGAATAAATTGATTAAGAGATCCCTCTCCTGTCTTCTCCTATCATTTCGGATCTCCCCCTCCCCCTCCTCCTCTCAAATCTCTTACTATCTCTTCTTTCAGTTAGTGCTGACGAGGGGCCTCGGCCTGAAACATCGACTGTACCTCTTCCGATAGATGCTGCCTGGCCTGCTGCATTCCACCAGCATTTTGTGTGTGTACCTATTTTCTCCTGGTTACGTATATCTACTTATGCAACAGATTCACTTGCATGCCAGTATCAGCCTGTTCATCAGCATAAATATATGCCAAAATTGCTCTGTAACTCAGATCCTTACACTCTTCTTCAGGCTCTCCATGTTATCATGCTGAATAATGGTATCTCCACTTGAAGTCTGGTCTCTGGGGTCTTTTTCTTTTGACATAAACTTGCATTAGTACTCACCATGGAGAAGGAATGTGATGAATGTGATATCAGGTGGAGGTATGCTGCTATTCTAGGGCATTTTGATATCAAGAATAAGAAAATTAAAGTAGATGTCCCCCAATGTCTAATGGGATCTATCTCAGTTTATTATAAGAGGTAAGAGGTTTGTTTCCGAGTTAGACAAACGTGAGGTTCCAGAGGACTGAAGAATATCCAATGATGTCCTCAACTTAAGAAACGACATAGAGACAAACCAGGAAGTTAGAGGCTGGTGAGCATTACAGTGATGGTAGGGAAATTATTGGACAACATATTTAGGGATATGATCTACTCACATCTGGAAAATCTTAAGACTCATTAGGGTAATCAGCATAGCTTTGTGGGGGAACAGTCTTGCCTTATAAACTTGAGATTTTTTTTAAGGAGGAGATGGAGCTGTTTGATGAACTTTCATAAAGCTTTAACAAGGTCCCTCCTGATCCAGAGAACTGAGGTACATGGGAACTATTAAGAACTGCAAGAAGTGCATCCAGCTGCAAATTAACCCCCGTTGAGGAGTTGGAGCTGGAACTGGATGAACTCCATGTCCTTCAGGAGGCTGAAGGAAAGGTGAAATTGAATTGACTTTATTTCTCACATCCTTCACATACATGAGTAAAAATCTTTATGTTACGTCTCCGTCTAAATGTGCAATGTACAATCATAGTAATTTGTAATAATTTATAATAAATAGAACAGTCAATGTAACATAGAAATGCACTCAAATCAGTGTGAGTTAATCAGTCAGATGGCCTGGTGTCAGAAGCTGTCCCGGAGCCTGCAGGTCCTGGCTTTTATGTTGCGGTGCCGTTTCCCAGATGGTTAGATTGTGGTTCGGGTGACTCGGGTCCCCAATGATCCTTCGGGCCATTTTTTCACACCTGTTTTTGTAAATGTCCTGAATCATGGGAAGTTCACAGCTACAGATGCACTCTGGGTGTCCGCACCACTCTCTGCAGAATCCTGTGACTAAGGGAGGTAGAGTTCTCATACCAGGCAATGATGCAGCCAGTCAGGATGCTCTTAATTGTGCCCCTGCAGAAAGTTTGCAGGATTTGGGGGCCCATACCAAACTTCCTCAACCGTCTGAGGTGAAAGAGGAGCTGTTGTGTCTTTTTCACCACACAGCTGGTGTGTGCAGACCACGAGGTCCTCGGTGATGTGGATGCCAAAGAACTTAAAGCTGTTTATCCTCTGAACCCCAGATTCATTGATGTCAATAGGGGTTAGCCCGTCTCCATTCCTCCTGTAATCCACAACCAGATCCTTTGTTTTGCAACATTCAGGGAAAGGTTGTTTTCTTGACACCACTGTGCCAGAGAGATTACTTCTTCCCTGTAGGCCACCTCGTTATTGTTTGAGATTAGGCCAATCAATGTAGTGTCATCGGCAAATTGACTGTTGTTGGTCCCAAGATTGTACGATGATGTAGTCGATGAGGTGCCAGTGTTTGGAGCGTGGATGCTGCCAGGAGACTTTGTGCCTGTTTTTCTGGCGAAATAGGGTGTTTGTAATCACCAGGTTGTGTTCAGCACATTTGGTGAAGAGGAGTGTTCCACTGGCGTTGACCTTGCCAACTCCTTCCTTGCTCATTATTTCAGTCCAGAGCCTATGATCTTTCTCGACTCTGGCACTGAAGTCTCCCAAGAGAATGATCTTGCCATTGTTGTGAACAGAGGAAAGGACTTGGTCAAGTTGGGCGTAGAAGATCATCTTTACTTCATCTTCAGCATCCAGAGTTGGAGCATAGGTGCTGATGATGGTGGTATGTTGGTTCTTGACAAGTTGGATTCGCAGAGTCATGAGACGTTCGGTGATCCCTAGTGATTGCTCTGTCAGCTTCTGAAGTAAGCTGTTTCGGATGGCAAAACCTACTCCATGGATCCTCGATTGTTCAGGATCAAGTCCTTTCCAGAAAAAGGTGTATTGACCTTGCTCTTCCTTTAGTTGCCCTTCTCCAGCTCTGCAGGTCTCACAATGTCAAAGTTGAAGTTTTGGAGTTCCTGGGCAACAAAGGCAGTTCTTCTCTCTGGTCGGTCTGAGCTTGAGTTATCCATCAGAGTTCGTATATTCCAGGTTCCAAATTTCATAGTTTCATTTCTCTATGTTTTTCGACCGCATGATGGTGATCCTTCTGGACGCGGCTTTCCAGACAGGATGGGGTGAAGCAGACTATTTTTAGGGCACCTTTTCTAGCCCCTTCCCAGTTCAGGTTGAGCAGAGTGGATCCTAAATAGGGCTGTTCAGATGTGCTGCAGAACAATTTTCCTGCTTCTGTCCAAAAGTTAAGCAACTGAATCAAGTATTCACCGCTTTCGTGCCGGTTCTTGACTAGAAACTTCCAGCCATCACATCGCCTGCTCCTGTTGCCCTCCCCCGATTGCCGAAAGACTTGAAGAAGTGGCCTACAGAGTGAAGACGCCTGTCCGTGTATTTGTTTAACGTGTACTTGATGTTGCACTCCAAGAAGCACATGATACTTCACAAATCAACCAACTGATTCCAGTGGCATGGAAACCACGACGATTGGAGCTGATGGATTTGTTGCAGCCTTCATCCGCCTTCACAGCCATTGAGCTCGAAGTAACTTCGTCCACCTGTTCCACCGTTGAGGTCTTGGTTGGATTGTTCTTTGTCAGGGACCTTACCCTTGACCTTACCGCCATGGGTGACCCTACCAGGAACATAGCTCCAGATGGCATCGCTCTTGGGATCTCAGGACCACACAAGCTTCTCCACCGCGACAAGGTGACAATCCACGGAGAAGTCACATAAGCAGATGTGTAAGGAAGGTACGTAGAGCAGTAGCTATTGAGTTGTCTGTCGACTGGTTCTGTCGGTAGGCGAATTGTAGGGGTCCAGTTAGGGTGGTAGCAAGCTGCAGATGAAATCCTTGACTAGCCTCTCGTTTGCTTACTATTGAGGTGAGTGCCTCAGGATACCAGTCGTTCCAGCACATTACCTTGGTCCTTTTTGGTACAGGGACAATGGTGGATAATTTGAAGCAGGAGGGCACTCTACACTGGGAGAGGGAGAGATTAAAAATGTCTGAAAACACATCTGCCAATTGTGCTGCGCACATCCTGAGTACCCGCCCTGGGATGACGTCTGGTCCCGCAGCCTTGCGACTGTCCACTCATTGGAAACATCTGCATACCTCAGACTTACAGATGACCAGGTTGCAGGTTGTAGCGGTGGCTTTCCTCAGAGGCTCAGAGTTAGTGACATCAAACCGAGCGTAAAAGCAATTGAGCTCATCTGGGAGCGAGGCCGCGATGTTGGCGGCACCACTATGTTTGCATTTGAAGTCTGCAATGGTATGCAACCCTTGCCACAAGTGCAATTTGCTGTGAATCTTGACTCAATCTTGTCCCTGTATTGTTTCACAGCCTTGATAGCTTTGTGCAGATTGTAGCTGCTTTTCTTGAGCTCCTGCTAATTTCCAGCAATGTAAGCTCTAGGTCGTTGCTCACATGAAACTATTGATCCAAGGTTTCTGGTTTGGGGGACAACATTGTCAATGCACTTCCAGGTGAAGCACTTGACCCCATCCGTGAACTCAAAGACATCCTCATCATGGAAGACATTCCAGTCGACATCATCGAAGCAGTCCTGCAGCATGGAGGCTGACTGGTCGGACCAACAGTGGATGGTTTTAACTATGGCCGCCTCTTGTTTCAGGTTTTGCCTGTACATCGCAGAAGAGGATCGAAGAGCGACCTGATTTTCCAAAAGCTGGGCGAAGGAGAGCTTTGTAAGCGTTGCAGAAGGGAGTGTAACAATGGCCAAGTGTGTTATCTCCATGAGTGCTCACCTCGATGTGCCAAGAACACTTCAGAGAGACTTTCGTCAGCGACTCTTGATTAAAGTCGCCAGCGACGATGAATGCAGCCTCTGAGTGTGCGATCTCCAGCACATTGATGGTGTCGTACAGTTCCTTAAGAGCCAGGTCAGTATCACCCTGCGGCGGAATGTACACCGCTGTGATGATAACTGTGTCATTGGTACCTATATGGACCATGACCTCTAGCTGCTCACCCTCCAACTTTAGACCGTAGGCACCAGTAGGGTCTGCACAGCAGCACCAGATATTCCAGGTCTGGGGAACAAAAAAGATTTGAGGGCATGCACATTCTGGGGGTCGCACCAGGCATTGTTGACCATGAAGCATACCCCTCCTCCTTTACTCTTCCTAGAGGTCTTTTGACCTGTCTGCCCGGAACAGGGAGAACCCAGAGGGCTCGATAGCATGGTCTGATATCTCCTCCATCAGCCAGGTCTCCACAAAGCACAAAACATTGCATTCCTTTGTTTCCCACTGGTAGAGAATCTGGCTCTCAGTTCGCACAGTTTGTTGTTCAGGGACTGAACGTTAGCCAGGAGTATGCCAGGGAATGGCAGCCGATTTGTACGCCATCTCAACCTCACCAAGACGCCAGCCCTCCTCCCTCGCATCCGGCCCTTCTTCCGAGTTAGTGGCAGTGTAAGAGGTGAGTCTCTCCTGGATCACGTAAGCAGGTGTCCCAGTGTAGGAAAGGCGGCAGATAGTGGGTAAATGCTGTCTTTCTGATGTTCAGAAGGGTCAGTCTATCGTATCTGATGTGACTATCAGCTACTGGAACTGAAGACGCTAAGAAAATTGTAGAAATTAGTAGTATACTGTAGATTTGGAACGGAGCTCGTAACAGGGCTGCCGTACACAGCACCATCTTCAATGTCTGAGGGGCAGGACATATAGAGAGATACTTATACAGGGATCTGGGTGAAAGTCAGCAGGGTGATGGGGGTTAGACAGCCAGTGTAGAGTACCCCTGTGGCCATCCCCCTCAACAACAGCTATACCACTTTGGATACTGTTGAGTGGGGATGACCTAGCAGAGGAAAGTCAGAGCAGTCAGGTCTCTGGCACTGAGTCTGACTCTATGGCTCAGAAGGCAAGTGGGGGAGAACAGGCAAGTTGTCGTGATAGGGGATTCGTTAGTGACGGTAACAGAAAGGAGGTTCTGTGGACGAGAACAAGATTACCAGACAGTATGTTGCCTCCCGGGTGCCAGTGTTTGGAACATCTCACATCGTGTTCTTAGCATTCTAAAGTTGGAGGGTGAGCAGCTAGAGGTCATGGTGCATATAGGTACCAATGACACAGGCTAGAAGAGGGACAAGGTTCTGCAAAGTGAGTTCTGGGAGTTAGGTGCTAAGTTAAAAGACAGGACCTCCAGGACCGTGATGTCAGGATTGCTACCCATGCCACGTGCTAGTGATGCAGAAATACGAAGATCATACTGTTTAATACAAGGCTAAGGAATTAGTATTGTGGGGGCGGGCTTCAGATTTTTGGATCATTGGGCTCTCATTCAGGGAATCTAGGATTTTTGAAGACAGATTTTGGCAGTGTGGAGCATCAGCAAGATCTTGGGGTCTGTGTCCATGGGACACTCAAAGCTGCTGCGTAAGTTGACAGTGTTGTTAAGAAGGTGTATGGTGTGCCGGCCTTCATCAACTGTGGGTTTGAGTTCAAGAGCTGTGAGAAAATGTTACAGCTAGATAAGATCTTAGTTAGACCCCATTTGAAGTTCTGGTCACCTCAGTTCTGGATGTGGATACTATAGAGAGAGTGTAGAGGAGATTTACAAGGATGTTGCCTGGATTGGACAGCATGCCTTATGAGAATAGGCTGAGCAAACTCAGAGGTAAGTTTTTCCACACAGAAAGTGGTGGGTGCATGAAATGCACCGCCAGTGAAGGTGGTAGAGGCGGATAAAATAGGGTCTATTAAAAGACTCTTAGATAGGTACATGGAGCTTAGAAAAACATAGGGCTATGCGGTAGGGAAGTTCTAGGCAGTTTCTTTAGTAGGTTATATGGTCAGCACAACATTCTGGGCCGAAGGGCCTGTAAAGTGCTGTAGATTTCTATGTTTCTGTACAGAAGAGACAGTTTGCACCTAAGCTGCAGGGGGGCTAATATCACAAGAGTGAGGGGGGAGAGGGGCACACTCTGGGAATCAAATTGCCAAAACAGATGGTGGAATGATTGTGGAGATGGATTTTGTTCAAACCTCAGACAAAGTCAGGAATCAAAAGGTTGAGCATGGTGTTCTGAGTTGCGTATATTTCAATGCAAGAAGTATTGTAGGAAAGGCATGTGAGCTCATGGCATGGATCAATACATAGAATTGTGATATTGTAGCCATTAGTAAGATTTGGTTGCAATGGGAGACAGGACTGGCAGCTCGATACTCTGGTGTTCTGTTGTCTTACATGTGATAGAGCAGGAGGGATTAAAGGGGGAGGGGTGGTGTTATTAACGACCTGGATGTGGGCGTAGAAGTAAACACGAGGAATTCTGCAGATGCTGGAAATTCAAGCAACACACATCAAAGTTGCTGGTGAACGCAGCAGACCAGGCAGCATCTCTAGGAAGAGGTACAGTCAACGTTTCAGGCCGAGACCCTTCGTCAGTTCTGACGAAGGGTTTCGGCCCAAAACATTGACTGTACCTCTTCCTAGAGATGCTGCTTGGCCTGCTGCGTTCACCAGCAACTTTGATGTGGGGGTAGAAGGGTGGGTTGGCAAGTTTGCAGATAACACAAAGGTTGGTGGTGTTGTAGATAGTGTAGAGGATTGTCAAAGATTGCAGAGAGACATTGATAGGATGCAGAAGTGGGCTGAAAAGTGGCAGATAGAGTTCAACCCGGAGAAGTGTGAGATGGTACACTTTGGAAGGACAAACTCCAAAGTAGAGTACAAAGTAAATGGCAGGATACTTGGTAGTGTGGAGGAGCAGAGGGATCTCGGGGTACATGTTCACAGATCCCTGAAAGTTGCCTCACAGGCAGATAGGGGAGTTAAGAAAGCTTATGGGGTGTTAGTTTTCATAAGTCAAGGGGTAGAGTTTAAGAGTCGCAAGGTAATGATGCAGCTCTATAAAACTCTGGTTAGGCCACACTTGGAGTACTGTGTCTAGTTCTGGTCGCCTCACTATAGGATGTGGAAGCATTGGAAAGGGTACAGAGGAGATTTACCAGGATGCTGCCTGGTTTAGAGAGTATGGATTATGATCAGAGATTAAGAGAGCTCAGGCTTTACTCTTTGGAGAGAAGGAGGATGAGAGGAGACATGATAGAGGTATACAAGATAATAAGAGGAATAGATAGAGTGGATAGCCAGCGCCTTTTCCCCAGGGCAACACTGCTCAATACAAGGGGACATGGCTTTAAGGTAAGGGGTGGAAAGTTCAAGGGGGATATTAGAGGAAGGTTTTTTATTCAGAGAGTGGTTGGTCCGTGGTATACCCTGCCTGAGTCAGTGGAGGAGGCAGATACACTGGTGAAATTTAAGAGACAACTAGATAGGTATATGGAGGAATTTAAGGTGGAGGTTTATATGGGAGGCAGGGTTTGAGGGTTGGCACAACAATGTGGGCCGAAGGGCCTGTACTATGCCAGACTATTCTATGTTCTATGTTACTAATTAGGAAAAATGTCACAAAAGTGCTCAATCAGGACAGAATGGAGAACTTGTGGATGGAACTAAGGAATAAGAAAGTATGACCACGTTAATGGGGCTATATTATAGACCACCCAGAAGTCCGCAGGAAACATAAGGTTGTGATAGAAGGCAATTTTACCTTTCCACATATTGACTGGGACTCCCACACAGTAAAAGGACTGGATGGGAGAGAGTTTATCAAAATTGTTCAGAAAAGCTTCCTTAATCAGTGCATAGAAGTCCTAATGAGAGAGTATGCAATACTTGGGAATGAGACAGGGAGTGACAGAAGGTTTGTGTAGGAGAACATTTTGCATCTAGTGACCATAATGCCATTAGTTTAAAGGTAATTATGGAAAAGGATAGGTCTGGTCCTCAGGTTGAGATTCTAACTTGGAAAAAGGCCAATTTTGATGATATCAGAAAGGATCTGGCAAGTGTGAAATGGGAGAGGCTTTATCTTAGTAAAGGTGGATGGTTAAGTGGGAGGCCTTCAAAAGTGAAATTCTGAGAGTGCAAAGCTTGTATGTGCCTATCAGAATAAAAGGCAAGGATAACAGGTTTAGGGAAACCTTGGTTTTACAGCAATATTGAGGCCCTGGTTGAGAGAACAAGGAGGCGCATAGCAGGTAGGTACTTAAGGAGTATCAGAAATGCAAGAGGACACTTAAGTAAGAAATCAGGAGGGCTAAAAGAAGGCATGAGGTTGCTCTAGCAGACAAAATGAAGGAGAATTCTAAGGTCTTCTACAGATACAGTGGCATGCAAAAAAGTTTGGGCACCCCTGGTCAAAACATCTGTGACTGTGAATAGTTAAGTGAGTAGAAGATGAACTGATCTCCAAGTCATAAAGTTAAAGATGAAACTTTCTTTTCAACATTTTAAGCAAGATTAGTGTACTATTTTTGTTTTGTACAACTTTAGAGTGAAAAAAAGGAAAGGAGCACCATGCAAAAGTTTGGCCACCCCAAGTGATTTGAGCTCTCAGATAACTTTTACCAAGGTCTCAGACCTTAATTAGCTTATTAGGGCTATGACTTGTTCACAGTCATCGTCAGGAAAGGCCAGCTGATGCAAATTTCATAGTCATAGTCATACTTTATTGATCCCGGGGGAAATTTCAAAGCTTTATAAATACCCTGACTCCTCAAACCTTGTCCCAATAATCAGCAGCCATGGGATCCTCTATGCAGCCGCCTAGCACTCTGAAAATTAAAATAAATGATGCCCACAAAGCAGGAGAAGGCTATAAGAAGATAGCAAAGCATTTTTAGGTAGCCGTTTCCTCAGTTCGTAATGTAATTAAGAAATGGCAGTTAACAGGAATGGTGGAGGTCAAGTTGAGGTCTGGAAGACCAAGAAAACTTTCCGAGAGAACTGCTCGTAGGATTGCTAGAAAGGCAAATCAAAACCCCCACTTGACTGCAAAAGACCTTCAGGAAGATTTAGCAGACTCTGGAGTGGTGGTGCACTTTTCTACTGTGCAGCAACACCTGCACAAATATGACCTTCATGGAAGAGTCATCGAAGAAAACCTTTCCTGCGTCCTCACCACAAAATTCAGCGTCAGAAGTTTGCAAAGGAACATCTAAACAAGCCTGATGCATTTTGGAAACAAGTTCTGTGGATTGAAGAAGTTAAAATAGAAGTTTTTGGCCACAATGAGCGAAGGTCTGTTTGGAGAAAAAAGGGTGCAGAATTTCATGAAAAGAACCCCTCTCCAACTGTTAAGCACGGGGGTGGATCGATCATGCTTTTGGCTTGTGTTGCAGCCAGTGGCATGGGGAACATTTCACTGGTAGAGGGAAGAATGAATTCAGTTAAATACCAGCAAATTCTGGAAGCAAACATCACACCATCTGTAAAAAAGCTGAAGATGAAAAGAGGATGGCTTCTACACCAGGATAATGATCTCAAAATCCACAATGGACTACCTCAAGAGGCACAAGTTGAAGGTTTTGCCATGGCCCTCACAGTCCCCTGACCTAAACATCATCGAAAATGTGTGGATAGACCTCAAAAGAGCAGTGCATGCAAGACGGCCCAAGAATCTCACAGAACTAGAAGCCTTTTGTAAGGAAGAATGGGCGAAAATCCCCCAAACAAGAATTGAAAGACTCTTAGCTGGCTACAGAAAGCATTTACAAGCTGTGATATTTGCCAAAGGGGGTGTCACTGAGTACTAACCATGCAGGGTGTCCAAACTTTTATTTCGGGTCCTTTTCCTTTTTCGTTATTTTGAAAATATAAAAGATGGAAATAAAAAAGTAATCTTGCTTAAAATATTAACGAAGTGCGTCATCTTTAACTTTATGCCTTTTGGAAATCAGGTCATCTTCTACTCGCTTAGCTATTCACAGTAATAGAAATGTTGACCAGGGTGCCCAAACTTTTGCATGCCACTGTATGTTAAGAGCAAAATTGTTGCAAGAGACAAAATTGATCCTCTGTAAGATCAGAATGGTAATCTATGCATGGAACCAAATGAGATGGGGGCAATCTTAAATAGATATTTTGCATCTGTATTTACTCGGGAGACAGGCACAGAGTCTATGGAAATAGGGCAATGCAATAGTGAGACCATGGAACTTATACAGATTACAGAATAGAAGGTGCTTACTGTCTTCAGGCAAATCAGGGTGGACAATTCCCCAAGGCCTGATGAGGTGTCCCCCTTGATCATGTGGGAGGCAAGTGCAGAAATTGCAGAGTTCCTAGCAGAGATATTTAAATTATCCTTTGCAACAGCTGAGTTACCAGAGGGTTGGAGGACCGCTGATGGTGTTTTGCTGTTTAAGAAAAGCTCTAGAAATAAACCAAGAGATTATAGGCCAGAGAGCCTGACATCACTAGAGTGAAAGCTATTGGAAGTTATTCTAAGGAACCAGATATATGAGTATTTGGATATACAGAGACTGATCAGGGATACTCAGCACAACTTTGTGTGTGGTAGGCCGTGAATAACAAATCTTATCGAGTTTTTCTCAAGGAAGTTACCAGGAAAGTTGATGAAGGCAAGGCGGTGGATGTTGTCTACATGAACTTTAGCAACGCATTTGACAAGATCCCACATGGGAAGTTGGTCAAGAAGGTTCAGTAATTTGGCATTCAAGATGAGGCAGTAAACTAGATTAGACATTGGCATTGTGGAAGAACCCAGAGAGTGGTAATAGGTGGTTGCCTCTCTCACTGGATACCTGTGACTAGTGTCCAACAGGGTCCGTTGTTTGTCATCAATACCAATGATCTGATTAATAAGTGGTTAACTGGATCAGCAAATTTGTGGATGACACCAAGATTGGGGATGTAATGGACAGTGAGGAAGACAATCAAAGTTAGCAGTGGGATCTGAACTAGCTGGAAAAATAGGCTAAAAAATTGCAGATGGAATTTAATGGAGACAGGTGTGAGGTGTTGTACTTTGGAAGGTCAAATATAAGAGGAAAGCAAACAGAGAATAACAGAGCCCCGAGGAGCTCTGATGTACAGAGGAATCTTAGGGTACAAGTCCTCAGCTCGTTGAAAGTAGCAACACAAGGGGATTGGGTGGTAAAGAAAGCATTCTTGCCTTTCTCAGTTAGGAAATCATGTTGCAGTTGCAGAAAACTTTGTTTAGGCCTCACTTTGAGTACTGTGCCATTGTGGTCACTGCATTACAGGAAAGGGATGGTGCAGAAGGTGTTCACAAGGATACTGTCTGGATTAGAAAATGTTAGCTTAAGGAGAAATTGCTTATCTCCCTAGAGTATCAGAGGCCAAGGGATCATCGAATACAAATATATAAAAGTAAGAGAGGCATAGTTGGGCAGATAGTTAAAAGCATTTTTCCCCAGGGAGGAAATGTCATTTGCTAGAGGGAATAACATTAAGGTGGTAGAGGTAAAGTTTAAAAGAGATTTTTGAAGCAAGTTTTTTTTTCCAGCAGAGAGGAAACATACCACCACGAGAAGTGGTAGAAGCAAATAATGATATTAACATTTAAGACACATTTACAGGTACGTGAACATGCAGGGAACTGAGGGACATATACCACTTGTAGGCAGATATGATTAGTTTAGACTGGCGTTATTGCTGAAGCAAACGTCATGAGATGAAAGGCTTGCTCTGTGCAGTACCGTTTTGCATTCTATGCAGGGATGAGGTATAATCCCAATATATCCCAGCATTAAAATCAGCACCAGAACAGAAGATTTGCTCCATTGAATTTTACCTTGATTGATATGACACAGAAAATACTTTAATTCATTCACAAGAGCTCCAACAAACCACAAACAAATTTCATTTCCTGTTTAGTTAGGTATTCCAATACCTTTTTGTACAGCTTCAGGAAGCTCTCGCATCCACCAAAGAGATAGCTGATCAATTCTGTTTCCAAGCACTGTCACCCGCTCTCTTTCTATTTGCAGAGCCTCACTTGTCTTTTTGCATTCTGCTTCCAGTTGCTCCATCAAGCCAATGATCTCTGATAGGACCTCCCTTGCCTCTTCATATAAAGCTGTGGTTTGGTTAGGTTCTACATTAGAAGCAGACATCAGCAGTTACATTGGCAAATACATTTTGAAGAAAACAGTAAATGATACTGTATAGTGAAATACAATGAAGTCTAAGCACATACAGAGGAACTGGATACACTTGAATGAGAGGTGAGAAAAATACCCTGGCAGGGAGAATTGTTAATGCTACACAGACTTTAAATTGTCTGGGAGGGATGTGGAACCCAAAACAGTAGTGTGGCGCAGGAGAGAGCTGAGGCAAATATGGAAGTTAAAGCAACCAAGCAAACAAGTAGGGAGTGTGACGGGACCCTGAATTACCTCTAAGGACTGTGCTTTTGAAAAGAGAGAGAGAGAGTTATTTAACACCAACAGCTTGTTTCTAAACGAGGGAGAGACACGAAGACTAACTGTGGGACTGTCACTTTAAGGAACTGGTTAACTGTTGGATTTCTGAAGTGGAGATAGCACCGAGCAGCTCATAAGTTGCTATGGTGACCGGGGGCATTATTAAATGGACAATTGATGTTATGATTTTCGGTAGGTGTTTGATACTTCTTCATGGACTTTTTGCCTGCTTGCATTTTCTTCACAGAGAGAGGAAGGAAGAGTTATTTGAATGACAGTTGATGCTCAGCACGGGAAGATAAAATAGGAGGTCAGATGATACAGACCTCAGATACATGTTCTGGACACTGAATGAGCAAAGTGGGCTTTGGAGGATTGATCAGGTGGATCAATCCGTCGCTCTTGCAGTAGAAAGGAGGAAAAGGGTTGACTGGTGGGGAGTTGTCCATGTGTCCACCCTCGCCTGGGGGAATAGCTCCACCACAGAAAACCAGTCCCCTTTGTTAAAGTCACAGTCGGTGACTTTTAAAGGATTTTGACGGCGTCAGCTCACCTGAAGTCTCAAATCTCTCCCTCTCTCTCTCTCTCCATCACTACTGAACTAAATGCCACGAACTGAACTGAACTTTACTCATCATAGTAAGACTGTAACTTTTTATCCCTAGACTTAAAGAAGCTTGGTTTTTCACACATATTTATTCTCTCTCTCTCTATATATATATATATATATATATATATATATATATATATAAAATCATTGCTAACCTGTTGATTAATCTATATTTATATTACCGTATTACTAATAAATATTATTAGTTTATAGTAATACTGGACTCCAAAGTGTTTTCCATCTCTGCTGGTTCTTTATTCCCGTCACGGGGTTCGTGACAGGAGCAAAAAAGGTTTGATATACAAAACCACATTTATTTTAATTTAAGAAGCCTGAAAAGTAAGGCAAAATAACTCAGGGCAGGGATAATATACGGGTCTGGTATAGAATAACTACTACAACATGACCAAGGGATGGACAGGACTTGCAGCTCAGTGCTCAAGGGTGTAGATGCTACAAGCACAATATAGGTGGAGGTAACAAAGGAGATGTAGTTGCATTTCTGATGAAGGGGAACATCAGGGCAGTACTTAGAGAGGATATTCTAGGGGGCATTGTCACTTTGGATTGTACAGTACAATAGGCTCCTTAGACAAACAAAAAGGCAGGAAGCAAAAATAATAGGGTTGTAATCATTGGTAATCTGAACTTCTCTAATGTTGAACAGGACTACTATTAGATGAGGCAGAGTTTGTTATGTGTCCAGTAAAGTTTTCTCAAGTAAAATGCAAAAAATCCTAGTAGAGAGAGAGTAACACTTGATCTCTTTTTGGGTAATGAGGCAAGGCAAGAGACAGGAGTGTTAGTGGGGTTGTAGGGCACTTTGGGATCAGAGATCATAATTCTATTAGTTTTAAAATACAAGTTTTAAAAAAGATAGAGAGATAGAATTGTTCCACTAGTTCCACCTATACCGGGGCATGGCTCATTTTGATAGCAATAGACAAGAACTTGCAAAGGTTGATTGGGAGAAGCTGTTTGAAAATAAAGGAATGTTTGCCAAGTGGGAGATTTATAAAAGTAAGATACAAAGAGTTCAGGCTGAGCATGTTTCTGCAAGAGTGAAGGAAAAGAATAGTAAGTTTATGCAACCCCAGTTAATGAAGGATGTTGAGTCTCTGCTGAGACAAATGTCAGGTATAGATAGCTGAAATCAAGTGGATCCTTTGAGGAGTCTAAGAGATATAGAAGTGCACTGAAGTGGGAAATTAGGAGGGCAAAAACAGGGCACAAGGCAACTCTGGCAGAAAAAGGTAAAGGAGAATCCTAAGAGATTTGATAGCTATATTAAGAACAAAAACATAACAAGGGAGAGAACAGGCTCCCTCAAAGATCAGCATGGTTATATAGGTGTGGAGCCATAGGAAAGAGGCAAGGTCTTAACTTAATATTTCTCATCTGCATTTACTGGGAAGAAGACAATGAAAGCTAGGGAATTCAGGGAAGAGAATAGTGATGCTTTACAACGTATTCACATTACAGAAGAAGCACATAAAGCTTGATAAATCCCCAAGGCCTAATCAAATACAGGGGTAGGTACCAGAGAACTGAACGGCTAAAGGATCTACCTGAATTTGGAAAGGCAAGAACTGATTAAGGATAGTCAGCATTGTTTTACACTGTAAATGGTAGGGCTCCAGAGATTGCTACAGAACAGGGACCTAGGAATGCAAGTACACAATTCTCTGAAAGTAGTAACAAAGATGGACAGGGTGGTGAAGACAGCATTTGTAATGCTTGCCTACGTTGGCCAAGGCAATAAATACATGAGTTGGGAAGTAATGTTGGAACTATGCAAGACATTGGTGAGACCATGCCTGGAGTACTGTGTTCAATTCTGGTCTCCCATCTAGAGGAAGTTAGAAATGATGCAGAAATGATTCACAAGGATGTTATCAGGTCTGGAGAGCACAAGTTGTAAGGAGAGAATAGACAGCCTGGGTCTTTTTTTCCCTGGAACATAGGAGGCTGGGGGATGACATTACAGAGCTATATAAAATCATGACGGGCACAGATAAGATAAATAGTCACAGATTTTTTTCCAGTATCATGGAGTATTAAAAAAAAAAGAAGACGTACTTAAGGTGAGAGGAGACAACTTTTTCCATACAGGGGGTTATGGGCATGTGGAGCAAACTACCAAAGGAATTGGTAGAGGTGGGTATAAATGCTATGTTGAATTTTGATATTAATCAATAATATTTTGATTAGTGAATAAGGTAAATGGTAATAAGTGAATGGATCAGTGGTGATTATGGTGAATGGGTGGAGTACAGAGAATGGGTGTGTAGCGGTCTGGTTAATGGGTAAATTATGGTCTGGTAATCGCCTAGTTGATAAGGGTTGTTAGTGGATGGGTGATGTGGGGGTGTACTCAAATTGGCAGGGTTTGAATGGTTGGACTTGCAAGGATCTGTAGTGGGACTGTATTGTTAGTAACTTAGATGAGGAGATAGAAAATAATTTATCTCAATTTATGAATGGCACAAGGCTGTAAGTAGTGTATCATGGAAGCATTTCATTGCAAAGGTATATTCCTACATATATTAGCAGTCTGAGAGAAAGGATTACAAAGATTTTGTTAAATCTTGTTGTGCGGCATGATAGTGTAGAAGTTAGTGGAATGCTTTTCAGCACCAGTGATTAACAATCAGGGTTCAATTCAGTAAGGAGTTTGTATGTTCTCCCCTGATAGTGTGGGTTTCCTCTAGGTGTTCCGGTTTCTTCCCATATTCCAAAGGCAGAAGGGTTAGGTTTGGTGAGTTGTGGGCATACTATGTTGGTGTTGGAAGATTGTCAATACTTGTGGGCTGCCCTCTGTACATCCCCACATTGTGCTGGTCATTGACACAAATGATGCATTTCACTGTATGCTTCAATGTTTTGATGTACATGCGACAAATAAAGCTAATTTGAAAATATGACAAAATCTAATCTAAAAATACAAAGTATGCAGATATATGGGAACAAGGCAGGTAGATAAAGTTGGGTCATTGTGATCCCACTGTCCATCAGAGTAGACTTGAGGGGCTGAATGGCCTGTTGTGGTTCCAGAACATAGATGAATTCTCAAAGGTACATTGGAGCTTTTACTTTCTTCTAAGGTCAATAGTATTCAGCTTGGCATCAAACATTCCAACAAACTTCTACAGATGTACTGCTGAAAGTATGCTGACTGGTTGCATCATGGTCTGGTATAATAGTTTTAGTGTGCAGTTACGTAAGAAGCTGCAGAGAGTAGTGAACTCAGCCCACTATACCCCAGGCACATCCCTCTTCACCATATCTACAGAGATGCTACCTCAAGAAGTCAACATCCATTATCAAAAAGTCCTACCGTACAGGTCATGTCATCTTTTCACAGCTATCATCTGTAGGAGGTACAGAAGCCTGAAGTCCCACACCACCAGGTTCAAGAACAGCTACGTCATTTCAACCATTCGGTTCTTGAACCAACTGGCACGGCCCTAATCAGTACCTCAGTGTTAGCGATAATATGAGCATTTTGCCCTACAATTGACCATGTTCTGTTTTGTTTTAATTGCATATACAGTTAATTAGGCCACTAGGGTTAATCGGGGCAGCCACTTATTTGCAACACTATGCTGCTTAAGTCGGAAAGGACGCTGTTGCTGAACAGTTTCTAACTAGCATCTGTCATGTGCACTTGTGTGGCTAAGATTCTGCACCGTGCTTAGAGTTAATGGTTTTTAAGCAGCGTCAGTTGTGAGTATTTGTGTTCAAAAAGCAGTGAATTTTTTGGCACTGGTGGTTTACGAGAAATTAGAAGGAAGACAATTCAGAACCGTTTTACTCACTGTGGTTTCAAGCATTCAGGCTTGAAGATGCCGGAAACTGCCGGGAATGAAAATGAAATTATTTCACTACTTCAGCATGATAGGAACTGCAGAGAATTTGAAGTTATCAACAATCATTCTGAATGTTACAATGAAAATGAAGATTTGGAGGACGTAATCATCATGAAATCAGCCAATTATCTACACTAGCAGTCTCTGCTAATTTTGTTCATTTACAATCAGAAGAACACTGCAGTGTATACTGGATGAATTCCTCCATCGATAACTATTAGGAACTAATACAGTTTTATAATGCTGTACTTGTATTGATAGTGTTCAAATTTGTTCTGTATTTCCTTTCAATACATAATTTGTTGATCAGTTAAACAGTAGTCTGTTTTTATATATCTTTTTCTCCTCCACAATCACCATCAGCACAGGGGCACCACAAGCCTGTGTGCTTAGCTCCCTGTTCTACTTACTTATGACTGTGAGGCTAAGAACAACTCCAAAGCCATATTTAAGTTTTCTGACAACATCACTAATATTGGCTGAATCAAAGGAGGTGCCGAATTAGCATTTAGGAAGGAGATTGAAAATCTGGCTGAGTAGTACCATAACAACCTTTCACTCAATCCAGCATGCAAGTACCATTACAAAGAAAGCATGGCAGTGCCTCTACTTACATAGAACTTTGCAAAGATTCGGCATGGCATCTAAAACTTAGACATAGAAGTGTGCTGTAGAGTACAGTGACTGGTTGCATCATGGCCTGGTATGGAAATATCCATGCCCTTGAATGGAAAAGCCTACAAAAACTAGTGGACAACACCCAGTCCAACACAGGTAAAGCCCTCCTCACCATTGAGCACATCGACACGGAGCGCTGTCACAAGAAAGCAGCATCAATGACACTCCCCCCCCCCCCACCCCCTCCCCAATCCAAATCATGCTCTTTTCTCACTGCAGCCACTCAGGAAGGTGGAATAAGACCCTTGGGATCCACACTACCAGGTTCAGGAAAAATTACCCTACAACCATCAGGCTTTAGAACCAAAGAGGATAGCTTCAATTACCCCATCACTGACCTGTTCCCACAACCTATGGATTTACTTTCAAGGACTCTTCATCTCATGTTGTCAGTATTATTTATTGCTTAATTATTATTTTTTTCTCATTTTTTAATTTACAGAGTTTGTTGACCTTTGAACATTGATTGTTGGTCCATTCTGTTTGGTGCGGTTTTTCATTGATTCAATTGTGTTTTTTGTATTTACTGTGAATGTCAGAAAGAAAATGAATCTCAGCATAGTATATGGTGACATGAATGTACTTTGATAATAAATGTACTTTGAACTTTGAAACTTTTAACTATTTCCAAGAAAATTCAGATAATTGGGATAGCCGCTTAATTGAGCCAAAACGATTTTGGTTTGATGTGTCCCAATTATCTGTAATCACTGTAATTTTTGTTGAATTTATGATGTTCTTGTGAATGCTACCTATCTGACGCTATGCACCTACAATGCTGCCAATGTTTTATTATGAAATTCAGTTTTCTATTGCACCAAAGCACACATTTAGGGCAGTATAGTAGCATAGTGGTTAGCACAATGTTACTACAGCGCCAGTGACCTGGCTTTGGTTCTTGCTACTGTCTGTGGGGAGTTTGTACGTTCTTCTTGTGGTCACATGGGTTTCCTCCCACATCCTAAAGATGTGCATGGCAGTAGGGTAATTGGTCACATTGGTGTAATTGGGTGGCGTAAACTCATTGGGCTCGAAGTGCCTGTAACCATACATCATCTCAAAATGAAAATGAAAACCATGTGAAATTTACTTGTGTACATGACTATCAACTCATCTTTGACTTTGGCTTGTGGGTGAAAGTTCAGCAAAATGAGGTAAAAACTAACTGGCTTGTTATTGCAGAGAATAAAGACCTTTCGAACGTTGGAAGGCCTGGATAGAGTGGAGGTGGAGAGGATGTTTCCTATGGTGGGGGAGTCTATGACCAGAGAGCACAGCCTCAGAATAGAGGGACATCAATTTAGAATGAAGATGAGGAGGAATTTCTTTAGCCTGAGGGTGATGAATCTGTGGAATTTGGGTCTTTGGGTATATTTAAAGTAGAGGTTGATAGATCTTGATAAGTTAATGCATGAAAGTGGGTTATGGAGAGAAGGCAGGAGAATAGGATTAAGAGGGAAATTGATCAGACATGATCAAACAGTGGAGCAGACTTGATGGGTTGAATGGCCTAATCCTGCTCCTATGTCTATAGATCTTATGGTCCATGGGCTAGAAGTTGAAATAGTTCTGAAAGTAATATTAGAACAAGTTAATTGAATATGATTACGATAACTTCCTGTCCTAAAAGCAGGTCTCACCATAACTATGGGCAAATAGCCTGTTTTGTTGTTATAATGTGTATTTCTATGTGCTTGTACCTGAAGTATACAATCACATAGTTGTTTATATATCATTTTAAAACAATGAATTAATGTGTAAGCACAAAATGCTCCTATTTTCCAAGGTAAATTTTAATTGTTCTTTTCAAACAGCTGAAAGTACACCCACAAATACAATACTTCACATGTCAGACATAGACATATCAGTAAATGGAAATTGCACACATTTTGAAGATAGAATAAGATTATTTCTATTAATTTAGTTGAACTCATTTTAACTTAATTATACATAATGAAGCTTTCTGAAGTATTCCTAATATTGTTCTCTCAATGCATCATAGCTAAAACATTAAAAGAGGTACTTTGAGTAGAAAATGGTATTTTGATTACAGTGGAGATGAAGTAGTATTTACAAAATCAAAAGGTACATGTTGTATATTTAACCTTATCAAGTAATAACTTTCTTATATGGAGTTAAGCCTTTTTTCTGACAGACTTCATGATCATGTTCTTAAATACAACTTTTATTTCCACTAAACAAGTACGTATCAAGGCCTTGCAGTTTCAGTGGATGATTGTCAGGTACTGGCTGAGAAAATGTCACTTGGAATTCAGGAACTGATCATTGCATCGTCAATTGAATGGATGCATCTACAATTTCTCGACGAATAGTTGACCAAGTAGCAATCATTTTATATTACTGGTGTTTTAACAATTCTGGCAAACTAAATGTTATCGGCATTTATTAGTTACATGCATCGATATTTGGGAATATTAAAAATTATTTCAACTGTGACAAACACAGTAAGCGCTTTACTTCACCCACCCCCACCACTTTCCGCAGATATCGCTCCCTCTGCAATTCCCTTGTCCATTCGTCTACCCCCATTAATCATCTTCTTATCCGTGCAAGAGGCCTAAGTGTTACACCTGCCAATACACCTCACCCCTTGCCTCAAGATCGCTTGATTCAAGATCCAAAATAGTCCTTTCAGGTGAGGTTTCACCTGAGAATCTGCTGGGGTTGTCTATTGAGCCCAGTGCTCCCAATGCAGCCTCCTCTACGTTGGTGAGACCCATCATAAATTAGGGAACTACATCATTGAGCACCTTCAAACAATCTACCACAAGCAGGACTTCCCAGTGGCCAAACATTTTAATTCCAATTCGCATTCCCATTCAGACATGTCGATCCATGGTCTCCTCTTATGGCAAGTTGAGGCAACCCTCAGGGTGGAGGAGAAACACTTTTTATTCTGTCTGGTGCCCTCCAACCTGATGGTATGAATAAGATTTCTTCTGGTGATCAAATTCCAACTCCCTCTCTCCGCCTTCCTCTATACCTCACTCTTGACCTTGTACTTCTCCCCTCCTCCTCCCCTTTCTCCTATTGTCTATTTTCCTCTCCAATCAGATTCTTTCTTCTCCAGCCCTTGAACTTTCCCACCCACCTGGCCTCACCTATCACATTGCAGCTAACCTCTTTCCCTCCCCCAATCTTTTAATTCAGGTATCTTGCCCCTTCTCTCTCAGTCCTCATGAAGGGTCTCGGCCCAAAATCTCAACTGTTTACTCTTTTCCAAACAAATGCTGTCCATCCTGCTGAGTGTACCTTCTGTGTTTTGTGTGTGTTGTTTTGGATTCCAGCATTTGACGATCTTCTCAAATCTTTTTGAAATAAAGTACTGTGCAAAGGTCTGAGGTACATGTATAAAGCTAGGGTGCCTAAGACCTTTGCACAGTACTGTGTTTGTCAACGAGCAGAGAACGAGTTTATAAATTTGGCGGGAGCAAAGGATGTTGTGAATGGTAAGGGCGGGGCACCATGGGAGGGATGTCTGACAAGGAGTGCCAGGGGTGGGGGGTGGTGCAGGTGCAGATGCAGATATACCCAGCCCTGATCATCACTGAATGCCTTCCAGTTCCCTCCCCCTTTTCCCAACCCTGATTCCCCCATTGCTTGCACCCTTCACACTTTCAGTCATCAATAGAGACCAACATCAGAATCAGCTTTAACATCGCTTACTACAGTACTATGCAAAAGTCTTAAACATGCTAGATATATATGTGTGTGTGTGTGTGTGTGTGTGTGCGCGTGTGCGCGCGCACCAATGGCTTTTGCACAGTACTGTATAATTAACAAACTTTCCTTGAAAGTGTACAATTAATGTTTCCAATCAACTCCTTATATTGGCCAACATACATAAACCAACATTATAAATCCACAAAATTCAGGCTGCTACATCAGTTGGATAGGGAATGCCAACCTCTGCTAGTCTTTATCAAATTGTGTGTTCACCTCCCAAATGATGCCCACAGCCATGCTTCTCTATATACCCTGAAAGTATCACCACAGCAGCTGTTCCACAGGATAGAGCTGCCCACAAGTGATGAGTGTGTCAAGCTGCTGATCCTCAAAGTTCAAGGTACATTTAATATCAAAGTATGTATAAATTATACAACCTTGCGATTTGCTTGCTTACAGGCAGCCACAAAGTAAGAAACCTGAAAGAAGCCAATTTAAAAAAAGACCAATACCCAATGCGCAGAGAGAGGAAAAAAGCAAAATCATGCAAACAATAAAGCAAGCAACAGCATTCAGAACCAAATTGAGTCCATAAACCCAAAGCCCAAAGCAGCCGGATCAGGCTCACAGCATCAGCCTGAGCACCAAGTAAAACCAGAGTAAAACGTCGTGGAACAGAAGCAGCTCAACTCTCACCTCTGGTCCCGACACATTGCATTTTCAGTCCATCTGGCCTGGCCTTTAAACTGTTCATGCACCAGCTCAACCCCACACTCAATCCCAGGCCCCACCACAGCGATACGCTCTGGGCCAGTTCTAATCAACCCAGTGCATAGATTGATGCAACCTTCCAGTACAGGTTGTTGGGCTCCAAAACAACTCTCCTTCAACTTTTCTCCACTCCACCTACTCCAACTCCATCTTTAACTCCGACTTCTCCTCAAACATTCCTCGACCCCACTTCAACCCTATTTCGCACCCGCACGCCTTGACCCTAATATCAGCCTCACCTGCACTCGACTCTTCATTGTTTGCGGTGACCGTTACCATAATTTTCCACATAAAAAGTGGTATTAATAGATTAAATAGCCGTATTTTTTTTCAGAGCCTAAGACTCCAGCCCTGGATCACACGGATGGTCTTTTGCCAATCTGTGATATCAGAAAACCTTTTTCACTGTTCAGTGTTTGGCAAAATGATAGCAACAGTAAACATACATAAAAATAATATGTATATGTACAAATCTAAACAAATATTAAAAGTTAAAGCTACTTAACTCATATTAAAATAAATATTAATCTAAGGGAAAAATAAAACTACTGAGCTTTAGTTATCTTTTCAATTAAGAAAGACAATTCCAATTCACATGAATGGGACTGCAAAACATTTGCCAGGCAGCAGGGCCAGATGTGAAATGCAACCAGCTTTTCAGCTCAGGATGATCTGGAACTGCCAAAAGACAGTGTGAAGAATCCAAAAATGGAATAGTGGTCAGTGGTGCCATCACCTAACTCCAAACCTATTCTGTATTTTCCTGCTACAATGAACAATTTG
This sequence comes from Mobula birostris, assembly GCF_030028105.1. Classification (NCBI taxonomy): domain Eukaryota; kingdom Metazoa; phylum Chordata; class Chondrichthyes; order Myliobatiformes; family Myliobatidae; genus Mobula; species Mobula birostris. The sequence goes on along the minus strand of NC_092370.1, from coordinate 54,750,441 downwards.
GAAATCTAAATTTACTATAATACACGCTGAAGCTAGCAGTTACTCCCTAGAGAGTACTTACCAAGAAGCAGCATGGACTGACGCAGTACTTTACAACTTATTCTATAAATCAGACATGGACTTAACCAGTAGGAAGTATATAAATGCATTAACTTCAATTCTTGTACCATGACTAGGGGAAAAAAAATAAAGATATAACAACAGACTCCTGACAGCATTAATTCATTCTGTTTTATTCTGATAGAAGCGAGGTAATAGGACCAATCAAGTGTGACAGTGGAAAAGTGTGTATGTCACCACAGGAGGTAGTGGAGGTACTTAATGAACACGTTGCTTCAGTATTCACCTCGGAAAAGAACCTTGGCAATTTTAGGGATCACTTAAAGCAGACTGAAAAGTTTGAGCATATAGACATTAAGAAAGAGGAAGTGCTAGAGCTCTTGGAAAGCATCAAGTTGAATAAGTCACTAGGACCGGACAAGATATACCCTACGCTACCGTGGGAGGTGAAGGAGGAGATTGCTGAGCCTCTGGCAATGATCTTTGCATCTTCAATGAGAGAGGTTCTGGAGGATTGGGGGTGGCAGATATTGTTCCGTTATTCAAGAAAGGGAGTAGATAGCCCAGGAAATTATAGACCAGTGAATCTTATTTCAGTAGTTGGTAAGTTGATGGAGAAGATCCTGAGAGGCAGAAATTATGAACATTTGGAGGGGCATAATACGATTAGGAATAGTCAGCATGGCTTTGTCAAAAACAGGTCGTGCCTGACAAGCCTGATTGAATTTTTTGATGATGTGACTAAACACATTGATGAAGGTACAGCAGTAGATGTAGTGTATATGGATTTCAGCAAGGCATTTGATAAGCTACGTCATGCAAGTCTTATTGAGAAAGTAAGGAGGCATGGGATCCAAGGGGACCTTGCTTTGTAGATCCAGAATTGGCTTACTCACAGAAGGCAAAGGGTAGTTGTAGACAGGTCATATTCTGCATGGAGGTCAGTGACCAATGGTGTGCCTCAGGGATCTGTTCTGGGACACCTTCTCGTTATGATTTTTATAAATGACCTGGATGAGGAAGTTGACAGATGGGTTAGTAAATTTGCTGATGACACAAAGGTTGGGGGTGTTGTGGATAGTATGGAGGGCTGTCAGAGGTTACAGCGGGACATTGATAGGATGTAAAACTGAGCTGAGAAGTGGCAGATGGAGTTCAACCCAGATAAGTGTGAGGTGGTTCATTTTGGTAGGTCAAATATGATGGCAGAATATAGTATTAATGGTAAAACTCTTGGCAATGTGGAGGATCATAGGTATCTTGGGGTCCAAGACCATAGGACACTCAAAGCTGCTGTGCAGGTTGATTGTGTGGTTAAGAAGGCATACGGTGCATTGGCCTTCATCAACTGTGGGATTAAGTTCAAGAGCTGAGAGGTAATGCTACAGCTATATAGGACCCTGGTCAGACACCACTTGGAGTACTGTGCTGAGTTCTGGTCACCTCACTACAGCAAGTATGTGGAAACTATAGAAAGGGTGCAGAGGAGATTGACAAGTATGTTGCCTGGATTGGGGAGCATGTCTTATGAGAATGGGTTGAGTGAACTCAGCCTTTTCTCCTTGGAGCAATGGGGGATGACAGGTGACCTGATAGAGGTGTATAAGATGATGAGAGGCATTGATCAGAGGCTTTTTCCCAGGGTTGAAATGACTAACATGAGAGGGCACAGTTTTAAGGTGCTTGGAAGTTGGTACAGAGGAGAGGTCAGTGGTAATTGTATGTTTTTTTACGCAGAGAGTGGTGAATGCGTGGAATGGACTGTTAGCGACAGTGGTGGAGGTAGATACAATAGGGTCTTTTAAAAGCCTCTTAGATAGGTACATGCAGCTTAGAAAAATACAGGGCTATGGATAACCCTAGGTAATTTCTAAAGCAAGTACATGTCCAGCACAGCATTGTGGGCCGAAGGGCCTGTATTGTGCTGTAGGTTCTCTATGTTGCTATTAAAAGCAAAAGAGACACCAAGATGGTGTGTTGCTTTCCGAGTGCTAATGTCCATGATGCAGCTGCAGGATATTCTCAAAGGAGAGGGGGAGCAACCAGAGGTCATGGTGAATATTGCACTAATGACACAGGCAGAAAAGGGAAAGAGGTCCTATTCAGTGAGTATGTAGAGTTAGGAAAAAGGCTGAAGAGAAGGACCTCCAAGATTGTAATCTCCGGATTACTCCGTGCCACGGGCTAGCGCAGGTAGAAATGGGGTGATAGCACATATAAATGAATGGCTGAGATGTCAGTGCAGGGAACAGGGTTTCAAGTTCTTGGATCATTGGAACTTTTTCTGGGGAAGTGGTGACCTGTACAAGATGGACAGGTTGCACCTGAATTGGAGGGTCGCTATTGCTACTCAGGAGAGTTTAAACTAGTTTTGCAGGGGACTGGGAACCAGGGACCCAGGCCTATAAGGGAAGGATCGGACCTGAAGGTAGATGTCAGGGATAGTACTCAAAGGCAAATTGAAATAACAGATACGATGGGTTGGATAGTTTGAAGTGTGCGTATTTTAATACTCGGAGTATTATATGCGAGGCTGATGAAATTAGAGCATGGATCAGTACATGGAACGAGGATGTTGAAGCCATTACTGAAATTTAGTTGAGAAGGGGGCAAGAATGTAAGGATGTGGATACTATAGGGAGAGTGCAGAGGAGATTTACAACGATGTTACCTGGATTGGAAGGAATACCTTATGAGAATGGGTTGAGTGAACTTGGCCTTTTCTCCTTGGAGCGACGAGGATAAGAGGTGACTTGACAGAGAGGCATTGATTGTGTGGATAGTCAAAGGCTTTCTCCCCTGGGCTGAAATGGCTAACATGAGGGGCCTAGTTGCAAGGTGCTCGGAAATAGGTACCGAGGGGATGTCAGGGGTTAAGTTTTTCACACAGAGATTGGTGGGTGCATGGAATGCACTGCCAGCGGCAGTGGTAGAAGCAAATACAATAGGGTCTTTTAAAAGCCTCTTAGATAGGTATGTGGAGCTTAGAAAAATAAAAATAAAGGAAATTCTAAGCAGTTTCTAGAGTAGGTTACATGGTCAGCACAATATCGTGGGCCGAAGGGCCTGTATGTGATGTAAATTTCTATGTTCTATGTTTAATAGGTGATTAATACTGCAACTATACAGGGTATTGGTGAGGCTGCACCTGGAGTACTGTGTGCAATTCTGGTCTCCATACTTGAGGAAAGATATACTGGCTTTGGAGGCAATGCAGAGGAGGTTCACCAGGTTGATTCCAGAGATGAAGCGGTTAACCTACGAGGAGAGATTGAGTTGCCTGGGACTATACTCTCTGGAATTTAGAAGAATGAGAGGGGATCTTATAGAAATATACAAAATTTTGAAAGGGGTAGATAATATAGAAGTAGAAAAGTAGTTTCCATTGGTAGGTGAGAGTAGAACTAGGGGACATTGCCTCAAGATTCAGGGGAGAAGTTTTAGGATGGAGATGAGGAGAAACTGTTTTTCCCAGAGAGTGGTGAATCTGTGGAATTCTCTGCCCAGGGAAGTAGTTAAGGCTTCCTCACCAAATATATTTAAGATACAGTTAGATAGTTTTTACATAGCAAGGGAATTAAGGGTTATGGGGAAAAGACAGGTAGATGGAGATGAGTTTATGGACAGATCAGCCAGGATCTTATTGAAGGCTGGGACAGGCTCGATGGGCCAGATGGTGACTCCTGCTCTTATTTCTTATGGTCTTATGTTCTTCTGTTCTTATTATGCCAGCCTACTACCATCTTTAAAATATAGCAAGAGTTAAAGGGGCTTAAACAGCAATATCTAGTTAAACTCATCCATGCATTTGTTTTTAGTAGGCTTGACCACTGTAATGGTGTTTTCACAGGTTTTTGTAAAATAATCCCTCAGTCAGCTGCAGCTCATTCAGAACTCTGCTGCTAAAGTCTTCACTAAGACCAAAAAAGTAGAACATATCACTCCAGTTCTCAGATCACTACACTGGCTTCCTGTCCACCAGAGTATTGACTTTAAAATATTACTACTGGTTTATAAAGCACTAAATGGTCTAGGGCCAAAATATAACTCTGATCTTTGATTGGACAACAGCACAGATGCAGTAGAAGAGTTCCAGCATAGGTCTGGAGCAGAGCAACAAAAAGCAGCCAGATTTCAGCACGAGCCCTTGATTGGACAGTGACACTGATGCAGTAGAAGGAGTGGTCTGTGTCAGAATAGTAAGGCTTTGGCTCAACAGGCTTCGGCAAGGACAGGTGGAGGTGAGGTAAGTAGATAAGGTTATTTATTTATTTTCTTATTTATCTCTTGAAAGAATAGGGGGTATGTCTGCAGGGCCAGTGTTGTATTCTGGGTGTCAGATGTGGGACTTCCAGGAGCCACCCAGCCTCCCCAGTGGCCATATCTGCACCAGGTGCACTGAGATGCAGCTCCTTAGAGACTATGTTAGGAAACTGGAGCTGTAGCTCAATGACCTTTGGTTTGTTAGGGAAAGTGAGGAGGTGCAACAGGCAGGTAGTCACCCCAAGGATACAGGAGACAGATAAATAGGTGCAACACACGATAAATGGGTGACTGTCAAGAAAGGGAAAGGAAAATGTCAGATAGTGGAGAGCACCTGTATGGCTGTTCCCCTCACAATAAATCCTCCATTTTGAGTACTGTTGGCAGGGGATGACCTACCAGGGGAAGCAACAGCAGATGTACTTCTAGCCCTGAGTCTGGCCCTGTAGCTTAAAAGGGTAGGGAACTGAAGAGGATGGCAGCAGTAAAAGGAGACTCTATAGTTAGGGGGACAGATAGGAGATTCTATGGACGCGAAAAAGAAACACAGATGATTGCTTGTCTCCCAGGTGCCAGAGCCGCGATGTTTCTGAATGCATCTACAATATCTTGAAAAGGGAGGGTCGGCAACCAGAAGTCATACTACCTGTTGGTACCAATGACATAGGTAGAAAAAGGGAGAAGGACTTGATCACAGAATACAGGGAGTTAGGAAAGAAGTTTAGAAGCAGGACCTCAATGGTAATAATCTCGGGATAGCTGCCTGTGCCATGCAACGGTGAGGATAGGAATAGAATAAGGTGGCAAATAAATGTGTAGCTAAAGAATTGGAGCTGGGGGCAGGGATTCATATTTCTGGATCATTGGGTCCTCTTCTGGGGCAGATGGCCTGCACTTAAATCTGAGTGGGACCAATATCCCTGCAAGCAGGTTTGCTAATGCTTTTGGGAGTGGTTAATTTAATATAGCAGTGAGATGGCAACCAGTATAACAGAGCAAAGAATGAGCCAACAGGTTTACTAGTAGATGACGGGTGTAATGAGAATATAAGGAAAGACAAGCCAATGATTGGGTACAAATGCAGACAGTGCAAAGAGTTAACTTGTACTACAGAGGCAAAATTCAAAACCGTGAAGAATGCAGGACTAAACGTTCCGTATTTAAATACATATCGTATTTGGAATAAGGTGCAATTAGAGATTGGTTGGTATGACGTGGGCATCACTGAGTCGTAGCTGAAAGTAGGTCATAATTGGGAGATTAATATCAAAGGATATACTTTGTACTGAAAGGACAGACAGGAAGGCGTAGGTAGTGGTGTGGCTCTGTTGGTAAAAGATGACATAGGGTCAGAGAATGTTGAAATTTTGTGGGTTGAGTTAAGAAACTGCAAGGGTAAAAGTAACCATTATGGGAATCAAATTTAGGTCTCCAAATAGTAGCCAAGATATGGGGTTGAGATTGCAAAGGGAGCTGGAAAGGGCATGTAATAAGGGTAAGGTCACAATTATAATGGGGGACTTCAATATGCAAGGGGATTGGGAAAATAAGGTTGGTGTCAGATCACAAGAGAGGGAATTTGTTGAATGTCCATGAGATGGCTTTAGAGAGCAGCTTGTGCTTGAGCCTACTTGGGGACAGGTCATCTTAGATTGGATGTTGTGAAGTAATTCAGATTTTATTAGGGAGGCCTTAGCTTCACTACATTCTGGAATGGTTCCAGAAGTATGGAAAATTGCAAATGTCACTCCACTCTTCAAGAAGGGAGAGAGGCAAAAGAAAGGAAGCTATTAGCCAGTTAGTCTGACCTCAAGGGATGGCAAGATGTTGGAGTCAATTATTAAAGGATGAGGTTTCAGCGTACTTGGAGGCACGTGACAAAAAGATCGTAGTCTGCATGGTTTCCTGAATGGAATCTTGCCTTTCAAATCTTTTGGAATTCTTTGAAGAAATAACAAGGACAACAGACAATGGAGAATCGATTGATGTTGTGTACTTAGATTTTCAGAAGGCCTTTGACAAGGTGCCACACATGAGGCTGTTTGACAAGCTACAATCCCATGGTATTACGGGAAAGATTCCAGCATGGACAAAGCGGTGGTTGATTGGCAGAATACAAAGAGTGGAAATAAAGGTAGCCATTTCTGGCTGGCTGCCAGCGACTAGTGGTGTGCCACAGGGGGTCTGTGCTGGGACCAATTCTTCTTATGTTATACGTCAATCTTTTGATGATGGAATTGATGCCTTTGTTGCAAAGTTTGCGGATGATATGAAGCTAGCTGGGGGGGGGCATGTAGTTTTGAGGAAGCAGAGAGGCTACAGAAGGAAAGATTAGGAGAATGGGCAAAGGAATGGCAGATGGAATACAGTGTCGGAAACTGTATGGTCATGCACTTTGGTGTAAGAAATGAAGGAGTTGATGATTTTCTAGGTGAAGAGGAAATACAAAAAACTGAAGTGCAAATGGATTTGTGAGTACTTGTGCAGAATTCCCCAAAGGTAAATTTGGAGGTTGAGTCTGTTGAGGAAAGCAAATGTGATGTTAGCATTCAATTCAAGAGGACTACAATATAAAAGCAAGGATGTAATATTGAAACTTTATAAAGCACTGATAAGGCCACACTCGGAGCATTGTGAGCAGGTTTGGGTCCCTTGTCTTAGAAACTGGAAAGGGTTCAAAGGAGATTCACGAAAATGATTCCAGGATTAAATGGCTTGTCATATGAAGAGTGTTTGATAGATTGGGCCTGTATTCCAAACAATTCAGAAGAATGAGGGGTGAGCTCATTGAAACCTATCGAATGGTGAAAGGCTTTTGTAGAGTGGATGTGGAGAGGATGTTTCCTATGGTAGGAGAGTCCAAGACCAGAGGCCATAGCCTCATAATAGAGGGGTGTCATTTTAGAATGGAAATGAGGAATTTCTTTCATCAGAAAGTGGTGAATCTGTGGAATTCTTTGCCACAGGCAGCAGTGGATCCCAAATCTTTACATATATTTAAGGCGAAGTTTGATAGATTCTTAATTGGTCAAGGCATGAAAGGATACGGGGAGAAGGCAGGAGATTGTTGAGAGGAAAATTGGATCAACCATGATGAAATGGCAGAGCAGACTCGATGAACCAAATGGTCTTATAACATGTGGTTAACATGCATATCCTTCCATCGCAAAAATAAAACATCTATCTGACAGATTGATTTTTAAGGCTGATCAGTCAGCAGCCTTTCCAAATTGAGTGTTAAATGTTTTGATGGTTCTGAGAAAAATACGAGAAATTATTCTATTCAGCTACGTAGTATGAGGTTGGCAGCAAATATATTCATCTTTTTATTCTCTTCAAAATATAAATAAGCATAGTTGCAGTATCAATTCAAATAGAAGGTCACTATTTCAAGATTAGTTTTAACATTTTCCCTCAAATATAAACTGGACTCATTCTATTTGAATTCTTTTTAAATAAAGTCATACCTGTTTCATTAAATCCAATACTGCTAATACACAGATTAGTAGATGTCAAATCACCGGAAAAAATTGTTTGGTTGAATTCATTTCTGCGGGAAAAAAAATCACAATAAAATTGGTGACACATTGAAATTACCAAATTACAGGAAGGATATAAATAAGGTTGAAAGAGTGCAGAGAAGGTTTACAAGGATGTTGCCGGGACTTGAGAAACTCAGTTACAGAGAAAGGTTGAATAGGTTAGGACTTTATTCCCTGGAGCGTAGAAGAATGGGGGGAGATTTGATAGAGGTATATAAAATTATGATGGGTATAGATAGAGTGAATGCAAGCAGGCTTTTTCTACTGAGGCAAGAGGAGAAAAAAACCAGAGGACATGGGTTAAGGGTGAGGGGGGAAAAGTTTAAAGGGAACATTAGGGGGGGCTTCTTCACACAGAGAGTGGTGGGAGTATGGAATGAGCTGCCAGACGAGGTGGTAAATGCGGGTTCTTTTTTAACATTTAAGAATAAATTGGACAGATACATGGATGGGAGGTGTATGGAGGGATATGGTCCGTGTGCAGGTCAGTGGGACTAGGCAGAAAATGGTTCAGCACAGCCAAGAAGGGCCAAAGGGCCTGTTTCTGTGCTGTAGTTTCTATGGTTCTATGGTTCTACGGTTACATGTATGTAGATTAGATTTGTTAAATAGAAGTTAAATAAGAAACATATTTTCTGATCGCTGTCTCCATCACTGGAGACAAATCATGTCAACAGATATCTTTTCTGATCACCCCCTCCATGATTCCCATTTTCATTCGTCTCTCACCTCTAATCTCCCTCCTGGTACTTCTCCCTGCAAGCAACTGATGTATTACACCTACCCATTCACTCCTCCCTCAGCTCCAATCAGGGTCCCAAACAATCTTTTCGGGTGAGTCAACATTTCACATGTGAATCTGTGCAGCCTCCTCTACGTTGGTGAGACCTGTCATAGACTGAGGGACTACTTTCTTAAGCATCTCAGCTCCATCCACAAAAAGTGCAATTTCCCAGTGACCAATCACTTTAATCCCTATTCCAATTTTTGTTCTGATATATCGGTTCATGGCCTCCTCTTCTACCCCAATGAGGCCACTCACAGGATGGAGGAACAACACTTCATATTCTGTCCAGGTAGCCTCCAACTTGATGGCATGACATCAATTTCTCCAAATTCTAGTAACTTTTTCTCCTTTTTCCATTCCCTCACCTTCATTTCCCCACTCTGGCCTCTTACCTCTTATCCTTTCCTGCCTCCCCTTGGTGCCTCTCCTCCTTCCATTTCTCCCCTGATCCACTCTCCTCTCCTATCAGATTCCTTTTTCCTGAGCCCTTTACCTTTTCCATGTATCATCTCCCAGCTCCTTACTTCACATCCCCCCATTCCCCACCCATCTGGCTTCATCTATCTCCTGCTAGCTTGTCCTTTTCCCCCACCTTCTTAGAGAAGTACAATACAGAAACATGCCCTTCGGCCTACATACTCTATTTAGTAAGTACTTAAACTGCCTACTCCCATCAACCTGTTCTGGGACCATAGCCCTCCATACCCCCACTATCTATGTACCTATCCAAATTTTGCTTAAACGTTGAAATCAAACTTGCATGCATGACTTGTGTTGGCAGCACACTCCACACTCTCACGACCTCTGAATGAAGAAGTTTCCCCTCATGTTCTCTTTCACTTTTAACCAATGGCCTCTAGTTGTAGTCCCACCCAACCTCAGTGGAAAAAAGCCGACTTGCATTTATCCTCTCCATACCCCTCATAATTTTGTGAATCTGTATTAAATCTCCTCTCAATCTTCTACATTCTAAGGAATAGTCTTAACTTAAATAACACATTACTTTCTGACCAGAAACCTAGCATCAGAACTGGGACAAGTTCAACCTCTAAGGCAAATTCAACTGTCATTCAACCATACATGAACACCCATGAAAACAGCTAAACAAAGCAGCATTACTCCGAGGCAAAAGAGCACAACAGTCAGACACAGCTCAAAGCTCATGTAGCACATATAAGATAGCAGTAAAATATAGTCACACAAAGATATTCCAAGTCCCTGAGTCCATGAATGTGGCAGCAGTCTGCAGTTGAATACAATATAGCTTGTCTTCTGCCATCTGAACACTGGAGGCAGCACTGACTCCAGTTTGGATGCTGCTCCACACCGCCTCCGACACTCCGGCAGAACACCCGACTCTTGTGCCTCCCTCTGGGCGTCTGCAAACAGGCGACGTCACATTTCTGCCCAAGTACATGCATTATGCTCATAGTTACCAAAGCACGAATATTTATTTTGAACTTTATTTTAATATAATTTTTAATATACATTGCTTATTTAGCAAATTATGAGATTCAGAAAATAAAAATAGAAATTCCAACTTGAAATTAGGTGGAATTGTGATAAATCAGTATTGTGTGAGGGATCTCAAAGGAAAAACACTTTGGTTCTTAACTAATAAAATGTAATCAAACCTCACCTTTGTGAAATGCCACTCAACTTTTCAGAAGATTGACTTTTTCCTTGGGATTCTGACTGTAGAGATTCTATAAACTATCAGAAATTGCAAAATTAAAATCACATATCCAATAAAGAGAATACAGTGCATTCCAGTTAATTGATCCATTGGTTAATTGGGACAGCCATTTATTTGGGACAATGCTTAAAGAACAAAAACTATTTGAGAAAATTTGCGTGATTCTCTTCGTTTATTTGGGACACTTTACTGCTTAATTAGGACAGGAGACTGTTGCCGGATTCTAACTAGCATCAGCCACATGAACTTGTGTGGCCATTAAACACTACACAACTTAAAAATTGTTTTGCTCACTGCGGTTTCAAGCATTCAGGCTTGGAAATACCAGAAATGGCCAGGAGTGAAAATAAAACTATTTCACTACTTCAACAAATTAGGTACCATGAAGAATTTGAGGGTGATTGTATCAATCATCTTGAATGATTCAATGAAAATTAAGATTTGGAGGATGCAATTATCGAAAGCATTGTATGAAGGCAGTACATTATCTGCAGTAAGTGTCTGCACCAATTTTATTCATTTACAGTCGATCAAAAGAACACAGCAGAGTGTTGGTTGTCCGTCATTTCTGACAAGGACAGGAAACCTGTGCAGGAGAAATTTTAAAGTGGAAAAGCCATTGCAATGGGACAGTTCCACTCTTTCAGCCACGGAAGTCGGGTTCCAGTGGTATGAGTGGTCATCACAAACTGAAGAATTCCTTGATTGCAGTAGATACTCTGCCTTATCATGCCTTTTGTTCTCCATGAAACGCTGCAGAACCACCTTCTTGGCCATTGAATCTCACTATTGATCTATTAATGTGTTCTAGTTTCCCGTTCTAGTTCTGGTTGTTCTTTTTAGTTATTACTTTTGGGTGATTTTTGAATTGAGGTGGCCTGCAGATCTGAGCTGAACTGTACTGAAATATCCTTTCTGATTTTGTGTTTTATATTCTGCATTTCTGCTAATTTTTTTGGTTGCCTTTTGCACGATACTTTTGAGCGTGGGGGGTGAGGGAGGTTTGATGTTTTTCTTTGAATGAGTTGGTTCCATCGTCCTTCTTTGTTTCATGATTGTCTGTGGGAAGATAAATTTCAGGGTTGTATGCCGCATACATACTTTGATAATAAATGTACTTCGAATCTGCCCAGTACGCTGGAGCTGACTTCACATGCTAGGACAGGCATGTCCCTATTTCACTGGTTTATGAGGCCCACCAACTCTCACCTGGTTTAGCTCACCTGTCGAAGCAGTGTACTGGGCTGTTGCTGCTCTTGCATGAAAACAACTTTTTGGAGAGCTGAATTTTCCCAGTTTCCCCTCATGATCCCCTTAAACATAGAAACATAGAAAACCTACAGCACAATATAGGCCTTTCAGCCCACAAAGTTGTGCCGAACATGTCCCTACCTTAGAAATTACTAGATTTCCCCATAGCTCTCTATTTTTCTAACCTCCATGTACCTATCCAAAAGTCTCTTAAAAGACCCTATCGTATCTGCCTCCACCACCATTGCTGGCAGCCCATTCCATGCACTCACCACTCTCTGAGTTAAAAACGTACGCCTGACATCTCCTCTTTACCTACTCCCCAGCACCTTAAACCTGTGTCCTCTTGTGGCAACAACTTCAGCCCTGGGGGAGAAGCCTCTGACTATCCACATGATCAATGCCTCATTCCATCCTTCTCCCTTTCTCTCCTTTCATCCTTAAGCCATGACCTCTGGTTGTAGTGCCACCCAACCACAGTGGAAAAAGCACGCTTGTATTTACCCCATCTATACCCCGCATAATTTTGTATAGTGGTATCAAACCTCCTCCCAATCTTGTAAGTTGTAAAGAATACAGTCCTACCTGGTCAATCTTTCCTTACAATTCAGGTCCTCCAGACCTGGCAATATCCTTGTAAATTTCTTCTGTACTCTTTTAACCTTGTTTACATCTTTCCTGTAGGTAGGTGACCAAAACTGCACACAATACTCCAAATTAGGGAGTTATACAACTTCAACATAACATCCCATCTCCTGTACTCAGTACTTTGATTTATGAAGGCCAATGTACCAAAAGGTTTCTTTATGATCCTATCTACCTGTGATGTCCCATTCAGTGAATTATGTAATCGCACTCTCAGATCACTTTGTTCTACTACACTCCTCAATGCCCTACCATTCACAGCTTTACTGAAGTGCAAAAGTTCACACTTGCCTGCATTAAATTCCATCTGCTATTTTGCATCTGATGCAGATCCCTCTGCAAGTCACAATAGCCTTCCTCACTGTCCACTACACCCCCAATCTTGGTGTCATCTGAAAATTTACTGATCCAGTTAACCACATTATCATCCAGATAACTGATATACAATCAATGACAAACAACAAAGGATCCAGCACCAATCCCTGAGCACACCAGTCAGAGACCTCCAGTCAGAGAGGCAACCCTCTACAACCACTCTCTGACTTTTGCCACAATGCCAATGTCTAATCCAATTTACTACCTCATCCTGAATGCTGAGTGACTGAACCTTCTCAACCAGCCTCCGACGTGAGACCTTATAAAGTGCCTTACCAAAGTCCATATGGACAACATCCTCTGCCTTACCTTCATCTACTTTCCTGGTAACTTACTAGAAAGACTCTTAAAGATTGGTTAGACATGACCTACCACGCACAAAGCCATTCAGACTATCTTTAATCAGTCCAAGTCGATCCAAATACTTATATATCTTGCCACTTAGAATACCTTCCAATAACTTTCCCCACAACTGATGTCAGACTCACCTGCCTATAATTTCCTGGTTTCTGTTTAGAGCCTTTTTTAAAAGAGTGGAACAGCATTGGTTATCTTCCAATCCTCTGGTATCTCTCCCATTGCTAAGGATGTTTTAAGTATCTCTGCTAGTTTCCCCGACAATTTCTGCACTTGCCTCCCGCAAGGTCCAAGAGAACACCTTGTCAGGCTCTGGAGATTTATCCACCCAGATTTACCTCAGGGTAGCAAACACCTCCTCCTGTAATCTTTACAGGGTCCATGAAGTTCATGCCACTTTGCCTCACTTATATAGACTCTGTATTCGTCTGCTGAGTAAATACAGATGCAAAGAATGCATTGAAGAATTTCACTCATCTGTTTTGGCTCCACACACATTATCATTCTGGTCTTCCTGAGGACCAATTTTGTGCCTAGCAATGTTTTTGCTCTTAACATATCTGTCCCAATCCACAATAGCCAAATCATTTCTGATACCATCAAAATTGCCCTTTCTCCAATTTAGAATCTCAACCCACAGACCAGACTCATCTCTTTGCCTATTTACTTTGAAACTAATGGCGTTGTGGTCACTGGATGCAAAGTGTTCCCCAACACAAACTTCTGTTACCTGCCTGTCTCATTTCCTAATAGCAGATCTGGTATTGCATGCTCTCTTATTGGGACTTCTATGTACTGAGGAAGGAAACTTGTCTGAACACATCTGACAAACTCCATTCCATCTAGTCCTTTTACAGTATGGGATTCCCAGTCAATATGTGTAAAGTTAAAATCACCTACTAAAACAACCTCATGTTTCTTGCAACAATCTGCGATCTCTTTACAAAGTTGTTCCTCTAAATCCCTAGGACTGTTGGATGGTCTGTAACATAGCCCCATTAACATGGTCATAACTTTCTTATTTCTCATTTCCATCCATAATGCTTCATTGGTTGAAACATAGAAACATAGAAAATAAGTGCAGGAGTAGGCCATTCGGCCCTTCGAGCCTGCACCGCCATTCAATATGATCATGGCTGATCATCCAACTCAGAACCCTGTACCTGCCTTCTCTCCATACCCCCCGATCCCTTTAGCCACAAGGGCCATATCTAACTCCCTCTTAAATATAGCCAATGAACTGGCCTCAACTGTTTCCTGTGGCAGAGAATTCCACAGATTCACCACTCTCTGTGTGAAGAAGTTTTTCCTTATCTCGGTCCTAAAAGGCTTCCCCTTTATCCTCAAACTGTGACCCCTCGTTCTGGACTTCCCCAATATCGGGAATAATCCTCCTGCATCTAGCCTGTCCAATCCCCTTAGGATTTTATACGTTTCAATAAGATCCCCCCTCAATCTTCTAAATTCCAACGAGTATAAGCCTAGCCAATCCAGTCTTTCATCATATGAAAGTCCTGCCATCCCAGGAATCAATCTGGTGAACCTTCTTTGTACTCCCTCTATGGCAAGAATGTCTTTCCTCAGATTAGGGGACCAAAACTGCACACAATACTCCAGGTGTGGTCTCATCAAGGCCTTGTACAACTGCAGTAGTACCTCCCTGCTCCTGTATTCGAATCCTCTTGCTATGAATACCAGCATACCATTCGCCTTTTTCACCGCCTGCTGTACCTGCATGCCCATTTTCAATGACTGGTGTATAATGACACCCAGGTCTCGTTGCACCTCCCCTTTTCCTAATCGGCCAACATTCAGATAATAATCTGTTTTCCTGTTTTTGCCACCAAAGTGGATAACTTCACATTTATCCACATTAAATTGCATCTGCCATGAATTTGCCCACTCACCTGACCTATCCAAGTCACTCTGCATCCTCCTCACAGCTAACACTGCCACCCAGCTTCGTGTCATCCGCAAACTTGGAGATGCTGCATTTAATTCCCTCATCCAAGTCATTAATATATATTGTAAACAACTGGGGTCCCAGCACTGAGCCTTGCGGTATCCCACTCGTCACTACCTGCCATTCTGAAAAGGTCCCGTTTATTCCCACTCTTTGCTTCCTGTCTGCCAACCAATTCTCTATCCACACCAATACTTTACCCCCAATACCGTGTGCTTTAAGTTTGCACACTAATCTCCTGTGTGGGACCTTGTCAAAAGCCTTTTGAAAATCCCAATATACCACATCCACTGGTTCTCCCCTATCCACTCGACTAGTTACATCCTCAAATAACTCTATGAGATTCGTCAGACATGATTTTCCTTTCACAAATCCATGCTGACTTTGTCCGATGATTTCACCGCCTTCCAAATGTGCTGTTATCACGTTTTTGATAACTGACTCTAGCATTTTCCCCACTACCGATGTTAGGCTAACCGGTTTAAAATTCCCTGGTTTCTCTCTCCCTCCTTTTTTAAAAAGCGGGGCTACATTAGCCACCCTCCAATCCTCAGGAACTAGTCCAGAATCTAAAGAGTTTTGAAAAATTATCACTAATGCATCCACTATTTCTTGGGCTACTTCCTTAAGCACTCTGGGATGCAGACCATCTGGCCCTGGGGATTTATCTGCCTTTAATTCCTTCAATTTACCTAATACCATTCCCTACTAACATGTATTTCTCTCAGTTCCTCCATCTCACTAGACCCTCTGTCACCTACTATTTCCGGAAGATTATTTATGTCCTCCTTAGTGAAGACTCCAGTTGAGTTCTCCAGTCTGTCCTGATAGAATACTGTCATGACATTTTCCCTGACCAGTAATGCCACCCTCCTCCTTTAATCCCTCCTGCTCTGTTGGGTCTAAAACAACAGAACCCTGGAAAAATGAGCTGCCTGTCCTGCGCCTCCTGCAACTAAGTCACCCTAATGGCAACAAGGTCATAGTTCTAGGTGTTTATCTGTGCTCTGAGCTCATCGGCCTGTCCTACAATACTTCTTTCACTAGAATAGACGCAACACAGGACACTAGTCGCACCATGCTCAAATTTTTGATTCCTGACTTTGTCTGAGGTCTTACCAACATCTGCCTCCGCAACTCTCCAGTAACTGTTCTGGCAATTTGGTTCCTATCCCCTTGCATCTCTAGTTTAAACCCCACCATGCAGCATTAACAAACTTTCCTGCTAGGATATTAGACTTGCTCCAGTTCAGGTGCAAACCGTTCCTTCTGCACATGTCCCACCTTCCCTGGAAGAGAGCCTAATGATCCAAACATCCCTCCCTCCTACACTAACTTCATAGCCACGAATTAAACTGTTATCTTCTTTGTAGTTCTGGCCTCACTAGCACATGCCATGGATAGCAAACCTGAGATCACAAACCTGTAGGTCCTGCCCTTTAACTTTGCACCTAACTCCTTGAACTTCCTTTGCGGAAGCTCGTAACTCATCCTACCCATGTCATTGGTACCTACACGGACTATGATTTCTGGCTGTTCACCCTCACACTGGAGGATACAGAGGACTCGATCCGAGATGTCTCAGGCACTGGCACCCAGCAGGCAACGTACCAACCAGGAATCTTGTTCTCACCCACAAAGCCTCCTGTCCATTTCCCTAACTAATGAATCCCCTATCACCACAGCATGCCTCTTTCCCCACTTCCCTTCTGAGTCACAGAGACAGACTCAGTACCAGAGACCAGACCACTGTGACTTTCCTCTTGTTAGATCAATCATCCCCCCAACCCAAACAGTACATAAAATGATATACCTTTCGTTGAGGGTGATGACCACGGGCATATTCTTCACTGGATCCTTAACCCCTTTCCTTTCCTGACTGTTTCCCAGTTCTTTGTGTCCTGCACCTTGGGTATAGCTACCTCTTTATATATCCTATTTATCACCCCGTAAGCCCCCAGAAGAATAGAAATCCTGCAGTTCTATTTTCCCTGTTAAGTGAAATCCTCTTAGCTTCTACCATATTGAAGCCTTTCAAAACCACTTATTCCTCTGAACTCCAGAGTGTAAAGATGAATCACTCAACCTTTCCTTTTAAGACAATTTCTTCAGCTCGAGTGATTCTACTTGAATTGCCTCCAAATTAAGTACATTCCTCCTATAAGATCAAAACTCTTCTCTGAGCACAGGGGATGATCACACCAAACACATCTTTCAATGCAGCAAGACTGCCCTGCTTCAGCATTTGATCTATCTAAAATGAAAGGCCAATTTTCCATTTAGCCTCCTCAATACTTTTTATATGCCTGCTATCTTTCTGTTTTAGGGATTCTTCTTTAAAGCATTCTGAAGTCTCTTCCAATTTAAGTAATATTTTGTTCTATTATTTTTCCTCACATTAAGACATTCACATTCACTTAACTGTCAATATATCTCTACAGCCTGTGTCCTCTGATAATTTGCTTTCCCAGATGTGACCTTATCAAAGAAATAAGTTGCATGACATTACAAATATAATCTACGTTCAGTTATCTGTTTCTCCAAATCATACCTGTCTGAACCAAACTTCAGTCTTTTCTTCCAAATCGTGGATCTGGCGAATCACCTTACAAACAAATGGTAATGAAGTTTTGAGCCAGTCACAGTTATGATGTTTAAAGGACCGGAGTTGCCATGGATCTTCATTATTCTCTTGATGTGAGAAAAACAATCAAAGCTAATGATCACAATGAAAGCTTTTTTTCTCAACTCTCCAAATTAATGAGCATTACCTGATGTGTTGACCCAAACTTTAACCCTATCAGCTATACTGTATGTTTGCCTTTTACCTCCTATTTATCAAAACAGGTGTTAGTAGGAACAAAAGAATGACAATAAATAGTGGACAGAGTGGGTCCTTCTTCTGTAAAAGACACACTGAAGCAGTGATTTAGTGCGCATGCGCCGGTCGTGCATGCAGCCTGTTACAGCCGTTCCAATCAGTATTCTTATTTTTTTTCTTCTTACTTCTTAACTTACATTATTTTTTGTTTTTTTTTCCACGGTAACACGTCGAAGCTGCACCCTCTCTAACATGCTGGTAGAGAGAGTTTTATTTGGGTTTTTAGCGCTGGAAATAGTTACATTCTGACACGTCTCATTAGCGGGACAGAAGCATGGTCGCATTGTTTATTCCAGGGACCAGCTGATTGCGCTTATGCCGGCCGGTTTAGCGAGCAGAGCAGCAGACACCCCTGCTGAAATCTGGAGGAAAACACACAGAGGATGCAGAGGGGATCACAAAGGCGAGGAAAGAGGACCGGGTTGAGATAACAGAGACTTATGGAGAAGAGGAGTTCAGTGGGTAATAAAATGGACGAGTTCACGGCGCTAGCCAGGCGTCAGAGAAATTTCGGGAGTGCACTGTTATGTGTTTTACTGGATCGGGGCTGCACGAGGACATACCTGATCAAAACTTTTCCATGGACGGCTTCCAGACCGTTCGGGCTGACCGGAAGTGCACTGAGAGCGGTAAGCGTAAAAGAGTTGGGCTTACTGTTCTGGTTAACAACAGATGGTGCAATCCAGGTCATATTACGTACAAGGAACGTATTTGTAGACTGGATATTGAACTTTTTACTGTTGGACTTCGGCCATATTCCACCGAGATACAGCACTGGGCGGCATAGCAGGTCATTCCTGCCTGTAGCCATCGAACTTGCAGCTCCTCCTGTGGAGGGTCAGACACCCTGAGCCAATAGACTGGTCCTGGACTTATTTTCCATCTGGCATAGTATGCAATTTGTTGTTTGATTGTTTGTGGTTTTTGTATTGCTATATTTATGCTCGATTCTTGGTTGGTGCCGCTGTAACGAAACCCAATTTCCCTCGGGATCAATAAAGTATATCTAACTATATCTATCTATCTATTAATTAAGATGCTGTAAAAAGATTGAAGGTGAACTAGGCACAAAGAAAATCCTGATGAAGGATCTCAGCCTGATACGTCAAATGTTGACTCTTTTCCATAAATCTGCCTGGCCTGCTGAGTTCCTCTAGTATTTTCTGTGTATGACAAAGAAACTACTTCTATTTCTGAAGAAGACCAAAGCTAAAAACATTGATTTAATATAGGCAAATGGGAAAATTAAGCAGCAAACTCAAGAAGAATTTCTTTACCCTGAGAAATATGAAAATATGGAACAAGTCTCATCGCAGAGTCATATTTAAGGTGAAGCTATATGACCAGATGGAGGAACAGGGAAAGAGATTTGTACTGGAAGTTCCATAAGAAAAGAAAGGCAGGAGGTGAACAGTACATTATGAACTGTTTTTGATCAAATGGGACTGTCTGTACTGCAAGTGGTATTGTACAATATAACTAAACCTCTTCATGAAAAATTACTAGTGAATATGATGGGTTTCGTACACCTTATATGCTTTTGATGTTTTGACATGCTTTTGATGTTTTGACAACCATCTCTTCCTTTCGTCCACTTAAGGCTTGCAACATGCACTCAGCTGTTGAGACGAACATGTACAGGTCAAGGGAGGGTGGTGGGTTCATGCTGGGATAGAAGAGGACCAACCAATTCAGTTATGCAGCATAACACTCTAAATATTTAATATAATTTAGACAGCACTGTGTGACTCAGTATCATATAAATAACAAGCCTTATAAAATGTATATGGATTCAAATTAAAATTAAAACAAAAACATTGATCAGGTATTCAGAAAAATCTTTGAAAGTAATAGTAGGTCACCAATAAAATGCAGAAATAATTTGCAAATATGGTCACAGGTTTAATTGAATCAACATCTTAGAATATTCTACAGTCGTATTCTCTTCCTTTTTTCTGCAGTATTCTCAGTGCTTTACCTCTTCCTTTATGACTGCAACTAAGGAAATTATGGTCAACTTAGCTGAAGGTCAGACATGACTCTTTAGCCATTGGATCAGACCAAGGATGACTAAACAGAGATAGCAAACAAAATCTGCTCAATGCTTAGCTCCTCACACCAGTACAAAATAGTGGTGCATACAAGAGCAACATACTGCCATACACAATCTAATCTTGTACATGTGACAAGATGAAGTAGAATTTATGATTTCCTTGTTGTCCCATGGTCATTTCCAGTAAATTAAGTATTAACAATCTTGCCTTATAGTGAGTTGCTTTCACTTTTAAGGGAGATAGGGAAAAGTTGAAGAGTATAACAGCAAGGATATTACAAGGGATTTTTGTAACTCCTCCACTGACTGGATCATGACCAATCACGGCATGGAGACCTATCACGTCAAGTCTCGTCAAAGTGTTGGGGACCCCAGTGACCAAGGACCAGGAGATTGCGATAAAATGCATGCAACCTTGAGCTTAATTTATTAGTGAAGAGTCAAATAAATTCACTTGAGCCTTCTTTTTGTTAAAAACCAAATAAAGTTTATTAGTTAAGAATTCAAAAAAGCCACTTAAATTGCTGATTTCTTTGATCTTTTAGTTTGGGATTAAATAAAGTCACTCAACCAGACTACTTGTGTAGAAGCATCTTTCATTGCTGACTCAGGTGGAATCAAAAGAAACCTGAGCTTTGCTCTCAGAACACAAGATCCTTATTGAAAACTTCTCCTCCCTGGACTACTCAGTAGATGCTGTACAGTACAGAACAAAACAGGTGTCTAAAATTATGTAATTTTTACAACATGGTAATAATACATGTCTTGATTTTTCCAACAACTGAGGAGTAAGAGATGGGGGAACAAGAGATGATGGAGCTGAAGCAAGAGAAAAAAAGTAAGTGTCTTGAAACATCCTTTCAATGAAGAGAATATTGAATAAATTAATAAAGCTCCCTGTCAGCAAACCTTAATGCAGTTTGACATTGCACAAGCTCCTATGCACCAATATGATTGGAAGAGCTCCTTGTTGGTCGGTGTCAACCATGGATGTTGTGTCCCAGCTGCCTATATCAATTTATAACCCAGGGACACCACTATAATTAATTTTTGGTGATATCATATGAACACTGCTTAAGCCTGCAATGGGAAATGTAAAATCACAAAAAGAAGATACCGGACATCAATCTTCAGAGAACTTTTAACTTCTCTAATCTATACCCCATAAACTAAGGTTCATAGAGACATGACGCAAAAACAGAAAGTTAAAAAAAAAACTCTCCATTGTCTTTTCTTGGTCATACAACTGGCAGGTCCATCCCTTTCCCTGACAATGATCCAAAGCAAAACTAGCACAGGTTTTGATCATGGGGTCAAGAGACAATCATCACAACTCTCATAAAAGGATGTCTCATGTTTAAATAGAAGAGTGACTGTCCGTTACTAAATCAACAGATTTCCTTTGAAAGAAAGCACTTTGTAGCTTTTTCCAGAGTTGCTGGAGATTTTAAGCTTTCTTTCAGGATCATCACAAAGGGGCCAACATGCACCTGATATTGAGGTAAAAGGGATCCAGCAGTGCATTTACTCTATAAGAAGTACGATCTCTGGGTGGAACAAGTCAGGGGGATTCAGATTTGGAGAAGGACCCTAATAGTTAGTCTTACAGGTGTAGAGCATTATCAGTGGGAAACTCACAGAAAGGGTAGCGCTTAAAAAAAACAATGCACGAAAAAGAACTAAGTAAGTGAACTGTACACAACAGCTGGCATAGAATTTGAGCCTCACCCTTGCAGATAAGAAGCTCATTTCTATCCAGAACCCAGGATACAAGAGTATGCACTCAGTAGCCGATTTATTAGGTACACCTCTTTAATACAAATATCTAATCAGCCAATCATGTGGCAGCAAATCAATGCATAAAAGTTTGTAGACATGGTCAAGAGGTTCAGTTCTTATTCAGATAAAACATCAGAAAGGGGAAGAAGTGTGACCTAAGGATTTTAGTCTGTGGAATGATTGTTGGTGCCAGACAGGTGGTTTCAGTATCTTAAAAACTGCTGATCTCCTGGGATTTTCACACAACAGACTTTGTATCGCAGCTGAACGGTTCCTTAGCTAGAGCCTTCAGCATCTTGGGCATCAAGGGAGAGAGGAAGATGAGAGCCATCCGCAGTAACACCAATGCGGCAGAGAGGGCCTCAAGATGGCTGTGGCTCAAAAGAGGGGAGCCATGGAGTCATAAGTAGCTAGCCATCTGCACACAAGCTGGGGTCTGGTCAAACCCGGCTGGGTCACCTGGAGGAGGTTATATGACGTTGAAAGACACAAAACACCCGATGATTTCAGGAACATCACTGAAGATGTGTCCAGAAGCATCAATAGATGTATGTACACAGTAGAGTTTACAGAGAAAGGTGCAAAAAACCAAAAAAAAGTCCAGTGAGTGGCAGTTTTGTGGTTGATGAGAGATCAGATGAGACGGTTCGACTGGTTCAAGCAGACAGCAAGTGACAGTAGCTCAAATAATCACACGTTACAACAGTGGTGTGTAGAACAGCATCTCTGTATGCGCAATATGTCGAATCTTCAAGTGGATGAGCTACAGCAGAAGAAGACCATGAACATACACTAAGTGTCCACTTTATTAGGTAGAGGAAGTACCTAACAAATTGGCCAGAGAGTGTATATGAATCAGTGTAATCAGTCTATATGCGTGGATAAATGATGCTTTTGAAAATATATTTTGGCAGAGTTATATCGGAAAAAACAGTGAACATGATAGTTGGACGAAATTGACTTCAGTAATTTGGTTAAAGCATAGACAATGTCCAGGGCCAAACCAGTTCTTGACCCAAGCATCCTTCGTGATCCTCAGCTGAGTTAATAATTCATATAATATGCAGAAAAGAATGAGCCAACCTCTAAATTTGATTATGCCAATCCTTTCCTTTCTGGTCTTCTACCTTGTAAAATTGGTTACTTAAAATTCTGTTCTAATCTGCACAAATTCATGTACTCACTTGTCCTGAAGAGAGGGGGTGAAGAACCAGACGTGGCCAACATTGTACTTCACAGGTGGGAAGAGAAATAATGTCCTTAGAAGCAGATTTCAGGAAGCTATAAGAGGTTAAAAAAAAACACGTCTCAATATAGTAATCTCAGGATTACTCCCAATACCACGTACAGAAGGAGAAGAATGGACAAGTGAATGTGCAGCTGGGCAGATGGTGCAAGGGGGTCAGATTTAGATTTCTGAATTTTGCAACAATTTCTGGAGCAGGTGGGATCTGTACTAATTAGGTTACACTTCATCAGGAGTGAACTGAGCATTATTTCACAAATCCACAAATGATATATGCTTAATCCCACTTACCCTTACTTTACGCCTGTGACTACAAATCCTCAACCCTTCCACTGATGAGAACTGCCTCATAATACCCACTCTGTACAGCTCTGTCCAACTCTCTCATCACTGGACACTGGTGCTGCTCTCTGATGCTTGCTCAGTGGAAGTACAAGCTGGACCAGGCTATATTATTATATTTTTCTTCTTTGTGACTGTTTGTTTTTCTGAAATCATAAGCATGTGTGCTACTTGTGCAGTGTGCTGTTGGTAATGCATTTTGCATCTTGGCCCTGGCAGAACACTGTTTCTTTTGGCTATATTCATTTATGGTTTAATGATAATTAAACTTGAAACTTTATAGACTACTGTCAAATTACTCCTCACCTTTCTCTGCAGAAAATAGTTCCAGTCTCCCTCATTTATCCTTGCAACAGTAGTCTCTTATCCCAGTAACTACTTTAATGGATTTTTGGACCTCTTTCTAATTTCTCCACACCTTTTCCCTAGTGCACTAACCAGAATGGAAAAACATTGCTTCAAATGAAGACAGATCATTATTTTTAAACACATTAAGCACATCCTCCACGCATTTATAGTCTGTACCTCTCTCTGTTAATAAAGACCAAAATTGTGCATGTCTTATTAACTGTTTTCTCATCTTGCCCTTCTACTTCAATGATTAGCAATATACACCTGGACCAGATCTACTCTCATCTGAAAAGATAGAGTCTGATTCAAAAGAGTCAGCATGGTTTTGCATGCGTGTGTGAGCATGGCTTGTTTCGGTGTCGTGCAACTCTATGTATCACACTGTAATTCTTTTGGTGAAAATACTCCCAGAATGCTGTTAGATAGGAAACTCCAGTGTTTCAATCTAACAGCACTAAAGAAATAATTATATACTTTTGAGTTAGAATGTTGCAGAACATAGAGCGGAACATTTAAGTGATACTGTTCCAACACCTGGTTCCCTGGATATCTAGTGATAGAGGTTGATTGCTAGGGAGTTCATGTTGGACCAGTTTTTGGCATGTAATTGCATTGCAACCTGTTCACAGTATACAGTGAAGCTATACAGCATGACAAATAAGAGCAGTAGAAGATTATTTACCTGCTCTAATCTCATATCCCTTAACTTTTTAGGTGCAATGGTGGAGAAAGGAAGACTATTTAGGGTGAAGGATGAAGTGCCAATCAAATAGCCTGCTTTGACTTGGATGGTGCCATGTTTCTCTAGTATTGGTGTAACTACACTCACCACAGCAAATGGAGAATGGACCAACACATTGCTGTCTTAGGCTTTGAAAGGCAGTAGAAATAGTTTGAATTGCTGTGAAGATTCATAGCAACAGTATAAAGGGATCTCAATATTCACGTAGCTGGTAATGTTGAGTTTCTGGTCTTCCCTCATGACACTGGCAAGGAACTCAAAATGAAAACATCACCAAATATCAGGGGTAAGCTATTAGACTAGATCTTGATGGAGATTCATCTATATGTGGAACTGTTGCTTGTCACTTATCAGCCCATGTCTTCATATTGTTTAGATCAGGATGTATGTAACCATAGATCATTTCATTTGTTGGGAATGAAATTGACCACTGTGAAATCATCAGCAACCCCCTCAGATCTGATCTTATGATGATCACTAATAATAATAATAAGCATCCGTTAGTCTTGTGAGACCATGGATTTGTGCCTTGGAAGGTTTCCAGGACATAGGCCTGGGCAAGGTTGTATGGAAGACCAGCAGTTGCCCATGCTGCAAGTCTCCCCTCTCCATGCCACCGATGTTGTCCAAGGGAAGAGCACTAGGGCCGATACAGCTTGGCACCAGTGCTGTCACAGAGAAATGTATGGTTAAGTGCCTTGCTCAAGGGCACAACACACTGCCTCAGCTGAGGCTCGAACTAGCGGCC
Organism: Mobula birostris; assembly: GCF_030028105.1. Taxonomy (NCBI): domain Eukaryota; kingdom Metazoa; phylum Chordata; class Chondrichthyes; order Myliobatiformes; family Myliobatidae; genus Mobula; species Mobula birostris. Next base: position 54,725,360 of record NC_092370.1, on the reverse strand, counting down.
TTCAGAACACTAGACCAATGCCTTAACCACCCGGCCACGCGCCATAAACCATTCCATTTATGATGATCACTGATGAAGCAGAAAAGAGGGTTCAGCATAAGACACTGCTCTAGAGATCCCTTGGAGCTAGAATGATTCACTCGAAACAAATATTTATCATATTTCTTTCTGTAAGGCAAAACTCCAAATATTGGAGCTTTTTCCCTTTATGTCAGTCGCCATTCTTTGACTCAGAGTTCTTGAAGTCAAATGCTGGCTTGTCAACAATATAATGTTATATAAATGAAAGTTATGTTTCTCATTTTTTCAAAACATTAAAACAAGTTATCTACCTTTTTGTTGAGCATGTAGTCCACTGTCAGATTGACTTAAAAATTGTATCTTTGCCATTCTGTTCAAATGTGAATTTGATTCCTATACAAAAATATCATGTTTTTGTGTAAAAAAAGGTCATTGTACTGAAATTAAAGATCTAATCTGTATATTAACATTTGAACAATGAGAAGATATTGAGAAGGAAGCTATTAACCCCATTGTAAAGCAATCCAATAATCCCAATCTTCCCCAAACGCTAGGAATACTATCTCTTTAAAAGTATTTGTCCAATTCTCTCAGACATTTTTATTGAATTTGCTTCCAACTAAAATACTGTGCAAAAGTCTTGGCACATAGTTATAACTAGAATGTACTATAGCAATTTTATGTATTGCACTGTACTGCTGCTCATGCAAAAAAATAAATTTCATGACATATGGGAGTAATGATAAATCTAATTCCCTCATATAGGTCTATTGTGGACTCCGAGTGAGAAAGGGGCAGGGACATGGTTGGGAAAAGAGGACAGGAGAGGGGAGGGAGCAGGAAGCACCAGAGAGATATTCACTAATGATCAATAAAGCAACTGTTTGTAATCAAATGACCCTGCCTGGTGTCTCAGGGCTGCATGTGTCTGCACCTGCACCATCCTCCCCGCCCTGGGCACTCCTGCACTCCACCTGTATCATACCCCTCCCACAGTGTTCCACCCTCACCATTCCCAACACTTTGCATCCACCAGATTTACAATCTCACTCGGCATTCCACATTGACAAATACAGTGCAAAAGTCCTAGGCACCCATAGTTTATATATGTGTGCCTAAGACTTTGGCACAGTACTCTATCTTTCATTCAGAATACATCAATTCATTGGGAAAAAAGAGCTCCATTTAATAACCACTAGAAAGTTTATCCTTTTGTTGCCGCCAGCAAAACCATTTATGATTTTGCGTAGTGTCATCAAAATCTGAAATTTCTTTGGTCCAGTATTATTTACAGAATTCAAAATCAGAATCAGGTTTATTATCACTGTATTATACGATCTGAAATTTGTTTTGCAGCTACAGCAAGACATAAAATTGCTAGAAATTATAAACTAAGTAAATAGTACACAAAAAATAACGGATAAAGACTGGACTCCAATTTCATTTACATATATTCCTTGATGGCTTAAGACATTGAAACTCAAAACATTGTACAATATATTACAACAGGTATGCTCAGTGCAACACACACAAAATGCTGGAGGAACTCAGCGGCCAGGCAACGTCTATGGAAAAGAGTAAACAGTTGATGTTTTGGGCCAAGACCCTTCATCAGGACTGGAAAGGAAAGAAAGTTGTCAGAGTAAGGAGGTTGGGGGAGGGGAGGAAGAAGTACAAGGTGGCAGGTGATAGGTGAAACCAAGAGAAGAGTAGGGGTTGAAATAAAGAGATGGGAAGTTGATTGCTGAAAGAGATAAAGAGCTGGATGAGGAAAGATCCCTGTGGGAAATGGGGGGTGGGAAAGATGTGCTTGGTGGCGGGTTCCCACCGAAGATGATGGAAGTTATGGAGAACTATGTGCTGGACACAGAGGCTAATGGGTGATAGGCGATCTGTAGGATCACTCCCTATGCAACTCACTTGTTCACTCATCGCTCCCCACTGACGTCCCTCCTGGTAGTTATCCTTGTAAGTGGAGTAAGTACCAGAGCTGTCCCTACACCTCCTCCATCACAACCAATCGGGGCTTTAAGCAGTCCTTCCAGGTGAGGCGACACATTCACCTGCGACTCTCTTGGAGTTATCTGTCGTATCCAATGCTTCCAGTGCAGCCTCTTAGTGAGACCCAATGTAGATTGGGAGACTGCTTCGCTGCACACCTTCACTCCATCTGCTGCAAAAACTGGATTCTCCCGGTGGCGACCTATTTCAGTTCTACTTTCCATTCCCATTCCAACATGTCAGTCCATGGCCTCCTCTACTGCCACAATGAGGCCACACTCAGGTTGGAGGAGCATCACCTCATATTCCATCTGAGAAGCCTCCAACCTGATGGCATGAATATCAATTTCTCGAACTTCTGGTAATTACCCCCACCTCCTCCTCACCTTCACCATTCCTCATTCCTATTTCCCCCCCTCACCTTATCTCCTTAACTACCCATCACCTCTCTCTCTGGTGCTCCTTCCCCTTCCCACCTTCAATGGTCTTCTGACCTCTCCTATCAGATTCTCCCTTCTCCAGCCCTTTATCTCTTTTACCAATCAACTTCCCAGCTCTTTGCTTCACCCCTCAACTGCCACCTTGTATATAAATCAGGTGATTTCCTGACAGACATTCTTTCAGAAATGGTATTATCATTGCGCATCTTTTTTTAAAACCTTCTCTAAATATTCTCTTTCCTGATTATGTTGATGCACTCAAAACATCTTGAAAACTGATATAACATCCCCATTGGGCCTGGCACTGGCCTGTCTCCAGTGACTCTGACACCCCGGCCCTTGAGGATTCAAAGTGACAGTGGTACCTTGAATCCAGTCTTTATGAACACACATAATGAACATTATAACCTCAGTGCAAACAGCAGAAGGGGGATATAAGCTGTCTCTCCACATGTCCTATCAAGCACCAGCTGCCTCATCTGTGGTAAAATCTAAGGTTCATCAGTCACCTCAGAACCCACAAAACTGAAATGGAAGAAAGTCATCCACAGTCCTGTGGAAGGACCCAAGTATTAAACTGTAAGCAAAGATACATTGTTTTCATCAATCATAAAGTTACTAATAATTCTATAAGCAAGTGAAAAGAACCCTCTTTACCTAATGATAGTGACGGGAAAATTATTTCTCCATATAGTATAAAGGAAAAACTAGATAACAAAACAAGGAACAAAATGATATTCTGAACAAGTTGAATACAAGGTTGTACGTGGAGGTTTCAATGAAACACAAACATTGACCTGATGGCTCTATTGTGTTGTATCTGCAGTGCTGAATCTAAGCAATAATCAGAGAAATTTTATCCGCTCTATGCTTAATATATATAATCTCTTGGGGCGGGGAGCAAAACGTAATTTTATAAATATATTCCATCAAATTTCTCTGATACTCACAACGCACTTCCCGAGACTGTACCCCACAGCCAGTCAATCAGTGCAGCAACTGCTGAGTGTTAGCGTCTCGCTCCGGGACCGTCCCCAGTTACCAAGCAGCACCTGTAACCACGGCAACAGCGCATCCAACACCTGGACACAGCTCCTACCATCGGTGCCGAAACAATTAAACATTTCCAGCGAAGTTGCAGCCTTCCGAGCGTGAAAATGATCCATTTCCCGAAAAAAAATCTTTGCTATATATATAAAAACAAATCATTCCGCTGTAGACGTTATGTCTCGTTGGAATATCGCGAGATGTGAGAAAGGGAAGCGGGGTAAGGAATGGGTGAATTAACGGCGCCAGGGATGCCGGGTATTGTATTGTTTTGGACTGAGGGGAGGAGGGGATGGAAGAGCTGTCAGCTGGAGGGTGCAGGCGGGGGAGCTGTCTACTGTATGTTGTTTGCTAGTGTAGTCCTTTGCTGGTTGTCTATCCCGTTTTCCATTCATCCCCAAAATAAACAATTACATATTCTGAGTGAAAAAGGAAAAAAAGAATGAAAGACAAAAGGAAAAAGAAGGACCGCACTTGGGCTGAGGCGGCCCGTTTGGTATGCCTTTTTTTTCTTCTTTTATTTTTAATCAAATCCAGGTCAGGTCAGAGCCCAGCGGATACAGCAACTGCTGTTGTCTGCCTAGGGCTTTGTTTACTGAGTATGCATCAACGAAACTGAGCTCTTGTTTCGTAAAGTTTCCTTAAGGTGATGCAGAGTCTCTGACTAATTTTAAGCTATCTTCCTAGATCACAGTGATATAATAGGAGTTTGTGTTGTGAAACAAAATCGCATACAATAAATTATTAGCCCTCTCAAAAGCTTGCACCGTTTCCACTTGATTAAAGTGTTAATCGACATACAATTTAGCTAGTAAGGACAGATTTTCCTGAAACTAAGATAATGTGTAAAAGCAAATATTGTGTATGATACGAATGTCCTCCTAGCATAGTGCCACACAAAAACACACATTTTCTACTATCACTTGATGCTGCCTCACTACCATGTTTACATCTCAGTAACTAAGGAACGGAGCAGTGGGAATAAAGTTCTAAATTCAGAGTTTGATAAAGATAGAAACAAATTTAATTTAATTCATCGGATATTCAGCCACTAATTAACTTGCATTCCCCTGTAACTATTCTCAGTAGCTACCTTGCCTTTCAGCACAGAGATGATAAGCCATAAAATGGTAGTCTAATTTTGAAATATTATAAAGAACGTTAAATTATAAAGATTAGCATTAGAAGAGAAGAAGTCCCGATTGGGAAGGAAACACCCAATATGGGTAGATTAGAGAAAGTGTTCTCTACCTATGACTGCCTTATGTCTGATCAACCACTATTCTATAGCCAAAACCGAAAAAAATACGATTCACAAACCCCCGCAGCACCTTTTTTATGTTTTTTTTCAAACATAACTGTAGTTGTCTTGTATATTTGTTGTATATATGTCCTTTCTTTCCCCTTTCACTGTTGCAGATATAGTAAAGTGATTGGATTGGATTTGTAAAGACTAAAGCAGCAAAGTAACATTTCATTTCATATTCTGCAACTTTAGTGTCTGCTTTTATATTTGGTAATTTCCAAGTAAAGCTCTGTAATTAATATGCAATATTTTTGAGACGGAATGTAGCAAATCAACATATTTTAATTTACAGATGAAGTGTGAAAGCTTGAAGGGTGGCAGACTCTTTCCGAGATGATGTGGATGACTCCCTTTATTTAGAATGCATTGCTCAAATCACTTTATATATTACTTGAGGAACAGCTCCAGTGGAATGGAATTTGATATATTTATGTGCGTTTATACGAATCATCAAATTAGAAGTTTAAAAGTGATTTGTAAGAATTTACTTGGAATTCCTTTACTAAGTGTTAAAAATTACTTTGGTGCTATAGAAAAAATATTGAGACTGGGAGGAGAGCATGTGAGACCATTGTGAATGATATATGAGCAAGCACCATAGATTGAGAATTACACTGGCAACAAAGGGAGACCCTTCACAGAAAACGGACAATGGAAGAAAGAGGTCAAGGTTTTCATTCTTTTGAGTTTTTTTAAAATTTGAAATTCAAATGTGTTAAACACATCATTTGGGGTGTAAATTATATTTTCTTTTGCTGTCAAATGGCTGCAAAGTCAAAAGGCTTTTCTGTGCATTTCTGAGTCTTCCCACTCACATGTGTGAATGCATTACAGTCACGAAACAACTGTGGGCTCAATTGGAGCTGAATTGTTCCAAAGGAGTATCCCTTGGAAAATTAACTATTGTTTTCATTGGTGTGATAATTTAAGATCCTCAAAATCTTAATTGTTTTACAGTTTCATAGGCTAAAAGATCTGTTATTAGTGTTGTTCAGCATCTGGCCTGCTTGTAATTTAAGTATATTCTCCTTTCTCATTATTGATATTCAAAATATATAGTATGTCAATATATGGCCTGTGTACTCTGTAAGGTTTTGTAATATGTGCAAATAGTGTTTGTATGCTATAACTTCAGAAGAAAGATTTGTTTAATTTTATTTGTGTGATAGTTGTTAGTGATATTACATTAATGTCCAACTTTGGCTTTAAAAATATTCAGACAATGGTGAGATAATGCTACGTATTTTGTAGTGTGTTGGACAAAGGCATTATGGAATTTGATTAAGAAGTGTTGAAGAGCTGGTAATATATTTTCAAATTGTGGTGGGTGGTATGTGACTTGGAAGGGATATTGTAAACCATGGTATTCCCAGATTTTCTCTGGGAGTTGCGATGTCATAAAAGTGGATTGCTGTTGTAACAGTGCATTTTGATGGAGTGAAAATACTTAGGATGATTTGATAATCCAGTCAAGTTAGCTGCATTGTCCTGCAGGCCTCACTGAGTCATACAGTGCAGAAATAGGCACTTCACCCATTGTCTACTTTGATCCTCAAGTACCTATCTTTACTCATTCCATTTACCAGTTCTTGAAACACACATCAAAGTTGCTGGTGAACGCAGCAGGCCAGGCAGCATCTCTAGGAAGAGGTACAGTCGACGTTTCAGGCCAAGACTCTTCCTGAAACGTCGACTGTACCTCTTCCTAGAGATGCTGCCTGGCCTGCGCGTTCACCGGCAACTTTGATGTGTGTTGTTTGAATTTCCAGCATCTGCAGAATTCCTGTTGTTTACCAGTTCTTGATCTGGGTTTTTTTATTATATCTTGGCCACTCAGTGACTCACTAGATATTTAAATGTCGTGAGAGTCTCTACCTCCACCACTGAGGCAATGTGTTCCAGATTCCAACTACCCTTCGGGTGATTTTTGTTTTTCCTTTCAGATCCACTCTAAACATCTTACCACTTGCCCTAAATCATTTGGACACCTCTGCCAAGAGGAAAAGTTCTATTACCTACCTGACCTGGGGCTTTCATAATTCTATGTACTTCTCACAGGCATAAACAACCTTTCGTCCTCCTATTACAAGGCAATTATAGAGCCTTGGATCTCTTTGGGCTCAAACCTTTTGGACCAGTCTCAGTTTCTCACGTGTGACCTCTGCAAACACATTATGGAAGTTTGAGTAGATTGTACTAACTGCATTACTCTTATCAGTGCAGTATATTAACCTCTTAAACGTACAATCAAATTTGTTAGACAGAATCTCCCGCTGACAAACCTAAATCTTTCATTATTCCCTGCTTTTCCAAGTGTTCCAACCACAGATGTTTGATGTACTGGCATAAAAATATTATAGAACTTTATCGTCCCACTCCTTGAAAGTTTCAATTCCACTAGCCTCATCCTTAGCGAATACAAATGAACAGTGTTCATTTAAGATTTTACCCACATCTTCTGATTCCACATACGGTTTGCCAGGTTGGTCCCTGATGGGCATTATCCTTTGCCTGCTGACCCTCATGTTATACTTACATAATGCTTTAATATTTTCCTTCATCTTTTCTGCCAGTAGTATTTCATATACCATTTTGTCCTCCTAATTTCTTTTTCATCTACTGACATATTCTCTAGAATATCTCCTTTTTCGGTTCTTCATACCTGTTGTGTATTTCCTTTATTGCTCTATCCAGCCTGTAGTATCTCATAATATCCCAAGTTCATAATACCTATGAACTTGCTGCTCTTTTCATTCATAAGAAACATTTTGGCTCTGAGCTCTAGGTATTTAGCCTTTAAATGACTCCAACTACAAACGGTAGATATAGACTTTATTTCAAGTAGTTGCCCCCCCAGCCTACTTATAATACTGAACTTGCCATCTAACCACCCTAGCATGTTAAATTCCAACCTGTATTTAACCTTTTCCATAAGTGTCTTGAACTGAGTTATGGTTGTCATTTGTAATATCTTTCTCATTTGCCTGACTACTGTCTCCAAGAGAGAATCCAGTAATAGCCCTTCTCCAGTAGGTCTATCTATGTACTTGCTCAAAATGCTCTCCTGGATGTATTTTTTAAAAAAATACACCCCTCTAAACCTTTCAAAGTAAGATGATCCCAATTAATACGAAAGAAATTGTTTAAAAAAACTACCTCTCTAACTCTATTACTTGTTATACCGCTCTGATTTTCCTGCAAATATGCTTCTCATCTCCTGTTGATTGTTAGGAGCATGTAATATGCCCAGAAAAGGGATCAAATAGGGATCCACCCATTGGCTTCATTGGATGAGCCATCTTGGATAACCTTTCATTATTCAGTACTGGAGTCCTTATTCAATAATGCAGTGCTATCTCTTTTTGATTCTCCAAACCCTTGAAGATTCCCATATCCAAAGTTGTTGAGTTACCCATCCTCTCTTCCTTTCAACCCCTCTGTGACAGCAACAATATTGTAATCCCATGTTCTGATAAATGCTCCAAATCTATCTACCTTATTAGTCAGACTCCATGCATTAAAGTAGATGCAGTTTAGCCTTGCTCTCCTTCTGTGTGGTTATCATGCATGTGTCTCCTCTGCCATCTGGACTGACATAGTTTTTGTACAGTCATTGTATCATACAGCGCAGAAATGGGTCCTTCAGCCAACCATGTTCCTGCTGATCATAGCATTTATCAGTATTTGTCCCACTTACCCCCATTTGGTCCATCGACCTGTGTGACTTGGTAATTCACAGAACATAGTACAGTATAGCACAGGAACAGGCCCTTTGGCCCATAATGTTGTGCCGAACCAATTAGTAATCAAATAGTCAACTAAATTAATCCCTTTGCCTGCACAAAGTCCACGCTCTTCCATTTTCCTCATATTCATGTGCCTATCTAAACGTCTCTTAAAAGTTCCTAATGTATCTTCCCCACCTCCTCCCCAGGCAGTGCATTCCAGCTACCCACCACTCTGTATATAAAAAAAACTTGCCTCTCACATCTCCTTTGAAATTACCCCCTCTCACTTTGAATATATTCCCTCTGGTGTTAGACATTTCAACTCTGGGGGAAAAGATACTGTTTTTTTACTCTATCTATGCCTCTCATAATCTCATAAACCTCTATCACATCTCCTGTCAGCCTCCACTGCTCCAGAGAAAACAACCCTAGTTTTTCCAACCTCTCATTATGGCACATGCACTCTAAACCAGACAGCATTCTGGTAAACCCATTTGCACCTTCTTTAACCCTCGACATGCTTCCCATAATGGGGTGACCAGAACGGTTTGAATACTCCATTTGTAGTCTAACTAGTTTTATAAAGGTGCAACATAACTTCCTGACTTTTGAATTCAATGCTTGGTCTAATAAAGCAAGCATGTCTTATGTTTCTTAACCAGTGTATCAACTTGTGTAGCCACTTTTAGTGAGCAATAAACTTGGACCCCCAAGATCCCTTCACTCATCCATACTGTTAAGGGTCTTAACCGTGCACTGTGTCTTCACATTTGACCTACGAAAGTGCAACACCACACTCCATCTGCCATTTGTCAGCCCATATGTGCAACTGATCTATATCTGCTTTATTTTTTGCCAGTCTTCTGTGCAATGCACACCACTAGCAATCTTCATACCATCTGCAAATTTATGAGCCCACCCATCTACATTTTCATCCAGGTCATTGATGTACATCATAAACAGCAAAGATTCCAGTATAGATCCCTTCAGAACACCACTAATCACAGACCACCAATAAGTCCCTTTAACCACTACCCTCTGCCTTCTGTAAGTAAGCTAGTTCTGAATCCAGACAGCCAATTCACTATTAATCTTATGCATTTTAATCTTCTGAATGAGCCTCCCATGAGGGACCTTGTCAGACGCATTACTACAATAACCACAGCTTTGCCTCCATTAATCACCCTCATCATCTTGTGAAAAAATTCAATCAAGTTAGTAAAACAAATACCATACTGCGTCCTCATAATTAGGCTATGGGTTTCCAAATGTTCATAAATCCTATCCCTAACAATTCTCTCCTGTAATTTCCGTGCCGTTAATGTGTAACTCTCTGGTAAACAGTTTCTGGGATTATCCCTTGTTCCCTTCTTGAATAATGCGACATTAGCTACTTGCCAGTCCTCTAGGATCTAGCCTCTGGCTAGCGAAGATACAAAGATATTGAGCAAAACCCCAGCAGTCTTTTCTCTTACCTTTCTCAGTAACCATGGTTGTATACCATCAGGCCTTAGGGACTTATCCACCTCATTGCTATTTAAGAGACCTAACACTACCTTCTCCTTTACTCTGAAATTCCTGAGCATATTGATACACTTGGCACTGATCTCCATATCCTCCATGTGCGTCTCTGGTAAATACTGATGTAAAGTACTCATTAAGAACCTCATCCACATCCTCCACATTGAAACAAATTCTCCCCCCCCCCCCCCCCGGCCCATCCTTGAGTAATCCAACCATCTCCTTAGTTATCCTCTTGCTCCTAATGCATGTATAGAATGCCTTGGGATTCTCTTTAATCCTACTTGCCAAAAATGTTTCATGCCCCCCTCCCCCTGGCTTTCCTATTTCCCTTCCTGAGTTCTTTCCTGGTGAAGGGAATTCAGGTGTGTTTACATGCTGCTTAAATGTTGTCAGAAATCTGACTCCATCACTTCTTCAGGAGACAAATTCCAGATTCTAGCCACTCTCTGTGTGGGGGAAATAATCAGAGCCCTTCTAAACTTCCTAGCTCTCATCTTATACATAATTTCTCTTGTTTTAGTTATACTTACCAAGGAGAAAATATTTGTACATTGTCTATTTCCGTCATATTTTTGTATAGATTTGTCAGGTGACCCCTTAATATTCCTCAGTAAAGCGAAACCAGATCCAATTTATCCAGTTTCTTTTCGCTGAAGACGTGCTCCAATCCAGGCAATATCCTGGTGGCTCTCCATTGCACATTGCTAATGCAATTACTTCCTTTCCACAGTGTGGCAACCAGAACTGCATACAACACTCCAGGTCTAATCAGTGTTTTACAGTGCATCACTGCTCTGAACTGTGTGCTATGGCTGTTGAAGGCAAACATCCCAAATGCCTTTTTCACTACTCTATTTATCTCTGTCATTTTAGAACCTATGGACTTGTACCCAAAGTTTATTCTGTTCATCAGCACTGCCTGGGACTCTGCTGTTCCCTGTACATGTCCTACCCTTGTTTGACTTTCCAAAATGCAGCACTTTTCAGAATGCAATCCTATCTGCCATCTTTCCAGCTCATCAATATCATGCTATGGCATCAGACCATCCACTTTGCTATTGTTGGATTCTGATATTTTTGATCCAAGGTTCAAATCAAGAAAGAGGCATAAAGCTGTTTGCTTCACTATCGTTTTATTAAACATTAGTAAGAAAAATAAAATTAGAACAACAGGAATTCTGCAGATGCTGGAAATTCAAGCAACACACATCAAAGTTGCTGGTGAATGCAGCAGGCCGGGCAGCATCTCTAGGAAGAGGTGCAGTCGACGTCAGGAGCATGAACATCGACTTCTCTAACTTCTGCTAATGCCTCACCTCCCACTCGTACCCCATCTGTTACTTATTTTTATACACACATTCTTTCTCTCACTCTCCTTTTTCTCCCTCTGTCCCTCTGAATATATCCCTTGCCCATCCTCTGGGTTCCCCCCCCCCCGTCTTTCTTCCCGGACCTCCTGTCCCATGATCCTCTTTTATCCCTTTTGCCTATCACCTGTCCAGCTCTTGGCTCCATCCCTCCTCCTCCTGTCTTCTCCTATCATTTTGGATCTCCTCCTCCCCCTCCAACTTTCAAATCTCTTACTCACTCTTCCTTCAGTTAGTCCTGACGAAGGGTCTCGGCCTGAAACGTCGACTGCACCTCTTCCTGTAGATGCTGCCTGGCCTGCTGCATTCACCAGCAACTTTGATGTGTAAAATAAAATTAGAAATGGGGAATAGCAACAGAAAGTCTTAAGATGGTGGGCCAATCTGATCGGCCCATCTTGTACCATAGAAAAAAGACATTCAATTCAAATTTGTAGATAAGAATTAGCCAATCTGATTTTGCAATACCAAAGCACTTTCCTGAATAATACAAAGAACTATAACCACTAGGGGGCCCAATGAACTTGTTACATCCACCTGTTAGGGTGCATTCTCCAGATACCTTATAAGGTAACCGTAGCCTTCAGCCAGGAGGAGATGTCATTAGGTGATTCCCAACCTTCACAGAGTGTTTAGACCCTTAACCACGACCCTCTCCAGTTGGTGGGCCGGCAGTGGTGGCCAATTCACTGCGCGTCTGTTCTTGGCTTCCAGCTTCCCTCCTCTCGCCTACTCCAAATCCAACAAGAGGCTCGTTCTGCTTCTTCCCCCATCCTACAAGCTGCTTGTTTTTTCCCTTTCGTCCAGGCCCAGAGCTGACAACAGCCACCATGCTGATTTGGCTGGGAAACCTCTGCAGCTGATCTCCACAGGGAACAACTATGCCTGCCATCCCTTGTCTTTGCACTCCTGCTCTAAAGGCTGGTACTTCAAGGCCATTCTCTTGTGGGCCTCTTCTCATCCCTCCTCCCACGGCACAGTCAGCTCAACCAGAATTATTTTCCTGTCTTCAGTATGCTGTGACCATGAGAAGACAGACTGAAAAATTTCATGTAGATAGATAATTGTAAGCAGGCATAAAAATAGATAAACTGCAAAGAAAGTAACAATTATATAGTCTAATCCAAAATTCTCTCCTTTGATTCTAAATCACACATTTAGAATCATTACAGTACATCTGAAAATTCAGAGGCAGAAAAAATTATGGTATCTACATGAAGTATAAAATATTCAAAAAATTACCAAGGTTATGGAAATATCAAAGGGTATTCATAGGATTATGTTATTGTTAGATAGGTTAGTAGGCATACTTACGGGAGTTTCAACTACTCCACTTATGATCGCTTTTGTACTAGCAAAAAAGATGTAAATTATGGTAAAGCATATCAGGACAATTATTGTAACTTGTAATAGTGAGTAAATCCAGCTTCCTATGCTTAAATGAACCCAATCAAACAGATCCCATCCATAAGACTGATGTATTTTAGCTGTTTCTGTACACATATGATCGCCAAATCAGTTGTCCTCAGACTCATCAGTTACAACACTTCTTGCACATACTTCCATCTTAACTGCGAAGAGAAAATCTAAAACCATACGATTTTGAAGAGCCTTCTTACGTACTGCAACTATTTCTGTTGTTACTTTTCCCAAGACATCAGCAGTGTGATTGCTTACCCTTTCTAAAACTGCAGCATCATTTTTCATCTCTTATTCTCCTTACAACACCATAAAATGGGAATAAAATTGATGAAAAACGAATTCCTTCTGAAATGACTTGTTTACTTCTTGACTCGGGAGGTAAAGATAAAGACTGTGTGTGTCTCATGGCAGAGAAATCCTACCCAAAATAACAAGATCCAAAAGCAATTACGTGGAAGTGAGTTGTAGGCTCCATTTCTGCCACATAAAGTATATATTGTTCCCTGAATGTAGACCACTTCTTATTACTCGTCAGGAGGTGTTGAATTGTAATATTTTTCTGATGGATATTCTCAATGAGAATTTCAGAGTCGTTGTCCCACCTCGGACAATGTAAAACATCATTGCATAAATTATGCCCAACTGAAATGGTACCTTCTAATCTCAAGCAAAAGATAGCTTTTATAGTGAATGCATGAAAAGATTTAACGATTTTGTCATGAACATTAGGTGCACTTATCGAGATAAGACAGATATCAGGATAAGACAAGAGTAGGATCAAATATGATATGATTCCCTAATTCATGCTGATTATACTTACATAAATGATCTAGTCCACACAGTAGGTGGGGTCATAATCATTGTACATTTATGTCTCCCTTGGAAATAATAAATCATGGGAGTAATGTCAATATCGCCATTGCTGGATTGTGATAATGAACTTTGCTTAAAAAGGAGGGTATATGTTTCAGTAAGAGATTTGTTAAGGTTCCCCATGTAAATCTCCTTCAGATAGTAAGGAGGCGTGGGATCCAAGGAGACCTTGCTTTATGGATCTAGAATTGGGTGATTGTAGATAATTTGTATTCTGCATGGAGGTCAGTGACCGGTGGTGTTCCGCAGGGATCTGTTCTGGGACGACTCTTTGTGATTTTTATTAATGACCTGGTTGAAGAAGTAGAAGGGTGGGTTAGTAAGTTTGCTGATGCCACAAGTTGGGGGTGTTGTGGCTAGTCTGGACAGTTGTCAGAGGAGGCAGAACTGGGCTGAGAAGTAGCAGGTGGACTTCAACCCAGATAAGTGTGAAGTTGTTCATTTTGGTAGAAACAATTTGAAGACAAAATATAATATAAATGGTAAGACTCCTGGCAGTGTGGAGGATCTTGGGGATCTATAGGACACTCTAAGCTGCTGCACAGGTTGACAGTGTTGTTAGGAAGGCGTAGTGTGTTGGCATTCATCAACCATGGGATTGAGTTCAAGAGCCGTGAGGTCATGTGACAGCTGTATAAGACCTTGGTCAGACCCCACTTGGAGTACTGTGTTCAGTTCTGGTCACCTCACTACAGGAAGGATGTGGTTACTATAGAGAGAGTGCAGAGGAGATTTACCAGGATATTGCCTGGATTGGAGGGTGGACCTTATGAGAATAGGTTGAGTGTATTTGGCCTTTTCTCCTTGGAGCGATGGAGGATGAGAGGTGACCTGATAGAGCTGCATAAGATGATGGGGGGGTAAACTGATCGTGTGCATAGTCAGATGCTTTTTCCCAGGGCTGAAATGGCCAACACAAGGGGCATAGTTTTAAGGTGCTTGGAAGTAGGTACTGAGGGGATGTCAGGGGTAAGTTTTTCACACAGAGAGTGGTGGGTCTGTGGAATGGGCTGCCAGCCACGGTGGTGGAAGCAGATACAATAGTCTTTTAAGAGCCTCTTAGATAAGTACAAGGAGCTTAGAAAAATGGAGGGCTATGCGCTAGGGAAATTCTAGGCAGTTTCTAGAGTAGGTTACACAGTCAGCACAACATTGTGGGCCAAAGAGCCTGTAATGTGCTGTAAATTTCTATGTTCTGTGTTAGTTTATGTTATGTTTGTTCTGGATCTACATGCATGTTTCATTGGTGAATATTAGAAGCGTACAGTATATATGGAAATACCCAACAGTTAGAAACATAGACAGCATCAGCAAATTCATGTGATACTCACAAGTGTACCTTAATTCATTTTAATTGGCACGTTGTGAGTAGTAGCAATTGGCAAAAATGTAACAACAAATAATGTTAGAATAAACTTCATAATGTCCAGTAGCTGTCAACTCTGAAGTCTTCTGGCTGGTTAGTGATTTGCTCAGTGTAGCCCAGCACTGAGTCAGAGGTTACCATCACATTAACCACAGCACTTGTTCTCATTCGATACCACTTTATTTCACTGGCAGTGGTACGTGTGTATCCACTTTTACCTTCTATTCTCACTGCCGAAGTAGTAATTAACAGCACTTGGTAAGATCTTCCCATCGAGCTCCTAGTGGTTCTTTATGACTCATGTCATATATCCATGCTGCATCACTGTTTAACTTCCCAGCATTCTCCATCCAGAACTACTTTTCCTGGTTAGAGCACTGAGCTTGCTTGCATCTCTGGAATATCTTGTGATATAGAGTAAACTCCGTTTCCATAATTTCATTTGTCAGGTTCACTGCAAACATTCTTAGTTCTTCTTTCAATTCTTTGACATTTTAACTTCCTTTACTTCTTTATTTCTTCCCATGCTGCCCTTTCTGCAATTCCATCCACGAGTGCATTTCCATGGCTTTCTATCATAGTATTCTTCTGCTGTCAATTGTGTGACATATGTGAATCTTGTACTAGTTGACTATTCTAGTCTGGGGTTCCAACAGCCATAAGAAATCCCCTTTGTTTCCATGTTTCCAAAAGCATAAATAAGACCAAAAACATATCAATAATCAGTGTAAATATCTGCTGATCTTTCTTCTACCATCTTACAAACTTCAGTCAGAACTTTCGGTTCTGCCTGTTGCACAGTACCAGGAGCATGCTTCTTAATGCCAGCATTTAAGTTTCAGAAACAGTGACTCATCCAGCCACTCAAATTTCTTTCTCAATTATTGAGGTTCTGGAAACATAGAAACCTAGAAACATAGAAAACCTACAGCACAATACAGGCCCTTCAGCCCACAATACTGTGCCAAACATGTACTTACTTTGGAAATTACTTAGGGTTACCCATAGCCCTATATTTTTCTAAGCTCCATGTACCTATCCAGGAGTCCCTTAAAAGACCTGTTGGTGTACAGAATCATATCTCTGGCAGCATAATAACCAACAGGACGCTGTTGGTCTCCATGTTCTTGAGTTAAGACTGTCATTATAAACTTCTCATTGACATACAGGGTACCTGTATCAGGGATTCCTAATACATGTGCATAATACCATGTTGTCTTTAAAGTTTGAAATGCTTTCAATTGTTATTCATTGAGTCACAGAGTCATCTCTGCGCTTACTATCCTTCAGCAGATTATTGAGAGGTTGGACAATTTCAGCATATGAATTAACCCAGAAATGAAAGTGGCTTTGCTGACTTAATGGCTTTTGCACGATTCTCAGTGATTTCCACTTACCTTGGGAAATTTTCTGTCCCAAGTTAATTACTACCTCTAGTTGCAATTGTATCTTGCTTTGTGACCTTTGGAGGATAGATAATCGAACTAATAAATTACATCATGTTCATGCTAGTCTGTAGCTTTGGATGCAATCAGGACATAAGACCATAAAATATAGGAACAGAATTAGGCAACAAATTCCATAGATTTACCACTCTCTGGCTAAAGAAATTCCTCCTTATCTCCATTCTAAGATGACACCCCTTTATTCTGAGGCTGCGTCCTCTGGTCTTCGACTCCCCCAACATAGAAAACATCCTCTCCACAACCATTCTATTGAGGCCTTTCAACATTCGATGGGTTTCAATGAGGTCGCTCCTCAACCTTCTGAATTCCACTGAGTACAGGCTTAGAACCATTAAACGCCCTCATACTATATGACAAGCCTTTCAATCCCAGAATAATTTCCATGAACCTTCTGTGAACATTCTCCAGTGTCAGCACATCCTTTCTGAGATAAGGGACCCAAAACTGCTCTTAATACTCCAAGTGAGGCCTCACCAGTGCTTTATAAACCCTCAACATTACATCCTTGCTTTTATATTCTAGTCCTTTTGAAATGAATGCTAACATCAGAATCAGGTTTATTATCACCGACATGTGTTGTGAAATTTGTCAATTTAGCAGCAGTAGTACAATGTAATACATGATAATATATAAAGGGGAAAAATAAATCAATCAATCAATTAATGTAAGTATATGTATGTATATTAAGTAGATTATAATAGTGCAAAAACATCAGTAATATATTTTTTAGAAGTGAAGTAGTGTTCATGGGTTCAATGCCCTTGACATTGTCATATAATGTAAAAAGAATGCTCCCAGCACGGACCATTGTGGAAAACCACCGGTCACCGGCAGCCAACCAGAAAAGGCTCCCTTTATTCCCACTTTTTTCCTCCTGCTAATCAACTAATGCTTTATTCATGCTAGTATCTTTCCTGTAATACCATGAGCTCTTGTTAAGCAGCCTTATTTGTGGCACCTTGTCAAGGCTCTTCGGAAAATCGAAGTACATGACATCCACCAATACTTCTTTGTCTATCCTGCTTATTATTTCTTAAAATAATTCCAACAGATCTATCAGGCAAGATTATCATGTGCCTCCAAGTACCCTGAAACCACATGCTTAACAATTGATTCCAACATCATCCCAACTACCGAGTTCAAACTAACTGGCCTATAATTTACTATCTTCTGCCTCTCTCCCTTTTTGGGGAGTGGGGTGACATTTGCAATTTTTCAGTCTTCCAGAACCATTCCAGAATTTAGTGATTTTTGAAAGATCATTACTAATCCCTTCAGCCACCTCTTTCAGAACTCTGGGGTGTAGACCATCTGGTCCAGGTGTCTTCTCTACTTTCAGACCTTTCAGTTTCCCAAGAACCTTCTCCATAGTAATGGCATTTTCACACACTTTTACCCCCTAACACTTTCAAACTTCTGGCATACTGCTAGTGTTTTCCACAGTGAAGCTTGATGCAAAATACTTATTCAGTTCATCCGCCATTTCTATGTTCCCCAGTACTACCTCTCCAACAGCATTTTCCAATGGTCTGATAATCCACTTTCACTTCTCTTTTACAGGGTATGCTTCTGGAGAAACTTTTGGTAACTTCTTTAATATTATTGGCTACCTTACCTTCTTTAATATTATTGGCTACCTTACCTTCATATTCCATCTTTTCCTTCTTAATGACTTTTTTTAGTTGCCTTCTGTTGGTTTTTAGAAGCCTCCCAATCCTCTAACTTGCCACTAATTTGTGCTTCATTGTATGCCCTTTCTTTGGTTTTTATGTTGGTTTTAACTTCTCTTGTTAGCCACGGTTGTGTTATTGTTCCTTCAGAATACTTCTTCCTCTTTGGGATGTATATATCCTGTGCGTTCAAATTGCTTCCGGAAATTCCAGACGTTACTACTCCTGTCGCCATCACTGTCAGGGATCTTTTCCAATCAATTTTGGCCAGTTTCTCTTTTATGTCTCTAATTCCCTTTACTCCACTATAAATAGCTCTATAAATAGCACTATCATAGCTCTATTCGCAATGATTTAACACCTTCCAACCCTATGTCACTTTTTTCCAATGATTTGATTTCATTTTTTAGCAACAGAACCACGCCACCCACTCTGCCTAACTGCCTGTCCTTTCAATACAATGTTTATCCTTGGATGTTAAGCTCCGAGCTACAGTATAATCTTCTTTCAGCCACAATTCAGTGATGCCTACATCATCATACGTGCCAATCTGTAACAGTGCAACAAGTTCATCCACCTTGTTCCATATACTGTGCACATTCAAATTGACACCTTCAGTAAGCCAGCTACTTCATCCTCAGCCCTATCACTCCAGTTCCTATCCCCTTGTTAAAACTCTTCCAAACTGTAGCAAACTTGCCTGCAAAGATATTGGCCCCCCTGAGATTCAGGTGTAACCCATCCCTTCTGTACAGGTCATACTTTCCCCAGAAGAGATCCAGATGAGCCATAATCCTGCCCCCTGCACCGGTTTCTCAGCCACACACTCACCTGCTAATTTATCCTATTCCTCACCCTCACTAGTGCCTGGCGCAATCTGCAATCCAGGGATTACTACCCTGGAGGCCCTTTTTTTTTTCAGCTTTCTACCTAGCTCCCTAAAATCTCTCTTCAGGACCTCCTCACCTTTTCTACCTATGTCATTGGTGCCAATATGTACTATGACTTCTGGCTGCTCACCCTCCCCCTTTAGAATGCCATGGACCTGATCTGAGACATCCCTGACCATGGCACTTGGGTGGCAACTCTCCATCACATCCACAGAAACTTGTCTCTGTTCCTCTGATTATCACATCTCCTGTCACCACTGCAGTCCTTCTCGCCTCTCTTTTCTGAGCTGCAGCACTAGACTCAGTGCCAGTCACTGTAGCTCCCCCTGTTAGTCAATCCCCCTCAACAGTATCTAAAGTGGTATACATATTATTGAGTGGTCCGGCCACAGGGGCACTCTGCATTTCTCTTCCTTCTCCTGCCACTCACCCGGTTACCCAGGCTCCTGCAACTTACAGGTGACTACCTCCCTGTACCTCCTATCTATCTCCTCCTCATTCCCCTGTAGAAGCCAAAGGTTATTGAGCTGCAGCTCCAGTTACTTAATATGTTCTGTGAGGAGCTGCAGCTCAGTTCACCTGGTGCAGATGTGGTTATCCCAAAACTCCCACATCTCCTACATAGCACAAAACACTGCCCTGGAGCCATTCTCACTGCACTACTATGCCCTAATAGACTAGAATGAAGAAATAAGAACAAAAAGAGGAAATTACAGATACTTAACCTCGCCCAAACCTGATTAGCCAAAGCCACTCCAAACACTGGCCCTCTTACAGTAATGGCCGCTCCGCTTGTGCTGGCATTATTTTTATTCACCCTTTGTAATGAATCCCACTTGGTGGCTAGTTGCAGTCCAACTCTGGAAAAACTGATGCAACTTTCTGCCTTTTTAATCTTGAGTGCAGACCTGATTGAAAAGATAGCTCTGTTCATGTACTCCCGCTTGGTGAATAGTCGCAATCCAACTCCGAAAAACTTGCCGTGAAGTTCTGCATTTTTAATCTTAAGTGCAGACTTGATTGAAAAGGTGGCTGTGTTCACATACACCCACTGGGTGAATGGTCGCAGTTCAACATCATCCATATATGGTATGGTAGTCGAATCAATAGCTGGTAAGTCTCTCAGATGCTGTTTCAAAGCCATGTGATAGACGTGGGACTGTTGTGGAGCTTTTGTGGTAGCCTCATCCACCACTATCATTGACCATCAGCTATGAAAGCCAACCACAGTTGACATTTGAACACAAGTGGTACAGACCAGTTAGTGAATGTAAACAACTTGTGTGATTGCTTCAAGGCATTGAACATAGTTAATAGATCTGCCACATGAGGGATTAGCTTGTCAATACATCGATTAACAATTCAGTGATCCAGTGTCAGTCTCCTTTCATAGGTTCCATCTTCAGTTTTGTGTGTCTTCACTCCCTCGGTCTTTATTATGACAGCTGCCAATCCTATTCTTTCATCACTGTCATCCTGGTTTAAGCCGCTAGAGGCCGCTGTAGAGTCCATGTCATGTCCATCCTGTAATTTCTCAGAGTTCAGATGGTGGCTGTGTCTCAGAGGACTGCTCGATGTAGGGGGAGTTTCCTAAGGAGAAGCATCAGGAAAAAGTTTCACTGGCAGAAACTGCCACTTGAGGTTCCTGCTCGGGTTTTTGATATTGCTTCAATGTGCTTCTTTAACTCCATACAGTGCATTTTGATTCAATTACACTTATCATGTTTTTTAATTACAGAAATTTAACACAGAAATTTGCTGTTTAGACTTTTTACTGTCTGTCATATATTTTTGTAGTTTATTTCATGTTTCACTTTTCTTTCCATATTGATCAGTAAACATCTTTGGTCACCCCGTTAACTTTTTCATTCTCTCACACGTTCGATCAAACTGACCACGCACTTGTATCCTTAACTCACACAAACCAGTTTTTTTTTCCCCTTTTTTCTCAGGAATTCTCTGGATCATATGACATCTTAATAAGGTTAACACTGGTATTTTTCATTCAGATTTTTTCATTAACATTATCAAACTGAGATGTTTTATTCAGGTAAGAGCTCGGTTTCACAACTTTGGCCATTGGCTTAATTCAATTTTGTGTAATACTTGATTTGTATGTACTTTTTATTACTTTGACGAAAATACAATATTATATCCCAATATTGCAACTATATCCCTTTGGCTTGTACGAATTTAAATATTTCTCTGTACCCCACTGGCTTTAATCGGAACACGATTATTAATTTCAGTGCTGGTCTTTTATACAGATCACTTTTTAAAAATAGCAACATATTTCCTCGCTTCTACACTTCCATTCCGTCAAATGATATATTGAAGCAGAACTAAGTGGTTCTCTCAGACAATCTGGAAGTAGAGAGAGCTCTAACCTCTTTTTAAGTTCAGTGGTGAAAATTTCCACTTTTTCTGAGATTCTTCTGAATCCTTAAATCTTCATAACCGTCCTTGTCAACTATGCCAAAATGTTGGATTCTGGTGTGTTTTGATACAAGGATCTATTGGAAGTCAAGAAAGAGGCATAAAATCTGTTGCTTCACAATCTTTTTATTAAGTGTTAATGGAACAAAGAGAATTGGAAACGAGTAGCAAGAGAGTAGTAAGGAAAGGAAAAGAAGAAATAAAGAACAGAAAAAGACTGAAGATGGAGGGCCAATGTGCTCAGCCATCTTACACCATGGATAAGAGACATTCCATTCAAGTTTCTACGTCAGAGTTAACGAATCAGATAGCCCCTTTTCTAATAATGTGATACCAAAGAAGCTTCCAGAATAATACAAAGAACTGTAACCAGTAGGAGGCAAACTAAACAATTACATGTAGTCACTGACTACCGGAAGATGTACTTGTTCAGTATATCTTCCATGTATGTATATAGGTAATTAAATAAAATACAAGCAGGCATAAGATAGATAAACTGCAAAGAAAATAACAATTATGTAGTCTAATCCAATGTTCTGTACAACTGCATGAATTTCTGTGATATCTCCAAACTTATTAATCATACATCCTGCATTCACATCCATGTCACAAACAAGAGTTTCAGCACTGATCCTTGTGGTACACCATTGCTCACAGACTAACAGTCAGAATGCAACGCTCCACTACCACCCTCTGCCTCCCATCACCAAGCCAATTTTGGATCTAAGTTAGCACTTTGCTTTGGGTCCCAAGGGCTCTAGTCTTTTAGGCTTACCTATTAAAGGTGGACCTTATCAAAGGCCTTCCTAAAGTCCATTTAGTTAACATCGACTGCATTGCCCTCATCAGTATATTTAGTTACTTCCTCAACAACTATTCAATCTAATAAGTAAGACAAGTTTTCAACAAACAATGTCATGCTAACTGTAACCAATCCAAATATATAGTTACAAAATACACATGGACTAAGATGTTAACTGTCCTGTGCTATCACCAGTGGGATCATCAGTTGATCTGCCACCTGTCTTAAGGAGTTTCGGCCCGCTTATGATCAAGACTCCTTCGAGGTGGTGGGCCAGCAGTGCTAAAGCACCATCTCCCACTGGTGAGCTTAAAAACTTGGCATCTGCCTCTATCAGAGTTGTTGGTCACTTCCATCCAACAGATAGTCTACTCTTCAGGTGTCAATGCAACTACTGAAGGGTTTGCAAGATATGTATACACTGTCTGACTATCTGCCCCTCCGGACATACTTAGTCCACACCCATGCTGATCCTTTCTCTGCTGCCTCAGCTGCAGCCCTGCTGGTTGACTTGATCTCTCTTCTAGTGAAACCAAGGTCACGCAGCCACTTCTGGAGAGTGAACGCAATAAACCCACGGCAGCCTACTTCGAATGGATAGCATGAGACCTTCCACCCTCTGTCTCTGCACTCTGATCTCAACTCTGCATACTTGGTAAACTTGCGCTCATGGGCTTCATCGATGTTGTCTTCCCAGGGGACTGTGAGTTCACCAATAACCACTTCTCTACTGGTGTCAGACCATACGATTATATCTGGACACAATGTTGTAAAAGCTATTTGCTCCGGGAAACTGCCTTTCCCGTCCAAGTCAGCCTTGACACACCAATCATTGGCTGAAGAAAGTATGCTTGATCGTTAGCCTATGCTGTACACCCTTGACTTGGAGCCTTCTTTCACAAATGATATGCAATGTTCTGTGCAGCATGGGGCATGAGATAAGTTGTGCTGCAGTACTCTCTGCTCAATCGCTTCTGTTACAACTTTGAGAAAGTTGTTATGTCTCCATGTGTACATGCCACTGGAAAGATTGACTCTGCATGCACTCAAGATATGTTGAAGTGTTCCCTTCTCACCACAAGCAACACACTTGTCTGTCTTATCTTCATACCAGGTGCTGAGGTTGGCAGGTGTTGGGAGCAGATCGTACGCTGCTCTGCATAAAAAAGAAATGCGGAGCGGTTCCATCTGCCACAGAACATTCCAAGATAGTCGTTGTTCAACACTTTCCCACCGGGTCCAAGCCCCTTGTTTGGCCAGGCCAGCTGTTTTAGTTAACCTCTTCTCCTCTTCTCCCTCTCGTATTTCTTGTGTCACAAGCTCACGGCGCTCCTTACCTGTAGAAGATGACCACCACTTGTGGGTTGTCCATCCAAGTCCCTGGCAGCCTAGCTGGATAGCCCCAACCGTCTCCTTGTGCTTCAATCTGGACTCTGCCTCATCAACTGATACACTGGCTGACCACTTCCTGCCTGATCTCACATCCGGCTGGGTGTTCCTGATGACAGGGTCTTTTGAGTCTCGAAGCATCAAGAATGATCTTACCTTGGCTACCTTGACCTCCTCAACAAGGGATTGCACTGGGATGGTAAGCTTTGTCTGGCTACTGTGGTTTGCAACATTGGTGAGGCTGCTCGGTACTCCAAGCCACTTCTTCACGTACTTGTTGATCTTCTGTTCCATTGCCTCAACGTGGGATATTGCCACTTCATAGACAGTTAGTGGCCACATTATCTGTGGCATCAGTCTGTACTGCAAGCACCACAACTTCAACTTGCCAGGCAAGCCACACTCGTCAACAGACATCAGACCTCTGCTGATCTGTTCTCCTGTCTCTTGAACCCTGTTGGTGTCTCTCAGCTCCTCTGTGTACCATCACCCAAGGCTCTTAACTGGTTGGTCCTGAATGGATGGAATCTCCTCTCCACAAAGGGTGAAATGAAAGTCAACCAGCTTTCCTCTCCTAAGAACAAGGCTCCTTGACTTCTTGGTCTTGAACTTCATTCTTCCCCAATCCATTAGCTCCTCGAGTCTAGATAGTACATTTTCCACTGCCTCTGTGCTAGGACCCAAAAGGGTAAGATCATCCATGAACGCTCGTATTGGTGGTAACTCCTCTCCGCCATCAAGTGCGACACCTGGTCCCACTGATTCTGCAGCCCTTACAATGATCTCCATGGCTAACACAAAAAAGGTGGGTGAAATTGCACATCCCATTGGGATTCCAACATCCAAGCTCTGCCACCTAGTTGTAAACTGCTGAGTGGAAAACCTCATCCGGAAATCGTAGTTGTACTGCATAACAAAGTTCCTCACCTTAACAGGAATTCATAGGAATTCCATCGCAAACTCAATCAGGACATGGAGAACAGAACCATACGCATTTGCCAGATCAAGCCAAACTACAGCCAGATTTCTTCTCAACCTTTTTGACTCCTGGATGGTATGCCATATCATACTAGAATGTTCAAGGCATCCTGGGAAGCCTGGTATTCCTGCCTTCTGCATAGATGTATTTACTAATCCATTTTCAATCACAAATGAATATATTCTTCCTGCCAGAATGCCAAACATAATCTTCCCCTCTACATTCAGGAGTGAAATTGGTCGGAACTGATTCAATGTAGTAGAATTCTCTTCCTTCGGGATGTATACTCCTTCAGCCTCACTCCATGACAAAGGAACAACACCTTGTCTCCACACCACCCTTAACAATCTCCACAAGTATTTCCTCAGCTGTTCACACTTCTTGAACACCTTATACGGCACTCCATTAGGTCCTGGCACTGAGCCTGACCTTGCCTTTCTGATGAACCGTTCGACTTCTGCCAATTTGGGTTCTGACAGATCAAACTTCACTCCTGGCTTGGTAGGCTCCACAAGTCCTGAAATGTCAAGCAAAGCGGCCTCCTGCTGTTCATTAGAGTAAGTGCTTGCTAGGTGATCCTCAAATTCTTGTTGAGAGATGTTAAGCTGCCCACTCTTACTTTGTTTGAACAGTTTCTTTGTGAACTCGTGAGGGTCCTCAAAGAACGACTTTCTTGCCTTCTCTCTCTTCTTTCTTTTTTTACGTTGTGACTCTGCACGACGGAGTGATGCTAACTTTATTCAAAAATGCTCTCGGAGATCAGCAAGC
This sequence comes from Mobula birostris, assembly GCF_030028105.1. Taxonomy (NCBI): domain Eukaryota; kingdom Metazoa; phylum Chordata; class Chondrichthyes; order Myliobatiformes; family Myliobatidae; genus Mobula; species Mobula birostris. Next base: position 54,699,865 of record NC_092370.1, on the reverse strand, counting down.
CCTGGCTTGTCACCCTCACTTGCTACCCTCCACCTCTGTCTCAACGATCTAAGCTCTCTCCTCAACCTACTAATCTCCTTCTGGCACCTGCTTGGTTGCTGTGTAGGCTTTGTTTTCTTCAACTCAACCAAATCAAACCTGCAGTTTCCAACATTGTAAATCATATCGCCCATCACTTCCAACTTTCTCTTTGATGTTCCCCTGAGAGTGTTCTCCAACATCATACTGATATCCTCATCAAATACACGCCAAGCCTTCTCATCTGCCATTGCTGGCCACCTGACCTTCCTCTTCTTCTCTACCTCCTCGCCACCGCCATCATGCGAAGGATCTACCTGGGTACTGTGGTCTGAAACCTGACCTGGGTTATCTCTTGTCTGACCTGGAGTATGATGACGCTCTCCAGAGCGAATCGCTGTGGCTTGTGAATCAGTGGTTGAAAAGACCACATCATCTGTGCTTGGTGAAGAAATCTCATCTTCATCCACTGGGATGGAGTAGCACTTCAACTTTGCTTGGTGGACTCGTAAACCTTTAATGCTGGAAAACGCTCTCCCACACCAATACACTGGACACTCAGAGCCTCTTATCCTAGCTCTTGGTTGTATATACTGTGTGTGTGTGTGTGTATGTATGTGTATATATATATTATATATCTGCTCAACTGCATGTGCAAACATACCCACATGGATGTTGGTCCCCTTCCAGTTCCAATGTGACATCTTGAACTTCTACAGGTTGCACATTCCCTAGATATGGTGCCAGTAACCAGAAACCTTAAACCTCAATCTGGTACTTTGCCTTTAACTACACATTTATATGACATGTCCCCCGGACTCTTTCTCAAACATAGAATGTGAGTTATGAGGAATTATTGAAATGAATATTAAGCGTGGAAAGTTGTAATATAAAGACAGAAAGTGCGGTACTGTTCTTCAAGTCTACATTGTGCCTCGTATAACAGTGCAGGAGGCCACAGACAATAGGTCATTGGGAAGGAAAATTGAAGTGACAGTGCTTACTTATGCTTTTGTTTCATTTTATGTTTCTCACTGCGCTCATTAAACTATTCAGCTAATCAATTTATCAACAGTTTATCACCACCATAATCTTTGTTTCTCTCTTTAAAATATCATTTTTTTCATATTTCCCTTCCACACACTATTTTCAGCTTTAAACTAGTTTGTTTTCTCATTTTCACTTCTGTAAAATGATCTTTAATATGAATGATGACTTTGTTTGATCTGTAGATGGTGCTTGACCTTTTGACTGTTTCAAGCATTTTCTGTTTAATTTCAAAATTGCACATTTTGATGTCCATACTTTTGTTGCTCTACTACTGTTTGTTGAGGAAGCTGAAACCTGCTGCAAACTGTTGTCTGGATTCCATCTTTAAATGCCATTTGGAAAAGCATAAAAAGGAAAAATAAATAAATGGATGGTGCAGTGACGACTCGATCAAATCAACACTACTTAGAGTCTGAGCATTGGGGGTTGATCCTGTATGACATGCTCTCCAACCCAATAACAAGGCTCTAAAGTCGAAGAATACGTTCAACTCTTTTATTAAGAAGCTAGTCAAATGAACTATCGTGAGGCAATAAAACTAATGATATAACAAAATAAACAATCTTAGCCTATTAAACTTAAGTCAAGCATTCTTAAATGTGTTCAAGAATATTCAAATATATTTAAGCTTATTCAAGCAATTTTAAGCGTATGTTAAGTGTAATTAAGCTGTCACCAAAAAATATATTATCCCCTAACTTACTCCATTAGCTCAACTGGCCCCCAAAGCATGAATACATAACTATACTCTTCACTTCTGCTACGTCCCAACCTTCATGACTGACTAACATAATATATGCACAACACAAAATATAATGCAGGTAGAAAATAGATGCATAGCTCCTACATCTATCTCCTTAATTATTATACTATATTAATAACTACATACTACCACAAAACAGGAGACATGAAATATTAATACGTATGTCCTTTTCCTTCTTTTTCCAGACAAGTTATGCAACATTCATGTAGGCCACAGCTATCAACACACAGCCCAGTACAAAGTGATCTTTACCACCCCTCTGGCAGGACAGAATCATGAAGCCCCTAGAACTGTAGGTCCTCAAACCTCTGTAGAAGACAGATCTTGGTTATAGGCCAATCCAAAGATTTAGTCAATCTAGTTATCAGGCCAACAAAGAAACCTGAGTCGGTATGCATCTTCCACTGGTACTTTGAACTGAAAAACATTGATTCAATATCAGCCATAATCACGACTGGTTCTTTTCTGAATCTGTTTATAATTCCAATCAGTGAACTAGTACAATCTAGTCCCTGTAACAGCTGAGCATTTATTCCCTGAAAAGTTGCTCCACAGTCAAACAGAACATGAACTTTCCCTTTTCTGGGGTGATAAACACCATGATGTGGAAAATACCAGATATTCTCATCACTGCATTCCAGGTTTTCTGCTGAAACTCTTTCGGCATAACCTTTGGAGATGACATCCTTCATGAAAACCGTGCAATCAGTGTGAAATGACACATCCCTCATAAACCTCTTTCTTAGATTCTGAGCACAATGTTCAGCAATCTTCCTATTATTAGGCATGTTAGCATCCTTCTTTCTCAAAGGTATACTAATCTGGTAATGACCATCCACCAGTTCTGCGCACATTAATGCCACCAGCTCCATTAATGTGATCTCTTTAATGACCATCCACCAGTTCTGCGCACATTAATGCCACCAGCTCCATTAATGTGATCTCTTGGCAAACCAGGTTGTTCATCCTAACTGCATTCAGGGAAATCTGCCTTTAATTGCTGCTGCCAAAGCTCATCCAAGTTCAAAATAGAAGTCCTGTTAACTGTCTGCTCTGGCTGAGCATAGTCTGTTTCATCACCATGGCAAGATGAGATTGGTGTAAACAACTACCTATGGCTCAACTCATGATCAACTTCTAAACCTCAATACAGTTAGGAGCTGTAGACACAATGATATACATTTATCCATGCTGTATGTCTTTGATCTAAAATGTCATTCATTCTTCGACTCATTCTAGCAACTTCTTTGCACCTGATGTTAAGTTATCAAGTTTTCTGTTTGCCATGCACACTTTAAAAAAAATGTTGTGAATGACATTTGTAATTTCCCAATTCAGCAACACTGTTCCAGAATCAAGAGCTTTGAAAAGTTATTGCATCATCATGTACCCAGCTTACTTGTGGCCTGGAGTATAGTTTCCAATGTATACGAGTAGGTCACCATTGTGCTTTAACACTCTGACAAAGCAATATTGTGTATGACTGAGTCAATGTAAAATAGTACTGAAACTGACAGAAACGGTCTTTGAGATTTTATAATTATTGCATCTTTTTTCCTGAAATCTTTTGCCCTCAATTATTTAATTCTTAGTTCTGTTTAACCTTTGAAGATGGATTTTTAGCATTTACTTGGGGCTAATGCTTGTTGATGCTTCAAACTGTCTCCCCCAAAATATTCTTGAATTGCCGAAGAAATAAGGATTATAAGAGTTTTGCAATAATTTAGATCAGCCATGATTCTACTGAAAGGAAGAACAACCTCAGGGCAGTGGAGTGTGGAGAGGCCAATTCCAAGTCCTGTTTCCTGTGTTCCATGTCTTGTGTATCTGAGTAATTTACCAGCCTGATTGTTATGCCAATGTATATTTAAATGTGTTCCAACAGTTGATTATTCTTTTCTCCCCTCCAATACGAGCATTGAAATAAATAATAATTGATTATGATCTAAATAGTGCCTCTGTTTAAAGCCTTTCCTTTGAACTATAAAACAATAATTTCAAAATATTCGCACTAATTTTTGGTAAATCTGTTTGGTATTTTAAAAAAAACTTGTCTTTAAACTTGACCTAAACTTCGATTAGCTGGTTTAATATGTCAGCCTTCGGTTTAACTAAAAGATCATCTTGTGCCGCAGATTCACAATTCTGTGTGAAATGTAAAAATCAAAGTTTGAAGTAACCTTGAGCTTTGATTCAACTTCAAAGTAAATTATTATCAAAGTACATATATGTCACCATATACTTCCTTGATATTCATCTTGCAGCATTTACAGTAAGAAAAGACATACAATAGAATTTTACAAAAAAAATACATATAAACAAAGATTGACAAATACCCAATGTGCAATAGGAGACAAACTTCAAGTAAAAGTAATATTGAAAACATGAATTGTTAAGAATCCTTGAAAGGAAGTCTGTAGGTGGTAGATTCAGTTAGGAGTAGTGGTGAATGAAGTTATCCAAGCCAGATCATGAGCCTGATTATTGTCGAATAATAAATGTTCCTAAATCTGGTGGTGTGAGACCTAAGGCTTCTGTATCTCATTTTCAATGGAAGTGACAAGAACATGCCTGTATGGTAGGGTCTTTGATGACTGGTTATAAGAGCATTGATGCTTTTAAAAAATCTTACATCTGTCCAATAATTTTTCATTTAAGAATATTAATATGGTAGATTGGGTTTTACGGTTAATAGTAAACAAATGGCATTAGTTTTACATCATAGAACATAGAATAGTACAGCACAGTACAGGCCCTTCGGCCCACAATGTTGTGCCGACCCTTAAACCCTGCCTCCCATATAACCCCACCCCCCACCATAAATTCCTCCATATACCTGTCTAGTAGTCTCTTAAATTTCACTAGTGTATCTGCCTCAACTACTGACTCAGGCAGTGTATTCCACGCACCAACCACTCTGAGTAAAAAACCTTCCTCTAATATCCCCCTTAAACTTCCCACCCCTTACCTTAAATCCACGTCCTCTTGTACTGAGCAGTGGTGCCCTGGAGAAGAGGCGCTGGCTGTCCACTCTATCTATTCTTAATATCTTGTATATCTCTATCATGTCTCCTCTCATCCTTCTTCTCGCCAAAGAGTAAAGCCTTAGCTCCCTTAATCTCTGATCATAATGCATACTCTCTAAACCAGGCAGCATCCTGGTAAATCTCCTCTGTACCCTTTCCAATGCTTCCACATCCTTCCTATAGTGAGGCGACCAGGAATGGACACAGTACTCCAAGTGTGGCCTAACCAGAGTTTTATAGAGCTGCATCATTACCCTGCGACTCTTAAACTCTGTCCCTCGACTTATGAAAGCTAACACCCCATAACCTTTCTTAACTACCCTATCTACCTCTGAGGCAACTTTCAGGGATCTGTGGAGATGTACCCCCACTTCCCTCTGCTCCTCCACACTACCAAGTATCCTGCCATTTATGTTGTACTCTGCCTTGGAGTTTGTTCTTCCAAAGTGTACCACCTCACACTTCTCCGGGTTGAACTCCACCTGCCACTTCTCAGCCCACTTCTGCATCCTATCAATGTCCCTCTGCAATCTTCAACAATCCTCTACACTATCTATAACACCACCAACCTTTGTGTCGTTTGCAAACTTGCCAACCCACCCCTCCACCCCCACATCCAGGTCATTAATAAAAATCACAAAAAGTATAGGTCCCAGAACCGATTCTTGTGGGACACCACTAGTCACAACCCGATGCTGCCTGGCATGCTGCGTTCACCAGCAACTTTTATGTGTGTTCCTGCAATCTGAATGTAGTTCCTCCACCACGACCCTCTGCTTTCTGCAGGCAAGCCAATTCTGAATCCACCTGGCCAAACTTCCCTGGATCCCATGCCTTCTGACTTTCTGAATAAGCCTACCGTGTGGAGCATTGTCAAATGCCTTACTAAAATCCATATAGATCACATCCACTGCACTATCCTCATCTATATGCCTGGTCACCACCTCAAAGAACTCTATCAGGCTTGTTAGACGCAATCTGCCCTTCACAAGGCCATACTGACTGTCCCTGATCAGACCATGATTCTCTAAATGCCCACAGATCCTATCTCTAAGAATCTTTTCCAACAGCTTTCCCACCACAAACGTAAGTCACACATTTGCCCAAAGTGTCTATGTTCTTTCCCATGAGAATCTAAAGTATCAATAATTCTACTTTGGTACAATTTGCAAGCATTAAGGTGGTTAAGACTCCAGAGCTGATGACTTATGTCCCAGATTAGTAAGTTCAAAGAACATTTATTATCAAAGTACATATACGTTCTACAACCTTGAGATTTGTCTTTTTACAAACAGCCACAAACCAAAGAAACCCAGAAGAACCTGTTTTTAAAAAAGGTGGACAAACACCCAATGTGCAGAGAGAAAAAAGGACAAATCATGCAAGCAATAAAAGTAAGCAAACTGCATTTAGAACAAAAGTGAGTCTTCAGACACAAAGCCCGGAGCAGGCCAGAGACTCAGCTTCAGATCAGCACAGGGTGGAGTTAACGTCACGGAGCAGCAAGCAGAACTGGCCCAACCCTCGCCTCTGGTCTTGACATCTTGCCTTTGCAATCCATCTGGCGTGCTGTTTAAATCATCCAAACATCGGGTCATGGCTCACTGAAGACCTGGGCCCTGTCGCATCAATATGCTCTTGGCCTGAACCCCGCCACCGTATTTTAGCCTGCACCCAATCTTTCCAAATCAGCCCCGTGCTGAGATCAATCAAATCTTGCTTTCAGTATAAAGACTGCTGGAGTTTTGACAAGAATTTTTGTGTCCTCACTAGCAACAAGGAAGGTCTGAGAGGACTGGACAGCAGCAAATGCTGTGCATTTGTTCAAGAAGGCAAGAATGAATTAACCCGGACTAGTTAATTATAGTCAGTCGTAGGGAAGCTATTGAAAAGGATACTGAGAGATGAGGATTATGTGCATTTGGAAATGGATTGCCTGCTTAGGGACTGTTAGCATGTCTTCGTATGGACATATGGTGCCTTACAAACTTGACTGAGTTCTTTGAGGAGGTGACAAAAGTAATTGATCAGGATATGCCAGGAGACATTATCAACATGGACTTTAGTAAGGCATTTGATAAGGTCCTTCATGGACCGTTGATTCAAGAAATAGATGCATGGGATCCAGAATGAATTGCAACTTTGTAATTGGAAATGGCTTGTCAGTAGAAGGCAGAGAGTAGGGTAGGAAGGCTGTTACTTATGTTGAAGGACCTTGACCAGTGATGTTCTACAAAGATCAGAACTAGGATCTCTATTTTTTGTGATATACAGTATCAAGGGTTTAAAAGAAAATGTAGATGGGTGGATTAATAATTTTACAAATGACACCACAACTGGTGGGGTTATGGACAATGGACTAACAAAGAACGTAGGCTAGCTACAGATTTGGGTAGAGAAGTGGCAGATGGAGTTTAGTGTGAAGTATTGCACTTTGGGAGATCAAAAGAAAGAAGAAATTATACAATTGATGCTAGACCTATAATATCATTGAAGTACAAATGGATCTTAGGGACTAGGTCCATAATTCATCAAAGATGGGGATGCAAAGCAGAGGTTCATAGGTTCTTGATTAGTAAGGCTGCTAAAGGTTGCATAGAGAAGGCAGGAGATGGGATTGAGAGGGATAATAAATCAGCAATGATTGCATGGCAGAGAGGACTTGATGAGCCAATTGGCCTAATTTTGCTCCTATGTCTTATGGTAATGGCAAGTGGATAAGGTGATAAAGAAGGCATATGGAATGTTTCAAAATAAATGTATTATCAAAGTACATCCCTATATGGATTAGATTAGATTATGAGGACACTCAGTCCTTGTTTATTGTCATTTCGAAATGCATGCATTAAGAAATGATACAATGTTCCTCCAGTATGATATGTTCCTCCAAGACTATCATAGACCAAGACTAAAACTGACAAAAACCACATAATTATAACATATAGTTACAACAGTGCAAACAATACCGTAATTTGATACAGAGCAGACCATGGGCATGGTAAAAAAAAGTCTCAAAGTCCCGATAGCCCCAACATCTCATGCAGACGGTAGAAGGGAGAAACTCTCCCTGCCATGAGCCTCCAGCACCGCAAACTTGCCAATGCCGCACCGTGGAAGCACCCGACCACAGCCGACTCTGGGTCCGTCCGAAAACTTCGAGCCTCCAACCAGCCCTCCGACACTGAGCACCGAGCACCATCTCTGCCGAGCACTTCCGCCCCACCCCAGCCGCCGAGCAACAAGCAAAGCCGAGGACTTGGGGCCTTCCCCTCCGGAGATTTTGGATCACACAGTAGCAGTGGCAGCGAAATAGGCATTTCAGAAGTTTTCACCAGATGTTCCTCCGTGCTCTCATGTCTGCCTCCATCAAATCAGAATTGTGCACGGCACCCTACTTGACAGATAACAGATATTCATCACCAGAGTGGCCGCTGCGCATTGCATCACGCCGCCGTCTTCTCCTCTCCTATATCACCGTATACGGCCCCAAGATTCATTCACAGTACAAGAAGAAAAAAAACAAAATAATAATAATTAATAAATAAATAGCAATAAGTATTGAGAACATGAGATGAAGAGTCCTTGAACGAGTCCATAGGATGTGGGATCAGTTCACTGTTGGGGTGAATGAAGTGGAGTGAAGTTATCTCCTCTGGTACAAAAGCCTGATGGTAAAAGGGTAATAACTCTTCCTGAACCTGGTGGCATGGGACCTGAGGCTCCTATTCTCCTTTCTGATGGCAGCAGCAAGAAGAGAGCAAGGCCTGGATGGTGAGGGACCTTGATGATGGATGCTCTTTCCTGCAAAGGCACTTCTTATAGACATGCTCAATGGTTGGGAGGACTTTAATCATGATGGTCTGAGCTGTATTCACTACTACTTGTAGGCTTTTCCATTCTTACGCATTGTTGTTTCCATACCAGGCTATGATGCAACCACTCTGTATACTCACCACCGCATTTCTATAGATGTTTGTCAAAGTTTCAGATGACATGCCGAATCTTTGCCAACTTCAAAGGATGCTAAGGCATTGCCGGGCCATTCTTTGTAATGGCACTCATGTACTGTACCCAGAACAGATGCTCTGAAAGGATAATGCCAAGGAATTTAAAGTTGCTGACCCTCTCCACCTCTTATCCCTGATGAGAACTAGGTCATGTACCTCCAGTTTCCTCCTCCTGTAGTCAATAATCAACCCTTTGGTTTTGCTGTCATTGAGTGAGAGATTGTTTTCATGGCACCATTCAGAGAAATTTTCAATCTCCTTCCTATAGGTTGATTTGTCACCACCTTTGATTTGGCCAATGATGGTGGTATCATCAGCAAGTTTAAATATGGTATTGGAGCTGTGCTTAATCTGACAATCATACATATAAAGTGAGTAGAGCAGGGAGCTAAGCACATAGCCTTCTGGTGAAACTGTGATTGGTGATTGTGGAGGAGATGTTGTTGCCAATCCAAACTGACTGAGGCCTGAAAGTGAGGAAATTGAGAATCTAGTTGCATAAGGAGGTATTGAGATCGAGGTGTTGGAGCTTAGTGATTAGTTTTGAGGGGATGGTAGTATTGAATGCAGAGCGATATTCAATGAAGAGCATCCTAATATATATTGGTAGGGGTATTGATCATAACATTAAGGAAGTCATGTTGCAGCTATAGAAAACTTTTCTCAAAATCATGATTGGAATTGTTATATCCATTTCTGTTCACCCCAATATTGGAAAGATATAGAGACTGTGGATATAGTGCAGAAGAGGGTGTCAGATGTGGGTACCAGCCTTCATAATGGGCAAATCTGCACCAGGTGCCTCAAGATGCAGCTCCTCAGGGACCACATTAAGGAACAGAGCTGCAGCTCGATGACCGACTTGTTAGACAAGATGAAACAGTGATAGGCAGGAGCTACAGGGAGGTAGTCACCCCAAGGCTACAGGAGACAGGTAAATGGATGACTGTCAGGAGAGGGAAAGGAGAATGTCAACTAGTGAAGAGCACCCTGTGGCTGTCCCCCCCCCCCCGCAACAGTAAGTACTCCATTTTGAGAACAGTTGGGGGGGATTGACCTACCAGGGAAAGCAACAGAGGACATGCCTCTGGCACTGAATTGGTCCTGTGGCTCTGAAGGGCAGGAAACTGAAGAGAATGGCAGCATTAATAGGGAATTCTATAGTTAGGGGAAGAGATGAGCGATTCTGTAAATGTGAAAAGGATGATAGTTTGCCTCCAAGGTACCAGGGTCCGAGATGTTTCTGAACGTGTTCGCAATATACTGAAAAGGGAGGGTCAGCAGCCAGAAGTCGTGATACATATTGGTACCAATGAAATGGGTACAAAAAGGGAGGAGGTCCTGTAGGGATAAATTTGTCCTGGTGAGGAAGATAAAGAATGGTAGGGTGAAGGAACCATGGGTGACAAGTGAGGTGGAAAATCTAATCACGTGGAAGAAGGCAGCATACATGAGGTTTAGGAAGCAAGGATCAGATGGATCTATTGAGGAATATAGGGAAGCAAGAAAGGAGCTTAAGAAGGAGCTGAGAAGAGCAAGAAGGGGGCATAAGAAGGCCTTGGCGAGTAGGGTAAAGGAAAACCCCAAGGCATTCTTCAATTATGTGAAGAACAAAAGGATGAGTTAGATATGGCTCTTGTGGCTACGGGGGTCAGGGGGTATGGAGGGAAGGCTGGGGCGGGGTTCTGAGTTGGATGATCAGCCATGATCATAATAAATGGCGGTGCAGGCTCGAAGGGCCGAATGGCCTACTTCTGCACCTATTTTCTATGTATGTTTCTATGTATGACAGGAGTGAAGGTAGGACCGATTAGAGATAAAGGTGGGAAGATGTGCCTGGAGGCTGTGGAAGAGAGCGAGGTCCGCAATGAATACTTCTCTTCGGTACCAATGAGAGGGAACTTGATGATGGTGAGGACAATATGAGTGAGGTTGATGTTCTGGAGCATGTTAATATTAAGGAAGAGGAGGTGTTGGAGTTGTTAAAATACATTAGGACGGATAAGTACCCAGGGCCTGACGGAATATTCCCCAGGCTGCTCCACGAGGCGAGGGAAGAGATTGCCAAGCCTCTGGCTAGGATCTTTATGTCCTCGTTGTCCACGGGAATGCTACCCGAGGATTGGAGGGAGGCGAATGTTGTCCCCTTGTTCAAAAAAGGTAGTAGAGATAGTCCGGGTAACTATTGACCAGTGAGCCTGACGTCTGTGGTGGGAAAGCTGTTGGAAAAGATTCTTAGAGGTGAGATCTATGGGCATTTAGAGAATCATGGTCTGATCAGGTACAGTCAGCATGGCTTTGTGAAGGGCAGATCGTGTCTAACAAGCCTGATAGAGTTCTTTGAGGAGGTGACCAGGCATATAGATGAGGGTAGTGCAGTGGATGTGACCTATATGGATTTTAGTAAGGCATTTGACAAGGTTCCACATGGTAGCTTATTCAGAAAGTCAGAAGGCATGGGATCCAGGGAAGTTTGGCCAGGTGGATTCAGAATTGGCTTGCCTGCAGAAGGCAGAGGGTGGTGGTGGAGGGAGTACATTCAGATTGGAGGATTGTGACTAGTGGTGTCCCACAAGGATCTGTTCTGGGACCTCTACTTTTCATGATTTTTATTAATGACCTGGATGTGGGGGTAGAGGAGAGGGTTGGCAAGTTTGCAGACTACACAAAGATTGGTGGTGTTGTAGATAGTGTAGAGGATTGTCGAAGATTGCAGAGTGACATTGATAGGATGCAGAAGTGGGCTGAGAAGTGGCAGATGGCGTTCAACCCGGAGAAGTGTGAGGTGGTACACTTTGGAAGGACAAACTCCATGGCAGAGTACAAAGTAAATGGCAGGATACTTGTTAGTGTGGAGGAGCAGAGGGATCTGGGGGTACATGTCCACAGATCCCTGAAAGTTGCCTCACAGGTGGATAGGGTAAGAAAGCTTATGGGGTGTTAGCTTTCATAAGTCGAGGGATAGAGTTTAAGAGTCGCAATGTAATGATGCAGCTCTATAAAACTCTGGTTAGGCCACACTTGGAGTACTGTGTCCGTTTCTGGTTGCCTCACTATAGGAAGGATGTGGAAGCATTGGAAAGGGTACAGTGGAGATTTACCAGGATGCTGCCTGGTTTAGAGAGTATGCATTATGATCAGAGATTAAGGGAGCTAGGGCTTTACTCTTTGGAGAGAAGGAGGATGAGAGGAGACATGATAGAGGTGTACAAGATAATAAGAGGAATAGGTAGACTGGATAGCCAGCGCCTCTTCCCCAGGGCACCACTGCTCAATACAAGAGGACATGGCTTTAAGGTAAGGGGTGAGAAGTTCAAGGGGGATATTAGAGGAAGGTTTTTTACTCAGAGAGTGGTTGGTGCGTGGAATGCATTACCTGAGTCAGTGGTGGAGGCAGATACACTAGTGAAGTTTAAGAGACTACTGGACAGGTATATGGAGGAATTTAGGTGGGGGGGTTATATGGGAGGCAGGGTTTGAGGGTCGGCACAACATTGTGGGCCGAAGGGCCTGTAATGTGCTGTACTATTCTATGTTCTATGTTCACAGGAACCATCTGTTAAACTCCTGAAGTTTGCAGATGACACAACTGTCATTGGCCTTATCCGAGACGGTGATGAGTCTGCATACAGATGGGTGGTGGAACGGCTGGCCCTCTGGTGTGGTCAGAACAATCTGGAGCTAAATACGCTCAAGACTGTGGAGATAACAGTGGACTTCAGGAGGAGTCCCCCAGTACTCCCCCCACTCACTATACTCAACAGTATTGTGTCTGCTGTGGCGACCTTCAGGTTTCTGGGTCTGAAGTGGACACCCAACGCAGACACACTTATCAAAAAGGCTCAGCAGAGATTGTATTTCCTACGTCAACTCAGGAAGTACAACCTGCCTCAGGAGCTGCTGATTCAATTCTATTCAAGAATAATCCAGTCTGTTCTCTGTTCGTCCATCACTGTCTGGTTTGGATCAGCTACCAAGCAAGACAAGAACAACAGGAATACTGCAGATGCTGGAAGTTCAAGCAACACACATCAAAGTTGCTGGTGAATGCAGCAGGCCAGGCAGCATCTCTATCCACATCTGATATGTCTATCCACGGCCTCCTCCACTGTAAAGATGAAGCCACACTCAGGTTGGAGGAATTTTAATTCCACATCCCATTCCCATTCTGACATGTCTATCCGCGGCCTCCTCTACTGTAAAGATGAAGCCACACTCAGGTTGGAGGAACAACACCTTATATTCCGTCTGGGTAGCCTCCAACCTGATGGCATGAACATTGACTTCTCTAACTTCCGCTAATGCCCCACCTCCCCCTCGTACCCCATCCGTTATTTATTTTTATACACACATTCTTTCTCGCACTCTCCTTTTTCTCCCTCTGTCCCTCTGACTATACCCCTTGCCCATCCTCTGGTTTCCCCCACCCTTTGTTTTCCTCCCCGGACCTCCTGTCCCATGATCCTCTCATATCCCTTTTGCCAATCACCTGTCCAGCTCTTGGCTCCATCCCTCCCCCTCCTGTCTTCTCCTATCATTTTGGATCTCCCCCTCCCCCTCCCACTTTCAAATCTCTTACTAACTATTCCTTCAGTTAGTCCTGACGAAGGGTCTCGGCCTGAAACGTCGACTGTATCTCTTCCTACAGATGCTGCCTGGCCTGCAGCGTTCACCAGCAACTTTGATGTGTGAAACAAGACAAGAATAGACTCCAAAGAACTGTCAGGGCTGCAGAAAGGATTATTGGTGTGAAGCTGCCCTCGATCCAGGACTTATATGCATCTGGAGTCAGGAAGCGAGCAAGCAGCATCATTGTAGACCTATCACACCCTGGACATCACCTGTTCCAACTCCTTCCTTCTGGTAGGAGCTTTGGATCACTGTATGCCAGGACAATTAGGTACAAGAACAGTTTCTTTCCATATGCCATCAGTCTTATGAACACTTGAATTTTAGTCTATTATAAACCAAGTCCACATGTACGTACACGATTATTTGCACTATTGTTTTGTTTGCTTTTTGATCCTGTACAGCGAGAGCTCAGGGAAACCGGCATCAAGTTCCCTGTATGTGTTCACATACTTGGCGATAATAAAGGATTCTGATTCTTCTATTGGTAAGAGATGGAATTAGATCTTTAGAAAGAGGTGACATAGGGTCAGAGAATGTTGAATCTTTATGGGTGGAGTTAATAAACTGCAAGGTTAAAAAAAAATTATGGGAATCATATCTAAGCCTCTGAATAGTACCAAGATTTTGTGTTGAAATTGCAAAGAGAGCTGGAAAGAGTATGTAATAAGGGTAATGTCACAATTGTAAGGGGGCATTTCAATATGTAAGGGGATTGGGAAAATCAGATTGGTGTTGGATTGCAAGATAGGGAATTTGTTGAATGCCTACAGGATAAGTGGAGGGGTAGGTAGTGCTGAGGAAACAATGCAACTGCAGCAGGGCTTGGACAAATTGGGGTATCCAGAACTAGAGAGCACAGCCTCAAAATTGAGGGCGACCTTTCAGAACAGAATTATGGAGGATTCTTTTTTGCCAAAAAGTGGTGAATCTGTGGAATGCTCTGTCCCAAACTGTGGTGGAGGCCAAGTCAATGGGTAAATTCAAAGCGGAAACTGATAAATGGTCAGGGGAATCAAGAGATATGGTGAGAGGACAGGCGTATGGGGTTGAATGGGATCCGGGATCAGCCATGATGAAATGGTAGAACAGACACAATGGACTGAATGGCCTAATTCTGCTCCTATGTCTGTGGTCTAAGAGGTTTTCCAGGATGTTGCCTAGATTAGAGAGTATGAGCTATAAGAAAAGGTTGAACAAACTTGGGGTGATTTCTCTAGCAGGAGAAAATCCACAGATGCAAATCTAAGCAACACACACAAAATGCTAGAGGAACTCAGCAGGCCAGGCAGCATCTATGGGGGAAAAAAAGAAGAGTCAATATTTCAGGCTGAGACCCTGCGGCAGGACTATGCTGCTAAAGTGTCTTGGCCCGAAATGTTGACTGTACTTTTTTCCATAATTGCTGCCTGGCCTGCTGAGTTGCTCCAGCATCTTGTTTGCTCTAGTACAGGGTTTCCCAACCAGACTTCCGTGAGAGATTGTGATTGTAAAAAAAATAGTGCTTGCAGTGGTGGGCAGTGTCTGAGCAGCCCCGTTAGCAATCTTGCCAGAGGTCTCTTAGTCCAGTGGGACTGTTTTCATTTTATTGAGTCCTCTCTCTCCTAAATTACCTCCCCCAAATTCCCCTTACGTGACACAAACTTACTTATGGAAGCAAACAAACTCTACTGGTGTACTAGAAAATTGGAGGGAAATTTTCATTCTACAGACGGTCCATGTGGTGATTTTTGAAGAGGAGGTGTGGGATGGAAGAGGAGGATTCTAGGCCTAGGCCTAGGGATAATTCATAAGGTTATTGGTGAAGAATTACGATCTTCTGAGTCATTTCTCTGCACAAGTGCAACAGGAGAAACAAAAAAAGTCAGTCTTTATGATGAAAACTACTTATCAATGGGTTTTACATGGACTGGTGATCCAAGTTGTCCTATTCTATTGTGGCAAACAACTTACAAATACAGCAATGATTCCGGTGAAACTGAAAAGACAGTTAACTATAAATCACAGCCATATGACACTTAGAAGTGATGATTATTTTAACCAGCTATTGGTTTCTCAAAACAAACAGAGTAAAGCTTTTGTTAATAAAGTCACAGGAAGCAGATTATTTAGTAGCAGGAGTTATTACCTAGAAATGGGAAAGTCGCACAGTTGGTGAGAACCTAACAATGCCAGCGCATAAAGTTACAGTAGGTAAATTGCTAGGACAAGATGCAGTACGAGAAATTGAAAAGGTTTCCCTCTCAAGCAGTACAATAAGTCAACGTATTGATGATATGTCACAGGAAGCTGTAGCGTTTGTAAGATTTGTAATTGATAGTGAAATTCAAGAAAACTTTTTCTGTCGCAAAGTGCTGATGAAAGCAAGCAAAGGCCAAGATATATTTAATGTTTTGTCTTCATATCTGGAAGCAAAAGGTCTGTCTTGGAGGAACTGTGTTGGCTTCTGTACTTATGGTGCCCCATCAATGGTTGGCACCATGAGAGGTTTTGTTTCAATTGTAAAAAAAGAAAGTCCTGATGTCACAATAGACTGCTTTCTTCACGGAGAGGTGCTGTATCAAAAACACTTGGACATGAAATGAAAAAAAAGTTCTGGATCATGCCACAAAAATGGTTAACTTTATTAAACAAGGACCAGTTCACCTGAGAGTGTTTAAAAAGCTGTCTGAAAACCTGGACATAGAGCACACCAATCTCCTGCTACAAACAGACATCTAGTGGCTTAGCAGAGGAAGAGTTCTCAACAGGGTGCTTGAGCTGAAAGTTGAATTGCAGGAGTACTTTCAAGAAAATAGCCAGATTTTAGTGAATGCTTTGAAGATGAAGAATGGCCGCAGAAACTAGCCTACTTAACAGGCATTTTTATCATATGAACCAGTTGATCAAGGCTCTGCAAAGCCCTGTAGAAAATGTTTTGACTTCAAGTGACAAGATTCTTAGATTTAAAAGGAAACTGAATCTTTGGAAAGATCATTTTACAACAGGAAATCTTGAAATGCTTCCACTGCTGCTTGATCTTGAGAGTGAGGAAGGATATCAGAAAGTCTCAAGTCTTACTGAAAATCAGCTGGAAGAACTGCAGAACAAAATTGGAACAGTATTTTTCCTCCCTTTCGACACAAGTGTATGGCTAGATGAGGGACTCTTTCTCTGAATCTTCTGCTCAGCCTGAGAACTTGACTTTGAGAGAAGAGGAAGAACTTGGTGAGTTGCAGTCTAATCGTGCACTCAAGGTGAAATTTATTTAACTGTCCCGAATGAGTTTTGGATTTCTGTGAAAGAAGAGTATCCTGTCATTCATAGGAAAGCAGTGAACATTTTGCTGCAGTGTTCAACTTCTTACATGTGTAAGCAAGCATTTTCCTGCTTAACAAGCATCAAGAGCAAGGATAGAGATAGTCTTATTTCAGTTGAAGGTGAAATCCATGTGTGCTCATCTCAAGTTCGACCCAGAATTGAGTATTTGTGCAATAAAAAACAAGCACACGTTTCACATGTTAGACCTATATTTGATTATGACAATGTCCCTTAGTACGAAAATGTTTTTTTCAAAGTCTTGCATAAAATTGTGCCTTAGGCTCTATTTTTATTCATATTGCTTTTGCTTATCTTTTTTAGTAATTTTGCTATTCAACATTGTCAATAAATTTTCATGTTGTAAATAGTTAAGTTAAAATCTGTCCCGAGCCTTTTAGGCTCATCAGGCCAGTGCTTATGCCGGTTTCCGTGGTGTGAATCAACTGAATACGAGACCAAGTCCAATGCCTTAACCACTTGGCTACACGCCCCATGTTGTAAATAGCATGAATTAAGATTAATTTACAACATTATTTAAATTAAATCTACCAAGCCTACCTTTAGAAATAATACATCCCATTTTGGCTTAAGTCAGTTAATTAACAGAATATTATTATGTTTGCCTTATTTTTTTAAATTTATGAATGGGAAAGAAAGATTAATTTCAAGAAAGGTAAGCTATGCTTAACTACCTGTTTTTTTTCAAGAAAAGTTGGCTAAAAATTCACTCTCAACTCAAAAGAGTATTGACAATTATTTTTGTATTATTAGATCTACAACTTACTGATTACGCTAACATACAGTGAGCAGCAGATACAATAATTTATACACAGGGGTTCCCTGAGACCTGAAAATTATTTCAGGGGTTCCTCCAGGGCAAAAAGGTTGAGAAAGGCTGCTCTAGGCATCGGAGGCTGATGGGAGATTTAGTAGAAATTTTTTAAATTATGAGAAGCACAGAATGGGTAGACGATCAGAATCTTTTCCCTGGGGTAGAAGTGTCAAACACAAGAGAGCATGTTTTTAAGACTCGAGGGGAAAAGTTTAAAGGCAACATGGGGGTCAAGTTTTTTTTACACCGATATTGTTAGCTCCGTGGGATGGGTTACCATGGTAGAAGTGGATGTAGACAGTTTAGTGAAGTTTAAGAGAGGCTTTTAGGTCGACACGCAAGTGTGAAGGGAATGCATGATGTACAGGAGAAAGACATTTAGTATAAATTGCATTAAGATTGGCACATGGTGAGCTGAACCAGTTCAGTGCTGTACTGTTCTGTGCTTTATGGATCTGGAATATGTGTGAACAAAGTGATGTATCATCTTAACCAGTCAGATTAAAGAATCCTTACTCAGTCATGCAAGGCTGAATCTAACTTACAAAAACAAACCAGAGGTTTAAATTTTTAAGAGAAATGTTTTAACAGGAGCCCAAATTGCCTGGAAATTTCCATTTTTATTTTTAATATAAACTGTTAGTTCTTCAAATATTATTATAAAGTTGCATTCTTCATTTTACACTGGTTTAAACTCACGTCAGCTAAGTTTTAAGTTGTGTACATAGAAATACAGGTAATCCAATGAAATATTTTTTTAAAAATGTGTGATCTAGTCATAGTCATAGTCATACTTTATTGCAGCCAGGGGAAATTGGTTTTCGTTACAGTTGCACCATAAATAATAAATAGTAATAAAACCATAAATAGTTAAATAGTAATATGTAAATTATGCCAGTAAATTATGAAGTAAGTCCAGGACCAGCCTATTGGCTCAGGGTATCTGACCCTCCAAGGGAGGAGTTGTAAAGTTTGATGGCCACAGGCAGGAATGACTTCCTATGACGCTCTGTGTTGCATCTCAGTGGAATGAGTCTCTGGCTGAATGTACTCCTGTGCCCAACCAGTACATTACGTAATGGATGGGAGACGTTGTCCAAGATGGCATGCAACTTGGACAGCATCCTCTTTTCAGACACCACCGTCAGAGAGTCCAGTTCCATCCCTACAACATCACTGGCCTTACGAATGAGTTTGTTGATTCTGTTGGTGTCTGCTACCCCCAGCCTGCTGCCCCAGCACACAACAGCAAACATGATAGCACTGGCCACTACAGACTCGTAGAACATCCTCAGCATCGTCTGGCAGATGTTAAAGGACCTCAGTCTCCTCAGGAAATAGAGACGGCTCTGATCCTTCCTGTAGAAATCCTCAGTGTTCTTTGACCAGTCCAGTTTATTGTCAATTCGTATCCCCAGGTATTTGTAATCCTCCACCATGTCCACACTGACCCCCTGGATGGAAGCAGGGGTCACCGGTACCTTAGCTCTCCTCAGGTCTACCACCAGCTCCTTAGTCTTTTTCACATTAAGCTGCAGATAATTCTGCTCACAACATGTGACAAAGTTTCCTACCATAGCCCTGTACTCAGCCTCATCTCCCTTGCTGATGCATCCAACTATGGCAGAGTCATCCGAAAACTTCTGAAGATGACAAGACTCTGTGCAGTAGTTGAAGTCCAAGGTGTAAATGGTGAAGAGAAAGGGAGACAAGACAGTCCCCTGTGGAGCCCCAGTGCTGCTGATCACTCTGTCACACACAGTGTTGCAAGCACACATACTGTGGTCTGCCAGTCAGGTAATCAAGAATCCATGACACCAGGAAAGCATCCACCTGCATCGCTGTCAGCTTGTCCCCCAGCAGAGCAAGACGGATGGTGTTGAACGCACTGGAGAAGTCAAAAAACATGACCCTCACAGTGCTCGCTGGCTTGTCCAGGTGGGCGTAGGCTAGTGTGATAAGTAGACTTAAGAAAGGAGTTTGAATATAGAATGGAGCAGGTAGAGCACCCAAGTGATGTATGTACAGATTTGTGAATATTAATCATAGTATGTAACACTTTGTGGTACACGCCGTAATTGAAGACTTGGAGAGCATGAACAGATGGTTGTTAAGAATTCCTTGTGTTTACAAAATATGGAATGTAATAAACAGGAGAATGTTGCAGGGTATTTAGAGTATGATCGATGATTCAGTAAGATCACAGCTGATCGTGCTTCAAGTTCTGTTTCTCACCCAATCTCCTTATCCCTTAATTCCCTTAATATCCAATAATTAGACAACCTCTATTTTGCCTCTTGAGTCTACTCTGTCACTCAGTAAGATCATAACTGGTTTCTTAACTTAGCACCATTTTCCTGTATGAATCCCATATCCCTCAATTATTTTAATATCCAAAGTAAATCTGTCGTTTTCTCTCTGGAATTATATGCAATGAGTGAGCATCCACAGCCCTCTGTAGAAGAGAATTCCAAGGAATTATAATCTAAGGTTGTAGAAATTTCATCTCATCTATGTCATGCCCCATAAAAATATGTATATTTTAATGAGATCACTTCTCATTCTTCTAAGTACTTGACAGAGTCAGTTTAATCATTCCTTGTAAATCAGTTTTTCCTCAGTCCCAGGAATCAGTGTGATGAATTTTCACCACACTTACTTTCTTTTGTGAATTTATCTTTTCATAAGGAAGGGAGATCAGATCGGCACATATTATCCCAGATGCAATCTCACCAGAGCTCTGTACAATTCCAGAGAGATGTCACTGATCTTGACCTCAAATTGTAACAAATATCAATATATTATTTCTCTTCCGAATCGCTTGTGGCACCTGCATGTTAATTTTCATTTATTTGTGTACAAGCATATCTGGCACTCACTAAACACCAACATTTTTCAGTCTCTCATCCATTGAACTAAAATGCAGCCAATGCAGAACCAATTCTTGTAGCAGCTCCTTGGTTATCAATTTTCAATTTTAAAATGACCTCTTTGTTCCCACCATTTTTCATTTGTTAACCAATCTGCAGTTGATTCCAGTATATCACCTTCAATTTTATGTACTCTGATCTTGTTTCCGATCTCTTGTGTAGTAGCTCATCAGAGATGGTCTGAAAATCCAAATCCACCATATCTACTGGTTCTACCTCATCTACTGTGCTGCAACAGTCCCAAGAATTTAGCAGAATTCACCGCAGAAAGCATCCTATTTTGATGCACAATTGTTTGATATGATAACTGCTCTGCAAGTGACCACAAGAGTTGTGGATATACATTAGCTCAGTACATCCCAGAAACCAGCCTCCCCTCTGTGGACTCCGCCTATACATTTTACTGCCTCAATAAAGCAGCCAGCATAATCAAAGACCCCACCCTCACCCCAGACATTCTTTCTTCTTCCCCCTTTCATCAGGCTTAAGGACAGCTTCTGCCTTGCTGCTTTAAGTGCCTTAAAACTATTAAATGGTTCCCTGGAACTTAGATATACTTTTGTCCTTACAACCTACCTCATTATGATCTCTCACCTTATTGGCATTGCAAATTTCTTGCAGCTGTTACAGTTTATTCTCCATTGTTATTTTTATTACCTTGCTCTACCTCAATGCACTGTATAATGATTTGATCTACATGAATATTATGCAAGACAAGCTTCTCACTATATCTCAGTGCATGTGACAATAATAAACCAATCTAGATTTATCAAACACAATTTTGCTTCATAAATTCATTCGACTCTCCCCAAACCTATGATTTACTTTTAAGCACCCTGCTAATGTTTATTTATTGATATATTCTATCATTTTTCCAAATACTGTTCTGAAGCTGGTTTTTAACTCTCCAATTTCTCTCTTCAGTCTTTCATAAATAGCAATAAATAAGATTCTCTATATTCCAATCTATGGAAAATCTGAAACATTTGGAAAATAATACCCAGTCAAGTTCTATTTCCATTACAATTTCTTTTAACATCCTTGAATGCAGATGTAGTCCTGGGAATTTAGAGCCTTTCAGTCATAATAATTTCTCTAATACTTTTTTGTATGACTTGTTGTCTTTCAATCATTCTGGACCGTAGTTCTTTGCAATGTTTAGAAAGGCTTGTTGTGTATTCTTCTGTGAAGGCATCCACAATCTATTTATTAATTTCTCTGCCATTTCCTTGTTCTCCAATACAATTTTACTTCCTCAGACTTTTAAGTATCTACTTTTGCTAATTGTTTCCATTTTACTTGTGTTTTTACGTATATAAGGTGATAAGAGTCTTCACAGCTTAGGAGAAATGGATACATAAAATTTGAAACTTCCTGTGGAGATAAGTTTATCTTTGCCCCTATCGTACTTCTGATCCTAAGACATTCCACATAGGTCTAGATTTTAGAAGAAAGCATAAATCTAAAATCTTGAATCATTCCGGGTATCTCCCTTGATAATTCCTCTCAGAAGCTGTTCACAAAATGTTGAGTGTGGGTCTTCAGACTCATGTACCTTCTCCCTGATGGTAGTAAAGAGAAGAGGGCATTACCCAGATTGTGAGGGTCCTTTATGACGGATGCAATCTTCTTGAGGCACAGCCTCTGGAAGATGTCCTCAATAATGGGGAGGTATGTGCCTGTAATGGAGCTCATTGATTGTATAAATTTCTGAAGCTTCTTAAGATCCTATTCATTGGTACCTCCATACCAGGTGATGATGTAAACAGTCAGAATGCTGTCCATCTATAGAAGTTTGCTAAAGTCTTTGGTGTGTCACGTACCCCATGACGGGTTAAAGAACCAGCAGAGATGGAAAACACTTTTGGAGTCCAGTATTGCTATTAACTAATAATATTTATTAGTAACTATGCAATACAGTAGTATAAATGCAGATAAATCAAACAGGTTAGCAATGATTATATATAAGTAAGTATATCAGTAAGTGTGGAAATATATGTGAAAAACCAAGCTTCTTCAAGTCTAGGGGTAAAAAGACAGTCTTACAATGATGAGTAAAGTTCAGTTCAGTTCGTGTTGTTGAGTTGAGTAGTGATGGAGAGAGGGAGAGATTTGAGTCTTCAGGTGAGCTGGTGCCGTCGATCTTCTCCTTGTCCTCCGAAGCCCTTTATAAGTCACCGACTGTGACCACAACAAAGGGGACCATTTTTCTGTGGTGGAGCTATCAACCCAGGCAAGCATTAGACACATGGACAACTCCCCACCGGTCACTGCCTTTTTTTCACTGCAAGAGCCACTGATCAATCCACCAAAAACCCACTCTTTTCTGTGGGCACAACAAAGCTCATTCAGTGTACAAAAAACATGTGCCTGACATCTATCATCTGACCTATTTTATCTCCCCATACTGGGTACCAACTGCCTCTTTAAAGAATGCCGCCCTTCTCTGTCTGTGTAAGAATACAAGCAGACAATGTCCTTGGAGAAAGTATAAACAACTTGTGAGCAGTCTCTCTCCCTCTCCCTCTCCCTCTCCCTCCCTCCCTCCCTCTCTTTTTCTTTCTTTCTTTCTTTCTTTTCAAAAGCACAGGGTAATTCAGGACCCCGTCACAGGTGACATACTAAATCTCCTCCAACTCAAGAAATAGAGTTATAGTCATAGAGTCATAGAAAAGTGCAGCGCAGAAACAGGCCCTTTGGCCCACTTAGTCCGTGCCGACTATTTAAAATGCCTACTCCCATCGACCTATACTGGTACCATAGCAGTCCATGCCCCTACCAACCATGTACCAATCCAAACTTCTCTTAAACGTTGAAATTGAGCTTGCATGCACTAATTGTGCTGGCAGCTTGTTCCACACTCACAACCCACTGAGTGAAGAGGTTTCCCCTGATAGTCAACTTAAATTTTTCACCTTTCACCATTAACCAATGACCTCTGGTTGTAGTCCCAGTGGACCTCTGGTTGTAGTTACAACCTCAGTGGAAAAAGCCTGCTTCCATTTACCCTATCTATACCTTTCATAATTTTGTATTACTCTATCAAATGTCCTCCCAATCTTCTACATTCTAAGGAATAAAGTCCTAAATATAACCTCTGGTGTACCTTTGTCATGATTACATCAATAGGGTGGGCCCAGGATAAGTCCACTGTGATGTTGATGGCCAGGAACTTGAAATCCTTCACCGGAATTTCATTGTGAATCAACCTCACAAATTATATCACACACGCAAAAACCTAGCTTTCTACCTATCACTTTTTGTTTTTCAATGTCAAATGCAATAGAATTCACAAGAAGTATTAATTAATCCTTTCAATCTATTTTGTCTCATTTGTATTAATGGATTATGCTAATTCCTACCACCTCAGTAATTTTGCAATACGCTTTTTTTATTGGACTATGAAGATGTCATTTGCTCCAAGATGTTGTTGCTTTGAGTAAATGTGGGTCACATGAGTGTGGTGATGTTGAATATACATTGTTTTATAATCTCCATAAACCACTAACAATTTCTCAAAAATATAACAAAGTTTTTTTCTGTTCTCGTATTGGGGATCTTATTCTTTAGCCTTGTCTATACTGTTTATTCTCTTGATACTCCCATAAATTTGTCCCAGATTCTCCATCTCATCTGTTGCCTAGGGAGAATTTACAGTGGTCAGTTAGAACATAGAACATAGACATCTACAGCACATTACAGGCTCTTGGGCCCACAATGTTGTGCCGACCATGTAACCTACTCTAAAACTGCCTAGAATTTCCCTATCACATAGCCCTCTATTTTTCTGAACTCCATGAACCTATCTCTCTTAAAAGAGCCTATTGTATCCAGCTCCACCACCATCATCACCGGCAGTGCATTCCCCGCACCCACCACTCTCTGTGTGAAAAACTTACCCCTGACATCCTCTCTCTACCTACTTCCAAGCACCTTAAAACTATGCCCCCTCATGTTAGCCATTTCAACCCTGGGAAAAGCCTCTGGCTATCCACATGATCAATGACTCTCATCTAATACACCTCTATCAGGTCACGTCATCCTCCATCGCTCCAAGGAGAAAAGACCAAGTTCATTCAACCCATTTTCATAAGGCACACTCAACAATTCAGGCAACATCCTTTTAAATCTATTCTGCACGCTTTCCATAGTATCTCCATCCTTCCTGTAGTGAGGTGACCAGAACTGAACACAGTACTCCAAGTGGGGTCTGACCAAGGTCTTATATAGCTGTAGATTACCCCACGGCTCTTGAACTCAATCCCACAGTTGATGAATGCCAACATACCTTTTGCCTTCTTAACAACACTGTCAACCTGCGCAGCAGCTTTGAGTGCCCTATGGACACGGACCCCAAGATCTTGCTGATCCTTCACACTGCCAAGCATTTTAGCATTAATGTTATATTCTGTCTTCAAATTTGACCTTCCAAAATGAACCACTTCACACTTATCTGGGTTGAACTACAGCTGCCACTTCTCAGCCCAGTTCTACATCCTATCGATGTCCCTCTGTAATATCTGACAACCCTCCAGACTATCCACAACACTCCCAACTTTTGTGTCATCGCTAAACTCACTAACCCACCCTTCTATTTCTTCATCCAGTTCATTTATAAAAATCACAAAAAGGAGGTGTGCCAGAATAGATCCCTGCGGAACACCACTGGTCACCGACCTCCATGAAGAATATGAACTATCTACAACCACCCTTTGGATCCCATGCCTCCTTACTTTCTGAATGAGCCTTACATGGGGAACCTTATCATGAGCTTTACATGGGAAACCTTGTCAAATGCCTTACTGAAATCCATAGACACTACATCCACTGCTCTACCCTCATGAATGTGTTTTGGTAGATCCTTAAAGAATTCAATCAGGGTCGTAAGGCACGACCTGCCCTTGACAAAGTCACATTGACTATCCCTAATCAGATTATCTCTCTCTAAATGCTCATAAATCCTGCCACTCAGGATCTTCTCCAACAGTTT
This sequence comes from Mobula birostris, assembly GCF_030028105.1. Taxonomy (NCBI): domain Eukaryota; kingdom Metazoa; phylum Chordata; class Chondrichthyes; order Myliobatiformes; family Myliobatidae; genus Mobula; species Mobula birostris. The sequence continues at coordinate 54,674,320 of NC_092370.1, read as the reverse complement.
GTCCACCACTTAAGTAAGACTCACCAGTCTATAATTTCCTGGGTTATCTCTACTCCCTTTCTTGAACAAGGGAACAACATTTACAACCTTCCAATTCGCTGGTATTTCTCCCATCCCTATTGATGATGCAAAGATCATCACCAGAGGCTCAACAATCTCCTCCCTCACTTCCCACAGCAGCCTGGGGTATATCTCATCCGGTCCTGGTGACTTATCTAACTTGATGCTTTCAAAAGCTCCAGCATAACCGCATTCTTATTGTCTATATGCTCAAGCGTTTCAGTCTGCTGTAAGTCATCCCAACAATTACCAAGTTCCTTTTCCCTGGTGAATACTGAAGCAAAGTATTCATTAAGTACCTCTGCTACCTCCTCTGACTCCATGCATACATGTCCACTGTCGCACCTGATTGGTCCTATTTTCACACTGCTCATCCTCTTTCTGTTCACATACTTGTAGAGTGCCTTGGAGTTTTCCTTAATCCTGCTCAGCAAGGCCTTCTCATGGCCCCTTTTAGCTCTCCTAATTTCATTCTTAAGCTCCTTGGCAACGCTGTAATTTTCTAGAGCTCTATCTGTACCTGGTTTCTTGAATCTTCTGTAAGCTTTTCTTCTTAACTAGATTTCTACATGCATTGTACACCATGGTTTTTTTACCCTTCTGTCCTTTCCCTGCCTCAATGGAACACACCTATGCAGAACGCCATGCAGCCACATTTCTGCTGTTTATTTCCCTGAGAACATCTACTCCCAATTTATGCTTCTATATTCCTGTCTAATAGCATCATATTTCCCCCTACCCCCAATTAAATGTTTTCCCAAATTGTCTGCTCATATCCCTCTCCAGCATTATGGTAAAGGGGATAGAGTTGTGATCACTACCTAAAAATGTTCTCCCACCAAGAGATCTGACACCTGGCCGGGTTCATTTCCCAATACCAGATCAAGTACAGCCTCTCCTCTGGTTGGCTTATCTACATATTGCGTCAGGAAACCTTCCTAAACATACCTAACAAACTCCACCCCATCTAAACCCCTTGCTCTAAGGAGATACCAGTCTGTATTAGGAAAGTTAAAATCACCCATCTCAACAACCCTATTATTATTGCACTGTTCCAGAATCTGCCTCCCTATCTCCTCAATGTCTCTGTTACGATTGGGAGGCCTATTAAAAACACCCAGTAGAGTTATTGCCCCCTTCCTGTTTCTGACTTCCTCCACACTGACTCAGTAGACAACCCCTTCATGACTTCCTCCCTTTCTGCAACTGTGACACCATCCCTGATTAAATTGCCCCCACCTCTTTTGCCTCCCACCCTGTCCTTTTCAAACATCTAAAGCCTGGCACACTCAGCAGCCATTCCTGACCCTGAGACATCCAAGTCTCTGTAATAGATAGATAGATAGATATACTTTGTTGATCCCGAGGGAAATTGGGATGCATTACAACCGCACCAACCAAGAATAGAGCATAAATGTAGCAATACAAAAACCACAAACAATCAAACAACAAAGTGCAAACGATGCCAGATGGAAAATAAGTCCGGGACTAGTCTATTGGCTCAGGGTGTCTGACCCTCCACGGGAGGAGCTGCAAGTTCAGTGGCCACAGGCAGGAATAACCTCCCGTGCCGCCCAGTGTTGTATTTCGGTGGAATGTGGCCGAAGTCCAGTGGTAAGAAGTTCAATATCCGGTCTACAAACACGTTCCTTGATGGTAATATGACCCGGATTGCACCATCTGTTGTTAACCAGAACAGTAAGCACCTAACTCCTTTACGCTTACTGCTCTCAGTGCACTTCTGGTCAGCCGGATCGGTCTGGAAGCCGTCCATGAAGAAGTTTTGATCGGGTATGTCTTCGTGCAGCCTGGTTCCAGTGAAACACATAACACTGCACTCCCGAAATGTTCTCTGACACCTGGCTAGCGCGTCGACATCATAGTTCTTTATATTGATCCACGCTGTAAGTTCTTCCACCTTGTTTATTATTCTTCTTGCATTAAAATAGACATCTCAAACCATCTAGCTGAGTGCATCTTTGCTCAATCATCTGCTTATCCTTCCTCACAAACTCCATACAAGCTGTCTGTACTGGTACGTCAACTTTCCCATCATCTGCCTCTTCACTTCGGTTTCCACCCCGCTGCAAATCTAGTTTAAATCCTCCCCAACAGCATTAGCAAACCTCCACCCCTCCCCCCCCCCCCCCCCCCCCCGGCCAGGATATTGGCCCCCCTTGGATTCGTGCAACCCATACTTTTTGTAACAGGTCTCACCTGCCCCCGGAGAGGTCCCAATGATCCAGGAATCTGAATCCCTGTCTCTGCTCCAATTCCTCAGCCATACATTTATCTGCCATCTCATTCTGTTCCTGTACTCACTGTTGTATGGCACAGGCAGCAAACCCATGATTACTACCCTTGAGGTCCTGCTTCTCAGCTTCCTTCCTAAATCCCTGTATTCTGCTTTTAGGACCTCCCTCCTATGTTGTTGATACCAATATGTACCACGTCTTCTGGCTCCTCACCCTTCAATTTAAGGATATTGCAGACGCATTCAGAAACGTCATGAATCCCGGCACCTGGGAGGCAAACAACCATCTGTGTTTCTTTTTCATGCCCACAGAATCGCCTGTCTATCCCACTGACTATAGAGTCCCCTATTACTGCTGCCATCTCTTCTGTTCCCTACCATTCTGAGCCACAGGGACAGCCTCAGTGCCAGAGGCACAGCCACTGTTGCTTCCCCCAGGTAGGTCATCCCCCCAACAGTATTCAAAATGGAGTACTTATTGTTAAGGAGGAGGGCCACAGGGGTGCTCTCCACTACCTGACGCTCTCCTTTCCTGACAGTCATCCACTTACCTGTCTCCTGTGGTCTGGTTGACTACCTGTCTGCAGCTCCTTTTAATCACCTCCTCACTTTCCCTAATAAGCCAAAGGTCATCGACTGTATCTCAGTCTCTCAGGAGCTGCAGCTCGATGCACAAAGGCTGGAATTTTCCAGGATATCCCACATCTGACACCCAGTGCAGAAAACTATTCTTAAATTAGAGGAAAAAAGAGATATGAAGGTAACTTACCTCCTTACCTTGCCCAGGCTCAACCTCATCAAAGCCCCAATGAACCAAAGCCCTGCTACTCTGACTCGTGCTACTCCATCAACTGCTCCTTCGATGACTGCTCCACTAGGCAGTGTCTCCCTTTTATCCCAGAACATTCTCAGCGGTCTTGCGCGATGATAAGCTACTGCGTCTGCGCACTTCTCCCTAATTAATCTAGCGCCTTGCACATTTTTGGGATATGGCAAGACACCAGAAGACCCAAAGGAAATTATGGGATCACGGGAAGAATGTGGATACTCAAAACAGACAGCACTGAAAGCCCACATTGAGCGTAGATCATTGGAGCTGTGAGGCAGCAATTCTACCAGCTGTAAAATTGGGCTGGTTTAACAGTACCGCAGTACCTCACAGTGTATACTTCCTCAAAGAAGAATTGGTGAATGATACAATAATTCACAAATTAGAAAGAACATGAAATCAGCAAACAAGGTGGGAGGAATAACTTGAAACAAAACTAAATTTACTTTTCATGTTTTCTGTCAGTTTTATTGGGAATCTGTAAATGGGTTGAGGATAGAGAGATTTTTTTTGGCGTGTGTCTGCATGCGTGCGCGTCTGTGTGTGCATGCGTCCATGATGATGTCTTTTTCATGGCTTTTACAAGGCGCAGAGTGAGAGAGAGACTGTGTGGCGCGCCACTCCTCACACAGACATTTTCGCAGTATTTTCCCTTTATTTTATGAGGTCGAGTTGTGATCTCAACACTCAACCTGGCACGGATGGAAAGTGTACTCGGGAGCGGACCCGACTGGTTTCGAACCTGGGAACCTCTGCTCCCGGGTCCGGTGCCGATGTCATTGCACCACCAGCCAGCCTGAGGATAGAGAGATTTCAAATCAACATGGCAATCAGCTGTGCCCTCCCCCAACACCTTTCTGGACTCTTTCCATTCCTGTAAGATCTCCTATTTTTCTGACATCTGTTTTCTCTGACTAAGTACAAGAGCTAAATTATTGTAGTTGCTTCCTGTTACTGAGCATCTAATACAAAACCCTCTGTTGATAGTGCTTACATCTCAAGATCTGATGTAGAATTTTTGCCCCAAAGATTTCCTCCCACAGAAGCTGTACAGCCTGTTGAGTTCTTCCAGCAATTGTTTGGTGTTTCATATCTGCATGTCCTCTCTGTTTTTATCTCAAGCATGTTACATAATTAACTCAGTGAAAACCTCATTGTGTCCATATTCCATTCAGTTTTTGAAATTTCCTCTTGACCAATCTACCATGAACATAAGCTGACTTAAAACCCTGCTGATCTCATTACAAATACTGTATGCTCCTCAGCTCAGTCTTTTGCTACCTTCAAGACTTATTTTAGCTTAAAATTAATATTATTTTGCTTTAAGCCCTCCATTAATTTGCTATTTCCTTCTTGCATTGATTCTTTATAATTCATTTTCATAATTTGGCCTTATTGAACATTACTCCAATCTTCCTCCATCGTTATAAGCATATGGCAGAAGAGGGATGCCAGTGGAGTTACATGAGAAGCACAGTGTCTGCCATGATGGATTGACAAACAGATTACGTATTTCTATTATATAATATGTACTTGTGTATAATCACAAATTTTGCCACTCTCCTCTCTTGGAACAACTGGGAAGTCTTAACTGCTTAACCCAGCTTTCAGGAACCACACCTCACCACCACCACCTCCTCTCAAATCTATTTCTTAATACTTCTGGTTTGCAATCAAGTGATATATTTTGCAACGTGTTTCCTTACCCAGAGAAGCATATAAAGACATCCCATTTCACCTGATAATCAAAGTACTTTTGAAGTATAATGAAGGGAGAGAGGCAGTTGCACACAGCAAAAATTACAAAGAACAATTGATTCAGAACAGACAGCCTTTAAGTCCAATATCTGTATTACTCTTAACTTGAGTACAATGGGCGGGGTGAAATAAAAGCTTACTTTTTTTTTGAAGGCATGGAATTTATTTCTGTGCCTGTAAAGTTACAGTATATGATGTTTTTGCTAAAGTCACAGAATAACTTTGACATTTACAGTATTTGCAAATTCAGATGAGGTAATGGATTTCATAAACCCGATCAGCTTCTTTAGTGGAGTAGTAGTGCCATTTTTGTAAAGAGGAAGCTCTGCCTTTGTTGCATGAAAACAAGGCCTTTTTCAACTCCTCTGCGATGAGGAGTTCACAAATAATTCGACCACTACACGTTACTAGTTTGTCCTCAGGAACTGATCACCTTTTGTGGTATTCACACTGTCCCCTCTTCAGTGATAGAGCAAAGGGCTAAGTACACAGCCCTGTGATGCACCTATGCTGATGATGAGTGTGGAGGAGAAGTTGTTGCCAATCCGTATTCAATGGGGTCTGCCAGTGAAAAAATTAATGAGGCCCAAAGCTTGGAGCTTAGTGATGAATTTCAAGGGGAGGTAATGTGCAATGGTGAGTTGTAGTCAATGAAAACATCCTGACAGCATCTACATTGGTGCCAGTGAAAAATATCTTTATTGTCCATGTATTTCAGTGCCGAGTGAAGAGCCAGTAAAATGGCATCTGCTGTTGACATGTTGTGAAGGTAAGGCAAATTGGAGTGAATACAGGTCACCTCCAGCAGGAGTTGATGATCTTCGGAGTACTTCATTACACTAGATGTAGGAGCTCGTGGACGACAGTTATTGACGCAGATTACTACATTCTTTTTGAGAATTCTTATGATTGAAACCTGCTTGAAGCAGGTTGATACTACCACAGTCTGTCAGATCAAAAGGTTGAAGATGTCCGGAAACACTTCATCCAGTTATTGAACAAAAAATTATGCACGGCATGATCTGACTGTGTCAATGGATTACCATTTAAAATATAGAACCTTTTGAACCCATATTGTACAGCAGTTCAGTGTATAGAAAAGGTGTTCTTGATTTAAACAACAAAATGCAATTACCGGTTTGGTTATACCACATATATTTCAGCGCTATGATTAGAACCTGACCACATGTCCAGCACTTGACCTCTGATTTTTTTACTGTTAAAAAGTGATCCAGAAAAGATGGATCCTTTAACTAACATTATGATAAATGCTGTTATGTAAACATGTACTTTGTAATCCTCTGTCTGAGGAAACCCGAGCTTTTCCAAGGTGACTACTTGGATTAAAACAAGTATTCAGAAACTGCATCACTTTTTGAACAGGACTTTTTTTTTTTGCTGCATCAACTATGTGTCTATGCTATGAAGCATGAAATGTGCATCCCTGTGTACAAATTGCATTCTTAAATGAAAACTAAATTTACTGGAGTTCTGATGCATTAATGGCAGCAATCTGTCAGTATATCCCAAAGTTAGTTCGAAGTAAATTTACTATCAAAGTATATGTATATCACTATATACAACACTGAGATTCATTTTCTAGCAGGCATACTCAATAAATCCAAGAACCATAATAGAATTAATGAAAGACTGTGCCAACCAATATGCAAAAAACAAACTGCAAATACAAAAGAAAAAAGAAATAATAATAATTATTATAAATAAATAAGCAATAAACATTGAGAACATGAGATGAAGAGTCCTTGAAAGTGAGTCCATAAGTTGTGGAAATAGTTCAGTAATGGGGCAAATGAAGCTGAGTGAAGTTAACCCCACTGGTTCAAGAGCCTGATGGTTGAGGGGTAATAACTTTTCATAAACTTGCTGATGTGGGTCTTGAGGGACCTGTACCTTCTTCCTGATGGCAGCTGCAAGAAGAAAGCATGACCTGGGTAGTGGGAGTCCCTGATGATGGATGCCGCTTTCTTGTGACAGCAGTCCATGTAGATGTGCGCAATGGTGGGGAGAGCTTTACCCATGATGCATTGGTAAATGCATGATACCCATGATACCTTTTGTAGGATTTTCCATTGAAAGGCATTGATGTTTGCACACCTGGCTGTGATACTCTCCACCACACATCAATAGAAGTTTGTCAAAGTTTTAAATGTCATGCCGAATCTTCACAAATTTCTAAAGAAGTAGAGGCACTGCCACACTTGCTTCACAATTGTACTTGCATTCTGGGCACAGGACAGGTCCTCCGGAAGTATAAAACAGAGGAATTTAAAGTTGCTGATCCTCTCTACCTCTGAACCTCCAATGTGGATAGGCTCATGAACCTCAGATTTCCTCCTCCTTATGTCATCCTTGCTCTTGCTGACAATTGAGTAAGAGGTTGTTGTGGCACCACTCAGCTAGAATTTTAATCATCTTCCTATATTCTGGTTCATCACCTCCTTTCCTTCTGCCTATGATACAGGTGTCATCAGCAAACTTAAATATGATATTGGATCCATGCTTAGCCACAGTTACTTTTTGTTTGTGCAAGAAAGTTTTAATAGCAAATCTTGAAACCTTGGTCATTGCCTTTTGTCAGTGGGCAAAATAGAACATAGAACACAGAATAGTACAGCACAGTACAGGCCCTTCGGCCCACAATGTTGTGCCGACCATCAAACCCTGCCTCCCATATAAGCCCCACCTTAGATTCCTCCATATACCTGTCTAGTGACCTCTTAAACTTCACTAGTGTATCTGCCTCCATCACTGACTCAGGCAGTGCATTCCACGCACCAACCACTCTCTGAGTAAAAAACCTTCCTCTAATATCCCCCTTGAACTTCCCACCCCTTAACTTAAAGCCATGTCCTCTTGTATTGAGCAGTGGTGCCCTGGGGAAGAGGCACTGGCTATCCACTCTATCTATTCCTCTTATTACCTTGTACACCTCTATCATGTCTCCTCTCATCCTCCTTCTCTCCAAAGAGTAAAGCCCTAGCTCCCTTAATCTCTGATCATAATGCATACTTTCTAAACCAGGCAGCATCCTGGTAAATCTCCTCTGTACCCTCTCCAATGCTTCCACATCCTTCCTATAGTAAGGTGACCAGAACTGGACACAGTACTCCAAGTGTGGCCTAACCAGAGTTTTATAGAGCTGCATCATTACATCGCGACTCTTAAACTCTATCCCTCGACTTATGAAAGCTAACACCCCATAAGCTTTCTTAACTACCCTATCCACCTGTGAGGCAACTTTCAAGGATCTGTGGACATGTACCCCGAGATCCCTCTGCTCCTCCACACTACCAAGTATCCTGCCATTTACTTTGTACTCTGCCTTGGAGTTTGTCCTTCCAAAGTGTACCACCTCACACTTCTCCGGATTGAACTCCATCTGCCACTTCTCAGCCCACTTCTGCATCCTATCAATGTCTCTCTGCAACCTTTGACAATCCTCTACACTATCTACAATGCCACCAACCTTTGTGTCGTCTGCAAACTTGCCAACCCACCCTTCTACCCCCACATCCAGGTCGTTAGTAAAAATCACGAGAAGTAGAAGTCCCAGAACAGATCCTTGTCGGAAACCACTAGTCACAATCCTCCAATCTGAATGTACTCCCTCCACCACCACCCTCTATCTTCTGCAGGCAAACCAATTCTGAATCCACCTGGTCAAACTTCCCTGGATCCCATGCCTTCTAACTTTCTGAATAACCCTACCGTGTGGAACCTTGTCAAATGCCTTACTAAAATCCATATAGATCACATCCACTGCACTACCCTCATCTATATGCCTGGTCACCTCCTCAAAGAACTATATCAGGCTTGTTAGACACGATCTGCCCTTCACAAAGCCATGCTGACTGTCCCTGATCAGACCATGATTCTCTAAATGCCTATAGATCCTATCTCTAAGAATCTTTTCCAACAGCTTTCCCACCACAGACGTAAGGCTCACTGGTCTATCATTACCCGGACTATCCCTACTACCTTTGTTGAACAAGGGAACAACATTCGCCTCCCTCCAATCCTCCGGTACCATTCCCGTGGACAACGAGGACATAAAGATCCTAGCCAGAGGCTCAGCAATCGCTTCTCTCGCCTCGTGGAGCAGCCTGGGGAATATTCCGTCAGGCCCCAGGGACTTATCTGTCCTAATGTATTTTAACAACTCCAACACCTCCTCTCCCTTAATATCAACATGCTCCAGAACATCAACCTCACTCATATTGTCCTCACCATCATCAAGTTCCCTCTCATTGGTGAATACCAAAGAGAAGTATTCATTGAGGACCTCACTCACTTCCACAGCCTCCAGGCCCATCTTCCCACCTTTATCTCTAATCGGTCCTACCTTCACTCCTGTCATCCTTTTTTTCTTCACATAATTGAAGAATGCCTTGGGGTTTTCCTTTACCCTACTTGCCAAAGCCTTCTCATGCCCCCTTCTTGCTCTTCTCAGCCCCTTCTTAAGCTCCTTTCTTGCTTCCCTATATTCCTCAATAGACCCATCTGATCCTTGCTTCCTAAACCTCATGTATGCTGCTTTCTTCCACCTGACTAGATTTTGCCATCTCACTTGTCACCCATGGTTCCTTCACCCTACCATTCTTTATCTTCCTCACTGGGACAAATTTATCCCTTACATCCCGCAAGAGATCTCTAAACATCAACCATATGTCCATAGTACATTTCCCTGCAAAAACATCATCCCAATTCACGCCCGTAAGTTCTAGCCTTATAGCCTCATAATTTGCCTTACCCACCCTTTCTGTAGCTGTAATAGTATCCCTGACCAGTAATGCCACCCCTCCTCCCCTTTTTCCACCCTCTCTATCCCTTTTAAAGCACTGAAATCCAGGAATATTGAGAATCCATTCCTGCCCTGGTGCCAGCCAAGTCTCTGTAATGGCCACTACATCATAATTCCATGTATGTATCCAAGCTCTCAGTTCATCACCTTTGTTCCTGATGCTTCTTGCATTGAGGTACACACATTTCAGCCCTTCTACCTTACTGTCTTTACACAGTTTATTCTGCTTCTCTTTCCTCAAAGCCTCTGTATGTTAGATCTGGCTTTACTCCATGCACTTCTTTCACTGCTGTATCGCTCTGGGTCCCATCCCTCTCGCAAATTAGTTTAAACTCTCCTGAACCATGCTAGCAAACCTACCTGCAAGGATATTGCTCCCCCTCGAGTTCAGGTGCAACCCATCCAATCTGTACAGGTCCCACCTTCCCCAGAAGAGATCCCAATGATCTAAAAATCTAAAACCCAGCTCCCTGCACCAACTCCTCAGCCACGCATTTAACTGCCATCTCCTCCAATTCTTACCATCTCTGTCACATAGCACTGGCAGCAATCCCGAGAACGTCACCCTTGTCCTGTTCTTGAGCCTTCTGCCTAATTCCCGAAACTCACACTTCAGGACCTCATCACTCTTCCTGCCTATGTCATTGGTCCCAACATGTATCACGACTTCTGGTTACTTTCCCTCTCGTACCAGGATGTTGTGCACCCGGTCAGAGACATCCCGGACCCTGGCCCCCGGGAGGCAACAAACCATGCGGGTGTCCTTCTCATGTCCACAAAATCTCCTGTCTGCTCCCCTGACTATAGAGTCTCCAATGACGACAGCTCTCCTCTTCTCCGTCCCACCCTTCTGCACCACAGGGTCAGACTCGATGCTGGAGGCCCTGCCACCGTGGCTCACACCTGGTCGGTCGTCCCCGCCAACATTATCCAGGACGGTAAACTTATTATTCAGAGGAATGGCTACAGGGGTGCTCTGCACTACCTGTCTGCTCACCTTCGCTTTCCCCCCTCTGACTGTCACCCAACGACCTGCTTCCGGCAGCCTAGGTGTGACTACCTCCCTGTAGCTCTCATCTATGACTGCCTCATTCTCCCTTATGAGTCGAAGGTCATCCAGCAGCTGCTCCAGATTCCTTACATGGTCTTCCAGATCGCCCAGCCGTATGCACTTCTGGCAGATGTGACTCTGCGGGAGAGGGGAGTTCCCCCAAGACCGCCACATCTCACATGAGAGGCACATCACCATCTCCGGAGACATTGTAAAAACTAACCGCGGGCTAGCTTGTCCTCCGCCTCTTCTCGTCAAAGCCTCAAAGCTCCACTCCTTCACTGGCCCACGCATGCACTAGCCACTTCACTTGAGCTATCCCTCTATTTATCTGTTTGAGCTTTTCTAAATGTTTGGTCACCTGACCTCGACTGCCCAATCAGCTGCTTTCTGCTGAGTCTGAGCTATTTAAATCTTGATTATCTAATCAACGGCTTTCTGCTGATCTACTCAAATCTTGATTGACTTGATTGCACAGACCAACTGCCAAAACTGCCAGAATCTCTCAAGTCAAAGTCTCAAAGCTCCACTCCTTCACTGGCCCACTCATGCACTGGCCGCTTTCCACTTTATTTGAATATAATGCTCAAAAATCATTTATTAAGGAACATCATACGAGGGATGATTGATAAGTTTGTGGCCTGCGGTAGAAGGAATCAATTTTAGAAAACCTAGCACATCTATTTTTCCTACATAGTCCCCTCCTACATGTACACACTTAGTCCAGTGGTCATGAAGCATACGGATCTCTTCATTGTAGAAGTCGGCATCTTGGACCTCCAGAAAGTGGTCCTCAGCAGGGGTGATTGATAAGTTTATGGCCTAAGGTAGGAGGAGATGAGTTATTAACTTCAAACTTTCTGCATAATCACTTAAAGAGTTGAACTGTACATGCATGTAATGAGAGCTGTATAACTCATCTCCTTCTACATTAGGCCACAAACTTATCAATCACCCCTGTTGTGGACCACTTTCTGGAGGTCCAAAGCGCTGACTTCTACAAAGAAGGGATCTGTATGCTCCACAACAGCTGGACTAAGTGTGTACATGTAGGAGGGGACTATGTTGGAAAAATAAATAAATAAATAAGCTTGTACCTTGCGCCACAAGCTTATCAATCACCCCTCGTATGTGCATTGCAAACAATACAGCTGATAATTTTAAAACGCAAACACAAGGAAATCTGCAGATGCTGGAATTTCAAGCAACACATATAAAAGTTACTGGTTAACTCAGCAGGCCAGGCTGCATCTCTAGGAAGAGGTACAGTCGGGCTGAGACCCTTCGTCAGGATTATCTGAAAGAAGAGCTAGTAAGAGATTTGACAGTGGGAGGGGGAGGGGGAGATCCCACCTCCCCTTTGTACCCCATCCGCCATTTATCTACATATACACACTCCCCTCTCTCTCTCTCTCTCCCTTCTCCCTCTGTCCCCCTCACCATACTCCTTGCCCATCCTCTGGGCTTTCCCCCCTCCCCCTTGTCTCACCACCCAGAGGGAGAAGGGAGAGAGAGGGGGAGTGTGTGTATGTAAATAAATGGCGGATGGGGTACGAGGAGGAGGTGGGATCTCCCCCTCCCCCTCCCACTTTCAAATCTCTTACTATCTCTTCTTTCAGTTAGTCCTGACAAAGGGTCTCGGCCCGAAAAGTCCACTGTACCTCTTCCTAGAGATGCTGCCTGGCCTGCTGCATTCACCAGCAACTCTTATGTGTGTAGCTGATAACTTAGGCAGAGGGATAAGGGAAAAGCTGGCTTTTCCTTCCAATATGTGTAAGCAAGAGGCTGGGAGTATTTATTTTTGTCGTTTTGTGCATAGTGTGAGGTGGTAATGGGGGGACAAGAAATGGCAGATGAACTTAATGGGTACTTTGCTTCTGTCTTCACTGTGGCAGACACTGGCAGTGTGCCAGAGGTCCATGAATGTCATTGCAATTACAAAGGAAAAAGCACGAGGCAAACTGAAAAGTCTTGAGGTGGATAAGTCACCTGGACCAGATGGACTACATCCCAGAGTCCTGAAAGAGGTGGGTGAAGAAATAACAGATGCATTAGTCATGATCTTTCCAGAATCACTTGATTCAGGCATGGTCCCAGACGACTGGAAGATTGCAAATGTCACTATGCTCTTTAAGAAGGGAGGAAGGCAAAAGAAAGGAAATTATAGGCCCAGTTACCCTAACCTCAAAGGTTGGGAAAGCATTGGAGTCTAATTGTAAGGATGAGGTTTCGGGGTACTTGGAGACTAATAATAAAATAAGTCAAAGTCATCATTGTTTCTGTAAAGGGAAATCTTGCCTGACAAAAGTAATAAGTTACTTGGCTGAAGTAACAAACATGATGGACAAAGAAGAGGCAGTGGATGTCATTTCCCTGGATTTATCGAAGACATTTGATAAATTACAGAAAAGATACTGGTGTGGATAGAGGAATGGCTGACAGGCAGGAGGCAGCGAGTGGGAATAAAAGGGGCCTTTTCTGGTTGGCTGCTCGTGTCTAGTGGTGTTCCTCAGGAGTCAGTATTGGGACTGCTACTTTTCACATTGTTTCTCAGTGATTTGGATAATATAACCATATAACAATTACAGCATGGAAACAGGCCATCTTGGCCCTTCTAGTCTGTGCTGAACTCTTACTCTCACCTAGTCCCATCAACCTGCACTCAGCCCATAACCCTCCATTCCTTTCCTGTCCATATATCTATCCAATTTAACTTTAAATGTCACTATTGAACCTGCCTCAACCACTTCTGCTGGAAGCTCATTCCACACAGCTACCACTCTCTGAGTAAAGAATGAAATTGATGGCTTTGTTGCAAAGTTTGCAGATGATACAAAGATAGTTGGAGGGGTTGGTAGTACTGAGGAAGCAATGTGATTGCAGCGGGAGTAAGACAAGTTGGAAGAATGGGCAAAAAGTGGCAGATCGAAAATGTATGATTATGCATTTTGGTAAAAGGAACAATAGTGTGGACTATTATTTAAATGGGGAAAAGGTTCAAACATCAAAAGTGCAGAGTGACTTAGGAGCCCTCGTGCAAGGTTCCTGAGAAAGTTAATTTATATGTTGAGTTTGTGGTAAAGAAGGCAAATGCAATGTTGGCACTTATTTCAAGAGGATTAGAAGATAAAAGCAAGGAGATAGTACTGAGCCTTTATAAGGCACTAGTCAGGCTGTACATGGAGTATTGTCAACAGTTTAGGGCCCCGTATCTCAGAAAGGATGTGTTGTCATCAGAGAGAGTACGGAGGAGGTCACCAAGATGATTCTGGGAATGAAGGGGTTAACATATGAGGGGTATTTGGCAGCTTTGAGCCTGTACTCACTGGAATTTAAAAGAATGCATGGAGATCTCATTGAAATCTACCAAATGTTGAAAGGACTGTTTAGGCTGGATATGGAGAGGATGTTTCCTATGGGTTGGGGTATCCAGAACTAGAGGGCAAAGCCTCAAAATTGAGAGGCGACCTTTTAGAATAGAGGGAAGGAGGATCTTTTTTTAGTCAGAGAGGAGTGCATCTGTGGAATGCTCTGCCGCAGACTGTGGTGGACGCCAAGTCCATGCATATATTTAAGGCAGAAGTTGATCGTTTCATGTTTGGTCAGGACATCAAAAGATAAGTCGAGAAGGCAAGTGTATGGGATTGAGTGAGATCTGGGATCAGCCATGATGGGATGGTAGATCAGACTTGATGGGCTGAATGGCCTGATTCTGCTTCCATGTGCAGAAATTGGACTGTTCGTGAATGAGAGAGGGAAGCCAGTGGCAGAGTTGGATGACCCAGACTGGCTTCAAGATTTTGCATTTCTGGTGGATATAACAGAGCACTTAAATGTGCTTAATGTTAAGATGCAAGGCCGCAACAAACTTGTTACGGAATACTATGACAGCATTCGTGCCTTTCAAATTAAATTAGGCCAGTGGGAGATGCAACTATCCTGGAGCAACCCAGCTCATTTCCCCTCTTTGCAGTCTGTGTGTGTCGCTCATGGGAATAATGATAACATGGACAGGTACAAGGACAAAATACCACGGCTGAAAAGTGAGTTTCAGAATCGTTTCCAAGTCTTCATTCAGCTCGAGAAGGAATTCTCACTAGCTTGCTCGCCGTTTGCCATCAACACAGCATCAGATGTGCCGGAGTACCTCCAACTGGAACTAATTTTGAAAATCACAACTGCCCAGAAACTGGTCTCTGATGTTGACAGGCTGGTTGGTTAAAGCCAAGAGATGTCAGGTGACTGGAAGCAGCCAGTGAAAAATGAGTGACACTGTTCGATGCACTTCAACATGTAAGCAAAATGCATTATGAAATATTGAGTGTCATAATATTGTGATTCATTCATTTTCTGACTATTCTATTATTGTAAATGTGATCACTTCAATAAAAATTAGAGGCTAACTGTTCTTTGTCTGAGTTTGATCGCTGGAAACAGGCTAATAAAAATTAGGTGCAGTTGTGTAGCCTACATTTACAATCTGTTTTGTTAGGTCTACATTTGTGTCTGCTAATGTTCAATTTCAAATGGTTTATTAATGGAAAGGATGTGGCTCCCAAAACAATCATAGCCAAAATAGCATCTTTTTTCTCTTTCCCATCACAACTTTCTTGTAGCCTACGACTGAAAGTTAATACCAATCATAAAAATGATGTTTGCTAGGCAATCTTCTTCATAAGAAACGAAATTCGTAAAGTGAAACACTTTGTAGTTATAGCAGAGACTGAGACACATGACAGCAGGTTGAAAAAACGAAAGCAACGAAAGCTGTGGGAGCACGCGCATGCACAATTGATCCGGCCCGCATGAAGTTGCATTTTGCCCAATCCGGCCCATGACCTAAAATGAGTTTGACACCCCTGTATGCCTTATGGTCTTATGAAGATGTTGTTATTATAAACTAGCACTTTCATCAGGAAATAAAGTAAAATATAAACAGGTTTGTGTCTGGGCTATATTATGTGATCATTCAAAGAATCTATCACAAACGTGTATGCATTAAACGTCACCAGATAGAATACCTGTCTCAGACTCATTAAGCTGAAATGGGGGTTGGAAAGACTGCTGGTGAGAATGTGGGCCATTTGCTCCTCATTTTATGCTGAAGTAACACACAAAAAGCATATTTTTTCTGCTTCCGTGAACATTTGTTAACCTTACCAAATAGGGTTAAAGCCTTTATTATATGTGATTTAGCTACTGGTGTTCTTAATGAATTTTTACTTTGGCTGACTTAAAGTTAACTTTATGAAAATTCAGACACTTTTCATCAATATACAGTAAATTTAAGAAACTAGGATGGCAAACTCATTTTGCTCTCACATTGTTCATTTGCAAATTTATTTTCCCAGGTTCTGGAAAAACATCCAAATACACCAATGACACCAAAGCAGATCTTACAAGTCATTCAAAAGGAGGGATTAAAAGAAATGAGGTCAGTGGGCAGCAGTGCAACATAAATTTAAGCACCTGTTAACCTTTGAGCATGGATTGTTGGAACTTTGTGCAATTTGCAGTCCCAGTTTTGAAATCTGTATCTTTGTGATTCTGCCAATAAGAACCCAAAATTATGATTGATTTGATTATTAAATTGAAGGGATTAAGGCATTGAAGGGATTAAGGGCAGATAAATCCACAGGGCCAGATGGTCTGTATCCCAGAGTGCTTAAGGAAGTAGCCCAAGAAATAGTGGATGCATTAGTGATAATTTTTCAAAACTCTTTAGATTCTGGACTAGTTCCTGAGGATTGGAGGGTGGCTAATTTAACCCCACTTTTTAAAAAAGGAGGGAGAGAGAAACCAGGGAATTATAGATCAGTTAGCCTAACAGCGGTGGTGGGGAAACTGCTAGAGTCAGTTATCAAAGATGTGATAACAGCACATTTGGAAAGCGGTGAAATCATCGGACAAAGTCAGCATGGACTTGTGAAAGCAAATAGAATTTTTTGAGGATGCAACTGGTAGAGTGGTTAGGAGAGAACCAGTGGATGTGGTATATTTGGATTTTCAAAAGGCTTTTGACAAGGTCCCACACAGGAGATTAGTGTGCAAAATTAAAGCACACGGTATTGAGGGTAAGGTATTGATGTAGATAGAGAATTGGTTGGCAGACAGGAAGCGAAGAGTGGGAATAAACGGGACCTTTTCAGAATGGCAGGCAGTGACAAGTGGGGTACCGCAAGGCTCAGTGCTGGGACCCCAGTTGTTTACAATATATATTAATGACTTAGATGAAGGAATTAAATGCTGCATCTCCAAGCTTGCGGATGACACGAAGCTGGGCGGCAGTGTTAGCTGTGAGGAAGATGCTAAGAGGATGCAGGGTGACTTGGATAGGTTAGGTGAGTGGGCAAATCCATAGCAGATGCAACTTAATGTGGATAAATGTGAGGTTATCCACTTTGGTGGCAAAAACAGGAAAACAGATTATTATCTGAATGGTGGCCGATTAGGAAAAGGGGAGGTGCAACGAGACCTGGATGTCATTATATACCAGTCATTGAAAGTGGGCATGCAGGTACAGCAGGCGGTGAAAAAGGCGAATGGTATGCTGGCATTCATAGCAAGAGGATTCGAGTACAGGAGCAAGGAGGTACTACTGCAGTTGTACAAGGCCTTGGTAAGACCACACCTGGAGTATTGTGTGCAGTTTTGGTCCCCTAATCTGAACAAAGACATCCTTGCCATAGAGGGAGTACAAAGAAGGTTCACCAGATTGATTCCTGGGATGGCAGGACTTTCATATGATGAAAGACTGGATCGACTAGGCTTATATTTGTTGGAATTTAGAAGATTGAGGGGGGATCTTATTGAAACGTGTAAAATCCTAAAGGGGTTGGACAGGCTAGATGCAGGAGGATTGTTCCTGATGTTGGGGAAGTCCAGAATGAGGGGTCACAGTTTGAGGATAAAGGGGAAGCCTTTTAGGACCGAGATGAGGAAAAACTTCTTCACACTGAGAGTGGTGAATCTGTGGAATTCTCTGCCACAGGAAACAGTTGAGGCCAGTTCATTGGCTATATTTAAGAGGGAGTTAGATATGGCCCTTGTGGCTAAAGGGATCAGGGGGTATGGAGGGAAGGCTGGTACAGGGTTCTGAGTTGGATGATCAGCCGTGATCATACTGAATGGCGGTGCAGGCTCGAAGGGCCGAATGGCCTACTCCTGCACCTATTTCTATGTTTCTATGTTTCTATTATTATGCCCCCATTAATCTATTTATGTTAACATTCTACCTGTGCAGTTTTGCAAAATGATGCTGTGCAATCATGTATTTTGCTTTGTAAAGGTATTCATATTGCCCTTTGGAAACTAAGTGAATCAAATCAACAATTGTTTCAGCATATCATGCAAAATTCTAAACAATATGTTTGTTGCAAATGGGCATGCGATAGACTTCATGCTGATGCTCAGTTTTTCATTAATATATAAAACAATTATCTTTTGTTATGCTAGTCTAAGTCAAGCAAACTTTAAATAATGTATTTCCCTTTTCTTTTTTCTGTTAATTTCTTTTCTTATCCCTACCCAGCCATACCTACCCTGATAAATTGAGATAATGTTGCACAAAATATTTTTTGACAAAAAATCATTTCAATACTGATGTTGAATTTATTTCTGATCTGTGTTGTTAGACAGCTTTCCTTATGATCAAGTACAAAAATAATCATAAATCTGAAATTATTAATTCCAACTTACACAAGATTTCAAGATCATTTCATAACATTATCAAAATAATATCATGGATGAAGAGTTAGTCCAATAAAGGGAGGGTTAAACAATGAAAGCTCTGTTTCTCCTCTGGAGTTGGAAATATGAATGGTCTCTTGAAGATCATTAAAATAAAATGGATAAATAGCAGTAACGTCCACTATTGGTTGAAACAGCAATGATTGGCTATAAACTTCTGATTATCACATGGAAAAAATAAAGAGTAGAGAATGCATGTTTTATTCAGATAGTTGTCAGGATTTGTAATTCTCTTCAATTTCCCATTGCAAGAACAGAATTCATCAACTCATACAAAAGGAAGCTACATTATTCGCAGATCAAAGAGAGAATTAGTTTTACAGTAAGTTTTCATGATCTCAAAACATCCCAAAATATTTTATAGCCAATAAAGTGAAATCATTGTTTTAACATTATAAAGAACCACGGTTATTGAACAGAACAATCTCCCACAAAAAATCTGATAATATATACTGTCTTACATACAGATATTCTCTTTAGGACCTCATCACTTTTCTGAGCTACATCATTGATACCGAAATAAGAGCAGAATTAGGCTATTTGGCCCACCGAGTCTGCTCCACCATTTTGTCATTTTCCTCTCAGCCCCAGCCCCCTGACTTCTCCCCATATCCCTTCATGTCCTGACCAATCACAAATCTATCAACCTCTGTGTTAAATGTTCATAAAGACTTGGCCAGCTGCTCGTTGCAAAGAATTCCATAAGTTCACCACTCTGGCTAAAGAAGTTTCTCCTCATCTCCCTTCTAAAAGGACACCCCTCTATTCTGAGGCTGAGTCCTCTGGTCTTAGACTCTCCCATCATAGGAAACATCCTCTCCCCATTCACTCTATCAAGGCCTTTCACCATTTGATAGGTTTCAATGAGGTCACCCCTCATCCTTCTGAATTCCAGTGAGTACAGGCCCATAGTCAGCAAATGCTCTTCATATGACAAGCTGTTCAATCGTGGAATAATTTTCGTGAACCTCCTTTGAACTCTCTCCAATTTCAGCACATCCTTTCTATGATAAGGGGCTCTAAAACTGCTCACAATACTCCAAATAAGGTCTCACCAGTGCTTTATAAAGTCCCAATATTATGTACCACAATTTTCGGCTGTTCACCTTCCCTCTTTAGAATGCTAAAAACCTGATCTGAGATATCCCTGACCCTGGCACCTGGGTGGCAAAATACCATTTAGGTATGCCTTTTATGACCACAGAATCTCCTTTCTGCCCTTTAACTGTGGAATCCCCTATCACTACTGCACTCCTCTTTGCCCCCCCCCCCCCCACCAGTAAGCCATTAATAGTTTACGTGAAAGGAGCCAATCTACTTGTGGTTATATTTGCTAATGACAAAAAGATAAATGAGAAAGTATGTTATGAACTGGACCTGCTATGTCTGCAATGAATAGAGAGAGATTAAGTGTGTGACTAAAAAATTTGGAAATACTGTATAACTTGGGGAAATACCAGATTATCCACATAGGCAGGAAGAAAAGAAAACAAGTATATTTAAATAATGACATCTTACAGAATGCTGCTGCACTAAGCGATTTACTCATTTTCTTGGATGAAACACAGGAAGTTAGCATGAAGGTAGAGCAAGTAATTAGGAAGACCAATGAACTTGAATTGTAGTGGGAAATAGAACAAAGAAGTAGGGAAGAATTGGTGTGAGTGAATATTGAAACTACTTCTGAAAGAATGCATACAATTTTACTGTTCTAATTGGAGGCGGAGCTGTAATGGTTCATTAGGTTGATTCCTACAATAACGCATTTTGAGGAAAGGTTGAGCCAATTCTTCTTTCAAGTTTGGAAGTATGGCAAGTGTCTTTATTGAAACTTACAAGGTTTTGAGAAGGCTTGATGGGGTTGATGGTGAAATGATGTGCCCTTCATGGGAAAATCTAAAACAGTAAGCCTTAACTGCAAAGTATGTTGTTACCTACTTAATAGGCAAAGAAGGTGGGCATACTTAAGTATTGGTATTATAAAAAAAATTCATTGGAGATGATATGAAATTGCTATAGTTTAAGAACATATTATTTTTTCCTGCAGAATAGAACAGGGCAGAAGCATTGTGCAACACACACTCAGTGCTCACTTACAAAAAAGTTGTCCAGAAGGTGGGATCTCACAGGGAAAAGGTAACCACAGCACACAAACAGAGGCCAAACAATTATATAAGATATGAAAGATAATTTTAAAATAAAATATTTAAAACCCCAAGGCATTCTACAAGTATGTGAAGAGCAAGAGGATGACCAGTTAGGGAATAGGACCAATCAGGTGCGATAGTGGAAACTTGTGCATGGAGTCGGAGGAGGTAGCAGAGGTACTTAATGAATACTTTGCTTCAGTAGTCACCAGGGAAAAAGTCCTTGGCCGTTGTGGGGATGACTTACAGCGGACTGAAACACTTGAACAGATAGACATTAAGATAGAGGATGTGGTGGAGCTTTTGAAAAGCCATGTCAGATAAGTCACTGGGACCGGATGAGATAGTCATAGTCATAGTCATAGTCATACTTCATTGATCCCGAGGGAAATTGGTTGATATACCAATATCACTTCTGTGGGAAGTGAGGGAGGAGATTGCTGAGCCTCTTGCAATGATCTTTGCATCATCAATAGGGACAGGAGAAATACCAGAGGATTGGAGGGTTGCAAATGTTCTTCCCTTGTTCAAGAAAGGGAGTAGAGATAACCCGGGAAATTATAGACCAGCAAGTCTGACTTCAGTGGTGGGAAAGTTGTTGGAGAAGATCCTGAGAGGCAGGATTTATGAGCATTTGGGGAAACATAATCTGATTAGGGATAGTCAGTATGACTTTGTCAAGGGCAGGTCGTGCCTTATGAGCCTGATTGAATTCTTGAAGATGTAACAAAACACATTGATGAAGGTAGAGCAGTGGATGTAGTGTATATGGATTTCAGTAAGGCACTTGATAAGTTTCCCCATGCAAGGCTCCTTCAGAAAGTAAGGAGGCATGGGATCCAAGGAGACCTTGCTTTGTTGATCCAGAATTGGCTTGCCCACAGAAGGCAAAGGGTGACTGCAGATGGCTCATAATCTGCATGGAGGTCGGTGACCAGTGGTGTTCCACAGGGATCTGTTCTGGAACCCTTCCTCTTTGTGATTTTTATAATTGATCTGGATGACGAAGTAGAAGGATGCGTTAGTAAGTTTGCTGATGACACAAAGGTTGGCGTGTTGTAAATAGTCTGGAGGGTTGACAGGGGTTACAGTGGGACACCAGTAAGATGCAGAACTGGGCTGAGAAGTGGCAGATGGACATCAACCCAGATAATTGTGAAGTGGTACATTTTGGTAGGTCCAATTTGAAAACAGAATATAATATAAATGGTAAGACTCTAGGCAGTGTGGAGGATCTGATAGATCTTGGGGTCTGTGACACTCAAAGCTGCTGCACAGGTTGACAGTGTTGTTAAGAAGGCGTATGGTGTGTTGGCATTCATCAACTGTGGGATTGAGTTCAAGAGCCATGAGGTAATGTTACAGCTATATAAGACCTTGGTCAGACCCCACTTGGAGAACTGTGTTCAGTTCTGGTCACCTCACTACAGGAAGGATGTGGATACTATAGAGAGAGTGCAGAGGAGATTTACAAGGATGTTGCCTGGATTGGAGGGGATACCTTATGAGAATAGGTTGAGTGTACTTAGCCTTTTCTCTTTGGAGTGACAGAGGATGAGAGGTGACCTGATAGAGGTGTATAAGATGATGAGGGGCATTGATCGTGTGGATAGCCAGGGCTGAAGTGGCTAACAGGAGGAAGCATAGTTTTAAGGTGCTTGGAAATAGATACTGAGGGGATGTCAGGTGTAAGTTTTTCCACACAGAGAATGGTGAGTGTGTGGAATGCACTGCCAGTGGCAGTGGTGGAAGTTGGGAAATTGGTTGATCCCGAGGGAATAGGGTCTTTTAAGAGCCTCTTGGATAGGTACATGGAAATTAGAAAAATAGAGGGCGATGTGCTAGGGAAATTCTATGCAGTCTCTAGAGTAGGTTACATGGTCGGCACAACATTGTGGCCCAAAGAGCCTGTAATGTGCTGTAAATTTCTATGTTCTATATTCTAAACCGAAAAATTACTTTAGAATATGCAGATCAAGCCAAATACAATAGCCATTTTTTGAGCACTAATCTTTTTAATCAAGATTAACAACAGGTGTTCTGGTTTCCTCCCATAGTCCAAATATACCAGTTCGTCACTTAATTGGTCATTGTAAATTGTCCCGTGATTAGGCTAGGACTAAATTGGTGGATTGCTGGGCGGCGCCGCCTGAAGAGCCAGAAGGGCCCATTCCGCGCTATATCTCAATAAATAAAAGCCACATTCAAATCAGTGAAGCGACACACACAATGCTGGATGAACCCAGCAGGCCAGGCAGCATCTATGGAAAAAAGTATAGTCGACATTTCAGGCCAAGTCCCTTCATTAGAACTGGACACTTGATTTCACTGATGGAGTTAGGTATGGAAATGGAGTAGAATTTCTTTGTATTTTTTTGTCTAAATGAGCCATCATTTTCATTTCTCTCATTTGCATACTAAGGGCTCTTTCTATATTTTATCAGATTTAATCACAATCTGTAATAAATTTAACTTCAGTATTATTTGAAACTGCCTTAATTCATAAAAGTACTTTTGCTCTATTGTACCAGGTCTACTTGAGAGATGACCAAGACATACCATTCAAAACATTAGTAATTGAAATTTAAAGAAAACACAGATGATGAACATTTGAACTAAAAACAGAAAATGTTGGAAACACTCACAGGACAGATAGCAACAGTGAAATGAGAGAAAAATGTTTTAAGTCAATGAACTTAGTCATTCTTATTCGCAGTTCTTACGAAAACCCTTCAATCTGAAGTTCCACATTTTCTGCTTAACCCACTGACAGTTCTCAGTAATTTTTGTTTTATATTCAGATATTTTGTTATGTGCATGACCAGCAAATCTTTTTTAATCTAGTTGACATTAATTTAAATAATTATTTTGTTTTGGATATTTTATTGGCATGCACTGTTCAAATGAGAGTCACTACAGGACTTTAGAAAGCTGAATCAGCTGTTAGTACAATTAACTTTGCAGACAGAAAAAAAATATTTACTTATGAAAAAGAGTATAAGATTCATTTACAGTTTCCAGGCTAAACATTCATTATATTTTTTCAATTGAAGGAACTGTAGTAGTCAAAGTTTACTGTAATGAGTATAGCATTTACTTTCAGCTACATGTATTGCTCACTGATACATTCAGTGTACTTAGTCAAATGTTTTCCAAAGGATTGTATTTTGTGGTGTTGCACTGCTACTTTTAGAGTTCCTGTGGAGACACAAAATCCATAATGTACCTGAAGGAACTAAAAGCCTTTCTAATATTTACTATAATCGCAAATAAAACACCCTAGATGCACTGGTACCTTTGAGGCCTTTGGGGAGAAATCAAATGGAGAACCCAGCCATCTGATTGTGAATATAACTAAAGTATCTCATCCTTGGAGTCATTCTAATACAGCTTTCTAAAAGTAGGTGCCTAGAAATTAATACAATGCTGCATTTGTGGCCAATTCAGTGTTTGATAAAGGTTCAGCATCACATCTTTACTCTAATGCTTTTACTTACAACACCCAAGAGTCCTCATGATTTGTTTAACCTTTCTCAATCTCTTCTGCCACTTTCACTGAATTACACCCCAGATCTCTTAATCTCAAACACTTTTTAGAAATATCCCCTCAAGTTTATGTTGCTTATTCTCATTCTTCCTACCAAAATACAACATAGAGTTTCTCTCAGTATTAAATTTTATCCCTTACCAACAGCCTATTCCCTCAGCCTGCCTTTATCACCTAAGAGATGGTCTGTTTCTATAGCCACAGCTCACAAGTTTTATGCCATCTGCAAATTTAGGAATTATATATGTGCATCCAAGTTCTTGTCATTTAAATCTTAAGTGATCCCAGTACTGATCCTTGGAGACCACAATTGTACACTTCCTTCCTGTCCAACAGTCATTCATCTTACTTTATCTCCTTTCAATCAACTCATGCTGCCAGAGGCATTTTATTCTATGGCTATCGCTCAGATGCAATTACCTTCTCAAAATCCACATGCACCCTATCAGTTGTTATTTCCCTCATCAAACCTCTTGGTTATTTTATCAAAAAATTTCTATCTAGTTATTTAGGCATAATTTGCTTTTAACAGAACTATGCCACTTTTAAATCAGGGAATATCACTTATTAGGATCTCATGAGAAATCTAGATTAGTACCATGGAGCCCACTCTTGAGTTTCCAATATGCTAGTTAATGAGCTTGGCTCCCAACCAGAAATATGAAGTCAGAAAATTACTCCTAATAAGCAGTTATTTTTGGATATCAACCAAACTGAGTGTGGATACAGTGAATTTACTCATACAGGTTTTCTCCTGCTTCTGTACACCTGACTTAACAACAGCCCGTACATACGATGGAACATTTGGGAAGCTAGTGGCAGAGATTTCTCCCTGCTGCGGACTGCAGGCACCTTCTGCCACATGGCAGCTTGGCTTGCAGCCGCATTTCCTACAGCCTGCATTTCACTGAATGGAAGCCTGCTGAGGACCTATATATTAAAACATTAATTGTTAATTTAATACAATTTATTCCAGGTATCTCCCAGTAAGGAACAGGTTTTGTTTTTAGAGTTGACTATGAATTGATTATTGAATAAGTCAGAAAATACACATAAATCACCCTGTATGGTAATCATTCCTCCATAGGTATTGGTAAAGAAAGACATCAAAAACAAAGACTGATACGAAAGAACAATTACAAAAATGGAGAGAAAGGAAATTGGTTCTGCCATTCAGAGGAAAGAATGGATGTACTTTTATGTACATTGAACTTTTGAATTTAATAATATTGTAAGAGCTTGTTCATATATAGTGATGTCCAAAATTGGGCATTCTTAACCTGGGGATGACCTGCATTTTTAAACTTGGAACAACTAGAATTCAGAATCAGGTTTATTATCACCAGCATGTGACGTGAAATTTGTTAACTTAGCAGCAGTGGTTCATTGCAATACATAATCTAGCAGAGAGAAAATATAATAAATAAATAAACAAACAAACAAGTAAATCAATTACATATATTGAATAGATTTTAAAGAGTACAAAAACAGAAATACTGTATTTTTAAAAAATGTGGTAGTGTCCAAAGCTTCAATGTCCAATTAGGAATCAGATGGCAGAGGGGAAGAAGCTGTTCCTGAATCGCTGAGTGTGTGCCTTCAGGCTTCTGTATCTCCTACCTGATGGTAACAGTAAGAAAAGGGCATGCCCTGGGTGCTGGAGGTCCTTAATAATGGACGCTACCTTTCTGAGACTCCACTCCCTAAAGATGTCCTGGGTACTTTGTAGGTAAGACCCAAGATGGAGCTGACTAGATTTACAACCTCTGCAGCTTCTTTCAGTCCTGTGCAGTAGCCCCTCCATACCAGACAGTGATGCAGCCTGTCGGAAGGCTCTCCACAGTACAACGATAGAAGTCTTTGAGTGTATTTGTTGACATACCAAATCTCTTCAATCTCCTAATCAAGTATAGCCACTGTCTTGCCTTCTTTATAACGTCATCGATATGTTAGGACCAGGTTAGATCCTCAGAGATCTTGACACCCAGGAACTTGAAGCTGCTCACTCTCTCCACTTCTGATCCCTCCATGAGGATTGGTATGTGTTCCTTCACCTTACCCTTCCTGAAGTTCACAGTCAGCTCTTTCGACTTACTGATGTTGAGTGCCAGGTTGTTGCTGTGGCACCACTCCACTAGTTGGCATATTTCACTCCTATACACCCTCTCGTCACTACCTGAGTTTGATGCCACTACTGAACTTGGATTTATTAACATTACATATTATTAAAACACTAAAAAAGCAAGAATTGGTTTAAATATTCAGTAATTATCAACAAATGATTGAAAAGCATACTGCGTTAAGTTTGAACATGTGAATGCCAAACCTAGGCATGTTCAAAACCAAGGGTTCTGAGCAACACAGCTCTACAAATTTATACAGTATATTAATTACATTATAAACAATGAAGTCACCATCTATAAAATGTTAGGAATATTCTGTTATTAATCCAGCTACTGAATTTTACTAAAAAGATTTGAGAGTAGAATGTACTAGAAAGAATTAAGGAGAAGAAGTACATATAAAAAAGTATTCAATTTAAAATGTATTTCTTAGAAAATTAGCTGCCATCCTTATGCTCCCTCCTTCTTGGAAGCATAATTCCTGAGCACCACTCTGTTAAATTAGATCATTCATTTGCAGGCATGAGATGTTGCTGTTAAAGCTGTCGTTGTCAAGATTGATTAACTCTGGTGCAGTAGCTCTCTTATTTTATGAAGATGTCCACTGACTTCTCATTGTGACCAACTTTCATAAAATTTAACTTTTTTGGTTTATTACAATATCAGATGATGAACAACTGTTAGAATAATATGTATAACATTATAGCCATAAGGAAATAGTTTAAGGTCCAGAATATAAGATATAGTAAAATTAGTCTTCTGGTTGTATAGTTATTTTACTTTCTACATTACTGATTTTAATTTTTTTCCCCTTCGTTAATACGTTGGATCTTATTCAACATTTGGTGGCGTTTCAGAAGGTGAGCATTTGTGATATTTTTCTTTCTAAAATCTACTTTAATTGGATGTACTCTTTTGTTTTATAAGAAAATAACTATCTTACTTTTATATTTTTCTTGACTCAGATGGCCCACCATGATTAAAGATTATTCATATACTGTTTTATTGACAACCAATAATGAAGTATTTGAGTTCTGTCCCACAAAAGAACTAAGACTGATAACTGATAGTTGATAGTTGATCATTGATAATTATACAATCGTGCCAATTTGTGAAGAGATTAATTATACTAATATATATACCAACTTATTGGTATTAGTTTCAGGGATACAAATTTCATGTTAGCCTAAACGAAAATGCTATTTAATTGAAATAGCTATAGTAGTGTTTATATTTTCTTTTCATTCATATTACTGTAAATGTTGAAGCAATCTCTCCCTCTCTCCCCCCCTCTCTCCCCCCCTCTCTCCCCCCCTCTCTCCTGCTCTCCCCCTCCCCCTCCCCCTCTCCCCCTCGCCCCATTGAACTGCTGCTCACTGGATTTTTTTTTTTGTTTTTCGCACCATTCTCTGTAAACTCTAGGGCAAGGTTCCCAACCTGGAGTCCATGGACCCCTCGGTTAATGATAGGGGTCTATGGCATTAAAAAAAAAAGGTTGGGCCCCCTGCTTTAAACACTGCTGTACGTGAAAACTCCAGGTGATCAGCAATTTCTGGGATACTCAAACTATTTCATCTGGCACCAGCAATCATTTTACAGTCAGCCACTTAAATCACATATCTGATACATTCTGATGTTTAGTCTGCACACGACTGAACCTTTTGACCATTTCTATATGCTTTTATGTGTTAAATTGCTGCCATATGATTAGCTGATCATATATTTGCATTAACGAGTGGGTGTACTAGTACCTAATAAAGTGGACACTGAGTGAAAGTTCAAAAGTTTCCAGTAGATTAATGATAATTATGTCCCATGACTCCAATGATTGGTCTACATTTAATACCTTCATAATTTTTTATAAGAAATTGCTAAGTTGGTAACTAAGAATGCCAAACTGTAAAGATTCAATTCACCTCAAGTTTAGTTTTCAGTTTTCACAGTATATTTCAGGTCTACCCACACTCCCTTTGAACCTTGTATCTGAAATTGTAGAACCTCTTGTATTACTCAGACCATGCAGAAGCAACACAAATGGTTTGGCTTGCAGCTAGAGGAATTCATCAGGTCAGGCAGCATCTGTGGAAACAAATAAACTGTCAATGTTTAGGGCTGAGAGCCTTCTTCAAGACTGAAAAGGAAGGGAGAAGATGTCAGAATAAAAAGGTGGGGGGAGTGGAAGGAAAACTAGCTAGAGGGTGATAGCTGAAGTCAGGTGTGTGGGAAAGGTAAATGGTTGGAGAGGAAGAAATCTGATAGGAGAAGAAAGTGGACCATGGAAGAAAGAGAATAAGGAGGGGTGCCAGGGGAAGGTGATAGACAGGTAAGGAGAAGAGGTAGGAGGCCAGAGTGGAGAATAGAAGAGGAGAGGGGGAGGAGAAATCACCAGGAGGAGACATCAATATTTATTAGATTAGATAGATTAGATTAGATTCAACTTTATTGTCATTGTGCCGAGTACAGATACAAAGCCAATGAAATGCAGTTAACATCTGTCCAGAAATGCAAAGGATAGTGTTATTTACAAAATAACTGCGAATAAAAAGTAAGTACTACAGCACACAAATATAAAAGTACTGAGACAGTACAATATGAGTGCAAGGGAATCAGGTAGGGAAGTTAAGGAAACTATGATGATTAAAAAAGAGGAAGTACTGGCGCTTTTAAGGAATATAAAAGTGGATAAGTCTCCGGGTCCTGACATGATATTCTCTAGGACCTTGAGGGAAGTTAGTGTGGAAATAGCAGGGGCTGTGACAGAAATAGTTCAAATGTCATTAGAAACGGGGATGGTGCTGGAGGATTGGCGTATTGCTCATGCTGTTCCATTGTTTAAAAAGGGTTCTAAGAGTAAACCTAGCAATTATCGGCCTGTGAGTTTGACGTCAGTGGTGGGTAAATTGATGGAAAGTACTCTTAGAGATGGTATATATAATTACCTGGATAGACAGGGTCTGATTAGGAACAGTCAACATAGATTTGTGCGTGGAAGGTCATGTTTGACAAATCTTATTGAAACTTTTGAAGAGGTTACTAGGAAAGTTGATGAGGATAAAGCAGTGGATGTTGTCTATATGGACTTCAGTAAGGCCTTTGACAAGGTTCCACACGAAAGGTTAGTTAGGAAGGTTCAATTGTCAGGTATTAATATTGAAGTAGTAAAATGGATTCAGGGACGCAGTGGCTAGATGGGAGACGCCAGAGAGTAGTGGTGGATAACTGTTCATCAGATTGGAGGCTAGTGACTCGTGGTGTGCCTCGGGGATCTGTACTGGGTCCAATGTTATTTTTCATATACATTAATGATCTGGATGATGGGGTGGTAAATTCGATGTGTAAGTATGCAGATGATACTAAGATAGGTGGTGTTGTGGATAATGAAGTAGGTTTTCAAAACTTGCAGAGAGATTTAGGCCAGTTAGAGGAGTGGGCTGAAAGATGGCAGATGGAGTTTAATGTTGATAAATATGAGGTGCTACATTTTGGTAGGACTAATCAAAATAGGACATACATGGTAAGTGGTAGGGCATTGAAGAATGTAGTATAACTGAGGAATCTAGGAATAATGGTGCATAGTTCCCTGAAGGTGGAATCTCATGTGGATAGGGTGGTGAAGAAAGCTTTTGGTATGCTGGCCTTTATAAATCAGAACATTGAGTATAGGAGTTGGGATGTAATGTTGAAATTGTACAAGGCATTGGTAAGGCCAAATTTGGAGTATTATGTACAGTTCTGGTCACTGAGTTATAGGAAAGATGTCAACAAAATAGAGAGAGTACAGAGAAGATTTACTGGAATGTTACCTGGGTTTCATCTCCTAAGTTTATTCTTTGGAGCGTAGAAGGTTGAGGGGGGACTTGATAGAGATATTTAAAATTATGAGGGGGATAGATAGAGTTGACGTGGATAGGCTTTTTCCATTGAGAGTGACGGAGATTCAAACAAGAGGACATGAGTTGAGAATTAAAGGGCAAAAATTTAGGGGTAACATGAGGAGGAACTTCTTTACTCAGAGAGTGGTAGCTGTGTGGAACGAGCTTCCAGCAGAAGTGTTTGAGGCAGGTTCGATATTGTCATTTAAAGTTAAATTGGATAGCTATATGGACAGGAAAGGAATGGAGGTTTATGGGCTGAGTGCAGGTCGGTGGGACTAGGTGAGAGTAAGAATTCAGTATGGACTAAAAGGCCCCAAATGTCCTGTTTCCGTGATTGAATTTCCGTAATTGTTATATTGTTATATGGTTATACTGCTTAGCGCTGTGATGTGAGGTTCAGCAGAGTCACAGCCTCAGGTAAGAAGCTCTTCCTGTGCCTGCTGGTGCAGGAATGGAGGCTCCTGTAGCGCCTACCAGATGGGAGGAGAGTAAAAAGTCCAGGGATAGGGTGAGATGCATTCTTGATAATGGTTTTTGCCTGCCCAGGCAGCGTTTATGGTAGATGTGCTCAATGGTAGGCAATTGGGTGCCGATAATCTGCTGGACTGTTTTCACTACACACTGGAGTGCTTTGCGGTCCGATATGGGACAATTGCCATACCACACTGAGATGCAGTTGGTGAGTATGCTCTCAATGGTACAGCAGTAAAAGTCCGTCAGTATCCTGGGATAGAGGTGAGCTTTCTTGATACTCCGCAGGAAATAAAGACACTGTTGCACCTTTTTGATCAGGATGGAGGAGTTCAGGGACCAGGTGAGATCCTTGGAATTGTGGACACCAAGGAATTTGAAGCTTGATTCACCACCAGTTTGAAGGCTATCCAGATGGAGGTGGTGTTGCTCCTCCACCTTAAGTGTGATCTCAACATGGCAAAAGAGGAGACCAATCATGTCGGAAAGGAATTAAAATGGTTGGCCACAAGGGAAGTCCACTTTTGGTAATGGAGAAAGGAACTCAATAAAGTGGAGTCCAATTTATGACGGTCTCATCAATGTAGATAAGAGACCGCTTCAGAAGCACCAGATACAATAGATGACCCCAATAGATCGCAGGTGAAGTGGTAGGATCCCTTTGGAGATGATGAAAGTTGCAGAGAATAATGTGTCGGATGCGAAGGCTCGTGGAGTGGTAGGTGAGGACAAGAGGAACTTGTTAAACTTGATATTAAATCTGATTTTGATTCTGATTCTGAGACTTAGGAACTGAGAAAAAGGAATAGCATTTTTTACAGAAGACAGGGTGGGAAGAGGTATAGTCAAGATAGCTGTGGAAATCAGTATATCATCAAGATAAGGTTAGGTTAATGCTTGTAGTATAGTCCAGTTTGATGAATGCTGGAGTCCTAAGGAAGATGAGATAAATTACCAATTATATTTGTATTTAATGACTCCAAAATCTGTATTGAGTGAGGATATATCTTCGAGGAGCATGAGAATGACCAATTTACCACATTTTTAAAAGGAACCCTGCTAATTATAGATAATTACATGACAGATAGACAGTGCATACAATCTTGGCAGCAATCAGTATTCTGTAATTTTGTCACAGTTTGTCAAGCCAGATGAATTAGAATACAACGTCAAACAAAGAGTAGTGATTGTCTAACAAGGTGGATTTACTGATTTACTGAAATTATTGGAACTGATTATTAGGGTTAGTATTTATATAATATGAAAAACATGAACTTATTTGGCAAAATCATCATGGATTTGTACAGGGGAGGTAATCCTACAGGCCTGATTTGGAGTTTTTTTAAGATGATTGACAAGTGTCGAGCAGTGGAAGTTGTCTATGTGGACTTCAGCAAAACGTTCAACAAGGTTCTGCGTGGTGGGCTGATCCAGGAGATTAAGGGACATGGGTTCCATGTTGGTAGCTTCAATCCAAGAGTTGTCTGGCCATCAAAGATGAAGAATAGAGGTTGATCAGTGTTATTCTGATTGGAGTTTGCCGGAGAGGTGTTTTCCAGTAATTTCCCTATCTTGGATATAAGGCTCACCAGCCTATATCTTCCTAGTTGGTCCCTATTGCCTTCAAACGAGGGAACAACATTGGCTATTCTCAAATCCTCCAGGACCAAGCCTGTTGCTAAAGAGGATGCAAAACTCTCTTGCCTCTTTCTATAACCTTGGGCAGATCCTATCAAGCCATTGGAATAGATGTGGCTCATTTGCCCCTCACTAACACCCGCCGGACTGCGCAGTGAGAAAACCACCTTTCTAGGCTACATACATCTAGCGTAGCTATGACTCGGGTCCCACCAAACCTGGGAGGTTGTGATACTTTTCCCACCTGAACCCCGTTCTGTGTGGATACTGTACTGTGTTATTACTGCAATTGCAGTAGAGTAGTGTGTGGTAAACCATATATGTGTTGTAACTGGGTTAACTGTCTGGATGTGCCCCTCTGCTGACCGCCCCTGTGGCTCCTCCCACAGATTCTTGAATAAAGGTGATTTCGCTTGCCTCTCCCCCTCAGTCCAGGGGCAGACACTCACCATGGAGGTCGTATTGTACAGCGAATAAAAGCCTTTCAGTATTTTACCCAACTTCAGTCTTTTGGAGTTATTGAAGGTGCTTCATAATGTAACCCCACTATTAAAGAAAGAAATGAGGGAGAACATGGGGAATTTAGTCAGACTTAACTGTACGGGAAATAAAATATGAAAAGAAAATGGACAGACTCAACACAGATGTACAAAGGAGAAATCTTATTTATCAAATCTGTTAGAGATTTTTGAGGTTGTAACTAGCAGAAAGGTTACAGAGGAAACCAGTAGGTGTTTGTATTTGAGCTGGCATTTGATAAGGTGCCCTACAGGATGTTATTAATTAAAGTTAGAGCACATGGAACTGTGGTAATGTGGGACATAGGATTGGTTAACAGGTAGAAAATGGTTTGGGACTAGTGGAGGGCTGCAGGCACCTGTGCTCAAGCCTCAGCAGTTCATGTTGTATGCAGTGATTTGAACAAGAGGATCAAGTACATTAAGTCCATTTTTTTGAAGAAACAATCCTGAATGCGGAATGGGTTATAGGAAGAATGCCAAGAGTCTTTTTAGTGGGATATGGAGAGGCTAAATAAATGGGAGAGAATGGCATATAGAGTACCATGTTCTTAAAGCATAGGAAGAGATTTTTTTTAATGAGGAATTGAATGGTACTCATCATCAGAGGTACCTGAGTGCCCTCTTACCCTCTTACATCATCACTGAAATATAACAAACAATTAGGTACATAAGTAAGTCCAAATACAAACATATGGACGTTTTACTGGAACTAGGTTCCGGAGGATTGGAGGGTTGCGGATGTTGTTCCTTTATTCAAGAAAGGGAGTAGAGATAGCCCGGGAAATTATAGACCAGTGTGTCTTACCTCAGTGGATGGTAAGTTGATGGAGAAGATCCTGAGAGGCAGGATTTATGAACATTTGGAGAGGTATAATATGATTAGTAATAGTCAGCATGGCTTTGTCAAGGGCAGGTCGTGCCTTACGAGCCTGATTGAATTTTTTGAGGATGTGACTAAACACATTGATGAAGGAACAGCAGTAGATGTAGTGTATATGGATTTCAGCAAGACATTTGATAAGGTACCCCATGCAAGGCTTACTGAGAAAGTAAGGAGGCATGGGATTCAAGGGGACATTGCTTTGTGGATCCAGAATTGGCTTGCCCACTGAAGGCAAAGAGTGGTTGTAGATGGGTCATATTCTACATGGAGGTCGGTGACCAGTGGTGTGCCTCAGAGATCTGTTCTAGCACATCTGCTCTTCGTGATTTTTATAAATGACCTGGATGAGGAAGTGGAAGGATGGGTTAGTAAGCTTGCTGATGACACAAAGGTTGGAGGTGTTGTAGATAGTGTGGAGGGCTGTCAGAGGTTACAACGGGACATTGATAGGATGCAAAACTGGGCTGAGAAGTGGCAGATGGAGTTCAACCCAGATAAGTGTGAAGTGGTTCATTTAGGTTGGTCAAATATGAAGGCAGAATATAGTATTAATGGTAAGACTCTTGATAGTGTGGAGGATCAGAGGAATCTTGGGGTCCGAGTTAATAGGACGCTCAAACCAGCTGCGCAGGTTGACTCTGTGGATAAGAAGGTGTATGGTGTATTAGCCTTCATCAATCATGTTTGAATTTAGGAGCCGAGAGGTAATGTTGCAGATATATAGGACCCTGGTCAGATCCCACTTGGAGTACTGTGCTCAGTTCTGCTCACCTCACTACAGGAAGGATGTAGAAACCATAGAAAGGATGCAGAGGCGATTCACAAGGGTGTTGCCTGGATTGGGGAGCATGCCATATGAGATTAGGTTGAGTGAACTTGGCATTTTCTCCTTGGAGCGACGGAGACTGAGAGGTGACCTGATAGAGGTGTATAAGTTGATGAGAGGCATTGATCACGTGGATAGTCAGAGGCTTTTTCCCAGGGCTGAAATGGTTGCCACAAGAGGACACAGGTTTAAGGTGCTGGGGAGTAGGTACAGAGGAGATGTCAGGGGTAAGTTTTTTACTCAGAGTGGTGAGTGCGTGGAATGGGCTGCCGGCAACAGTGGTGGAGGCAGATATGATAGGGTCTTTTAAGAGACTTTTGGATAGGTACATGGAGCTTAGAAAAATAGAGGGCTATAGGTAAGCCTAGTAATTTCTAAGGTAGGGACATGTTCGGCACAACTTTGTGGGCCGAAGGGCCTGTATTGTGCTGTAGGTTTTCTATGTAGATAAGACAGTGGTGAGAAATATTGTCTATAGGGTCAGTCTCCCTACCTTCAGAAGGATATTATTGCAATGCAGGGAATACATCAAAGATACATTGAACTGATTCCTGGGATAGGTGTGTTGTCATATAAGAAAAGATAATACAGACTGGGTTATTCATCTCTCACTGACTACTTCTGGAATGAAGGGATTGTCATGTCCTGAGCATTTAGAAGAATGGAATTCTTGATGGAATTTTCACAAGAACCAAGTGGAAAGCAAATATGTTGTGAGAAGTGCTCACGCATTTATATATTTTACTGAAACATGTAAGATCCTCAGGGGGCATGCCACGGTGGATGTTAAGATGTTTTCCCTAATGGAACAATTTCAGACAATTAGGGAACAGACAGTTCTAACTAAAGAAGTGCATCAGAACTTCTACCTACAGGTGGTGATGAACCTGGAATTCTCTACTCTGGATGGTTATGGAAGTGAGATCATTGGGCTATTTATTAAGGAAGCAGATGCATTATTGAAATTATGGAATAGAGAGCTAGGTGGGACTGGCACTAAGGAAGAAGTGAGTCCAACCATTGAGCCTGTCAGCCATGATCATATTAAATGGCAGGTTAGAATTGAGGGGCTGAGTGAACAACTCCTGCTCCTGTTTTCTTATATTCTTATTCAATTGAATTCCTAGGCAAGATATTTTTCCATAAGGATCAACTTGAGTAGCAGAACAAATTAAAAAATTTATGTTATTTCTTTGTTACAATGGTATTCCGAAAGTATTTCTTTAGCTGTTCAACATCTTTCAATGCTGAAAGAGACAAAAAAAAAGGCAGCATTCAATTAATTCAGCAAGTTTGCAGTTAGAACTCGCCTCTTTAATGATAACCATGGAACTGCTGATATTCGTAAAAACTCTATGGTTCCTTCAAGAAAATCTGCCTTGTTTATGTTCTAGTCTACATGTGACTTAGACCCACAATGTAATTGACTTTCAATGTTTTCTTCAGTTCAAAGACTTGGGTTTTTAGGTTGAACTCTAAATATCAGAATTTACAGCATTATAAACATCCTATGAAATAATAAAAATAAGTAAATCATAGCATAAATATAGTTGTGAATTGGCATTTTAGGTGACAATAATTGAGTGAGTGTATACTATGTGAAAGGCATTGTCGCAGATTTCTTTTCCTTGAATACAAAGTCAGATAGTTTGCATGATGTGCTAACAAGTCACATATGCAACAAATGACTTCTGAGAAGGAAAAGAAGTGAAGCATATGTTGTAGCAATGCCTCCCAACCCCCCACTTCCAGGTCATTCAAATGCATTTTCCTTTATTCATTGAATACTGATACTCTTGAACTTTCCCCTTCTTTGATCATTCTGGCATTTTAGAACATGAGTAGTTTCTTGGATTTCTACCATATGAATTAAGGTTTGCCTTTAGTTTATGCAACACATAATTTAAATTAAATTAGATTGTGATTTCACTTGGATTTTGGTTTATTAAGTGTCTGGTAGTTATTTTTACAAACGCTCAAGACTAAAATTTGCTTTTCATCTCTGCTATTGTGATGTAAATGCTGGTCAAGGTTGATGGAATTTGCACAAAGTCCAAGTGGAAAGTGAATGTTTTGTGAGAAGTGCCCACACATTTATATATGCATCTGTCTCTCAAATCAGTGGAACCTCGCCTCTGGCCTGCCTTAATGCCATGCTTCACACCAATGCTCGTGTGGAAGATGGAGCTTTCTGTCGAATTCCAGGAAAGATGGGTCTTTATGCTCTTAAAGTAAGTAAATACAAAACTTGTTTAAAGACAAAGTACTTTTATAAAAGCTTAATGTTATTTGGAAATATGAATATCATTGGATTGCGTGTTTTTCAACTAAGTCACAGGAAATATTGAAAATGTCATATTTGATCAAAAGAGAAAAGCTTACTGCTCACAGTAATGCTACAGTATAATTGATAAATTCACTAGAGTACATGATGACAAAGGCACCATTCCTTGCAATCCGCTTGGGTTTAATTACTAACTGAAATTTTTAATAGTGCTGAATTCGTATTTCTTGTTTTGCCTTTAATCAATTGTATATCCAGTAATGTATGAACAATTTAAGCACTTTCATTATGTATAAAGATACAACTTACAATTAGCTTAACTTTATGCATCTCAATGGCAGACAGACCTCATTGAGGTTACATTTGCTATAATATGTTGTGTGCACTGATTAATTAGTAATATTGATACATTACCAAATATAGAGACCTCAACTATTCTTTAAGATCAAGCATTTTTAAAAGATATTTATTTTAAGCCTTATCATCTCTTTCAGAGAGGTGAAAATATTTACAACAACATACTCTTTTGAACTTCTTTGCTTCTATTTTTTAACACAAACTCGTTAGCTGTATTGTGCATAGTAGTGAGGATAATGATTGGTTAATAGGTTTCTCATGCTGTGGTTGGTTTGTAAGCAGAACTCCCTGATCAGCTAGATTCATTTATTTGAGCTGGTGGTCAGAGTATACCATTGCTGCAGAAATACTGAAATAATGCAAGAATATTGCCTATTTTAACAAGGATACTTCTCAAGGCAGGTATTTTGGGGAACAATACCATACTGCAATGTTAGCATAACTTTAAGTACTCAAATGCCACCTTGGAACTTAAACCGTGACCTGTAGATTCAGTTGCAAGAATACGATTAGCTGAAACAAGGTGGTATTGTATTGTAATCAGTTTGAAAAGTAATTAGAAGTACAAACAATTGTTAAGCTTCAATTTAAATACTGATTCTTATTTGCTGTTGAGGAAGGATCAGAGAATGGTGACCCAAGACACATTCAAATTCCCTGGTTATTGCTATGTATTTTATTATTAATCTGAAAAATGATAACCTCAGTGATGGAAGTACTTAGTGTACCACTGAAATGTTTAAATATTGATATATTGAATCGCTTTTATTCAGAATTTTGTGGTTTCTTGTCATTCACATTGTTATCCCAAAATCATTTAAAAAGGCACAGATTCAGGAAAAGGCAACCTGACAGCTACTGACAGGTTTGTACTTAACTGTAGCCTGGATATTGATGTCTCTGGCTGCAAACAACGGTTGTGAGCTGAAGGAAGTAAACTTCCAGTATAACAGCTCTGCATTAGTTGTCAATATACCGTACAATGGCTGTAAGGCAAAAATAAGCCATTTGCTTTATGTACAGAGCAAACCTAAGCAAGGTTGATAAACTACCTTCTGTTCAAAAAGAACATAATTGTTGCAGTGTTTTATATTGTAAGTGTTTCTGAAGAAAAGATGGGCATTTACTAACTTAACTGCTTTTTTATCAACAGAAGGATGAACTGGTGATGTCAGCAGAAGGGGTCATTGATTTGGATGGCGAATCAGATTTAGACAGCTGTGAAATGGCTGAAACAAATAGCACTGAAGAGGAAAATGGAGGTATGTCAGTAACTTCTAACGTCATGTTTAGGTAATTTATAAATTGGAAAGATGGGCGTTAGATTTTCATTTGATTAAGTCTGCAAACAATGACTAATCAACAGTAGCTTTGTATAGCTGGGTATTCAGGGAATGTGTGAGCGCTGGCAGATAACTTAAATCAATCACTTTGTTGCAGTTCTTTTTCACCATAGACTATCTTCTTGGCTGGGGTTCGGAAATGATTTCAATGTATCATAATATATAGATTTTGTATTGTTTAAAATAGTAGACATGAGGAAATTTTTATATTAATTTGGGATAATGGCTTAAGAATATTTTGAAACATCTATTGTCTGATAATAGGTTTACAAGGAAATTAATTTAAAATGTTCTATTAATCAGGAACCATGAATAATATCTCATAAAGTAAAGACTGGAAGGAAGTTGCTTTGTGTTTTTAAGGTTATGATCTATTCTGGCAAAAAAGGAAGTGTATTTTTTTATTTTCCTCAATCTTTATAGTCCAACCTTCAGTATAGGAATCAGAATCAAGTTATGTCGTGAAATATGTTGTTTTGGGACAGCAGTACTTGCAGTTCACAATTTTTTAAAACTATAAATTACTATACAAAATATATATTTAAAAATTAAATAAGTAGAGCAAAAAGAGAGCAATGACAAAAATAGTGAGGTAGTGTGCATGGATTCATTGTCCGTTCTGAAATCTGATGGAGGTGGGGAAGAAGCTGTGCCTTAAATATTGAATGTGTGTCTTCAGGCTCCTTCTTGATGATAGCAATGAGAAAGAGGGCATGTCCAGGGTGATGAGAGTCCTTAATGACAGATGCTGCCTTTTTGAGGCATTGTCTTTTGAAGGTGTTCTCAATGCTTGGGAGCTGGCTGAGCTTGCCACTTTCTGCAGCTTTTTCCGTTCCTGTGCAGCGG
Organism: Mobula birostris; assembly: GCF_030028105.1. NCBI lineage: Eukaryota > Metazoa > Chordata > Chondrichthyes > Myliobatiformes > Myliobatidae > Mobula > Mobula birostris. The sequence continues at coordinate 54,634,936 of NC_092370.1, read as the reverse complement.
CCCCTCCATAGCAGATAGTGATGCAACCAGTTAGAATGCTCTCCATGATACATCTGCCCGTGTCTTTGGTGACATACCAACTCTCTCCAAACTTTTAATAAAATATAGCCACTGTTGTGCCACCTTTGTAGTTGCATCAATGTGTTTGGCCCAAGATAGATCTTTAGAGATGTTAACAATAAGAAACTTGAAACTGATGGCCCTTTCCACTGCTGACCCTCATTGAAGACTGGTCATTTCCTTGGTCTTACTGATATTGAGTGCAAGGCTGTTGTTTTGACACCACTCAACCAGCTGATCTATCTCACTCCTGTACGCCTCCTCATCACCATCTGAAGTTCTGCCAACAATAGTTGTATCATTAGCAAATTTATAGATGGGATGCAATCCCCACTGTTCTACTCGCTACACCCATGTATCCTTGTGGTGCACTGGTGTTGATTTTCAGCGAGGAGGAGATGTATTTCCCATCTGTGTCATAATGTCCAGCCTGCATCACAAAAAGATATTACTACTCGAGTCAAAATTCCTCTTCTGCTTCCAGTGTTCAAACATCTTCACATCAGATGCTGTAATTATGGTGTTCATTCAGCAAAAGAATGTTAAATGTTGCATGAAATGTACAGTTCAGTGATTCAGGGCAAAAGCAATACTGTACATTATATTACAGTCACAACTGAACAGTTTTCAAAAATTTACACAATAGTCAGCATTTTACTCACTGATGAGTGGCCGCTTTGTAGATTACTTACAGCAGTTTTTGAATTATTCAAGAAACAATTCCAGTATCTTCCTAAGCTACATCAAGTTAATATTTCCAATAATTGCTCACTAGCTAACCAGAGTTCCTCAATAATCTCACTAAATGCAATTTAGCCATAAAGCCTATTGACACAGAGGTTGTTGACTGTAGGAGTAAAATATTTATACTAGTTTTCCTTCTGTAATGGGTAGATGTGCATTATCAAGATTTAGCTGCATGGAGTGAATGTTCCACCAGATAGTGCTCTTTCACTGCCAAAATGGTGGAGTATTACAGACAAATGTTTGTTATTTTATTTATAATGTGGTAGCATATAATCCTATGTGGTGATGGAATCCATGTACAAATGGAAAATAGCTGAAGCATTAATTCTGTTCAAAGTTCTGAACAGCTTTCTTCTTGACATATTGATGTGCTCTTTCAAGAAAAGATTGATTGTGATGAGCTTGCACTGTCAGTGAATTTCAGAAATATCATCTCTAGTATATATTTTTGATATTTTTTGATTTGAGTATAAATTGTATATTACAGCTTTTGGGAAGGGTTTCCATATGCAGAAAAATATACAGTTTATTCTTTACAAAATGCTAAATTACATTATATCTTCCATTCTTAATATTTTTCTTCCCTAGACAAATAACAAATGTGACTTAAACCATATTTCCATTGGTTTTACAGTTTTCATGGGCATTGCCAGTTTTGCCATTTGACTATTTTTGCACCACTGAATGCTTTGAAGTTATGCAAATGCAGGAGCAGTAAATTGACTCCTGAAAACAAATACATGTTTCACAAATTCGTTTAGCAGGCACCTGTTCGATGATGCAAAAGGAGCAACAAAACTGTGCTGTTTATCATAATAGTTTCAATATCCAGAAAGTAGTAGGCATGTTACTGATTTGCTAAGGGATCAGTTCTTTGAATGGTTAGCATTAGATAAAACCATCTGAATGTGCATTGTGATTACAGCCAGTACTGGAAGCCAAAAGACTCATGGCACAATATGAGAGAGATGAACACTTTGGTTTTTGGATGCTGCAATGGAGACCTTGGTGCAGAGGTTAAAAGGAGCCATGAATAACCACTAACCCTCCAGATTCATAATGAGTAGGCAATAGAAGAAGATAGTTATGAAGATGAATTCCAGGAATCAACCATGAAGAACTTAGATGCAATGTTGTAAGAAGTTCAATGACCTTGAGTACATAGTTAAAGACAATTAATGTTTCTTCAACTGACATATCCCATCAGTTGTACTTCTAACCTCACAAGTCACTGAATGTATCACAAACAATCTGTCAGAGCTTACACATAACATTCATAAAGCTCCACTTCTTCCTCCCATCCTTGTAAGTCTCACGACTACATCACACATCATGTGCAAACTGCCAGTTAGTCAACCATGATAGGTGTACCATCCAAATGTGTTACCTACTGAGTCATTTCCCTCAATTTTTCTGGAGGAGGCAGTGGCTAACCTGCAGGGAAGACAGAGCACTAGCTATCACTGATGAGGCCATTATTGAATCCATGTCCTGTAGTAGAAGGGAAACCATAGAAGTGATGCCTTCCTTACACCCAATCTACCTTCTCACAATCGTGCTTTCTTGTGTTTTTAAGCCTCAGCTAGTACTGAAAAGTGCCGAATACTTTTCTCAGCATCCATCAGCACATTAGTTTCATTGAACCTTTCTGCTTTGTGGATTCAGAACTGGCTTGCCCACAAAAGGCAAAGAGTGGTGGTAGATGGGTCATATTCTGCACAGAGGTCAATGACTAGTGGTGTGCCTCAGGGATCTGTTCTAGCACCACTGCTCTTCTTGATTTTTATAAATGACCCGGATGAGGAAGTAGAAGGATGGGTTAGTAAATTTGCTGATGACACAAAGGTTGGGGGTGTTGTGGATAGTGTGGAGGGCTGTCAGAGGTTACAGTGCGACATTGATAGGATGCAAAACTGGACTGAGAAGTGGCAGATGGAGTTCAACCCAGATAAGTGTGAGGTGGTTCATTTTGGTAGGTCAAATATGATGGCAAAATATAGTGTTAATGGTAAGACTCTTGGCAGTGTGAAGGATCAGGGGGATCTTGGGGTCCGAGTCCACAGGACACACAAAGCTGCTAAGTAAGTTGACTGTGTGTTTAAGAAGGCATATGGTGCATTGGCCTTCATCAACTGTGGGATTGAGTTTAAGAACTGCAAGGTAATGTTGCAGCCATATAGGACCCTGGTCAGACCCTACTTGGAGTACTGTGCTCAATTCTGGTCGCCTCAGTACAGGAAGGACGTGGAAACCATAGAAAGGGTGCAAAGGAGATTTACAAGGATGTTGCCTGGATTGGGATGATGCCTTATGAGAATAGGTTGAGTGAACTCGGCCTTTTCTCCTTGGAGCGATGGAGGATGAGAGGTGACCTGATAGTGGTATACAAGATAATGAGAGGTGTTGATCATGTGGATAGTCAGAGGCGTTTTCTCAGGGCTGAAATGGCTAGCACAAGAGGACATAGTTTTAAGGTACTTGGAAGTAGGTACAGAGCAGAGGTCAGTTTTTTACGTAGAGAGTGGAGGGTGTGTGGAATAGGCTGGCGGTGGAGGCGGAAACGGTAGGGTCTTTTAAGAAACTCCTGGATAGGTACATGGAGCTTAGAAAAATAGAGGGCTATGGGTAAGCCTAGGTAGTTCTAAGGTAAGGACATGTTCAGCACAGCTTTGTGGGCCGAAGGGCCCGTATTGTGCTGTAGGTTTTCTATGTTTCTATGTTTATCAGTTAATAATTTATTAACTTTGGCTAGAGAAATGAGGAGAGACTGAAAATGAAGATGAAGATTGATAATCCCATCCAGTAAATGGGGATAAATAGGATGAATTCTCAGTTCTAACTTACCTGAAGCAGCAAGAGAAGTACAGCACAAATGTCCAATAACCAGAAGATAAGATACCATTTAAGTTCTGGAGAGTGTTTGTTTCTTTCTGGCTATTGCTGCAGAGAATTGGATCCTTTATGTGCATAATGGCAGAGAAGTATTATGTTAAACTTGTTTCATAAGGCTGATAGGTTAGTCAATGAAATAATTTATATTATGAGCAGGCACCCACGCAGTGTTGGTCAGTGTTAGTTTTACACAAGGATTTGCACTGTGGTCTATGAGCCAGTCCTCATCAAGTGATCAGAGGTAGAGAGGGTCAGCAGCTTTAAATTCTTCAAACATTATCGTTACAGACGATCTGTCCTGGGTTCGGCACGTGGATGCCATTACAAAGCAGGCATGGCAGTACCTACTTTCTTAGAAATTTGTGTAGATTCAGCATGTCATCTAAAACTTTGACAAACTGGAGACCATACTAACTGGTTGACACCCTGGAACATCACGGGTAAAACCCTCCCCACTACTGAGCACATATACAAGGAGCATTGTTGCAGGAAAGCAGCATCCATATCAAGGACCTCCATCATCCAGACCATGCTCTCTTCGTGCTGCTGTCATCAGAAAGGAGATGCATGTGCCTCATGTCCCACACCACCAGGTTCAGGAACAGTTACTACCCTTCATCCATCAGGCTCTTAAACCTGAGATGATAATTCCATAAACTATGGACTCACTTAAAGAATAGAAAGAACAGAACTTTATTGTCATTGCTCAGACAGTGAGATGTGATGCTTCTTCAATCTGTGGAAAACAGATACTTACAATACATGCTGTACAGCTTTTTTTAATTTCCCATATTTACATGCAACAAGTGACTTCAGTAGTCCATAACACTCAAAGGCCATTGGAAAGCCTGGGTGTAGTGTTACTCAGCTGCACAGAAGCCCTCAAGAGAAAGCTGTTTTATTGGAGTTCCTATCTTGACTAACATGTTTCTGTGTCTCTTACATGATGGCAGGAGATTGAACAGAGAGTGTCCGGGATGGGATGAATCCTTAATGATGTTACGAAATCAGCAGAATCATTGAGAATTGTAAATTATCCCCTGGTCCAGTTCTTGAGTTTCAATGATGTGCTCAAATGTGGGAGTGCTTTGTGATCTGTCTTGCTGCAGCTAGAATACCACGCTGACATTCCATATGTCAGTATGTCTTTATCTCAACAATGAAAGTTGGCCAGCAATCTTTGGGACAGATTAGCTCTCTTTAAGCACCTCAGGTAATTAGTGGCTAATGTGCCTTCCCTACCGGGATGTGCCTGACCAAGAGAGCTCCTCAGTGACATTCATCCCCAAAAACTTGAAACTGAGACCCTCTCCACTATCTCACCATTTATGAATAACGGGGCTTGTTCAGGATCTTTAGCCTTCTTGAAGTCAATTGTTATTTCCTTTGTCGTCTTGATGTTGAGTGATAGGTTGCGGTTCCTGCACCAATCAGACAGTTTCAGCAACTCCTCCCTATGTGCAGATTCATTACTGTATGTGATGAGACCAATCACAGTTGTGTCATCTGCAAATTTGGTGATTAAGTTTGTAGCACAAGCAGGAGTGCAAAACTAGGTGAAGACAGAGTAGAGAAGTGGGCTCAGTACACATTCCTACAGGCTACCAGTGTTTAGGGTTGGGGGATGCTGGGGTTGATATGCACTTGCCTAGTTTGACTGTCTGGGTATGATTAGTGAGGAAGTTCAAAATCCAATTACAGGCTGACGTGTGGAAATCTTGATTGTGGAGCATGTTTGGTAGTGTGGTGTTAAAAATCGATGAAATCCATCCTGATGCTCCAGGTATTCCAAGATAATATGAGGACCGATAGAAATAGAGTCTTCAGTTGACCTATTTGCCTTGTTGACAAACTGGGCTGGTCCAAGATAGCTGGGATTATGTCCTTGATGTGGGACATGACCGACCTTTCCAGCACTTGGAAACTATGAGATTAAATGCCACCGGTCTGTAATCATTAAGACATGTTGCCACTGATGTCTTGGGGATTGGTATGATGGTTGCTGCTTTGAAGCATGCTGGAACCATAGCCTGGGACAGCAAGAGGTTGTAAACATCTGTCAGAACTTTTACCAGCTGGTTGGCGCAGTCCCTGAGGACCCATCTGGTACACCATCTGGTATTGCTGCTCTGCATGCATTGACATTACGGAGTCCTTGCCTCATCTCACATGTGTTCAGTGTTGGCGCAGTCCTCCATCCAATGTTAAGGCCCTCATTTCTGGTTCCTTATTGACGTTATCAAAGTGAACAAAGAAGTTGTTTAGCTCTTTGGATAGTTTGGCATCACCATGAGCAGAGCAGGAGAACTTTTGTTTGTAATCTGAAATGGATCTGATATCTTCCAAAACATGCCAGGGATTGGTGGCATTATAGAAATATGTCACTATCTGTACTTTCTGTCTATATTTAGTGCTCTTGATGCCTCCCTTAAGATTTAATCGGTCTCACTTGCATAATGGCTGTGGGGATTCAAAAGCAGGAGTTCCCAATGTTTTTTATGCGATTGATCAGTACCGTTAAGCAAGGGGTTCGTGGACCCCGGGCTGGGAATCACAGTCCAGAGCCAAGTGATTCTGGCAAATTATAATGCAAGCATTAGTAAGTTTTACCTGTGATGTGTTACAAATACTGCATATGGAACACAGTGTTGTACAGATGCAGCAGGATGGAAGAGATCCTTTTTGAATGTTTAACATTACATTCAATTTCTCATTTGCTTCAATGAGCATGTAAATCATGACTTGGAATTTAGTCTGCAAGTATGTGTGTATACATACACTGTCTACATATTGCAGTCAATGACTGAGGTTGGAATGACTTTGGTTCTGAACTACAGGCAAAATTGGGGTTAAACGGTTGTTCATTCATCCTTAAGATGAGCTCTATTTGAATGTGAAAACTATTGGAGGTGCGATGCAATATTTTTGCAGAAAACCTTGAGATAAAGGTTGCAGCAATGTGATAGTTCTGCTTGACCTCTTTCTGCACTAAGATTGAATCTGTGGAGAACCTGATTGATTAAAATCATGTAGCACACATGGAATGTGGAAGCATTTTATGGGCAGACAGGCGCATGTGGAAGAGGACTTCTGTTGCAAGCCATTGTCTGTGTTTCAATGCCCTGTTCAGTATAATTTTTGTTCCTTCTTTCCAGTGCATATTAATGTATGCAACCAAGGAATAATTGATCATCTCCTTCAGCACCTGGCACACCCATTTTTGGAGACTGGCAATTTTAAAGAAATGTAAAAAAAATAGCCATCATTCAATCAAAACAACAGCTCATAAAACTCAATCAGCAACAAATCTCGATCTGATTGATGATCCTCTTAAATAGTATCGCTGCTGATTGTGTGTTCAGCTGTGCAAGGTATTACACCTGATTGGTTTTCACAATTTTCCTGTTCTGCATGTTTCTTCTGCTTATTAGCATTCGAAAAGATTCGAGGATATGTCCTAAAGCCTTTGTGAAGAAATGCAGCAGCTCCACTGACTCCTGAAACACTCCAGCCTATGAGCACTCAAGATAGAGAAGGATCACTTTGGATGGTATTGAGAACCTCAAGGTTCTTTATTGGGGGAACTCAGAAGTACAATATGAGTGGTGAGAGGAATAAGACTATAAGATAGAGGAGCAGAATGTGGATATTTTCTCCATCGAGTGTGCTTTGCCATTTCATCATGGCTGATCCAATTTTCCTTTCGACCCCAATCTCCTGCATTTTCCCCATATCCCTTCATGCCCTGACAATCAAGAATCTATCAACCTCCTCCTTAAATATATGTACAGATGTGGCCTCTACAGCTGCCTGTGGCAAAGAATTCCATAGATTCACCATTCTCTGGCTAAAAGAAATTCCTCCTAATCTTCATTCTGAAAAAAACACCCCTCTATTCTGAGGCTGTGTCCTCTGCTCTTAGACTCTCTCACCATAGGAAGCATCCTCTCCACATCCACGTTGTCAAGGCCTTTCACCATTTGATAAGTTTCAATGAGTTCACTCCTCATTCTCCTGAATTTTAGTGAATACAGGCCTAGAGCTATCAGGCGTTCTTCATATGACAAGCGATTCAATCAGGAATCATTATCGTGAATCACCTTTAAACCTTCTCCAGTTTCAGCACATCCATTGTAAGATAAGGGGCCAAAGCCTGCTCACAATACTCCCAAGTGAGGCCTTACCAGTGCTTTATAAAGTTTCAACATTACATACTTGCTTCTCATATTCTAGTCCTCTTGAAATGAATGCTAACATTGCATTTGCCTTCCTCACCACAGACTCAACCTGCAAATTAACCTTTAGGGAATCCTGCAGAAGAACTCCCAAGTTCCTTTGCACCTCAGTTTTTGGCATTTTCTCTCCATTTAGAAAATAATCAACCCTTTCATTTCTTCTGCCAAAGTGCATGACCATACACTTCCTGACACTGTGTTCCATATGCCATTTCTTTGCCCATTCTCCTCATCTGACCAAGTTCTTCTGTAGCTTCTCTACTTCTTCAAAACTACCTGCCCCGCCAGATAACTTCATGTCGTCTGCAAACTTCGATCAATTCCATCATCCAAATTATTGCCATATAACGTAAAAAGAATCGATCCCAACACAGACCCCTGTGGACCACCACTAGTCACCGGCAGCCAGTCAGAAAAGGCTCCCTTTATTCCCACGCTTTGCCTCCTGCCAATCAGCTACTGTTTTATCCATGTTAGAATCTTTCCTGTAATACTGTGGGCGTGTAGCTTGTTAAGCAGCTTCATGAGTGGCACCTTGTCAAAGGCCTTCTGAAAATCCAAGTACACAACATCAACTTTGTCTATATTGCCTGTTATTTCTTCAAAGAATTCCAACAGATTTGTCAGGCAAGATTTTCCCTTGAAGAAACCATGCTGACTATGGCCTATTTTATCATGTGCCTCCAGGTATCCTGAGACCTCCTCCTTAGTGATTGATTCCAACACCTTCCTAACCACTGAGGTCAGACTAACTAGCCTATAGTTTCCTTTGTTCTGCCTCTCTCCCTTCTTGAAGACTGGAGAGACATTGGCAATTTTTCCAGACTTCTGGAACCATTACAGAATCTAGTGATTCTTGAAAGATCATTACTAATGCCTCCACAACCTCTTCAGCCACCTCTTTCAGAACCCTGGGGAATACACCATCTGGTCCAAGCAACTTACCTATCTTCAGACCTTTCAGTTTACCAAGAATCTTCTCTCTAGGTATGGTCAATTCACACACTTCATGCCCCCTGACACCTGGAACTTCTGCCATACTGCTCATGTCTTTCACAATGAAGGTTGATGCATGATAGTTGTTCAGTTCATCCCATATTTCATTGTTACCTCTCTAACATCATTTTCCAGTGGTCCAATATCCACTCTCGCCTCTTTCTGAAGAAACTTTTACATATCTGAAGAAACTTTTGGTATCCTCTTTAATGTTATTAACTAGCTCACTTTCATATTCCATCTTTACCTTCTTCATGACTTTTTTATATACACACATTCTTTCTCTCTCTCTCCTTTTTCTCCCTCTGTCCCTCTGACTATACTCCTTGCCCATCCTTTGGGTTCCCCCCCTCCCCCTTTTCCTTCTCCCTGGGCCTCCTGTCCCATGATCCTCTCATATCCCTTTTGCCAATCACCTGTCCAGCTCTTGGCTCCATCCCTCCCCCTCCTGTCTTCTCCTATCATTTTGGATCTCCCCCTTCCCCCTCCTACTTGCAAATCTCTTACTAGCTCTTCCTTCAGTTAGTCCTGACGAAGGGTCTCGGCCCAAAATGTCAACTGTAGCTCTTCCTAGAGATGCTGCCTGGCCTGCTGTGTTCACCAGCAACTTTGATGTGTGTTGCTTTAATTTCCAGCATCTGCAGAATTCCTCGTGTTTAGTTGCCTTTTGTTGGTTTTTAAAAGCTTCCCAATCCTCTAATTTCCCACTATTTTTTTGCTCTACTATAAGCCCCCTCTTTAGCTTTTATGTTGGCTTTGACTTCTCTTGTTAGCCACGATTGTGTCATCTTGCCTTTAGAATACTACTTCTTCTTTGGGATGTATATATCCTGTGCCTTCCAAATGGGCCACTTCACAATCTGCCCACTCAGCTGCCCTTTCAGCCATCATTTATCCATCTGTGGAAGGTCTGCACTTCTCATTTTAGCCTTATTAGCAATCTCACAACCCATAAAATCACAGTGGAAATAAGCCATCTCAATTCTGAAGTACTGATTAAGAAAAGTAGATGAGGGACGGGAGCATCCTACCCAAAGTGGCATCAATGACGCTTGGAAGCTTTTGCTATAAATGTTGATACGTGCATCAGTCACTATTTGGAACTGTATTGGTGCTTTTTGTATCTACGCTACATTACTTCAGAATGGAATTTCAGCAGTGCATTTCATGTTCTTAAACATAGAACTTAACTGTACTACTGGCCCTTCAGCTCACGATGTTGTGTTGACCTTTTAATGTACTGTAAGATCAATCTAACCCTTCACTCCTGCAAAGCCCTCCACTTTACTATCATCTATATATCTATCTCAAAGTATCTTAAATTCCCCTAATGTATCTGCCTCTAACACCGCCACTGGCAGACCATTTCCACGCACCCACTACTCTCTGTAAAGAATTTTCCCCTGACATCTATCCCCATGCTTTCCACCAATTACCTTAAAATTATGACCAACTGTATTAGCCACCTTTGCTCTGGGGAGAAAGTCTCTGGCTATCCATTCAGTATATGGCTCTCATCCTCTAACAAGGAAATTCTTCCCTTTTAATAGAACAGTAGTTAGTTGCAAATACTAATATATTACAATAAAAAAGTGATTTCAAGTTATAATTCATTCCAAGTCCGATATATTTATGTTCTTCATGAAATTTAAAAAACTGCAGATGCAGAAAATCTGAAATAAAAACAGAAAATACTAGAAATATCCAGCAGGTCAGTCATTACCTGAGAAAAAGAAAAACAGTTATTTTTTCAAAGTCATAGAGTCATAGAAAAGCACAGCCCAGAAACAGGCCCTTCAGCTGATCTAGTCTGTGCTGAACCACTTAAACTGCCTGCACCCGTATCATAGCCCTCCATACCCCTGCCATCTATATGCCTATTCAAACTTCTATTAAACATTGAAATTGAGCTTGCATATACCACTTGCGCTGGCAGCTCGTTCCGCACTTGCACCACTCTCTGAGTGAAGAAGTTTCGTCTCGTGTTCCCATGAAACCTTTCGTCTTTCACCCTTAACCCATGACAAATATTGGGAGTCTCACCCAACCTCAGTGGACAATGCCAGCCTGAATTTACTCTATCTATACCCTTCATAGACCCAGCTGGTGGTGTAGTAGCATCAGTGCCAGACTTCAGAACGAAAGGTCCTGAATTCGAATCTAGCCGGTTCCCCTGAAGGTTTTCCATCTGTGCTGGGTTACGAGCTGGTGATCTCTTTGGCAACTCACCCGGCAGAAGTCAATGGCAAACCACTGCTGTAACTTGCCTCGTATGCGGTTCCCCACTACGTCTGAGAGGCGTGAAGGAAAATCGTCCGCTAACCGGAGAAACTCCAGATGCGATGTACCTTTATACCCCTCATAATTTTGTATACCTCTATCAAATCTCCCTTCAATTTTCTGTGTTCCAAGGAATAAAGTCCTAACCTATTCAGTCTTTCCTTATAACTCAGGTCCTCCAGTGCCAGTAACATCCTTGTAAACTTTTCTGTACTCTTTCAACCTTATTTACATCTTTCTTGTAGGTATGTGACCAAAACTGCTCACAATACTCCATATTAGGCCTCACCAAAGTCTTGTAGAACTTCAACATAACATTCCATCTCCTGTGCTCAGTACTTTGACTTATGAAGGTCAATGTGCCAAAAGCTTTCTTTATGAACTGCCTACCTATGCTGGCCCTTTCAATGAATTATGGACTTGTATTTTCTGATCCCTTTGTTCTACCGTGTTCCTCAGTGCACTACCATTCACTGTGTAAGACCTAACCTGGTTGTTCCTACCGAAGCACAACACCTGTCACTTGTCTACATTAAATTCCATCTGCCATTTTTCCAGCTGCTCCAGATCCCATTACAAGCTCTGCTTGTTTTCCTTACTGTCCTTTACAACCCCAATCTTGGAGTCATCTGCAAATTTGCTGATCCAGTTAACCACACTATCATCCAGATTGTGATATAGATAATAAACAACAATGGACCCAGCACCGATCCCTGCAGCACTCCATTAGTCACAGGCCTCCAGTCAGAGAGGCAACTACCTACTGCCACTCTCTGTCTTCTCGCTTAAAGCCAATGTCTAATCCAATTCAATACTTCATCTTGAATGCCAAGTGACTGAACCTTCTTGACCAACCTCTCAAGCAGGACCTTGTCATATGTCTTGCTAAAGTCCATGTAGACAACATCCACTGCCTTGTCTTCATCAACTTTTCTGGTAACTTCCTTGAAAAACTCTATAACATTAGTTGACATGACCTGCCACACACAAAGCCATGCTGACTATCCCTATTAACACCATGTCTATCCAAAATACACATATATCTGGTCCCTTAGAAGACATTCCATAACTTTCCCACTACTGATGTCAAGCTCAGCAGCCTGAAATTTCCTGGTTTATTTTTAGATCCTTTCTTAAACAGAGGAACAACATTAGCTATCCTCCAATCCTCCAGTATCTCACCTGTCACTAAGGATGATTTAAATATCTCTGCTAGAGGCCCTGCGGTATCTGCACTTGCTGCCACAGACTCTGAGGGAACACCTTTCACTCCCTGAGGATTTATCCACCCTAATTTGTCTCATGACAGCAAACACCTCCTCCTCTGTAACCTGCATGGCGTCCATGACCTTACTGTTGCTTTGCCTCACTTCTGTAGACTCTGTTCATCTCCTAAAGTATATATAGATGCAAAAAATCCATTTAAGATCTCCCCATCTCTTTTGGGTCTACTCACAGATCCTCAAGAGGACCAATTTTCCCTTACATTCCTTTTCCCCTTAACAGATCTGTAGAATCCCTTAGGATTGTCCTTTACCTTGTCTTCTAGGGCAACCTCATGCCTTTTTTTTTAGCCCTACTGATTTCTTTAAGTGTTCTCTTGCATTTTTGTTGTACTCCATAAGTTCCTCAGTTGTTCATACCTGCCTATACTTGTCAGGCACTTCCTCTTTTTTTTAGAAACATAGAAAACCTACAGCACAATACAGGCCCTTCGGCCCACAAAGTTGTGCCGAACATGTCCCTACCTTAGAAATTACTAGGGTTACCCATAGCCTTCCATTTTTCTAAGCTCTACGTACCTATCCAAAAGTCTCTTAAAAGACCTTATTTGTGTCCGCCTCCACCACCGTTGCCGGCAGCCCATTCCACGCACTCAACACTTTCTGCGTAAAAAAACTTACCCCAGACATCTCCTCTGTACCTACTGCCAAGCACCTTAAACCTGTGCCCTCTTGTGGCAGCTATTTCAGCCCTGAGAAAAAAACCTCTGACTATCCACATGATCAACTCCTCAACCAGGGCCTCAATATGTCATGAAAACTAAGGTTTCCTAAACCTTTTATCTTTACTGTTTATTCTGACAGGCACATACAACCTTTGTACTCTCAAGATGTCAGTTTTGAAGGCCTCCTACTTACCAAGTACATCTTTACAAGAAAACAGCTTGTCCCAGTCCACACTTGTCAGATTATTTCTGGTACCATCAAAATTGGCCTTTCTCCAATTAAGATCTCAACCCATGGACCAGATCTATCTATTTTCCTCTTTACTTTGAAACTAATGACATTATGATCATGGGTGCAAAGTGTTCCTCTACACATACTTCTGTCACCTGCCCTGTCTCAATCCCTAATAGCAGATCAAGTTGGGACTTCTACATACTGAATAAGGAAACTTCACTGAGCACATATGACGAACTTTATCCCATCTATTCCTTTTATAGTATGGGAATCCCAGTCAATATGTGGAAAGTTAAAATCACCTACTATAACAAAATTGTATTTCTTGTAACAGTCTGTGATTTGTATACAAATTTGTTCCTCAAAATTCCACAGACTGTTAGGTGGTATATAATCTAGCCCTATTAATGTGGTCATACCTTTCTTACTCAGTGCCATCCATACAGCCTCAATAGACGAGATCTCCAGTGAGTCCTTACTGAGCACTGCCATGAAAATTTCCCTGACTAGTAACGCCACCCACCACCCCCCCTTTAATCTCTGTCACACTTAAAACAACGGAACCCCAGTATATTGAGCTGCCAGTCCTGTCCCTCCTGCATCCAAATCTCACTAATGGCTGCAATATCTTAATGTCATGTGTTGATCCATGCCCTGAGCTCATCTGGCTCTCCTACAATACATCTTGCATTGAAATATATGGAGCTTAGAATATTAGTCACACCATTTGACTCCTGACTTTGTGGTCTTAGCACAGGGGTCCCCAACCTTTTTTGCACTGCAGACCGGTTTATTATTGACAATATTCTTACGGACTGGCCGACCGGGGTGGGGGTGGTGGTTAGGGTTGCCAACGGTCAAGAGTAGCAGTCAAATACGTTGTGTTTACCCCGAGAAAGACTACCATGGCCATGAAGCCTTGAGCGAGCACCAGTGCGCATGCGTGTAAGTGCCAATTTTTTTTCCCCAACAAATTGTTTTTGACGACTCTGTTCGGGGGAGGTGGGGTTGTTAATCACGACCGGAATATAGGTGATAAATGGCTAATACACTCATTTTCGTTGCTAAAAGGGTGTATCTGACGAATTTAATATTAAACTCACAGCTCATATTTTCCCGGTATGAACATATAAAATCATTGCAACACACCAATATCGCTGAATCAGTGGGAGCCTTGGGCTTGTTTCCCTGCAACAAGATGGTCCTATCGAGGGGTGATGGGAGACAGCGATACTCGAAGGGGGTTCCTTATGTCCAGTCTATTCCACAATTTAGTTTTTGTTGCATTCATTGCAGAGATATGTTGGAACTGGAAGCAATGTTTTCAGTGCTTTCGTGGCTATCTCAGGATATTTAGCTTTGACTTTGATCCAGAATGCCAACAGAGATGTTATGTCAAACATATTTTGCAGCCCGCCGTCATTTGCAAGTTCGAGGAGTTGATCTCCTTCCCACGCTGACATGGATGAGCTCGCGTGCGTTCAAGCTCAACAGTGAGCGTGACAGGGAATGAGGAAAGGTGCAGCTGACTCATATTGCCAAATCATATCGTTTCCTCAGGGCCCGGTAGCACATGCTTTACGGCCCGGTACCAGTCCGCGGCCCGGTGGTTGGGGACCGCTGTCTTAGCACATCTGTCTCTACAACCTCTCCATTATCTGTTGTGACTCTCTGGTTCCCATCTCCCTACAACTTTAGTTTAAATCCCCTGTGCAGCATCAACCATCCTTCCTGCTGAGATTATGGTCACCTCTGTACAGGTCCCAGTTTCCCTGGAAGAGAGTCCAATAATCCAAAAATCTGACGCCCTCCCTCCTACACCAACTCCGTAGCCATGTGTTAACTTTTATGATCTTCCTATTTCTGACCATAATAGCACATGGCACGGGTCATACTCCTGAGATTACAACTCTGCACTTGATTCCCTGAACTCACTTTGTAGAACGTTGTCACTCTTCCTACTTATGTCATTGATACCTGAATGGATCACAACCTCTGACTGCTCATCCTCCCACTTAAGAATATTAAGGACTCGATCTGAGATGTCCCAGATCCTGATACCCGGGAGGCAACATACCATCTGGGAATCTCATTCTCGCCCACAGATCTCCCTGTCCATTTCCCTAACTAATAAAACTCCTATCACCACAGTTCACCTCTTCTCCCCCCTTCCCTTCTGAGTCGCAGAGCCAGACTCAGTGCCAGAAGTTCGACCATCATGACTCCCCTCTATTAGGTTATCTCCCCCAACAGTATCCAAAATGATATACCTGTTGTCGAGGGGGATGGCTGCAGGGGTACTTCAACTGGCTGTTTAACCCCTTTCCTCTTCCTGACTGTCGCCCAGTTTCCTTGTCCTGCACTTTGGGTGTAACTACCTCTCTGTATGTCCTATCTATCACCCCTCAGCCTCCTGAATGATCCAGAATTCATCCAGTTCCAGCTCCAACTTCTTAACATGCAATGTTAGAAGCTGCAGCTGGATGTACTTCTTGGGGGTGAAGTCGTCAGTGCCACATCCCGTAAGAGGAGCATTCAACTATCTTGCCTAATGTCTCTACTGTTCTAAATGTGCAAATATAAAGAAGGAAAACAATAAATAGATTGGGGGAAAAATCTACCTCCAGCTTTTTTCACCTCCTGTCACATAAACCTCTCCTCACTGAATTCTGAAAGAGCTAAAGCCTCAAACAACCACCCTAAAACTGTCCCCTCAGCAAATGACACTCCAACAAAAGCCCCTCCACTTAAACCTGACTTAAATTAATTTGTTCTTGCCAATCAATCCATTCGCTGATTGGCCACTGCTCAAAACACCAAACTGCCACAAATTGATGCCTCGTGTACTCATTGGGTGAACTTGTGTGAGCTACGTTTTCTCACTCTTTCAGGTTAAAGACTTTTCGGGTAGAGAGGGAGAAAGTGAGGAAGTATTATGGACAAATTGTTAATTATCTCCAGGTGATTGATTCCAAGGTTTTGGAAAAGTTTTGAGTTTGCTCTGCCAATGATTTTCATAGATTCAAAATACAATTATTATCAAAGAAAGTATAAAATATACAACCTTGAGATTTGTTTGCAGCCACAAAGTGAGAAACCTGAAAGAACCCAATTAAAGAAAAAAAAGACTAACAGCTGATGTGCAAGAGGAAAAAAACACAAATCATGCAAACAATAGAAGCAAACAAGTGGAAAATCAGAAGTAAAGGTTAAGGAATCAGTTTACAAAAATAATTAGAAAAAGAAGAGGTTACAGTTAAATTGATAGAAGTTGAGGATATTTTCTTTATAGCAGAGAAGGCCAGGACATAATTTTATTTAAGTTTTTATTTTACATTGTGAAGGGTTAGGACATACCTTGCCAAATACCTAACCTCACAAAGTTAAATCAAGCTGGCCAATATAAAATGCACTAATACCCCAATTCGCATGCATCATGTGTTCCCAGTAATGAGAGCACAAATGGAATCAGAATTGAAAGGAATCAGTATGACAATATGTCTTGTGAAATGTGTCCCTGTCTGCATTACTGTGCAAGAAAGCTGGGCTGAATCCCTGCACTTTCCACTGCTGCTGCACCAGGAACCTGGGTGCTGGAGACCTGGCACAAATCCAGCTCATAAACAAACATTAATAAGCTAGTTACCATCGGGAAATCTCCCAGCTGTGCAGCCAAACAAAGCGAACAGCAGCTTTCGTCTCATCCAAAGGAAACTAATGAGAGTGGTAGTAGGATCAGGGTGGTCTATCAGATCCCATCAAATAACCCATACTTACCCTGCAGCTGGGTGCTGCTGTTCCTTTCAAGTAGCCTCTCCGTAGTAAACCATATGTAATGCATTGTGCATTGTTGGGAACTGGATAGAGTGTCCCAGTGGAGGACAAAGATTTACACCAGCTTTCTGACACAGCAGAGTACAGTCTGAGCTAAAGTCTGTACTTCTAGGCACAGTGAGGTAAAATAGGGAATTCTGAATGTCATAATGAATAAGCACACTGCAGGGCAGAGCTAGGTAGGGTGCAGTGACGACTTGAAAACAAACTGAACGAGGCTAAGTGAGGGAGTATCCCGCTATATGACACACTTAGAACTAACTGAATTCCAAATTAAGGAAGTGTGTTTAATCCTTTATTACAAACTAACAATAAAATCACTTGACTTTTCCATAATTCATGTAAAACAAAACAAACAAAGCGAGCATAATTGAATCAAATTCAAACAAGGACAAGCGGTCAAAGATGAACATAATTGGATCAAATCCAAATAAGGACAAGCGGTCAATGAAAAATAGGCGATCCTTACTCACTCCCCTCTAATGCCGCCAAGAAGCTGAACAGGTGACTATATTTAACTATAACAGGTGAACAGGCGCCTCCAACCTGATGGCATGAACATTGACTTCTCTAACTTCCGCTAATGCCCCACCTCCCCTGGTACCCCATCCATTATTTATATACACACATTCTTTCTCTCACTCTACTTTTTCTCCCTCTGTCCCTCTGACTATACCCCTTGCCCATCCTCTGGGTTCCCCCCCCCTTCTCCCTGGGCCTCCTGTCCCATGATCCTCCCATATCCCTTTTGCCAATCACCTGTCCAGCTCTTGGCTCCAGCCCTCCCCCTCCTGTCTTCTCCTATCATTTTGGATCTCCCCCTCCCCCTCCCACTTTCAAATCTCTTACTAGCTCTTCCTTCAGTTAGTCCTGACGAAGGGGCTCTGCCTGAAACGTTGACTGTACCTCTTCCTAGAGATGCTGCCTGGCCTGCTGTGTTCACCAGCAACTTTGATGTAGGTGACTATATTTGTTTATTTTAACAGCCACCCAAACCCACTTGACAAATTATCTTTACCCAGAGTGAGTATTCACAAGACAAACACAATACAAACAGACAATAAATAGTTATATGGCTCCTAATTATTATAATTCAATAATAATTACAGCTAAATATTACAAAATAGGAAACACAAAATCTTCAAGGATAAATATTCACACATTATCAACACATTGTATTCTGCGCATTTCCTAAGGGCAAATTTGGCATGCTTGGTGATAAAGTTGCTCCAAAGAGATGTAGGCCACCAGAGAAACCTCAGCAGATCTGTATCATCTGCTGGTACTTTTACCTGATGAAGCATTGATTCAATATCTGCCATGATCACCACTGGTTCATTTCTGAATCTGGTTATAATTTCAATCAGTGAGCTAGAAAGATCTGATCCCTGTAAGAACTGAACACTAAGTAATGTTCCCTGAAAGGTCACTCCACAGGCAAACGCAACAGCTTCTTTTCTCTGGAGTGGTAAACACCATGGTGTAGAATAGTGGTCACCAACCGGTCGATCGCGATCAACTGGCCGATCTTTGGGACTTTCCCAGTAGATCCCAACAAAAAAGAAAAATAAATAAATACACGAGTACTCTTGTAATGTGAGCATTATAAAAATAAATAATACTAATTAGGATAATGGTAATATACCAAAACTCCCGCTACTGAAAGCTGTTTGTAAAGAGAGATTGTTTGCGGGTTGTGGGATTTTAGTTCTGTTCTTTCTGCCCAGTGCGCACGTGTGTATAGCTCCCCCGCCATGCACCGCGGTAGAAAAGACCGGAAGTAAAATCCCGCAACCAGGAAGCAACCTCTCTTTACAAACAGTTTTCCATAGCTGCTTAGTGGGAGTATTGCTATATTACCATTATCCTAATTTGTATTAACTTATCTTTATAATGCTCACATTACAACACTTCTCCACCTTTAAATTCCAACATTCCCCAAATGTAAGTAACTGGGAAACAAAAAACAGTGGTGTCGTTATCTTGCGTACCTCTGAAACTTATACTAGTGTCTCAGTACAGCTTACCAATACAAAACACCTGAAAAACATGGCAGATTCAACATTCAGTCTAACAAAGGAAATTGTCCATTCAGATATTCAGTCGGTCAGGAGGTTTGCGAGGACGCTGTGCTGCAACAGATGAAAATTATGAAATCTAAGTACAGGAGCTGTCTTACTGATAGACACCTCACAGACTGTCTCAGACTGGCTGTCTGTAGTTATGAGCTAAATTTCAGGAAACCAGCAGAAAGTATTCAGCCCCAGACATCACACTGAGTGCAACAGTCAATTTTTATTCATTTATTTTTCGTGTTGAAATAAAATTAAATAATGAAGCATAGAATTAAAGGTATTGTAATGTGAGCATTATAAAAATAAGTAATACTGATTAAGATAATGGTAACATAGCAGTACTCCTGCTACCGAAATCCATTTGTAAAGAGAGGTTGTTTCCGGATTGCGGAGTTTTACTTCCAATCTTTTCTGCCCGGTGTGCATGCGTGTGACTAAATGATTTAGTAGGTCGATCTTGCCTTTCACTAAGGCCGAGGTAGGGGATCTTGGGCTTAAAAAGGTTGGTGACCACTAGTGTAGAATATACCAGACTTCCCCATTACTGCGTTCCAGACTTTCTGTGGCACTCTCTCGACATAACCTTTGGCGATGACATCCTTCATGAAAACTGTGTAGTCAGTGTGAAATAACAAATTCCTCTTAAACCTCCTTCTTTCTCAAAGGTAAATTAATCTGGTAGTGGTCATCCACTAGTTTTGCAGAATTTGTAGTCTTCTCTTGACAAACTAGGCTGTTCGTCCTTACTGCATTCAGGAAAATCTGACTTAAAACTGCTGCTGCCATAGTTCATCCAAGTTCAAAGCTGAGATCCTGTTACCTGTCAGCTCTGGCTGTGCAGTCTCTTCCATCACCATTGCCTCCCTTCGGTGGTCCATTCACAGTCCAACCCAACATTGTCCTAATTGCATAGGGTTCATTATTCACACTTTGAATCACTTGCAATGACCCCAATGCTTTAGGCACATTTGTCCTTATCAGCAACTCAATTTCTGAATCTATCACTGGCAAATGGACATATTTCAGCTGAGTCCATTCCTGGAAATCCCTCTGTCATGGAATATTCCCTCCTTGGACTGGCATATTTTCCTGTGTATAAATGTTAGATAGTTCACAATAAGTTTCACCATCTAAGCCAATCCTGAAACAATGTAGCTACTCATGACCTTCTCTTGACCCACGGTGTGTAAGAGAATGTGTGTCCTTTCTCCTGTGAGGTTGAACTTGTTCATTAGGCCCACAGTGCAGAAAGTTAGTCTTGCGAGACCATGGATCTGCGCCTGGAAAGTCTTTACTCTCCAGGGCAAGGTTGTATGGAAGACCAGCAGTTGCCCATGCTGCAAGTCTCCCCTATCCACGACACCAATGTTGTCCAAGGGAAGGGCATTAGGACCCATACAGCTTGGCACCAGTGTCGTGGCAGAGCAATGTGTGATTAAGTGCCTTGCTCAAGGACACAACACGTTGCCTCGGCTGGGGCTCGAACTCACGGCCTTCAGGTAGCTAGTCCAATGCCTTAACCACTTGGCCACGTGCCCACACATAAGCATAAGTAATCACTGTCTTTTAACAAAGACAAAGGTCTCACTCTAAGTAAGAACTGGAATTCAATTGTAAACAATCAAGAGGGACGGACTATGGGGGTATAAATACCACTGGACTAAACATGCAAGGCATCATCCTTGATGAAGATGGCAGAGTTTATTATTGAAATGTCAGTTATAATCGCTATGTCTCTGGCCACTGCTATGTCTCAGTCTTTCACAGATTGTTCTGATTTTTGTTCTCCTTTCCTTGGAGTGGAGATGAAGTACGTTGGAATGCTTGAAACTGCATACCTTGCATAAAAGACACTTCCTGCAATCTTTGCCGATGTGTCCTGTACACAAACAGCCAAAGCAGGTACTAATTTCCTTTCAGAAGATGATGATCTTCTCTTTCTATGAGCCCTTTCCTCCAGCTGAGAGCATAAATCCAAGACCTGCCCTCTCCACAGAACAGACAACCCTTTTGCTGATGAGACCATTTCCTTTCCTTTAGTTCCAGGTTCAGTTTTAGCTTTACTTCCCACAGTGGTCACATGGTGGCAAAACTGCTTCATCTAGCTCTGAAACGAAATTGTGACTTAGTTTTGTTCGCACATTTGCTTCTTGCCAGAGATGGAGCAGCCGGCCGGTAATATAGTGGCAGCTGTACCAGCCTTTGAGGTGAGTTGTCCCGGGTTCAAATCTGGCTGGCTCCTTGCATGCTTTCCATCCATGTTAGGTTGAGTGTTGAGCTAGCAACTCGGCCTTGTAAAAAAAAAGCAAACAAAGTGCTGAAGAAATGGCAAGGTTGCCATCCGATACGCTGCAAGGCGTGGAGAGGAACAAAAAGTGATGCACCATCCAGTATATTCCCAAACACCGGGTGTTGCAATCTGAATTCATCATCATCATTAGGTGCCATGCCCAGTATGAGCTTTGACTGCCATGGCCCACACACTCCTGTCTTGGGTCACGTGGATCAATTCATTGGTACTAATTTCCAGTTCTTTGGCTGCTGTTTCCATCATCATTTGTCTTTGCCTTCCTTTTGCTTTCTTCCCTTCAATCTTTCCCGTAATTACCGTGCATTCTAACTCCTCTTTCCTAATCACATGTCTTAATTACCGATCAATAAAATTAACAATGTCAATGACAGTAGCCCTATGGTTGTACCTTTCACAGGCTAGCATTCCCCATCTATCCCTAAGCTTATAGGGCAGTTTATTTATAACATTCAACATATTGGCAGGCATGCACTTCTTCCATGGCACTGCAACAGCCTTTAAGAAAAAGACTGTAAGTTTGAAGAGCTTTCACCTCTTCAGATTTGATGGATACCTATGAAAGAGCTCTTTTCATGTCGGTGGTGCAATTTTTGTTCGTTATCAAAATATTCCTGTAGTAAAGCCTTACCCTTGATATATTCTGTCTTAGCATCATCATGCTAGCAACTTCTAACATGTTCCCTAGGGTGACCCCTGGTGTACTGTTCAAGGATATAAGGGCTGTCTCTATAGCTGTCAGTCTTGCTTTCACACTGTTTTCAAAGGCCTCTGTGAATGCATGATACTGCAGTGGATCACCGTCGAACATGGGAATCTCTCTTTTAGGCAAAGGTGAAAGGCATTTTTGTTGTGTTGATAAGGTTGCTATTTCATTTTGCTTTCTCATAATATCAAAAATACTGTTGTCTCTATTGTCTGAAAGAAGAGTGTTTCCACGCTGTCAGTGAATGTGCCCAGGAGCACTTTGAGCTGTTAAATGTGACATAGGTTCAGAATGCCTCAATAGTGCAGGCTGAGAGTAAACACCCTGAGCTATCTCTTGGGTGTTTTGCTCATGTTTCCCAAAGACTTGAAGAATGAATAAATCAGCATTAACATTTGGTGTTTTTCTTTTTCTTTTTGCCTTTTCAGTATAGGAATTCATGCTGTTGGACTGTCCTGTTGCAACACTTCCAGCAGCCAACAGACTTGAAACCCTTGGCACACTACCTTCAGGCATACATGCAGCAATTTCTTTCTCCAACTTAAACTGTTGCCCCCTTTTCTGTAACTTTCTCTTGCTCTTCCAGTGCATGTTTGTCTTTCAATAATCATTGACGTGCCATTAGCGCAGCTAAATCAGCCTCTGTTTTAATGCATGCAGAGAAGGTAGTTGATACAGAAGATTTTCTTCCTGCAGCAAAACTCCATAAGCTAGTCCTTCTGCTTTCAACATCTGACACACTGTAAGTTAGTATTACATCATTGTGTATGTCAGCTGTTATATCCAGTGTTTAACATGCATTGGAACTTGAGAAACATCATCTGTTGGAATGTGAGGCCTGTCTTGGCAGTATTCTGTTCAATCAACACAGGTAACAAACAAACAATATGTGCATCCGCAGCGCATCAACCAAACCAAATAAGCAGCATTCAATTCAAATGTCAGCAACCGGGGCAATTTTTGGCACTCAAAAACTTCACAAACCACAAAATAAACCAGGGCCGTGAGCACTTCAATTAAACCGAACAGCAGACCATCAAGCAAACACCCCATGATCGAACAGTTGTCCCCAATGGACAGGCAGCACTGACCTCTCAAACTGTGTTCAACCCACAAGTACACAGCGTGAATCAACACAAAGCCATAGGTAGACCTACCACTTCAGCTGCTCGTGTTGCTTAGTGTTGCAATGGTAGTTATTTCTGATAACCAACTCACCTTTCTTTGCATTCCTTTGTGTTGGAATTCCTTTTCTGCCAATGGGTCCAAGCAAACCTCTTCATCCAGAACGTGAAACATTGTGCAAAATAGTCCGTGCTGATGGCTTTGTCATAAACTGGTATTTATTTGGTTTTAAAAAAATTTCCTTGGCAAAACGTTGTGATTACTTGAAAACAAACTAAAAGACACTGAGAGGCTAAGTGAGGAAGTATTGCATTGTATGATGCTCTTCCAACTCACTGAGTTCCAAGTTTTAAAAATATGCTTAATCCTCTATTAAAAGCCAACAATAAAATCATTCGACTCTTCCATAATTCGTGTAAAATGAAACGAGCATAATTAAATCAAATTCAAACAAGGATGAATAGTCAAAGACGAATGTAATTGGATCAAATTCAAACAAGTGGTCAGTGAAAAATATGCGGTCCCTACTCACCCCCTCTCTATGCCATCAAGCAAGTGAACAGGTGACTATATTAATTTATTCTAATCGTTACCCAACGCTGCCCATCACCCAAACCTACTTGACAAATTACCTTAACAAAGAGTGAGAACGTACAGCACAAATAGAATACTGACAGACATGGTTCCCACAACAGGGTAACAGTAAAAATGGCCTAATTACCAGCACTCAGGCTAATTAAAATTCTGGAATGAGATACATAAAAGTTGCTGGTGAACGCAGCAGGCCAGGCAGCATCTCTAGGAAGAGGTGCAGTCGACGTTTCAGGCCGAGACCCTTCGTCAGGACTAACTGAAGGAAGAGTGAGTAAGAGATTCGAAAGTTGGAGGGGAAGGGGGAGATCCAAAATGATAGGAGAAGACAGGAGGGGGAGGGATGAAGCCAAGAGCTGGACAGGTGATAGGCAAAAAGGATACGAGAGGGAGAGGATCATGGGACAGGAGGTCTGGGAAGAAAGATGGGGCGGGGGGGGGGGACCCAGAGGATGGGCAAGGGGTATATTCAGAGGGACAGAGGGAGAAAAAGGAGAGTGAGAGAAAGAATGTGTGTATAAAAATAAGTAACAGATGGGATACGAGGGGGAGGTGGGGCATTAGCGGAAGTTAGAGAAGTCGATGTTCATGCCATCAGGTTGGAGGCTACCCAGACGGTATATAAGGTGTTGTTCCTCCAACCTGAGTGTGGCTTCATCTTTACAGTAGAGGAGGCCGTGGATAGACATGTCAGAATGGGAATGGGATGTGGAATTTAAATGTGTGGCCACTGGGAGATCCTGCTTCCTCTGGCGGACAGAGCGTAGGTGTTCAGCAAAGCGGTCTCCCAGTCTGCGTCGGGTCTCGCCAATATATAAAAGGCCACATCGGAAGCACCGGACGCAGTATATCACCCCAGCCGACTCACAGGTGAAGTGTTGCCTCACCTGGAAGGACTGTTTGGGGCCCTGAATGGTGGTAAGGGAGGAAGTGTAAGGGCATGTGTAGCACTTGTTCCGCTTACACGGATAAGTGCCAGGAGGGAGATCAGTGGGGAGGGATGGGGGGGACGAATGGACAAGGGAGTTGCGTAGGGAGCGATCCCTGCGGAATGCAGAGAGAGTGGGGGAGGGAAAGATGTGCTTAGTGGTGGGATCCCGTTGGAGGTGGTGGAAGTTACGGAGAATAATATGTTGGACCTGGAGGCTGGTGGGGTGGTAGGTGAGGACCAGGGGAACCCTATTCCTAGTGGGGTGGCGGGAGGATGGAGTGAGAGCAGATGTACGTGAAATGGGGGAGATACGTTTAAGAGCAGAGTTGATAGTGGAGGAAGGGAAGCCCCTTTCTTTAAAAAGAAGACATCTCCCTCGTCCTAGAATGAAAAGCCTCATCCTGAGAGCAGATGCGGCGGAGACGGAGGAATTGCGAGAAGGGGATGGCGTTTTTGCAAGAGACAGGGTGAGAAGAGGAATAGTCCAGATAGCTGTGAGAGTCAGTATGTCTACTATAAGCCTACTGACTCTTATCCACTGATGTCTACTATAAGCCTACTGATTCTTACCCACTGATGTCTACTATAAGCCTACTGACTCTTATCCACTGATGTCTACTATAAGCCTACTGACTCTCACAGCTCTTGGCTCCATCCCTCCCCCTCCTGTCTTCTCCTATCATTTTGGATCTCCTCCTCCCCCTCCAACTTTCAAATCTCTTACTCACTCTTCCTTCAGTTAGTCCTGACGAAGGGACTCGGCCTGAAACGTCGACTGCACCTCTTCCTAGAGATGCTGCCTGGCCTGCTGCGTTCACCAGCAACTTTTATGTGTGTTGCTTGAATGTCCAGCATCTGCAGAATTCCTGTTGTCTGGAATGAGATGTTGAATGTACCTGTTGTAGAAAGTGAGTGCAGGTCACTATTTTAAGTAATTTGTATAATTTAAATAGTAGTTTCAATGTTTTTAATTCTTGGTGACTGTACTCACAAAATAAAGATGCTGGAAATCCAACCAACATACACAAAACTCAGCAGGTCAGGGAGCGTCCATGGAAATGAATAAACAGGTGACTGTTTGGGCTGAGACTCTTCCACAGGACTGAAAAGGAAGGGGGAAGATATCTCAATAAAAGGTGAGGGAGAGGAAGAAGTAATAGGTGAAGCCAGGTGGGTGGGAAAGGTGGAGAAGAAGGAATCTGATAGGAGAAAGGGAAGGAGGAGGGGCACCAGGGGGAAGTGGTAGGCAGGTGAGAAAAGATACAAGGTCAGAGTGGAGAAATAGAGGAAGAGGGGAGGGACAATTTTTTTTTTAACTGGAAGGAGAAATTGATGTTCATGTCAGCAGGTTGGAGGCTACCCAGATAGAATATAAGATGCTGCTCCTCCACCCTGAGAGTGGCCTCCTCTTGGAACAAAAAGAGGCCATGTACCAACAAGTTGGAACAGGAATGGGTCTCAGAATTAAAATGTTTAGCTACTGGAAAGTTTTGCTTGTTGCGGATAGAGTGGAGGTGCTTGACAAAGCCAACCCCCAATGTAGAAGAGGCTGCATCGGGAGCACCGGACACAATGGACGACCTCAACAGATTTGCAGGCGAAATGTTGCCTCACTTGGAAGGACAGTTCAGCGCCCTGAATGGAGGTGAGGGAGGAGTGTATGGGTAGTTGTAGCACTTTGTACACTTGCAAGAATAAGTGCCAAGAGGAAGATTAGTCGGGAGGGACAAATGGATGAAGGAATCATGGAGGGAGTGATCCCTACAAAAAGCAGAGAGAAGAGGAGAGGTAAAGATATGTTTTGTGGTAGGATCTCTTTGGAGATGGTGGAAGTTGAAGGAGATTATGTGTTGGATGCAAAGGCTGATGGGGTGGGTAGGTAAGGACAAGAGGAGCTCTTTCACTGTTAAGACGTCAGGAAGATGGGGTGAGCATGGATGTTTGGGAAATAGAGGAGATGCAGGTGAGGGTAGCATCAATAGTGGAGAAAGGGAAACACTATTTGAAGAAGGACATCTCAGATGTCCTAGAATGGAAAGCCCCAACCTGGGAACGGATGTGGCAGAGGCGAAGCAACTGAGAAAAGGGAGTAGCATTTTTACAGGAGATAAGATAGGAAGAGGTGTAATCATGGGAATCAGTAGGTTTATAAAAGATGCTGGTTGACAGTTTGTCTCCAGAGACAGAGCTAGCGAGATCAAGAAAAGGGAAGGAGGTGTCAGAGATGGACCTAATGAATTTAAAGGGAGGGTGGAAGTTAAAGGTAAAATTGACAAGCTCAGCATGGGTGCATGAAGCAGCACTAATGCAGTAATCAGTGTAGTGGAGGAAGAGTTAGAGAAGTTCTGTTCTTAGTGTTTGCATTTATAAGTGTGGATAAGGGTGATTTGTGTTCACTTTAATCACTCCACCAAGTCGTGTTTTCATTTGTGGTGAATACAAATGGTATTTTCTCCCAAAACCCAACTCTGGCTAAAAATGATTATCTGGTTATGGTATGAAAATGGTTATGGATTTATTGGGTAGGCTTGCAAGAAAATAAATCAAGGGGTTGTATTTGGTAACATATTTACTTTCATAATAAATTTACTTTGAATTTAGAACTTTGGTCCAATATCTCTGTGAGAGTATTGAAGTATTGTTTGATAACATTACTGTGAAGCAAGTTCAGTATTTCATTATATTAAAATTCATACATTCTGTTCCTTATTCTGTTACGCAATACAAGGTATGTAACATAACCCTGAGGGGAGCTTGCATTTATATATTGTTATTCATCTCCTTAGGACATTAAAAAGATCACAACCAATAAGATAAATATGAATTTCCATCAGTGTAATATAATGTGGCACCTGCCAATGTTATTTTCCATCATGTCATTGGTGTTGTCTGGACACCGGTACCTGTGCAGCCTTCGCTCTTACACAGATGGCCGCTGCAAGCACATCTGAGGGGTTGTTCTTTGCCTGGTTATCAACCCATCCGGGTTGCTGTGACACATGCAGGACACTCAGCCCACATCAACAGCCAGGTTTGCGAGAGATCTTACGTGCGGCCACCACCATTACGTTCCAGAGTTCTTTCAAGCCGACTTGGCCACCCTTGGTAGGTGTTACTGGCAGGACCAACGGAGAAGTGCGGCTCACTGTGATGCAGAACCCGGAAAGACACCACAGCTACATAGCAACCAAACTCATCATAACCTTGGCAGCAGGAACCAAGTTTTTGTGTTAAGAGAGTCATAGTTACTCCCGCCTGCCAGTGTAGTCTCTAATACAATGTATTTTCATTAGATGTAGAATAGATGTCAATCAAAATGTAGTTGCATGTGGTCTCCTAGGTATAAAAATAACCATTTAATGTTAGTACCTTAATCATGACCCGGCTGGTGGCATAGTGGCATCAGCGTCGGACTACGGGACGAAAGGTCCCGGGTTCGAATTCAGCCAGCGGGCTCCCCTGCACGCTTTCCATCCGTGCTGGGTTACGAGCTGGTGATCTCTTTGGAAACTCACCCAGCAGAATGTAATGGCAAACCACTGCTGTAACTTGCCTCGTACATGATTCCTCACTACGTCAGAGAGGCGTGGAGGGAAATCATCCACTAACCGGAGAAACTCCGGATGCGACATACCTTTCCTTTTTTTTTTACCTTAATCATCAGTATGAATCAAGAACACTCCACTGAGGGATTTACTGAGTGATGTATAGCTTCAGATGTTGAAAGTTTGCCAGATGAAACTAGGCAGATGAGATGAACTGCAATAAAGCATGCAGAGAGGTATCTACTTTATAACTAACACACACAAAAGTTGCTGGTAAACGCAGCAGGTCAGGCAGCATCTCTAGGAAGAGGTACAGTTGACGTTTCAGGCCGAGCCCCTTCGTCAGGACAACTGTACCTCTTCCTAGAGATGCTGCCTGACCTGCTGCGTTTACCAGCAACTTTTGTGTGTGTTGCTTGAATTTCCAGCATCTGCAGAATTCCTGTTGTCTACTTTATAACTGTCTGCTTTGTATTTCTTCCTCTTTCTCCTCTCTGTATTCATTTTCTCTACATCCTTCTTTCATCCGGAAAATCCAAAACCTGAAAACCTGATGCTGAAAACCTGAAATAAAAACAGAAAATTCTGGGAATGTTTAGCAGGCCAAGCCACATCTGTGGGAAGACATCACTGAGACTTTATCTCTGTTTTGTCTGTTTCTCTCCCACAAATGCAGCCTGACCTGCTGAATATTCCCAACATTTCCTGTTTTTATTATTAATTGGAGCAGTTGATAATCAAGAAGAAAACTCTCTCTTCGGGGTAATTACAGTGGGTTCTCCTGTATCATAGGAGCAACATAGTATTGAGGATTTGTGTAAGAAGGTTAGACATTGTCAATTTCACTAGTACGAAGGAAGAAATGTGTCAAGCATATTAGACAATCTTAGGATGAAGTTTGATCGTACAATGATGTCTATCTCATATGCACATGACTGAATCATGCAAATTTTTGTTAGGTGACCAAAAGGAAACAATATTATTGGTGTTCACACAGTTGTTAATACAAAAAGTGATGGCCTTTTTATTTTAAATATTCATTCATTCTGTATGATACAATTCTGCTGATCTTGTTCTGAATTTCAAGTTTTCATAGCCTGCCCAGAGATTACAATTCATTTTTATCAAAGTTATTAATTTAACTTTGGTTATCTGTGTCTGGGGTAGAAATGTTATTCATGTTTTTCAGAAAATTAAAAATCTTGTGCCTTTAGTTTCACGTCCAAATCAGAGGATGCCATTCATGAAATTCACCAAAGTTACTGAAGTGCTACTTATGAGCAAACTAGAATGATTGAAGCTCAGATTTTTTTGGAGAGATTGGTATAAAGATGTAAATAATGAAAAGCTCCAGGACTTTGGATATGAAAGCGAGCTGAGAGACAGGATGACCATGAAAGATGACAAATTCATTGCAAGTGTGTCAGGAGATGACAGCCATAGAATTGAAAAGGTAGGATTATTGTCTGTAAAATTATTTTCAACAGTGTCACCCTGAAATAGTAGTGTTGGTTGTTGAGAGGTGCTTTGAGTATGGTAGTATTCAATGTTGGTGGAACCATTAGCAGACTGATGTATGCTATGAGGATATCGGGAATGACCTTCTGTACGTGCATGGCCATGTTTAGCAAGCAGGTCTCCAGATCGACAAAACTGCTTAAGCATTGTTTGCTCCTTTTCAGTAAATTTAAAATCATAGATTTTGTTTGTTTGTTACCAGAAAGAACATTTACAGACTAATCAGTAGACATTTTCCATCTACTTTCCAGTTTGTCCAGAGAAAAAACATGTGCCTGATGAGAGTTCTTCTCTACATAATACAAGTTCTTCAACAACAATTGCACAAAACAAGCTGATATCTTCTACTCAGCAGCATACCAAAAAAGCACTGAAACAGGTAAGGTTAAACATTTACAATCATATGTCCTTCAATAATATGGTGTACTCATTTTCCCTCCCTTCAGCTGGTAAAGTAATTATCAAACTTAATATGAAATTCATTAAAGGATCAAACTTGTTCTGAGAATCTTCTATTCTAAGTTTACCTTTGAACCTTGACTGGTTGTACATAAACAGATCTAAAAATACATTCACTTGTGGATCCAGGGCAGGTCAATGGAAGTAGGCAGTTTAAATGGTTTGACGCAGACTAGACGGGTCAATGGGCCTGTTTTTGTGCTCTACTTTTCTATGACTCCAGTTTGTTCAAGAACATCAAAAAAATGCAGATATGGTAATCTGAAATTTAAAAGAAGGAAAAATACTGAAATTACTCAGCAATCGTCTGTGGAATGAGAAACAGAATTAACATTTTATGTTGAAGAGTCTCCATCAGAACTGTGGCGAAGAGAACATAAGGTTGCAGAGAAATCATGTTGGTGGGGAGAGAAGGTGGGTGTGGTGTTGTGGTGGATGAGAGTATATTTCTGAGTGTGACTGAAATGGTCATGAAGGTGAGTTTTATAGATCACCCAGTCTTAGGACAATTAGGGAGAAAATGAACAAAAGCAGTGAAGTGAGGGCAGTTAATGAACATTCATAATGGAATGTAAGCTTTGCAAATGTATGGCTTTAGGATGTGCCTTGCAGTTGAAGCTGTGCCTTTGGAGAGAGAGGAACAGAGCCAATATCACAGATAGATAATTTTCAAATGATATGGCCACTTCTGACACAGAAAAGGAAAGCACGTAACCCAAATTTGTAGAATTTAGCATTGGCTGCAATACACCCAGACAGAAGACACAATGTTATTCATTGATAAATTTATATATTAATGTGATAGATTACCATGTACAATTAATATATCGTATAATTGTATTGCAAGAGTGAGTAGGACATAGATTCAAAATGCAAGGCAACAGGAGTTCTAAGTACATTCTGCTGACCCAAGGCAGTCTCCCAATCTATAGCAGGTTTTCCCAATGTGGAAGAGAACATATCATGAGCATTGAATGCAATACACCAGATTCGTTATCTGTTTGTTTTTAACATGTCAAGGTGGATGCCTCATTTCAAAAATGCACAAAAATTCTATAGAGCTCTCAGCATAACCCAGTAGCATTATACATTTGAACAGAATTTGTGTCAGGCCTCACTTCCATTTCTCATTATGCCTCTATTCAGTTTCTTGCATTGAATTACCTCTTGGCAGCACAGCCTTCACTATTTATCACATCTCTGTGTTTATGTTTTCCTAGTGCATCTCTCTGTTATAGATGTTAATGGGAGAAGCTTCTATTTTGAAAAGAACATCAAACTTGTTGATCTAGGAGCTACTTTGTAAACAATCAATCATTTTGTATTTCAAACTATTTTAGTCAATCTACTTTGTCCAGCCAATATGACAAAGTATTCCATTGAACTTTGTACAATCTTTCTTATATTTGCATCCATTTTCTATAATACACTATGCTTTATTTTCTGCCCAATTCTGTGATTACTGTTAAGGTTTTCAGCCACCTGTTGTCAAGAACCTGAGAACAGGGACCAAATCAGAGACTTGAAATGAATTAACTTTATTACTTACATCCTTCGTATACATGATGAGTAAAAATCTTTGTTACATCTCTGTCTAAATGCGCAATGTGCAATTTATAATATATAATATGTACAACAAGATAGTCACTATAACATAGAAATACAATTGTATCAGCCTGAATTAATCAGTCTGATGGCCTGGTGGAAGAAGCTGTCCCGGAGCCTGTTGGTCCTGGCTTTTTTGCTGTGGTGCCATTTCCCAGATGGTAGCAGCTGGAACAGTTTGTGGTTGTGGTGACTTGGGTCCCCAATGATTCTTCGGGCCCTTTTTACACACCTGTCTTTGTAAATGTCTTGAATAGTGGGAGGTTCACATCTACACTGGGCTGTCTGTACCACTTTCTGCAGAGTCCTGCAAATGAGGGAAGTACAGTTCCCTTACCAGGCAGTGATGCAGCCAGTCAGGATGCTCTCAATTGTGCCTCTGTAGAAAGTTCTTAGGATTTAGGGGCTCATACCAAACTTGTTCAACCATCTGAGGTGAAAGAGGCGCTGTTGTGCATTTTTCAACCACACAGCCAGTATGTACAGATTATGTGAGATCCTTAGTGATGTGCCATACGAGATCCTTGGTGATATGTATTCTGAGGAACTTAAAGCTGTTCACCGGCTCAACCCCAGATCCATTGATGTCAATAGGGGTTAGTCTGTCTCCATTCCTCCTGTAGTCCACAACCAGCTCCTTTGTTTTTGCAACGTTGAGGAAGAGGTTGTTTTCTTAACACCACTGTGTCAGGGTGATAACTTCTCTGTAGGCTGCCTTGTTATTATTTGAGATTAGGCCAATCAATGTAGTATCTTCAGCAAATTTAATTAGCAGATTGGAGCTTTGGGTGGCAACACAGTCATGGATATACAGAGAGTAAAGGAGGTGGCTTAGGACACAGCCCTGAGGGGCACCTGGGTTGAGGGTCAGAGGGGCAGTGCACTCTTACCACCTGCTGGCAATCTGACAGGAAGACCAGGATCACGCTACACAAGGCAGAGTGAAGGCCAAGGTCTCTGCGCTACTTGTTGAGCCTGTTGGGAATTATGGTGTTGAAAGCTGAAATGTAGTCCAAGAACAGCATTCTCACATAAGCTTTCTTCTTCACCAGATGTGTAAGGATGGTGTGTAGGGTTGTGGCTATTATGTCATCTATCAATAGGCAAATTGTAGGGGGTCCAGTATGGATGGCAGCATGCTGTATATGTAGTCCTTGACCAGCCTTTCAAAGTGTTTGCTTATTATTGAGGTGAGCACAGCAGGATACCAGCCATTCCGACACGTTACCTTGGTCCTTTTAGGTACAGGAACAACAGTGGGTGTTTTGAAGCAGGAGGGCACTCTACTCTGGGAGAGGGAGGGATTAACAACATCGGTAAACACACCTGCCAGTTGTGCCGCGCACACTCTGAGTACCCTCTCTGGGATGCGGCCTTGCAACTGTCCACTCGTTGGAAACACCTGCATTCTTCAGCCTCAGAGATGACCAAGGTGCAGGTCTTTTTGGCAGCTCTCCTCAGGGGCTCAGTGTTGGTGAATTCGAACCAAGAGTGAAAAAAATTTAGCTCATCTGGGACAGAGGCTCTTCGGTTGTCCATCAAAATCCGATGATGACGTCCACTCCTTTAACGGTGAGACCTTTCATGACTATACAATCCTATCCTGGACCCACAAGCTCTAATGCAGGTGGGACATGTATGTGTTGTGGTGGTAGTGGTGGCAACCATAGCTGCATTTCTCCTGGCTCTCTTCTGCTGTCTTCTGGTTGTTCTTTCCATCTCCAGAATATGAACCCCATCCCTACACAGCTGTCGCCAAGTGGTACGGTCAGCAGCAACCTCCTCCAGATCCTCAGCTTAATGCATTCTTCATCTGATCCTTATAGCGCTTCTTCAGCCTTCCGGCTGAGCGTCAACCATGATGTAGCTGGCCGTATAACACTCTGCGGGTTAGCCAACATGGGGGCATCCTTATCACGTGCCCCAGTCACTGCAGCTGACGCTGGGTGATCATGGCCTCAATACTTCCGCAGTTGGTCTTTACAAGTATTTCAGTGTGAGGCACCCGCTCATGCCAGGTTATTCCCAGAATGCGCTGGAGCCAGCTTATATGGAAGCGCTCCAAGGACTTGATGTGATGGCTGAAAACCACTTGATATACGGCGACCTTTGTGGAGGGACGAAGGCTCCTGTTCTGAAAGACTGTATGCTGAGGTCTCCCAAAGGCAGCTGATGCCTGTTTAATGCGGCTCTGTATGTCGTTGTTAATGCCGCTATCCTCAGAGAGAATGCTCCCCAGATATTTGAAGGATGGCACTATTGACAGCTTTTCATCACCAACAGTGAAGGCAGGTAGAGTTGGTGGGACACTGGTACTCCATTGGCAAACCACTTCTGTCTTGGTGGTATTGATAGTCAGCCCCATCCTGCTGTACGCTCTGACTGCCACAGCAAAGACAGTCTGAAGATCCTACAGAGTATGGGCCACGAGAGCACAGTCGTCTGCATACTGCAGCTCCAGGACCCGCTCTCTACGGAGTTTGGTGGTTGTGTGTAGCCTCCTGATGTCAAAGAGGTTTCCATCTAATCTGACATCCACTGTCACACCACTGCTGTCTTCAATCTCGTTGTGGAGAAGCTTGGTAACACATGTTACGTACGCTGTAACTGGGTTGCCAAACCAGCAGAAATGGACCACTAGTTGGAGTCTGGATTACTAGAAACTAATAAAGTTTTATTAAAGAAATAAGTACACAGTACTCTAATCGTAAGGATATAAATGCAACAGGCTAGCAATGATAAAACACACATGGACACAGAACTAGGGTAATAGGAATCGACCAAGCTCTATTGCAGTCTAGGGGTAAAATGATCAGTCTTAAGTGATGCAGAGTTCAGTTCAGCTTAGTGCAGTTCGCAGTAATCGCTATTGTGCTGTTGGGGGGAGAGAGAGAGAGAGAGAGATGCAAATTTGATTCAGGCAGACCTTTGATGTTCACAGGTGGTTTTGGGCGGACCCTTTTATGTCTTCTAACCCGCTGTGGTCACCGACTGTGACCCCTCCGTTCCGAATACGACTGTTCTTCCATGGTGAACCCGGCACCCAGGCAAGGGCAGACACATGCACCAGGTTCCCACCGATCGTACCTTTACACCCTGTGAGCCTATGGTCGGTTCCCGCGAACCGGACCTCCAAACTCCCACCACTTGTGGGGGCGCACCGCTGTTTCCAAGGGTCTCGTTATCTCATGGTGTGTGTCGTGCCTTAGCGAACCTGTTCTTTTTATCCCCCTGCTGGGGTATCGCCTGTCCATCAAACTTCAAACAGTTCAGGTTCAAAGCAACTGGTCTGTCAATATTCTGAATTGTGTTTCTTTTCTGTTATCTCTCTCTCCTCTCTCATTAACATTTTGAACGTTTCTCCATTGTCTCCCTTATCTCTCTCTCATTAGCATCAATCTCCTGATAATTTAGTTTGTCGTCACATACACAAGAGGAAGATGTTGAAGAGCACTGGCGCTAGTACACATCCCTGCCTCACCCCTGTGCGTACAAGGAAGGGCTCGGACTCTTGTCCTCTTATGGTCACCCGAGCAGTCAACCCATCGTGGAACTGGCGAAGGATGTTGACAAATTTATTGGGACAGCCAAACCTAAGGACGACATCCCATAAGAGCTCTTTTTGCACAGTGTTGAGTGCTTTGGAGAGGTCAACAAAGACCATAAACAGGTCCTGATTTTGCTCCCAGCACTTTTCCTGAGGCT
The DNA here is from genome assembly GCF_030028105.1 of Mobula birostris. Classification (NCBI taxonomy): domain Eukaryota; kingdom Metazoa; phylum Chordata; class Chondrichthyes; order Myliobatiformes; family Myliobatidae; genus Mobula; species Mobula birostris. Next base: position 54,599,141 of record NC_092370.1, on the reverse strand, counting down.
GCCAGGCTGTGAAGATCATGTGGATTGTGTTCCTGTTCTTCCTAAATCCATATTGCGATTCATGCAGCATTGACTCGGTGATGTTGCTAATGAGTTTCTAAAGCATCACCTTAGCCAGGACTTTTCCAGCAACAGAAAGGAGTGATATGCCCCTACTATTGCCGCAGGTGGCCTTGACACCCTTGTTCTTATAAATAACAATGATGTTTACATTTCTCCATTGCTGTGGGATGTTCTCATCAGTCCAGGCCTTGGTGATGTACTGGTAGAGGGTGTGCATACACATGTACCCTCCGTTCTTCAGTAACTCAGCAGGGATATTGTCAGTGCCAGGGGACTTGTTCTTAAAGGAACGGACAGCTGAGGTAGCCTCCTAGGAGGTTGGCGGTAAACTGAGATCGTGGATAGGAGGAAGTTCAGGCAGGTCATCCAGGATTGTGGGGTCTGCGTCAGAGTCCTGATTAAGCGGGGTATGAAAATGCTCAGCCCACCTCAGCAGAATGGTATTCTGATTCTTCAGAAGTGTTAGACCATCTGCTGTTTTCAGGGGAGCAACGCATCAATTTATTGGGCTGTAGATGGTTTTGACAGCATTGTAAAAATTATGCATGTCATTATTATTGACAAAGGACTGGATTTCATGTGTCTTTTCAGTCCACCACTCATTTTGTATGGCCCGAATTGCCTTTTGCACTTTCCTCCGAGCTGCTGCCAATGCTGCCTGATGCTGGTGGATGACGGGTTGTCTAAAGTCGCCTGTTGTGCTTTGTGCATGTCATTAAGCAAGTTGTGGTTGGTGTCTGAGTTATTGTCAAACCAGTCTTGGTGGTTCCTGCTCTTATGGCCGATGGATTGGGCTGCTGTCTCATAGAGCGCAGAGCTGATATAGGTCCACTGTTGTTCCATGGTATTTTCTGAGCTCAGACAAGGTTCCAGCTCCCTTAGTTTCTCAGCTAGGATGCATCGAAACTCACTTCTTGCTTCTGTGTTTCTCAGGTGGTTGCAATTTAGCCGCTTTTTATTGGGTTTTTGCAGCCGCAACAGGGGTGCACTTTCATATAGAGCTTGGCCACAATCATGCGGTGGTCATTCCAGCACTCTGCACCTCTCATGGCACAGGTGACAAGAACATCCTTGATGTCACTACGTCTCACAATGATGAAGTGGATCATGTGCCAATGTTTAAAGCGAGGGTGCATCCACGAGGTCTTATATTTTGCCTTCTGCTGGAAGGTGGTATTGGTTATGGTAAAGTTATGCTCAGAACAAAGAGTAAGTAGCCTCATGCCATTTGCATTCACCTTGCCAATACCATGCCTACCTAGCACTCCACTCCATGTCCTGTTGTTCTGTACCACCCTAGCGTTGAAGCCCCCAAGCAAAAGGATCTTATCCTAGGGATCCGGCAAAGAGCTTCATCCAATGTCTGATAAAAGCCTTCCTTGGCCTCATTCTCAGATGGCAAAGTTTGTGCATAGGCACTGAGAAGCTTGGCATAACGTTTCTTTGCCAGGGGCATACAGAGGGTCATTAGTCTTTCAGGTGTTTCTGTAAGACTTGGTAGAAAGGTGTTCTTGATGGCCAAGCCTACTCTGTGGAGATGTTGTCCACCTGGGGGGAAACCTTTCCAGAAGAAGGTGTAACCCATCCCTTCCTGTGTTGAAGAGCCTTCATCTAGGAGCCTGGTCTCATGCAGGGCAGCAATGTCAGATGTTGTAGCGCCTCAGCTCAGCAACAATTAAGGCTTTTCTCTAGTGGGGTCTGTCAGAGATGCCATACGAGTCCAGGAGAGTCCTTACATTCCATGTTGCCAGTTTTAGGTTGTATTGTTTCTTATTTCGACCACAGTAGTGGAATAACCCAATAGGTGAGTGATTGAATCGGCAATTTTTAGGCCACCTTTTCTAGGCCCTTCCCCAATTGGGGTGAGCAGTGCGGTCCCTAAATTGGGCTGCTCAGTTGCACAGGGGTCTGCCGAAAACAGCTGCCACTCAGTCCCAGCTGCTAGCAACCAAATACCCTGTGCCGCTGCCGTGCAGGGTTCTGACCAGGAGCTCCCAGTCCATTCGTACATGCTGCCGTTGCCAGACGCCCCATCGCCATCAGACTTCAATCATATGTGAGGTCCAGGTATTGTTCACCGTGGTCAGAGGTGGAGACCTGCGCAAGGAAGATTTTAAAGTGCCAAAAGGGGTGTGCTATCCCCAGTAGCACTACCTTCACCATGACGAGGTAAATCCCGATGGCAAGGGTGATCCCAGGACAACAGGTCCCACATCTTGGTTGCAGGAGGCTGCCGGGTCCTTTGCCTGGTAAGGCCTGCCTATCGCGCGCCACCAGCGCATTGCTTTTCTGTCGGGGTGTGCTCCCTTAGCCTTGTCTCAACAGACTTACCACAAGGCAGTGGGACTATCTTCCCATAGCTGGGACAGTGGTTGACCGGCGCCAGGGCATGTCCACACAGTGGTGGGCCTGCACGCCACGTCTCTGGGGCCCACTGCTGCTTCGAGATCCCCTGTAGTTTAGCCTGGGACTGTAAGATACCCAGTTTCTGTGTGTGGCCCTGAGGAGGCACTGCAGGAGTCTTGGTGGTGGAGAGGCTCTGTACTGGCATGAGGAGGCTTACACACTCGGCTCCTCTTTTCACCCTCTATTAAGGAGGCTAGCCAACGGCAATAGTGGCATACAGCATGCACTGACCACAAGCACAACTACACTACTGCACTGGATGCTTCACACACACCCTGTGAGCTAATACTCCCACCCACACATGGGACAGAGGCAGTATTGTTGGAAACACCACTGTGTTTAGAACAAAACTTCATTCCAGAACAGGAAAGGTACCTCATTATCAGAGATAAGCAGCACACAAAAAATGCTGGAGGAACTCAGCAGGCCAGGCAGCATCTGTGGAAAACAGTAAATAGTCAAAGTTTTGGTTAAGACCCTTTATCAGATAAAGGGTCTCGGCCCAAAACATCAACAGTTTTCTCTTTTCCATAGATGCTGCCTGGCCTGCTGAGTTCCTCCAGCATTTTGTAAGTTGCCTGGATTTCCAGCATCTGCAGATTTTCTCTTGTTTGTCATTATCAGAGATGGAGATTTTCAGATTGGATTACAAAGGAGGTCTCCATTTGCACACTTCAGTGAATGTAAGAGAGGCGTATACAATACTTAAAAGAGATCTTCAGTCTGTGATCTCATCGGTATTTATCCCTCAACCTGTATTGCGAAAAGTAAAATTTGTCTGACCATTTTTCCAATAGTTTTTTAAAAAATTATAGAATTGTAGAAAATTTACAACACCAAGGAGGCCATTCATTCCATCACATTCATGCTGGTCTACAAAGAGCTGCCAGTCTATTTCAGTCTTCAGTACTTGATCCACGTTTCTTCAATTACATATCCAGGCATGTGAGAAGAATTTCTTCCTTTCATCCTTTCAGCATGTGAGTTACATATCCCTACTTCCTTCCAGGTAATCTTCCCTTAACACTTTACTTGACTTTCCGTCAGTTCCTTTAATTCAATGTCTTCTGAATTTGGTCTCCTTTTCTGAGGAAACTAAATCCTTCCTATTTGTATTGGACTCTCTTAATGATATACACCTCAATTAAACCTTGGTCTCTTTGAATCAAAGAAAACAACCATACCAGTGAAAATAACCCTTCATAGTTACAGTTTTCCAGAACTGGCCAAGTTTTCTAAACCTTATCTGTACCCTTTCCAAAACAATGTTATCATTCCTTCAGTATACAGAACTGACAAAATACAGCAAGTATTTATTTATAAAATAGTCTATATCTTTATTCCTTCTACCAAAGTTCATGACCTTACCCTTCCCTACACTACTTCTTTGCCCATTCTTATAACCTGTCTAAATCCTTCTGCAGGCTCCCTGCTTCCTCAACACTACCTGCCCCTCCACCCATCTTCATATTGTCTGCAAATTTGGCCACAAAGACATCAAGTTTATTATCCAAATCATTAACACATAATTTGAATACGTAGAAGCGGTCCTGTAAAACACCGCTAGTCACAAGCAGACAACATTCCCAACAATGGACTCCAACATCTTCCCAACCACTGAAGTCAAGCTAACTGGTCTAGAATTTTATTTTTTCTGCCTCCCTTCTTCCTTCTTAAAGGGTGGGAAGACATTTAGAATTTTTCAGTCCTCCAGAACCATTCCATAATCTAGTGATTCTTGAAAGATTACTACTAGTGCCTTTACAATCTCTTCAGCTACCTCTTTCAACACCCTGGGGTGTAATCTTTTGGGTCCAGGTGGCCGATCTGCCTTTAACCTTTCAGCTTCCCAAGCACCTTTTGCTGAATATATTTGAAAAGTAATCATTTATGGCATGTATATCAATCTATATGTATGTTCATTCTGCAAAAAGGAAACAAAGGAAATTAGGCTTTGTAGTGGCTTTAGCCAAGTAACATTCATAAGTTACAGAATACTTAAAGAAAATGATATGCATTTATATTAGCATCTTTGCAATTTCTTAGTATTCCAAAATACCTCACAGCTAATGGAATAATGTTTATCGTTATAATGCAAGAAGGAATAGTATCCATTTTGCACAGAGCAAGCTCAACATGGTGCTGTGATAATTCTTTTGCAATATTGATTGAGGGACAAATATGAAACAGTACATTGGAGTAATTTGCCTGTTCTTTTAAGTATTTTGAAAAGATGTACCTGAAAAAGAAGGAAAAGTCTTTGTCTAATATCTCCCTTGCAGTGCAGCACTCCCTCTGTCCTTCACTTGAGTGTCAGTCTATATAACAATATAACAATTACAGCACGGAAACAGGCCATCTCGGCCCTTCTAGTCCATGCCGAACTCTTACTCTCACCTAGTCCCACCAACCTGCACTCAGCCCATAACCCTCCATTCCTTTCCTGTCCATATATTATCCAATTTAACTTTAAACAACAACATCGAGCCTGCCTCAACCACTTCTGCTGGAAGCTCGTTCCACACAGCTACCACTCTCTGAGTAAAGAAGTTCCCCCTCATGTTACCCCTAAACTTTTGTCCTTTAGTTCTCAACTCATGTCCTCTTGTTTGAATCTTCCCCACTCTCAATGGAAAAAGCCTATCCACATCAACTGTATCAATCCCCTTCATAACTTTAAACACCTCTGTCAAGTTCCCCCTCAACCTTCTACACTCCAAAGAATAAAGACGTAACTTGTTCATCCTTTCTCTGAAACTTAGGAGATGAAACCCAGGCAACATTCTAGTAAATCTTCTCTGTACTCTCTCTATTTTGTTGACATCTTTCCTATAATTCGGTGACCAGAACTGTACACAATACTCCAAATTTGGCCTTACCAATGCCCTATACAATTTCAACGTTACATCCCAACTCCTATACACAATGCTCTGATTAATAAAGGCCAGCATACCAAAAGCTTTCTTCACCACCCTATCCACATGAGATTCCACCTTCAGGGAACTATGCACCATTATTCCCAAATCCCTTTGTTCTACAGCATTCTTCAATGCCCTACCATCTACCATGTATGTCCTATTTTGATTAGTCCTACCAAAATGTAGCACCTCACATTTTTCAGCATTAAACTCCATCTGCCATCTTTCAGCCCACTCTTCTAACTGGCCTAAATCTCTCTGCAAGCTTTGAAAACCTACCTCATCATCCACAACGCCACCTATCTTAGTATCATCTGCATACTTACTAATCCAATTTACCACCCCATCATCCAGATCATTAATATATATGAGAAACAACATTGGACCCAGTACAGATCCCTGAGGCACACTGCTACACACCGTCCTCCAATCAGACTAGGTTTTGTGCGTTCAAGTTTTAGACTGGGATTTGAGCCCACATAATTGGAACTAGGCCACCGATGTAAAAGCTGTCCAAGAGTTTCTCAGTTGATGCTATTCAGTGAGATTATCAATATTCACCATTGTAAAATTGAAAGCATCCTTCGAAGTTCAAAGTAAATATATTATCAAAATACATATATGTCATCATATACCATCCTGAGATTCATTTTCTTGCAAGCATTCATAGTAAATGGAAAGAAACATGATAGAATCAATGAAAACCCATTGATTTCCATGCATATGTTGTTTAACTGCGATTCTAAAAATTGCTGTCACTGACTCAGTGCTCCTAGAGTAGCTCTCTACTTCTCTTTTCCAAAATATTTACTATGCCATAACAGATCTCTCTGCCAAAGTTTAAGTAGAGCAGAAAATGCTTGGAACATCGTATTTATCTGAAAAACTATGTTTAGTATTATTTGTATTACCTGTAGTCACTGAACTTCAGTTGATCAGGTCAAGTCAGTGTTTCCGCAGTGCTCTTTCAAATAAATGTAGGGTCTCAAGTCAGTTGGAGTTGTTGGATCTGGAGCTGCTTTGGAAGTCAAGAATGAGGCATAAACTTGGTGGTTACTGCTGTTTTATTGGGTGTTGCGGGAACAAAAGAATGAATAAAGAAACAAAGAACAAAGTTGTGGTAGTCTTATACTAAAAACTAGCTCAGATTAGACAGATAAATGTCATGCCATTGACAAGAAGTAAACTATGAAATGGGTTCAGTGGTATAACAGGCTGCAGAAAATCTTAGGAAAAACAGAACTAGCTGTACTACCATTTCTGAAAATTCACTAAATGATCACACATAAATAGGTGATTATATAAAAACATAAGCAAGCATGGAGAAAGTTAAACTACCTAAGAAAAGTAACAATTTTGGACCTTAACTCAAAAGTTCCTCTACAGCGTGTGCGGGTGGGGTGGGGGGGGGGGGGGTCCAAAGTTTGATATCCAAGGTACCTCATCCATTGACATTTTTAGACAGATAATAAAAAGCTACTTGAGAGAACACCAGGACAAAGGAATGGGTTTAATGTTAGAAATTCTAACTATTGTTGCCAGAAAGCACTTCTCACAAAAGGTAGTGGAAATCTGAAGCACTGAGTATCAGTCAATTATAATTATCAGAATCAGGAGGGATAAATATTTGTTTACAAGATAACAAAGAAATGCAACCAAGACAGACATAAATCATGAACAATTTAATTGAATGGCATAAGAAATTTAAGAGACTGCAAAGCCTAATCGTGACCATATACCTTTTTACATTTTTTAAATTATTTTTTAGTTTTAAAACAATTTTCATTAAAAATAACTCTGAAATGACACTGAAGTTGGGGGTGTTGCAGATAGTCTGGAGGGTTGCCAGAGGTTATAGCGCAACATTGATAGGATGTAGTGCCAGGCTGAGAAGTGGCAGATGGAGTTCGACCCAGATAAGTGTGAAATGGTTCATTTCAGTAGGTCAAATTTGAAGACAGACTATGATATTAATGGTAAGACTCTAGGCAGTGTGGAGGATCAGCAAGATCTTGTGGTCCGTGTCCATAGGGCACTCAAAACTGCTGCACAGGTTGACAGTGTTGTTAGGAAGGCATGGGATTGAGTTCAGGAGCTGTGAGGTAATGTTACAGCTATATAAGACCTTAGTTAGACCCTACTTGGAGTATTGTGTTCATTTCTGGTCACCTCACTACAGGAAGGATGTTGATACTATAGAGAGAGTGCAGAGGAGATTTACAAGGATGTTGCCTGGATTGGAGGGCATTGCTTATGAGAATAGGTTGAGTGAACTTGGCCTTTTCTCCTTGGAGCAATAGAGATGGCCTGAAAGAGATGTATAAGATGATGAGAGACATTGATCATGCGGATAGCCAGAGGCCTTTTCCCAGGGCTAAAATGGCTAACATGAGGGGAATGTCAGAGGTAAGTTTTTCACACACACAGCGGTGAGTGCATGGAATGCACTGCCAGTGACAGTGGTAGAGGTGGATACAATAGGGTCTATTAAGAGACTCTTAGGTATATGGAGCTCAGAAAAATAGAGGGCTATGTGGTAGGGAAATTCTAAGCAGTTTCCTGCTGCCATCAGGAAGAAGGTACAGGAGCCTCAGGACCTTCACTACCAGGTTCTGGAACAGTTATTACCCCTCAACCATCAAGTTCTTGAAACAGTGGCGATAACTTCATTCAACTTCACTTGCCCTTTTATTGAACTCTTCCCACTATGGACTCAAGGACTCTTCATCTCATTTTCTCAATATTTATTGCCAATTTATTTTGTTTTTTTTTGTCTTGTATTTGCACAGTTTGGTTTTTGTACATTGGTTATTTGTCCGCCCTGTTGGTTGTGGTCTTTCATTGATTCTATTATGGTTCTTCAATTTACTGACTATGACCGCAAGAAAATGAATCTCAAGGTTGTATATGGTGTCATATATGTACTTTGATAATAAGTTTACTTTGAAAGTTTTGAACTTTGAGAGATTTTGGGAATGAACAGATGAGCTTTTTGTTGCAACCTATTGCTGTCCCATATTGTTATATGGTTAATAGAAACCCTGAAATGTTTTCAGTGGGGGATTTGTAATTGAAATCATAAGGGAAGCAGTGGACATTTTGTTGTAGGTAGCCACTGCTTGGTATTTGCTTAACATGAATCTAAGATCCCAAGTCTCAGACTAAGGTTGTCATTTCGTCTTGTAGGAGTTAACGTTACATAAGAACATAAGAAATATCAGCCATCTGGTTGAGCCAGCTCTGTCATTCAATAACATCATAGTTGATCTGGCCATGGAATCAGCTTCGTCGTCCTGCCTTTTCCTCATAACCCTTAATATCCGTTGCTATCCACAAATCTGTGTCTTAAATATATCTAATGATGTAGCCTCTGGGTAAGAATTCCACAGATTCACTAGTCTCTGGGGAAAACAGTATCTATTATCAGTAAAGTTCTACATTTGTTCATCTTCCAATATAGGTAAGATCATTTATGAAGAAATTGACGATGGTTGGGCTAAGGTTATAGCTCTGAGGAGCAGCTTCAAAAATGCAGAATTCCTTTTCCTTGGGACAAAGTAGGACAAGTAAATATTTAAACTCGTAACTACAACTAAAAGTTAAGAATGGTAAAAGTGCATTGATAGATTTTTGTTTTTGGAGAGAAGTCATTTTATTATTTCTAATAAACTGATTAAGATTGAACCTGTAATGACAGAAGTGCAACATCACCACCAATGGATAAAGTGTGCATTGCAGGCATTAGTTAGATCTAATGTATCTTTTGAAATTCACATGGTTGAATGTTGCATAAAAATTACTAGAGTTTTTTAAAAACAAAAAAAAAGTCTTTCTCATGCTGGGGATCTGAAATAAAAATTGAAAATGCTGGAAACACTCAGCAGGTCAAGCAGCATCAGTAGAGAAAGAGACAGAGAGAAACAATATTAATGGTTCAGTTCAGTAATTTTTCATAGCATCCTTATTATTAAAAAAGTAAAATAATTACTATGAATTTCAATATACTGAGAACAGATTCTCAGTGGCACTCAGTATTAATAACTAAAGAAAGAAAAATATTACATTTATTTTTTGTTCTCTGTAACCTTGAGATTTCATAATATACTTTTGTAATAGCAGAAATATAATGAAGGTTTGATCTTTTTAGTGATATTGTTTAAGAGATAAACATTAGCCAATACATCATAATGAACACCTTTGGTATTCAGAATATCAGTTTGGGGAATCCATTTAAGAAGCTGGACTGAAGTTTATTCAGTATCTCTTTGTAGAAAAAGCGACTTTAAAAGTACGGTGCTCTGTTGAGAACAAAAGGAAACTAACAGTCATCATTTATTCTAGATTATGTCATAAAATCCTTGGAGTGAGTCAAATTCACAACCTTCTGATTCATGCAAAGCACCAATATTTTTCCATCACAGACAATACAGTGCTTGAGCATCTCATATTCTGAGATTTTCATGTACTGATCTGTAATAAAGAGGTGCAAAGGGAGTCCTTGTTATCTGAATTGGATATCATGTTCAGAACAGGTATGTTGCAATATGAAGGAAGGACAAAGGATGGCAAGGTAATAGAACCTTGAATATTGAGTGAGGGGGATTTATTCAAGAAGGAATGTAAAGCATAGGTAGATTTAGGAAACTAAAAATCAAATAGAGCCCTTGAGGATTATAAAGAAGCCAGAAGAGAACTCAAGAAGGGAATTGGGAAAGCCAGGAGGTGCCAGGGAAAGTCTGTGGCAAGTAGGAGTAAAAGAGACTCCAAAGCCAATCTATTCATCAGAATCAGAATCAGAATCAGGTTCAGTATCATTCGCATATGTTGTAAAATTTGTTAACTTTACAACAGCGGTACAATGAAGTACATGATAAATATAGAGGAAAAAAAAACTGAATTGCAGTATATACATATATGTCTATTAAACAGTTCAGTTAAAATAAGTATTGGAGAAAAACAAATATAAAAAAAGTAGTGAGGTAGTGTTCCTGTTCAATGTCAATTTAGAATTTGGATGGCAGAGGGGAAGAAGCTGTTCCAGAATCGCTGAGTGTGTGCCTTCAGGCTTCTGTACTTACATCAATAACAAGAGGATAACTACCAAAAGGGCAGGACCACTCATGGATAAAGAAAAAACTTAGAGGCAGAGGATCTGCATGAGGTCCTAAATGAGTATTTTGCATCAATATTTGCAAAGAAGGGCATGGAGGATAGGGAGACCAGTGTGGAGCATGCTAATATGCAAGAGCATTTTAAGATGAAAAAGGAAGCAGTGCTCGGTCTCTTAAAGAACATAAAGCTGGATAAGCCCTAGACATGGCTGAGGAACTGGCACATGAGGCAGGGGTTCAGACTTTTGGGTCATTGGGATCTCTTTTGGGATGGTACAATCTGTACAAATGAGATGAGTTACACCTGACCCTAAGGGGGTCCACTTCTTGCAGGTAAGTTGGCCAGAGTTGCTTGAGAGGGTTTAAAATACAGTGCTGATAAAAAGTATTCACACACCCCCCCCACCACCTTGGAAGTTCAAATGTTTTATTGTTTTACAACATTGAATCACAGTGGATTTAATTTGGCTTTTTTTGACACTGATCAACAGAAAAAGACCTATGTCCAAGTAAAAACAGATCTCTACAAAGTGGTCTAAATTAATTACAAATATAAAGCACAAAATAATCGATTACCTAAGTATTCACACCCTGTCATATGCACACTAATGTATCACTGGTGCAGTTATTTGGTTTTAGAAGTTACGTAATTAGTTAATGGAAATCAGCTGAGCGTAGTCAAGGTGTTTCAATTGTTTGCAGTAAAATATACCTGTATCTGGATGGTCCAACTGCTGGTGAGTCAGTATTCTGGCAAAAAGTACACCATGAAGATAAAAGAACACTCCAAGCAACTCCACAGAAAGGTTATTGAAAAGCACGCCAGGAGACGGAAAATTGCCAAGTCACTGAGTATCCCTTGGAGAATACAGTTAAGTCAATCATCATGAAATGGAAAGAACATGGCACAGCTGTAAATCTACCCAGAGCAGACTGTTCTCAAAAACTGAGTGACCCTGGAAGAAGGAGACTACTGAGGGAGGCCACCAACAGGCCTATGACAACTCTGGAGGAGTAACAAGCTTCACTGACTAAGATAGGAGAAACTGCGCATACAACAAATGTGGCCCAGGTGCTTCACCAGTCACAGCTTTATGGGAGAGTGGCAAAGAGAAAGTCACTTTTGCAGAAAACCTCACATGAAATCTCAGCTAGAGTTTGCTGGAAGGCATGTGGGAGACTCTGAAGTCAGCTGAAAGGAGGTTCTATGGTCTGATGAAACCAAACTTGAGCTTTTTGGCCATCAAGCTAAACGCTATGTTTGCCTTAAGCCAAACTCCACAGATCATCAAAAACACATCATCCATACCACAAAGCATGATGGTGGCTATATCATGCTATGGGATGATTCACTGCAGCAGGCCCTGGAAGGCCTGTGAAGGTAGAGGGTAAAATGAATGCAGCAAAATACAGGGAAATTCTGGAGGAAAAGCTGATGCAGTCTGCAAGAGAACTGTGACTTGGGAGAAGATTTGTTTTCCATCGGGATAATAACCCCAAATATAAAGCCAAAGCTACTCCGGAATGGCTTAAAAACAACAATGTTAATGTCCTAGAGTGGTCAAGTCAGAGTCCAGACCTCATTCCAATTGACAGTTTGTGGCTGGACTTGAAAAGGGCTATTCACTCATGCCCCAAACCCCCAATTCCCTCCTTTGCACAAAAGCTCAGAGATCGCCCACACAGAAAATGGCAGCTGAAACATCAAACATCAAACCCCAAACCCTCCCCAAAAAAAAGCAAAAATAGCATCAAACCCCAACAAAAAAACTAACAGGTTATACGAGCGGTGATTGATAAGTTGGTGGCCTAAGGTAGACGGAGTCAATTTTAGAAAACCTAGCACATTTATTTTTCAACATAGTCCCCTCCTACAGCTGTCGTTACATGCACGTGCAGTTCAACTCTTTGAGTGATTATGCAGAAAGTTTGAAGTTAATAACTCATCTCCTTCTACCTTAGGCCACAAACCTATCAATCACCCCTGCTGTGGACCACTTCCTGGAGGTCCAAGATGCCGACTTCTACAAAGAAGGGATCCGTATGCTCCACGACCGCTGGACTAAGTGTGTAAATGTAGGAGGGGACTATGTTGAACAATAAATGTGCTGGGTTGTCTAAAATTAATTCCTTCGACCGTAGGCCACGAACTTATCAATCACCTCTCGTACAAACTGCATTACATGAAGGCATCCGTTAGTCTTGTGCGACCATGGATCTGCACCTGGAAAGTCTTCGCTCTCCAGGCGCAGGCCTGGGCAAGGTTGTATGGAAAACCGGCAGTTGCCCATGTTGCAAGTCTCCCCTCTCCACAACACCGATGTTGTCCAAGAGAAGGGCAAGAACCGATACAGCTTGGCAGCAGTGTCGTCGCAGAGCACTGTGTGGTTAAGTGCCTTGCTCAAGGACACAATACGCTGCCTCGGCTGGGGCTCAAATTGATGACCTTCAGGTCACTAGTCAAGTGCCTTAACCACTTGGCCACATGTCCACTCTGCATTACATAAAGCAATATATAATCCACAGTCCAATAATCACATAAATCTTAGAATTTTGAAAACATCATCCTGTCAGAATCAAATTCAGTCCTTCCATGAAGAGCATCTGCTACGCCGCCGACCTGTGACCTTCCAAACGCTACACCACATCTAGTAACCTTCTGAATGCTGCCAACCCGACTACCAACGCATCTACCTGTGGCCTCTGTAAAGAGTGACCATCCGGCCGCCAACCCGTGTGTAGAAACATTGCTCATAGTTTTACGAATAATAGGGTTGTATTAGTGGGAGTTATTAATTTCCCTAATGTTGATTGGGCCACTCAAAAGAGTTAAGGATCTGGATAGAGTGAAATTTGCAAAACGTATTCAGAAAGGTTTCCTGGGCCAATACATAATGGGCTATACTCAGTTGGATACAATATTAGAGCTCTTAAGGAACAAGGCAGGGCAAATAACTGAAGTGGCAGTTAGGGACAACTTTGGCTTTAGTGACCATAAATAGGATTCAGATTGGCTTTATTTATCACATGTACATCAAAATCCACAGTGAACTACATTGTTTGCATCAACGGCCAACTCATTCCAAGATGTGCTGGGCACAGCTGCAAGTGTCACTGATCTTCTGGTGCCACGTAGCATGCCCATAACTTACTAACCCTAACTTGTATGTATTTAGACTGTGGGAGGAAACCAGGGCACATAGAGAAAACCCACTCATTCCACTTGGAGGACTTACAGATGACATCGGATTTGAACTTCCAACTCTGATGCCTCACGCTGTAGTACACCACTGTAGTCAGCATGGCTTTGTGCATGGAAAGTCATGTTTGATTAATCTTTTAGAAGCTTTTGAAAAGATAATCAAAAGTTTAGAATAGAATAGGACAGTAGATGTTTATTTGGACTTTAGCATGGCCTTTGACAAGGTCCCCACAGTGGAATTCAGTGAGACCTAGTTAGGTGGACTCAAAATTGGCTCAGACATAAATTTGGCAAGAGGAGGATGGGACACAAATAGATGCATTTGGGGTGATATTCAGTCAAATATAGAACAACTAAACAAGTTAGTCTAGTAGGCAGAGCAGACATGAGCATGATAGGAGTATTTTAATGCAAGAGCCAGAACTTGAAGTATTACTCAGCATGTGGAAGTCTGATATTGTTGCAATCACTGAGAAAAATGGGCAAGACTGCCAACAGGCACCTATTGTACCAATGTCCAAGAAGACTTCTGTTAAGATGGCGACATGCTCAGATTCAACGCCCTCTACAGCAGCCAACCAAAGGTGTTATTGCCTTTTTTATCGCAAAAGACTGCTGGGCATTAGGAACTTCAGGTACTGTGGATCTACCCCATCAGCAAGTTGCTGGTTGGCAGAGGAGCTGGACGAGGTGCGGACCGTGTTGCTGCCTGCTTCTGAGAGGCATCAGAGTTGGAGTGATTATCTTAGTTGTTTTCTTGTGATCGCAAGATCCTGTTGGACATTGGTAATGTGGAATGTTGTAATCCGGTTCACTCATTTATTGGCAGGACCAACAGTGGGGGAGCTGTGTGTCATTAGTTGTAGTGTGGATTAGGCATTATGCCATGGTGCCTCCTGTTGTAGCTGCCCAGAAAGGTGAACCAGAGGTGGTGTGGTGCAGTGTCCATGCTGGATTGTGGGCTGGCCCCTCCCATCGTTGCTGATCTCCAGTGATCACTCCGTGGAAGACAAGCTAGGTTGCATTCATCTGTGGGCTGCTGTGGGCTTACTGCTGACAACATCCATGGACTCAGGCACTCGGGCTATACTATATTTGTTTGACTGCATATTTACTATCATCTTATGTGCTATATGTGCCTGGTGGTGTGTACTACTGTTGGTACTGGGTTTTGTTCCTTGGTCCTGGAGAAATGTTGTTTCGTTTGGCTATATTCATTGGGAATTCATGCATGGTCGAATGACAGTAAAGCTTGAACTTGAAGAGCATAGTGCCCTGCCTCAATAACTACCATCTGGTGCTACTTATTGTACGTCAAATAAAATAAAGTGCTCAAGCGGTTGTTTATGGTGAGAATCAACTCCTGCCTCAGCAGAGACTGGATCTGCCCAATCTGCCCACTGTCACAATAGATCAACAGCAGATGTGATCTCTCTGTCTCTTCATTCTGCCTAGACCATCTGCAGAACAGGAAATAGCATGTCAGCCTGCTGTTCATTGAATATAGCTTGGCATTCATCACAATCATCCCATCCAAACTCATCGTCGAGCCTCTGTACTTCCTTCACATCCTTAACATCCTCAAAGGCAGCCCCCAGTCAGTGAGAATTGGTAACAACATCGTTTCCTCACTAATCATCAACACAGGTGCACCCTGAGGTTGCATGTTTAGTTCCCCGCTCTGCTATCTGTACACGTATGACTGTGTGGCTAAGCACAGCTTCAGTGCCATTTTCAAATTCACCAATGACACTACTGTTGAATGAATCACAGGTGCCAATGAGACAGCTTATCAGAGTGAGATAGGTTACCTGGTTAAGTGATACCACAAAAGCAACCTCCTGCTCAATGTCAGCAAAACTAAAGAGCTGATTGTTGATTCCAGGAAGAAGAAGAAGGATGAACATCTGACAGTCTTCAATGGGAGATCAGCTGTGGAGTGAGTCAGCAGCTTTAAATTCCTGAGTACTAACATGTTGAATGACCTCTAGGCGCATTACACAGATGAAATCATTAGAAAAGCATGCCTGTTTCTTTACTTAGAGATTAAGGACGTTTAGATTATGAAGACACGTAAGGCATGCATTAAGAAATGATACATTATTTCCTCTGGTGTGATATCACAAAACACAGGACAAACCAACACTGAAAAAACTGACAAAACCACATAATTATACATATAGTTACAAACAGTGTAACAATACCATAACTTGATGAAGAAAGTCCGTGAGCACAGTAAAATTCAAAGTTTCTCAAATGTCCCACATCTCATGCAGACGGGAGAAGGAAGAAAAACTCTCCCTGCCATGCCGACCACAATCCGACTCTGAGTCATCCGAAAACTTCAAGCTCTGATCAGCTCTCCGACACCGAGTACTGAGCACCATCTCTGTCCGAATGATTCAACCTCCTTCTCGGTCGCCAAAAGCAGGCAAGGCCAGGGATTTTGAGGCCTACCCTCCGAAAGATTCCCAACCACACAGTAACGACAGCAGCGGACGGGCGTTTCAGAAATTTCTCCAGATGTTCCTCTGTGCTTTTACGTCCATTCTCCATCAAATCAGAATTGTCCACGGCCCCTATTTAACAGATACGACATCATTTTTCACCGGAGAGCTGCGCATGCACGGCGCGCTGCCATCTTCTCCTCCCACCGATGTTTAACTTGATATTGAACATTAGCAAATTGCTGCAGATGTACTTTTGAAAGTATCCTGATTGTGAGAGTAGTGCAGAAAGTAATGGACTGCACATTACATCACGGGCACATCCTCCACACAGAAGGCACTGCCTCAAGAAGGCAAAATCCATCATCAAAGATCCCCACCATCCAGGCCATACCATATTTTCACAGCTACCTGTGGACAGGAAGTGCAAAAACCTGAAGTGCCACACCACCAGGTTAAAAATCAGCTTCTTCCTTTCAACCATTTGATTTTTGAACCCTAATCACCAATGTTTAGCAACACTTTGACCATGTTGCACTAAAATGGACTTTGATTTTTTTTTTACCTTCTCCTTGTGGTTTTCTTGTAAAAATTTATGTTTTTGTTTATCTTATGAACGCTGCTTATATGATGCTGTGTGTCTTTGGTGTTGCTGCAAAGTTTTTCATTGCACCTGTGCATATATGTACTTGTGCTTATGACAATAAACTCAACTTTGACTTTATTCTCACATTCTGGCTAATATGTAAATACTAAAGTTTCTGATAAGAGAAGTCCTTTTCCTCTCAATCTAGAAAACTATATCATTTGATCTTTTGCTGCCTGTTGCCATGCACCCATAGAATTGTTACTAAGCCGAAGAGACCTGCAAATAAGACTAAATCACATTGTCAAGCATTAAATTGTGCACAGCTTAATTTTCATATAGTCTTTCCCTGTTGTAGAAAGGGGTACATTGTGGAAGTGTTCACATCCTTAACTCTGGAATTAGTCACATCCCACAGTAAACTTGTATTGATTTTTAAAAGCAATATCCATGTTACTTTTATTAAAATAAATAAAATATCTATTCAAACATACATTGGTTAGTATTTGTAGTATCCAGCTAAACTGGTTTTTAACAACATTGACCTTTTACTGGAAATTTTGAGGAGCTGAAATTGGATTTGGGCGATAACACAAAACAGGCAATTGCAAATCAGCAATCCATTTAACCCCATGCTTTTGTTTTGATTCCATCATAGAACATAAGGCAGAGTGTAAGATAGCTGCCATTTCACAATCAGTTGTATTAATATATTTCCCAAGGTGAATATCAGACTTGATGTGATTGGTTTTGTTTGTCCTTCTCTATTTAATGCCTGTGTTTCGTATTCCTTGTGAGCAACTGCTGTTTCCTCATCTACCTTAAAGCTTGCAGGATGCAAAATCAATGAATTAAATTCTCAACCACTGAAGGGTAAATAAATTTAATGAATCTAATTTAAATGCCACCCTTGTAGACTATTTATAAGAAATATGATGCTGTTTAAATAATAAGGTGCATGTATTAAAATGGCAGCGATTAAAACACATTCCAGGAATCCACAATTAATAAACTTCAGTCTTTGAAAGTGAGCTATTTTATTATTAATTGAACATTTGTAATTTTTGTTCTTATTTTTTAATTTGTCTTATTCTGAGCTTGCCTAACTTTATAGTCTATTCAGGGTAAGAAGCCACGAAAGTTTTGACAACAAAGGTAATGTACTGTTCGGGCAAGATAAGCTCCACTAATGATTCTTGTTATTTCAACATGTATTTAAAGGTGGAAATTCCTTTCAGTAAGGCAACAGACTACAATGCAAGAAGTGGTAACATAACAAGCTATCAAGTTCCTTTGCCAATAAATTAGTTTGTTCTACTCTATGGATATCTTATTTGTCTTATTCTTTCTTACCTTGTCTAGCACGTAATCTCTGCCTCACCCACCATTTTACCATTTGTAGCAGAACCTTGATCCACAGATCCCTGTTCTTGAACTTTCTGCTTAAGGACATTAGTTTTACTCTATCCTTAATACTTCTTCTAACAAAACTTTTCACTTTTTACCCATTACCAGTCTCCTCTGATAATTCCTGAGCATTTTCTCCTTTTGATTTCTGTGTGGATATTTAGAAAACTATGGATCCCAAAGGTCGCGCAAGTTGGGGCTTTTCCCTTTGGAGTGAAGGAGGATGAGAGACAATTTGTATAAGAGGAGTATAGAATGATAAAGAGGCATAGATAGAGTGGGCACCCAGTGCCTTTTTCCCAGGGGAGCAATAGCTATTACGAGAGGACTTACTTTTAAGGTGATTGGAGGAAAGTGCAGAGTTTTTTTTACACAGAGTGGTAAGCGCATGGAATGACCTGTTAAGGTGGTGATAGAGATAGATACATCTGGAACATTTAAGTAACTCTTTGGTAGGCACATGGATGAAAGAAAAATGGAGGGCTAAGTCAGAGATAAGGGGTTAGATTGATCTTAGAGTAGTTTAAAAGGTCAGCACAACATCATGGGCTGAAGGGCCATGCTGTGTTGTATTTTTCTATGTAAGTATGGTCCTGCCATCTACACTGTTAATATGGAAGTTTGTGTTGACATTCCTGCATTAAGTGAAATTTGACTGGAGTCTTTGGTTTACTCATCAGTAAAGATTTTTCCCACTTGGCTATATTATCGGCATATGTCGTGAAATTTGTTAACTCAGCAGCAGTACCATGCAATACATGATAATATAGAAAAATAAATAAATCTATCACAGTAAATATATATTTGTATATTAAATAGTTATATTAAACAGTGCAAAAATAGGGAAAAAAAGTGATGTGTTCATGGGTTCAATGTCCATTTAGAAATCGGATGGCAGAGGAGAAGAAGCTGTTCTTCAATCGCTGAGTATGTGCCTTCAGGCTTCTGTATCTCCTTCCTGACAGTAACAATGAGAGGAGGGCATGTCCTGGGTGTTGAGGGTACTTAATAATGGACGCCGCCTTTCTAAGGCACCACTTTTTAAAGATGTCTTAGATACTACGAAAGCTAATATCCATGATAGAGCTGACTAATTTTACAACTTTCAGTAGCATCTTACAATCCCATTTGGTAGATCCCTTCCCCATACCAGACAATAATGCAACCTGTCAGAATACTCTCCACAGTACTTCTGTAGAAGTTTTTGAGTGTTCTAGGTGACAAATCAAACTCTTCCAACTCCAAGTGAAATATAACCGCTGTCTTTATAGCTGCGTCCATATGTTGGGACCTGGTTAGATCCTCAGAGATAGTGACACCCAGGAACTTGAAATTGCTCACTCTCTCCACTTCTGATGTCTCCATGAGGATTGGTTTGTGTTCCCTCATCTTACCCTTTCTGAAGTCCACCATCAGTCTGTGGTCTTACTGATGTTGAGTATAAGGTTGTTGCTGCAACCCCACTCAAATAGCTGTTACATCTCTCTCCAGTACGCCCTCTCATCTCCATCTGAGATTCTGCCAACTATGGTTGTATCATTAGCAATTTATACATGGCATTTGAGCTATACCTAGCCACACAGTCATCAGTATGGAGAGAGTAGAGCAGTGGGCTAAGCATACATCCCTGAGGTGTGCCATTGTTGATCGTCAGCAAGGAGAAGATGTTATTATCAATCCACACAGATTGTGTCTTCTGGTTAGGAAGTCAAGGATCCAATTGCAGAGGGAGGTACAGAGGCTCAGGTTATGCTGCTTTTTGATCAGGACTCCAGGAATGATGGTATTAAACACTGAGCTATAGTCAAACAGCATTGTGACATAAGTAACACACACAAAAAATGCTGGTGAACGCAGCAGGCCAAGCAGCATCTATAGGAAGAGGTACAGTCGACATTTCAGGCCAGGACCTGGTCCTGACAAAGGGTTCCGGCCTGAAACGTCGGTTGTACCTCCTCCTATAGATGCTGCCTGGCCTGCTGCATTCACCAGCATTTTTTGTGTGTGTTGCTTGAACTTCCAGCATCTGCAGATTTCCTTATGATATAAGTAATTGTATTGTTCAGGTGATCTAAGGCCAGGTGAAGAGCCATTGAGATTGAGTCTGCCATAGACCCATTGTGGTGGTAAGCAAATTGCACAAACATTAGAAAATCTGCAGATGCTGGAAATCCAAGTAACATGCCCAAAATGCTGGAGGAACTCAGCAGGCCAGGCAGGATTTACGGAAAAGAGTAAACAGTCGACGTTTTGGCCCAAGACCCTTCATCAGGACTCAGAGTTCCACCAGCACTTTGTGTGTGTTAATAGGCATATTGCAGTGGGTCCAAGTCCTTGTTGAGGCAGGTGTTGATTCTAGCCATGACCAACCTTTCAAAGCATTTCATCATCATAGATGTGAGTGCTACTGAACGATAGTCATTAAAGCAGCTGACACTACTCTTCTTAGTCACTGGTATAATGGTTGCCTTTTTGAAGCAGTTGGGAACTTCTAACCATAGCAGTGAGAGGTAGAAAATGTCTCTGAATACACCCGCCAGTTGGTTTGTTCAAGTTTTCACAGCCTTACCAGGTATTCCATTGGGGCCTGCCGCCTTGTGAGGGTTTCCCTCCTGAAAGACAGCCTGATGTGGGTCTCCGAGATAGAGATCACAGGGTCTCAGATGGAGATGAGAGGGCGTACTGGAGAGAGATGTAACAGCTATTTGAGTGGGGTTGCAGCAAGGATCCTCACAGCTGCGGCTATATTCTCCCTCTCAAAGCAGGCATAAAAGGCGTTGAACTTGTCTGCTCGTGAAACAGCGCTCCATTCATGATTTTGATTTCACTTTGCAAGAAGTAATGTCCTGCGATCCCTGCCAGAGTTGATAATGCATCCGATGTAGCCTCCAACCTCACTAAGAATTGTTTCTTCACTGTTGAAATAGCCCTCTGCACATCATATTTCATTTCTCACTGAAAGATCTGCCTTTTCCCTTTCAGCCACAATAATGCATCATCCTTAGTGTTATCTATTCATTGATATTCTATTTTTTTCTATTCTCGGTAATTAAACTGAATTCTTGTCTTCCTTTAATCTCTCCTTCCGAAGAAGCTCGGCTGCCTTTATTTGTGTCCAGCTTTTTACCTTTCTAGTTCACATGACCCCTCAAGCCTCATAGTCTAAATTATATCAGTGATGGTTCCCAGAATATGTTCAATATCTCCTGCAAGTCACCTACAACTGTAATGGTGAGTTGTTATCTCTCTCATCTTTGGGCTTCCATTTACCAAAATGTATAGATAATGAGTGCCTGAAACACCCCTTGTCCTGCACTTTTTGTTGCTATTAACACTGGACAGCAAAGATTTTGATTCCTGAATACCTTTAGGTGTATCTTATGAATTTTGGGCTACTGATCATGAAAATTGCCATGACATTTCCCTATCATGCACCATTTTTTAATAAACTTATGTTTATTATTTCAATTTATAATTCAAGTCAATTAAAATGTTGCCTATAATGTAAGCTGGAAAGTTTCCTATCCTGTCCAGGCATACTTAGGTGGCGTGGCTGCTGCATGGCAGGACAGGTGTTAGCAATAATTATTGGGTTCAGGACTGTAAGGATGGAATTTGCTATCACCAGGCACAAAAATTTCTATGAAGGATTTTGATATTTCAGACAGATGCTTCCCAGAATAACTGATGCTAAGATTAAGGAAAGCATTTTTGTTGGTCCACAAATCAAACAGGTCATCAATGACAGGCAGTCTGAAGAATTTCTAGTGGGACCGGAGAAAATCACATGGAAGGCATTCAAGGAAGTTGTTGAAATTTTTCTTGGCATCTACAGAGCACCAAACTACATGCAGCTGGTTGAAAGCATGCGTTAAGCATATAAAACCATGAAATGCAATATGTCACTAAAGATTCATTTTCTGCATTCCCATTTAGACTTCTTCCCTGCAAATCCTGGTGCTGTTAGTGATGAGCATGGTGAAAGGTTTTACCAGGACATTGCGGTCATGGAGAAAAGATACCAGGGCAACTGAAATCCATCAATGCTAGCGAATTATTGTTGGACACTTAAGCGAGAAGCCTCAGACACTGAGTACAAATGAAAATCATTAACAAAATATTTTTAACTTAGTTGAACTATTGCAAAGCATCAGCACCATTATGCAATTAAACACATTATATTCAATAAAAGTTAATTTGTTGTTTCTCCAAATTCCTATGTGATACAAGTAGTCTGAAATTATATTTGTGTTCATCTTCAAGGAGTCTATCATAAACAAAAAAAAATTCTGAGGAAGCAACACTTCTGGAAAAAATTTGTTGTCCAGTGTAATTTCTGTAGCTGTGCTTAAACTTGTCATTGTATCTAACCAATCTTACAGAGTTTTTGTGAGGAGGTTACCAGGAAACTTGATGAAGGAGGATGTAAAGAGATCTTCGGGCAAATCAGCACAATTGCGGAGTAAACTCGAGACTTGAAGGGAGAAAGTCATGGCAAGGATTTATTTGAATAACATACGAGGAATAACAATGACTCAGAGCGTACTTACTCAAGAGGGCTAGAGTATGCAGAATGTTAGTTCACCCAGAACCCAAATTCTGGAATCAGTGGTGAATTCTAGCTGTGACAAACTTAAACTGTGCATATAGTACGGGAACCCCAAAATCAAAACTCATTGAACTAAAAGTAGGATGCACGAGGAACCCACATTCAGAAAACAAGAGGCACGAATAACACAAGGAAAACTTGATGACTAAACCAGTCACGTAACAGGTTCTAGTTAAGACAAATCAATGATGTTCAGGTGCATTGGAGCACTGAGGCCTGACACTCTGTGGCACCCCACGCTGGTCAAAAAGTTCATTACATGAACACCCCCATGGCTGCCACCTGTTGACCCAGAGCAATCTGGATATGATGGTATGTAGTTAACTGAGAATCCAAAATGTTATGAGAGAGAACCCAACATCTCTCCTTTGGGCCGTAGCCCTCCCAGTGCACAATTTACTGTACTTCACATGAACAAAACGACAGTCTAGCTGTTGCTGAACTATGTATACTTGTTGACAATTGACAACATGAAGAGATGAGGGAGCTTGATGAAGGAAAATGTAAAGAGGTCTTCAGGCACATGGACACAGGTGCAGAGTAAACTCAAGACTAGAAGGGACGAATTTAATGATGAGGATTTATCTGAATAACATTACAGGAATAATAAATACCCTCAGCAAATGTGAATATTCTGGAGGCGCCCTCGGAAATTTGGGCTAGTACCTCGGAAAGTTGGGCTGGCACCTCAGAATTTTTAGAATGACAGTTATTCTGGGAAAGTGTTGTCTAACCCTGAACAGTGCCAGAAATCCAATTAATACACAGATTACTGAAAAGTAACCATGGGTAACCAAGGATTAGGGGATTATCTGGAGAGAGAATAAGGTTCATGCATACCAAGCGTTAACTTGAGAGAAACAAAGATGAGAAACTTGTCCAGAACCCAACTGCCTCCCATCCAGGGCTATAGCAGTGAGTGGATGGTCAAGACGTAATTTAGGAACCTGGATTCTCTTGGCCAGTCCAAGATCTAAAAAAAATTCCCCACCGAGTCAGAGTCTCCATTTTGTACCCACTCTATGTCACCATGGTCCAGAACTCAACTGAACAGTCAGCAATGGATCAAGTCCCCTGACAGAAATAGAAGGCTGCCTCTGCAGCCCGGACAGCGTGAAATAATACCCTCTTCATAGTTCTTAAAAATAGATTTATATAAAAACACATGGGAGAGTCCCTTTCCCATTAAGCTGTAGCCCATGAAAGGGCCTTGCCTGAAAGGAGGGCTATTACGTAAGGCACTTTACTTCTGTCCGAGAGGAACTTAGCAGGTTGTAACTTGAATACTAGAGAACACTGATATAAGAAACCACAGCAAGACTTGGGGTCTCCATTGTACCACTCTGGGGTCGGCAAATTAGTAGACCCTTCACAATAGTGCAGGGCAAATGTAGCAGGACAGTCAGGTGAAAGCTCGGAACCGGAGTCCAATCGTGAAAAACGTAAATCTCACCAACCAGTTTCAGAGTCTTTCTGCAATGATGCTAGTATCTCCTGGAGTAAGTGTTTATGTCATCCAACAGACTCTCCTTGGCAGATCAATGCCTTGCGTAATTGATCCAATGATGCGAGTATTTCTTGGAGTAAAAGGTCATGTTGTCCAACTGCCTCTCCTTGGAAAGTCAGTGCCATACATAATTGATTAAACTCAGCTGGGTCCATGATGCCTCAGTACCTCTGTAATGAGATCTTCGGGTAAAACAAACCCAGGTGCGGAGTAAATTCAAAACTCAACGGTGGAAAGTGATGATGAGGATTTGTTGAAGAATATAACAGAGGAATAACAAGTGACTCAGACCGTACTTATTTTAGTGGGCTAGAGTACACAGAGCGTTAATTCACTCAGAACCCAAATTCAGGACTCAGTGATGAATGCTAGTTCTGATGAAATTAAATAGTGCATACAGCACAGGAACCCCATCGGTATCAAAATCAAAACTTAGTAAGTTAAAAACAGGATGCACGAGGAACCTGCATTCAAAAAACAACCAACATGAAAAACACAAGGAAAACTTAATGATTAAATCAGTCCTTTACAAGTTCTAGTTAAAACAAATCAATGATGTTCAGGTGCATCGGAGCACCGAGGCCTGACGCTCTGTGATAGTCCATGCACTGGTCCAAAGAGTTCATGACAGAAAGACAGGAAATGTTGTCTGCGTGGACTTTAGCAAGGCCTTTGACAAACTCCTGGATCGGGGATTGGTTGAAGAAGTTAAATTGCTTGACCTTCAGGATGAGGTAGTAATTTGGACTTAACATTGGTTTCGTAGGATAAGCCAGAGAGCAGTAATAGATGGTTACCTCCCTGACTGGAAGCCTGTGACTAGTGGTGTTAGTCATCATTGTTGTTAGTCATCTATATTGACGATCTGGATGATAAAATGGTAAATAGGATCAGTAAATTTGTGGATAACACCAAGATTGGGGTGTACTGGACAGCAGAGAAGGCTATCAAAACTTACAGAAGCATCTGGACCTGCTGGAAAAATGGACTAAAATAGAGCTGGTGGAATTTAATGCAGACAAGTGCTGCACTTTGGGAGAACAAACTTATACAGTGAACAGCAGGACATTAAGAAGTATGACAGAACAATGGAATCTGGGAATACTAATCCTTGAATCTGGCGTCACAGGTAGTTAATAGAGCTTTTGGCACATTGGCTTTAATAAATCACAGTACGGAATACAGGAGTTGGGATGTAATGTTGAAATTGTATAAGATGTTGTTAAGGTAAGCTTGGAGCATTGTATGCAATTCTGGTCACCTACTTACAGGAAAGATATCAATAAGATTGTAAGAGTACTGAGAAAATTTGTAATGATATTGTGTGACTGAGGATCTGAGTCATAGGAAAAAGTTGAATGGGTTCGGACTTTATTCCCTGAAGCATAGGAGAATGAGGGGAGATTTATTTGAGGTGTACTAAATTATGATGGATATAGGTAGTTAAATGCAACCAGGCTCTTTCCACTGAGGTTTGGTGACACTAGAACTGTGTGCAAGATAGTTTTTTGCAGCAATACATAGAGGTACCAACTAGAGAAGAGGCAGTGTTGGATCTCCTGTTAGGGAATGAGATAGGGCAGGTGACGGAGGTATGTGTTGGAGAGCACTTCGGGTCCAGTGATCACAATACCATTAGTTTCAATATGATTATGGAGAAGGATAGGGCTGGACCCAGGGTTGAGATTTTTGATTGGAGAAAGGCTAACTTTGAGGAGATGCGAAAGGATTTAGAAGGAGTGGATGGGACAATTGTTTTGTGGGAAGGATGTAATAGAGAAATGGAGGTCATTTAAAGGTGAAATTTTGAGGGTACAGGATCTTTATGTTCCTGTTAGGTTGAAAGGAAAGGTTAAAAGTTTGAGAGAACCATGATTTTCAAGGGATATTGGAAACTTGGTTCAGAAAAAGAGAGGGATCTCCAATAAATATAGGCTGCTTGCAGTAAATGAGGTGCTCGAGGAATATAAAGAATGTAAAAAGAATCTTAAGAAAGAAATTAGAAAAGCTGAAAGAAGATATGAGGCTGCTTTGACAAGTAAGGTGAAAATAAATCCCAAGGGTTTCTACAGCTATATTAATAGCAAAAGGATAGTGAGGAATAAAATTGGTCCCTTAGAGAATCAGGGTGGACGGATATGTGCGGAGCCAAAACAGATTGGGGAGATTTTGAACAATTTCTTTTCTTCGGTATTCACTAAGGAGAAGGATATTGAATTGTGTAAGATAAGGGAACAAGAAGGGTAGTTCTGGAAAGTATGATGATTAAAGAAGAGGAAGTACTGGCGCTTTTAAGGAATATAAAAGTGGTAAGTCTCCAGGTTCGGACACAATATTCCCTAGGACCTTGAGGAAGGTTAGTGTGGAAGTAGCAGGGGCTCTGACAGAAATATTTCAAATGGCATTAGAAAGTGGGATGGTGCCGGAGGATTGGCGTATTGCTCATGATGTTCCATTGTTTAAAAAGGGTTCTAAGAGTAAACCTAGCAATTATCGGCCTGTGAGTTTGACGTCAGTGGTGGGTAAATTGGTGGAAAGTACTCTTAGAGATGGTATATATAATTACCTGGATAGACAGGGTCTGATTAGGAGCAGTCAACATAGATTTGTGCGTGGAAGGTCATGTTTGACAAATCTTATTGAAACTTTTGAAGAGGTTACTAGGAAAGTTGATGAGGATAAAGCAGTGGATGTTGTCTATATGGACTTCAGTAAGGCCTTTGACAAGGTTCCACACAAAGGTTAGTTAGGAAGGTTCAATTATCAGGTATTAATATTGAAGTAGTAAAATGGATTCGGGGACGCAGTGGCTGGATGGGAGACACCAAAGAGTAGTGGTGGATAACTGTTTGTCAGATTGGAGGCTGGTGACTCGTGGTGTGCCTCGGGGATCTGTACTGGGTCCAATGTTATTTTTCATATACATTAATGATCTGGATGATGGGGTGGTAAATTCGATAAGTATGCAGATGATACTAAGATAAGTGGTGTTGTGGATAATGAAGTAGGTTTTCAAAGCTTGCAGAGAGATTTAGGCCAGTTAGAAGAGTGGGCTGAAAGATGGCAGATGGAGTTTAATGCTGATAAATATGAGGTGCTACATTTTGGTAGGACTAATCTTCTTTACTCAGAGAGTGGCAGCTGTGTGGAATGAGCTTCCAGCAGAAGTGTTTGAGGCAGGTTCGATATTGTCATTTAAAGTTAAATTGGATAGGACATACATGGTAAGTGGTAGGGCATTGAAGAATGCAGTATAACTGAGGGATCTAGGAATAATGGTGCATAGTTCCCTGAAGGTGGAATCTCATGTGGATAGGGTGGTGAAGAAAGCTTTTGGTATGCTGGCCTTTATAAATCAGAGCATTGAGTATAGGAGTTCGGGATGTAATGTTGAAATTGTACAAGGCATTGGTAAGGCCAAATTTGGAGTATTGTGTACAGTTCTGGTCACTGAATTATAGGAAAGATGTCAACAAAATAGAGAGAGTACAGAGATTTACTGGAATGTTACCTGGGTTTCATCTCCTAAGTTACAGAGAAAGGTTGAACAAGTTGGGTCTTTATTCTTTGGAGCGTAGAAGGTTGAGGGGGGACTTGATAGAAATATTTAAAATTATGAGGAGGATAGATAGAGTTGACGAGGATAGGCTTTTTCCATTGAGAGTGGTGGAGATTCAAACAAGAGGACATGAGTTGAGAGTTAAAGGGCAAAAGTTTAGGGGTAACATAAGGGGGAACTTCTTTACTCAGAGAGTGGCAGCTGTGTGGAATGAGCTTCCAGCAGAAGTGTTTGAGGCAGGTTCGATATTGTCATTTAAAGTTAAATTGGATAGGTATATGGACAGGAAAGGAATGGAGGGTTATGGGCTGAGTGCAGGTCAGTGGGACTAGGTGAGAGTAAGAGTTCGGCATGGACTAGAAGGGCCGAGATGGCCTGTTTTCGTGCTGTAATTGTTATATGGTTATTTAGGTCACAGGTTACATGTGAAAGGTAAAATACTTAAGGGCCACATGTTGGGGAACAATTTCATTCAGAGGGTGGTGCAAGTGTAGAACGAACTGGCAACATGTGCATGTGGGTTCAATTGCAATATTTAAGAGAAGTTTGGTAAGTACATGGATGGGAGAGGGTATGGAGGGCTATGGTCCAGTTACATGTTGATGGAAATAGGCAAAATAACTAGGGAGAGAGAGAAACTGTGGTTTGTTGAATGCAGGATGAATTGCGATAGTCTTTGGAGTAACTGCAAGGTCTGTGTCTTTGCTATCACTTAGCTCACACTTGTGCTCGGTAGCGGGTGCACTTTTTTTGCTGAGGGCGGAGCGGGGTATCGTTGCCTTGCTGCCGCTTACACACGGGAGGGGGGAGCTGGGGGGGCTTTGGGGTTCTCACATTTAACTGTCATTCATTCTTTGGGGCACTTCTCTGTTTTCGTGGATATTTTGCGAAGAAAAAGCATTTCAGGATGTATATAGTATACATTTCTCTGACATTAAATTGAACTTTTGAACCTTTTGATGGGCTGAAGGACCTCTTTCTGTGCTGTAGTGCTCTGTGACTGTATGATTATCCTGATATGATCTCCAACGTACTTTCTTTAGTCCTGGGGGACACAGTAGCTCCACAGCTACACTCAAAATTCACTCTATTTGGTGGGCTATTGGTTGAAACCATTATGATCAAATCTGACTACAACACATGAAGCAATATTGACCATAGTTTTCAAGTCATAACCATCTCTTTCTCTGGGATTATCATGGAAACCAAAGATACCATCATATTTTTCATTCTTTACCAACTACTTAATGCATTCCCATTTGCTCTTGCTATTCTGAACTCAAAGAACAACCTTGTGCTCATAAATTGCTTTGTCCCTCATATTAAGACAATCCTTTTAGTTGCTTTATCTTTTTCCTCCACCCTCCCTTTTTTCATCAACCTAAATTTCCATAGGCTTCTCTCTCCTTAATTATTTAATTTGCATTTTTCTCAACCTTCTCCCTTGTTTTTCCTAAAGTTTTTCACTGAGTTCATTTTGTTTCTACAACCCCACTTCAGCTCTTGACACCGTTTCCACAAAAGGAATGGTTACTCATCGTTACTGCCTAGTCTCCATGCTTGACAGCATTGTAAAATATTCCCACTATACCCAACTCATTAAAAAGAAATATTATCAATATTGGTGAAAATAGCATCGTCGATTTTAGTTATATTTTTTCAGACATAAAAGGAAGATAGACATTCAATTGCAATTGGGGCAATCCCATCAATCCTATTTCCCGATTTACTTCCATGTATCATTACAGTAGTGTCACATGTACTGAGATCCAGAGGAAAGCTTTTGCTTACATGCCATTCAGACAGATTATTTCTATATATAAGTACATTAAGATATGGAAAGAAACAATGCAGAATTTAGTATTACATTTACAGGAGAAAGTGCAGTGTGGGAAAATAAGTAAAGTGCAAGGCTTATGGTGAGGTAGATTGAACGATCAAGAGTTCTTCTTTATTGTATACCATTTTTCAGCTCAAATAGCATGCACAGAAATTCAAATAGGCTAAACAGGGTTACAACTGCAGTTTTGGGAACATTCTCAGCACTCACAGGTGTCTGATTGTAGTCCATCACTGAGTCCACTTTAGAAACATTTACCTTTCCGACCAAAAATGCTACAAAGTCTTGAATATGTGAAACTAGGTAATGATCGGGAGTGGTTTTCTTGTTAAGGTGAGGGCAATTGCCACGTGATTGGTAATCACAGTTGGGTTTAGGGACCATGTGTAGTGGTGAAGCCCAAGGACTATTTGACCTGCATACAATGCCAAGCATTTCCATGTTAGCAATCTCAGACTTCATGCTGGCCAGTTTTTCTGAGTGCAGCTTAAACGCTCACATGAATGTACGAGTTATGAAAATGTAGTGCTTGATCACGTGCTTTGTGACTGTAGTGGAAAATATGGGCTTGGTAAGGTTTGGGAATTTGCCCAGCAGGCGAGTGAATTCACATAGGGTGATTCATGCCTTAGACAAGAGCAGTCATGGGGAACTTATTGGGGTTACAGAGTAATGACCTGAAGTCCTTTACGTCAGCAATTCTTAAGATCTATGAACAGTCCTTTGGCACACAGGAAATCTGCGCCAAATGGAGGTCTAGCAACTTTAGCCAGGACAAAGTACCATGCGTAGCGTTGTCCACTGAAGCACAGTGTCACACATCGTGTCCCATAAATCCAGATCCTGCTGCATTTGGCAGCCTCCAGCAAGGGTCCATCGCTTTCAAACTTATGATCAATGGGTGATGCTGGCAGCATACTCACTTAAGTGCCCATGTCACGCAGGAAGTGTTGCTCTGAAAGGGTGTCCATAATAAACAATCGATGACCCTGGCGGTTGGAACCCATGGTGTTTACAGATACCCGTTGTCCCGATGTGCTGGCACTGTTGAAGCTGTATGGTGGTCACCACTGCTTGGCATTTGTGCCGAAGCATGCATGGTAAAAAGATAGACCCGTGTTGTCTGGTTCAGAGCTGCAGGCATAAGTGCTGGAGGTTCTGCTGACAGGGCTTATTGAGACAGGGAAAGGAGGAAGAACAAAACACCTCTGCCTGGCTGAGTGTAGAATATTGCCATTTTAACAAGCTCCCTGTAATCCTCATGGGTGAATTGGCAAGGGCTGTACAAAATTCACCAGGCATTTGTTGCATAAAGAGTTCTTTAAAAATAAAACAAGGATGGTGATTACCGAGGAGTGACAGCATGTGATCCATTTGTTCTGAAGGCCAAGTACCACCCAGGCCTGGCAAAGAGAGCAACTGTCTGGTGTGCTCAGACTCAGACAGTCCAGAAGTCTGTAATAGGGGAGGTTTCAGAATGACATAAATCACGTGCACGTGGGTCTTCTAGTAGACTCGCCACTCTGGCTGCAGAGGAACTACAGTGTCATAAAATTTTATATTGTCCACAGTGATTTCTCGCAGCACGAACTGCACCTCCACCTGTGCAAACCACGCAGTAGTGTGTTGCTCCCAAAACTCCAGCAGCTCCAAAGTGACTGTGTTGATCAATGTGTTGTTGAGTAACTCTGGAATCTTCTCAGAGCATCAGGGTCACCAATGTAGGAATTTGTGAAGAAAACATGTGAGTCATTTTACGTGCTTAACAAAAGCCACAGCCCTTTACTTCCTTTCCGAACAAGGCAAAAGCAGTCGCCTTACACTGACGGCATTACTTTAGACACCATCTCTTAAAGTGAGCACAGTGGTGGTGTTTGTGAATTATGTAGAACAGTTTCTGTTATGAGCAATGTGTGTTGAGACCTTCCATCAGGACAGAGTTAATCATCGGGTCCTGATGAAGGGTCTCAGCCCAAAGTGTCGACAGTTTACTCTTTCCCATAGCTGCTGCCTGGCCTGTCAAGTTCCTCCAGCATTTTGAGTGTGTGGCCTAACTGGAGTTTTATAAAGCTGCAACATAACTTCCTGACTTTAGAGCTCATATGGAAAGCATGCCATATGCCTTCTTAACCACCCTATCAACCTACATAGCCACTTCCAGTGAGTTATAAACTTGGACCCCAAGATTCCTCTGCTCTTCAACATTGTAAGTGTCTTGCCCATAACAGTGTACTGTCTCTTTACATTTGACTTACCAGACTGCAACACTTCGCATTTGGCCAGGTTATACTCCATCTGCTATTTCTCCATCCATATCTTCAATTTATCTATATCCCACTGTATTCTTTGCCAGCCTTTTAGGCTATCCACAACACCATCAATATTTGTAACATCGGAAAATTTACTAACCCACCCATCTACTTTTTCAGCATTTTTCCCAAAAGCTGGAAGGAATACAATGTTTTACTTTATGAATTTTAAACTAAGTCAGAAATATATTGCCAACAGGTATGGTTGCTGCATTTGTCCCTGAAAAAAATTGCAAATTATGTACTAGGATTACTGTTGTAATTAATTTTTTCATGCATTAAGCAATAATTTGTGTCACTGAATGTAAACTCCTCCAGCAATTGTCAATAGAATACTAGATATTAAATCAGAAGTCTGCATTTAATCCCTCAAACTTTGTTATCCCCCTGGGAAGGAGAATTTATTAGTTTAATGTGAAATCAGTAGATGAAGCTCAGCATGGTGGTAGAATGTCTCAAAATCAGCATGAGCAAACAAAGACAAAATGTGTAAAATAATTTTACCTGCATAAAAATTGCATCCCTTGTGTATGGAACCCCCTCACTAGGCACATGTAGAAACTTGGCTTGGTAGCTAGCTCTGCTGACGACCACATGACTCAGCAGTGACAAGGCCACCTTTCATAAACAATGTACTTCTCAGGTCGGTATGATTTGGGGTTCAACCCAACAGGAAAGTTCAGATGTTCCAGGGAGGAAAATTGATTGCAGTGAATGCTGTGTAAACACTGCTGCATATGCAATTAATGGTTGCCAAGAAATGACATATCGTACATCAGCATAAAATTATAAAGAAAGTATATTTACCAATTTTCAACGTTATCAAACAATTTACAGAAAAAGAAAAGAAAAATAAAAGGGTCCATTACAATTAAACCATTCAAAAGTACACATAACCATTGGAGCTCATTTCTGGTGCAGTTGGGTGTATCGCGTTACTCATGCGCAGAACTCACGTTCCACGTGAAAGACACCAGCCACAGTTCGAACCTCCCTCAAAGACCATTTCAAACAAAGTAGCTAACTCAGGAGTATAGGAACCATTCCTCTGCACGAAGCTCTTCTTACAACAGGGTCTCTCCTTCAAACGGCATTCGGCGAGCATCTTCCCTTCTGCCTCACTCCACTGCTCCCACTAAAAGACCACAAACCGGACTACTGTCTTTCAGAAATCTCTTCCTGCCTGGCTGTTGAGAGTCTTTCATCGCATCCCACTAGGCAGAAAGTTACAGTATGTACCAAGGCAATCATGGCTGGCTGACACAACATTCCTAATTTGGACAACGTGGCTCCTTATTTTCAGCTGAAGCCAAAACACTCTTACTAGCAGGACACACTACTTATACAGAAAACTGCTAAGATAAAATACCTCACAGCATAGCAGTAGAAATTTTGACCAAGGTATTACATGTAATTATGGACAAGTGTTTTCTTGGAGAAGGCTACACTTAAAGTATATCTTGCTTTCTGATCACAGGAAAATAAGTATGGAGCATGATGACAGAAAGGAGTGAAAGTGTTGAGGGAAGTAGAGAGAAGCCACTTGCATTAGGGCTCATACCTTGCAAGCAATGAATCTGTCAATACTGTGCCTTTTCAAAGTCTTGAACTCTAGCTTGTTGTGTCAAGCGGCCTTCTCCAACTTTGTTCTAGATACATACTGTTTATGAGCAGAAGTTTTTTTTTAACTTCCTGCATTTGAAAATGGGTTCAGTCATCATATTACTTTCTTGTTTTCTTTATGAATCTCTTTGGCTTTTCTGTCAAATGCCAGAAAACTTGTGAACATGATTTGCTCTCATTTTCTTTCTGAATTCTGTTTTTTTAATCATTTGAAATAGCAGAGATAAAATTGCAATTATAATTAATGTAGTAAATGACAGATGCCTGATATGGCAATTAAATAAACCTGCAAACTATTCTGTAAATAGAATCAATCACTTAACTTTTATTTCAAGATTCAAGATTGTTTAATGTCATTTCCAGTACACAGCTGTAAAGGAGAAAAAGATAATTGTTTATTCGGAATACAATGCAGCACAAAAAATATAATAAGATAAAGAACACAATAATAATAAAAGCACAATAAATATAAATACATGCAATAACTTATACACATAGATTGTATGTCTATAAAATGATGTGAGGCACACGAGTGTCTATACCAGGGTTTGTCAACTGGGGTTCCATGAGAGGTCACTAGGGGCTCTGCGAGAGATCATTATTAAAATAAATATTGTTTTTTGAACTTTGTGCAATGCGCAGTGCTAGCACTGGCAGTGGTTATCAGTGACCAAGCAGCCCTGTTAGTAGATCTAGCCCAGTATGACAGCGTGCAGTATGACCGTGTTTATTTGTTTGAGTCCATTCCCAGTTTTTGACGCGAGGTAGGGGAGGATGATGGTAATTGGTGAGTGCTGTAGTGCACAGAGGAGAGGCTGGTAGGCTGTTGAGGAGCATGAAATGCTTTTCCGAGCATTAAGTGGATTTGCCCATCTTGGGTCATGACGTCAGCTTCTTGCTTCCAAATTACCTCCCCCAGCTTCCCCATATGCACTGCCGACTGACCAATGGGAGCAAACAAGCTACCAGTGTAGCAGAAAATTGGAGGGAAATTTTCATTCTCAGGGTGGTCCAGTGTGGCAATTTTTGAAGAGGACATGTGAGATGGAAGAGGAGGATTCTAGGCCAAGGCCTACATTAAATTCTGATAAGGTTAATGATGAAGAATTATGATCTTTTGAGTCATTTCACTGCACTAGTGTAATAAATAAAGTCCATTTTTACAATGAAAGCTACTTATCAATGGGTTTTACATGGACCGTTAATCCAAGTTGTCCTATTCCATTGTGCCTAGTCTGTGGCAAAGAAATTACAAATATAGTAATGGCTCCAGCAATATTGAACAGACACTGAACTACAAATCACAACCATATGACATGTAAAAGTGCTGATTGTTTCAAATGACTAGTGGAATCTCAAAACCAACAGATTATAGCTTTTTAAAATAAAGTCACAGTCAGTAAAAGGACACAGGAAGCAAGTCATTTAGTAGCTTTTAGACTAGTTTACCTGAGGATGTTTAAAAAAAACTATGTGAAAACCCGGATAAAGAGCACACTAATCTCCTGCTATCCAGTGCCTTGGTAGAGGAAGAGTTCTCAACAGGGTTTTTGAGATGAAAGATGAATTGCTGCAGTACTTTCAAGAAAATGGTAGGCCAGATTTTGCTGAGTGCTTTGAAGATGAAGAATGGCAGAGACTAAACTACTTAACAGACATTTTTCATCATATGAACCAGTTGAACAAGTCTCTGCAAGGCGCTGGAAAAAATGTTTTGACTTCAAGTGACAAGATTTCTGGATTTAAAAAGAAACTGAATCTTTGGGAAAACCTTGTTGCAAAACAAAAACTTGAAATGTTTGAAAGTCTAAAGTCTTAAGTCTTATTGAAAACCACCTGGAAGAACTGTAGAACAAAATTGAACAATATTTTTCCTCCCTTTCAACACAAGTATGTGACTGGGTGAGGGACCCTTTCTCTGAATCTTCTGCTAAGCCTGAGAACTTGACTTTGAGAGAAGAGGAAGAACTTTGTGAGCTGCAGTCTGATTATGCACTCACGATTAGATATACTGACCTGCCCTTGGACGTTCTGGATTTCTGTGATAGAAGGATATCCTGCCATTCATTAAAAAAAAATAACATTTTGCTGCAGTTTCCAACTTCTTACATGTGTGAGCAAGCTTTTTCTTGTTTAACAATCATCAAAGGCAAGGATAGAAATAGTCTCATTTCATTTGAAGGTGAAATCCATGTTTGCTTAAAGTTTGACCCAGAATTGAGAAATTTATTATGTTTGCCTTATGAGTTTTTAACATTTATGAAAGGGAAAGAAAGAGATTAATTTCAAGAAAGGTAAGCTAAGCTTAACTACCTTTTTTTTCATGCAAGTGGCTAAAAATTTATTCTCTACTCAAAAGAGCATTCTCAATTATTTTTGGATTATTATATCTGCAACTTACTGACCATGCTAACATACCGCGAACTGTAGATATAATAATTTTTATGCAGGGGTTCCCTGAGACCTGAAAATTATTTCAAGGGTTCCTCCAGGACAAAAGGGCTCGGAAAGGCTGATCTATACATAGAATGACGGACAGCAAATGATGAAATAGTGGTGGTCGTGAAAGGGTGGAGATGCTAATCAGTTTTACTGCTTGGGAAAAATAACTGTTTTGAGTCCGTTGGTCCTGGTATGGATGCTACGTAGCCTCCTCTCTGATGGGAGTGGAACAAACAGTCCATGAGCAGAGTGGGTAGGATACTTCCAGATGTTAATGGCCCTTTTCTGACACCTTTCTATATATATAGTTTGTCTTTGATGGCAGGTAGGCTGATGATGCTTTGGGAGGACTTGACTACCCATTATAGAGCCTTCCTGTACATCACTTTGCAGTTTCCGCACCATGCAGTGATGCAGCTTGTTAGAATGCTGTCTAGTGCACATCTGTAGAATGATGTGAGTATAGCTTTTTCAAAATGTAGAGGCATGGGTGAGCTTTCCTCACTATGTATAATATGTTCAGGGGCCATGAGAGGTTGTGCAAGATGTGTTCTCCCAGAATGTTCAAACTACTTGCAGTTTCCACAGCTGTGCTGCTGACGTAAAGAGGGATGTGAGTGGTACAAGTTCTCCTGAAGGCAATAACCATCTCCTTTACCTTGTTGACATGGAGGAAGAGGTTATTTGCCTGGGACCAGGCCTCTGAGCTTTTCCACCTTCTTTCTGTAGGCTCTCTCATCACCATTGGTGATGAACCCCCACCATTGTTGTGTCATCGGCAAACTTGACAATGTGATTACTCAGGTGTTTGGCCGTGCCATCATACGTAAGCAGAGTGTATATTAGTGGGCTCAGCACACAGCCCTAGGGGAGCAGCTGTGATGAAGATTTTGAGGAGGGGGAAGTGGCTGTGCATCCTGTCTGTCTGAGGTCCAGCTGGGAAATCCAACACCCATTTGCACAGTGGTGTATTTAGACCGAGGAGTAGGTATTTGGCACAATAGTGTTGAATGCCAAACTGAAACCCACAAACAGTATTCTGACATAAGTGTCCTTGTTGTCTAGGGATGTCAGGGCCAGGTGCATGCTAGATGATATGGCATCTTTCATAGAGCAGTTTTGTGTATCATTACCAGCCGTTCAAAGCACTTCATGATGATTGGCATCAATGCCAGTCATTTATGTCTGGAGATGTAGAGTTCTTTGGTACAGTACAGGGATGATGATGGCTGATTTGAAATATGTGGAGACAGCAGCCTGGGTGAGTGAAGTGCTGAAAATACCCTTGAAGATGTCAGTGAGCTGGTGCGCACACGCCCTTAGAATTCAGTCTGGGTTGTTGTCTGGCCTGGCTGCCTTATGGGATTGACTGGCTGCAGAGTCCTCGTCGCATTTGCTGCTCTTACAGACAGTGGCTGAGCTTTTAACATAGAAAAATCCCATAAGATTTAGAGTAAATTAACTATGCTGCATAAGGGAATATTAAAATAAATGGAGATAAGTTTATTAATCTAAACTCTGAAGAAAGAAATTCCGGAGTTTAGGGTCTGGATAGCTGAAGGGGAATGGTAAAAAGATTAACATTGAGAATTTGGGCGGTGATAAATTAAATAGCTTGCCTTATTTTGCATCCATATTCTGAAAATGCACATACTGGTTCTATCCTCCCTTCTATCGGGACTAAAATTGGCTATCTTAAAAAAATGAGAACCTTCTTAGTGAGTTTGCATTATAAATTAGTCAGAAACTCAGACCAGCATTCTGTCAGCAACACACTGCCACATACAAGTCCAAGAACTGTAACAGAGATTTCACACAATGATAAGGAGGAGAAGATATTACAGGGATAGAAGACCATAAGACATAGGAGCAGAATTAGGCCATCTGGCCCATCGAGTCTGCTCCACCATTCAATCATGGCTGATCCTTCTTTTTTCTCCTCCTCAACCCCAGTTCCCAGCCTTCTCCTAGTAACCTTTGATACCATGTCCAGTCAAGAACCTATCAATCTCTGCCTTAAATACACCCAACAATCTGGCCTCCACTGCTGCATGTGGCAACGAATTCCACAAATTCACCAACCTTTGGCAAAAGAAATTTCTCCGCATCTCTGTTTTGAAAGGGTGCCCCTCCATCCTGAGGCTGTGCCCTCTTGTCCTTGACTCTGCCACCATGAGAAACATCTTTTCCACATCTACTCTGTCTAGGCCTTTCAACATTTGAAAGGTCTCAATGAGATCCCCCCTCATCCTTCTGCATTCCGGCGAGTACAGACCCAGAATCATCAAACGTTCCTCGTTTGATAACCCTTTCATTCCTGGAACCATCCTTGTGAACCTCCTTTGGACCCTCTCCAATGCCAGCACATCTTTTCTAAGATGAGGGGCCCAAAACTGTTCACAATACTCGAGGTAAGGCCTCACCAGTGCCTTATAAAGCCTCAGCATCACATCCTTGCTCTTGTATTCTCAACCTCTTGAAATGAATGCTAACATGGCATTTGCCTTCCTCACCACCGACTTAACTGCAAGTAAACCTTTAGGGTGTTCTACACAAGAACTCCCAAGTCCCAAGTCTGCATCTCAGATCTTTGGATTTTCTCCCCATTTAGAAAATAGTTTGCACATTTATTTCTAAAGTTCATGACCATGCATTTTCCAACTTCGCATTTCATTTGCCACTTTCTTGCCCATTCTCCTATTCTGTCTAAGTCCTTCTGCATCCTACCTGTTTCCTCAACAGTACCTGCCCCTCCATCAATTTTTGTATCATCTGCAGACTTGGCAACAAAGCCATCTATTCCATCACCTAAATCATTTATATGCAGCAGGGGTCGATATAGAAGTATTAGCAATGGAAAGATTTTTAAATGAGCATGTGAACCTTAAAATCAGCATATTACCAAGAGACTTCGCAGGTCAGTAAGCACTGGAGTGAATGATGATTGAGACATGGTTTAAATGTGTAATGTGGGGATTGGCAGAGTAATATTTTGAAGGTCTGATTTAAAGATTACAAAGCCATGGATTTTGACTCTTGATAAGGCAGATGCTGCTGAAGGGTATCTTTGTTAAGAAGGGAAAATGGAATTTTCTTTTATGTGGACCATTACTTTTAATATAACCTTTTACAGCTAGTTTTACTGAATTTAGAAAGGATAATAACTGTCCTATTGAAAGTTTCAGTTTGTGACATCAGCTGAACAAGCATGTCAAGAAATTAAAGAAAATAAGCTATTTAACCAACAGGGGTTTTAACGTATAATCTGTGATATAATCTTTAAAACGCAAATCATTTTTAGCACCTAGTGTGTCAAGATCAGTGTAATAATTTCATTGTTACTGTTGATTTTGGGGTCAAGATTTTCCAGCAGATGGAAAGGATTGCTGTTATTATTTTATAAAGCAGATGGATATTCTGTTTGGTTGCCATTCTTATTGTAACTAATATGTACGTCAATAAACAACAAAAATTCTGTATTTCATGGAAGGATTTTCAAAAGCAGAATTGAGCACCAAAATTGACAGCACTTAATAAAAGAGAATTCCTTGTTGATTTTTAAACTTTCCAAGTAAATGTGCTGTATTTTTGATCAGGCAAGTAAAATATGATAGAGGAGTTTAGTTCACTGACAAACCAAAGAATAAATATAACCTAATAAATTAAGGTGTGCATCAGTTGCATTGAGCATTTTCATCATTATGTAAATTAACGAGCAATTCCCTCTGTCACTATTTTGCCATCTCTTTTCTTTCAAACAATAAGTTATATTTAATTTAATTTTTAGAATAGTTCAAAGAGGCAGGGCATACTGGGAGCAGCACCAGGCCTACCTAACAATGTTAATGCTGCAACATAGGATGTCATGTACGCTAATTTGCGAAAACAGCATGCAGTATACAGAACTATGTCATCTCACTACTAATAGATCAGTTCAAACTCTGCAGTACCATTATATCATGATTGGTGGTGGACAATTAAACAGCTAATGGGAGAAGGAGGCACCAAGAATTTCTCATCCTTAATGATTCAGGCCCAGCATGCGAGTGCAATAGGCAAAGCTGAAGCATTTGCAGTCACATTCAGCCAGAAGTGCCAAAGGGAAGATCCACCTTGGCTTCCTTCTCAGGTCATCACCATCACAGAAGTCAGCCTTCAGCCAATTTGATTCAGACCATTCAATTGTTCAGCCATGGTCACACTCTGATTGATAAATAAATAGATAGATAGATAAATAATTATGAAGACTGCCAGCAAGGCAGTACTTACAGCCCATGGATTCTTGCCTTTGAGAAGGTGGTTGTAGATAGGCTCTTGAACTACTGCAGTCCTGTTGGTGAAGGTACTTCCACACAGCTGTTAGATCAGAAGTTCTAGGATTTTGACCCAGTTATGATGATGATGTAACTGCAATATCATTTCAGTCAGGAAGTTGTGTGATTCAGAGGGGTTTCTGTGAGTCTGCCTTCCTTGCTTTTCTTGCTGGTAAAGATCATGAATTTGGGAGATGATATCAAAATAGGTCCAGAAAATGACTGCAGTGCATTTTATAGATGCTATATACCACACCCACTCTGTTCCAGTGATGAATTTAACGAAGTTTTTGGTTAGTGGATGTGGATTACTTTGCCTTTTTTGGTGTTGAGTATTGGTGGATCTCCAGGATTTAACAGGAAAGCAGGTCAGAGACTGTGTCTCTCCTCATAATACCACAAAGTCTTTCCACTGTCTAAAAGGCACAAGTAAAGAATCTGATGGAATAGTTCCCACATCCATAGAATGAGAGCTTCAGCGTTACTTATTCCCCTGCTCTTCGATGCCCACTTTGAGTTAAGCCAGCATCACTTGACATTTGAACTCATCATAGCTTTCAACCAAACATGGACCAAAGAGCTGACTTCCAGAGTTGGCACAGTTTGACTAAGTGTTGCATTAATGGTGTTCTAGTTCTAAAGGGTAAATACTGCAGTGACTGGAGTATTTCTCACTCAAAGAAAAGGGGTTTTGGTTGTTGGAGTTTAATCATTCTAACCCCAAGACATTATTACAAGAATTCCTCAGGGCACCTAAGCCAAACCATCTTTTAACTGCTCATCCATGACCTTTCTTCATCATTAGATCTTTGCTGATGGTTGCACAATGTCTAATTTGGTTTGCAATTTCTCAGAAAAGGAAATAATCCATGACTGCGTTTAGCAAGACCTAAACATCATTTATGCATTGTTTGACATGTGCGAAGAAATATTTCCACAACAGAAGTGTAATCTAATGACCCTCTCCAGCAAAAGAAATCCAAGCCTTTGTCCTTGAAATTCAATGGCGTTGGAATCTACCATCAAAATTTGACATATTACCAAGTAAAACTAAAATTCTGGAAATACTTAGCAAGTCAGACTGCATCTGAGCTGTAAACATAGACCTAGTACCAATTGTGACCCAAATTAGAAATGAATTTTGACTCTTATTTGGGAATTGCAAGCACCATTCAGAAGTGATCAATTTTATATCATGCAGTAGTTCCTTCATGGGACTTGAGGTTGCTTTTACATTCAATAAAAAAAATCTGGAAGAATTTTTTTCCCACAGGAGAAGGAGGGGATGCATTCTTTTGAACAAAAACATATTTATGTTGATAAAATTCTTTCAAGAGGCTGGGCAGGCATTGGTG
The DNA here is from genome assembly GCF_030028105.1 of Mobula birostris. Lineage (NCBI taxonomy): Eukaryota > Metazoa > Chordata > Chondrichthyes > Myliobatiformes > Myliobatidae > Mobula > Mobula birostris. The sequence continues at coordinate 54,557,444 of NC_092370.1, read as the reverse complement.
CTCTCTGCGATATTTTATTCTGAAAAACCACAGACAACATCGCAGATTAATTTCTTCTTTATTATAAACTATTAAAAATTTGAAGGTAATTATGACTTGAGCACATATGATTAATCACAAAGGAAAAGTATGAAATACAACGGGGAGGAAAAAAGTGTTTGTGGCTCAAAGTTCATCTTTTTATATTGATAGGCATTGAAGCAGCAGCAAAAGAGGAGGATTGGTGTTTCTATGATGATGAACAAGGCCATTCCTTGTGTTGTACTGACACCACTAAAAGTATCAGAAGAGCATTCAGAATCACCACCTGGTAAGTCGCAATACTGAATCCAAACAACACACTCAAAATGTTGGAGGAACTCAGCAGGCCAAGCAGCATCTATGAACAAAAAGCACAGTAGACCTTTTGGGCCAAGACCCTTCTGCATTTCTCCAAATTCCTCCAGCATTTCGTATATTTTCCCATAGACGCTGCCTGGCCCGCTGAGTTCCTCCAGCATTTTGTGTGTGTTGTTTGGATTTCCAGCATCTGCAGATTTTCTCTTGTTTATACTGAATTGACTTCAGTGTTTCTTGACCTATTTATGGAAATCAGATGGCAAGTCATGGCAGTTAAAACAATTCCAGTCTTGCTGATCTTTCCAGTGGAGTAATAACACAGATTATGCTTATTCACATCACAAGATTTCCTTCATAAGATGTTCTCAAACTGAACATGCTGGTCTAAAGGAAAACATATAAAATTATTATTGGAATAACAGAGAAGGACATTCAGAAGATTTTAAAGCATAATAATGCACTTTATGCAGAAGCACAAGGTGCCACATGCGTTGTTTATGTGTTCTGAACAATCTTTGTTTATATGCTTTTAAATATAAGCAATTAGCATGATTATTAGCAAATAAATGGGTTACTGGAGTTTCTAATTACAAAATGCTTTCATTGTATGGTAATTTGCAGATAAAAATACTACTCCGCAATTAACTCTTCTCTGGAAAAGATTGGTCAAATAAGAATGAAGTGACAATTTCAAAGCATCTTTTACCACTAGCCCTCCAAGCTTAGATGGAATAATATAATTTGCTATTTTTTGAAGCTGATGAAACTGAACAAGAGACCCTTTCAAAAAGTAGCCATCGCTCATATCCATGGAGATGACTGCTCAATATATCTAAAAATATTTTGGTGTATGTTTAAAGACTTTTGTGCTGTGTGACTGTGTGAATACATTATGAATTCAGAGTGCCTGATTGTTTAGCATTGCCGTCCTGTAGAAAATCTGTATTTAAGTTGCTGATTTGGCCCTGTATGGAAAGTATATCTAATTTTGGACACTACACATTAGGAAGGATTTAAAGATGATGCAGAAGGCTTTATTGGAATCAGTGATATATGGATAGTCTGGATAATTTGGGAGTGTCCATATAAACAAAATAGATAATGAGAAATTTTGGAGTGGCGATTAAGGAATCATAGATTAATACAACACAGAAGGAAATTATTCAAATCTTGAGGCTGTGTGGACATTTCAAAGATTTAACCAATTAGTGGTATCCCTGCTCTTTCTGCTGTCATACAGATTTATTTTTATTTTCAAGTTATTCTCCAATTACATTTAGAAAGTTGTTATTGAATATGCTTCCATCTCTTTATCATTCTGTACATTTCAGATTAAAACAACCTCCCTGATAAATATTTCTTCCTGACATGGTTTCTGTTCCTTTAGCCAACTAACTTTTATGTGTATTCTGTAACTGTTGTCTATTCCGGTATTAGAAATTATTTCTCCCAATTTATGCTATCAGAGATCTTCATGATCTTGAATATTGCTTTCAAACATTTTTGTATTCTTGTATCTCTAAGGAGAATACCCACAGTTTCTTTTTCTCACCATGTAAGACTAAATTATTTTATTATTTTACATTCTAATAAATCTGCTTTCACTCAGAACTCTTGATGTCTGTCCTACAGGAGAGTTTCCAGCATTAGGTACTTTCGGGGCAAAATCAATATTTAGCAAAGCTATTTTGCTTTTCTTGACAATGCCTCCACTTTCATCACCATAAATAAAAGCTAGTTTTACTGCTTTCTGAGTTTGTCCTTCCTTCTTTATCCTTTTACTGAAATCCTTTCAACGTTGCACTCAATGGTTATTAGTGTCTCTCCTTATTTTTTTCTGCCAAAATGAATTAAGTTATACTTGTTTGTGTCAAATTTCATCTCTCACATATCCAGACATTTCAAGAGTTTTCTATGTCTTACTTAAAATTAGTACCTTGCACAATGTGAACTAAGTTCCTTAACTGTGTGCCATGGCAAATGTTGAAATAATGTACTATATGTCTATAAGCAGGTCTTTAATCTGGACAAGAAAAGCAAAAGTCCCAATACCAAATCAAAACAGCCATCACTATGTACTTCCTTCTATTGTGCAACCAACCATTCATCCTGCTCTCTGTTTTCTTTCACATAAAGAAGAGTGTAATGTATGCAGGTCTGCAGATCTTACCCAGCATATGAGGAGCACTTTAAGAATGCTGCTGTTTATGCTGTGTTCTTAACTCCTAAGAAAGTAGAAGGTAATAGTCTGATTCCTGTCTTTGCACAATAGTAACACTTTAATGTATATGTCTTCTTGTACCAAGAAAGTTTTATACAGATGGTGTATGATCCACAAGGGGCATGGACAATTGACTAATGATTTTATAAATTTGAATTTAGGAAACATGCTCCATGTATACATTAGATAGGGAGCTAAATTAGTAAGTGCGTGCATTGGGAAAATTTACAAAATGTTACATGAAAGTAAAGAAGACATTGCGGTGCAAGTAATATTTCAGTTCTTCCAATCTGAGAAATGTTTGGAGTATTTATTAGCCTTCCCTTCATTTGAAAAGGATAGTAAAAAGACAAAGAGTGTCAATGTCAGTGTGGGGTAAATGGCAGATGGTATAGCATCGTGTTTTGTGAAGGCCACGCTGGGTACTGTAAGGAGTTACCTCCTTTGAATACTCCAAGTAAAATTATTCTGGGGTTGATCACAAATTTATTGTGCGTAGCTGGAGCTTGCCTTGCATACAAAATGGCAATATGCATTTCAAGGAAAAAGGTCAAATTTGAAAGTAGCTTCAGTAATCCCATGGCCTTGGCTCTTTAAAAGATATAACCCTTGAGATCTCTGCATTTCCTTACTCTATACACGAGGAAAGCATTCATGCAGGTGATGTCCTGCTCCTGCGTCATGTTTCCTTTCACACTCACTGCCCATCAACCTACACAATCTGTACTGATAGCTTTGGAATTTTTTTAAGAGTTGAAATAAGAACACTGTATAGTGACTTAATAGTGCTTGACTGAAATCATTAAGAAGTTATCATGTTGAAGTCTGTAGTGACCGTGATTACTGCAGATGGAGCTGTGTTTTCATTGTGGCTATCTGCAAGTAGATGCAGCAACAAGCTCAAGCAACAGGTGCCTTTACACTTGCAGCTTAGAAAACATTTCTTCTTTGACCATTCACAGATTTGTGTACTAAGACATAATAACGCAAACAGATTGTTAGTAGTACTAACAATACCTGGCTTACCAGTTTTGGTTTAAATACTTGCATCTACTTTTATTTTCTCATCTTTTAATGACAACATTTACACCTGCATTGGAAATGCATTTAATTTATTTCATTTCATTAATTTTACCCTAACTGGCCGTTTGCCACAGGACTTTGGAGCCTGTAATAAAAACCTTGTTAATAGAGGCAATATTTTTCCTTGATAGTCTTTCTCCACTTGTTTTTGTCCTGCACTTGCATATATAGTATATTCACGGTTTGATTTCATGTGTCCCAAAAGCAAAAGGTTGCTGAAGAATAAATTTAAAATAATGAGTAAAACAAAATTATCTCCAAAAATTATTTTGTGTATGTTATTTAATTAAACCAAGTAGATTGCGGTGATCTAAAATTTTTTGCCGGAAAGAGTAGTGGATTAAAATTCAAAAGTAATATTTAGAAGAGAATTAAGTGTTTGAGAAGGAAAGATTTGTAGAGCAAAAGGGAAATAGGAAGTAAATAAATCTGCTCTTTCACTGGACTTCTCTTTGCCACGTTTCTCTGAAAAAATGATACGTAATAAAACAGTACAGAAAAGTAAGACAATTTAGGACATGGCATGTGGTAAAAGTGTGCTCATGGGAGGCAGTTACTTCATACCTTTGGGCTCAACATGGTTGCACCTGAGTTGGCATCACCTGATGGGAGTCCTTGAAACACGCAAGCCTCCACACAATGTCAACGTTTTTATCAATCATTGATAGAAATTATTTCTGTGATGAGCCAGCACCTACATCATTATTGCATCATGTGGCTGCTGGATAGAAACATAGAAGCATAGAAAACCTACAGCACAGTACAGACTCTTCGGCCCACAAAACTGTGCCGAACATGTCCCTACCTTAGAACTACCTAGGCTTTACCCATAGCCCTCTATTTTTCTAAGCTCCATGTAGCCATCCAGGAGTCTCTTCAAAGACCCTATTGTTTCTGCCTCCACCGCTGCCACCGGCAGCCCATTCCACACGTTCACCACTCTCTGCATAAAAAACTTACCCCTGACATCTCCTCTGTACCTAAATGGGTAGGTGGGCCAAAGAGCCTTTTCCTGAGATGCAGTGTTCTATGACTCTGATTTTATAATATAATAATATTAGCATTAATTGTCAAATGTACAGCAAAACATAAAATGGGATGCGTTGTTTGTGTCAATGACCAAGACAGTCTGCAAACGTCACCTCGCTTCTAGTGCCCACAATGCATACCCATAAATTACTAACCCTAACCCATAAGACTTTGAGCGGTGGGAGGAAACTTGAGCAACTGAAACCCACACAGTCAAGGATAGAACATACGAACTCCTTACAGACAGCGGTGGGAATTGAATTCTGATGTTAGAAAGAGAATAATATTAATTTTAATCTTCATTTGTACAGCAATTCCCATATTCAAAACAATTGCAAACCCTGCACACTTACAAGAATGTTATCATATTAAGAGCTTCCTTCATCCCGTTCAAAGGGGTTCCCAACCTAATTCCCATTTAAAGGGAAGATATGAAATAAAAGCTCAAAAAACTGTTTATTAAGTACTTATTTTAATATTGTTGTGTGCCCCCATAGAATGAAAAGAAAGATATATAAGAGGAGTCCAATACGTAAAAGGAACCTAGCCAAACTTTTGCTCGTGGAAGATTTTCTGATTTCACTCACCGTGTTAATTGATAGGCACAAACTAGTCAGGCTTGTGTAGTCTTAATGTAATTCATTTAAACAAATTATCATCTTTTCCCAGATGCCAAAGTAAACACAAAATTTTTAATTACAGCCTAAGCATTTCTGATTTATCTCTTATATTTCTATACAGTTTATTTCATGGATGGAGTTGCTGCTACAATGGAGAAAGATTTCATAAATGCTGTTAATGTAATTTGTGGTACTATGAATATTGTATGCACTGTTACTCTTCAGCCAAGATCCTGTCATATCTCATGATTCATTTCATCATAATCATGAAGAAGATTTTGCGATCGATCTAAATCTTTAGGGATGGGTGATATTGCTTCAAGACTATAATTTTACATCTACAAATGTTTGTTGAAGAATATAGTATCTAGTATAATAGCAATCAGAGCAAGTGAAGTTGTGCACTCAAATGCCTGAACTGAACACTGAGTGTATAACTGCAGGGGCAAACACAGAAATGTAGATTTGATAACCTTTGAAGGGAGATGTTAAGTAGATGCATGATATACACGTACACTTAGTAGTTACATCATTAGGTACACCGGTACACCTGCTCATTAATGCAAATATCTAATCAGTCAATCATGTCTGTAACTCAGTGCATAAGAGCTTGCAAACATGGTCAAAAGGTTCATTTGTTGTTCAGACGAAATATCAGAATGGGAAATAAATGTGAACTAAGTGACTTGGATTGTTGGGGCCAAACGGGATGATTTGAGCACAAGTTGCTGATCGAGGATTTTCATGCACAAATCTCTCGAGCAGGGATTCCCAGCCTCGGGTCCATGGACCCCTCCATTAATGGTAAGGGCCAATGGCATAAATTAGGTTGGGAACCCCTTCTCCAGAGATTGCAGAGAATGTTGCGAAAAATAACAAAAAAAGAACATTTCATGGGTGAAAATGCCTTGTTAGAACATAGAAGGATACAGCACAGGAACAGGCCATTCAGCCCATAATGTTGTGCTGAACCCCCTAAAAGCAAATCAAAAACACCCAAATACTAATCCCTTCTACCTACAGCATATCCATATCCTTCCATCTTCCTTATTTCCATGTGCCTATCCAAACGTCCCTTAAAGGCCTCTACTGTATTTGGCTCTACCACCATACCAGGCAGCGCATTCCAGGCATCCATCACTCTCTGTGTAAAAAAATTACCCCACACATCCCTCTTGAACCTACCGCCCCTCACTTTCAATGCATGCCCTCTGGTCCCTGGGAAAGAGATCCTCTCTATCCACTTTATCTATGCCTCTCATAATCTTGTACCTCGATCAGATCTCCCCTGAGAGAGGTCAAAGGAGAATGGCCAGACTGGTTCAAGTTGACAGAAAGGTGACAGCAACTCAAATAACCACACATTACAACAGAGGTGTGCAGAAGAGTGTGTGAATGCATAATATGTTAAACCCTGAACAGGTTACAGCAGCAGAAAACTATGAACATACATTCACTGGCCACTTTATTAGCTACCTCCTGTTTCTAGTAAAGTGGTCACTGAGTGTAAATCCTTTCCCTGTGTGCCTGCAAACACAAGAGCTCAGAATAGAATGTGTTTTTCATTTGCCTAGTGTCAGGTATGTGAACAATGGATCTACCCAGCAGAGCGAAGTGAGTGCATCCAGGAGCTGAGCGCAGGGAATATTGAATATTTGTCAGAGTCTTTGATGACATACCAAATCTCCTAAATCTTCTAAGAAAGTTGATGTACTGGCATGCCATCATGATTGTATTTATGGCTGTTAAGTGTTTTTTACTGAGTACTTTTGAATGCTTACTTTCATCACACTGCCAACTCAACACCTATTTCCAGAGAAGTGATAGGTTGACCTGAAGTGTTTAATTCTGATATAAGAGTATAACATTGCAAACTTTGTGGAGTCTTCAAGATTCTAGCCATGACAAAGAAGTCAAATAATCTTCATGGAGCAAATGCATCCCTTTTAAAATCCCAGCACACTCTATGGAAGCGTACTATTTAAATTAAATAAGTGTAATTAGTGCCATTTGTTTAGGATTTTCTTGGATTGTTAAACAGTGGCAAGCTGTTATAAGTCACTAACATGCTATATTTAAATAAATAGAGTGCAGGGACCAGAAGGAAAGAAGAGCAACATGAAGCTTTGTTTTCATTCTAAAAAAAATACAAGCACTGGTCCATTACTCTATGGAATCTGATTTGCATCTGAAGATGACTGCTAAGTCCAGTCATACTCAAGTGTGCCACTTTCAATAAAAACTGCTGAATAGAACATCTTGGTGTAACTAGATAAGATATTTCTCCTGAGTCAAATAACTCCTAAGAGGTTAATTTTCAGTGAATATTTAGCTGCTGCTCTTTTGCACTCAAGTAAAGCAGCATAGCATAGATACTCAAGGAAATGCCTAGTGGAATGTTATTAGTGAAGCATTAATTAAATGATGGATAAGTAATGATTTTTAAAATAGAAAACTACCATAATAGAGCCCAGTGATAATGTACCAACAATGGGAACTGTTAACTCTTGATGGGCTTTTCAGTTGACACTATGATCTGTATTATTGTATGTACTACAATAAAATCCCAACTATTGTTGCCAGTAAATGTGCAGAGCAGAGAAATAGATGTGTAGAACATTATTCAGTAAGATTAAATCAATTTTATGTATTTTTCCAGGATTTGAATCAAGCAATATGGGTGAGCTGAATGGTTCTGAAAAAGAATCAAAAGATGGGGCAAGATCTTCACCAAGTCTCATTAAGACATCAGATCAGCACCTGAAAAGACTGAAGAGATCCAGTTCAGGTACATCTCATAAAACTTTACAAATTGTGGCAGTATTAATTATAGATTTTCCACAAAATGTAAGTATCAACAAACCAAGATTCAAAAGACTACTGTATTTAGTTTAAAAAGGCTTTGGGACAGATTTTGCAGTGCTGTCAGTTCGGATTAGTATTTTATCAGCAGATTTTTGCACATCAAGACGCTGTTAGCCAAGCATTCAAAGCATACTCTGCAGCGCACATAGGAACTGCATGAACAAGAAATCACGTTCAAAGAATAATGAACATACAACACAGAGGCTGAATCAGGAGGAGAAAATTGGAGCAGTGAACAAAATCAGGTAAAGAAAATTAAAAGATAGAAGGGACATAAAGGCAGCACAAGAAGTAAATTAAATACCATACGCAGAAAATACTTAGTATTAATTAAAAATCAAAGGAATGTGACTATACTTGTCAAACATTAATTTTCCGTGCCAGAAAGACTATTTAGCAGTTAAATACATATGGCAGATTTAAAGAAAGAGAATGTGGAAAAATAGCTTCATGTGACAGGTTAAATTTAACAGGTATTAATTTATTCTGATATGAGGAAAAACTAAGCTAAGTGTCTTAAAAGCAATATATTTGAGGTATCGGAAATAAGATGCTGGAAATATTCAGCAGGTCAGACAGCTTCTATGGAGAGAGACACAAGAAATACCTCACTTCAATGATGTATTAATCAGAAATCATCATCAGTTCTGATGAAAAGTTGTCAACTCAAAACATTAATTCTATTTCTCACCACAGATGCTGTCTGACCTAACTATTTCAAAGGTTTTCTGTTTTGTTTGTAAACAAAATGACTTAATTTTAAAATGTGCCATAGGGAGTGAGATTCTTTAAGTAAACACATTTTCAAAGGCTCATAAAAAAGGAACACCCAATATCTAGCATTATAAATAAAGGATATAAGGTGCAATGAGCAAGAAAACTATGTTAGTTCTTTATAGGAGATCAGCTAGATCCCATCTGGAGATATGTGACTAAGTTAACCATGCAGTTGGTGGCAAATGGCATTGAAACATGAATTCATGCTTTGGCCACTCAGTAAGATCAGTGAAGTACTTGACAGTTCTGCACTCCTTTCAGAATATCTCTAGAGAAACACTTAGCCCCTGTCGGATGGATCTTCTCTTCTTTCCATCTGTTCCAGTACTCCACGGAAAACATGAGTAACACACAACATGACGGAGGAAGGTCAGGTAGCATCCTTGGAAGGAAAACCACAGCCGATGTTTTGGGCTAAGACCCTTCATCTGGATTGGAAAGGCAGGGGATGGAAGCCAGAATAAATGGGTGGAGGTGGGGGAGGGGAAGGGAAGGAACATGAGCTGGTGGTCGAGCAGAGAATCCAGATGAGGGGGAAAGGTAGAAAGAGGGAAAAAGGGAATGATGGGAGAAGCCCAGGGATGATAGGTGGAAGAAGCAAAGGGCTAAAGGAGAAAGCTAATAGGGGAAGGCAGGGAATAAAGGGAAGGAGATGGGGAACCAGAGGCAGGAAGGCATGGGTGATGGGCATGTTTTGAGACCTAGGAGTGGAAAGGAAAAGGTAAACCAGCCACAGGTATAAGAGAAGGTAAGAGGGAGGACAGAGGGCAATGGTTAACAGAAGTCAGAGAAATCAATGTTGTCGCTGTTGAGTTGGAGATTACCAAGACAGAGTATGAAGTCTACACCTGGCCTTGATGTGAGGAAGAAGCACAAATGCAGTCATCAATGTAACAGAGAAGGCATGCTCTCCAACACTACAATACCTTTCAGTTCCCTGGCCCTGACCACCTCATTTTCACCATGGATGACCAATACTTGTACATTTCCATCCTCATCAGAAAGGCCTCAAGGCTCTTCACTTCTTTCTTGGCAGCAGACCCAGCCACTTCCCCTCTACACCACCCTCCATCTTGGAGAACTGATACTCACCCTCAACAATTTCTCTTACAGTTCCTCTCACTTTCTCTAGACCAAATGTATAGCCATAATCGCTTGCATGTGCCCCAGCTACGACAGACTATTCATCAGCTACGTGAACAGTCCATGTTCTAAGGCTACACCAATGACACTCCCTACTCTTTCTCCACTATATTGGCAACCGTATTGATGCTGTTTCCTGCACGCATGTGGAACTTACCATCTTCACCACCTGCTTCCACACTGCCCTCAAATTCACTTGGTCCATCTCCAACGCCTCTCATCGCTTTCTTGCTCCCCCTGGATCCATCTCCAAGACAGATTATCAACTGACATCTTTTACAAACCACAGATATCTACAGATACATTGACTAGGCTTCTTCCCATCCTGCACTTGCAAGGATGTTATTCCCTTCTCTCAGTTCCTTTGTCTCCAGTACATCTATTTTCATGATAAGGTTTTCCATTCAAGAACATCCTTATTTTTACAAAAATGTAATTTCCCTTCCTCTGCTGTCAGTGTAGCTCCCAACCACATCTCCTCCATTTTCCACACATCTGCCCTTACCCATACAGGGACAAGGTTACCCTTGTTCTCACCTTACACCTCTTCATTCTCTATAGCTAACACCATGTCCAACAGAAACCCATCACTCGGCTTATCACCCTCTCTTCTCCCAATCCCTCTCCACTTTCTCTCTGTGACTCCCATGTCCACTCATCCCTCCCCATCAATTCCCCCTCCTGGCACTTACCTCCACAAACAGGTGTTACACATGCCCCGTCACCTCCTCCCTCACAGGCATCCAGAGCTTCTGGTGAGGCAGCACTTAACATGTGAATCCATTTGTGTTATTTATTGCATCCAGTGCTACCAGTGTGGCCTTTCCTGACACAGATTTAACTTCACCTCCCTGTATCTGGTTCCCTATCTCCTTCTCTTTATTCCATGGTCTTCCTCTGTCAGATTACTTCTTCTTCAGCCCTTAGCCTCTTTCACCTGTTACCTCCCAACTTCTCACATCATTCCTTTTTCTCCCACCTTCTCCCCACCCTTTCATTGTAGCGTCTTCCCCCTTCATTTCCAATCTAGTTGAAGGGTCTCAATCCAAAACTTTGAATTCCTCTCCATCAATACTGCCTGATCTGTTGAGTTCCTCCAACGATTTTTTTTTGTATGTTGCTCCAGATTTACAGTGTCTTCAGTCTCTCTTGTGCCTCTGAAAATCATGAACCTTATTGTCTCTTGCTGTGTACCATTCTTCACAGTTTCCAAAGTCAGAACAGATTTTAGAGTGCAGGAGAGAAAAAGAGAGCATGTCAGATCAATAATCCTTTGTCATCTGATGAAAGATTATTGACCAAAAACATTAACTCTTCTGTCCTTCCTGACCTGCTAAAAAATTCCAGCAATCCTCTGATTATTTCAAATTTCCATTCACTTGAGTTTTCTGATTTTTGACAAGTTGTGAGAGGTTTGCCAGCACACATTCCCAACAAATCCACCTTCCCCAAGCCAACAAACTTCTTTTGAGCTTACTAACTGAATGTGTAACCATATTTAGTTGGAAACATAAACCCAGCACCATGCCTGAATTACTCTGAAGGGAACAGGTTAATTGTGTTTTATAAACACGGTCCCTTTCTCAGGATCAGCATATTTTAATCCATTAGCATCAAACCAAGGTAGCAGCACTTATCACTGTCACTGCTGCTCTAACCTCTCCTGTACTTTCAAGTAAAGGACAAATCTTTTAATTCAAAATCTACACAACAGATACCTTTTGGCCAAGTAAATAACAATGTTAATACACAATACAGTGCATATAAAAAGTATTCACCCCCCCCCCTTGGAAGTCTTCATGTTTTATTGTTTTACAACATTGAATCTCAGTGGCTTTAATTTGGCATTTTATAACACTGATCAACAGAAAAAGACTCTTTCATGTCAAAGTGAAAACAAATCTCTACAAAATGATTACAAAGTTCAATACAAATATAAAACACTAAATTGATTGCAGAAGTATTCACCCCCTTTGATATGACAAACTAAATCATCACTGGCTCAGCCAATTGGTTTTAGAAGTCACATAATTAGTTAAATGGAGATCATCTGTGTGCAGTCAAGATGTTTCAATTGATTGTAGTAAAAATACACCTATATCCAGAAGGTCCAACTGCTTACTGGTAGGGAATGGGGAGCAAGTTGTTCAGCTTTGAAGAGAATGTATGTGGCTTTAGTGAGATCTGTATTGGATTATGGAAATATAGTATATGGATCAGCAGCTAGGTCTCTTATAAGGAAACTGGATGTGATTCAGGCTCAGGCCTTGAGAGTGTGCAGTGGGGCTTTTAAAACGTCACCAGTGTCAGCCCTACAGGTAGAAATGGGAATAATGCCTTTGGAACTAAGAAGGATGCAACTGATGGAAAACTACTGGGCTAACTTGCAGGGGCACAATGATTCTCACCCTACTAAAGGAGTGTTGCAGGAGCGCTGGGAAAATGGGAGGTTTCAGAGGGATACCTTTAGTCGGGTAGGGAATGATATCGCGAAAGAATGTGGAGTATTTGATCTGAGGATAAGTCCTTCAGTAGTTTATTCGGTTGTAGCTCCATGGAAGCTTGTATGGCCTGACATAGACTGGCATTTGTTAGAGGTAAAAAGGAAAGAAAGATATAAAACAGATTTGGTAAATGCATTTAACTGTCATGTGATGGAAAAGTATAGTGATTATACTCACATTTATACGGATGGTGCGAAGGAACCTGAAACAGGAGTGACAGGGTTTGGGGTGCTAATACCAGCAAAAGAAACTGGAATAAGCAGAAGAACATCTAATAAGTTAGGGGTGTTTACAGTGGAGATGCTGGCAGTGTTGGTTGCATTGCAATGGGTGCAGAAAACCAGACAAGCCAAAGCATTGATATGTTCAGATTCATCCTCAGTTCTAGCAAGTTTAAGGTCTTTTCACACAAACAGTCGGCAAGATGTACTTTACGAAGTCCTTCAGTTAGTTACAAGAATTGCAAATCAGGGAGGTCAGGTAAAATTTCTATGGGTTCCAGCACATGTAGGGGTGAAGGGGAATGAGAGGGTGGATGAGTTGGCAAAGAGGGTGTTAAAGAAAGAAAATGTGGAAATGCACATTAGTATCAGTAAAGCAGAGGTTAAGTGTGTAATTTGGGAAAAAGTCAACCGAATGTGGCAAGAAAGATGGGACAGGGAGGGGAAAGGGAGGCATTTATATCAAATACAAAAGAGTGTTGCAGTTACTAGGGTAGGTAATGGAAACAGAAGAGAGGAAATTGTGTGGACTAGGTTAAGGCTGGGGCATTGTGCATTAAACAAAACATTGAAAATGATAGGGAAACACCAGACAGGATTGTGTGAGGAATGTCAGGAAGAGGAGTCAGTAGAACATGTAGTTCTGAGTTGCAGGAAGTATGGGATACAGAGAGAGATGATGAGAAATAAATTAAGGGAGTTGGGGGATGCAGGAATTCACATTCAAAGGGTTGCTGGGCATGGGTGAGAGAGCACAAGTCCGGGTATTTTTAGCGTTTTTAAGGGGTACGGGGTTTTTTATAGAATATGACGAATAAACAGGAATAGGATACTAGGATGGTCAAAGATGGGAGGGTGAAGTGTAGGTTTGTATATATATATATGCGTGTGTATGTGCGCGCGGGATTGGGTGAAGGGATTTAGAATGTATGTCTAGTGCACATTCTGGAACAGAGGGTGGCGGTAATGCACCATTAAGCTGGATGCCAACCGCCGTAAAATAAGATACAGACAGACAGACAGACAGGTCCAACTGCTGGTGAGTCAGTATCCTGGCAAAAACTACACCATGAAGACAAAAGAACACTCCCAAGCAACTCTGCAAAAAGGTTATTGAAAAGCACAAGTCAGGAGATGGATACAAGAAAATTTCCAAGTCACTGTATATCCCTTGGTCTATAATTAAGTCAATCATAAAGAGATGGAAAGAATATGGCATAGCTGTAAACCTGCCGAGAGCAGGCTGTCCTCAAAAACTGAGTGACCGTGCAAGAATGGGACGAATAAGGGAGGCCACCAAGAAACCTATGACAACTTTGGAGGAGTTACAAGCTTCAGTAGCTGAAATAGGAGATACTGTGTATACAAGAACTGTTACTCAGGTGCTTCACCAGTCGCTGCTTTAGGGGAGGGTGGCAAAGAGACAGCCACTGTTTAAAAAAAAACCTCACATGAAATCTCAGCTAGAGTTTGCCAGCAGTCAGCTGGAAGAAGGTTCTATGATCTGATGAAACCAAAATTGAGCATTTTGGCCATTAGACCAAGCGCTATGTTTGGTATAAGCCGAACACCGCATATCATCAAAAAACACACCACCCCCGACTGTGAAGCCTGGTGGTGACTGCATCATGCTGTGGGTATGCTTCACTGCAGCAGGCCCTGGAAAGCTTGTGAAGGTAGAGTAGAGGGTACAATTAATCTAGCAAAATACATGGAAATCCTGAAGGAAAACCTGATGCAGTCTGCAAAAGAACTGCAACTTGGGAGAAGATTTATTTTCCAGCAAGACAGTAACCCTAAGCATAAAGCCAAAGCTGCACAGGATTGGCTTAAAACCAACAAAGTTAACATTCTGGAGTGGCCAAGTCAGAGTCCAAACCTCAATCCAATTGAGAATTCATGGCTGGACTTGAAAAGGGCATGATCCCCATGCAATCTGACAGAGTTTTGTGAAGAAAAATGGGGAAAATTGCAGTATCTAGATATGCAAAGGTAATAGAGACCTATCCACACAGACTCAAGGCTGTAATTGCTGCCAAAGGTGCATCTACTAAATACTGACTTGAAGGTGGTAAGTAATTATGCAATCAATTATATTGTGTTTAATAACTGTAATACATTTAGATCAATTTGTAGAGACTTGTTTTCACTTTGACATGAATGAGTCTTTTCTGTTGATCAGTGTCAAAAAAGCCAAATTAAATCCACTGTGGCACGCACAAAATGCTGAAGGAACTCACCAGGCCAGGCAGCATCTATGAAGAAGTGTACAATCAATGTTTCGGGCCGAGAACCTTCTGAGTTAGAAGGTGGGGGGAGGGGAAGGAGAAACACGTTGAAACTGGGAGAGGTGAAGTAAAGAGCTGGGAAGTTGAGTGATGAAAGAGATACAGAGCTGGAGAAGGAGAAATCCAATAGGAGAGGACAGAAGGCGATGGAAGAAAGAAAAAGGAGGAGGAGCACCAGAGGGAGCTGCTGGGCAGACAAGGAGATTAGGTGAGAGAGGGACAGGGGGAATAGAGAAGGGGGTGGGTTACGAGGTTCAAGAAATCGATGTTCATGCCATGAGGTTGGAGATTACCTAGACGGAATACAAGGTGTTGCTTCTCCAACCTGAGTGTGGCCTCATCATGATAGTTGAGGAGGCTATATGGATGGACATGTCAGAATGGGTGGCCACTGGGAGATCCCACTTTTTCAGGCGGACAGAGCATAGTTGCTTGGCGAAGCGGTCTCCCAATCTACATTGGGTCTCTGATATAAAGGGGGTCACACCAGAAGCACCTGATACAATAGATGACCCTAACAGACTCGCAGGTGAAGTGTTGCCTCACCAGGAAGGACCTTTTGGGGCCCTAAATGGTAGTGAGGGAAGATGTATAGGGGCAGATGTACAAGCAGGTTTTTATCCATTATACAATACCACCAAGGAGGCATCTGATTGGTCCTAACTTCATTTTGCAACAAGATAATAACTATATAACATTGTTTCATTTGATAATCACAATGTATCACCAGTGGAGAGAACCTGGCCTAACTTATGTTCAAAGGACATCCAGATGACTTCATGAACTTTGGGCCATCCAATCTATGTAGGATAACCTATAGAACCTCCACGTTGACCAAAGAGTGAAGTGAATGAAAACTGTATACAACTAGACCAGCTGTTAGTAAAATATGATGCTTGTAGTGTTTTACTCTAGTCTAAAGCCATGTTGCACACACCATGTGTTACTGCCTGCTAATAAGACGACTGTGATTTTGCAATTTCTAGAATTATGCACATTTGGGCTCAAAGGTACTGCTGAACGGCTCATACAGAGCTAATCTGTGTACCCTTCAACAATTACTTGAATTCATTATAGAGGATCTTCACTCTCTTCATCAGTTGATTCGATCAAAAATCAATCAAACAAGTGAACTTGGGCAAGGCAATTGCCAGGGGTGAAAGTAGTAGAAAGGCTTTTGATCCATTTTACAGCATTTTAAACAGTATTTGGAATGAAGAAGAAATGCCTCAATAGATCAGGATTTGTCACCCTATTAAAATGGAGGAGCAAGTTGTAAGGTTCCTTATACTATACAAGTAATTCTTGTTATATGACATATCAGCACATCACAATTTAATGCAGTCCATTAAGTAGTGTGCAGTATTAAAGACTAATTGTGCATCTCTTAATTTTAATGTATAAAGACTGTACCAGAATCCAAGGTGCTTCAGGAGGTAAAGGGCATTTGGTTGCCTTATTAGTCTTTACCAGTCTCATCAGTTTATTTTGATTTCTGGTTTTGAGAAGATTGACAATAATTATCAGTGCCATTTACATTTACACAGCACAAGAATCAACTTAATTATTGCAGCTTCCTCAAGTTGTGCTGCAGCCCTCTCTCTTCATTCCTTAATATACTCATGAATAGTTTGGAGGGCCATCTTATTAATATTGAAGTTTTGTCTCTTTGTGGTTGCCATCATTAGCATCCAATCAATTTGTAGATAAATATTTTTCTAATTACTTTTTCCCCTCTAAGATTCTTGTTGCAAATTGGACCAATCATATTTCCAAGCACCAACAACATTGCAATTGTATTTTATGCAATATTTTGTTTTAAGTATTATCTATTTTCTCAAAATTCAAATTGCGAAATATATCCACCTTACAGAAGTACTTGTAGTGTTAGGACTTAACTCAAACATAATTATTCCCTCGGCTATATCTACACCACTAGTAATATTGTTGCTTAGGTACCTACCTTCCCAAGTATGCTTGTGAAGTCCTTGATGAATTGTTCATCATTTCCTATACATCTTCAGAACCTTTGACAGATGTGGCACAGTGCATTTTGAAACAGCTATCATTGTGTTGTATTCCATCAAGTTATTTTTCATGGTAACTTAGTTCTTGTCAGATTATTTTCTTCTGTATAGTGTTTTTATGAACTTAGTGCTTGGCAAGGCAACGGTAAAGTTTATTGGTGTGAAGACAGGATGGCACAAGAAGTTCTCCTTCATACCGATAACCTTTACATTCATCAGCAAAATAATTTTCTGATTGTACAATTTTACATTTATCACCACCCTTGACATTTTATGTCTCCAACAAATACAACTAGCAATTGCTTTCTAGTGCAGTAATGAATCATCTAATTGTGCCCTTCTTAAGGCTGTCTATGAAAATGTCTGCATTTTCACATGAGCGCCGACAATTTCTTGCCTTTTATCCCATCTGTTGATGTGCTTCCCTTTTGAACTTCCATTTCATAAATTTCCTCCAATACAGTTTATTTGTTCTACTTGACATCACTATTAACACTACAATCACAAAGTGCTGAATAACTCTGGATTAGATTTTAAAAATTAAATATGGTCCCCACTGAGCAATCAGATCACTAAAACCGGAAATAATCAATTTGCATAGCAACCCGTTCCAATTTATGAACAGAAATTATTTATAAAAAGAACAACTCTTTCCATTTATCCTGTTTGTCTTTCATAATTAGCAGTAACTCACATTGGTGGTTAGTTCAGTCTAGGATGTAATAGAATTGTAGGCAGAGTCGGCTAGATTTGCCTTCTAGATTTTTTTCCAAACATCAACACAAAAGATCACAATATCTCAATTAACATGGATTCATGCTTAAAATATTAAGACTTGTTCATTTGGGCAAATTGCACTGCCTAAAACATGCTACCAAGTGGAAAATCCTGCTCCTAGCATTTATGATTTGCCATATTTTACACACCACATAAAGCAAGCATGATAATTGACAATGAAACATTGACAGGTTTATACATTTTCAATTTAGATGAACAGCTTCCAGAGTTCTATGCATACTTGTTCCATGATGTGGCAATAACCGTAAATTAAACTACATTTCTTTAGCCAGTGTAGTTAAAAGTTCCTAAATATGAATGTGCTTATTTTGGAATCTTTTCATAACCAGTAAGCCATAGAGCACTACAGCATACAAAACTGGTCCTTTGACCTATCGTCCATGCTTTCCTGTCCTAGTCCCATTTGCCCGCACCTGGACTAGAGCCCACCAAACACCTCTCATCCATGTACCTGTCCAGAGATCTCTTAAATGTTTCAATTGACTTCGCATCCACTATCTACGCTGACAACTCGCACCATGTTCTGAGTAAAGGTTCAAAAGTCAAATTTAGTGTCAGAGAAATGTTTACAATATACATTCTGAAATGCTTTTCCTTCACAAACTTCCAAGAAAACAGAGAAGTGCTCCAAAGAACCCCCAAGTACCCTCCAGCTCCCCTCCCTCCTGCACGCAGGCGGCAGCAAGCAACAATCCCCCCCCTCCCCCCACCAGCAAAAAAAAAGCCATAGGCAGCTGCCACGGAACACTCAAGCGTGAACAAAGCAATAGCAAATGCACATACTTACAGTTACCCCAAAGACTTCACATTTCACCTGGTATACGACATACCACAGCCTCTCTCTCTCCCTAATAAGGGAGAAGGAGAGGAACAAGTTCCCCTTAATATTTCACCTTTCACCCTAAACCTATGAATTCCAGTTGAAGTCTCATCAACCTCAGGGGAAAATGCTGATGTGCATTTACCCTATTTGTATACCTCATAATTTTGAATACCTCTTTAAGATCCCCCCCCCCCTATTCTCCTATGCTCCTGGAATAAAGTTCTAACCTTTTCAAGTTTCCCTATAACTCAGGTCCTCAAGTCCAGGCAATATCTCTTAAATTTTCACTGCAGTCTTTCAAGCTTATTGATCTTTCCTGCACAGCCATCCAAATTCAGCCTCACCAATGTCTTATACAACTCCAACGTTACATCTCAACTCCTATATTGAGTGTTCTGATTTTTGAAGGCCATTGTGCCAAAAGATCACTTTATGATCTGATCTACCCATGACACTACTTTCGTGGAACTAAGGTATTCACAGATTCCTTTGTTCTACCGTACACGTCAGTGCCTTATTCCCTGTGTAACTCCTACTCTGGTTTGTCCTTCCAAAGTACAACACCTCACACTTGTCTGTCTGCATTAAATTTCATTTGCTGTTTTTCAACCCATTTTTTAAGTTGCTCCAGATCATGCTGCAAACTTTGATAGCCTTCCTCGCTGTCTGCTATATCCCCACAAATTTGCCAATCGAGTTTACCACATTATTATTTAAATCATTGTCATTTAAATTTCGGCACAGTAATATAATAGCTAGCACAACACTTTACTGCACGCCACCTGTAAGATTAGGGTTCAGTTCTCCCTGCTTTTTGTCAGGAGTTTGTATGTTCTCCCCATAACTGGATTTCCTCCGGGTACTCCGACTTCCTCTCACACGCCAAAAACATATATTTTGGGTTAGTGATTTATGGGCATGCTGTGATGCCCATAAATCACTAACCCAAAATATATGTTTTTGGCGTGTGAGAGGAAGTCGGAGTACCCGGAGGAAATCCAGTAAAGCTATTCTGTAAAGAATAGCTTTATTGGTCACATGTACATGAAGCATCCAATGAGCTGCGTCTTTCTATGTCAAATCAAATCACCATCCTTGCTGATTTGATTTGACGTAGAAAGAAGCAGCTCATTGGATGCTTCATGTACATGTGACCAATAAAGCTATTCTTTACAGAATCATTAATGCAGATTAAAAAAACAGCCATGGACCCAGCATCGACATACCACTAGTCACAAGCCTACAGTCAGACAGACAAGCTATCATCTACTACCACTCTCTGTCTTTTTCTACTAAGGCAATGTTGAATCCAGTTTCTACTCCTGAATACCAAGCAACTTAACCTTCTGGACCAACCTCAAATGCGGGGCTTTGTCAAAGACCTTGCTAAAGTCCATGTAGACAATGTCCACCTTCCTCATAATGTCCTCAAAAAAACTCCATAAGATTGGTTATACCCAGCCTACCATGTACAAAACCATCTGGACTAACCCTAATTAGGCCCTGTCTATCTCTAATCAGTGTCTTCCTTGAAAGTTTATTAGTTAAAGTACAGATGTAAGAAAGCATTATTCAGCAGCCTCCAACAAGGCTGTCCACTCAGTCAAAAATGGTCGTGCCTTCTCAATAGCACACCCTGCATTTGCAGTTTGAAAGGATACAGACTTGCTTTTCCCTGAAAACTAATAAGTTTCTTTATCTTTCATTTTCACATCCTAACATGACATTAGATTGTAACACATACAAATGCCAGAGGAACTCAGCAGGTCTGGCAGCATCTGTGGAAGTGAATAAACAGTCGGCGTTTTGGGCCAAGACTCTTCTTTAGGACTGGAAAGGAAGGGGAAGATGAGAGAATTAAAAGGTGGAGGGAAGGAGAAAGAGAATGGCTAGAAGGTGATGGACAAAGCCTGGTGGGTAGGAAAGAGCTGGAGAGAAAGGAATCTGATAGAAGAGGAGAATGGACCATAGGAAAAAGGGGATGAGGAGAGGCACCAGGGGAAGGTGATTGGCTGGCGAGAAGAGGGGAGGGGAGATAAAAATTTTTGTACCGGGGAGAAATCGATAAACCCAGATGGTTAACTTGAAGTCATTTGCCTAAGGAACAAAGTTCTTCTAACTCTGAATCAAAGCCATATATATGTTCAGCCTTAAACAAATAAGAGAAAAAGACATATTAGCAAAATAACATTAAGTCTGCTCCACCATTTGATCATGGCTGATTTATTTCTCCCTCTCAATCCCATTCTCCTCCCACCTTCTCCTCATAACCTTTGACACCCTTACTAATCAAGAGTAAGAGTCAAATCTGCCAGAAGTGCATACGGCTGGGTGATCTGGAAGACCGTGTAAGGAATCTGGAGCAGCAGCTGGATGACCTTCGACTCATAAGGGAGAATGAGGCAGCCATAGATGAGAGCTATAGGGAGGTAGTCACACCTAGGCTGCCGGAAGCAGGTCATTGGATGACAGTCAGAGGCGGGGAAAGTGAAGGTGAGCAGACAGGTAGTGCAGACCACCCCTGTAGCCATTCCCCTAAATAATAAGTTTACCGTCCTGGATACTGTTGGCAGGGACGACTTACCAGGTGTGAGCCACGGTGGCAGGGCCTCCAGCACTGAGTCTGACCCTGTGGTGCAGAAGGGTGGGACGGAGAAGAGCAGAGCTGTCGTCATTGGAGACTCTATAGTCAGGGGAGCAGACAGGAGATTTTGTGGACGTGAGAAGGACACCCGCATGGTTTGTTGTCTCCTGGGTGCCAGGGTCCGAGATATCCCTGACCGGGTGCACGACATCCTGGTACGAGAGGGAAGCAACCAGAAGTCGTGATACATGTTGGGACCAACGACATAGGCAGGAAGAGGAATGAGGTCCTGAAGTGTGAGTTTCAGGAATTAGACAGAAGGCTGAAGAACAGGACCTCAAGGGTGACATTCTCAGGATTGCTGCCAGTGCTACGTGACAGTGATGGTAAGAATTGGAGGAGACGGCAGTTGAATGCGTGGCTGAGGAGTTGGTGCAGGGAGCAGGGTTTTAGATTTTTGGATCATTAGGATCTCTTCTGGGGAAGGTGGGACCAGTACAGATTGGATGGGTGCTCCTGAACTCGAGGGGGAGCAATATCCTTGCAGGTAGGTTTGTTAGCGTGGTTCGGGAGGGTTTAAACTTATTTGCAAGGGGGATGGGACCCGGAGCGATAGAGCAGTGAAAGAAGTGCATGGAGTAAAGCCAGATCTAATATATAGAGAGGCTTTGAGGAAATAGAAGCAGGATAAAGGGGGTAAAGATAGGAAGGCAGAAGGGCTAAAGTGCGTGTACTTCAATGCAAGAAGCATCAGGAACAAAAGTGATGAACTGAGAGCTTAGATACATACATGGAATAATGATGTAGTGGCCATTACAGAGACTTGGCTGGCACCAGGGCAGGAATGGATTCTCAATATTCCTGGATTTCAGTGCTTTAAAAGGGATAGAGAGGGGGGGAAAGGGGAGGAGGGGTGGCATTACTGGTCAGGGATACTATTACAGCTACAGAAAGGGTGGGTAATGTAGCAGGATCCTCTTTTGAGTCAGTATGGGTGGAAGTCAGGAACAGGAAGGAAGCAGTTACTCTATTGGGAGTATTCTATAGGCCCTCTGGTAGCAGCAGAGAAAATGAGGAGGAGATTGGGAGACAGATTTTGGAAAGGTGCAAAAATAACAGGGTTGTTATCATGGGTAAATTTAACTTCCCTAATGTTGGTTGGCACCTGATTAGTTCCAAGGGTTTGGACGGGGCAGAGTTTGTTAAGTGTGTCAAGGACGGATTCCTGTCACTGTATGTTGACAGGCCGACGAGGGGGAATGCCAAAATAGATCTAGTATTAGGTAACGAACCGGGTCAGGTCACAGATCTCTCAATGGATGATGTCACGTGATCAGCAACAATGAATGTATCGAGTCAGGATTTATAAACAAACAAACATTTATTAAACAATCAAAAAGAAAGGCAAATCCTAACCGGAAGTAAACAGCTATGCGGCCATTCAGTAAACCACTACTCAGTACTAGTTCTTAAAGTGATAATGCGAAACCAGTTCTTAAAGCAATAAATTCAAACACAGTTCTTCGAATGGTAAATTTTAAAGTCCAAGAGATTTATATAGTCAATTCGGAGAGACTTTCATGAAGCAACGAATTCCTCGGAGACATGATGTCACTGCCACTCCCAGCTGGATCCTGTTTCGTCCACAGGATTCACGACAACGGAAACAGAACAGTTTTAAAGGCACTGACCTTCCTCCTCCGTAGAATAGATCCTGCACAGCCTTTCTGCCACTTTTAGCAAAGGCTATCTCATGCAGATCACTCTTTCTTGAACGAATTCAATAATGGTCAATCCTTTCCAAACCCGTCGAACGTCTCCTTCAGGGTCCCGTCTTCACTCTCCAATGTTACTGAAAGGATACATTAACAAACCTGGCAGCCATTGTCAAACTGCCGGTCCGGACTTCTGTACCTTACATTAGAACATAAAACTCCATTTAAGATCAAAACTGTGTCATAATGCAAATACACAGCAGAGCGGAGTATCTCAATGACGTTCTAACTGGAAAACTAACTGCGTCACCCTTTTATACCCATGGTGAACATGTCATCACGTGACCTCACATCAGCAGGAAAATTACATCAGGTGACTTCCAAAAGACAATTACATCACTCTGACAAGAAAGTCAGATCTCCTTGAGGTATGTAACAGTGAGCATCTGGGGGACAGTGACCACCGCTCCCTGGCCTTTGATCATGGAAAAGGATAGAATCAGAGAGGACAGGAAAATTTTTAATTGGGAAAGGGCAAATTATGAGGCTATAAGGCTAGAACTTGCGGGTGTGAATTGGGATGATGTTTTTAAGGGAAATATACTATGGACATGTGGTTGATGTTTAGGGATCTCTTGCAGGATGTTAGGGATAAATTTGTCCCGGTGAGGAAGATAAAGAATGGTAGGGTGAAGGAACCATGGGTGACAAGTGAGTTGGACCTGGTCAAGTGGATGAAGGCAGCATACATGAGGTTTAGGAAGCAAGGATCAGATGGGTCTATTGAGGAATATGGGGTAGCAAGAAAGCTTAAGAAGGGGCTGAGAAGAGCAAGAAGGGGGCATGAGAAGGCCTTGGCGAGTAGGGTAAAGGAAAACCCCAAGGCATTCTTCAATTATGTGAAGAACAAAAGATGACAGGAGTGAAGGTAGGAACGATTAGGGATAAAGGTGGGAAGATGTGCCTGGAGGCTATGGAAGTGAGCGAGGTTCTCAATGAATACTTCTCTTCGGTATTCACAACTGAGAGGGAACTTGATGATGGTGAGGACAATATGAGTGAGGTTGATGTTCTGAAGCATGTTGATATTAAGGGAGAGGAGGTGTTGGAATTGTTAAAATACATTAGGACGGATAAGTCCCCGGGGTCTGAAGGAATATTCCCCAGGCTGCTCCACGAGGCGAGGGAAGAGATTGCTGAGCCTCTGGCTAGGATCTTTATGCCCTCGTTGTCCACGGGAATGGTACTGGAGGATTGGAGGGAGGCGAATGTTGTCCCCTTGTTCAAAAAAGGTAGTAGGGATAGTCCGGGTAGTTATAGACCAGTGAGCCTTACATCTGTGGTGGGAAAGCTGTTGGAAAAAATTCTTAGAGATAGGATCTATGGGCATTTAGAGAATCATGATCTGATCAGGGACCGTCAGCGTGGCTTTGTGAAGGGCAGATCGTGTCTAACAAGCCTGATAGAGTTCTTTGAGGAGGTGACCAGGCATGTAAATGAGGGTAGTGCAGTGGATGTGATCTATATGGATTTTAGTAAGGCATTTGCAAGGTTCCACACAGTAGAGTTATTCAGAAAGTCAGAAGGCATGGGATACAGGGAAGTTTGGCCAGGTGGATTCAGAATTGGCTTGCCTGCAGAAAGCAGAGGGTGGTGGTGGAGGGAGTACATTCGGATTGGAGGGTCGTGACTAGTGGTGTCCCATAAGGATTGGTTCTGGGACCTCTACTTTTTGTGATTTTTATTAATGATCTGGATGTGGGGGTAGAAGGATGGGTTGGTAAGTTTGCAGATGACACAAAGGTTGGTGGTGTTGTAGATAGTGTAGAGGATTGTCGAAGATTGCAGACAGACATTGATAGGTTGCAGAAGTGGGCTGAAAAGTGGCAGATGGAATTCAACCTGGAGAAGTGTGAGGTGGTACACTTTGGAAGGACAAACTCCAAGGCAGAGTACAACGTAAATGGCAGGATACTTGGTAGTGTGGAGGAGCAGAGGGATCTGGGGGTACATGTCCACAGATCCCTGAAAATTGCCTCACAGGTAGATAGGGTAGTTAAGAAAGCTTATGGGGTATTAGCCTTCATAAGTCGAGGGATAGAGTTTAAGAGTCGTGATGTAATGATGCAGCTCTATAAAACTCTGGTTAGGCCACACTTGGAGTACTGTGTCCAGTTCCGGTCACCTCACTATAGGAAGGATGTGGAAGCATTGGAAAGGGTACAGAGGAGATTTACCAGGATGCTGCCTGGTTTAGAGAGTATGCATTATGATCAGAGATTAAGGGAGCTAGGGCTTTACTCTTTGGAGAGAAGGAGGATGAGAGGAGACATAATAGAGGTGTACAAGATAATAAGAGGAATAGATAGAGTGGATAGCCAGCACCTCTTCCCCAGGGCACCACTGCTCAATACAGGAGGACATGGCTTTAAGGTAAGGAGTGGGAAGTTCAAGGGGGATATTAGAGGAAGGTTTTTTACTCAGAGAGTGGTTGGTGCATGGAATGCACTGCCTGAGTCAGTGGTGGAGGCAGATACACTAGTGAAATTTAAGAGACTACTAGACAGGTATATGGAGGAATTTAATGTGGGGGGTTATATGGGATGCAGGGTTTAAGGGTCAGCAGAACATTGAGGGCTGAAGGGCCTGTACTGTGCTGTACTGTTCTATGTTCTATAAGAACCTGTCAACTTCCGCTTTAAATGTACCCATTGCTACAGCTGTCTGTAGCAATGGATTCCACAGATCCACCACCCTCTGGCTAAAGGAATTCCTGCTCCTTTCTGTTTTAAAGGACATCCTTTTATTCTGAATCTCTGCCCTCAGATTCCAGACTCACCCACTATGGAAACATCTTTTCCACATTCACTCTGTCTAAGCTTTTCAATGTTCAGTAGGATTCAATGAGATGTCCCCTACTCCTAAACTTCAGTGAGTGCAGGTTGAGAGCTATCCATTTTCAGACTGTACAGTATATTAATCCTTTCATCCCCAGATAATTCTTGTAAATCTCTTCTGGACCCTTTCCAATGCCAACCTATACTTCCTTGTCGGGCTCAAAACTACTCTCAATATTCCAGATGTGGTCTGATCAATACCTCACTAAGCCTCAAATACTGAAATTTGGAACAATCCACTGATTTATTTATAGACATTAGAAAAAAACTCAAATTGCCTTGAACATTTTCAGTTCTGATATTTCACCTGAAATAGCTACACTCTGGAGTTCATGGAATTGGTTAGTTTCATCATTTAGTTTCAGTGAATACATTTCAATATATCGAGATGTCTGCCAAGGAGGTGAAGATGAGAGAGTGGTAAATGTCCACCAGAGAGTGCTACTCCTAGGCTTTACTCTAAAGATGCCAATTTGAACCATAGAATACTACAGCACAGAAAACAGGCCAATCGGTCCTTCTAGTCTGTGCTGAAATATTATTTCGCTAGTCCCATTGACCTGCATCCAGTCCATAACCCTCCAGACCTCTCCCATCCATGTACCTATCCAATTTATTCTTAAAACTTAAGAGTGAGCCCGCATTTACCACGTCAAATGGCAGCTCGTTCCACACTCCCACCACTCTGAGTGAAGTTCCCCCTAATTTTCCCCCAAACCTTTCCCCTTTCACCCTAAAGCCATGTCATCTCGTATTTATCTCTCCTAATCTAAGTGGAAAGAGCCTATTCACATTTACTCTGTCTATACCCCTCATAATTTTGTAAACCTCTGTCAAATCTCCCTCATTCTTCTACGCTCCAAGGAACAAAGTCCTAACCTATTCAATCTTTCCCTGTAACTCAACTCCTGAAGACCCGGTAACATCCCAGTAAATCTTCTCTGCACTCTTTCAATCTGACTGATATCCTTCCTATAGTTAGGTGCCAGAACTGTAAACAGTACTCCAAATTTGGCCTCACCGATATCTTATACAACTTGCCCCATAACATCCCGACTCCTATACTCAATACTTTGATTTATGAATGCCAGGATGCCAAAAGCCTTCTTTCCAGCCCTGTCTACCTGTGACGCCACTTTCAGGGAATTATGTATCTGAACACCCAGATCCCTTTGTTCCTCCGCACTCCTCAGTGCCCTACCATTTACTGTGTATGTCCTACCTTGATTTGTTCTTCCAAAATGCAACACCTCACACTTGTCTGCATTAAATTCCATCTGCCATTTTCTGGCCCATTTTTCCAGATGGTCTAGATCCCTTTGCATGCTTTGAAAGCCTTGCTCGCTGTCCACAACGCCTCCAATCTTAGTGTCATCAGCAAACTTGCTGATCCAATTTACCAGATTACTATCTAGATCATTGATATAGACAACAAACAACAATGGTCCCAGCACAGATCCTTGAGGCACACCACTAGTCACAGGCCTCCAGTCTGATAAGCAATCATCCACTACCATTCTCTGTCTTCTCCCGCACAACCAATTTTGAATCCAGTTTACAACCTCTCCATGGATACCTCGTGTCTGAACCTTCTGAACTAACCTCCCATGTGGGACCTTGTCAAAGGCCTTACTGAAGTCCATGTAGACAACATTCGCAGCCTTTCCTTCATCTACTTTCTTGGTAAACTCCTTGAAAAATTCTACAAGATTCATTAAACACGATCTACCACGCACAAAGCCATGCTGACTATCCTTAATCAGCTCTTAGCTGTCCAAATACTTGTATATTCGATCTCTCAGAACACCTTCCAATAATTTACCTACTACTGATGTCAGGCTCACCAGCCTGGAATTACCTGGTTTACTTTTGGATCCTTTTTTAAACAATGTAACAACATGAGCTATCTTCCAATCCTCCGGCACCATACCCGTGGCTAAGGACATTTTAAATATTTCTGCTGGGGCCCCTACAATTTCTACGCTTGTCTCTCTCAAGGTCCAGACGATTTATCTACTTTTATTCACTGTAAGGCAGCAAGCACCTCCTCCTCTTTCATCTCTATATGTTGCATGACACTACTGCTTGTTTCCCTTCCTTCCATATACACTATGCCAGTTTCCTAAGTAAATACTGATGCAAAAAAATTGTTTAAGATCTCCCCCATCTCGTGAGGCTCCACACGTAGACAACCACTTTGATCTTCTCAGCGATCAATTTTGTCCCTTACTATCCTTTTACTCTTATTATAGTTGTAGAAGCCCTTCTGGTTTACCTTCACATTATCTGCCAAATCAATCTCATGTCTTCTTTTTGCTTTCCTGATTTCCTTCTTTAGTATTTTCTTACATTTTCTATACTCCTCAAGTACCTGATTTGTTCCTTGTTGCCTATACCTGCTATACACCTCTCTCTTTTTCTTAACCAGATCACCAATATCCCTTGAAAACTAAGGTTCCCTATGCCTGTTAACTTTGCCTTTAATCCTGGCAGGAACATGCAAACTGCACTCTCAAAATGTTGCCTTTGAATGCCTTCCACATGCTGAACACATCCTTGCCAGAAAACAACTTATCCCAATCCACTCTTCTAGATCTTTCTCATTTCCTCAAAATTGGCCCTTCTCCAGTTTAGAACCTTAACTTGAGGACCAGACCTATCTTTATCCATAATTAACTTGAAACTAAATTGGCTCCAGTGTGGATATTGCGGCAATATGGAGCACATGGGTGAATTGTTTGTTAGGTGCTATTATCCTTCCGGTATTTATGTCTTGTTCCTGTCTGTTTCTTGACAGGAAGTTCAAAAAATTGATTCCAAATACACTCATTGAAGGGATGTGGACTTTTCACAGGCTGAGCCTGTGTTTAATTGCCCATCTTAATTGTTCGTGAGAAAGTGGCATTAAGATGTTATTGAACTGCTGCAGGAAGTCAGTTAATTTTTGCTCCAGACCACAGCATCTTGTACTCTTGTGTCTTCCTGCTGTTGCAGTCCTTAACGGGTGTGTGCACCCACAATGCGGGGGGGGGGGGGGGGGGGGTGCGCGACTTCCAGGACTTTGATCCAGTGACACTGAGGGAACGGCAAAATATTTCCATGCCGGGATGGTATATAGCTTGAAGGGCATCTTACTTGGAGGGTGCTGATATTTCTATTCTTTTGCTGCCCTTATCATTCTAACTGGTAAAAGTCTTGGGTTTGAAAAGTACTGTCACCAGGAGAGTTGTGCAGTGTCAGGGATCAGGAATTCCCAGAAAATACCAGAAATGTTTCTTATTTCAAGCAGGCTTTGGACACATCTTTAACACTCAGTGACATCTCAGTGACACCTATACACTTGCTCATTAGTGCAAATTAACCAAAGGGGATAATTTCAGTCACCTTCACTTACCACATCACTGAAATGTTTCCACACCTATGGACTCACTTTCAACGTCGCTTCATCTCATGTTCTCGATGTTTATTGCTTATTTATCTATTATTGTTATTTCTTTCTTCTTGTATTTGCAATTTGTTATCTTTTGCACACTGGTTGAACACCTAGTCAGTCTGGTCTTTCATTGATTCTATTATGGTTATAATTCTGTTATGGATTTGTTGAGTATGCCTACTAGTCAATGAATCCAAGGATTGTATATAGTGACATATATGTACTTAGATAATAAATTTACTTTGAACTTTGAAATATCTAATCAGCCAGTCATGTGGCATCAACTGAAATGCATAAAAGCATGGTCAAGATGTTCAGTTGTCCAGACCAAACATCAGAGTGGGGAAGAAATGTGACTTTGACGGTGGAATGATACGTGGTGCCAAACAGTGTGGTTTGAGTATCTGAGTTTCATTATATAGAATGTACAGAGAATTGTGTGAGAGGGAAAAAAAACAATCCCGTGAGCAGCAATTCCATGGGCAAAAATGCCTTGTTAATGAGAGAGGTCAGAGAAGAATGGTCAGACTGGTTTAAGCTAACAGGAAGGCGACGGTAACTCAAATATGCATTTCAACAGTTGTGTGCAGGAGAACACCTCTAAATGCACAACATGTCAAACCTTGAAGTGGATGCACCACAGCAACAGAAACCAACAAACATACACTCAGTAGCCACTTTATTAGAGACAGGATGTACCTAATAAAGTGGCCACTGAATGTAAATTCTTCCCTGTGTGTCTGGTAAGACAAGAGCTCAGAATAGAATGTGTGTTTCAATTGCCTCATGTCAGATATGTGAACAATGGATCTACCCAGCAGAGCCAAGTGAATGTAGCCAAGGTCTGAGTGCTGGGAATATCGGCCTGGCAGATGTAACTGACATTGTTTCACTTATCCTTGTTGGATGATTTTATAGAGATAATGTAGGTGGTGCCTGCTGCCAGTTATCTATGTCTGAGGGTTTGATTTTCAAATGACATTTTCCTCAGTAATGAAAGGCTGCGCTGGTGCATTACAGGGGATGGTTAACTCTCTCCTCACACAGCAGTGAATCCCTATTACATATGTACGGAACACCAAAAAGTTGTTCAGGTATTTAATATTCACATTTTGGTCTACAATTAACCAACATTTGATACCGTAGCTGGTCTAGACAGGATTGATAATCAGTCTTTTCCCCTGTTGGAAAGATCAAACATTAATGGGCATAGGTTCAAAGTGAGAGGAAAAAGTTTAAAGACAATATGCAGGGTAGTTTTTTTCCCACATTGAGTTGTAGGTGCCTGAAATATCCTGTAGGAGTGGTGGAGGAAGCAGATGTAATAACAGCACTTAAGAATCATTTAGACAGGCACAGGAACAGGCAGGCAGATGGAATTTGTTTAGCTTGGCATCATAGCCAGCGCAGACATAGTCGGTCACAAGGCTCATTTCAGTGCTTAGCAGTTTGCTTAAGTCGAATCCCTGCATTAGTTTGACCCAAAATGTCAACAGTTCCTCCCCTTCCCTCCCCCCCCCCCCCCAGATGCTGCTGATCTACTGGACTCCTCCAGCAGATTGTTGATCCAAGTTACTGCACCTCCAGTCTCCTGTCTCCTTGTTTTTGTGCCATGCTGCTCTATTCTGTCACAGTACCAATGCTTGACATTGCCCTTTCATTAATCAAAGTGACTTTCAATATAGGCTCTTTATAATCTTCCTCAGACTGCTATTAACGATCTTATTTCCACTTCCTTATGCAACTTTTATTGTTTTTGTTTCTGAAAATGGGGGCTGAAATTTTTGCTGGCAATTACTTCCTTCAGGGACTTGCATCCTGTTCAATATGCAACCTGTGACACAAAGAAACAAGCCAATATTCAAAATGTATTCTGAGGCTAAGTGACTCCCAGAACATCTCTTGTGATCTATAAGTTTTGAACCAAACCCACTTGTAGCATCTACATAACCAAGCCAATACTCTTTCCAAGATCCCGTTGTCTGCTTGCACGAATTTTGCTGAGACATACTGCTACACGTTTATAAGCTTAGTCTCCATACTCAACCTGACATTAAATCTAGCATATCCAAATAAAATTGTCTGAACTTCCCTGTTTGCCAGCCTAAAGGGGAGGGTTTAAACAAATTTGGCAGGGGCGTATGAACCGGGGTAAAAGGACTCAGATTAGGACAGATGGTAAAGAAGCAAAGATAGCGTGCATTCAGGTTGTCAGGAAGGGCAGGCAGATGATAGGACTAAATTGCAGCCAGCAGGGTGAGTATCATTGCATTAGGGATGCAAGATCAAAAAAGGTAGCAAATACAATACTCAGTGTTAAATCTGAATGCAAGTACAAGAAGTAAGATGGATGATCTTGTTGCTCTAATACATATTGTCAGGTATGATGTTGTGGCCATCACAGAATCATTGGATGAAGGATGGTTGTATTTGGGATCTGAATGTCCAAGGTTCCTCGTTGTATCGGAGGCGTAGGAAGGTAAACAGAGAGGGTGGTGTGGCTCTGCTGGTAAAGAATAGCATAAAATCAGTAGAAAGATGTGATATAGGATCAGAAGATGTTGAATCCTTGTGGGTTGAGTTAAGAAACTGCAAGGATAAAAGGACGCTGATGGCAGTTGTATATGGGCCTCCCACCAGTAGCTGGGATGTGAACCACAGATGAAAACTATAAATACAAAAGGCATGTCAAAAGGGCAATGTTATTATGATAGTCATGGAAGATTTCAACATGCAGATCGATCAGAAAATCAGGCTGGTAATGGATCTCAAGAGAGTGAGTTTGTTGAATGCCTGCTAGATGGCATTTTGGAGCTATTTGTCATCAGCTATACTGGATTGGCTGTTATGTAATGAACTGGAGGTGATTACGTATCTAAAGGTAAAATAACCCTTAAGAGGCAGTGATCACAATATGATTGAGCTCAACTTGAAATATGAAATGGCCAAAGTAAATTGCAAGGAGCTGCTGGCAGGGATGACAGCAGAGCAGCAATGGCATGAGCTTCTGGGAAAAATGAAGAAGGTGTAGGATAGATGTATTCCAAAAATGAAGAAAAACTCAAATGACAAAGTAGTACAATCATGTCTGTCAAGGGAAGTCAAAGTTAATGTAAAAGCAAAAGAGAGGCCATACAACAACACAAATATTAGCAAGAAAATATTGGGAAGCTTTTAAAAACCTACAGAGAACAACTAAAAGAATCATTAGAAGGGAAAAAATGAAATATGAAAGCCAGTTAACAAACAATATCAAAGTAAATAGTAAAAGTAGATATAAAAAAAAGAGATGAGAGTGGATATAGGACCACTGGAAAATCAGGCCAGAAAAATAATAACGGAGTACAAGGAGATGGCTAATGATCTGAATGAGTATTTTCCATCAGTCTTCACTGTGGAAGACACAAGCAGTGTGCCAGATGCTGAAGGATGTGAGGGAAGAGAAGTGAGTGCAGTTACTACTACAAGGGAAAAGGTGCTCAAAAACCTGGAAGACCTAAGGGTATAAAAGTCACCCGGACCAGTTGAACTGCACCCTAGGGTTCTGAAAGATGTAGCAGTAGAGATTGTGGAGACATTAGTAATGATCTTTCAAAAATCATTGCACTCTGGCATGGTGCCAGAGGACTGGCAAACTGCAAATGTCACTCCACTCTTTAAGAAAGGAGGAAGGCAGCAGAAAGGAAATTATAGTCCAGTTAGCCTGACCTCAGTGGTTGGGAAGATGTTGGAGTCAATTGTTAAGGATGAGGTTATGGAGTACTTGGTGACACAAGACAAGATAGGACAAAGTAAGTATGGTTTCCTTAAGGGAAAATATTGCCTGGTAAACCTGTTGGAATTCTTTGAGGGATTACAGGTAGGATATATAAAGGGGATGCACTGGACATTGTAAGTTTGGATTTTCAAAAGGCCCTTGACAAGGTGCCGCACATGAGGCTGCTTACCAAGTTAAGCACGGATTGAAACAGTGAACAGTTCAACGAGACCCTGCTCGACTCAGTGTGTTGCTTTCACTCGTTGCGTATCAGCGCGACTACAGCAGACTATTTTCTAAACGAGGAGAAAGTCCGAAAATCTGAGATGCAAAGGGACTTGTGAGTCCTTGTGCAGAACACCCTAAAGTTTAACTTGCTGTTTGAGTTGGTGATGAGGAAGGTAAATGCAATGTTAGCATTCATTTCAAGAGGTCTAGAATACAAGAGCAGGGATGTGATGCTGAGGCTTTATAAGGCACTGGTGAGGCCTCACCTTGAGTATTATGAACAGTTTTGGGCTTGTCACCCGAGAAAAGATGTGCTGGCGTTGGAGAGTGTTCAGGAGAGGTTCTCAAGGATGATTCTGGGAACTAAAGGGTTATCAGATGAGGAATGTTTGATATCTCTGTGTCTGTACTTGCTGGAATTTAGGAGGATGAGGAGGGTTCTCATTGAAACCTTTCAAATGTTGAAAGGCCTAGACAGAGTAGATGTGGAAATGATGTTTCCCATGGTGGGGGAGTCTAGAACAAGAGGGTACAGCCTCAGGATAGAAGGGCATCCATTTAAAACAGGGATACAGAGAAATTTCTTTAGCCAGAGGGTGGAGAATTTGTGGAATTTGTTACCACAGGCAGCTGTGGAGGCCAGGTTGTTGGATGTATTTAAGGAAGAGCTTGATAGATTTTTGATTGGACATGGCATCAAAGGTTATGGGGAGAAGGCCAGGGAGTCGGGCTGAGGAGGGGGAAAAAAGGATCACACATGATTGAATGATGGAGCAGACTTGATGGCCCAAATGGCCTAAATCTGCTCCTATGTCTTAAGGTCTAAGACCTAATCATCGTCCATAAAACAAAACATCTTTTCCAAGTAGATGTTCATCCCCTGGGAGCAGATTGACCACTAATGTACCAACACCAGCACATTTAATCAGATGTGGGAAGCTAGAATAATGTTGGACATTTTTAATCGTTATTTCCCATGAAATCCGGTATTGAAGATTAATATGTTCATGAACATATGCACTTCCATAACCCAAACTATTCCTCATTTTCAATATATCAATTTTTGTCATTTTTCTTTAATGACCGTACTGTCCCCCATCCTGTGAGGCTCAGAAATAAGTTGCCGAAAAGGCATCCAAGTAAATGAAATTAAAATAGAAAATCTGCAGCAACAATCAATCTGCTGGAGAATCACAGCAGGTCAAGCAGCATCTGTGGGAAGAAATGGGTGTCCATGTTTTAGGTCAAAACCCTGCAATCCTACTCTTAAAATATAACAGATTTAGCAGAATATAGTATTCAGCAGATAGTACCATATTATGTTAACTCTGTTTCTCTTTCCACAGATTCTTGCATTTTCCTTTTTTATTTTAAGTTTACAGTATCTGCAGTCCTTTTGCTTTTTGACCTCTAACTAACTGCTTGCTAAGGTGATATTGGAATTACCAAATTAGTTGCATTCAGTAATGTGAATTAAATTATATTTTAATGCGTTGCCAAGCAGCATTTTATGGCTCAGTAAGAAGCAATGGTGTGTGTAGAGCATGGCAAGGTGCCAGCCACAGTGTCATTTCATGTAAGTGAATATGTCAGATAAAACTCTACAGGAAATATAAAG
Source organism: Mobula birostris (assembly GCF_030028105.1). NCBI lineage: Eukaryota > Metazoa > Chordata > Chondrichthyes > Myliobatiformes > Myliobatidae > Mobula > Mobula birostris. The sequence continues at coordinate 54,522,474 of NC_092370.1, read as the reverse complement.
AATCCTATAATTTGTATACGTTAGCAGATGGTTTCAGACTTGAAGGCATTTACTGAAAAGAAGAAATTACAGGCTACATGCAAACCAAAATGCAGTCTTAGAGCTGGACTTCTTCCTTACTTCTAAACATTTTATGAAGATTTTCAGGAAAACCTTTGAGAATCACATACATTTCGACACGCTTGCACTTGGCCTTTGCGTATCAATCTCACTTGATTCTTTAAAGCAGGATTTATGTTAATGCAGCATGTTGAGGATCTGACACCTCAGCTGTTCTTAGTCATTGCCTTGCTTGCAGATCACTCACTATATGTTGAACTCACATCTAAAGTATTCTCTACTGTGCATGGAATGCTGGTGGCTGCTGGTATCAAATCGAATAAAAGGCTATCTTCACCAAATAATTTTATTCAGCAGCTGAGACCTGTCTTGTGGATACCTGAAAATGGAAAAGCACAAGATGTACTCATGGTAAGGATAGTAGCCCATGCCTACATCACCCACCTCTTAAAAGATGAGACGAGATTGAGAGGTGACAGGAAATTATTAAGAGGTGGACTAGATGTGTGCAAATCATTAAGCATTGACTTCAGCAGCTGCAGTCTGCCAATGCAGGCAGTGGCTGTATGATATTTTTCCTACAAAGAAGAGGGAATGTGACAAGAGTTGTTGAGAAGGATGAATTGAACCCAAATGCTGGGATATCCAAAGCAAGGTTCGAGACACTGTTTTATACTGGATCTGAGCTCAAAACAAACACGAAGTGGTATCACGAGTAGGCTTACCATTGAGCACTGAACCACAATTCAGGTGTTTCTGAAATACTCAGTTCTTGGCACTCAAAACATGATTACCAATTAGTGGGACCATTCCAAACCCTTAAAGGGACTGTGTCAGTTATCCATTCTCCAGGGAGTTTAAGCATCTAAATCCCGGAAGCTGGCGCAGTTGGCATCTTGTAACTCCTGATGGCCCTGGCTACTGGGAGAGGCGGTGATGGTAATCGTGGATGAAAGCTGGATCCAAGATGTCTCTTTCGCGCACCCAACACTTCTCCTAGGGTCCACATTTTTCCTAATCCACGATATATTGCCAAACACCTTGAACATTACACGAGTCCAAAATTCTTTTCATCATGAAGACCTTTCCCCCCTTGACAACTTGGACGATGGCAGGATGATGTTGGTGGGGCTAAGGAGATGGTGCAGACAGCTTTTAATTTAGAAATGTGCAAGGTGGGATTGAATTTTAGGGTCTTAGGGAGCTTCAAGGTGTAAACATTTTCCAGAACTGTAAACAGGTCCAGGTCTGGATGAGAATGTGATGGGTATGATTAGTAAGGTTACAGATGATACAGTGGGACATGGATCAGATGGAAAGTTTTGTGGAGCAGTGACAGATGGAATTTAATCCAGACACGTGTGAGATAATGCATTTTAGGAAGTCAAATTCTATTAGGCCATATAGAGTACCTGTAAACGGCATGGACTTGGGAGGATATCCATCAGCTGATAAGTTGAGTAGAGCATAAAAATATACCATGAGGGGAAGATAGATCACAAGAGTAGTTGCAGTTAGGCAAAGATGTCCAAAATCCTAGAGCAGGCATTTAAGATGAGCAGTAAAAGGTTTAGAGGGGATCTGAGAAAGCTTTTTTTTTTCGTCCAGAGTGTATTTGCAATGTCTTTAAAGTGGTGGAGGCAGGCATTCTTATAATATATAATAAGCATCTCACGAACATTTGAATCACTGTGGCGTAGTAGGCTGTTGGTCAAGTGCCGATAACATAGAGAGATACTTGATGGTCACCTTGAACATAATGGACCAAAGGTCCTTTGTCTGTGCTCTATGACTCTAGGATTTCCATGACATGTCTTGTAAATCAGTAATCTTTTTGTGCTATTACCAGCACCTTCAAGGTGGATATGAACTAGATGTCCCCCAAATTTCCAAAGTCTTCATCAAGATCTTCAATAGGCTTCCAGTGCCAACTACAATCCCAGCTAAGTACTTAAATAACTAAACTTATTTGGATCAATGTCCCAGTTGATAATATCAGACTGTCAAGTACACAATGAAAAATACCCTTTTAACAGAATCTTTGCTGGAATTCATCCTATTCAAATTTACCTAAATAAATTGGACTTGTAGATCTGTCATCTCCATTTTGTTTGTGGTTTGCTGTGAAGTTCCACTTACAAAACCCATAAGAGAGTTTTCAGGCAATTATCAGGCCATTTCTATACTGCTTTTGTTTTCTTCTTCCTTGTCATTGTGATTTCCAGAATCTTTTAAGATGATTATTCTTTCACTGCTTTCCCCATGTTAGTGTAATAAAGCCTCCTAGTATTTATCCAGGAGAATTTTCTCTATACTGTATTTGTGCCTTCGTTGCAGTGAAGTTATTTCTAGCTGCTAAAGAATTTTGTTCCCACTTTCCATTCCTACCCACCATTGTACTGCATGGTGTTGCTTACCTTCCTAAAATGTAAAGAGGTAACCACAGTATGCTCCATTCGGGCATCCTCCCAATCATTCTTCTATGCCTTTGTAAACATGTTCTGCTGTTTGCTTTCTCCTAATGTGCTTACTTAGTCTCCCTTAACATTTGTCCACACTCTGTGCCTCAACCACACCGTGTAGAAGTGAGTGCCATAATTTTTTTTTTGTATTTCTGATTTCCTCCTTACCCTGATGGGTCTCCAGTTTTGCTGCAGTATGCAAATGGAAAGATGAGGGATTTGAATGAAGGATGATTTGTAACAATGGTGATCCATCAACTAATCTGAATGTGAAGCCCCATTTATTTTTACCTTTTACCTTGTTAATGATATCTTTTATACAGCCAAAACATGTATGCTGACCCTTACATCAAATTTCAGAGTTAGAATTGCATATGCTTCAGTGTCAGAGGTCTGCTTGTGATAGAGTTATGCAGCATGCTCTTAACTGACCTGCAGACACTGCTTAATGGGCACAGTACTCAGTAGCTGTCAACATCACCATGGCTTTTAACTTTATGAACTCAGATAACTTTGAGCTGTATAGGCTAATCAGCTGTCCATACATGTATAAAAATTATTGACAGATGCCTTACTTAGTACAGAATAAATATTTTGGCTGCAAAATTTAGCTCCTGCTTTATGGGGATTTTATAATGCCCTTATACCTTTGAAGTGGCTCTAGTACACACATTCACTGAGTCAAACCTCACCAGATGCCTCAAGTAACTCACCTGTTTTTCTTTCAATCTGGCCTTCTGCTCGACAACCGTGGCAGGGTTTGAATACCGTAACCTCCTACAAAGTTAAATCTTGTAACCTAGGGAACAGCAGAGCTTCACTTCCAGATGCTCTTCACTTCCTTCTATACTCTCTTTGATCACCAGAACAGGGAGGAGCCATCACGCACCCCAGTGTCTCCCAATGATCCTTTGGTCTCAGTGCCTGAAGATGATGAGCGGGCTGCCTTCAAGGGAGTGAGTTTAAGGAAAGCAGCCTGTACAGCTGGAATACCTGGCCGAGTACGGAAAACCTATGCTGACCAAATGGCTGGTGTATTCATGGACATCTCTTGCACCAGCAGTGTGTATCGCCCACCTGCTTCAAGCACGCTTCAATCATAGCAGTGCCCAAGAAGAGCATAGTAATCTGTCTAAATGACTATCACCCAGTTGCACTTACATCCACAATGATGAAGTGTCTTGAGAGGCTAGCATACCAACTCCTGTCTGAGTGGTGACTTGGATCCACTTCAGTTTGCCTAGTGAAACAACAGGTTGACAGCAGATGCTTTGTTGTTGGCTTGCAACCCTGGAATTTCTGGACAGCAAAGATACATACATCAGGATGCTCTTTATCGATTACAGCTCACCATAATGCCTTCATCCCCTCAAAACTAATCAGTAAACTTCAAGACCTAAGCCTCAATACCACCTTGTGCAAATGGACCCTGGATTTCCTCTCTTGTAGACTCCAGTCAGTTCAGATTGGTAAAACACTTCCTCCAGAACCTCCATCAGCACAGGAGCATTGCAGAGCTGTGTACTTGGCCCCCTGCTCTACTCACTTTTCATCTATAACGGTGTGGCTAAGTACAGTTCCAATACCATATACTGTACAAGTTTGCTGATGGCAGCAGTATTGTGAGCTTTATCAAAGGAGGCAATGAATCAGACTGAAAATTTGGCTGAGTGGTGTAATAACAACAACCTCTCTCACTCAATGTCAGTAAGTTCAAGGAACAGTTAGTAGACTTCAGGAGAGGGAAACCAGAACACCATGAGCTAATAATCATTAGAGGATCAGGCATGGAGAGGGTCAGTAACTTTAAATCCCTGGATGTCACTATCTCAGAGGAGCTGTCCTCGACCCATCGTATAAATATAATTGTGAAGAAAGCACAACAACACTTCTGCTTCCTCAGGAGTCTGCAGAGATTTGGCATGTTATCAGAAACCTTGCCAAACTTGTACTGACTGGCTGCATTCAGCCAAGTATGGGAACACCAATGCCTTTGAGCAGAAAATCCTACAAAAGGTAATGGATTCGGCCCACTACATCACAGATAAAACCCTCCCAACCACTGAACACATCTACATGAACCATTGTCATCAAAGGTCCTCACCACCCAGGCCATGCTCTTTTCCACTGCTGCCATCAGGTGGAAGGTACAGGTGCCTCAGAACTTGCAACACCAGATTCTAGAACAGTTACGACACCTCAGCTATCGGGCTCTTGAACAAAATAAGGGGATAACTACACTTATTTAAGGACTCTTTTATCTTATTGTTTCATGCTCATTATTTATTGCTATTTATTTATATCTGCATTTGCACAATTTGTTGTTCATTGATCCTGTTTGCAGTTACTGTCCTATAGATTTGCTAAGTATGCCTGCTGAAAAAAAAATCTCAGGGTTTTGTGTGGTGACATGTTTGTACTCAGATAATACTCTTTGTCTGTGCCCACACTGATCTTGGAGACCTTGGTCTCCACTACTGTCCCTATCCTCTTACTCTAATGAAATACAGTGGAAGTTTAGTGAATTGGAAGTTTATTATTGTTCAATTTGGCATTCAACAGCTTCTTGGCCCTTACACCGAATTTCAGATCACAAACACCTGTCCTATTTTGTTTTAGTAACAGCTCATAATAATCACTCTGTTACTGTCATTTATAAGCCCCTCTTTTGCTTCTTTATTTGTCCAGGAACTATCCATTATCCAATCATTGACTCTTTTCTTCATTTTATCTCTCCTGCCTACTATTAGAATACAGGCATTTTTTTCTTCTTGACAGGAATGGTAGAAGTCACAGTACCTTGGCCATGAAAACACCTATCGTAGTGAAATAAATTTCTGATTAACATCCCCTAGCTTTGCTTAAATCTTTTTTAGGAGAACTTTCTGTCTCCACAGCTACTGATTGGTCCAACATTTTTGTTAATCCCAGCTTTTCAGTATTGTATTTTACTTGAATTAATAGTGTAGTTGGATAAAGATTGTGCAGAATCTTTTCCTTTGTCGATCATGATTCAACGTCCCCCATTGGACTAGATTATATATTCTCTAACATCTGGAGCCCACAAAATGTTGACCTGGGAGTAAAATTGGTATCAATGAGTTAAAACTGTGCTCAGTTAGGATTCCCAAGAATTACAGTAGGATTCCGTAAAATTTGAGTATTTTGAGAAGCATTCATTGCTTACAGAACATTAACAAATCTCAATTCCAAACTCTGAACATTTAAATTCAAAGGTTTATTTATTATCAAAGTATGTATCCATATACATTTCTGAGATTCATCTTCTCCAGATAGCCACAAAACAAAAATTGAACATGAAAGTCATTCAGAGAGAAACATCAAACCCACTCATCACAAGGGGGGGGGAAAAAGGCATCCTAATCAGCAATCCCCAAACACCCCTCACCCCACACAAATCACAGGAAGAACATTGACTCCTAATCCCCCCTTGCACAAAAAACTTAACAGAACGCACAAGAACGTCAACCCCCAAACCCCCTCCCCTCACACAACAAAATAGAAAGGAACAGGTGAAAACACAGAATATAAAACTATATTTTTGAAAAAAATTCCAGTCTATAATGTAGAACCACTGTAACATCGTCTTCATCATCGAAAGAAAGAGAGACACCACACGTGCACAGAGGCCTAACTCCTGTCACAACAAATCACACAGTGATAGGTGGCTCACAGACTCCTTCTCCGGCAGTGATCAAAAGGCAGCAGTCAACACTGAACTCTCCTCTGCCTTTCACATTCGCTTTGATGCCATCTGTGTATGCACTCGCTTCCCAGAATCACCTTGAAGGCAGTGAATTGCTGGATCACTCAATCTATCTCCAGACTATAAATCACAGACTCTAATAGTTCCAGAAACACATTTAAGATGAAAAACAGATGTAATAGAAATAAAATAGACATTTTCATGGGCTATCTGGAAGACTGAGGGAGTGCTGTACGCTGGTGCCATCTTGACCAGACCTTTGTTTCCTTTATTGCACATTTTGATACAACAATTGTTCCATTAAATAAATTAATAAATCCAGATCGCTAAATAAACACTGCCTAATTTACTAATGGCAATTACTTTATGGAAGAATAGAAAATGAAAATAATGCCTTTTTATTAATATATTCAGTACTAGACAATCTAATTGTAGTGTTGATTTCACAATAATCATAATTTGTTTGCCAAAGAACTTTGAGCCTTTTCAAATAGCTGAAAATCTAAATAAAAATGAGCAGAGAGAAGTGGAAGTAACATTTAACGTCAAATATCAGACTCATAATCAACTTGAACATTTAATTGTGGGTTTTGTACTTTCGATTAGAAGCATTAGCAGTAGCATATTTGTTTAACATCAACAAAAATCATTTGCTATCAAGAGTAGATTCTCTTTTGTAGGGAATGGACCTGTGGTCCATTATGCCTAGGAGGAGGTGGCTGGCCACATTTTCTGCCTGGTAGTAAATTTTGTAGCCTGGGGAAAAGTACACACTCAGGGCAACAAATAGTTTTTCGGGTTTTAATTCCTTTATCTGTTTTAGATGTTTAAGTGCCAGAAGAGGGTTGCAAAATAACACGAACGAATTTACAACCAGTTCTTGCCATTACAATCTCAGTTTAACTTTCGATTCACACCCTTGTGTAAGGACAGAATTGCATATGCAGTATAAAAATACCAGAACTAATACGGTAGTGGCAATCCTGAAGGAAAACAATACAAACAATACTAGAATCCCACCCACCCTGCATTTTATATATAACAGCGAAAAATGTAAGCCAATATATCTCATCTAAGACATACACACGTGTTGAACTTCTGAACCAGAGACTAAACATTCACGTTACGCAGTTGCATGCACAATCAGTCCTGGCACAATAAGGTTAGACAAAAGGTAGACTTTCGCACAACTTTTACAAGGTATTGCCTGGTAGTTAAATTACCAGAAGACTGACCTACTTGGATGTTGAGGAACTTTGTATAAGCCACGCTACTCAGCGTCAATTTCTTCACTCATGGAAATCTAAAGCATCCACATGTAAAACATGTCAAATTACCGATATTCTCGATCCGCCAACAAGCATAAACGAATTCACATGGATGTTGTCAATTAATGCTCACCTTTCCTCACCATGCCCAGCACAGTCTGGGAGGAACCCGATTCTAACGCCCCAACAGTGTCTTCAGCAGAAAGCAAAATGGTCTGCCCAATATCCCGCACATGCATAATGACATCCCCGTCTTCCTTAAAGGCACAGACAACTATTCTAGCTTTACCCAGATGGATGCCTAAGTACACTTTTAACGATACCGAACAAGATCTGATGGTCATTTGACCTTGTAGTAGTCTTGAACATAGGCCTGTCTCTAGCTTGCTTTTGAGAAGAACTGCAGAGGAAATCAATACACAAGTGGTACCATAAGGCAGATGTTGGAGCCTTTAGACTATTTTTGAAAAGTCCGAAGTGCAGTTTCTCTGCAGCAGCTTTCATACTACCTGTGTTCCTCAGAAGTCTGCCTCATCTTGACAAACCTCCCTTCATGATATCACCTGGCATGTAATACAAATGATACGTCTACCAATTTCGCCAATCTATATTCCTCTAAATTCTACTGCTATTCATTACTTTCCTGACTTTTGTATCATCCACAAATTGTGAGATTGTCACCTGTGTAACCAGCATCACACGTCACTAGGCCTTTCCTGTAGATTGCCATTCCTTATTGCCTCTAATAATAATTCTGGAATTTTCTACCCAACAATATTATGGAATATCCTCATAAAGTGTTCTACAGTAATTTGTGAGGATCATTCACCTTCAAAGTTTCAAGGGCAGCCAAGACAAGGCAGTATAGGCTGCCTAACAAAGAATGAAGAATACAATGTAGCTCTTACAATATTTCATAAAGGAGCCACAGTTTAAGTGGAAGCAAATGTTAAATTATGACTAAGCTTGATTGAAGTGTGGTGCCTGGTTCTTTTTAAACCTTGAATTGCAAGCAAAGCAAGCAGGAAAACGTCGGTGGCAGCACTTGGGCTCAGGAGTCCAAAAGTGCTGGAAACCCGGGGTTGAGGGGGCGGTGCTTAGGTTTCATATGGTACCAGTATCCCAAGGTTCAGAGTTAAAGTGGCATTGGGGTGTTGACTTGAAATTTAGCCAGAAATTTATTCATGATGTCCAAGCCCCAGTTGCCTGAAATGCACTACCTTTCATTGTCCAAGTTGAAGACAGCTCAGAGTATAGGAGTGAAAATTTATTGAGGACCACATTTTAACCCTCACTATTTGCCCTTCACCCCTCCCCAGAGTAAAGATTAACCCTTAAGATACATAAAGCTTGCACTATTTTTAAATATTTTTTTCCAAATGAGCATGCACCAAGTGACATTGTATACCACTACTATGTTAATGTTTTTGGTTTAGCAGACTCAAAAGGATTCCTTTGTACTTTCAAATAGGTTTCAGCAAGCTAATGATTACTTCAACTACAACCATCATAACATGCTTACCAAGTTGGTTGCTATGCAGTCTTATAAAAATCATGTCCCCTGCATCCTACAATGCTCAGGCTGCTGCTGTGATGAAGTTAGCCTGAAGCCATGACAGCTTGATGGTAGGGAATGTGGAATACATTCTAACATCAATGCAGGATGATGTGAAATATATATTTGGGAGAGCATGTGATAACAAAAGTAATTTTTATTCATTTCACGTGTCAGTAATTTTACTGAGTTATTGGTAGCATCAAGTCTACGGATAGAACTATCTGTAGGTTCTGTCACATTTAGTTTACATTTTGATTTAATAGATAAGATTAAAAACAATAAAATTTTAAAAACAAAAACAAAAATCACAAACATTAGACACATGATATATAAACAGACAGCATTAGCTGAACCCAGTAAATCAGTCAATATCCATGGAGAAAACAAATGAACCAACAACATATTATCTGTGGAATTATAGGAGCCAAAACACTTGACCACTGTTACACCACCATCAAGAACGCCTACTGTGCCATCCCATGCCCACACTTTGGAAGGTCTGATCACCTGCCTATACTTCTTCTCCCAGCATGCAGGCAGAGACTAAAGGCTGCAGCATTAGTGGTGAGAGCCAAGAAGGTATGGTCAAGGGAGGCAGAGGAGTGCTTACAGAACTGCTTTCAGTCGGTGGACTGAACAGTATTCAGGGATTCATCTTTGAATCTAAAGGAATACGCCACAGTTGTCACTGATTCATTAAGACCTACGTGGATGAGTATGTTCCTTTGAGAATTTACTGGACAGACCCAAATCAAAAGCTGTGGATGCAGAGTGCTAGATCTATGCCATTCAAGACCAGTGATCCTAAATTATACAAGAAGTCCAGGTAGGATCTACAGACAGCTATTTTAAGAACAAGAAAACAATTCCAATTGAGTTTAGAGGCAGAATTGGATGCATATCAGCTCTGGCAGAGGTTGCAGGCCATTACTTCTTACAAGGTGAAACCTAACAACATGTATCGTTGTGATTCTTCACTCCCAGATGAGCTCAATGTTTTTGAAAGGGAGCATCACAGTGCACCTGTGCAAATCCCTGCAGTATCTAGTGACTCTGTGAATTCTGTCTTGGAGACTGACATCAGAACATCTTTCAAGAACCTTTGTAAGGTGTCATGCTCTGATGGTGTATCTAGTGGGGCTCTTAAAAACCTTGTCAACCAACTGCCGGAAGTGTTCAAGGACATCTTCAATCTCTCACTGATGCAGTTGGAGCTTCCCACCTGCTTCAAAAGGGTGACAATCATACTGTAGTATTTACTTCAAAACAGACCGAAACTGCTGTGACTAAGCCAGGAGATCAACATTGTATGATGCACTTCAAGGTAAATGAAGTTCCAGCAAAGACAAACAATCTTGTCGCAATAAAAAACTAATTTAACTAAATTAGTGATTTAGCATTCAAATTAGTGAAGTAACAGAGTTAGCACTCAAACTAAGGTATTTAAGCAAGGTTAGCAATCTAATTAGAGTTCCAATGTCGTCCCAATTATCAGAACTAAGTGGTGGAGCTAAATTAGTGAAATAACAAAGTTAGCAGTCAAACTAACGTATTTAAACAAGGTTAGCAATGTAATTAGAGTTCCAATAACATCCCAATGATCATAACTAAGTGGTAGAGCTGAATTAGCAAATAACAAAGTTAGTAGTCAACAAAAAAAAATCATCCCGTGGCTTACCCCCCCTCAACTAGACTGAACTAAGCAACTCAGCGTGAATATGAACTGTACTCATTTGCTTCTACCACACCCCAATCCAGATGACAGATGACCATAATAAATGTGCCATAAAATGCATTCCAGACAAAAATAGATACATGGCTCCAACAAACAGAAAATAAATATGTGGCTCCTACACATGCCACTGCCAAAGAGTAAGGTGAGCTCCATCAACGACTCCTGCCCAGTGGCACTCTCATCCACTGTGAAGTGCTTTAAGAGGTTGGTCATGGCTAGAATCACCTCCTGCCTAAGAATGACCTGGACTCACTTCAATCTGTCTTATCACCACAGTGTGTCTACAGTGGATGCAATCTCACTGGCTCTTCTGGCCCTGGATCACCTGGACAATAGTATTACCTATGTCAGGCTGGTGCTTATTTATTACAACTCAGCTTTCAACACAATCATACTCTTAGTTCTAATCAACAAGTTCTGTATGTCCCTCTGCATCTGGATCCTTAACTTCCACACTGGGAGTTCACTGTCAGTGCAGATCAGAAATAACATTTTCTTCTCAGTGACAATCGACACTGGCGCATGCTTGGCCCACCATTCTACTCTCTACACCCGTCACCGTGTGGCTAATCACATCAATTATAAGTTTGCCATTCACACAACTATTTGTTGGCAGAATTCCAGATGGTAACAGGAAGGAGTGAGATAGATCAGCTGGTTGAGTGGTGTCACAACAACAACCTTGTATTCAACATCAGTAAGACCAAGGATTTGATTGTGGACTTAAAGAAGGGGAAGTTGAGGGAATACAGATCAGTCCTCATCAAGCGATCAACAATGGAAAGGGTGAGCAATTTCAAGTTCCTGGATGTTAACATCTCTGAAGGTCTATCCTGGGCTGAATATATTGATGTAATTGCAAAGAAGGCACGAGAGCAGCTATATTTCTTTAAGAGTTTGAAGAGACTTGCTGTGTTACCGAAGACACTCACAAATTTCTACAGATGTACCATGGAGAGCATTCTAACTGTTCGTATCACCATCTGATATGGAGGACCCATTGTACAAGATCAGAAAAAGCTGCAGAAAGTTGTAATTTTTTTTATTATATATCATATTGTACTGGTGCCACTAAACAACAAATTTCATGATATATGTCAATAATATTAAATCTCATTCTGATCTTGGGTGCAGATCCCATAATGTGCCATCCTACTGGCAAGACTGGCTTCTGTTCTTGGCTTTTCATGCACTTTCATTTTCAAAATAAGTGTTGAAATTGTTTCATGTGGTTTAACACTTTGTGTGATATGTTGAGTGTTTTAATCTAAATATTGATGAATAAGTACAAAGTTGCTGGGTTTACATCTAATAGAATCATCATCATGTGCCATAGGCAATTATGGTCTCATGATCATGATTACTCTTGGAAATTTTTTCTACAGAAGCAGTTTGCCATAGTGTCTTTACAAGATCGGTGGCCCCAGCCATTATTATCACTCTTCAGAGATCGTCTTCCTGGTGTCTGTGGTCACATACATTAGGTTTAGAACAGTACTACCCCTCAACCATCAGACTCTTGAACAAACAGGATAACTTCACTTGCTCCATCAGTAAAATGATTCCTCCAACCAATGGACTCACTTTCAAGGACTTTTCATCTCATGTTCTCGATATTTATTACTTATTTATTAATATTATCGGTGGTTCTTTGTGCATTTGGACAGATTGTTGACTTCTGCACTCTGATTGAAAGCCCAAGTTTAGTGGTTATTCATTGATTTTGTTATCGTTGCTTTTCTATAGATTTGTTGAGTATGCCCACAAGAAAATGATTCTCAGGGTTGTATATGGTGACATATACAGTGGTGTGCAAAAGTTTGGGCACCCCTGGTCAAAATTTCTGTTACTGTGAATAGCTAAGTGAGTAAAAGATGAACTGATTTCCAAAAGGCATGAAGTTAAAGATGACACATTTCTTTAATATTTTAAGCAAGAAAACCTTTTTATTTCCATCTTTTACAGTTTCAAAATAACAAAAAAAGGAAAAGGGCCCAAAGCAAAAAGTTCTATTTTAACTTCATCAGTCCATAGGACTTGTTTCCAAAATGCACCAGACATTAGATGTTCCTTTGAACCTTTTGAGTAGAACTTTTTGGCTGCAATGAGCAAAGGTATGTTTGGAGAAAAAAGGGTGCAGAATTTCATGAAAAGAACCTCTCTCCAACTGTTAAGCACGAGGATGGATCGATCATGCTTTGGGCTTATGTTGCAGCCAGTAGCACAGGGAACATTTATTGGTAGAGGGAAGAATTAATTCAATTAAATAGCAGCAAATTCTGGAAGCAAACATCACACTGTCTGTAAAAAAGCCGAAGATGAAAAGAGGATGGCTTCTACAATAGGATAATGATAATCCTGACATCGGTGGTGGGGAAAATGCTAGAGTCAATTATCAAAGATGTGATAATAGCACATTTGGAAAGCGGTGAAATCATCGGACAAAGTCAGCGTGGATTTGTGAAAGGAAAATCGTGTCCGACAAATCTTATAGAATTTTTTGAGGACATAACTAATAGAGTGGATAGGGGAGAACCAGTGGATGTGGTATATTTGGATTTTCGAAAGGCTTTTGACAAGGTCCCACACAGGAGATTAGGGTGCACACTTAAAGCACACGGTATTGGGGGTGTGGTATTGATGTGGATAGAGAATTGGTTGGCAGACAGGAAGCAAAGAGTGGGAATAAACGGGATCTTTGCAGAATGGCAGGCAGTGACTAGTGGGGTACTGCAAGGCTCAGTGCTGGGACCCCAGTTATTTACAATATATATTAATGATTTAGACAAGGGAATTAAATGCAGCATCTCCAAGTTTGCGGATGACACGAAGCTGGGCGGCAGTGTTAGCTGTGAGGAGGATGCTAAGAGGATGCAGGGTGACTTGGATAGGTTAGATGAGTGGGCAGATTCATGTCAGATGCAATTTAATGTGGATAAATGTGAGGCTATCCACTTTGGTGGCAAGAACAGGAAAACAGATTATTATCTGAATGATGGCTGATTAGGAAAAGGGGAGGTGCAATGAGACCTGGATGTCATTGTACACCAGTCATTGAAAGTGGACATGCAGGTACAGCAGGCAGTGAAAAAGGCAAATGGTATGTTGGCATTCATAGCAAGAGGATTCGAGTACAGAAGCAGGGAGGTTCTACTGCAGTTGTACAAGGCCTTGGTGAGACCACATCTGGAGTATTGTGTACAGTTTGGTCCCCTAATCTGAGGAAAGACATTCTTGCCATAGAGGAAGTACAAAGAAGGTTCACCAGATTGATTCCTGGGATGGGAGGACTTTCATATGAAGAAAGACTGGATCGACTAGGCTTATACTCGTTGGAATTTAGAAGATTGAAGGGGGATCTTATTGAAACGTATAAAATTCTAAAGGGATTGGACAGGCTAGATGTAGGAAGATTGTTTCCGATGTTGGGGAAGTCCAGACCGAGAGGTCACAGTTTAAGGATAAAGGGGAAGCCTTTTAGGACCGAGATGAGGAAAAACTTCTTCACACAGAGAGTGGTAAATTTGTGGAATTCTCTGCCACAGGAAGCAGTTGAGGCCAATTCATTGGCTATATTTAAGAGGGAGTTAGATATGGCCCTTGTGACTAAAGGGATCAGGGGGTATGGAGAGTAAGCAGGTACAGGGTTCTGAGTTGGATGATCAGCCATGATCATACTGAATGGCGGTGCAGGCTCGAAGGGCTGAATGGCCTACTCCTGCACCTATTTTCTATGTTTCCATGATCCTAAGCACACTTCAAAATCCACAATGGACTACCACAAGCTGAAGGTTTTGCCATGGCCCTCACAGTCCCCTGACCTAAACATCATCGAGAATATGTGTATAGACCTCAAAAGAGCAGTGCATGCAAGACGGCCCAAGAATCTCGCAGAACTAGAAGCCTTTTGCAAGGAAGAATGGGTGAAAATACCTTAAACAAGAATTGAAAGACTCTTAGCTGGCTACAAAAAGCGTTTACAAGCTGTGATGCTTGCCAAAGGGGGTGTTACTAAGTACTGCCATGCAGGGTGCCCAAACTTTTGCTTCGGGCCCTTTTCCTTTTTTGTTCTTTTGAAACTGCAAAAGATGGAAGTAAAAAAGTTTTTTTGATTAAAATATTAAAGAAATGTGTATCTTTAACTTTATGCCTTTTGGAAATCAGTTCATCTTTTACTCGCTTAGCTATTCACAGTAACAGAAATTTTGACCAAGGGTGCCCAAACTTTTGCATGCCACTGTATGTACTTTGATAGTAAAATTTACTTTGAACCAGGGACTTGAGATACGTACCAGCTGCTTGTATGACCATCCACCACCTGCTCACATGGCTTCACGTGACCCTGATGGTGGGGGGGCGGGGGGGGGGGGCGTGCTAAGTAGGTGCTACACCTTGCTCAAGTGTGACCTGCAGGCTAGCGAAGGAAAGGAGTGCCTTACACCTCATTTGCTTTAGACAAATCTCCACACCTTCACCCAAATCAAATAGAATACAATGTGCATTGAGTCACATTAGTGATGCTGACGCAAACGTGAGAAAATCTGCAGATGTTGGAAATTCAAGCAACACACACAAAATGCTGGTGAATGCAGCAAGCCAGGCAGCATCTATAGAAAGAAGTACAGTCAACATTTTGGGTCGAGATCCTTCATCAGGAAAGACGTAAAGCTTAAATAGTACAAATGTAAAATGAACAGGCTGATATTTCAATTTTTGCCTTCATCCCATGCCCAAGACTCAGTCGATATTTTATATTTTTTTGTGAACTATTAATGGGTTACTTATAATTTGCACTTCCTATGTTCTGGGTTTCAAGGCTGTAAGAATTACACAGTCTAATTAGCTATTTGCCAGTTTGATGATTTCAGTTTTCTTGAAAGCCACAGACTCCTAACTGATCCCAAGCACTAACTAGAAAGGAAAATTTTGAGGGTGAGAAGGAGAAGCAGGCCACAGCCTAAACGTCAGTTATTGCATTCAGTGGTTCCTTCTGAACCTCCCACCATGAGTTAGTCAAGTAATAACCTTGCCTCTTTCAGCTTCTTCATCTTCCTAGCTGTCCTATTTCTCTTCATGCTTACGGCAAAACCAGAGCAGCTTTTGATTTTTGGTTTGATTCTGGATTGCAGTTGGGTTCATTAATGTCACTGGACCCCAAATTATTTCTTTAATGAAATATTTTGATGCTAGTCTACATGTCTGCAAAAAATTTAATCAGAGTCTTTTTCCCTGATATGTGCCTAATGCTTAAGAGATGTAGGAAACTCATGGCATTTCAAAGGGATAGTTGTAATAACTCATCAAAAAGCATTATCAGCCAGGGCTGGTCTTGTTTGTTCCACAAAGTAACATCTGTTTGGTGGTGCACAGTTAAAGAAAGTGACTGTCTGGTATTGTTAAGACCCGCAACATCTTCCTAGGATTCCTAAATATGTTTTCCCTTTTGTTTAATTTTCATTTCTGTTCATCAACTGTAAGAAAAAAGAAAACTTTCTTTTGCAGTTTTATTTGCTAGAAGTTTAGAATTTTGCACCCAATCTGCAATCTTCCCTCTCTCCCTCTCTATTTCATCAGTTTACTAAGTGATGCAAATAAGAATAATCCCCATGGTTTCCTCTTTTCCCACTTATGGTCAGCTTTGCATGGATTCTTCAGGGACATTCTTACTGTATTTTAGGATGATTTTCAGAATCATTCCAACCTCCCAGAACAACATGGAGGATAGCCAGAGAACTTCTCAAAAGGATATTTATCTTCCTTTGAGGTGATTAAATTAGGGTTACTATTGTATTGCACCATGCGTCCATGTATACTGCTGGAGATCTTTATCATGTAGATACAGGTAGCCATTTGGAATGATATTATTGTATATCTTTACACAGGACAGCTTAAACGGACAAGAGGAGAGGAAATTGATGTTGAAACTCCAGGTTCTATTCTGGTGAATACTAATCTGCGAGCTTTAATAAACAAGCATACGTTTGCCTCTTTACCACATCATTTTCAACAGCAGCTCCTGATTTTGCTACCAGAGGTAGATCGGCAGGTAAGCAGAGCATAAATTACTTTCTATGTTGTGTTAGCTGTATATTGAATCTCTTAAAGCAGGAGAGAAAACAACTATTAAATTGCATTTTGCTTGTGAAATGGTGGTGGAAAATCTATTATGCAAAAAGAAAATCATCGTTATTTGATTAAAAAGTATCTCAGTCAGCACTCAAACCTTGGGATACTACATTTACAGCTATTTATGTTTTAATTTTCAGTGTTATTTTACATTGTACAAATTAATTAACAGTGCAAAACTGTACTTTTTTCAAACAGTATCACTTGTATCATTTGTATTCCAATTTCTGCCGTATGGGATGCCACAGTACAGCATTTAGCGTGATGTTGTTATAGTTCAGGGTGTTCCAGAGTTTGGAGTTCAATTCTGGCCCCATCTGTGAAGAGTTTGTACATTCTCCTTGTGATTCATGTGGGTTTCCTCCAGGAGCTGCAGTTTCCTCCCACAGTCAAAAGACACACCAGTTAGTAGGTTAATTGGTCATTGTAAATTATCCTGTGATTGGGCTAGTGTTGAATTGGTGGGTTCCTGGTTGGTGTTGCTCATTGGGCTGGAAGGGCCTGTTCCATGTTGTATCTCCAAATAAATAAATAAATATGAACAAAATAAATAACTCTCAGTTCTAATGTAATCTATCTTACATATTTCATTTATTTTAAGTACCTTTCACTGCATGCCCAGCAGCTGTAGTGAAGCAACACAAGACAAATTGTGCATCATTCTGCACTATCTCTAAATAAAAAAAATAAGTAATTCATAGTGACAGAATTTCAGACTGTTTCCAAGGTCCTTCAATTTAGAAGGAAATAACACTCAAAAGCAAAGTATATGAAATTAGAGCTGCAATATTGTCAAGATTTCCATGACTTCAAATTTCCATGATTTTCCATCATTCCATAGAGCTATACAACAGGGTTCCCCAAACTTTTTTGCACCGCGGACCGGTTTAATATTGACAATATTCTTGCGGACCAGCCGACCGGGAGGGGGTTGGGGAGGGTGTTCAAGTAGGGTTGCCAACTTTCTCACTCTCAAATAAGGGACAAAAGTAGCAGTCAAATACGGGACACTTGTGCTTACCCAGAGAAAGACTACCATGACCATGAACCTTGCGCGGGAACCTGTGTGCACATGCGTGTAGGTGCCGATTTTTTTTCTACAAGTCAGTTTTGGCTTAATCTTCCCGATTCTGTTAAGTGAAACAATACTGTACATACATTATTTCTGCTTCATATAGGCTGTGTATTTATCATATCATTTCTGCTTTTAGTATATGTTAGTGTATTTTAGGTTTTATGTGTTATTTGGTATGATTTGGTAGGTTACTTCAAGTTCAACAGTACATGACAGGGAATGAGGAAAGGTGCAGCTGACTCATCATGTCAGACGAGGCAGCTTCTCTAGGAAGAAGTACAGTTGACGTTTCGGGCCGAGACCCTTCGTCAGAACTAACAAAGTTAGACCAGTTAGTCCTGGCAAAGAGTCTCAGCCGGAAACGTCAACTGTACTTCTTCCTAGAGATGCTGCCTGGCCTGCTGCGTTCACCAGCAACTTTGATGTGTGTTGCTTGAAATTCCAGCATCTGCAGATTTCCTCGTGTTTGCGTTTTTAAATTCATATCGTTTCATATCGCCAAATCATATCGTTTCCTCGCAGCCCGGTGGGAATGTGCTCTTGATGGTTTTACTCAAAAATAGTATTTTAAATGTAGGCAAAGCATTCAGACACTTAACAGTCTCTTTCAAATAAGAACATTTCTTTGGAGGCTGTATTATTTTACTTTGTCACCTCCATACAAATATTTGATCTAGGTTCCAAACTGGAGGTAAATTCTCAGAAAACCATTATTAGATTAGATTAGATTATGAGGACACTCAGTCCTCGTTTATTGTCATTTAGAAATGATACGATGTTCCATCGGTATGATATTACAGATACACAAGACAAACCAAGACTAAAACTGACAAAAACAACATGTAGTTACAACAGTGCAAAGCAATACCATAACTTGATAAGAGCAGACCGTGGGCACGGTTAAAAAAAATGTCTCAAAGTCCCGATAGCCCTAACATCTCACGCAGGTGGTAGAAGGGAGAAACTCTCCCTTCCATGAGCTTCCAGCGCCGCAAACTTGCTGATGCAGCATCCTGGAAGCACCCAACCACAGTCTGACTCTGAGTCTGTCCGAAAACTTCAAGCCTCCGACCAGCCCTCTGACACCGAGCACCATCTCTGCCGAGCACTTCGACCCTGGCCCCAGCCACCAAGCAACAGGTCAAAGCCGAGGATTCGGGACCTTCCCCTCTGGAGATTTCGGATCACATAGTAGCAGCGGCAGTGAAACAGGCATTTCAGAGGTTTCACCAGATGTTCCTCCGTGCTCTCACGTCTGCCTCCATCAAATCAGAATTGTGCACGGCATCCTACTTGACAGATAACAGGTATTCATCACTGGAGAGGCCACGTGTGCTTGTCGCGCTGCCGTCTTCTCCATTATTGGTATTTCTTCTGATTTTACTGTAAGCAAATTTGTCAGCATTCAAGTCACTAAAATTTATTGTGGAGTCTGCTCAAACAGTGAAATAGTGAACTTGGTGTTTAGTGATATATTGTTCCATCCCAGGGGATACTGTTGAAGTTCCTGCATAAATCACTGAATTGATGAAAACCAGCTTTTTATGCACTCTCCTTACTTTAACAATCCTCAAAGTGTGAGATAAACGAATTAGCAATGTCTTGTTAAGTTATAGTTGCTGTTATGAAACTATAATTATTTATAAGCAACACACCAGCAGCAGGCCAGACAACATCTATAGGAAGAAGTACAGTCAACTTTTCGGGTCGAGACCCTTCGTCAGGACCCACGAAGGGTCTCGGCCTGAAACGTTGACCAGAGATTAAGGGAGCTAGGGCTTTACTCTCTGGAGAGAAGGAGGATGAGAGGAGACATGATAGAGATGTACAAGATAATAAGAGGAATAGATAGATTGGATAGCCAGCACCCCTTCCTCAGGGCACCACTACTCAATACAAGAGGACATGGCTTTAAGGTAAGGGGTGGGAAGTTCAAGGGGGATATTAGAGGAAGGTTTTTTACTCAGAGAGTGGTTGGTGTGTGGAATGCACTGCCTGAGTCAGTGGTGGAGGCAGATACACTCGTGAAGTTTAAGAGACTACTAGCTAGGTATACGGAGGAACTTAAGGTGGGGGCTTATATGGGAGGCAGGGTTTGAGGGTCGGCACAGCATTGTGGGCCGAAGGGCCTGTACTGTGCTGTACTTTTCTATGTTCTATGTTCCACCAGCATTTTGTGTGCGTTGCTTGAATTTCTAGCATCAGCAGATTTTCCCGTGTTTGTGTTATTAATAAGCCTTCTGAATCAATATTTAAATACTTAAAAATTTATTTTTCTAATTTACTTTATTCAAATCAACAAAAATGTCCATTTTAACATAATTTTATGTAAATATTTATCATTTCATCCATTAAATACCAAAAATGTAATTAATAATTAGACACTTTTACTCAGTGGTTGTTAATAATACCTTTGTTATGAACTGTAGTCTGCTTGATATCACAACAGGGCAGACACCTGCTGCATCTGAAGCTTGACAGCACCTTGCATTATCAAAGACGAAACCTATGCCATGATTACTACTAGATCTTGGTTGGCAGCTTTCATTGAACTCTGCAGTGAAGGCTACAATAAGTAGGAAATCTAAGCCACATAACACACACAAACTGCTGGAGGAACTCAGCAGGCCAGGCAGCATCTATGGAAAACAGTACAGTCAATGTTTCAGGCCCAGACCCTTCAGCAGGACTGGAGAAAAAAGTATGAGGAGTAGATAGAAAAGGCAGGATGAGCACTTGTTCAGCTAATGGTAGTAAGAGAGCAGGTTTAAGGGCAGGTGTAGCACTTGTTTTGTTGAATACCTCCTCCCTTACTACCTATCATTGAGTGCCCCTTCCAGATGAGGTAACACTTCACCTGTGAGTCTGTTGGGATCATATACTGTGTCCAGTGCTCCCATTGTGGCCTCCTGTGTATCGGTAAGACCCAACATAGATTGGGAGACCACTTCACCGAGTACCTACGTTCCGTCCACCCCAGAAGAAGCGGGATCTCCCAGTGGCCACCCATTTTATTTCCACTTCCTATTCCCATTCCGATATGTCTAATCATGGCCTCCTCTACCGTCATGATGAGGTCACATTCAGGTTGGAGGAAATGCACTTTATATTCCATCTGGGCAGCCTCCAACTTGATGGCATGAACGTTGATTTCTCAAACTTCAGTAGTGCGCCCCCAACCTCTTCACCATTCCTCATTCCCTTTTCCCTCTCTCACCTTGCATGCACCTCTCCTATCAGATTCCCCCTTCTCCAGGCCTGTATCTCTTTCAACACTCAACTTCCCAGCTCTTTACTTCACCCCACCCCCACCCAGTTTCACTTATCACCTTGTGTTTCTCCGTCCCCTCCCACCACCTTGTAAATCTACTCCTCATCTTTTTTCCTCCTGTCCAGCTGAAGGGTCTTGGCTCGAAACGGCAACTGTACTCTTTTCTATAGATGCCTCCTGGCCTGCTGAGTTCCTCCAGCATTTTGTGTGTGTGTGTGTTGCCTGGATTTCCAGCATCTGCAGATTTTCTCTTGTTTGCCATTGAAAGCTAAGCCACAACATTTCCTGGAACGACATCTCCAATTTGCATCTTCAAAATAAGTGGTACTGCTACCCCTCTCTTATGCTGCAATAAAATTCCTTTAGGAAATTTTTAGATGTTAAAATCTTCAATTTAATTCTGTTGATGAACCTTGCTTTTCAACCTGCAACCGCAGGATGCCAGCTGTTGTGGCTATATGATGATCAGTAAAGTCAGCCACTCGCCAGGCAAGTCTTTCCATTAATCATTTGTACTAACTTACCTCTTCTATAAATTCTTTAATCCTTTCTCGTAACAGAAATCCATCTTATAAATCAACAGTAATTAATGTACCATCCATGATACAATTACCTCATATTTACCCCTTTCTTTAATCAGTGAGCTAAAGGGTCTTGCCAGCTTGCAGGAGTCATATAAATTTGGATCCAGAAATCATTCATGATGCAAGATATATATTTATGAGGAGGAAGGCAAGGACTTCAGATCTCAAAACATCAGTAAGATTAGCCTGTTCGTTTTTCAACTCATTTATATACTTTTTGCAAACTAATAGCCACAGCTCTACACACCATCCTTGCACATCTGGAGAAGAAGGATGCTTATGTGAGAATGCTGTTCTTGGACTACAGCTCAGCATTCAACACCATAATTCCCTCCATGCTTGACAAGCTCAGAGATCTCAGCCTTCACCCTGCCTTGTACAGCTGGATCCTGCACTTCCTGTCAGGTGGTAAGAGTGGGCACTCTCACCCTCAAAACAGCAGCCTCTCAGGGCTGTGTCCTGAGCTCCCTCCTTTATTCTCTGTATACCTATGACTGTGTCACCACCCACAGCTCCAATCTGCTAATTAAATTTGCTAATGATACCACATTGATCGGCCTTATCTCAAATAATAACGAGGCAGCCTACAGAGAGGAAGTCATCACCCTGACACAGTGGTAGCAAGAGAAAAACCTCTCCTTCAATGCCACAAAAACAAAGGAGCTGATTGTGGACTACAGCAGGAATGGAGACAGGCTCACCCCATTAACATCAATGGATCTGGGGTTGAGAGGGTATACAACTTTAAGTTCCTCAGCAAACATATCACCAAGGATCTCACATGGTCTGTACATACCAGCTGTGTGGTGAAAAAAGCACAACGGCAACTCTTTCACTCAGACGGTTGAAGAATTGTGGCATGACTGTCCAACTGCCAAGCACTTTCTAAGGGGCAGAAATGAGAGCATCCTGACTGGCTGCATCAATGCCTGGTTTGGGAACTGTAATTCCCTCAATCGCAGGATTCTGCAGAGAGTGGTGCAGACAGCCCAGCGCATCTGTAGATGTGAACTTCCCACTATTCAGGACATTTACAGAGACAGGTGATTAAAAAAGCCCCCAGGATCACTGGGGACCCAAGTGACCCCAACCACAAACTGCTACCATCTGGGAAATGGTACTGCAGCATAAAAGCCAGAACCAAAAAGCTCCAGGACAACTTCTTCCACCAGGCCATCAGACTGATTAATTCATGCTGATACAATTGTATTTCTACGCTATATTGACTGTCTTGTTGTACATACTATTTACTACTACTATTTATTACAAATTACTATAAATTGTACATTGCACATTTAGACGGAGAGGTAACGTAAATGTTTTTACTCATTTATGTGAAGGATATAAGAAATAAAGTCAATTGAATTCAATTCAATACCTTCCTTGATTGATTATTCCATGACTTAGACATCTGCTGTCCAGAAATGAAACCTTGCATTATCAGTGATTTATCTTTCTTTTTGTCATTATTTTTGGTTCTATATTATTGAATGAGATTTTAGTCCAGATAATACTTCCTGTAGAAACTGAAGACCTTTGCTCACTTGATCCATTGGTCAGGGCAATGAAATTGGAGAATCCCTGTGCACAAACTCAATGTGTGTTATCAAGGTATTTTTGACAGCAGTGTTAAACTTCGTCATCCTGTGATATTTATCATGGTGTCATACTGTTCCACTTCAGTACAAACATGGTAAATAAAATATAGATCTGCAGTAACATCTAATCTAGATATATGATTTATACTTGTCGGAGTGAACTATGCTTTACTGCTCCATTCCCTTGTCATCAAGAATACGAGTGTTTTAAATGCATACAACCATTGTATATTTATTTTATGTGCTGAAATAATCTTTAATTTGCAATTTCAGATGTAATTAATTACACTGGGCATCATAATTTTCAATACATGTTGTTAGTCATTTTAATCTATTCCGAGTGCATATTAGAACCCAAGTGAAAACTAAAGCATCAAATTTGATTCCTACATTCCTGTCATAGAAACAAAGAGCTGCTCTAAACTTCAAGTAGGTAGGCCAGTTGTGCTTTCCTGCATTACAGATGCTAACCTAAGTGCTGCCCTGTTCGATAAACTGCCCTTTCATTAAGTTATGATCTGATCTGAACTGAAACGCCATACGATCTGAAAAAGATTAGAGAAGAACAGTGTAGCACAGGCCTAGTTAGTGTTAACTTCTCAATTAATAACACTGAAACAGATTATCTTGCTGTTTTTCTCACTGCTGTCTGTAGATTTTCCCTCTGTGCAAATTGATTGTTGCATGTAATTATTTTTAAGTGTTCTCATCCAGTGATCATTTAGTTTACAGGCCATAGGCTCCAATTCATGTATCAGTGAGCAGGCAGCATTTAGAGTCTGCGTCCTGAAAGGCTGAAGTTAAGTACGCACAAAAGAGTAAACAGTTGACTTTTCAGGCCAAGACCCTTCATTAGATACTATTCAAGAGTTCAGATACACACACCGGCGGCACAATACATACAAATACAAGTTGAGATACATATAGGCACGTCCAGGTGCATATACTGGCTTAGTTTTGGATTCATGTGCCTTTTTCAGTCCTGTTGAAGGGTCTTGGCCCAGAATGTCAACTATTTACTGTTTTCCATTGATACTGCCTGGCCTGCTGAATTCTGGCTTTCTGTCAGATCGCCGGCAGGTGGTAAGGGTGGGCTCCCTCACCTCTGCCCCTCTGACCCTCAACACAGGTGCCCCCCAGGGCTGTGGACTAAGCCCCCTCCTTTACTCTCTGTATATCCATGACTGTGTCACCACCTACCACAACAATCTACTGTCAACACTACACTGATTGGCCTAATCTCAAATAATAATGAGGCAGCCTACAGAGAGGAAGTCATCACCCTGACACAGTGATGTCAAAAAAACAACCTCTCCCTCAATGTCACAAAGATAAAGGAGCTGGTTGTGGACTACAGGAGGAATGAAGACAGACTAACCGCTATTGACATCAATAGTTCTGGAGTTGAGAGGGTGAACAACTTTAAGTTCCTCGGCATAAACATCACCGAGGATCTCACATGATCTGTACATACCGGCTGTGTAGTGAAAAAGGCGCAACAGCGCCTCTTTCACCTCAGACGGTTGACATTTGGTATGCCCCCCCAGATTCTAAGAACTTTCTATTGCAGCAAGATTGAGAGCATCCTGACTGACTGCATCACTGTCTGGTACAGGAACTGTACCTCCGTCATTGCAGGCCTCTGCAGAGAATGGTGTGGACAGCCCAGTGCACCTGTAGATGTGAACTTCCCACTACTGAGGACATTTACAGAGACAGGTGATTAATAAGGGCCCAAAAGATCATTGGAGACCCTAGTCACCCAAACCACAAACTATTCCAGCTGCTACCATCTGGGAAGCGGTACCGCAGCATAAAAACCAGGATCAACAGGTTCCGGGACAGCTTCTTCCATCAGGCCATCAGATTGCTTAATTTATGCTGATGCTACTCTATTTCTATGTTATTTTGACTATCCTGTTGTACATAATATTTATTACAAATTACTATAATTGCACATTTGAACAGAGGCTTAACGTAAAGATTTTTACTCCTCGTGAATTTGCAGAATGTACGTAATAAAGTCAATTCAATTCCTCCAGCATTTTGTGTGTGTTGTCTAGGAGACTGATGAGTTGTAGTATTGAAGGCCGAGTCAATAGTTAAGAGTTTAATGTAGGGTCTTTATAATATCCAAATGCTCCAAAGATGAGTGTATGGTCAAGGAGAATGCATCTACAAAGGACCATTTCAGCAGTAGATAAACTGCAGTGGATCAGGCTTGTCTGAGAGGCTGGAGTCTGTGCCTGCCTCATGAAGCACTTCACGATGGTGCATGTCAGAGCCAGTGGTTGTAGTTATTAAGGCATGTTACCTTGTTTTTGTTAGGTACTGTTCAAGAGTTCTGATACTCACACCAGCAGCACAATGCATACAGATACAAGTTGAGCTACATATAAGCACAAGTCCAGGTGCCTGTACTGGCATGGGTTTGGATGCATGTGCCTAGGAGCAAATTTGGGTAGGAGATCACTCTGCAAACGTACACATGGGCATGACAAGCCTACACACACAGACAATGCATCAGCATCAACACAGGTATTGGTCCAGATACACCTTCAGAAGCACAAGTTTGGGTACCCACCGAGTAACGTAAATTTGAGCGCACACAAGTGGCCATGAACTTAGGGATACACACAGGAATCTTTTCAGGTGTTTACACAAAAATTCAAGGTGAAGGGCACATAGCTGACATAAGTTCATGTATGCACACACTGGCACAGTTTTAGTGGACATCAGCAGGTCCAGATTTTAATTTCCCATTGCTCTGATAAACTGTAGATATAATTTTCATAAGATGGCTGACTGCCAAGAAGCACATTGACTTATTTTAACGTAACATAAATGTTCTGCATAATGTACTACGTAAATGTATGTTCTCTACATTTTAAAAAAAGTTACTTCTATTTTTCCACTCCTCTTTCAGTCCAGGAGAAAGGTAGTAACCTCTGCTGAAGATTAAAGTTTACTATTTATCAATGGCATCAATCATGCTCCAAACCTCAAAAGTGCAGAAATAAAAGATGATATGTAAATACATTTTCTAATTCTGCAAAGTTATGAAAAACCTTTGTTCTTTTTATTTACTGCTAGTGTTATTCCTGTCCTTTTTACCCTTAGGACACATGATTAGTGTTATGACTATATCTGAGTTTTTGAAAGGTATTATTAGTTGAAATGCTAGTAGAATATGCAAGATATATAACAACATCAAAATGGAAAGACATTTCCCTCTTGGTCACTGAATAACTGAGGACATTTTTATGAAAATACATTTTAATCATACTTCCTGAGAAAAAATATTGGGAATTATGTGATTTTCCTGTGACTTTCAACATTGAACTCTCTGATTTTAATGTAGCTTCAATTTAAGAATAAGCAGTGTCATTGTGTCCTTATTTAGCATATATGCAAATTTATTTCTTTTTTTTTGCAGCTTGGATATTCAGGACTATTGTAAACAATTGTCCACAGTAATATTTATTGTTAATTGGAGACATCCAGTATTTATCTGGGGTGGGAAGGAGAAATCTAGAGAGCAAGCTGTATAAGGATATTAAAGATAGATTTCTAGGTTTTGCCAACATTCCAATATGTGGATAATCATCATCAGAGGTTGAGAGCGTCAGTAACTTTAAATTCCTGGGTGTCATGATCTCAGAGGACCTGTTCTGGACCCATCATATAAATGTAATTGTAAAGAAAGCTCCTCTACTTCCTTAAAAGGCTGCGGAGATCAGCGTGACATCAAAAACCTTGACATACTTTTATAGCTACGTAATGGAAAGTATATTGACTGGCTGCATAATGGCCTGGTGTGGGAACACTTTTGAATGGACTCGACCCAGTACATAATGTGTAAAGCCCTCCCAACCATTGAACACATCTACATGAAATGCTGTTGTAGAAAAGCAGCATCAATCTTCAAAGATTTTCACCACCCAAGCCAAGCACTTACCTTGCTTCTGCCATCAGGCAGAATGTACAAGTGCCTCAGGACTCTCCTCCAGGTTCAAGAACAGTTACTATGCCTCATTAGGCCCTTGAACAAAAGAGGACAATTGCACTCATTTATTGAGATATTCCCACAGCCAATTATCTCACTTTAAGGATTTGTTATTTCTTGTTATTTGTCATCTTGTTATTTCATACTGTTGTTATTTATTGCTGTTAATTTATAGTTGTGTTTCAACAAATTGTCTTCTCTGCTTTTGCTCTTTCACTGATTCTGTTTACAGTTACTATTCTATAGATTTGTTAAGTATGCCCACAGGAAAAAGAATCTCAGGGTTATATGTGGTGACTACTCTGGTAATAAACTTTACTTTAAACTTTTGAACTTTGAGATCTAGGAAGCAAGGTGTATAAGGATATTAAAGATAGATTTCTGTGTTTTGCCAGCACTGAACTATGTGGATAATACATACTATCTGAAAGTGTATTTGCTGGAAATCATTTCTGAAATTTGCTTAAGTAAACAAGAGGATGCCAGAAATCTGAAATAAAAACATCAGAAAATAACGGAAGTCCTCAACTGGTCAGACAACATGAGCAGAGAACTAACCTTTCGTAAGAATTGGGAAAAGCCTCACTTCTGATAACAGATGACAGTTCCAGCATATTAACTCCATTAATCTCTCTACCGATTCTGCCTGACCTGCTTACTAATGTCATCATTCCTAGCTTTTATATCTGAAGTTCACGTTCTATGTTTTAAACAGAAATTACAACGTAAGTATCTGGAACTTGTCATTCCTAGCAGGAGACATTACAATATATATTCAACGAGTAATGTATTTCATTTGGACAATCCGGGCAGATTGGAAGAAGGCGAATGTCATGCCACTGTTCAAAAAAGGATGTAGGCAAAAGGCTGGTAATTATAGGCCAGTTCATTTAACATCTGTAGTTGGGAAAATACTTGAAGCTGTCAATAAAGAATAAGTAGCAGGGCATCTGGAAAGAAATGGATCCATCATGTAGATTCAGCATGGATTCAGCAAAGGCAGGTCCTGTTTGACTAGCTTACTGGAGTTCTTTGAGAATCTAACAAGCACGGTGGATAGAGGGGAACAGATAAATGTTATTTACTTGGCTTTCTAGAAGGCGTTCGATAAAAGACTTATCCATAAGATAAGGATGCATAGAGTTGGGGGTGATGGATAGAGGATTGGTTAATCAATAGAAAACAAAGAGTTGGAATACATGGGTGTTTAATCCAAACCTCACCATCAAACCCGCAGACAAAGGTAGTGCCATAGTAGTCTGGCGGATGGACCTCTACCTCACTGAGGCCAAACGGCAGCTCTCTGACACCTCCTCTTACTTACCCCTAGAACAGGACCCCACCAAAAAACATCAAGCTATTGTCTCTCACACAAGCACCGCCCTTATCAACTCCGGAGACCTTCCATCCTCAGCCGCTAAGCTCATTATTCCCACACCCCGTACCGCTCGGTTTTACCTCCTCCCAAAGATACACAAGCCTGACTGTCTCAGTAGACCCATAGTTTCTGCCTGCTCCTGTCCATCCGAACTTGTATCTACCTACCTGGACTCCATTTTGTCACCCATAGTTCAGTCCCTCCCCTCCTACATCCGCAATACATCCCATGCCCTCCACCTCTTCAATAACTTCCAGTTCCCCGGTCCCAACCGCTTCATTTTTACTATGGGTGTCCAATCCTTAACACCTCCATTCCCCATCAAGAAGGCCTCAAAGCCCTCTGCTACTTCCTGGATAATAGACCTCACCAGTTCCCCACCACCACTACCCTCCTCTGGTTGGCGGAACTGGTTCTCACACTTAATAACTTCTCTTTTGGCTCTTCCCATTTTCTTCAGACTAAGGGTGTAGCTATGGGAACTCGCATGAGACCCAGCTACGCCTGCCTCTTCGTTGGTTACGTGGAACAGTCTGTGCTCCAAACCTATTCTGGTACTGCTCCCCAACTTTTCCTTCGATACATTGACGACTACATTGGTGCTGCTTCCTGCATCCATGCTGAGCTTGTCAATTTCATCGACTTTACTTCAAACTTCCACCCAGCCTTCAAATTCACTTGGTCTATCTCTGACACTTCTCTCCCCTTTCTCGATGTCTCGGTCTCCATCTCTGGAGACAGACTATCCACTGACATCTTCTACAAGCCCACTGACTCTCATAACTACCTCGACTATACCTCTTCCCACCCCGACACATGCAAAAATGCCATTCCCTATTCCCATTTCCTCCCTCTCTGCTACATCTGCTCCCAGGATGAGGTTTTCCATTCCAGGACATCTCAAATGTCCTCTTTCTTTAAGGATCATGGTTTCCCTTCTACAGTGATCAATGATGCCCTCACCCGCATCTCCTCCATTTCCCGCACTTCGGCCCTCACCCCATCTTCCCGCCACCACAACAGGGACAAAGTTCCCCTTGTCCTCACCTACCACCCCACCAGCCTCCGGATCCAGCACATTATCCTCCGCAACTTCTGCTGCCTTCAACAGGACCCCACCACTAAGCACATCTTTCCCTCTCCACCCCTCTCCGCTTTCCGCAGGGATCGATCCCTCCACGACTCACTTATCCGCACGTCCATCCCCACGGATCTCCCACCCTGCACTTATCCCTGTAAGCGTAAGTGCTACACCTGTCCCTACACCTCCTCTCTTGCCACCATTCAGGGCCCCAAACAGTCCTTCCAGGTGAGGCAACACTTCACTTGTGAGTCTGTTGGGGTCACCTATTGCATCCGGTGCTCCCGGTGCGGCGTCCTCTACATCGGTGAAACCCAATGCAAATTGGGGGACCGCTTCGTCGAGCACCTCCACTCTGTCCGCCACAACAGACAGGATCTCCCAGTAGCCACCCACTTCAACTCTGCTTCCCATTTCCATTCAGATATGTCCATACATGGCCTCCTCTGCTGCCATGATGAGGCTAAACTCAGGTTGGAGGAGCAACACCTCATATACTGTCTAGGTAGTCTCCAGCCTCTTGGTATGAACATAGAATTCTCCAACTTCCGGTAATTCCCTCCCCCTCCCTTCCTCTATCCCTATTTCACATCACCTCCCTCATAGTTCCGCCTCCTCCTACTACTGCGCATTGTTCTCCTGCCAATCACCTCCTTGCTTCCCTTCCCCCACCCCTTTGTCTTAAAAATTACTGTTTTTTTCAACTACCAGCATTCTTCAAACCCTCCCCAAAGTTCTTCCTTCAGTCCTGACGAAGGGTTTCAGCCCAAAACGTTGACTAATCTTTTCAAATGATGCTGACTGACCTGCTGAGTTCCTCCAGCGCATTGTGAGTATACATGGGTGTTTGTCTGGTTGGCAATCAGTGGTGAGTGGTGAGCCACAGGTCAGTGCTGGGCCCACGACTCTTCATGATATACATTAATGATCTGGAAGAGGGGACCAAGTGTAGTGAATCTAAGTTTGCTGATTACACTAAATTGAGTGGAAAAGCAAATTGTGCACGGGATACAGTAAGTCTGCAGAGAGATATAAATAGATTAAGTGAGTGGGTAAGGGTCTGGCAGATGGAGTACAATGGTAGTAAATGCAAGGTCATTGACTTTGGAAGGAAAAATGGAAAACCAGATTATTATTTAAATGGTAAAAGATTGCAGCATGCTATAATTCAGAATGCCTTGGGAGTGCTTGTGCAAAAGGTTGGTTTACAGGTGCAGCAGGCTATCAAGAAGATAAATGAAGCATTGGCCTTCACTGCTAGAGGGATTGAATTTAAGAGCAGGGAGATTATGCTGCAACTGTATAGGGTACTAGTGAGACCACATCTAGAGTACTGTGTGCAGTTCTGGTCTCTTTACTTGAGGAAGGATATACTGGCTTTGGAGGCAGTGCAGAGAAGGTTTACCAAGTTGATTCCAGAGATGAAGGGGTTAGACTAAGGGGAGAGATTGAGTCATCTGGGACTGTACTCGCTGGAATTCAGAAAGATGAGAGGAGATCTTATAGAAACATAAAATTATGAAAGGGTTAGATAAGATAGAGGTAGGAAAGTTTTTTTCCACAGGTTGATGAAACTAGAACTAGAGGACATAGCCTCAAAGTTAGGGGGTGTAAATTTAGGGTGGAGATGAGGAGGAACTGCTTTTCCCAAAGAGTGGTGAATCTGTGGAATTCTCTGCCCAATGAAGCAGTGGAGGCTACCTCAGTAAGTATACTTAAGACAAGGTTGGATAGATTTTTTCATAGTAGGGGAATTCAGGGTTTGGGGAAAAGGCAGGTAGGTGGATACGAGTCCATGGTCAGATCAGCCATGACGTTATTAAATGACACAGCAGGCTCGATGGGCCAGATGGCCTACTCTTGCTCCTATTTTTTACGTTCATAATAATATACTCACCTTGGTAGGCATGGAAATTTAGTTACCTTAGTCTCATGGATGAGATTGACCAATTTACCTGTTTCTGAGCTATAATACTCTATGACTCTCACAGAGATTTCAGATTAAGTTATCCATGTGAGAAGTGAGATAGTGTGAAGGTTGAACTAAGATTTTAGAATCAAAAGTTGAGCTGAAAAATCATAGAAGAATAATTTTGAGGCATTTAAAGAAAGAAGGGAAAGAGAAAGAGGACGGTGGGTACCGTTCCAGAGGTTTGAAGCATGATGTCATCAGAAACAGCAAGTTGGTCAGTGTTATAAGCAGGAGGAAGTCACTTAAGACTTTAAGTAGCCAGTACGGTAGTGTTGTGATTAGCGTAATGCTATTACAGCACCAGCAATCTAGGTTCAATTCCTCTACTGTCTATAAGTTTGTACAGACTCTACTGTCTATAAGTTTGTACATTCTCCCCCTGACTCTGTGATGCGCCAGTTTCTTCTTCCAGAGTAGGTTAATTGGTAGCATGATGTAATGGGGCAGTAGGGGCTCCTTGAGCCACAAGGACCTGTTACAATGCTAAATAAATAAATAAATCGTGGTATAGCACTTAAATGCAAAGACAAAAATTTTGAGATGGATATGAGCAGCAAAGGAGCCGAGAAAGCCTGTCAATTCTGAGGTAATGAGTAAGTTGTAACTGATGGGGAGTGAAAGCTGCAGAATGAATGTTGCAAAAAGCAGTATTTGAAAATGATAAACTACTATATTGGACCCTTAGTAGTACTGAAGGAGAGGCAGAGAAATGCAATATCTTCGGGCTGAGGAAAAAATGTGATGCTTAAATCAAAATTAAGTTCCAATATATTGAAGCTCTAAGCAAGTATACCTTACATGAAATAGCTGTTAGGGAGAGTAAATTGCAGGCATGAAGGTTGATTTTAGTTTGTCTTTATTGAGTTGGACAAATATTACCTTACTTGCATTAAAATCAGAAGTTAAGTCTTCATGCTGTTCTGGCGACTTTAAGAAGTGTTGCTCCTGCAAAATAAAGACACCATTGTGTTTATTTCTTCAGCTCGCTTGTTGCATCTTAGCTCTTTCACTCTTTTTCCTTGGGATCTCATTTTTTTTTAATTGTCACTTTATTTTCATCACCATTTTTGCTGTTCCGGTTTCTACACTCTCTTTCTTCTTAATGTCTCTTCTTTGCAGTACAGTTCTACTTCTACCTCATTCTGTTGGTTTTGATGTTACAATACTGTTTGTTTATTTAGCTGTGTTTCTTCTCAATGTTATTTTGAATTTCACAGAATTTGCAGCTTCTTCCTTTCCCACTTGAACAAGCCTTTATCTATATCAGTATTGGTTACTAAACATGTTAAAATACATTCTTTAATAAATGTTAACAGCTGAACTTTGTTGTGCCCCTTTTGCTTGTGCTGGAATTGTTGATACTAGTAATCCACAAACAAAAGGATACAGATTAATAATGAGGTTACCTGCATCAGAAGGTTAGAAAATTAGATAATTGCTGGTCAGCTACAGATTAATTTCAATAGATACTTGGATGGATATCTCAAAGCAGGAGAAAATTTAAACTGCACAGAATAGTGAGACAAAACGTTCACAAAATATTTGCGAGTTTTTATCAAATGGGGCACTATCTCACTAGTATCATAAAACAGCATGTTGATTACTCATTGCCTTGTTCACTCGTGTCTCAAAGCATTTTATCTTTGAAGCCTAATTTTTCCCCCTCAGAGGCAAAAATAATCAAATTCCAAAAAGGTTATGCATCAGGGTTGGCACATTTACCAGCTGGATCCTTAATGGAGACCTAATTCATAAATTTATTTTAACTATAAAACTTCTCAAATCAGAGGACATTTTTATTTTAGTTTCATTTTTGTGACTTGTTTCTTTGAACAATTTGAAAAAAGCATTAATCTTTGCAGTATTCAAATTACAGAAACCCCCAACATAAAATTCAAATATAATGAGACATAGTTTCCTCCACGAGATGATATTCAGTAATTTAAACAGTATTCTTAAAGAGTTGTTTGGAAGACATCCAGAAATGATTATCAGATTTCAATTTTATAGGTTCAGGAATGTTCTTTCAGATCCAATGCAAAATACTCACCCTCACCACTGGAGGATTCATTCATTCCTCCTCTCAACTGTCTCCTTCCAATCCACTTCAGGATCTCCTATTTTTGTTCCCATTTCCTCAAGCACTACCCTCCAAGCCGAAATGGCTTCTTCATCACCTTCACCACCTTCCCTTCCTGGATACATCCACCCACTGTAAACAATTCACCTACATCCTTCCTCTCCAGCCCTTCCCAATCTGGTTCTGACTCCATCTGCCATTCGTATTATCACCTCATTTACGTGTCAGATTCCAGCACTGGTAGTCTTTAGTTCTCCTACTTGTCTCCCTTCCAGCAGCTGTCTCCAACCTTCATACTCTCCACACCCCCTCACCCACCTTGATTCATCTGCCTCCTCTTTCTCTCTCTTACTTTGTCACTCACCAGCCATTGTCTGTCAACTTTAACCAGGCACAACCTGCCCCATCATCTTATGACCTCTCCCCAGTCCACCAATCACCTTGGATTCCTGTTTTACCACTCCCTCTCCTCTTTATACTGGCCATCTCTCCTCTCCACTTTGAGTCCCGATGCAGGGTTTCAATCCAAGATGTCAACATGTCTTTTCCTCCCACAGATACAAGAGAATCCAAAATTGGTTGGGTGATAATTTATTTAATTTGGAGCTACAGTGGCCCTTCTGGCCTAACAAGCTGCACTGCCCAGCAATCCACCTATTTAACACTAGCCTGATCACAGAGCAATTTATAATGACCAATTCATCTCCTGAGTGATACGTCTCTGGACTGTACGAGGAAACTGGAGCACCCAGGGAAACCCACACAGTTCATGGACAGAACATGCAAACTCCTTACAGGTAGCGCCGGAATTGAACTCTGAACTCTGGAACATCCCGAGATGTAATAGCGGCATGCTAACTGCTACACTACCATGGTGCCCATAAACGACAGAGTGTAATAGTGGATAGGTGTTTTTTTCACTGGAAGTTTGTAATAATTGGTGTATTGTGGGATGTGTATTAGGACCTTCATTGTTTGTAATATATATGAATGACTAAAATGAGTATTTGGGTGATTTGCATTAAGTTTGCAGATGACAGCAGTGTCAGACAGCAAAAGAAGCTGTCTAATGTTTTGCTAGACCATAGATCAGCTGGAAAGTTAGATGGAGCAGTAGCTGATGAAATTGAATCCACGAAGTGTGTAGTATTGCTCTTTATGAAGGAAAATTTAGGTTGGATATATAGATTATTTGGCAGGAAACTTGGGAACATGAATCATGGGATGCAAGGCCATAGCTCGTGAAGGTAGTAATGTGGGGAGATAAGGTAGCGAAGAAGGTATTTGCTATGCAAATGGTATTTGTGTGGAAAAGGTATCCCCAGGGGTGCCCGAGAGGGGGGGAGGATGAGCACCCCAGTCAGATGGACACAACAACATCAGACCCAGGCAATGAACAAATGACGATGAGGAAGCAGTGTGCATGTAACAAAATCTGCAAGAACGATCACGGCTTGAAGATCCACCAAGCGAGGGTGAAGTGTTTGGCAGGAGCAGGAGCAGCACAACGCGCAGGTGTCCAACCTGGTGAGACGAAGGAGGGGCCAGGCCCGGAGTCACCCCATAGTGCCCGGAACCTCCAAGTGTTGCAAACTAATCCCTCTAACATGAAGTCTAACAGGAGGCAGATCAAATGGCCTGCAGCTAACATGACTTCACTGTGGAAACAGTTTGATGAAAATGTTAACCAAATTCTGGAGGCAACGGCGAAGGGAGAGGTTGACAGGAAGCTGCAAGCCATGACAACAATTATTGTCAGTATCGCAGCTGAATGGTTCGGAGAAGAGGAGAAGGAAGGCTCCAAAGCACCTTACTTGAAGAATCAAAGAGCATTGAGGATCCACAACATCAGGCAGGAGATGAAAGCGCTGAAGTCCCAATACAAGGAGGCAGGAGAAGAGGAGCGCATTGGCTTGGCCAGCTGATGTGCATACTACGAAAGAAGATCAGGGTCTTCTGCTGGGCAGAGTGGCATCGGAGGCGGCGTCGTGAAAGGGCCCGAAAGTGTGCTGCCTTTATCGCCAACCCCTTCAAGTTCACCAAGGAGTTGCTGGGGGAGAAGCGCAGTGGGAAACTGGCCTGTTCGCAGGAAGACATAGACCAACATCTGAAGAAGATATATAATTATCCTGAAAGAGAGCAGGAGTTGGGAGAGTGTGACATCCTAATAGACCCACCTGAACCGGATGTGCAGTTCGACATGTCAGAGCTGCAACTAAAGGAAGTCAGAGAGGTCGTCCGCAAAACAAGGGCAAGCTCAGCTCCAGGACCAAGCAACACCTCGTACAAAGTGTACAAGAACTGCCCCAAACTGCTGCTGCATCTGTGGAAGATCCTAAGAACCTTCTGGAGAAGGGGGAAAATCCCAGAACAGTGGAGAGTGGCTGAAGGGGTGTGGATCCCGAAGGAGGAAAATGCCACCTAGACAGATCAGTTTCGCATCATCTCCCTGCTGTGTGTTGAGGTGAAGATCTTCTTCAGTGCCGTTTCTAACCGGCTGTGCACCTACCTAGCAAAGAACGCCTATATTGATACATCAGTCCAGAAGGGTGGTATTTCAGAGATGCCGGGCTGTCTGGAGCACATCGGTGTGGTGACACAGCTCATCAGGGAGGCCAGAGAGAACAAGGGCAACCTGTCAGTGTTGTGGCTCGACCTGGCAAATGCATATGGCTCCATTCCACACAAGCTAGTGCAGGTCACACTGACCAAGTATCACGTCCCCAGCAGAATCAGAGATCTTATCGCTGAGTATTACAGCAACTTCAGGGTGAGGGTCTCTTCAAGAGCAATTACATTAACCTGGCACAAGGTGGAGATTAGCATCATCACAGGGTGCACTATCTCAGTGACACTGTTCTCCCTAGCCATGAACATGCTCACTAAGTCTGCTGAACCAGAGTGCAGAGGGCCCAGAATGAATTCTGCTCAATGGCAACCACCTATCAGGGCATTCATGGATGACCTCACAGTCACCACAGAATCAGTCCCAGGCTGCCGGAGGATTCTGCAAGGTCTCGAAAAGCTGGTGGAGTGGGCCCGGATGCGTTTCAAACCTGCCAAATCAAGATCGATGGTGCTGAGGAAAGGGAAGGTGGAGAACAAGTTCCAGTTCAGCATCGCAGGCACAGCCATCCCAACCATCACAGAAAAGCCAGTCAAGAGCTTAGGCAAAGTTTTTGACAGCTCTTTAAGGGACACAACATCCATTCAGACAACCTGCACCGAGTTGGATGGCTGGCTGAAATCTGTGGACAAGTCTGGCCTACCTGGGAAGTTTAAAGCCTGGGTGTATCAGCATGGCATTCTTCCCAGAATCCTGTGGCCCCTCATCGTCTATGCAGTTCCGATCTCGACAGTCGAAACCTTAGAGAGGAGGGTTAGCAACCACCTCAGGAGATGGCTGGGCTGCCAAAGAGCCTGAGCAGCATCGCACTCTATGGACACCACAACAAACTGCAACTGCCCTTCAAATCCTTGGAGGAAGAATTCAAGGTAACAAGAGCCAGAGAAGTGCTACAGTGTAGGGACTCAAGTGACCCAAAGGTGGCTAGAGCAGGGATCCAAGTAAGTACTGGCAGGAAGTGGAGGGCAGAGGAAGCTGTTCAGGAGGCAGAGGCGAGGCTGCGTCACAGGAAGCTGGTGGGAGTGGTCACACGAGGCCGAGCTGGGCTAGGATCCTTTCCAACTCCCCAAATGGACACCAGAGGGAAGGAAAGGCGTCGTCTAGTTCAGGAGGAGATGAGAGGAGTAGTGGAGGAGATGAGAGCCTGCAAGGCGGTGAGAATGAAGCAACAGGGAGCTTGGACAAGATGGGAGAGTGCGGTTGAGAGGAAAGTGACCTGGGCTGATCTTTGGAAAGCCGAACCACACCGCATCCAAGTTCTCATCCAGGCAGTGTACGATGTGCTTCCAAGCCCATCAAACCTGCACACATGGGGCAAGGCAGAGTCATCTGTGTGCCCACTGTGCTCCAAGCAAGGAACCCTGGAGCACATCCTCAGCGGCTGTGCAAGGGCACTTGGTGAGGGACGGTACAGGTGGAGGCATGATCAGGTCCTGAAGACCATTGCTGAAGCCGTCAGCGCAGAAGTTGAGTGGGCGAAGCGGTCCCGACCCTCCCAGCAGACCATTGCCTTTGTCAGAGCTGGGGAGCAGCCAATACCTGCCAAAAGAACATCTGCAGGCATTCTGACCTCTGCAAGGGACTGGCAGCTGTTGGTGGACCTCGAAGGGCAGCTGAAGTTCCCCAACCATATTGCAGCCACCACCCTGCGACCAGACATTGTTCTAATGTCTGAGTCTACTAAGCAAGTGGTGCTGCTGGAGCTGACAGTCCCATGGGAAGATAGCTTGGAAGAGGCCTTTGAAAGGAAGTTCTTCAAGTACGCAGCAACTGTCAGCAGGCTGGATGGAGAGCGAGGTGTCTCCCAGTGGAGGTTGGTTGTAGGGGATTCGTAGCCTGTTCTTTCGTTAGAGCCGTCAGCATTTTGGGCATCGAGGGAGAGAGGAAGAGGAGAGCCATCCTCAGTACCACTGATGCGGCAGAGAGGGCCTCAAGATGGCTGTGGCTCAAAAGAGGGGAGCCATGGAGTCATGCTAGCCATCTGGACACAAGCTGGGGTCTGATCAGCCCCGGCTGGGTCACCTGGAGGAGGTTGTATGATGTTGAAAGGCCCGAAACACCCAATGATTCCAGGAACATCACTGAAGATGTGTCCAGAAGCATCAATAGATGTATGTACACAGCTGGGTCAAGGCACATTACATTGCAGCTGTGACAAACATTGGTTAGGCTGCAGTTGGAGTTTTATGTGCATTTCTGGTTGCCACACTGCAGTGGGAGCAATAGAGAGAGTGCAGATGGGATTCACCAGGATGTTGCTTGGAATGTTGGGCTGTAGTCATAAGGAGATTGGGTAGGCTTGGTTTAATCTCACTGGAACATGGTATGTTAAGGGGTGATATTGTAGAAATTTATAAAATAATGGGGTAAGATAAGGCAGATATGTCTTTCCACCAGACAAGAGAGAATAGAACTATAAGGCACAGATGAGAGAGGGATGAGTTACTTAAAGGAGATATGAGGGCTAGGTTTTTCCACAGATCAGGTGGGGATTATCTAGAAGCTGCTGCGAGAAGAGATGGTGGAGGCAGATATAATGTTTAAAAGGCATTTGAACAGGTTCTTCGAAAGGAAATCAGTAGAGTGCTACAGGCCATATGCAGGCAATTGAGATTAGCATAGATGGGCTTCACATGGATAAGGTAGGCTTAAAGATCATATTTCTGTTCTGCATGTTTCTATGATTACTATATTAAGAAATCAACATCAATCATCAAAGATCCCCACCATCTGGGCCATACTGTCCTCTCACTGTTACAATCAGGGCCATACTCTCCTCTCACTGTTACAATCAGGCCAAAGTTTCCAAAGCCAGAATTCCCATACCAACAGGTTCTAGAACAGCTACTGCCCTTCAATTGTTCAGTTCTTGAACCTACCGGCACAACCCTAATCATTACAGTTCAGCAACACTGTGATTACATTAGCACTAAAATGGATTTTGCTTTTGTTTTAGTTGAGTTCTTTATTGCAAAAATCGTGTTTGTTTTTCTGGTGAATGCTGCTTATATGTACCTGTGATACTGCTGCAAGTAAGTTTTTCATTGCACCTGTGCATATATGTACTTGTGATTATGACAATAAACTCAACTTTGACTTTGATTTTAAATTGAACCATAAAGATGGATATATAGTTCTGTGCAATATGCAATATTTAGTCATAAAAGTTGGGGAGGGGAACCATTCAAGTTTCTTTCCTTGAATAGCACCTACTTCAATACAATATTATATATTTCTAATGCTGCAAAAGTGAGTAAATTTTCCATTTCCCATGGCTCTTCTATGAATCACAATAAACTATTTTCAGAAATATAATGTGAACTTTACAAACTTTAAGTGCCAACAAAGGACAATTAGTAAAGGGAAAAAATAGTTTGGTTTTAAATTAACAGAGTGGCTTCTTGCTATTATTTCATGATAGGATTTTTGGTTTGGATAAATTTCATTACCATAATCATTTAAAAGTCTACATTTCCATGGAGTTCACATTATTTCTGAGCTTATTTTAGAGAAGAAACCAATCTAGATAAGTTAAGCATTTTCTGAGACAGTAAAAACACCTCCCAAAATGTCACTGAAATTTGGCAAGTTTGAGAAAAGGTATCACTACACTTTTGTTTTGAAAAGCAATAACTAGGGATTTAGTGTTAAGTTCAATAATAGTCTGCAGATTTCAAGTTTCCTGCACCCAGAACTTCTGTGCTCTGGCTGATAGAGTCATAGAACACTGCAAGCACAGAAACAAGCCTTTCGGCCCATATATTCTATGCTGAACTATTACGCTGCCTAGTCACATTGACCTGCAACTGCACCATAGCCCTCCATACCCCTCCCCTCCATGTATAACCATATAACAATTACAGCACGGAAACAGGCCATCTCGACCCTTCTAGGCTGTTTCGAACTCTCATTCTCACCTTCGTCTCACCGATCTGCACTCAGCCCATAACCCTCCATTCTTTTCTTGTCCATATATCTATCCAATTTAACTTTAAACGACAACATTGAACCTGCCTCAACCGCTTCTGCTGGAAGCTCGTTCCACACAGCTACAACTCTCTGAGTAAAGAAATTCCCCCTCATGTTACCCCTAAACTTTTGTCCTTTAACTTTCAACTCATGTCCTCTTGTTTGAATCTTCCCCACTCGCAATGAAAAAAGCCTATCCACGTCAACTCTATCAACCCCCTTCATAATTTTAAACACCTCTATCAAGTCCCCCCTCAACCTCCTATGCTCCAAAGAATAAAGACCTAACTTGTTCAACCTTTCTCTGTAACTTAGGAGATGAAACCCAGGCAACATTTTAGTAAACCTCCTCTGTACTCTCTCAATTTTATTGACATCTTTCCTATAATTCGGTGACTAGAACTGTACACAATACTCCAAATTTGGCCTTACCAATGCCCTATACAATTTCAACATTACATCCCAACTCCTATACTCAATGCTCTGATTAATAAAGGCCGGCATACCAAAAGCTATCAATCCAAATTTCTCTAAACTGTAGAAATCGAACTCATATCCACTACTTCCACTGGCAGCTCATTCCACGCTCTCACAACCGTCTAAGTGAAGAAATTCCCCCTCGTGTTCCCCGTAAACATATCACCTTTCACCCTTAACCTGTGACCTATCGTTTTAATATCACCCAATCTCAGTACAAAAAGCCTACTTTCATACTCATAATTTTGTATGCCTCAATCAAATGTCCCCTGATTCTTCTATGTCTTAAGGAATGAAGTCCAAACGTACTCAAGCTTTCCCTGTAACTCAGGTCCCCAAGTCCTGGCAATATCCTTGCAGATTTTGTCTTCACTTTTTCAATTTTATTTACATCTTTCCTGTAGGTAGACGGCCAAAACTGCACACAATACTCCAAATTAGGCCTCACTAATGTCTTGTACAGCTTCAACATAATATCCCAACTCCTGTGCTCAATACTTAAATTTATGAAGGCCAGTGTGCCAAAAGTTGTTTGTTTTTTTTTAATTGAAGGAATGACACAATACAGAATATATAATGGATTACATTTTCCTCCATTTTGCTTTAGTATCGTACCCCCAAAACAAACCTCCCCCCCACCCGCCCTCCCCGAACATATCATGGCAGCTAATATATTTACAACACAACAATTCACAAATACAAGTACGGACATTTCACAACCGTACCCCCACACCACTTCAAGACGACGGCTCACACACATCTGCAACATGTCAGATGATCCAAAATACACTCATATTTACAATTCATCAACCACCCTGTGAGGCAAATTATAAGTGTGTTAAATGGGAGGCAACTTCCTAAGTACAATCAAATGCCCTCAACTAGTAGGTAATTCCTTAAGACTCCAAAAATATGATAAGAAAGGTCCCTATTTCGAATAGAACTTTTTCACAGACCCCCTCAAAGTGAATTTAATCTTTTCTAATTTCAGAAAAAATATTACATCTTCTAACCAAGCAGCAGCAGTTGGGGGAGTGGCAGATTTCCAAACCAGCAAAATTCTCCTACGGGCCAATAGCGATGTAAATGCAATGATATCCGACTGGCTTGCATTTAAACCCAAATCATCATCTGCCACACCAAATACAGCTATAAGAGGGGGAAGGTCTCAGTGTCACCCCCAAAACCTCACTGATAATTTTAAAAACCAGTGCCCAATAGTCATCAAGCCGAGGGCATGACCAAAATGCATGTACTAAACCAGCCGGAGAGAAGGAACACCTGTCACAGCCAGTGTCTGTCCCAGGGTATATGTCTGCCAGTCTGGCTTTACTTAAATGTACCCTGTGTAAAACTTTGAATTGTATGAGCCCCAGTCTAGCACATGATGATGAGAAATGAACCCTATTCAATACTTTTGCCCAATATTCTTCTGCAAGGTCCATACCAAGGTCGTCCTCCCACCTACTCTTAGTTTTGTTTAGATCTTGAACTCCCAAAGACATCAGCTGAGAGTATAGTTCAGAAATCAGCCCCTTATTGTTAAAGCTAAGAGTGAATTTTT
The DNA here is from genome assembly GCF_030028105.1 of Mobula birostris. NCBI lineage: Eukaryota > Metazoa > Chordata > Chondrichthyes > Myliobatiformes > Myliobatidae > Mobula > Mobula birostris. Next base: position 54,479,857 of record NC_092370.1, on the reverse strand, counting down.
CCCATAACATAGCAGGTGGTAGAACAGGAAAAGAGGGAAATTTTTCCTTGACAAAGTGGCGAATCTGCAGGTGTTTAAAAAAATGATTATGCGGAAGGCCATACTTACCACGCAGGTTATCAAAACTATCAAATATGTTATCAGTATACAAATCCTTAATGCGCATAAGACCGTTCAAACCCCATTGTCTAAAAGATGAATCGAATATGGAGGGAGGAAATAAATGGTTTTTATGAATGGGGCCCAAAACTGAAGCTGATATGACCTTATAGTGGCAGCAAAATTGATTAAAAATTTTGAGGGTGGAGAGCACGACCGGGTTAGCTGTGAATTGAGAGGATTTCAATGGTAAGGAAGAATACACCAAAGCTGGGAGAGACAAGGAGTGGCAAGACCGTGACTCAAGCAGGCACCAGATTATATCTGGCCGGTGAAGCCAAAATAATACTTTTTGAATGTTCGATGCCCTGTAATAATGAATAAAGCTGGGAAGACCCATTCCACCTACGTCACGACCTCTTTGAAGAATGCGCTTATTAACCCTTGGGACCTTATTTTCCCAAATAAAGGAGGTTATAGCTTGATCAACTGATTTAAAAAATAACTTAGATAAGAAAACTGGCAAACACTGAAACAAATAGAGAAATCTAGGAAGTATAGTCATTTTCACTGACTGAATTCTCCCAGCTATAGTAAGGAGTAAACTGCGCCATCTCTCGAAATCAGCCTTCATTTGGCTAACCTGAGGCCTGTAGTTAGCTTCAAACAGAGATGTAAAAGAGCGAGTAATATGTATTCCTAGGTGTACAAAACCATCTTGAGATAAAGGAAGGGGCAAGATTCCTGTCGGATCTGTAGGGCCAAGTTATTAATGGGAAAGCATTTGCTTTTTTGAAAGTTCAGTTTATAGCCAGAGAAGGCTCCAAATTGACCTAATAATGACACAATAGCAGGACTACTACCTATAGGGTCGCTAACATAAAGTAAGAGGTCATCAGCATATAGGGAAACACGGTGTTCCATGTCCCCTCTTCTAACACCTTGAAATAATGTAGTTGACAAGTGCAATAGAAAGAGGCTCAATTGCAATTGCAAAAAGAAGAGGGGACAGTGGGCAGCCTTGGTGAGTGCCATGTGTTAATGGGAAATAGATCGAAAATAATTTGTCTGTACACACGCTAAAGGCGAGTGGTATAATAGCTTAACCCAAGCTATAAATATTCTGCCAAATCCAAATTTCTCCAAAACACTAAACAAGTATACCCATTCCACTCTATCAAACGCCTTCTCCGCGTCCAAGGCGATAACAACCTCTGGACTTGGAGAATCACTTGGTGAATAAACCACATCAGCCAGTCGACGGGTATTAAAAAAAGAATAGCGATTTTTAATAAAACCTGTTTGATCATCTGAAATTATCTTGGGAAGGGGACGTTCTAAACGACATGCAAGCACTTTAGCCAAAATTTTCACATCTACATTCAAAAGTGAGATGGGGCGATATGATCCACATTGAGTCGGGTCCTTGTCCTTTTTAAGAAGTAGTGAAATAGCTGCCTGTGAAAGAGAAGGGGGTAAGGAGCCATTCTCCAAAGATTCCTGAAACACTTCTAGAAGGACCGGTGTGAGCTTATCCTTAAATTTCTTATAAAATTCTATTGGATAACCATCAGGACCTGGGGACTTACCACTCTGCATAGCCATAATGGCATTATTAATCTCTTCCTGTCCAAGAGCTCGATCTAGGTTCTCCACTTCCTCTGGTTCAAGAGTTGGTATTTCCAAATTATCTAAAAAACGTTCCATATTTGTTTTATCTGAGGGGAACTCTGAGGCATACAGAGAGGAATAAAAAGTTGCAAAGATGTTATTAATCTCTTTTGGATTGCTTGTCAAGTTCTGGTGTGTGTCTCTTATCTGGGGAATAAGTCGTGATGCAGCTTGACGTTTCAACTGATGAGCCATAAGCCAGCTCGCCTTGTCACCATATTCATAATAGAGGCCACGTGTCTTAGGAATTAATTGTTCTGATAGGTTTGTAGATAGAAGATTAAACTTCGCTTGCAAATCAACCCGGCTTTTATATAATTCCGCAGTGGGTGCCTCAGAGTATTTTCTCTCCAGGTCCCAAATAGATTTCAATAACACTTGCATTTCCTTCCTACGCTCTTTATTGGCATGTGAAGTATAAGATATTATTTGACCCCTCAAGTAAGCTTTTAAAGTTTCCCAAAGTAAAGAGTACGATACCAACTCAGTTTTGTTAGTCTCGAAGAATGTGTCAATGTTAGCCGATATATAGCTACAAAATTTCTCATTAGAAAGCAAAAGGGGGTTAAGTCTCCACAGAAGCCGTTCTCTAATGTTTAAAGGAAAACATAGGTCCAGTTTCACGGGCGAGTGATCAGATATAACTATAGCAGTGTACTCAATTTGTCTAATCATTGGTATCAAGGAAGTATCTATAAAGAAATAGTCTAGCCTGAAATATGAGTGGTGAACATGAGAAAAGAAAGAGAATTGCCTAATTGATGGATTCAAAAATCTCCAAGGATCCATATAACCATTTTGTTGCATAAACATCGAGAAGGCCTTTGCCATACCAGAAAATGTTCCCCTAGGGCAAGACCTATCAAGCAGTGAGTCAATGGCACAGTTCAAATCTCCGGAAAAGATTAGCTTATGTGTATTCAGGTTAGGTATTAATGACAAAACCTTATTTGCAAATTGGACATCGTCCCAATTAGGAGCATAAACATTTACCAAAATAACAGGTATCTGAAAGAGAGAGCCAGAGACTATAATAAAGCGACCATTAGGGTCACTGATTACATAAGATGGTGTGAACTGCATTCTTTTGGTGATTAATATTGCCACCCCCCTGGACCTACTATTAAATCTGGAATGAAGAACCTGACTAATCCATGCTTTACGAAGTCTATTATGGTCCTCCATTCTTAAATGTGTCTCTTGTAGAAATAGTATATCTGCTTTTAATTGTTTCAGATGAGAGAAAACTTTAGCTCTTTTAACCGGACCATTGAGCCCCTTTACATTCCAAGAAATAAACCTCACAGGGTGGCCTCCATCAGCAGCACTCACATTAACCATATCAAAAGGCACACAGGGCCTACAATCCAAAACAGTGCAAGGGCATATGTTGCACACAATAACGCACAATGAAAAGAAAGTCTGATCAATCGGTAACACACAAAAGAATAAACTGCCTTGGTAATCCCCCCAAACACTCCCCCCACCCCTTTACACAAACAAAAAAACCCAATTAACCCCCGAAACCTAGATCTACCTCCCCAATTGAGGATGATCGCAGGCAGTACCCAACAAAAAACTTCCAAGGTGTTCCCCATACAACCCAACTTTCAATCTAATCTAGGGTGGCTCCCCTCCTTAACATTTATCCTATCACTTATACTACCTTTAATATAACATATAGGCTAAAGATGACACAGGTCAAGCTAAGCATTAAAAACAAAAAAACACACTGGGCAACTTAAACGCCCGAGATATAAATCCCAAATATTTACACTTTGCTGGTTGAAAGTTTTTGTTAGTCAGTTTCAGCAGCATAGCGGTTCGACCCGATCGCGTTCCACGAATTAAACTGGAAAAAATGAACAAAGAAGTGGATTGTGAAAATTAACAGTTTGCCTCGGCATGAGGCCCCTTCCATGCTGCATGAATAACCTTAAAAAAAAGTCATTGCTCTTCTCCTTCTTCTCCCCAGCACGAATGGTCAAACTCTTTGGCCGCCTCTGGTGTATTGAAATAATGCTTTTTACCTTCATGTATGACCCGGAGGTGGGCAGGATACAAGAGGCCAAACCTGACCCCTTTCCCGTAAAGCAGGGATTTCACCTCCTTGAAAGCTGCTCGTTTTTTACCCAGCACCGCACTAAAATCTTCATAAAAAAACACGGTGTCCGCGGAAATACAGCTCCTGCTTCCGTCTATTGATGATGCGTTGCTTATCTTGAAAGGAGTGAAAGCAAACCAGGAACATTCTTGGTCTCGTTTGCTTGGCTCCAGAGACACCGGATGGTTTACGTCCGACTCGGTGAGCACGCGAAAGCACGAGAGGACTTGGGAAAAAATCTGTCCCCAGCACTTCGTCAAAAAACTCGGTCATAAATTTAACAGGGTCCAAACCTTCCAAATTTTCAGGAATGCTGACCACTCTCAAATTGGATCTTCGCGACCGATTTTCGAGGTCATCTAGTTTTCCCTTCAGAACTACGTTTTCGCTCTGCAACGCTGCAATGGCGGCTTCGGCACTCACCAGTCGGTCACTGTAATTATTCAGGCCGTCTTCAACCCCACGAATGCGTTCGTCGTGTGACTTGTAAGCAGACATAATTTGTTCCATGGTAGCAGTCACTGGTGATAAAGCATCTTCAAGTTCTCTTTTTAAGGCAGAATGCACCGCTTGCGTCATGTCAGTAATAAGTACTAAATGAAGCCTCTCCAAGTCATCGGGTAGCGCAGGTTTGGGTCCAGGTCCAGCAGCATGCAACGGCGCCATTACTGTAACATCCGCCTTCTTGCTCGAGGCTTCGCTATCTTTTTCCCCAGTTTTACTTCGAAGGTACATTCTACTTGCCATTTCAATGTTCAGCTATGTCCCGCGTTGTTCACAACGGTAAATATTCAGTTATCTCGAGCATACGGCAAAGATAAACAGGTAGATTTTCAATAAAAATCGGGAGCCACATTCACACGCACCAACTCACTCCATACTCGACCCCGGAAGTCGTTTCTCCAAAAGTTTTCTTTACAACCCCATCTACCTGTGACACCACTTGCATGGAATTATGGACTTGTAATCCCAGATCCCTCTGTACTACTACACTCCTCAGTGCTCTACCACTCACCATGTAAGTTCTGCCGTGGTTTGTCCACCAAAAGTGTAACAGCTCACACTTGTCTGCTTTAAATTCCATCTGCCAATTTTCAAGCTGGTCCAGATCCCACTGTAAGCTTTGATAGTTTTCCTTCCTGTCCACTACACCCCCTATCTTGGCGCAAATTTGCTGATCTAGTGTACCATGTTATCATCCAGATCATTGATATAAATGACAACTGACCCAGCACCGATCATTGAGGCACACCACTTAGTCACAGGCCTCTGGTCATAGAGGCAAGCATCTACTATCGCTCCAACTTCTCCTGTGAAGACAATGTCTAATCCAGTTTACAACCTCATCTTGAATGCCAAGCGACTGAATCTTCTTGCACAACCTTCCATGTGGGACCTTATCAAGGGCTTTGCTAAAGTCCATGTGGACTACATCCAGTGCCTTACCTTCCATCAACCTTTCTTGGTAACTTCCTCAAAAAAAGCTCGATAGGATTGGTTGGACACTAGCTACTACATGCAAAGCCATCTTGACTATCCCTAATCAGTCTGTGTCTATGCAAATACTTACATATCCAGTCCCTGAGAATACCTTCTGATAACTTTGCTGCTACTGACGTCAGGCTCACCAACCTATAATTTCCTGGTTTATTCTAAGAAGCTTTCGTAAACAATGGAATGACGTTAGCTATCCTCCAATCCTCCAGCACCTGAGCCATTGCTAAGGACATGTTAAATATCTCTGCCAGGGCCTCTGCAGTTTCTGCACTAGCCACCTACAGGGTCCAAGGGGAATACTTTAGACAATAAGACCATGAGATATGGGAGCAGAAGTAAGCCATTCGGCCCATCGAGTCTTCTCTGCCATTCAATCATGGGCTGATCCAATTCTTCCAGTCATCCCCACTTCCCTGCCTTCTCCCTATACCCTTTGATGCCCTGGCTAATCAAGAACTTATCTATCTCTGACTTAAATACACGCAATGACTTGGCCCCCACAGCCGCTTGTGGCAACAAATTCCACAGATTTACCACCCTCTGCCTAAAATAATTTCTCCGCATGTCTGTTCTAAATGGACGTCCTTCAATCCTGAAGACGTGCCTTCTTGTCCTAGACTCCCCTACCATGGGAAATAACTTTGCCATATCTAATCTGTTAAGCCTTTTAACATTCAAAATGTTTCTATGAGATCCCCCCTCATTCTCCTGAACTCCAGGGAATACAGCCCAAGAACTGCCGGACGTTACTCATATGGTAACCCTTTCATTCCTGGAATCATTCTCGTGAATCTTCTCTGAATTCTCTCCAATGTCAGTATATCTTTTCTAAAATAAGAAGCCCAAAACTGCACACAATACTCCAAGTGTGTTCTCACGAGTGCCTTATACAGCCTCAACATCACATCCTTGCTCTTATATTCTATACCTCTAGAAATGAATGCCAGCATTGCATTCGCCTTCTTCACCACAGACTCAACCTGGACAACTCCCAAGTCCCTTTGCATCTCTGCACTTTGAATTCTTTCGCAATCTAAATAATAGTCTGCCTGTTTATTTCTTCCACCAAAGTGCATGACCATACACTTTCCAACACTATATTTCATTTGCCACTTCTTTGCCCATTCCCCTGAGCTACCTAAGTCTCTCTGCAGGCTCTGTTTCCTCAACACTACCCACTCCTCCACCTACCTTTGTATTATTGGCAAATTTAGCCACAAATCCATTAATCCCAATGTCCAAATCATTGACACACATCGTAAAAAGCAGTGGTCCCAACACCGACCCCTGTGGAACTCCACTGGTAATCGGCAGCCAGCCAGAATAGGATCTCTTTATTCCAACTCTCTGTTTTTTACCGATCAGCCAATGCTCCACCAATACTAGTAACTCCCCTGTAATTCCATGGGCTCCTATCTTGCTTTGCAGCCTCATGTGAGGCTGCTTTGTCAGCCCCTGGGGATTTCTCCACCCTAATTTGTCTGAAGACAGCAAACACCTCCTCCTCTGTAATCTGTGTACTGTCTATAACTTCACTGCTGTCTTCTCTAAACCCTATGTACATATCACAAGTATATACGGATGCAAAAACATCCTTTTAAGATCTCCCCTAAGCTATATATCAACAACATTCATTTATCAACATTTTGACAATGTCATCAGTTCCTCTTGAACATAGCCAATTTTTTAATAAAAGGAAAACTTCTTTTTCAGACAGGAGAATGTGCTAATAAGCCAAGGAAGCCATTGAAAGCACAAATGAATCACAATCAGATTCTAAGCATTATTATTTTAATTTCATTAATCAGAAGTGTTTACACTCCAACATTGAGGAAGAGAAAATGAATATTCATTTCCCAAACTATAAACATGACATCTTTAATAAGGGGGCCATAGAGCCAGAATTAATAAGTCTGCCATTATTGGCTTCTCTATCTTGGACTCTCTCGTGTAATTCAGCAGCTGAATCTACTAGATGTTTTCTGCTTTTACTGGTACTAGAATCTCAAGACTTGAGTAATATAAGTGGTAAAAATAGCTTTTGATGGCACACATATATAATATGGCTACTTGAAATCCTTTGAAATATGTATAACATAAAAAAGAATATCATATGGATTATGAGGTAGCAACTGACAGCAGCAGACATAGGGAGTGGAGCATGAAGTGCAGAGATAAGTGGAAAGAACAGGAATTCCTGGTTCATGTCCTAAGCTGCAAAATTACTCTAACGTCATCTTCATCTGTTCTTCCTATCCCCTCCAGTCTACTGATTACTAACATAAAGTTTGCAAATGCATTCATCTACTTAACCCCATCGCAAAGTTTGTGCATATGATGGGAGGAAAGAAAAGCAATGCAAAGATACAAAAATATCATGAAGGAATGCCAGCAGGTCCTTCTGGTTTCAGCCCTCCAGTCATGATCCCCTATGTATCATGATTCAGACATTTTCACCACGCAATCTCTGGGAGAATTGAGAGACAGAAGGCCTTAGACAGAGAGTCAGCTTGTCCTCCCTCCATACACTGCTTACCTATTTGAACTATTGTTTGATAGCAACAAGGAAAGATACAAAGGTAATCAGATTACTGAGCATTTGAGATGGTTCTCTTCTCAGTGATCCTCAATACCATATTTTTTTTTCAAAAGTGTAGAGCAGTACCAGATATATTACCAAATAGTAGAATCCTAGCATGAATAATATTTGACCTGAGAACTTGTTAATTATGTTAGATTTAAACATGTAGAGAGTTGTGTAGAAAACCCAGAAGTTTCTGGAGCCGTTGATTGTTGGATGGGATGGACGGATAAGTTCATGGGAATTGCCACCTTGAAGAACAATAAATAGTGTTCTGAGACCCAATAAAGAGAAGAGATAAAGAATGTAATGGTTGTCAATATGAAAATAAAGATAAGTCATAATATCCATTAATAGGAAGTGATGGCCAATAGAAAGTTCTTTGTTAGATTTCACTAAATTTCATATATTTGTAAGTTACCAAGTTACCAATATTCAGATACCTTTAGACCTGATGGGGAAAGCTTTAAAATCATATACCATGGTTTATCCTGCACCAAATCAAATGCATATGTTAGCGTTATCCTCTCTTTTAGTATTGTCTCTTTTTCATAATTAGCTTATACAGGGTCAATGCAGTAAATTCCAGCAAAGTAATTATATAGGTTTTCAGGTCAGTTATGCATTTCTGTAGAGTAATGCAGCACGAAAACATGCCCTTCAGCCCAACTGGCCCATGCTGAACACAGCATCCTCCCTGCTAGACTTGATCACCCACATTTGGCCCATAATTCTTCATGCCCCTCCCCTCTATGTATCTATCCAAATGTCTAAGTATTGCAGTTGTACCCACCTTGCCCACTTCCTGTGGCAGCACATTCCAGGTACTCATTGCCCTCTGTATAAAGGAATTGTCTCTCAGGTCTCTTTTAAATCTCTCTCCTCTTCCACTCTAGTTTTGGATTCTCCAACCCTGAAGGAAAAGGCTATGACCATCTACTTTTCCTATGCACCTCATGATTTTTTTAAACTTCTATGAGTTCACCCTCATTCTCTTGGACTCTCGAGAATAAAGATCCATCATGGCCAACCATTCCTATAACTCATGCGCTTTTGTCCAAGCAGTATTCTCATAAATCGCTTCTGCACCCTCTCTAGCTTGACAGTGTCTTTCCTGTAACAGGGTGACCAAAAATGTACACAATAAATGTAGCCTCATCAACAACTTATATAATTTTTGTAATGTCCATACTCCTAAACTTGTTGCAGACCACCATGTTAAACACCTTCTTCACCACCCTGTATATTTCCATGGCTGTTTTCAGTGAACTGTGCAGTTCACTCTTCCACAACACTCATCAGTACCTGGTGTGTAAGTCTTACCGTGATTTGATGGTCCAAAATGCATCATCTCACACTAATTTAAGTTGAAATCCATTTGCCATTCCTCAGTTCATCACTCTAATGAATCAAAATCTCTTTACAATTCATTGTAACTTGCTCCACTATCAAGAAGACCCCATAATTTGGTATCATCACCATGCTTACTATTTGTGCCATGTGCATCCATATGTAACCCTCTTACTGTTGTCGTCGTCATCGTGGCTATCCCTCGAGGTCGAGGATGATGGTCTTCGTTCCATACAGAGCGAAGACACCTGTACATGTATTTGTTTAATGTGTACTTGATGTTGCACTCCAAGAAGCACACGATACTTCACAAATCAACCAACTGATTCCAATGGCATGGAAACCACAACGATAGGAGCTGATGGATTTGTTGCATCCTTCATTTGCCTTCACAGCCATTGAGTTCGAAGTAACTTCGTCCACCTGTTCCACTATTGATGTCTTGGTTGGATTGTTCTTTGTCAGGGACCTCACCCTCGACCTTACTGCCATGGGTGACCCTACCAGGAGCATAGCTCCAGCCCCAGATGGCATCGCTCACGGGATCTCAGGACCACACAAGTTTCTCCACCGCGACAAGGTGACAATCCACGGAGAAGATGCACAGAGCCTACCTCTTACTGTAGGCTCGTAATGAGGTAGCTATTATTATTGTGAATTCAACCTAACAGCAACCTAACTCCACAATGTATGGGGAATAATGATGAGAAGGCCATTTCCAATAAATAAACACGTAAATATGATCAAGGTAATACATAAAACTATAACAAACAAAATAAAGAAAAGAGCCATTGGACATATATTAGCCTATAGTGTGAACATAATTATTGGAGTTCATTGTTACGTAGTCAATCTCGTTTGTTTCACTTTGTTTACTCATGGTACCGAATGATTCTGCCTGAAAACACAGTCCAAGCAAAATATAAATAAATATCCATACCACATCCAAGGATAAGGCTTCAAACATTCTCCAAGGTTCTGTGATAACTAGCTAATTAAAAGTTAACTGTAGGTTCTCCGTGAGACCATAGTCTGAAAGAGAATTTTCTGCCAGCAGTATCTGTCCTTCCAAATAGGTTCTGTGAGCGCTTCACCTTGTTCATCACTCATGTTTGTTGTCTGTCTCCATTCTTTCATCTTACTCCTCCTTCCTCCAGCTCTCTCCAGAAAAATAGCTATCCTCAATCCCTCTAGAATCTTAATGGCTAATTCAACCAGCCTAACTTATCAATCAACTGAATTAAATTACAATAATGTAATTAAGGGAATACATTGCATTTTGAGAAAATCTGCAGAAAATAAAATACCCAACATTAGATTAGATTAGATTATTAGATTATGAGGACACGCAGTCCTCTTTTATTGTCATTTAGTAATGCATGCATTAAGAAATGATACAATGTTCCTCCAGAATGATATCACAGAAACACAAGACAAACTGACTGAAAAACTGACAAAAACCACATAATTATAACATATAGTTACAACAGTGCAAAGCAATACTGTACTTTAATAAAGAACAGACCATGGGCACGGTAAAAAAAAAGTCTCAAAATCTCTCGAAAGTCCCATCATCTCACACAGACAGTAGAAGGAAGAAAAAAAACTCTTCCTGCCATGAACTTCCAGCGCCGCCAACTTGCTGATGCAGCATCCTGGAAGCACCCGACCACAGCTGACTCAAGTCCGTCCAAAAACTTCAAGCCTCCGACCAGCCCTCCAACACCGAGCGCCATCTCTGCCAAGCGCTTCGACCCCAGCCCCAGCAACAGGCTATAGGCAAAGCCGAGGATTTGGGGCCTTCCCCTCCAGAGATTCTTGATTGCACAGTAGCAGCAGCAGCGAAGCAGGCATTTCAGAAGCTTCTCCAGGTGCTCCTCCGTGCTTCTCACATCTGTCTCCATCAAATCAGGATTGTGCATGGCCCCTAGTTAACACATACAATATCATTTCGGAGCGGCCGCACATGTTGCGTCGCGCCGCCATTTTCTCCTCCCCAGTTATACATCATAACTGTATTAATAAAATAAAGCATGGCCTTAAACCAGGGTTATTTTTACACATATACAAATCATTTACATAAATAGTGAATAACAGAGGTCCCGACACTGAGCCCAGAGGACCACCCCCCCCCAACTAGCTACAGGCCTCCAGTGAAAGAATTAATCTTCATCCTTTAACCATCATCCTTTGCTTCCTATCATTGAATCAATTTTGAATCCACCTTGCTAGCCCCCCATGAATCCCATGTAACCTAACCTTCCAGATCAGCCTGCCATGTGGGACCTGATCAAAGGCCTTACTAAAGTCCATCCATTCCCCTACCTCAACTATCTCCCCCCCACCCCCCAAGTTACTTCTTCAAAAATCTCTAAAAGGTTCATTAACCATGATCTTCCACACATAAAGCAATGCTGACTATTCCTGACCAAGCCTTGACTATCCAAGTGATGGTAGATCTTGTCCCTCAGAATTCCCTCCTGTAACTTTCTTACAACTGGAGTCAGGTTGACGGGTCTATAGTTCCTTGGCCTGCTCGTGCTACTGTTGAACAGTGGAACAATGTTAGTTACCCTCAGTCTTCTGGAACTTCACCAGTGGCTCATAATGAAACAAATAGCTATGATCTCTGGCAACACACATCAAAGTTGCTGGTGAATGCAGCAGACCAGGCAGCATCTCTAGGAAGAGGTACAGTCGACGTTTTAGGCCGAGACCCTTCGTCAGGACTAACTGAAGGAAGAGATAGTAAGAGATTTGAAAGTGGGAGGGGGAGGGGGAGATCCAAAATGATAGGAGAAGACAGGAGGGGGAGGGATGGAGCCAAGAGCTGGACAGGTGATTGGCAAAGGGGATATGAGAGGATCATGGGACAGGAGGTCCAGGGAGAAAGACAACGGGGGGGGGGGGGGGGGAGAGAACCCAGAGGATGGGCAAGGGGGATAGTTAGAGGGACAGAGGGAGAAAAAGGAGAGTGAGAGAAAGAATGTGTGTATAAATGATCTCTTCTCTGGCCTCCCATAAGATCTGTGGGTGCAATAGGTCAGGCCCTAGGGATTTTCCCCACCTTAATGTGTTTCAGGACTCCTTCCTTATAATATGCATATGATTTAAGATCTCACTACTAATTACCCTTTGTGAGCACGTGGCCGAGTGATTAAGGCATTGGACTAGTGACCTGAAGGTCGTGAGTTTGAACCCCAGCCGAGGGAACGTGTTGTGTCCTTGAGCAAGGCACTTAATCACACATTGCTCTGCGACGACACTGGTGCCAAGCTGTATGGGTCCTAATGCCCTTCCCTTCGACAACATTGGTGTTATGGAGAGGGGAGACTTGCAGCATGGGCAACTGCTGGTCTTCCATACAACTTTGCCCAGGCCTGCGCCCTGGAGAGTGAAGACTTTCCAGGCGCGGATCCATGGTCTCGCAAGACTAACGGATGCCTTTACTAATTACCCTCATTTCTTTGGTGTGAATGATATCCTCTGAAATTTAACCAACCAGAAAATTACCAAACACAAGTTCTCTCCATTATTACACTAATCCTCTGATTATTTTTCACTTGATCCAAACTTAATTCATTAATTGCAATGTGCACGAGAAATGTCTAGGTACTTGAATAGCTACACATAAGTAACAAATAAATATAGTTTCCATAATTTCTAATTTCATGGTGCTTTGATTAACTTCCAATATAACTTAGACTTTCTGTGCTGAGCTATGAATGGAAGTAAGTTTAAAGAGCTTAGAAGAACACCACCCAGATTCTTAGGTAATTCCAATGTACTTTTTCAGCCCTTGGCCCAAAACGTTGACTGTACTGTTTTCCATAGATGCTGTCTGGCCTGCTGGATTCTTCCAGCATTTTGTGTGTGTTGCTTAAATTTCCAGCATCTGCGAATTTTCTCTTGTTTGTGTTTCTTCCTGTTACCTCGTAGATGTCATGCTTCTTTAGTAGCATTTGCCTCTGTGCAGTATTTATTCCACAAAAACTGACAAAGTGTAGCAGTGGATTTTCCCTTGGGAACTACCAAGTCTGAAAGAAGAGTAGCGTCAATGAGAGATGAAAAGCATTTCAAGCTGTACCACACACTTGTGATATACAGTATGGTCAGATGTGCATTAACCTCTTGTTACTTTCCAGACATATTTGCTGCATCAACAATCCTGTCTACACCATTTCCATTTCTTCTAGAAATATCCTATTAACAGGGCTTTGTGTTCAATTCCTGGTGCATATTATTATACCATTATATGTCCATTATACTGTTTAAACAGACTCCCAATTCTAAATGGCATTCAGCATATTCAGTAATTAACCAATGAACACTCAGTGGCCATGTTATTAGGTACATCTTTATACCCACTCATTAATGCAAATATCTAATCAGCCAATTATGTGGCAGCAACTGAATGCATAAGAGCATGTAGACATGGTCAGAAGGTTCAGTCGTTCAGACCAAACATCAGAATGGGTAAGAGATGAGATCGAAGTGACTTTGACTGTGGAATGATTGATGGGGTGGTTTGAGTATCTCAGAAACTGCTGATCCCCTGGGATTTTCGCACATAATTGTCTCTAAAGTTTACAGAGAATGGTGCGATAAACAAAATACATCCAGTGAGCAGCTGATATGTGGGCGAAAACCCCTTGTCAGAGAAAAATGACCAGACTGGTTCAAACTAACAGGAAAGTGATATTAACTAAAGGAAACACGCGTTACAACCGTGGTGTGCAGAAGAGCGTCTCTGAATACACAACATGTTGAACCTTGAAGTGGATGAACTGCAGCAGAACACCACAAACTACAGAAATTCATTCAGTGGCCACTTTATTAGGTGCTTCCTGTACCTAATGAAGTTGCCACTGAGTGTATAACTCTGGTAGTTCCTTATAAATTTTGATACAATGGAAGGTGTGTGTGGCAGCCAAATACTTTTGAGAGTACAAGGCTCCTATGATTGAAGTAACAATTCTTTCCTGCATTGGAATCCTAGCTTACACCTAACTCTTACTATGATTGTTCCACAAGGGGATAAGTAGCCAAGTCTATCACGGTTACTGCTTTAGAAACATAGAAAACCTACAGCGCAATACAGGCCCTTCGGTCCACAAAGCTGTGCCGAACATGCTGAGTGAGTTGAATGGTATGAAGAAAGAGAAACAGGTTGACACCAAAAGAGGACGTAGAGGATCATGGAAAAAAAACACAGAATAATGGCTCACTGGACATCGGCAGAGAGAGGAATCTAGTCTCATCAGAACTAGCAAGTCCTGATACAAACTGGTTAGGTTATCCGAAATTGTTGAATTCGGTCTGAAGAAGTCCTGAGGACTATAAATGCCTCATTGACAGATGGAATGCTTTCCTATGGGGGGTGAGGGGGGGGCTAGAATTTGTACAGTGTATGAGGCCAAAGATAGTCAGAGTGGGATGGGGACTTTAGGTGACAGGCATGTGGAAGCTAAGGGTCACTCATGCAGTCTGAATGGAAGGGTTCTGCAGCAGCTAGTTTACATTTGATTTGTCCATTGTAAAAGAAACCACATCATGAATATTGAATGCAGCACATTAAACTGGAAGTACAAATGAATCACTGCTTCTTCTGGAGTTTGTAATCCCTTCAGTTTAGTGCATTACATTTGGTGCTCATCATGTGAAATCTAATAGCTAGTTCTGATGAAGGGCCATCAATGTTAACTTTGTCTCTCTCTCAACAGATGCTTCCTGACTTCCTGAGTAACTTCACCATTCTCTGTTTCTGTTTCAGATTTTCAGCATCTGCATTTTTCCTGTATTGCAGGGCAGAAGAATCTACTATCTGAGAACTCTCTGAAGGAGAGAGATAGAGTTTAGGGTAGAGTGTTGTAAGGCATATGCATTGAATATGAAAATAAAGAATGAAAAAAATGCTGGCATTTTAATAACTTCAATACTAGCACACTATTGATTAACATGCTAGACAATCATGTTCATTACATTTTACCTTGGATGAGAGAATTGAATGGGAAAAATTCACAGCAGAAGTTACAGATGAACATTTAACTGACCAAAGACCTACAAGATTCTCATTGACATCAGTCTCATTGGCTTCACATTCATGAAGTCTGAGAAGAAATGAAATTACACAGTTTATCTTCAAGAATAGATCTTTTACATAGATTATGAATTAGCTTCCAACAATCAAGAGAGTTTTAAATTGTTAATTCTGAATGCATGACCGTAAGTCAGTGGGTAATCTATATTTGTAATGGTCATGTGGACATGCCACACGGAAGTACATGAATAAGAAGATTCAACTTACCGAACTGTTTGTAGAGCTATGAGTGAGCAAACAATTTCAATTAGCTTGGGTATTTGAACCTGCTGTACATCTTAATAATTTATTGTAAAGTTTGAAAATATTTGAACTGTGTGAGAAGAAGAATAATTTTAAGTGCTGTGGGTGATTATTAAATCACTAACCAAAGATTGATCAAAGATGATATTGATTCCACTGTTTTGAGCATCTTATTGTGTTGTTTCCATAGGTGTTAAGTTTTAAGAGAATATGGACGAGATAATGTAAGAGCATTTGGCCTGGACCACTGTTAAGAGTCCTAAACCACATTTCAGAAAAAGACTTACGACGTGATCAGAAATCTGGGCTGTACCTGGGTCCATGTATACTGTGTTCTGCTGCAGGCCTACAAGCCCTGCAATAGTTCATTCAGTTTTCTGTCACTGAGGGAAAGGTGACTTGGGATAGATTGATCACTTCCAGTAAACATTCAAAAAGAAGTATCAGTGTGTCATACGGAGCTTCCAAATTTCAGTTATATTAAAATAAATGGATCCAAATCTAGGAAATGGAGTATAACACACATCTACTAACCCAGTGATTCAACACACTGCTAATCAAGATGTTCACAAGGCAGAAAGATTATGCTGTTTGGATCTAATTTGTATTGCTTCAGGGAACTAAATGGTTTTGCCAAGCCTGGGAAATTGTTTGGCCAGGTTATTTTTGGGGTGAAGCATATTATTCATTTATACCTGATGCAAGTTTACTCGTGGTCTATATGCCAAGCAGGTTAATATCTGTTGCATATAGTGTGAGCACAATTATTTAGAAAACTAAAAAGTTTTGTTCAAAATTTATTGATCAATACAATTCTTCAATCTGCAATTCTTATTTCATTCTGCCTCTCATGCTGCAATTATCATATTTTCAGATTGGGTGCGATGGGGTTTCTCGTCTCAGTGCTTCAGCCCTGAATAATGAATTCTTTGCTTATGCGGCACAAGGTTGGAAGGAACGATTAGCAGAAGGTATAACTAATTCATGAATATGCCTAGTTCATTGATGTACAAACAGAAATTGAAACGTTATGTTTCCTCAAAGTGGGAATCAAATACATCTTGTTTAATCTGTGTGTTCATTTCTGTGATCATTCTCAATATTACTTTTGTTGAATAGTAAATGTAATTGAGCATTTGCAGTATTGTTACTGTAGCCTTCATCGCTTTCTAGCTAGCAGGCAAGCAGCCAGTCATCAGAGTGAATAAAGGAGAACCCCTGCTTACTGTCCTCATTCACAGCACATCCAAGTAATGTACACAGTGTGCAACCGCCATTGAATTTTAGGCACTGCTGTTCAGTAAAAGTTAATGTGAATGTCAATGTAAAGTCTGCATTATTGCCCACTAAGCAGTTTATTGAAGGCTCTTCACTGATGCTTTAGGTTCTCAACATGAGCATATATCTCAGCTTGATTTTTGACCTACTATGTTAGCAGTACAGGAGAAATCATTCACAGATTACAACAAATCTTCCTTGTAAAAATATCAATTGCAAATAAAGCCTGTAAAAAGTTGAATTCCAAAGCTTTTTTAAACCTAAACTGCAGGTAAATCCATATCATTAATTATAACAGAGTGGGGAAAGAAACAAAATGCCCAAGTATTGATTGAGGCATCGCTGAAGGAAAATTTTAAGTCATTTAGTTTTGGTGATCTAGGTCAGCCCTCATAAAAGTTTGGTTGGTACAGCACATGGCATTTTCAAGTACATGTATTTCTATCCTATGATTTTAAAATAGCTTTACAATATAAAACTGATCATTAATTCAGTGCAGGTTCCTTTGCATTTGCCCTCTATTGGGCTCTCTGGCAGCCCAAAGACTGATGCACTAATCATATATATTGAAGACTTACTGTTTTTTTTAAATCTACATTCAATGTGAAACTATATTTTAACTTATATTAAGAAGAGTAATTCAGCTGTAGGAATAGCTATCAAAATCATAGCTTTTTGCTTTCTTGTTTAGACAATTGGATACTTCAACTACTCTGCATATGTAACAAGAAATTATTATTAATAATATTAGTATATTAACAATTAATGTGTTGCGTGACATTTTTATGTTCTTTATGTTATCCAAAATTTTGTCTAATTAAATCCATAGTTAATATCCTTCACTAAAACTGAAACTGCAGGATATATTTCAAACATGATGGGCAAGACATTCTTGTGCACCCAAATGGGTTGGGTAAGTTGATATTACAATTCGGAGGGCCTAAAAGTGGTTGGGCAGTCTTCACTGCAATCCTGCAAATGTTTTTTTAGGAAAACTAAAATGAAACACATGCATGAAGTTACCAAATATGGAACATTATTCTATGCTCTCAAGTGGACTTGATTGGCAATTTGAAATATTCAGTGTATTATTTTCTTTTTTATCATCATTGTTCATCTTTATATTTCATCATGGATATTAATCATCATAAGACCATCTGGGCTGATTGCTAAATTTTTACTCAACTGAAAATTATTTCCAGTTACAGAACAATCCACATCAGTTTAGCTCACTGTGATTTAGTGCAATGATCCTGTAGTATAAAAAATAAATATAATTAAAAGTCATGACATTTCCTATCATTTCTTATTTTGTTTTCACACCCTAGCAATTCAGCAAGTATTGTGACTGAAATATTCTCCTTAAGGGATTTAATGTAGTCACAAAACATACAATCTTTTTCTGAAGAAAGCTTCCGCCTGCTATGAGGGAAATGGTCCTTCTTGAAAGCCAATTGTTGGGCATATGCAAAAACTCTGAAAAATAATGTTTAAAAGTATATGCACTTGAAATTTTAGCTGTAATTACATAACTTTGTTGAGGACAAACCTAACTGGCAAAAAAATCAAAACTGTACTTCAAATGCATAAATGAATGACTGAAAATGCTAGAAATAACTCCACAAATAATCTGTGGAAAGATTTATGATGATTTTTCATTAAAGTTAGAAGAGGTTGTAGATAAAATAGTTATAAAACTGCACAGAAAGTGGCATTAGGAAAGAAAGAATGCAAGGCAAGTTTTGTGATAAGGTGAAAAGAAGATGAGTGATCTGTCCAATTGATAACTGGACAGATAGAGTAACAAAATATTGATCTTGTTACTTTATCTGCCCTGAAGACACACACTCAACAATTCAGGAACAGTTTCTTCCCTTCTGCCATCAGATTTCTGAATGGACATTGAACCCATGAACACTACCTCACCACTTTTTTTGTACTACTTTACTGCTGTCTCTTAACAACAAATTTCACAACATGCGGGTGATGTTAAACCTGTTTCTGATTCTGATTTGGAGATTACTTATTTTTAATAGTCAACAAGTGATGGAGAGGAGCATGTCTGTGGGTAATACAGAAATATAGATATTGTAAAACACATTAAACATAATCAAACTTGTTGAATTGTACTTACTTTATGGTTTATTGCTTGTTCGTATAGTTTTATTTGCAGTAGTGTGTTTTCCAGCTTCTCAATTATTTCAACAGCAAAATGATATCCAGGGAAAGAATAGGTCCCTTTTAAAGAAAAATGGTTATCTATTTGTGGAACCACAAAAGATGGGTGAGGTCTTAAACAAATACTTTTCATTTGTACTTATAATTGACCAGATGGTAGAAGCTAAGGAATTAACAAAAATTAGTACAGATATCTTGAAACATATTCACATTACAAAAAAGGGGATGTTACAATTCTTAAAACTTATTATGGTGGATAAGACCCTGGGCCCTGACCAAGTTTATTATAGGACATTGTGGGACGCTACAGAAGAAATTGCAGGAGCACTGGCAGAGATAGTGACATCATCTTTAGCCGCAAATGATGTATAGTAAGTCTGGAGGATGTCAAATGCTGTGCCTTTATTTAAAAAGGGCCAGCCAATGAGCCTAATATCAGTGGTGGGAAAGTTTTAGGAACGATAACACGTAAGAACAGAATTAGGCCAATCGGTCCATCAAGTCTGCTGTGCCATTCCATCATGACTGATTTATTATGCCTCAATCCTATTCTCCTGCCTTCTCCCTGTAACCTTTGACGCCTTGACTAACCAAGAACCTATCAACCTCTGCTTTAAATATACTCAATGACTTGGACACCACATCCATCCATGGCAATGAATTCCACAGATCCACGACCAAATGGCTAAAGAAAATCCTTCTCATCTCTCTTCTAAATGGGCGTGCCTCATATGAGGCTGTTCCATCTGGTCCTAGACTCACCCAGTATAGGAAACATCCTTTCCACATCCGCTCTTTCTACACCTTTCAATATTTGATAAGTTTCAATGAGGTCCTCGCTCATTCTTCTAAATTCCAGTGAGTACATGGCCAGAGCCATCAAACGTTCTTCATACATTAACCCTTTCATTCCCAGAATCATTCTCATCAACCTCCTCTGGACCCTCTCCAATGTCAGCACATATTTTCTTAGATAGGGAACCCAAAACTGCTCACAATACTCCCAAATGTGGTCTGAATAATGCCTTATAAAGTATCAGCATTAACATGCTTGCTGTTATATTCTAGTCCTCTCAAAATTAATGTATTTTCCTTTCTCTCCACAGACTCAGCCTGCAAGTTAACTTTTTGGGAATCCTGCACGAGGACTCCCAAGTCCCTTTGCACTTCATTTTTTTTGTGTTTTCTCTCCATCTAGAAAATAGTCAAACCTCTCATTTCTTCTACCAAAGTACATGGCCATATACTTCCCAACACTGTATTCCATCTGCCACTTCTTTGCTCATTATCCAGTCGATCCAAGTCCTTCTGAAGTCTCCCTGCTTCCTCAACATTATCTCCCTTTCTAACTATTTTTGTATCATCTGTAAACTTGGCCACAAAGCCATCAACTCTGTCATCCACATCAATGACATATAACATGTAAAGAACAGTCCAATTTCAACTCATGCAGAACACCACTTGTCACCAGCAACCAACCAGATAAGGCTCCCATTATTCTGACTCTTTGCCTCCTGCCAGTCAGCCGATCATCTATCTATACTTGTAGCTTTTCAGGAATACCATGTGCTCTTCTATTGTTCAACAGCCTCATATACTGCCTTGTCAAGGGTCTTCTGAAATCCAAGTAAACAGCATCCACTGACTCTCCTTTGTTTATCCTATTTGTTACTTCCCCAAAGAATTACAGCAGGTTTGTCATGCAAGACTTCTCCTTAAGGAAACCATGCTGACTGTGGTCTACTTTATCATGCGCCTCCAAGTACCCCAAAACCTCATCCTTAATATTGGATCTCATTTTTTCTTCTGCCTTCTTAAAAATTGGCATGCCATTTGCAATTTTCCAGTCCTCTGGAACCATTCCAGAATCTACTGATTTTTGGAAGATCATTACTGCTGCCTCCAAAGTCTCTTCAGCTCTCTTTTTCAGAACCCTGGGGTCTGGTCCAGGTGACTTATCTACCTTCAGACATTTCAGCTTCCCAAGCACCTTCTCCTTAGTATTAGCAGCTGCACTCACTTCAGCCCCTGACACTCATCATGAAAAGCTGGTGGTGAAGATACTTAGTTCATGCTATTGGGATGGAATTTCCTGGATTTAGACAGTGAGGAATTGGCCATGAGGTGATATTGTCTGAGTCAAGATGGAGTGTGGCTTCAAGAGGAGCTTGCATATGTTGATGTTGCCTTTTGATCTTGCCTTAGGGGTGTAAGCTACAGATTCAGATGTTGTTAGTGTAGCAAAGACAGGTAATTTCAGTGCATTTTGAGGATTGCAGAGACTGCTGCAAAAGTGCACTTGTAGAGGGTATAAGTCTTAAGGTAGGTACCACATTTTGTTTTGTTAATGGCTTAGACGATGCAAAATAGGAAAGTGAAACAGTAGAGGAGCCAGCAATAGAGTTCCAAAGGACACAGGCAGACTTTAAGCACAGTGGGACATATGGGAGATGAAATTTAATGCAGCAGAGTCTGAAATGACACATTTTAGTTGGAAGAATAAGGAGAAACAGTACATATAAGGAGAAGATTTTAAAGAGGCTGAAAAAAGGGAGAAACCATGGGGTGTCTGTGTTGATCAAGTTAACATAATGGATAATAGACCATGTGTCTTTCAGGATTTTAAACTAAATGGACAGAGCATGAAATTCAAGCAGATGCACTAACAAAGTAAAACGCCAGTTCGGTCCTGGCTATAGGAGTGTGTCCTGTAACAGGCACTATATTTTAGCAAGGTAATGAATTTTAAGTAGTATCTTCCCCCACACACTTGGCTTCACCTATCACCTTCTAGCTTGTCCTCTTTCTCCCCACCCACTTCATTCTGCTATCTTCCCTCTTCCTTTCCATTCCTGATGACGAGTCTTGGCCCAAAACGTCGACTGTTTATTCATTTCCATAGATGCTGCCTGGCCTGCTAAGTTCCTCCGGCATTTTGTTTGTGTTAACTATGATTGTAACTGAAAAATCTCCAGAACCTGGCAGTATCATTTCCAGCCTATTAAAAGTAGGTGTTGAAATTACAGATACTTTAACAACATAAACATGTAAGAAATAAAAACAGAGGTAGGTAATCTGGCTCTTCAAGAAATTGATCAAAATCATGGCATATCTTCTACTTCAATTTAATTTTTTCTGCAGTATCCCTATATCTCTTGATTTCCTTGGTATCCAGACTCCTTCCAACCTCTGTTTTGAAGCCAGTAACTGGCCTCCACAACTCTTTGGGGTGGAGAATTCCAAAGAGTCACCACTGTTTTTGTAAACGAATTTCTCCTCACCTCAGTTCTAAATGTCCCACTCCTTAATCTGAGACTTCAACCCCTGATTCTAGAATCCCCAGGCAGAGTTTTGTAAATCCCCATAATTCTTCTAAATTGTTGAGAATCCAGAATCAGGTTTATTATCACAGGCATGTGACGTGAAATTTGTTAACTTAGCAGCAGCAGTTCAATGCAATACATAATCTAACAGAGAGAGGAAAAAAATAAAATAAAATAAAACATAATAAATAAACAAGTAAATCAATAGAAACGTCGACTGTACCTCTTCCTAGAGATGCTGCCTGGCCTGCTGAGTACACCAGCAACTTTGATGTGTGTTGCTCGTATATTGAATAGATTTTTTTTAAATATGCAAAAACAGAAATACTGTATATTAAGAAAAGTGAGGTAGTGTCCAAGGGTTCAATGTCCATTTAGGAATCGGACGGCAGAGGGAAAGAAGCTATTCCTCAATCACTGAGTGTGTGCCTTCAGGCTTCTGTACCTCCTACCTGGTAGTAACAGTGAGAAAAGGGCATGCCCTGGGTGCTGGAGGTCCAGGCCAAAGGCTTACAAAAATAATGTAGCAGGCTCATGGAAAATTAGTCTTCACCTCAAGGGTGTTGAAATTCAAATGTGTAGAATTTATGTATGGACCTCTAGTTAATATATATCTGAAATAATATATATAAGACTGTTGAGCGATTACGGAACCAATTCAGAAAAATGGAGTCAAGGTGCATATGGACCATGACTCAGCTGAGTGACAAAGAAGTCTTGAGAAAGGTACTGTATATGGCTCACTTCTATTTCTCCTCCACTCAACTCAACATGATTAAGAAAATACTACCAAGCAAACTTTTCCGTGATTTATACTGAAACTGTAAAAGTCCGTCGAGAAAAAAGAGAAGGCAGTTACAATATCATTGAAGGTAACTAATAAGAAATGCTCAAAAATCATGATAAATCAAAAATATCATTGTGTTTCCAATGCACTCAAAACACTGGATTTAATTTAAGTTAGCATGCATTATTCATCCAAAAATGCAAACTATTGACATATGTGGTTCTTCAGTCTCAGAATGAAGCTATTCTGACATTCCTCGGGGTACAGGGATTAATAAGAAGGTGCATAAGAGCAAAGATGTTCATGCTTAGTCTAATTATGTGTTTGATACTCTTAATTACAAGCTATTTTATGAAGAATTTGTTTCATGTCCAATTAAAGGTGACTAGATTTAACCATAGAAGAAATTCTAACCAGGAGGGTCAGTTTGGTCCGTGTGGTTGACAACATAGAAAAGAAGAATGGTTCAATTGCAGATCCTTCCTCAATAAATTGTCAGCAGTCATTGTGATGCCACCTTTGCTAACCAGTTCTTCTTTAGTTCTCAATAATTGGTTATTGTATGAATCTCAAGATTTGTATTTCCTGAAAAACAGAAGATTCACATGTAATTTGATTAAAGTTTACTTGATTTTGAAAGGAACTGATATATGGAAGTTTTTTTTTCTTGTGAAAGTGAAGAAATATACCATTAAGGAGAAAAGATGGAGAACATTTAAGTAGAGCAAATGTGGAATGTCTCCACATTTTTGAAAGCCAGGTTATATTGGGAATGAACTTAGAATACAAATAAACTCTAATGTTATGGAATATGGAAGTGTGCTTGAACAGGTGAACAGTTTTCTTTTATTCTGTTGTTCCAGTCCAAATTGTAAAGCACGGCAGCATTAAAATTGTTTTTATTAGATATTATATTTGAACATTCTAACCAAGAATACGTTATTTTTATTTCACTTTATGGAAACATTGTATAGGTGAATTTACTCCTGAAATGCAGTTACGTATTCGACAAGAAATTGAAAAAGAAAAGAAGGTTGAACAATGGAAGGAAAAATTCTTTGAGCAATACTATGGAGAAAAGTAAGCACTTTATAGGTTCTTTTCTACTGCAGCCAAATCTTTTACATTTTGAGCTGTGTTTTCTGCACAATTTTAATTTTCTACAATAACATTAGCTCTTCCTTGCTTTCTAATTCAAATGTTTTTGTAGTACTTCCTATTTTTGTATATTCCTTGACAGGTGCCCACTGGCAGCTGGCTGGTCAATCAACTACTGCTGATAGGACCGGCATTTCTTTTCCTGACAGAGACCAATCCATATTTTGGTCAATCATATTGCACTGTTATTTTAGCCGCTCTTCACAGTAAAATGCTGTGGTACCTATTCAGTGCCTGCTGCCTGTTCGACTTAATAGCAGAAAATGCAGCCTCCTCACACACACATTACAGACTTAAATATAAATATCCAGCTTTGCTACCATCTAACGAATGACCGTGCTGGGAAAAAGCTGCTGCTAGCTTCCTGCCTTGGAATTATGCTGTTCTGTGCTGTGTAGTCCCAGGCACATAAAGTAATCTCCTAAAGAGGCCTTGACATACAGCAAAGGCTAATTTCCAAGGCTCATGGGCATTTTAAACTTTTATTGAATATTTTTATTGAAATTTGGCGGGAGGAGAAGATGGCGGCGCGACACAGCTCGCAGCAGCCACTCCAGTGGTGATGTCTGTTATTTGTCAAGTAGGGTGCCATGCACAATCCTGATTTAATGGAGACGGACGTGAGAGCACAGAGGAACATCTGGTGAAACTTCTGAAATGCCTGCTTCACTGCTGCTGCTACTGTGTGGTCCAGAATCTCCGGAGGAGAAGACCCCAAGTCCTCGGCTTTGTTTGTTGCTCGGCAGCCAGGGCAGGGTCGAAGCGCTCAGCAGAGGATGGTGCTCGGAGAGGCTGTGTCGGAGGGGCTGGTCGGAGGCTCGAAGTTTTTGGACGGACTCAGAGTCTGCTGCGGTCGGGTGCTTCCAATGGTGCTGCATTGGCAAGTTGGTGGCGCTTGGAGGTTCATGGAAGGGAGAGCTTCTCCCTTCTGCCAGCTGCATGAGATGATGATTCTATCAGGACTTTGAGACTTTTTTTTACTGTGCCCATGGTCTGCTCTTTATCAAATTATGGTATTGCTTTGCACTGTTGTAACTACATGTTATAATGATGTGATTTTGTCAGTTTTAGCCTTGGTTTGTCCTGTGTTTTCTTGTGATATCATTCTGGAGGAAAGTTGTATCATTTTTTAATGCATGCATTTCTAAATGACAATAAACGAGGACTGAGTGTCCTCATAATCTAAAAATATTTGTGAACATCCTTTAACTTCACAAACATTACCTTAGTTTCAGGAACTACTGCAAAATAAAAACAGAAAAAACTGAATTTATTTTAGAAAATTAAGTTTAGACACCAAAAAATACAATTAAAACTAAGAAATACATTTAAATTTACTCATTTAATAAAATAATCTACTGACTCTTCATTGAGTTGAGTGATCTCACAAGCACAGCAGGCAAATTTCCTTCCCTGAGAGCTGGGTTATCAACAAATGACCGTGCTTTCTATTAGATTCCTGAAGGAATCCATTGGCCTGGTGCCTAGTGCAGACCTTTGAGGCTTGCAGCTTATCTGTTGCATAAAACATACTTCAGTCTGCATCTGGGAATTGAAGATTCTGCCTAATTTGGTATTTAAAAGACAAAAGATCTAAATGGAAGATGTGGATCATTATTGGAGTACAAAATCAATGTTTTTTACATATTAATGTATTCTGCTGAACTGTTGACGTAGAAAAACTTCTGCTTTAATTTCAAGATACTAATAAAAAGATGTTTCCTTTGTTACGATTGTTATATTCATCTCCTGTTGTTTTCAGATTGGGAATAACACAAGAAGAAGCAATGAAGCTGGAATCAGTAAAACATTCTTTAGAAAATCAAGACAGCTCTTCATTTTCACCACAAAGCATCGCATCAGAGTCTTGTCAGATCACATCTGATAGTAAATGTGAAAGCAAAATAAATCTTGTGCCTTATTCAGATCTACAACAAACACAGTGCATCATACAGAAAACTCCAGCCAAAGAACCATTCAAAACTGCAAAAGAAGAGGATATGTTAATATCCTTGTGCTCAGATATTACCTCAGATGAATCTGTTATTCAGGAAGAGATAGCTGAAGAAGTTGAACCAACTATTTGTGGAAATCATAATGAAAGCAAACCTCTCCAGTCTAATATGTCTGATATTGATCATTCGTGTTTGCTTAGTCCTGACAAAGCAGAACAAGTAGTATTGACAGATGATTTGAAATCTAAGCTAAATACTCAATGTATCAAGGAGTTTGAGTCCCAATCTGAGCATACCATAGATCCACAGGCACCTTCCCTGGAGATATCTGGCATATCTTTCCAACTGCTTTCTTCCACTTCTACACCCTCTCAATTGTCTGATTCCTTTGACGCAACTAATAGTGACATAAGTGAGTCAGCGCATAATGCAAATAATGAAGAGAGTACCATGGAACACACTTACAGTGAAGGGCTCGCACCATTCACTGATAATCCCAGTTCTCCAGGAGTGAATACACAGTGCACATCCCAACAACCCTTAACCTCTACATGCTCTGAAACCTCTGTACTGTCTGAAACTTCTGAAACTGAGAACACAGATTCTGAAAACCAGCTCCGGATGTTGCAGAGCATCCCTCAGTCCCCGCCACGGACATCAACACCTTCAGACTCTCCCACATTATCTTTTGAAGGATTTAGAAAAGATAATAAAGACCTTGAGTTCCACAAAAGAAAACCACCAGAGCAACACATTCTGGAGATTTGTCATGAGAAAAGACCTAAAATTGAAAATGATCAGACCATTTCCACTCCATCCAGCAGATCTCAAAGTGAAAAAGAAACGCCTTCTAAGGAAGAGCCAAAGGTTCCGCCAATCAAGGTATGTGACATGGAGGTGAAGAGCTTAATAAGGTGTGGCAGAGTGAACTATCTTCTTATTATATTCCCATAGAGAGCAACTGTTTTTTCGCCAAAATGTTAAACTGCCTTAATTTACTGTCATGTTTATATGTATTTACATCTGTTTCATTGCTCCAGTTGTCTTCAAAATTTTCTTTTGGTATAAAAGTAGTTTTTTTCAAAATAAATTATAAACATTTCCAAAAACTCAAATCATCAGTGCAATCTACAGTATTTGATTTGGACCACATTATTGGATACTTTATTGAATATATTTAAAGGACTTTTAGTTCAATAAAACTTTGACACCTGAGGTCTTTAACTTAGTACTGAATGTTTCAGTAACTGTGTTTAATAGAATAAATAAATATGGCATGATTAAGAATTGGCATCTTCAAAATCCAGTATGTGGGTCCTTTGCAGTTTATGTATAGCTTGTACATATGGAGCATTTGGGTCAGTGAGTGGGATGAATTTACCTGCTACTGTAGGGCTGCTTGCTACGTCTTCTCAGAACAACCTTTTGGTGAGGAGCTTAGGGCTCGAAACATGAACTGATGTTATCTGAACTGCTGAGTTCTTTGGATTTTATTTGAGCAGCATTTCAGCAGCATTTTTTTTTCTGATTTTCAAGTTCTTTCCTAGATTTAGATTCTAGCTCTATTAAAAGAAAAGGTGTTGACCATTTGCTGTTTCTGTTTAACATGCAGGCAAGAAACCTCTTTGAAAACAATGAGTTACTCTGTGAATGAGCTGAATGTGCATTGGTTACCTAACGTGAATTTTGCTGCAATATAACACACAGTGCATCATTTTTTGAAAATTGTATAAAGAGAAACAGAAACTGAACCAAAGGGTTGTCTGTCACAGGTTTTCACCATCCTAGCTGGTGGCCTTTTGGAACATTTAGTAAGACTGCTTATGTTGCTGAGCCATGCTGAAGATGTAAATTCTCTCCACGGAATATCACACGTCTCACTTACTCATGTAATCAATGTGATTATGTGGAACTTCTGGTCAGTGATGAACTCCAGATTGTTTGTGCTGAAGGATTTGACAGTGATGGTTTACTCAATATTAAAAGCCTATATTCTGTCTCAAATCCATACAAACTGCAGTATTAAGGCTTGAATAGAGCAGTTCCTCAGACAGTGCTTGGGAATTTCTCTGACAGATTTGCTGGGGAGGTTTAAGATGGAGGAGTCTACTTAGACTGGATTTGTACAGATTCTGCAGTCCTGAAACTCTGACGTATTGCAGCCCTGATCCACATCCTGCTGTGCTTTGTCTTAATCTGTTGTGGCTTTTTATTCTGTATGTTTCTTTACACATAGAGCCAGGTCACATTAAAGGATAGTTGGTGGTTCTGCAGACAATTGCAGGGTGTGTATTATCAGATCCATACCACTGCATAGCAGTGTGAGAATATGGAGTGTGCTGAATGTCAGGAGCAGACGTGTTGGACCTGCCTACCCACCTGCCACATTTATTTTCAGCTCCCTCAGCTTTCTAACAACTCAAACTGGCATATTTTGTTTGGACCATTCATTTGAAAGGGACACAGATTTTCATAAAAATATAAATTTAACCAGGTATTTCTTTATTTTATAGCTTTATTTCTCTGCTTAGTTATTTTATATCAAATGATGGTATTTTAATATGTTTGAAGTAGATCTTTTTTGTTTTTTAATTTAAAATCAATATCAACTGTTTGATATGAAGCAGCCTTTTGATAGCAGAAGTTGTCTGAGCAGAGCCACAGACCTGGTTGATGCGAGTGACCAATCACACATAGAACCAAGGTCTCTGGCCACATGTGCCTTCAGAGGCTTTATGGCCTCAAGGTCTCATACAGAGAGCAAACGTGCTGTAATCAAGTAAAGTCTGGCCTTCTAGTTTCCAAAAAACTAGATTAGATAATTTTATTATCATATACATCCAAGTGTAATAAAATCCCTTGTTTGCATGAATTTCACAGAATATGCAGTATACTTTCATAAAAATGCAGCAATAAATACAGTGACAAGCGCAAAACAGCAGAATGGTCCAAAGATTGTCATACAATATGAAGTAGTGCAAAAAAATACTCAAGTGATGTTAGAGAAATAACAGGGGGAGACAGAGGCAAAGAAGCAAGTAGAAAGGCTAGTTGGAGGAACTTAGCAAGTCAGGCAGCATCTATAGAGGGGAATAAACTGTTGATATTTTGGGCTGATTCCCTTTATCAGGACTTTGATCCTTAAGATTCTGATGAAGAGTCTCAGTCTGAGATGTCAACTGTTTATTCCCCTATATAGGTGCTGCCTAATTTGCTAAATTCCTCCAACATATTGTGTAGAAAGGCTCCTGCTGGGTTTGTGGGATTATAAAGAGAGTCTCCTAGAGGATTGGGAGGTTCTGAAACAGGGAGTGTTATCAAGGGAACTGGTGGAGTAAGGAAACTCTCCTGTTCCCTTTATCACTGAGGGCTCTGAAGGCACTTACCTTTCTCAGGTGCAATTCAGGTTTTTGTTGCCCCAACAACAAGGGTTTCGTTTCTGAGCATCTTAAGTTAAAGTAAAAAGCACAGGAGGGATGTATTCAGAAATATGTGATAGTCAAAGAAAAATTAGCAGACTGGTCTGCTTGAGCGTCAGTTCAGGCCATTTGAGGAAGGGACTGCTGTGCAATGGGACTTAAGTGAAATTCACAGCAAGAACTTGGAAAGCAATTTTAATTGTTGGTGTGCAGTATAACATAGAGCAGGTCAGAATAGTATGGGCCCTTCGGCTCACAATGTGCTGACCTATATAAACCGACTCCATGATCTATCTAACTCTTTCCTCCTATGTAGCCCATTACCATCAATTTTTCTTACATCCATATACCTATCTAAAGGTCTCTTAAATGTCCCTATTACATCAGCCTCTACTACCACAGCTAGCAGTTCATTACAGGCATCTAGTACTCTCTGGGTTTAAAAAAAACCTGTGTCTGACAACTCACTGAAACTCTCCTCCACTCACCTTAAATGGATGTACTCTGGTATTGGGCATTTTGGGCATGGGATAAAGATACTGGCTGTCCACTCCATCTATGCCTCACATAATCTTGTAAATTCGATCAAGTCGCCTCTCATCCTCCTTTGCTTTAAAGGGAAAAGCCCTAGCTTGCTCAACTTTTCCTCATACTGTACAATATATTCTCTAATCCTGGCAGCATCCTGGTAAATTTCCTCTGCACCCTCTCTAAATCTTACACATTCTTCCTATGATGAGGCAACCAGAGCTTTATCACCATACTCTTAAGTATGGTCCAATTGGTGTTTTATATAGCTGCAACATTTGCTGTGGCTCTTAAACTCAATCCCCCAACTAATAAAGGCTAGCACACCATACCACTTGTTAAACATTCTATCAACTTGTATGGCAACCTTGAGGGACTTCAACCCCTCTGTTCTTCCACACTGCTAAGAATCCTGTCATTAACTTTGTACTCTTCCTTATCTTCCAATGTATATCACTTCCAGATTGAACTCCATCTGCCACTTCACCACACAGCACTCCATCCTGTTTATATCCCGCAAAAACCTTCAATACCATCCACAACACCACCAACAATCACAAACAGTAGGACTCTGAACAGGTCCCTGCAGAACACAACTTTGGTCACTGACCTCCAAGCAAAATATGCTCCATCTGCTAACTCTCTCTGTGTTAGCCAATTCCAAATACATGCAAACAAGGGAAAATCTGCAGATGCTGGAAATCCAAGCAACACATACAAAATGCTGGAAGAACTCAGCAAGCCAAGCAGCATCAATGGAAAAAAGAACAGTCGACATTTCGGGCCAGAACCCTTCAGCAGGACTGGAGAAAAAAAGCTGAGGAGTAGGACCATGGGGAACCTTGTCAAATACCTTACTAAAATCCATAAACACCACATCGACTGTTCTACCATTAACAATTTGTTTTATCACTTACTGGAAAAATTCATTCAGGGCTCATGAGGTATGGCCTATCATTCAAAAAGCTATACTATCCCTAATAAAACAATGCTTCTCCGAATTCTCATAAACCCTGTCCCTGATGATCCTCTATAATAGTTTGCCCACCATAGACATAAAACCAAAGGGTGGTGAATTTGTGGAATTCATTGCCACATGCAGCTGTGGAGCCCAGGTCATTGGGTGTTTTTTAGGTAGAGATTGATAGGTTCTTGATTGGACATGGCATCAAAGGTTACGGTGAAAAGACTGGGAACTGGGGTTGAGGAGAAGAAAAAAAGGATCAGCCATGATTGAATGGTGGAGCAGACTCGATGGGTCAGATGGCCTAAATCTGCTCCTACGTCTTATGGTCTGTATTTCTCAGGATTATCCCTAATACCTTTCTTGAACAACAGAACAAGGTTTGCCTACTTCTTTTCCTTGGGTACTACTCCAGTGGCCAGGGTGGAGACAAAGATCATTGTCAATCCCCCAGCAATGTCATCCGCTTATCCCTCAGTAACCTGGATATATCATCCAGCCCCAAGGACATATCTTTCCGAATGTTTTTTCACAAGCTCCGACATGGCCTCTTTATTATTCTCGACATGCTCCAGCAATGGAAATCAGTTATCAAAGGTATGATAGGAATCTGTTACTAATTGTTAATATTTGCTAAGTGACTAATTGAAATAGTTAAATAATCTGAGCACTTGCAACATGAAAGTACAAGATTTTCCAAATTTGATAAGGCACTTCAGAATCAAGTTTATTACCAGCATATCTCCTGAAATTTGTTAACTTTGCGGTAGCAGTACAATGCAATACATGATAAATATAGAACAAAGCTGAATCACAGTAAGTATATGTATGTATATTAAATAGTTACGTTTAAAAAGTAGTGTAAAAACAGAAATAAATTTAAAAAGTAATGAGGTGGTGTTCATGGGTTCAATGTCCATTTAGAAATCAGACGGCGGAGGTGACTCATTGAGAGTGTGCTTTCAGGCTTCTCTACCTCCTTCCTGACAGTAACAATGAGACAAGAGCATATCCTGGGAGGTGGGGGTCCTTAATAATGATGCCTTCCTAAGTCACTGCTCCTTGAAGATTGGAGACTAGTACCCATGAAGGAGCTGACTGATTTTGTAACTTTCTGCAAGTTGCTTCAATCCTATGCGGTAGCCCATACCGGACAGTGTTGCAGCCAGTCAGACTGTTCACCACGGCACATTTGCAAAGGTTTTTAAGTGTTTTAGGTGACAAACCAAATCTTTTCAAACCTGAATGAAATATAGCAGCTGTCTTGCCTTCTTTATAACTGCATCAACATATTGCAATCAGGTTAGGTTGTCAGAGATAGTGACACTTGAAATTGCTCACTCTCTTCCACTTCTGATCAGTCTATGAGGACTGGTTTGTGTTCCTGTGTTCTACTCTTTCTGGAGTTCACAATTAGCTCTTTAGTCTTACTAAGGTTGAGTGCAAGGTTGTTGCTACAACATAACTCAGCTAGCTGCATTATCTCACTCCTGTACACCCTCTGACACCATCTTGAGATTCTGCCAACAATGGTTGTACCATCAGCAAATTAAGAGATGGTATTTGAGCTATGCCTAGCCACATTCATGGGTGTAGAGAGAGTAGAGCATAGGGCTAAACACACATCCCTGCAGAACACCAGTGTTCATTGTCAGTGAGTGGAAATATTATTTCCAATCCGCACAGATTGTGTCTTCCGGTTAGGAAGTGGAAGATCCAGTTGCGAAGAAATATTATCTTTTTTTTGGTGGCTGAGGCAAGAGGGGTGTATGTCAGTGTCAGAGCCCTACGGAAGTTGGGAGGAAGAATAGAAAGAGGATATTGGGGCAAGGCAAGTCATTTTGGGCTGTGCAGGCACAGAAAGTTTCAGCATCAAAGTCCTAACCTCAGCTGCAAATAAAAGAAGCGTAGGCTCAAGGGGAGCTGCTGTTGTGGGAGTGTGCCAGTCAGAGAGTGTAAAAGCTTTGGGTTCACAGGCTTTGACACGGACATGCAAAGGCACAGTTAAGAAGAGGCAAGCCTTTTTCCTTTTTTGGTTTAGAGGAGTTAGGATGGAATGCTTCTCCTGTCAAATGTGGGAATTCAGGATACCTGACTGTTTCTGTTATATGGGAAATGCACCCAACTTCAGCAACTGACTGACCGGGGCAAGGAGTTGGTGTTGGACTTGGATATACTCAGGATATTTCAGGAGGCTGAAGATATTATAGATGAGAATTTTGAAGAGGTAGTCATACCCAAGGCACAGCCTTTCGACACCAAGACCACCAAGAGAGGTAAGCGGATTATGGGGTCAATGCAGGGTTACCCGGAGGCCATTCCCCTCAGCAACAGTATACCTCTTTGAATACTGCTGCAGGGTTGACCCATCAGATCATGGCAGCAGCAGCCTGGCTGGTGTCACTTTAGCCAGCTCTGAGGCTCGACAGGAAAAAGTAAAGTCAGGCAGTGCGGTAGTTATGAGGACTCAATAGTTAAGGGGGCAAAAAGGAGATTCTGTGGCCACAAAAGAGACACCAGTATGGTGTGTTGCCTCCCGGGTGCTAGGGTCCATAATATATCTGAGTGGCTGCTGGATACTTTCAGGGTGTGGGGAGAAGCTAGAGGTCGTGGTGCACATTAGAACCAATGACATAGGCAGAAAAGGGGAAGGAGTCCTACAGTGCATTAGGAAAAAGGTTGAATAGCAAGACCTCCATAGTTGTAATCTCCAGATTACACCCTGTGCCACAGGCTAGCTCAGGTAAGAATGGGGTGATAGCACGGATGAATGAGTGAGTGGCTGCAGAGTTGGTACAGGGAGCAGGGATTCAAGTTCTTGGATCATTTAAACCTTTTCCAGGAAAGAGGTGACCTACACAAGAGGGACGTGTTGCACCTGAAATGGAGGGAAACCAATATTCTGGTGCGAGATTTGCGGATTCTACTAGGAGAGTTTAAACTAGTTTTGCAGGGGCTGTGAACCAGTGCCCTAGGTCAGTAAGGGAAGGGTCGGACCAGAAGGTAGATGTCAGGGGAAGTATTGAAAGGCAAAATCAAAATAACGGGTATGATGAGTTGGATAGTTTGAAGTGTGTATATTTTAATGCCAAGGAGTATTATATGGGTAAGTGTGATGAACTTGGAGCATGGGTCAGTACATGGAACTACGATATTGTAGCCATTACTGCAACTTCTTTGAGAGAGGGACAGGAGTGAATGATTAATGTACCAGATTTTCAAAGTTTTAGAAACTAGATGAGGAGGTAAAAGAGGGGGTGGAGTTACCATACTAATCAGGGACAATATCACAGCTGCACTCAGAGGAGACCTAATGGAGAGGTCAGGCTTTGAGTCCATTTAGATGGAACTCAGGAATAGTAAGGGTGCAGTCACACTGATGAGATTGTACTACAGATCCCCAATAGCCACAGGGACATTGAGGAACAGATATGTAATCAGATTAAGGAAATGTGTAAAAATGATAAGGTTGTTGTTATGGGGGATTTCAACTTCCCTAATATATGGGAGCGAGCTATACCAGTAAGTTGAGTGGGGTCGCAGCAACAACCTTGCACTCAACGTCAGCAAGACCAATGAGCTGATTGTGGACCAGGAAGGGTAAGATAAGAGAACACAAACTAATTCTCACTGAGGGATCAGAAGAGGAGAGAGAGTAAGCAATTTCAAGTTCTTGGGCGTCAATACCTAACCCGGAGGCAACATATTGATGTAGCTGTAAAGAAGGCAAGACAGCAGCTATATGTCATTCGAAGTTTGAAGAGATGGACATGAATGGGACACCCGGATGGCATGTTGCCTTGCAGGTGCTAGAGTCAGAGCCGTCTCGGATCACATCCACAGCATTTTGGAGGGGGAGGGAGAGCAGCCAGATGTCTTGGTACATATTGGTACCAATGACATAGGAAGGAAAAGCAAAGAGGTCCTGAAGAGAGAATTTAGAGAGCTGAGCAGAAAGCTGAGAAGCAGGACCTCCAGAGTAGAAATTTCTGGATTCCTACCTATGCCACATGCCAGTGAGGGTAGAAACAGGATGATTTGGCAGATAAATACGTGGCTGAGAAGCTGGTGCAGGGAGCAGGGCTTCAGGTTCTTGGATCATTGGGACCTATTCTGGGGGAGGTATGACCTGTACAAAAGGGATGGGTTGCACTTGAACCTGAAAAGGACCAATATTCTCATGGGCAGGTTTGTTAAATCTGTTGCAGAGCCAGAGTGAAGGGACTCAGGATAGAACAGATGGTAAAGCAAAGGTAGCATACAGTCAGACTGTCAGGAAGGGCAGGCAAATGATAGGACAAAATTGCAGCCAGCAGGGTGAGTATCAGTGCATTAGGGATTCAGAATTAAATAGGGTACCAAATACAGTACTGAAAATGTTACACCTCAATGCACGGAGTATAACAAATAAGGTGGATGATCTTGTTGCAATTTTACAGATTGTCGGGTATGATGTTGTGGCCATCATTGAATCGTGGCTGAAGGATGGTTGTAGTTGGGAGCTGAATGTCCGAGGTTACTCATTGTATCAGAGAAATAGGAAGGTACACAGAGGTGGTGGCTTGGCTTTGCTGGTAAAGAATGGCATCAAGTGATTAAAAAGAGGTGCCTCTGGATCGGAAAATGTTAAATCCTTGTGGGTTGAGTTAAGAAACTGCAAGGGTAAAAGGACCCTGATGGCAGTTACATACAGCCTCCAAACAGTAGCTGGGATGTGAACTACAGATTACAATGGGAAATAGAAAGGGTGTGTCAGAAGATCAATGTTATGATAATCATGGGAGGTTTCAACATGCAGGTCAATTGGGAAAATCAGGTTGGTAATGAATCAACAAGAGAGTGAATTTGTTGAATGTCTATGAGATGGTTTTTTACAGCAGTTTGTTGTTGAGCCTTCTAGGGGATCAGCAATACTGGATTTGGTTATATGGAATGAACCGGAGGTGATTATTCGGGAGCTTAAGGTAAAGGAACCTTTTAGAGACAGTGATCAGAATATGATTGACTTCAACTTGAAATTTGATAAGGAGAAAGTAAAGTCTGATGTAGCAGTATTTCAGTGGAGTAAAGGACATTACAGTGGTATGAGAGAGAAGTTGGCCAGAGTAAATTGGAAGGAGATGCTGGCAGGGATGACATCAGAGCAGCAATGACTTGAGTTTCTGGGAAAAGTGAGGAAGGTGCAGGATAGATGCATTCCAAAAACAAAGAAATACTCAAATAGCAAAATAATATATCTGCGGCTGACAAGGGGAGTCAAAGCTAATGTATAAGCAAAAGAGAGGATATCCGACAAAACAAAAATTAGCAGGAAGATATTGGGAAGGTTTTAAAAAAGCTACAGAAAGCAACTGAAAGAATCATTAGGGTGGAAAAGATGAAATATGGGAGCAAGCTAGCAAACAATATCAACATGGATAGAAAAAGCTTTTTCAAGTACATAAAAAAGAAAAGAGATGAGTGGATACAGGATCACTCGAAAATGAGGTCAGAGAAATAATAACTGAGGACAGAGATGGCAGATGAACTGAATGAGTATTTTGCACAGTCTTCACAGTGGAAGTCACTGGCAGTGTGCCAGGTTTTGAAGGTTGTGAGGGGAGAGAAGCGAGTGCAGTTACTATTATAAGGAAGCAGGTGCTCTAAAAGCTGAAAGACCTAAAGGTACGCAAATCACCCAGACCAGGTGAACTGCACCCTTCGGTTTAGAAAGATATAGCAGTAGAGATTGTGGGGCATTAGTAATGATCTTTCAAAAATCATTGCACTCTGGTATGGTGCCAAAGGACTGGAAAATTGCAATTGTCAGTCCACTCTTTAAGAAAGGAGGAAGGCTGCAAAAAGGAAATTATAGTCCAGTTAGCCTGACCTCTGTGGTTGGGAAGAAATTGGAATCAATTGTTAAGGATGAAGTTATAGAGTATTTGGTGACACAGGACAAGAGAAGACAAAATCAGCATGGTTTCCTTAAAGGAACATCTTGCCTGATGAACCTGTTGAAATTCTTTGAGGAGATTGCAAGTAGGATAGATAATTGTATATTTGGACTTTCAGAAGGCCTTTGACAATGTGCCACACATAAGGCTACTTATCAAGTTAAGAGCCCATGGTATTACAGGAATGTTACTGGCATGGTTAGAGCATTGGCTGATTGGTAGGAGACAGCAAGTGGGAATAAAATGCTTCTTTTCTAGTTGGGTGCCAGTGACTGACAGTGTTTGGCAGGGGTCAGTGCTAGGACTGCTTGTTATGCTGTATATCAATGATTTAGATGATGGAATACACGGCTTTGTTACGAACTTTGCAGATGATACGAAGATTGACAGAGGGGCAGGTAGTATTGAGGAAACAGGTAGGCTGCAAAAGGACTGAGACAGATTAGGAGAATGGGCAAGAAAATGACAAATGAAATGCAACAGTGGTCCCCAATCTCTGGGCCGCAGAGCATGTACTATCGGGCCGTGAGGAAATGATGTGAGTCAGCTGCACCTTTCCTCATTCCCTGTCACACACTGTTGAACTTGAACATAGGGTTGCCAACTGTCCCGTATTAGCCGGGACATCCCGTATATTGGGCTAAATTGGTTTGTCCCATACGGGATGGCCCTTGTCCCGTATTTCCCCCGCTAAGTTAGAGCGTTCCTATGAAACCTTTCGTGCTGAAATGGCGTGAAGCGAAGAAGCAATTACCATTAATTTATATGGGAAAAATTTTTGAGCGTTCCCAGTCCCAAAAAATAACCTACCAAATCATACCAAATAACACATAAGACCGAAAATAAATAACACTAACATATAGTAAAAGCAGGAATGATATGATAAATACACAGCCTATATAAAGTAGAAATAATATATGTCCAGTATAGTCAGGAAGATGAAGGCAAAACCGATTTGTGGGAGAAAAAAATCGGCACTACGCGCACACGCACATCACATACGCACGTCATGCATGCGCACACAGGTGCCTGGCAAGGCTTCATGGTCATGGTAGTCTTTCCTGGGGTAAAGTGTCCCAGGATTTGACTGCTACTTTTGTCCCTTATTTGGGAGTGAGAAAATTGGCAACCCTAACTGTAAAAGACATGTTGAGGTGAGTTTAACCCTGTTTGAACACCCTCCCCCCGCCCCCCCCCGGTCGGCCGGTCCACAAGAATATTGACAATATTAAACCAGTCTGCGGTGCAAAAAAGTTTGGGGACCCCTGAAATACAATGTTGGAAAATGCATGACCATGCACTTTTGTAGAAGAAATAAATGTGCGGACTATTTTCTAAACGGAGAAAATCAAAAAATCTGAGATGCAAAGAGACTTGGGAGTCCTTGTGCAGAATACCCTAAAGGTTAAATTGCAGATTGAGTCAGTGGTGAGGAAGGCAAATGCAATGTTAGCATTTATTTCAAAAGGTCTAGAATACAAGAGCAGGGATGTGATCCTGAGGCTTTATAGGCACTGCTGAGGCTGCACCTTGAGTATTGTGAACAGTTTTGAGTTCCTCATCTAAGAAAAGTTGTGCTGGTATTGGGGAGGGTTCAGAGGAGGCTCACAAGATAATTTCAGGAATGAAAAGGTTATCATGAGGAAAATTTGATGGCTCTGGGCCTGTACTCACTGGAATTTAGAAGAATGGGGGGAGGGGATCTCATTGAAACCTTTCAAACATTGAAAGGCCTAGATAGAGTAGATGTGGAAAGAATGTTTCCCATGGTGGGAGAGTCTAGGACAACAGGGCACAGCCTCAGGATAGAAGGGTATCCATTTAAAACAAAGATACAGAGAAATTTCTTTAGCCAGAGGGTGCTGAATTTTTGGAATTTGTTACCACAGGCAGTTGTCGAGGCCACGTTGTTGGGTGTATTTAAGGCAGAGATTGATAGGTTCCTGATTGTCCACAGCATCAAAGATTGCAGGGAGATGGCCAGGGAGTGGGGCTGAGGAGGGGATTGGGAAAAAAAGAGGATGAGCCATGACCTGAATGGCAGAGTGGACTTGATGGGCCAAATTGCCTAATTCTACTCCTATGTCTTACGGTCTTATGGAGATTTGGTTTGTCAACCAAAACACTCAAAACTTCTACAAATGTACCATGGAGAGCATTCTGACTGGCTGCATCACCGTCTGACATAAATTTCTACTGCACAAGATTAAAATAAGTTGCAGAAACTTGTAAAATTAGTCAGTTCTATCATGGGTACCAGCCACCGTAGCGTCCGAGACATCTTCAAGCAGTGCCTTAGGAAGGTGGTGTTAATCATTAAGGACCCCACCACCCAGAACATGCCCTCTTCACACTTTTACTATCTGGAAGGAAGTACAGAAGCATGAAGGCACACACCCAGTGATTCAGGAACAGCATCTTTCCCTCTGCCATACTTTTTCTAAATAAACATTGTGTCATGGTCCAGTCCGTGAAGTCCGCGTTCCGGTTCTCGGCCCGGTCCGTGGACTCTGGACTCCGGGTCTTCCGGCTGTCCCTTGTTTCAGTTGGGCTTAATCATAGGCACCTGATGCTCATCTTGGGGCTGGGAATATAAATGGCCTTGGGTACGAGTGCGGATGCTGGTTCGTCTCGTCAGTATCCCATCCTTGCCTCTGTGGGGTAAGTCAGGCCGTCTTTGCCGTTAACCTGCAGTTGGATCTGTTCCTTCCTGTCCTTGCCTTCGTAGGGTAAGCCAGGCCGTCTTTGCCATTACTGTGAGGCTGGA
Source organism: Mobula birostris (assembly GCF_030028105.1). Classification (NCBI taxonomy): domain Eukaryota; kingdom Metazoa; phylum Chordata; class Chondrichthyes; order Myliobatiformes; family Myliobatidae; genus Mobula; species Mobula birostris. The sequence goes on along the minus strand of NC_092370.1, from coordinate 54,439,919 downwards.
CTGTTCCCTTCCCTTCACCTTCCTTCTGAAGCCTTGCCCTGCAACCTGTGTCTGGGGCCTTGCCCTGCAACCTGTGTCTGGGGCCTTGCCCGCAACTTGTGTCTGGAGCCTTGCCCTGCAACCTTATCAATTTCTACTACCAGAGTGAGACTGGAGCCTTGCTGTGTCAAGATAAGGAACTGTCTATCGTTGAGTTGTAACTGTCTCTGTGTCCACACCTACGCTAGGTAGGTCTGGCCGTTTGCCGCTGCCTAGTGTTGGAAACTGTCTCTGTGTCCAAGCCTTTGCTAGGTAGGTCCGGCCGTTTGCCGCTACCTAGTGTTGAGAACTGTCTTGTCATGTTCAGCATTCTGTGTAAAGCCCCAGCCCCAAATCCTGTTCCCAAGAAGAGGTCCTGGCTCTGTGTTCAATGTCCCTGTGTTCCTGTCTCTCAAGTCCAAGGATCCGTGTTCCCGTGCTCTGGACCAAGGCTCTGTGTTCCTGTCTTCCCCAAGACCAAGGCTCTATGTTCTGCGTTCCTGTCGTCCCAAGTCCAAGGTTCCGAGGTGCCTGTTGTCCCAATTCCAAGGTTCGGCTGTTCCTGAGTACCAAGTCAAGGCTTCGTGTTCTCGTCCTGTCCATGTGCCTTGTCCTGTGCTGGAGTTCTCTCATCCTATACTGGATTTCCCTCATCCTGTCCAGGAGTCTCTCATTCTGTCCTGTAGCCTCACCTAGTCCTGTCTCCCAAGACCACGTCATGTCTTCACCTAGTTCTGGAGTCCAAGCCCGAGTCAAGACCCAGGTTCTGGGTCTTGTCTAGTCTCTGGCTCAGAGTCTGAACCCCAGCCTCGTTATGTCCTCGCCTCGAAGAACCCAAGCCTCGTCATGTCCTCACCTCGAAGAACCCAAACCTCATCATGTCCTCGCCTCAAAGAACCCAAACCTCATCATGTCCTCACCTCGAAGAACCCAAGCCATGTCCAGTCCTGTAGCCACGTCAGGTCCTCACCTAGTTTCGGGGTCCGAGCCCGAGTTAAGACCCAGGTTCTGGGTCCTTGTCCAGTCTCTGGCTCGGATTCCAAGCCCAGGCTGCTAGTTCCTATTTCCTTGTCCTGGTCCTGCTTGCCTAGCCAATGTCCTAGCCCAAGTCTGTGTTCTTGTCCCCGCTCTCTAGTCAAGTCCTGTTCCTGGTACTTCAGTGTCTGTGTTTTGCATTTGGGTCCAAACCAATGCCCCCCTTATGACACATTGAACCCATGAACACTACCTCACTACTTTTTTATTTCTGTCATTTTGCACTACTTCTTTTCACTTACTTAATAGACATATATGTACTTAAAGTAACTCAATATTCTCTATAATTTATTTATCACATATTCTATTGTACTGCTGCCGTTAACAAATTTCAGGACATATGCCTGTGATATTAAATCTGATTCTGATTCTAAACTGGAGCTTTCTTAGTGTAAGGGCTTTTAATGGGGCTGAATTTGTTAAGTGTGTCCAGGAAAGTTTCTTAAATCAATATGCAGACGGTCCAGTGAGAGGAGGGGCCATACTGGACCTGGGGTTGGATAGTGAGCTGGCCTGGTGACTTACTTTTCAGTGGGTGAACAGTTAGGGAGCAGTGACCACAATTTCTTGACTTTCAGGATAGCTATAGATAAGAATAGGTATGGTCCTTGTGAGAAAGTTTTAAAATTGGAGTAGGGCATATTACAAGGTAGGAACTAAGAAGCATTATTTGGGAACACTTTTTTCTGGTAAGTCCACATCAGACATGCAGAGTGTTTAAAAATCAGTTGCACAGCATACAAGAAAGGTATGTTCCTGTTAGAAGGTAGGTACAAGAAAGGTATGTTCCAGGACAGCGGCAACACACGGCGCATGTGGAAGGGCATTCAGGACATCACCAACTACAAGACAACATCGCCTGCCTGTGCTGGTGATGCCTCCCTCCCAGATGCATTGAACAACTTCTACGCTCGTTTCGAGGCATAAAATGACGTGGCGGTGAGGAAGACCACTCCTCCTTCCAATGACCAGGTGCTGTGTCTTACCGTGGCTGATGTGAGGAAAACTCTACGCAGGGTCAACCCACGGAAGGCTGCTGGACCAGACAATATTCCTGGCAGAGTGCTTAGGGAATGTGCAGACCAGCTGGCAGAGATTCTCACTGACATCTTCAACATCTCCCTGAGCAGCGCCGTCATTCCTACATGCTTCAAGCCCGCCACCATCGTCCTTGGGCCGAAGAAGTCTTCAGTGTCCTGCCTCAACGACTACCTTCCTGTCACACTCTCATCCATCATAGTGAAATGTTTCGAGAGGGGCATTATGACGCACATAAAGACCCTGCTGCCCCCCTCACTGGACCCCCTGCAGTTCACGTACCATCCCAACCACTCAACAGACGACACCATTGCCACCACCCTCCACCTGGCCCTCACCCACCTGGACAAAAAAGACATGTACGTTTGAATGCTGTTCATAGACTTCAGTTCAGCATTCAACACAATCATTCCTCAGCACCTGATTGGAAAGCTGAAACTGCTGGGCCTGAACACCTCCCTCTGCAACTGGATCCTAGACTTCCTGACTGGGAGACCTCAGTCAGTCTGGATTGGAAGCAGCATCTCCAACACCATCACACTGAGCATCTGAGCACGGGGGCCCCCAAGGGCTGTGTGCTCAGTCCACTGCTGTTCACTCTGCTGACCCACGACTGTGCTGTAACACACAGCTCGAACCACATCATCAAGTTTGCCGATGACACGACCGTGGTGGGTCTCATCAGCAAGAACGACGAGTCAGCATACAGAGAGGAGGTGTAGTGGCTAACGGACTGGTGCAGAGCCAACAACCTGTCTCTGAATGTGAACAAAAGAAAAGAGATGGTTGTTGACTTCAGGAGAGCATGGAGCGACTGCTCTCCGCTGAACATTGATGGCTCCTCCGTTGAGATCATTAAGAGCACCAAATTTCTTGGTGTTCTCCTGGCGGAGAATCTCACTTGGTCCCTCAACACCAGCTCCATAGCCAAGAAAGCCCAGCAGCGTCTCTACTTTCTGCGCAGGCTGAGCAAAGTCCATCTCCCATCCCCCATCCTCACCACATTCTACAGAGGTTGTATTGAGAGCATCCTGAGCAGCTGCATCACTGCCTGGTTTGGGAATTGCACCATCTCAGATCGCAAGACCCTGCAGCGGATAGTGAGGTCAGCTGAGAAGATCATCGGGGTCTCTCTTCCCACCATTACAGACATTTACACCACACGCTGCACCCGCAAAGCAAACAGTATTGTGAAGGACCTCACGCACCCCTCACACAAACTCTTCCTCCTCCTGCTATTTGGCAAAAGGTACTGAAGCATTCGGACTCTCACGACCAGACTGTGCAGCCGTTTCTTCCCCCAATCCATCAGACTCCTCAATACTCAAAGTCTAGACTGACATCTACGTCATTTATTATTATATTGTAATTTGTCCTCTACTGTGCCTATTGTCTTGTTTATTAATTATTGTACTGCCCTGCACTGCTTTGTGCACTTTATGTAGTCCTGTGCAGGTCTGTAGTCTAGTGCAGTTTTTATGTTGTTTTACGTAGTCTAGTGTAGCTTGTGCTGTCTCACATAGTCTAGTGTAGTTTTGTGCTGTTTCATGTAGCACCATGGTCCTGGAGGAACTCGGTTTCGTTTTTACTGTGTTCTGTACCAGCAGCTTATGGTCAAAATAACAATAATCTTGACTTGAGAAGTAAGGATGGGGATAGAAAGATAAGAGAAGCTTGGATGCCCAGAAAGGTGATGAATTTAATCAAAAAGAAAAAGGAAAAGTATGTAAAGCTTTGGAAGTTAGGATCAAACGAAGCTTGTGAAGAGAATAATGGAGACAGAAAAAAACTGAAGAGGGCAATTAGGAGAGCCAGGAAAGGCCATGAAACTTCCTTGGCAAATTGGATTAAGGTGAATCCCAGGGCATCCTATACATACATCAAGAGTAAAAAAGATAACTCGGGAGAGGGTGGGACCACTCAAGGATAAAGTAGGGGACATTTACTTGGTAAATACTGAAGCAAAGTACTCATTAGGTACCTCACACACATTCTCTGCATCCAAGGAAAAGTATGTAGAGAACCAGGAGATCAGTGCTGATTGTATAAATACAGTAGGGTGTTTAGAGGTCAAGGAGGAGGATGTGTTGGGCCTCCTAATGAATATTAGGACCTGATGGGATTTACCCCAGGTTATTGAAGGAGGCAAAAGACAAGATTGCTGGGCCCTTGACCAGTACCTTTGTGTCCTCTCCAGCCTCAGGTGAGGTCCAGAGGACTGGCGAGTGGCTAATGTTGTACCCTTATTTAAGAGGGGAACAAGGGAAAATCCTGAGAACTATAGACCGGTGAGTTTCACATCAGTTGTTGGGAAATAGCTGGAGAAAATTCTTAGGGTTAGAATATCTGAGCATTTGGAAACCCATGGCCTAATTAGGGAGAACCAACGTGACTTTGTCATGCCTTACCAACTTGATTGAGGTTTTTGACAAGGTGACAATAGAAATTGATGAGGGTAGGGCAGTAGATGTTGTATGCATAGATTTTAGTAAACTGTTTTACAAAGTACCTCATGGGTGGCTAATCCAGAAGATTAAGATGAATGGGATCCTTGGAGAATTGGCTGTTTGGATTCAAAACTGGCTTATGCATAAAAAAAACTGAGGGTAGTGGTCGAAGGGACTTACTTGAGCCAGAGGTCTGTAATTAGTACAGTTCCGCAGGTATCTGTGCTGGGGCCTTTGCTGTTTGTAATGTATATAAATGACCTAGATGAAAACGTAGATGGGTGGATTCGTAAATGTGCGTATGGTGCCAAGGTTGGTGGAGTTGTGGAAAGTGTAGAAGATCGGGAAAGAATGCAGCATGATATAGATAAGTTTCAGATATGGGCTGAGAAATGGCAGATGGAGTTTAACCCAGATAAATGTGAGGTGTTGCACCTTGGTAGGACAAATGCAAGTACACTGTTATGGGCAAGGTTCTTAACAGTGTTGCTGAGCGGAGAGTTCTTGTGAGCCAAGGTTCATAGCTCCTTGAAAGTGGCAACACAGATCAATAAGCTGGTTAAGAAGACTTACGAAATGCTTGTTTTTATTAGTTGAGCTGTTGAGTTCAAAAGTCAGGAGATTACGTTGCACCTTGATAGAACTCTGGTTAAGCCTCATCTGGGGTATTGCATACAGATTAGGTCACCCCACTATAAGAAGGATGTTGAGGGTGCAGAAGTTGTTTACCAGGATGCTGCCTGGTTTAGAAAGCAGGTGCTGTCATGAGAGGCTGGATAAACTTGGGTTGTTTTCTCTGGAGAGTCGGAGGCAGAGAGGAGATCTGATAGAGGTTTACAAGATTATGAGATGCAGAGATAGAGTGGACAAAGACTATCTGTTTCCCACGGTCGAAATGTCTAATACCAGGGGGCATGCATTGAAGGTAAGAGGCAGTCGGTTCAAGGGAGGAGTAAAATTTTATTACTCAGAGTCATGAATGCCCGGAATCCACTAACAACAGGAATTCTGCAGGTGCTGGAAATTCAAGCAATACACATCAAAGTTGCTGGTGAATGCAGCAGGCCAGGCAGCATCTGTAGGAAGAGGTGCAGTCGACGTTTCAGGCCGAGACCCTTCGTCAGGACTAACTGAAGGAAGAGTGAGTAAGGGATTTGAAAGTTGGAGGGGAAGGGGGAGATCCAAAATGATAGGAGAAGACAGGAGGGGGAGGGATAGAGCCAAGAGCTGGACAGGTGATAGGCAAAAGGGGATATGAGAGGATCATGGGACAGAAGGTCCGGGAAGAAAGACGGGGGGAGGGGGGACCCAGAGGATGGGCAAGAGGTATATTCAGAGGGACAGAGGGAGAAAAAGGAGAGAGAGAAAGAATGTGTGCATAAAAATAAGTAACAGATGGGGTACGAGGGGGAGGTGGGGCATTAGCGGAAGTTAGAGAAGTCGATGTTCATACCATCAGGTTGGAGGCTACCCAGATGGAATATAAGGTGTTGTTCCTCCAACCTGAGTGTGGCTTCATCTTTACAGTAGAGGAGGCCGTGGATAGACATGTCAGAATGGGAATGGGATGTGGAATTAAAATGTGTGGCCACTGGGAGATCCTGCTTTCTCTGGCGGACAGAGCGTAGATGTTCAGCAAAGCAGTCTCCCAGTCTGCGTCGGGTCTCACCAATATATAAAAGGCCACATTGGGAGCACCGGACGCAGTATATCACCCCAGTCGACTCACAGGTGACGTGTCGTCTCACCTGGAAGGACTGTTTGGGGCCCTGAATGGTGGTAAGGGAGGAAGTGTAAGGGCATGTGTAGCACTTGTTCCGCTTACACGGATAAGTGCCAGGAGGGAGATCAGTGGGGAGGGATGGGGGGGACGAATGGACAAGGGAGTTGCGTAGGGAGCGATCCCTGCGGAATGCAGAGAGAGTGGGGGAGGGAAAGATGTGCTTAGTGGTGGGATCCCGTCTTGTACCCCATCTGTTACTTATTTTTATGCACACATTCTTTCTCTCACTCTCCTTTTTCTCCCTCTGTCCCTCTGAATATACCTCTTGCTCATCCTCTGGGTACCCCCCCCCCCGCCCCCCCCCGTCTTTCTTCCCAGACCTCCTGTCCCATGATCCTCTCGTATCCCCTTTTGCCTATCACCTGTCCAGCTCTTGGCTCTATCCCTCCCCCTCCTGTCTTCTCCTATCATTTTGGATCTCCCCCTCCCCCTCCAACTTTCAAATCCCTTACTCACTCTTCCTTCAGTTAGTCCTGACGAAGGGTCTCGGCCTGAAACGTCAACTGTACCTCTTCCAATAGATGCTGCCTGGCCTGCTGCGTTCACCAGCAACTTTGATGTGTGTTCCTGGAATCCGCTGTCTGGTATGATGTATGATGATAGAGGCAAATACATTAGAGGCTTCTAAGAGACGTTTGGATAGGCACGTTGATGTGAGGAAGATGGAGGAATATGAATATGGTGTAGGTGGGTGGGCCAAATGGCCTGTTCCTGTGCTGTACTCTTCTATCTTCTATGTCTAAATGAGTAAAGAAATGATTCATTCTCTTTTGTCAACTGGATTTCAACCAGTTTAACAGATGATCAATTCTTTTTCTCAGCTTTTCGATTTTATATGATGAACTTTGGGTTTCGTTCCAGTTTCCTCTTATTTTCTAGATAAAGGTTTATTATCTTCATCCTGCATCTCCTTCAGTGTTTACTTTAAGCACCTGTTTCAACTTCAGGTGCAGTTTGTTGTTTACTCTTGAGATTTCCCATGCAATGTGCATAGCCATTCTATTTCTTGTTTCCTTTACATCTTGGCTTTAATAAAAGGCATTTACAGTGAAACTAATGCTTTAGAAAAGTGTGTTTTAAAACTGTTTCTTTAAAATGTGGTTAACAATACATTCAGTCTGTAAAAAGAAATGGTAAAATTTCGATGTTACAAGCATTTTTCCCTTATTCGAGTGATTTTCTTCCCCTTCTATCCTTTGATGAATGATCTGGCTCCCCTCCTTTATTTGTTCACTGTGCCGTATTATTCATGAGCACACAACAGCAGACCTTCTTTTCTGCTACAATGGAACACTACAGATTTACCAGGCAAAATGGAGAGGAGATGTATGTCAGGCTTTATAGGTTTGGTTTCAGCTTTATAATCTGAGAAGTAACCTGAAGCAGTTCACATGCATATTAGGTCACTGGAGCTAATAACCTGTCCATTTCACCTAACTCAGTACTGATACTGGGGTTTCCAGCAATGAATTAACTTTTTAAACTCTGCTCCTCATTTTCTCTATAAGATCCATTCACTTCTGAACAAACCATCCAAGAGCCAGCTTGTAGTGGACAATTGCATCAAGATAATGTACATGCTGGAACCTGGCTGCTGTGCAATGATTACTCCCATCTAGCTGTTAGCCCTCGACATTGCTATGCCTTCCGCCATTTCTTCCGTCCAAACTGTAGTGATGATAATGTAGCTCGTCACCCATTGACACCCTAGTCTGTCCTCTTTCTACATAAGATCTTAATTTTCGAATATCTCACTTCATTTTTATCCATCTCATATGTCATTTACAATCCTTTTTTCATTTCCTCACTTTAAAGTACTACTGTATTTCTTTTAACCAATATATTCTCACCAAACTGTTTCTCTCAGTTTCTGCTCTGAGTAATGTGTTCAGTGACTATAATCTATTTCCTCATTCATTTTGCTGCTTCTCTTTTGAATACATTACCCTGCCATTCTAACTTAATCTCTCCCTCCATTTAAAGTTCTGACTTCAAATTCCATTTCCAGACTCCTGATCTTGCAATATTACATAGTCAGAGAGAAGGCCGTGACTAATCACTTCCTTGTATTGCTCCCTCTGTTCATGTACATTTTATGTTCACCCTTTTAAAAAGCCACTCTACCCTCCTCAATTCACTTACTGCTGTACTTTCAAAATCACAACTGCCAATCCTACAACGTCGACTGTACCTCTTCCTAGAGATGCTGCCTGGCCTGCCGCGTTCACCAGCAACTTTGATGTGTGTTGCTTGAATTTCCAGCATCTGCAGAATTCCTGTTGTTTGCCAATCCTACATTCGTGGACTTCCACTGGCCAGACTTCCGCAGCTAATGCCCTGGTCACCCTCATTCATTAACTATAAAAATGTCTGTTGAAAACTTGTCTGAACAAAAAATAGACAGTAAATACCTGAACCAAATTAGCCATTATATGAAAATATAAATGTTTCTTGTAGTTTGTATGGGAGGTTTTTCTGCTGAGAAAACAGATCAGATTACATTTAGTAATTAGTGTGTTAAGTACAGAATAATTTCCTTAGTTTTAATTGAATTGGTTATTTGATAGTTTTTAATTGTTTATTAGTTTCTATTTTTAAGTATTAATATTTTTTAAGTATGTTTAAAAGTCTTTGAATAGTTTTGCAATGTCAGAAACTTTAACAGACATTTACAACAGGGACTTTAACAAACATTCAGAACCTGACTAATGACAAACCTATCAACCTCTGCTTTAACTATACTCAATGACTTTGCCTCCACTACGGTCTGTGTCAGTGAATTCCACTGAATCACCATCCTCTAGCTAAGGAAATGCCTCCTTAGCCCTGTTCCAAATGGACGTCCCTCTGTTCTGAGGCTGTGCTCTCTGGTCCTACGTTCACCCAGTATAGGAAACATCCTGTCCACATCTTTTCTTTCTCTAGGCCTTCCAATATTCAATAGGCCTCAATGCAATCCCCACTCACTCTTCTGAATTCCAATGAGGACGGGCCCAGAACCATCAAATGCTGCTCATACATTAACTCTTTCATTCTCGGAATCCTTCTTCAGAACCTCAATTGGATCTTCTCCAATACCAGCACATCTTTTAGATAAGGGGCCCAAAACAGCTCACAATGCTCCAAGTATGGTTAGACCAATGCCTTATAAAGCTCCAGCATTACATCCTTGCTTTTTTATATCAGTCGCCTCGAGATGAATGGTAACATGGCATTTGCCTTCCTTAACACCCACTCAACCTGGATTTAGAAAACAGTCTGTGACTTTATTCCTTCCATCCAAGAACATGACCATACACTTCCCCACGCTATATTCCATTTGCTGTTTCATTGTCCACTCTCCTTATCTGATCATGTACTTCTGCAGACTCCCTGCTTCCTCAGCACTACCTGCCCCTCTATGTATCTTCATATCCTCCAGAAACTTGGCCAGAAAGCCATCAATTTCATCATCCAAATCGTTGACATATAATGTGAAAGGTCTTTTCACTTTTGCAGTTTCTTAACACTACCCACAAGGATTCTACATCTTCCAATCCTATGAATTGAATTGACTTTATTACTTACATCCTTCATCTACATGAGAAGTAAAAATCTTTACGTTATGTCTCTGTCTAAATGTGCAACTTATAGTAATTTATTATAAATATTATGTACAACAGGTTAGTCAATATAACATAGAAACCCAGTTGTATCAGCATGAATTAATCAGTCTGATGGCCTGATGGAAGAAGCTGTCCCGGAGCCTTTTGGTCCTGGCTTTTATACTGTAGTACCATTTCCCAGATGGTAGCAGCTGGAACAGTTTGTGGTTGGGGTGATTCAGGTCCCCAGTGATCCTTCGGGTCCTTTTTACACTTCTGTCTTTGTAAATGTCCTGAATAGTGGGAAGTTCACATCTACAGATGCGCTGGCTGTCCGCACCATTCTCTGCAGAGTCCTGTAATTGTGGGAAGTATAGTTCCCATACCAGGCAGTGATGCAGCCAGTCAGGATGAACTGTGTAATTAGGTACAGCTCAGATGCGAGGAAGGATAGAGGGGTGAGAAAGATCAGCAGGTTAAATAGTTTAGTTCAGTAAGTCCAAGGAATACATTGTGGAGTTCAAGAAGCAGAACACACACCATCTACATCCTGGGATCAAAGGTGGAAAGGGTGAACAGTTTCAATTTCCTGTGTGTCGACATATCTGAAGATCTATCCTGGGCCCAAAATATTAATGCAGATGCAAAGAAGGCAGAGAACCAGATAATATGTCATTAGGAATTTGAAGAGACTTGGTATGTCACCAAAGACTCTCAAATTTCTACAGTTATTCTGTGGAAAGCATTCTAACTGGTTACATCACCTTTTGGTATGGAGGAACTGCTGCACAGAATCAAAAAAAGTGGCAGAAAGTTGCAAACTCAACCCTAGTATCTCTAGCATCAAGAACACCTTCAAAAGGCAATGCCTCAAGAAGACATGTATAAGATATCTATATGTATGTGTGTATGTATGTATATATGTGTGTGTGTCTGTGTGTGTATATATATCTTATTGTAATTTTTTTAATTATGTATTGCAATGTGCTGCTGCCACAAAACAATGAATCTCATGACATATACCAGTGATATTAAAGCAGGGGTTGATAGGTAAGGGTGTCAAAGGTCACAGGGAGAAGGTAGGAGACTGGTGTTGAGATGGATTATAAATCAGCCATGATGGAATGGTGGGGCAGACTCAGTGGGCCGAGTGGCCTAGCTCAGCTCCTATGAATGATGTTCCTGTGGTCTAACAGGCTTTCACAGTGCCTATCAAACTTACTTCTACGTAGCAGAGGGACGTCCATAAGTAGGTCCTGAGTTTAATGCAGTGAACCAGACTCAAGTCTTTTTAAGTCATTTGTCCACTGACACCAACCCTCATCACACCAGCTCCACCCCCACCGTTCTACAGACACCTCACTCATTTCCCCAGCTCATAAGTGTTGCCCACCCAACACACCACTTACATGAACAGCATTTGTTCACCTCCAACTCAGTGATGTCCCAATTCCCAAGTGATTATCAATGGTTACTTTACTGTTGTCTGCCAGCACCGATCTTGATTGAAATCCATTTTAGTTGCTTTAATTATTTATAAACAATGTAATGTATGTATTTACTGCAATTTGCCTGAATATTTGCATGGATTTAAATGTGGTACTTTCTTTTCAACAGATTCATTTATCAAGGATCAAACTTCCTTTTGTTGTCCAGAGTCAGCCATCCTACCAGATATGTCCAAAGTCATCCTCCAGTCGGGCACTGGCTGGAGGAAGAAACACTGGCGCTAGGACCCTAGCGGATATCAAAGCCAGAGCACAGCAGGCTCGAGCTCAGAGAGAGGCGGCAGCAGCAGCTGCAGCTAGCCTGGTAGGAGATGAAGGCATCAGTGCTGCAGGAACAACTGGAGGGCAGACCAGAACACTGGCAGATATTAAAGCACAAACAAAAGCAAAGTTACTTGCCAAATATCAGGCCAGAACACAATTGCAGCCATTAGAAGAACAAACATCTGGTAAACAAGACCAGGCTACAACAAGAGATGTACAGGATGTCAGTGTTGTAAAGAATGAAGAAGTTGTTAAATCAGATAACAACATTTCATCAAAATGTAGTACTGAAACTACTCTAGCTCTCAAAGGTGATGACAATGTCAGTGCGTCAGATTATACTGTCAGAAGTGCTCTTCATTATTCCTCTGATATTGCCGCAGTGGCAAACATTCCTCACTCTACTGCATCTAGCTGTGTCAAAAGTGCCACAAAGGTACCCATCACTGGTAATACTGCAGTACCAAGTTCTGTTGGTCTTGTTACGGTTGCCTGTACTGAGAATATTATAATGCCCAGCTCCAGTGGTGAGGAAAGACATCCTTGCATTAGCAACAAACAGAATTGTGCTATTAGTGCTTCTGCGCCGAGGTATGCTGATAAAAGTGCAATGCCAAGTGCTGCTAATGAGAATTTCATACCAAGCACAACTGCCAGCAGCACAAAGACAAACTGCACTGCAATTGAAACGAAAATTACTGTATCAAGTTCTAATGGTTCTAGTAATAATAACGAATCGCCATTTTCTGAAGATGGTGATTGCAAATCTCAGACTGTACTTAATGCATCCATGCAGAGTTTGGCTGTCAGCGCTGTGCCAGCAGTGTATTGCACCAGTAATATTTCTCCTCATAAGGTTTCTTCTCCAAGCTGTGGTGAAGACATCACGACTCTAAGCAATAATGAAAGTGTAGCTGAAAGCAATGAAAATGCCTTTGAGAATCCCTCTATTGTTAACAATACGTTATCCACCTCTGTTGTCAGTACAGGCGTTTTGAATTTCAATACAGCAATTATCTTGAACTCTTCCAGCAGTATTCACATGCCAGCCAATTTCAATGCTACAACTGAATTAATTTCAACAGATCAGTCATTGGATCTGGGATCTGTGGCAATAAACAAGATAGAAATTGGTGCACCAAGTGCCCCGCTGCTGAGCTCTTTGAAACCTTCTGTCAGTAAAGAAGGGACCTCTAATGCTGACATCTGTTACGCTGTCATTGATTCTCATACAACAGGAACTTGTGTGTCAAATTTGGGTATGGACCCACAGACTGTAATAGTTAAAACAGAAAATGCCTTGAACTCTCATATGCAATCTCAGGAATTGATCAGTAACTGCACTGAAACTGACGCTGAAGGTCAGTCAGTGAACAATGGCAGAAACAACATTTCAGAAGTGGTAAAGAATGACAGAGCATCACTACTTGCTAAAGACATGCAAGTATCAACAGTTCCGTATGGAACAACAAGCACTACTGGTCTACAATTTAAGTTTAATGATCTTGAACATCATTGTTTTACAATAAAAAACTCAGAAGATTTTGAACAAGTCATTAGTAATAACCAGGAGCAAAACATCTCAAACCAAAGCAAATCAGGCTATCATGCTAGTGAAAGTCAAAGTATTAATGAACTAGACGGCTACAATGACAAAAGCCATAGCTCAGATAAATATAATGAATATGATGTTGGTACAGTGAAGAATAACAAATTAGATACCAATTCTGGTGAATCTGCAGACACAAAGCAAAGAAAATTGGAACCTGTTAACACTTTTGCTGAGACAGAAACTGACCAGTCCGGGGAAAAGGAAAAAGACTTTTCCAATATGAATGACTCTGAAACTAATCAGGGAGAACACCTGGAAAAAAATGAAGCTACACAAAATGCCATTCATTCCAGAATCAACCCACTAGTGGGAAACTTGCAAACAACAAGCTCTAAAACAGCTTTTGGCACAAACCAATCTCAGGCCTTCACATTATCAGCTGCAGAAAACCAAGAAAGGGTCCCTGCTCCTGGAAGCACTAATCGTCATCTTTCTTCAGTCGAAGCCAATAACCCTCTTGTGACACAGTTGCTGCAAGGTAACTTGCCTCTGGAGAAAGTGTTGCCTCAGCTACGGTCAGGCACCAGGCTTGAAATTAATAGGCTTCCTTTGCCCTCCCGAGGTTTTAGTGAATCAAAAGTGACTGCAGCTGAAAGGGATGTCACTATTAACATTCCTCACCCTCTTTCTCAAACATCAAAGGGGCAGACTTTGGGAACAGTGTGGGAGATTCAGTGCAACACAGGTGATATGCAAGTAAGCACCAGACAGGCTAAGTCAGCAGAGGAACAGTCACAAAGCAGCTTAAAGCAAACAAAGCAGTTTGCTTCAGTTGGAGTTGAAATGTGGTCACAGACTCCAGTCAGTATGGATCAGAGCCAATCAGGACAACAGCAAATGTTATTTAAACAAGAGTGGATAAACAAGACTTTCATTAAGCACAAAATCATTAAAAGCCCAGAGTTTAAAGAGCACAAGAAACCATTGCCTGCATGTGGTTTTGAGCAGAATGTGTCGACAGGCAGTGACAACAGCAACAACTTGATTATCACAGCCCCTACCTCACAGAAACAGCACACTCATCAAAAGTCTTTTAGTTTGAGAGGACTAACTGAAGCAGAAACCTCAGTGCAAACTGTACCAGCAGCCACTGTAGGTTATGGCACCACAAATGCATCAACATTCAGCCGATCTTTAGAGCAAAACGGCCTAGCATTTAACACTATAGCACAAGTAGATACATCAATGGACACAGATTTGGAAAGTATGGGTGCTGTTTTCTCAAGCAGTCTTAAAATTAAGCAAACTGATATCAGTTGTAGAGCAACACAAACTATCCAGAATAATGCTGTGAAGCATCTTTCTTCATTTAAGGAATGTGAAGCATCATCTGATCAAAGCACAGGATTAGTTACTATGGAAACTAATAAAAGATTGAATTTACACGCTACAACTGATAGCACAAGTGGTATTAAAATAGAACAGTTCTCTGTTGATGATGCCTTAAGCAAAAGCTGTGCAGAGGATGTCAAAGATATTTCAAATGATTATTATGAAACAAAAGAACACATAAAGGTTTTTGGACCAACAATGGATGTCTTTTTAGGTAAATTAGTAAATGAGCCTGATATTTCTTCTCACCTATCCACCGAGCCTATTAAGCCAGCCTCACATCTTGCCACTCAGAAACTTCTCCAGCAGCAGCAACTCTACGGAAATTATTCCACGTTACATTTCAGTGGCACAAACTTGAAGCAAGCGGCTTCTGTTATTGAACAGTCCATTGGTAGTTTTCTGGGAAGTAGTGCAAATGATGCCATTACTTTATCTAACCAGAACACTTCCATTCTAGCTCATAAATTTTCTAACAACAACAGTGCGGAATTAGAATTGAAGTGCTCTTGTAGACTTAAAGCCATGATTATGTGTAAAGGATGTGGAGCCTTTTGTCATGATGACTGTATAGGGCCTTCTAAATTGTGTGTAGCTTGCTTGGTAGTAAGATAGAGAACGGTGCCTCACCAAAAACATTTTTATCACAATGCTTAGTACAGTAATAGGAAGACTTTGTTAATAATTGATCTACAAAAGAATCTCAATGGATGTTTTGTTAACATATTGAGAGCTGTACCATTGCACTACACCAGAATTCAAGATTACAGCATTTTCTCCAATAACACTCTACAATATTTACCAAATTCTACTTTTAGAAGAATGAGAATTAGATGATTGTAGGTAATTCCATTGTGTTGGTACTTCATTACATCTTTAGTGAATTAGAAGACAAGGTTGTGCCAGCAATTTCACACATCATACAGCTGGGAAAATAGAAAACAGCCCTTTTCTGGCTATTTCCCAATAGCCTGGCTGTGGCTTATAAGGTATGAGCAGATCTGTAATAAATTTGCTTTCTTAGTCACATAGAAATTAACCAATGTGGAGAGATTAGTCTGAAAGTGACCAGGATTGGATAACACATTATCTTTAATTTTAGTTTTAGAAATACGTATTTTGTAAAGGTATTCTCTTTTTGCGGAGGTAAGAATTGTATTGAGTCCTTAGATGCTTTGCAAATAGTTCTTTAAAGCATATTTTTAATCACTTAACGATCGTATATATCTTTTTTGTTACAGTTTTTGTAATCTCCTATCACAAAATTTCCAAATTCTGCAAGGTTTATTTTGAAGATCTGACCTTATATTTTAATTGCTTAGAAATGGAAAAATGCATGGTTATGTTAATTATGTGCCATAATACTTGATTGCACCATCTTGGCTTACTCCAAATGCTGAAACACTCACACCAGCTATGTGTTTTTACAACAAAAAAATCTATTTCAGCTATGTGAAAGAAAAGCATTGTTAAATTTTAGCACTATTTTTAAGTTTTATATCAGTAAATTTTGTAGGCTTATAATGAATCGGCACCAAGGTCTTGAAAGTCATTGCATCGTGGCATGAAACATAATGTGAATTTGTTTAAATATTTTATTTTTCATGTTTAGTTTTGTTATAACAATGGATTTACTTCTCTGCGTCTTCATCAGTGTTGGAAATTTTTAACTTTTTAAAAGCACTGATACTTACACACAAGCTGCTTCCAGGGCTGTTTTGGCCCCAAACTATCACTGTACTGTAATTATTCTGCAAATGTTAGATATAACAGGGAATGATATTGTTAAAGTGCATGAATATCACAGCCAAATGTGTGTAACTATGGCTTTAAATTTGTTTCATTTCATTTCATTCAAGCATGACACATATAAAAAGAACCCCATTTATTGTACGTGTGGATAAAAAGCGGGATATACAGCATTTTCGCAGGTAAAGAACAGCCTGCTTTTGTTATCTCCTTAATTGCCTTCAGTATTTGATAGCACTTTTTTTAAAATATGCATTGAACACAAAGGTAGAATTGATTGAACTTGATTTGTTGAGGTGGACATGTTAGTTACTACATTATGGTCTGATTTCACATTCTCATTTTATGTAAACGAATGGATGCATTGTTCGAACACAGTGGTATGAAACATTAAATCTCACAGAAAGCTGGTACATCAAATCTGAGTTATAATGTACATTGAAGTTCTGAATTTATGAAATTACTAGCAGAGTACATATAATTTCCATGATCCTTATAGAAGCTTAAATAGGGCAATTCTCAATACTGATATGGTGGCACTTTATTTGCTGCTATCACAAACTGTTCTGAAAGCAATAACCTATGTTGAAAATTTGAAGACTTTTGAGTAGGCATAGGTTATTTTTTCCTATCCCTTTCTCCCCTCCTGTCCAGAATGCAATCATTCATAACCAGATTATGGTTTCACAGCACTTATAATTGTGAAATCTTTATGACTAAATTTGGATCAATTTCTGACTTGAATGTGGGATCAAAACAAAAGCTACTTCTTACCTCAACCAATTATCCACACACACACACACACACACACACACTTGCACCTACAGAGAGGGGTACTGTATAGAAATCAGGAATACACATCCAGATTGATTTTAGCTTTTCCTAATCACAGCACTGAGAGCAAACAACAGGAATTCTGCAGATGCTGGAAATTCAAGCAACGCACATCAAAGTTGCTGGTGGACACAACAGATCAGGCAGCATCTCTAGGAAGAGGTACAGTCGACGTTTCAGGCCGAGACCCTTCGTCAGAGCAAACCCTTGTGCTTCCACTGCCATCCTGCGTTAGATAACAAAACACAGATAAGAGATCAGGTGTAGTGCCACCATTGTTGGTTGTACTCAGTATTTATCTACTGATCTATCAGGAATCCTCAACAGTTCTCTGAGTTTATAGTTCCATTACATTTTTGTTATCAGGAAACACATTTTATTGACAGGACACAAGTTATACAAATTTAATCTGAGCACAAACCTTTGATCAGTTATCAAGTCCATGGTGATAATATAACTATGTTTTCCTACTATTTCATATTCTCCTCTTCTATAAGGGGCCAGGAAAGTCAAGAAAAAAATACACCAAAGAAAGTTTAATCTCTTTCTGGTTTGGAGTATTACGCACATCTTTCCTACCTCATTCTTCAATTGAATCTGAATATTTATTACCTGTCCACTGAACAGGTCTGTCCAAATCACGGCCCGTTCTTTATCTGAAAAAGTAAAACTGTAGATCAGGAAATCTGTCATAAAAAGAAATAATACTGGGGATACTCAAAAGATCAAGCAGCATCTTTAGAGAAAGAAACAAGTATCTCAGATCAATGGCTTAGCCGGTCATTTTAATTCTCCATCCCACTCTCATTGAGTCTCTCTATCTTTGCCCTCCTATTCTGTTCCAACAAAACTAACATGAAGGTGCAGTTCATCTATCTAATGCAGTCATCAGGATTGAATGAATAAATTTCAGATTATCAACCTTTCCTGTTTTTTTAAAATGACAGGTGCTGATGAAAGATTATCCACATTCAATACTAACACAGTTTCTGTCACTTTACCTAAACTGTAAAGTATTTCCAGTATTTTTTTACTTTAGATTTTCAACAGCTGCTTTGTTCTGCATCTCACAATTCCAGCATGATTTTTTTTTGCTATTTAATAACTGCTCCCGTTCATCTTCCTCTGTTACACCATTCTGGATAGATCAGCTATTATTAACTGCCATTCCACCATGGCTAATCCCAGATCCCACTCAGCACCATACATCTGCCTTCTCACCATATCCTTTGATGCCCTAACCGATCAGGAAACTATCAATTTCCACCTTAAGCATACCTCCAGACTTGACCTCCTCTGCAGTCTGTAGCAGTGCATTCCACAGATTCGCTACTTTCTGACTAAAAAAAATTCCTCCTTACCTGTATTCTAAAAGGTCACCCCTCAATTTTGAGGCTGTGCCCTCGGGTTTTGGATACCCCATCAAGTGAAACATCCTCTCCATATCCACCCTATCTAGTCCTTTGAACATTCAGTAAGTTTCAATGAGATCTAATCACGTTCTTCTAAATTCCAGTGAGTACAAGCCTAAACACTCCTCATACCTTAACCCCTTCATTCCTGGAATCATCCTGGTGAACCTCCTCTGGACTCCAATAACAACACATCCTTTCTGAGATATGGGGCCCAAAATTCTTGACAATACTCCAAGTGCGGCCTGACTAGTGACCGAGAAAGCCTCAGCGTTATCTCCTTGCTTTTATATTCTATTCCCCTTGAAATGAATGGCAACATTGTATTTGTCATCTTTAACACAGACTCAACCTGTTAATGAACCTTCTTGGAGTCTTACGTGAGGACTCCTAAGTCTCTCTGCACCTTTATGTTTGAACATTCTCCCCACTTAGATATTAGTCCGCACTATTATTCCATTTACCAAAATACTTTATCATGCATTTCCCAACACTGTATTGCATCTGCAATGTTTTTGCCCATTCTTCCAATTTGTCTGAGCCCTGCTGCAATCGCATTGCTTCCTCAGGACTACCTACTCCCCATCTATCTTCATATCATCCACAAACATTGCCACAAAGCCATCAATTCCATTATCCAAGTTACTGAAAAACTATGTGAAAAGTAGCGTTCCCAATACTGACCCCTGAGGAACACCACTAGTCACTGTCAACCAACTAGAAAAGGTTCTTTTCATCCCCACTCGCTGCCTCCTGGCTGTCAGCCATTTCTCTATTCATGCCAGTATCTTTCCTGTAATGCCCTCATGGGATTTTACCTTGTTAAGCAGCCTCATGTGTGGCACCTTATCAGATGCCTTCTGAAAATCAAAGTAAATGACATCTATCTCCTCTCCTTTGTCCACCCTGCTTGTTACTTCCTCAAAGATCTCTAACAGATTTGTCAGGCAAGATTACCCTGTACAGAAACCATGCTGACTTTGACTTATTTCATCATTAGTCTCCAAGTACCCAAAACCTCATCCTGAATAATTTACTCCAGCACTTTCCCAACCACTGAGGTTAAGCTAACTGGCCTATAACTTCCTTTCTTTTACCTTCCTCCCTTCTTAAGAGTGGAGTGACATTTGCAATCTTCTAGTCGTCCGGGACCATGCGGAATCAAATGATTCTTGAAGAATCATGACCAATGCATCTGTTATTTCTTCAGCAACCTCTCTTAGGACTCTGAGATGTCATCCATCTGGCCCAGGTGACATTCACCTTAAGACCTATGAGTTGGCCTTGCACTTTTTCCTTTGTAATAGCAATGGCACTTACTCCTGCTCCCTTACACTCACAAACCTCTGGCAGACTACTAGTGACTTCCACAGTGAAGACTGATGCAAAGTACCCATTAAGTTCATTTGCCTTTTCTTTGTCCTCCATTACTATCTCTCCAGCGTCATTTTCCAGTGGTCCAATATCAACACTGTCCTCTCTTTTGCTCTTTATATAACTGAAAAACCTTTTCGTATCCTGCTTTATATTATTGGCTAGTTTGCCCTCATATTTCATCTTTTCCCTTCTTACAGCTTTTTTAGTTGCCTTTTGTTGGACTTAAAAAGCTTTCCCAGTCATCCAACTTCCCATTCATTTTTACTACTTTATATTCCCTTTCCTTAACTTCCCTTGCCAGCCATGTTTTCCTATCCCTGCCACTTGAAAACTTCTTTTTCTGTGGGACATATCTATCCTGTGCCTTGTGGACTACTCCCACAAACTTCAGCCATCTCTGCTCTGCTGTCATCCCCGCCAGTATCCCTCTCCAGTCCACCCCGGCAAGCTCTTCTCTCATGCCTCTGTAATTCCCTTTATTACATTGCGATACTGAAACATATGACTTGTGCTTCTCCCTCTCAAACTGCAGTATGAATTCAATCATATTACGATCACTATCTCCTAACGGTTACTCTACATAAAGCTTCTTAATAGATCTGGGTTATTACATAACACTGAATCTAAGATAGCCTTTCCCCGAGTAGGCTAAGCACAAGCTGCTCTAAAAAGCCACCTCATAGGCAATTCAACAAATACCCGCTCTTGTCATCTGACACCAACCTGATTTTCCCAATACCCTTGCATATTGAAGTCCCCCATTACAATTGTGTCATTACCTTTATTACATGCCTTTTCCATTTCCCTTTGCAATCTCAACCCCATATGTTGGCTACTGTTTGGCGGTCTATATATGATTCCCATAATATTTTAACTCTTACAGTTTCTTAACTCCTCCCACAAAGTTCCAACATTCTCTAACCCTATGTCACCTCTTTCTAAACATGTGATTCCATCTCTTACCAATAGAGCCATACCTATGCCTTCCTGCCTGTCCTCTCGATACAAAGTATATGCTTTGTTGTTAAGCCCCCAACCATGGCCTTCTTTCAGCCATGACTCAGCAATGCCCATAGCATCATACCAACCAATCTGTAATTGTGCCACGATTTTGTAAACCTTATTCTGAATGCTATGTGAATTTAAATACTGCACCTTCAGTCCTGCATTCTTCACCCTTTTGAATTTTGCCTCTGTGGTAAAATTTAACTCTTTGCTCTGTCTGCATTTGTACCCAATCATTGGCTTGTCCTTCTTTACATCCATGTTACATTCGTCATCTACTTGTAAACCTGCTGGCTCATCCTCAGCTCTATCATACTGGTTCCCATCCCCATGCCATATCAATTTAAACCACTCCCAACAGTTCTAGTAATCCTGCCCACAAAAATGTTGATTCCCCTCGGATTCAAGTGCAACCCGTCCGTTTTGTACAGGTCCTACCTGCCCCAGAAGAGGTCCCAATAATCCAGAAATCTGAATCCCTGCCCCCTGCTCCAATTCTTCAGCCACGAATTTATCTGCCACCTCACTCTATTCCTATCTCCACTGTTACATGGTACAGGCTGCAGTCCTGAGGTTACTACCCTTGAGGTCCTGCTTCTCAGCTTCCTTCCTAACTCCCTGTATTCTTTTTTCAGGAACTTTCCCTTTTTTTCTGCCTCTATCGTTGGTACCAATATGTACCACTGCTTCTGGATGCTCACCCTCCCTTTTTAGGATATTGTGAACACGTTCAGGAACACCATGGACCCTGGCACCTGGGAGGCAAACTACCATCCGTATTTCTTTACTGCGTCCACAGAATCGCCTATCTGTTCTCCTAACTATAGAGTCCCTTATTACTGCTGCCATCCTCTTCAGTTCCCTACCCTTCGGAGCCACAAGGCCACTGAGTGCCAGGGGCATGGCCACTGTTGCTTCCTCCAGGTAGCTCGCCCCCACAACAATAATCAAAATGGAGTACTTATTTTTGAGGGGGACAGCCACTATCTGACATTCTCCCTTCCCTCTCCTGACTGTCATCCATTTATCTGTCTCCTGTAGCCTTGGGGTTAATACCTCCCTGTACCTCCGGTCTTTCACCCCTTCACTTTCCCTAGCAAGCTGAAGGTCATCGAGCTCCAGCTTTATTTCTTTAACATGGGTCTAAGGAGCTGCATCCCGATACATCTGGTGCAAATATGGCCTTTGGAGAGGTTGGTAGTCTCCTGGAAATCCCACATATAACACCCAGAACAGAACACTGCCCCTGTAGACATACCCCATGTTCTCTCAGGAGTTAGATAAGAAATAAGGAATGAACTTACCCATTTACCTTGCCTCAGCCTGTTCTTGCCGAAGCCCTGTTGAGCCAAAGCCTTACCACTCTGACTCAGACCACTCCCATGATGACCGCTCCGCTAGACAGTTCCCCTCTTTTGTAGAGACTGGGTTTTTAATGCTCTTCAATGGACTTGTGTGGGAACCCTTTTCATTTCCATCTCTTCGGTGTTACCAAAAGCAATTGAACAACTTTCCACTTCTCCCTGCTTGTTTTTGAACCTTTACAATATGATGAAGGCTTATTTATCTGGAATATAACTGTTTCCCTGTCCACAGATGCACATTCACCCACAGAGTATCCCCATTCTTTATATGCATACTCAAGAAAAGAAAATGTACATAAATATTATTATTCTGGACTTTAATATTTGGACATACTAAACAAGTTCCAAAGATTCAGCTGATCCTCTGGAATAAAAATAGATTTGCACCTCAACCTAAACTAAAGAGAATTTCAACATACATTGCATCTACTTATCCCATTCGGCCCAATACGTAGCAATAATTTTTTTTTCAATTCTCTTAACTTAGATGCTGAAGGCAGAGAAATCTTTTCCTTAACAATGCTGACTATCACAACTGTCAGGGACTTAAACGTACAGATTTCCAATATCTGCAGCAATTTACTTCAGGATTATGTTTTCTGAATTTCTATCATTTCTGTCTCCTAATTGTGATAATTTTACAAGGCCTTTTAACAATATTTATGGTTGTCTAAGAGAATGTTTTTTCCCAAGAGTAATAGTGTCTCAATGTTAATTATTAATTATTATATCCATGTGTTAATAACGTGCATTGAATCAGACTGGTTAGTTTCCTCAAATTCCCCAGCAGAAATATCAGCCATGATTACCTTCAGAGCTCTGTTCCTTTTATAAAAGCATTTTAATACAAGATTTATTTTTGCCATTTTCTTGTTTTTAAAACAAAACAAAAATGGATCAAATTTTTTAAAATGTTTTTACCAAAACTTACAGAAACAATTGTAGAATAAGATCTAAAGAGTTCTTATGGAGCTGCTTCCAAACCTCTGCCTATGGATTTTTTTTTCAAATGTGTGAAGTTTTCAAAAAGTCTTATGAGAAAGAAAAAGTAAGTGATGGAGCAAGCGTTCAGCATTTTAATCACTTGCTTCAAAGTCAATGAATAATGACATGCTACTCTCAACAGGCAGTTCATTAAGTTGTAAAAGAGAAAACTATTTGCACCTACAATAGTATTGTTTAATTTTAAGCATTCTGTTTCCTAAGAAATTAATTTAATATATATATGGTGGCCGAGTATCTAAGGAAGATTTGTCATCAAATATTCTTAATATTTAGAATTTAAATCAAAGGAAATGAAGGGATAAAGGCAGAGGAATATGACCAGTTGAATAAAGGCTCTTGAGCTGTTTGAGTGCAAGAAAAGTGATCCAATTAGCCTTCTTTGGGACTTTAAAATTCTTATGTATGTATAAATTAATTAATCCAAGCTTCTTGATTTTCATTGTGCTTTATGCTTCTGTTAAAGCAATGCAGAAAGGTGATTCACTAATGTTTTTTTTGACAAAATGGTAAGAATTAACTGGTGTCCTATTTGCACTGTGCACCATTTATCAAGAACAGTATTTTTTAATTTATATAGTACTTCTAATGTGGCACTTAATTGGTTTTGTTATCAAACAAAATCTGCAACCAGTACACAAGATATTAAAAATTATTGACTTATTGGTTATAGCTTGATTTTAAGGAATGTCTCCATTTTTGGTTATGTAAATAACGTTTTCCTTTAAATTATTGGTGCATTAATGGGATCTCATGGATCCACACACTATATTTATGTTTATAAATATGATTCCAAATATATGTTCTCACACAGCAACACCACATGTAATAAAGACATCATTTTGTTCTGCTTTTTTCCTCTGCTTTTCTACCAAAGAAATGGTATTTGAATCAGGTTACATAAATTCATAAATGGTTTACAATGTCCTCTAAAGAGACAGCATTTTTCTTTTCTCCACCAGTTTTGGTATGTTGCTCACAGGTGAATGACAGGTCAAATCCTATTCCATCTTCATGAGTAAACCAAAACTGTTAATTTGTGGTAAATTCAGGGAATCATACTTTGCAACTATGTGTTATATTTTTGTTTTAATCGTCACATGAAATAATTTTCCACGATGTCGTAAACTTTAAAAAACGTGTTTGTGACCGTTCTGTATTTTTTCCTGATTAAAAATATACTAAAAGTTAGTTTGTTTGGACAAATCTTTTGTAATAAGGGGAAAAAGTTCATGCTTACGATTTTAGAAGACAGTTCAAATTCTGCAGCATGGGCTCTCACTGTCAGAGGCTTGCCAATTACAATTGTGACTTGCCCGTTTCAATTGCCATTTGTCCAAATATACTGAAGATTAATTCTTAAAGCTTATCTTGGTGGGACGGATGACATGGAAGTCAAGCAGTATGGCTCTCTGAGAAATAATAGGGCCTCAAACGATGAAATGGAGTGATGTGGATGGGCCAAAGCAGCCTGCCCATGAAACACTTATAAAACTCAACTTATGTCTGAGTTTTATCAGTGTTTCGTGCACAAAGCTCCACCCAACATTTTGTCAGGGATTTTAACATCTAGAAACATTTAGAAAAAAGAACAAAAATAATATGTTGAAATAAAGAATTAACTGAAAACATTAAAATTAAAATTACTGTACAAGCCTTAAATAATTATGAGAGCAAGAATACATTTTCTGCAGTCCTAAATGCCCTTTGAAATCAATGACCTTATGAATCTAATCTGGACCAGGCTCTAAGAGGTGATTACTGCAGTGCAAGGGCTAGGGAATCTCAACCAAATCCAGCTACACTGCTGAAACGCAGGGGTGTCCCATTGACAGGAAATGGCTGCTGTAACTCATGGACAGTACATTGGGATTTCCGCACTTGCCTTATCGGCAAAATCTGGGCCATGTACTGGGACCTTAGCTCTGAATTCTATATGAGCGTAATTTGAAAAAAAGGTCAAAACTAAATTAAAGTGGCATTACAAGGTTTATATTCTGTGAACTTTCTAAAGCCATTTATTTTAAATTATGTGATTCTGCAAAGCCCATTGCCTGTAGTAAGGTGTTGAATAAAAAGGTTCAACTTACTCAATCAGTCATGGTTTAACTGATGTTTCCCTTTTGTGCAAACGGTATGCAATGCATCTTATTTTTATGGGCTACGAGCATCAGTAATATTTCATTTCTGAAAGCTCTTTATTGTGTTGGAACATGGATTTATATAGTGTTTCATTTCAGTGTTAAATTATGTACAGAAAGCCCAACCCCAAAAAAATAAAGAAGCCACACAAAAAATTCCTAGTATTTTTAATCTATCCTTTCACTCAGCGATACACTCAGTTCCCACTTTAAGTGCACCTGTTAATGCAAATAGCTGATCAGCCAATCATGTGCCAGCAACTCAATGCATAAAAGCATGCAGACGTGATCAAGTGGTTCAGTTGTTCAGACTAAACGTCAGAATAGGGAAGAAATATGATGTAAGTAACTTTGACCATGGACTGATTGTGGTGCCAGACGGGGTAGTATCTCAGCAATTGCTGATCTGGGATTTTCACACACAACAGTCTCTAGAGTTTGCAGATAATGGTGCAGAAAAACAAAAAAACATCCAGTTCTGTGGGCGAAAATGCTTTGTTAATGAGAGAGATCAGAGAGAGTGGACAGACTGAGCATTCAAGCTGACTGAGCATTCTAGACATTGATTAGTGATGGGATCCAATAATCGACTTCCTTAACCACTGAGAGTTAATTAAAAAAAACAGAGAGAGAATGCATGGCAGGATGGTGAACTAGAAGCAGAGTAGGTGAAGAAAATAAAAAAATTGACATGACATGGAGAAGCAAGATCAAGGAAAAACATAAAATCCCTAATAGCAAATGGAATATTAAATGATAACTGGCTAGTAAATGATAATTTAAAGGACAAAATAGATTAATTTTCATTTCACTACAATTATTCCATTTTACATTACCTTCCAACTTTAATTTTCTACATTCATGTTTGGGGGTATAATGTGTAAAGTTAAAATATTCTTGAATATAAGACAGAGGATAATGGGTAAATAACATTTGTGCATAAAGACTTACATTGACCAGCAACTTCTGCAGATTTACAACTCATGCTTTCACTTAATTTTCTGAACTTGAATAACTTGAGTTATTATTTTTCCAGTAAGAACAAGCCCAAAAGAGAAAACTGGCAGGGAACATAAAAATGGACTGTAAAAGCTTTTATAGATATGTAAAAAGGGAAAGACTGGTAAAGACAAATGTAGGTCCCCTGCAGACAGAAACAGGTGAATTGATCATGGGGAGCAAGGACATGGCAGACCAATTGAATAATTACTTTGGTTCTGTCTTCACTAAGGAGGACATAAATAATCTTCCAGAAATAGTAGGGGACGGAGGGTCCAGTGAGATGGAGGAACTGAGCGTAATACATGTTAGTAGGGAAGTGGTGTTAGGTAAATTGAAGGGATTGAAGGCAGATAAATCCCCAGGGCCAGATGGTCTGCATCCCAGAGTGCTTAAGGAAGTAGCCCAAGAAATAGTGGATGCATTAGTGATAATTTTTCAAAACTCGTTCGATTCTGGACTAGTTCCTGAGGATTGGAGGGTGGCTAATGTAACTCCACTTTTTAAAAAAGGAGGGAGAGAGAAACCGGGGAATTATAGACCGGTTAGCCTAACGTTGGTGGTGGGGAAACTGCTGGAGTCAGTTATCAAGGATGTGATAACAGCACATTTGGAAAGCGGTGAAATGATCGGACAAAGTCAGCATGGATTTGTGAAAGGAAAATCATGTCTGACGAATCTCATAGAATTTTTTGAGGATGTAACTAGTAGAGTGGATAGGGGAGAACCTGTGGATGTGGTATATTTGGATTTTCAGAAGGCTTTTGACAAGGTCCCACACAGGAGATTAGTGTGCAAACTTAAAGCACACGATATTGGGGGTAAGGTATTGGTGTGGGTGGAGAGTTGGTTAGCAGACAGGAAGCAAAGAGTGGGAATAAACGGGACCTTTTCAGAATGGCAGGCGGTGACTAGTGGGGTACCGCAAGGCTCAGTGCTGGGACCCCAGTTGTTTACAATATATATTAATGACTTGGATGAGGGAATTAAATGCAGCATCTCCAAGTTTGCGGATGACACGAAGCTGGGGGGCAGTGTTAGCTGTGAGGAGGATGCTAAGAGGATGCAGAGTGACTTGGATAGGTTGGGTGAGTGGGCAAATCCATGGCAGATGCAATTTAATGTGGATAAATGTGAAGTTATCCACTTTGGTGGCAAAAATAGGAAAACAGATTATTATCTGAATGGTGGCCGATTAGGAAAAGGGGAGGTGCAACGAGACCTGGGTGTCATTATACACCAGTCGTTGAAAGTGAGCATGCAGGTACAGCAGGCGGTGAAAAAGGCGAATGGTATGCTGGCATTTATAGTGAGAGGATTCGAGTACAGGAGCAGGGAGGTACTACTGCAGTTGTACAAGGCCTTGGTGAGACCACACCTGGAGTATTGTGTGCAGTTTTGGTCCCCTAATCTGAGGAAAGACATCCTTGCCATAGAGGGAGTACAAAGAAGGTTCACCAGATTGATTCCTGGGATGGCAGGACTTTCATATGAAGAAAGACTGGATGAACTGGGCTTGTACTCGTTGGAATTTAGAAGATTGAGGGGGGATCTGATTGAAACGTATAAGATCCTAAAGGGATTGGACAGACTAGATGCAGGAAGATTGTTCCCGATGTTGGGGAAGTCCAGAATGAGGGGCCACAGTTTGAGGATAGAGGGGAAGCCTTTTAGGACCGAGATTAGGAAAAACTTCTTCACACAGAGAGCGGTGAATCTGTGGAATTCTCTGCCACAGGATGCAGTTGAGGCCAGTTCATTGGCTATATTTAAGAGGGAGTTAGATATGGCCCTTGTGGCTACGGGGTCAGGGGGGTATGGAGGGAAGGCTGGGGCGGGGTTCTGAGTTGGATGATCAGCCATGATCATAATAAATGGTGGTGCAGGCTCGAAGGGCCGAATGGCCTACTCTTGCACCTATTTTCTATGTTTCTAAAACACGTTTTTCATTACTGCATATTCATGGATAATTTCCACTTATGGCGGGAAGTGGAAACGCACCCAAAGTGGCTCCAAATTGCATTGTGACAGATATAAAAGATTTTATGAAGTACTTCAACTGGAAGAAGATACAGATGGCAGAAAAAAATCCATACATCAGAAGGTCAAATATTAACTTGGTACCCAGTTACAATTTTATTTTGGCCTTCATGAACCCAACAATGCCTATGCGACATGAGGATTTTTAAATGACTAATTCCAGAAAGGAATTTGGAGGTTACAGGAAAGAGGTACAGAAGCCTAAAGATCGGTAATTTTTGTGTACTGCTGTCACAAAACAACAAATTTCATAGCATATGCGTCAATGAAAATAAGCGATTCTTGTTCTGATTCTGAAGAGTTGTCAAGCTCTGCAATATTTGAGAAGGGTATAGAAACACGCAGCAATGCAGCATAGATATAGGCCTTTTGGACCAATGTGTCTATGCTGACCACAGTGCCCACCACAACTTGTCCCAATTTCCTCTAAGCCCATAACCTCTCAGCACCACCCCATCATGCATCTAGCCAAGTGCTCCTTAAATGATGCTATTGCATCTGCCTCAAACTACTTCCCTTCTCCGTCAGCTTATTCTATATGCTCACCAGTCTCTGTATGAAAATGTTGCCCCTCAGGTCCCTCATAACTCTTTCCTCTCTCACCCTAAATCTATGGCCCCTAATTCTGGACTCCTCTACCTTGGGGAAAAGACTGTTACCCATCCACCTTATTTGTATCTCTCCTAATTTAAAATATTTCCCCAAGGTCACCCCTTATTCTCCTCTGTTACAAAGAATAAAGACCTAGCCTGCCTAACCTCTCTCCATAACTTGGGCTCTCTTGCCCTAAGAACATCTTTGTAAATCTTTTCTGCACTCCTTTCAGTTTAACCACGTCTTTCCTACAAGAGGCTAACCAAAATTGTACACAGTACTCCAAGTACAGCCTCAACAACAACATTTACAACTGCAACATAATGTACCAACTCTTATACTCAATGCCCAGACTGATAAAAGCCACTGTGCTTTTCACCACCCTGTCGAGCTGTGATCTTGCTTTCAATGAACTATGTTCTTTTACTCCAGGGGAAAGTGCCTGGAGAGAGAGGGTTATATGGATGGGGAGTGTTGAATATACCAGGGAGTCATGGTGGGAGTGATCCCTGTGGAAGAAGAAAGGGATGGGGAGGGAAAATGTGGCTGGTTGTGGGATCCCATTGTAAAAGAAAATTCAGGTTGCCTAAAGTTGGAATATTCAAATCAAGTGAGGTAATCATGTACATGCAAATACTCCAGCCTTATTTATTGCATCTGATGTGGCCTATACATTAATGAGACCAGAAGCAAAATGGACAACCTCTTTGCCAAGCACATGCACTCTATCTGCCTTCCACATATCACTTCTTACTCTCCCCTCCTCCATTTGCCTATCACCCCCTCCTTACCTGGGTTTACCTATCTCCAAACAGCTCTTCCCAACATCCTTAATTGCTTGCTACTTCCTCTCTGTCACTCAGACCAGATGAAGGGTCTCAACCCAGAATGTCAACTGTCCATTTCCATCCATAGATGCTACCTGACCCACTGAGTTCATTCGATTTTTTTGCGTGTTGCTGTTCTTTTTCGCTGTCTGTATTAGAAATTATCATTTTGGCTTAGTTTTTCTTCTCTTCTATTCATATAGGCATGGCCTGGCTATTAGCAACACACTGTATAAAGAAGCATACTCTCATCCTACTTCATTGTATAGCCACTTAGCTTCAACCTAACAGGTATTCTCCTCATTCTACCCGTCCCTCCCTACGTTCTCTTCTACTGAAAAAGATTTCTCTCATTCCCAATGATGACAAAGCTTCCTAGCTGTGAAACACTAATTACTTCTCATTTCGCAGATGCTGCTTGAAAATTTTCAGCACTTTTAGCTTCTGTTCCAGTAATGGAGTGTGTACTTAATAGTTAAAAGGTCAGTAGTAGCCTGTCACATTCTATTAAGCCATTCCTGGAGCTGGCCCTCAACACTTACTGCCTAAGCCTCATGCCCTATTCTGTCACACTGGACATCAAAGGCAGCAGGTAACAGAATCAATTGGTGACATAGAACCATAAAAGGTTAGTGCAGCTAGGGAAAACTACAGAGAGCTGGACCAAAGCAAATGTTATGTCACCTATCAAATTTCTTCCAGCAGTGAAGGTTCATCCCGAGGATACAGCTCCTGGCTATCACTTCACCGTCAATCTCCTCCTGCACATACTTCATGAACTGATAGGAGTCTGCTGCATCCCTTCTTTGTACCTGAGACACGAGACTATCCACAGTGCACTGGAGAACTCAATGCCATTTCTTTAGGTTTTTAGTCCTTCGGCTTCTGTCCAGGTCAATGTTCTACACACCGTCAATGGAAGATACTTATTGAAGGCTGTCTGTACAGCCGGAAGAAGATTGTGTCCAAAAATCTCGAAATGAAAATATAACCATATAACAATTACAGCACGGAAACAGGCCATCTCGGCCCTTCTAGTCCATGCCGAACTCTTACTCTTACCTAGTCCCACCAGCCTGCACTCACCCCATAACCCTCCATTCCTTTCCTGTCCATATAGCTATCCAATTTAACTTTAAATGACAACATTGAACCTGCCTCAACCACTTCTGCTGGAAGCTCGTTCCACACAGCTACCACTCTCTGAGTAAAGAAGTTCCCCCTCATGTTACCCCTAAACTTTTGCCCTTTAACTCTCAACTCATGTCCTCTTGTTTGAATCTCCCCCACTCTCAATGGAAAAAGCCTATCCACGTCAACTCTATCTATCCCCCTCATAATTTTAAATACTTCTATCAAGTCCCCCCTCAACTTTCTACACTCCAAAGAATAAAGACCCAACTTGTTCAACCTTTCTCTGTAACTTCGGAGATGAAACCCAGGCGACATTCTAGTAAATTTTCTCTGTACTCTCTCAATTTTATTGACATCTTTCCTATAATTCGGTGACCAGAACTGTACACAATACTCCAAATTTGGCCTTACCAATGCCTTATACAATTTCAACATTAAATCCCAACTCCTATACTCAATGCTCTGATTTATAAAGGCCAGCATATCAAAAGCTTTCTTCACCACCCTATCCACATGAGATTCCACCTCCAGGGAAATATGCACCATTATTCCTAGATCCCTCTGTTCTACTGCATTCTTTGATGCCCTACTGTTTACCATGTATGTCCTATTTTGATTAGTCCTACCAAAATGTAGCACCTCAGATTTATCAACATTAAACTCCATCTGCCATCTTTCAGCCCACTCTTCTAACTGGCCTAAATCTCTCTGCAAGCTTTGAGAACCTACTTCATTATCCACAGCTCCACCTATCTTAGTATCATCTGCATACTTACTAATCCAATTTACCACCCCATCATCCAGATCATTAATATATATGATAAACAACATTGGACCCAGTACAGATCCCTGAGGCACACCACTAGTCACCGGCCTCCAATCTGACACACAGTTATCCACCACTACTCTCTGGCATCTCCCATACAGCCACTGCTGAATCCATTTTACTACTTCAATATTAATACCTAACGATTGAACCTTCCTAACTAACCTTCCGTGTGGAAGCCCATATAAACAACATGCACCGCTTTACCCTCATCAACTTTCCTAGTAACCTCATCAAAAAATTCAATAAGATTTGTCAAACATGACCTTCCACGCTGACTGTTCCTGATCCTAATATGTGGTAGTTTGTTTTATATTTGCCATGATAATTGTAAATTTGCTAAGAAGGTGCACGCTCAATTCAGTCTTTCAAGCATGACTATATCATTAAAATAGGACTCATAGTGCCGTGTTTTGCGCAGCTTGTAAATGTAAGCCCCAGAGAATCATTCTCCATTCTCACATGGAGAACCTTCCATTCCTGCACACCCAGCATGTTTATTACCCAATATTTGGATGTCCTTTATTCTTGGATTCATGAGAGCTTTCCTTTCTTAGACACTTCAGGATAATGAAGGGCCTTATTATGTGGATTCCCTTCTAGTAATGGCTGTGTTGTGTGACAATCAAGGAAGTCTATTTCAAGTAACACACATAAAAGATGAAGGGTCTTGGCCCAAAATGTCGACTGTACCTCTTCCTAGAGATGCTGCCTGGCCTGCTGTGTTTACCAGCAACTTTTATGTGTGTTGCAAGGAAGTTTATTATTTATTGTTCTGCCACCAAAGGGCCTCTTAAACCTAATGTGGGTTACAAACAAATTAAGCAAACAGATTACTTTTTTTAAAGCACACTAAATAGTTCATTCTCAGTTCTAGCATTTTAAGAGCGCTGGTAGATTTGCAAGATACATAAAATGCCCCAGAATAGAGATTTGATCTTTGTGCAGAAACCAATATGCTTGGGCAAGATTTTAACTCTCTGCGGTGGAATTTCTAAAGATGTATGATGGAGAGCATTCTGATTGGTTGCATCTCATCATGGTATAGAGTTTCCAATGCACAAGATAGAAAGGGACTGCCAAGGATTGTAGATTCAGCCATCATGGGCACAACCCTCCCGACCATCTCAGCTATCTTCAGGAAGCTGTGCCTCAAGAAGACATCATCCCACTGGGAGAAGGTACATGAGCGTGAAGACACAGTTTCTTCCCTTCTGCCATCAGAATTATCAATGGCCCATGAACACAGCTTCATCATTCCTTCTATTTTTGCACAATTTACTTTTGTAATCATTTTATGCCTTTATGCTGCACTGCTGTCGCAAAGCAACAAAATGCACTTCAGAAAAGTCGATGATAATAAATCTGATTCTGGAAACTGAACGGTATGAATCATCAACCAATCCACTGCCCAGGTTTTTCACTCTGTTGCCTTGCAGCTGAATCTGCCAGCTTAGCAGTAAATAGACTGTCAAAGACATTATCTTGACCTAATTAGTGGAGTACTAATATGGGCACAGCTTAGTAGAAGCTGGAAAATGTGGGGGTCATTTAAAGGAATTAAAATAGGTTATTTTTATAGTGTCCGAATTAATAGGATTGTTGTTCTGATCCCATAAAAAATAATTTTATGCTTTGTCAGGCTTCAGGTCTTTTATGCTCCTAATCACCATCACAAATTCCATCAGTGATGTTGCTACTAGTGATGTGATCATTGCATCATCCACAGTTTTACAGTTCAAACTGGGCAAGCTGCCTTTATCACCTGTATTTAAATTGGACCTACAGTGGCATGCAAAAGTTTGGGCACCCCTGGTCAAAATTTCTGTTACTGTGAATAGATAGGCGAGTAAAAGATGAACTGAATTCCAAAAGGCATAAAGTTAAAGATGACACATTTCTTTAATATTTCAAGCAAGATTACTTTTTTATTTCCATCTTTTACAGTTTCAAAATAACAAAAAAAGGAAAAGGGGCTGAAGCAAAAGTTTGGGCACCCTGCATGGTCGGTTCTTAGTAGCACCCCCTCTGGCAAGTATCACAGCTTGTAAACACTTTCTGTAGCCAGCTAAAAGTCTTTCAATTCTTGTTTGGGGGATTTTCGCCCATTCTTCCTTGCAAAAGGCTTCTAGTTCTGTGAGATTCTTGGGCTGTCTTGCATGCACTGCTCTTTTGAGGTCTATCCACAGATTCTCAATGATATTTAGGTCAGGAGACTGTGAGGGCCATGGCAAAACCTTCATCTTGCGCCTCTTGAGGTAGTCCATTATGGATTTTGAGGTGTGTTTAGGATCATTATCCTGTTGTAGAAGCTATCCTCTTTTCATCTTCGGCTTTTTTACAGATGGTGTGATGTTTGCTTCCAGAATTTGCGGGTATTTAATTGAATTCATTCTTCCCTCTAGCAGTAAATGTTCCCCGTGCCACTGGCTGCAACACAAGCCCAAAGCATGATCGATCCACCCCCGTGCTTAACAGTTGGAGATGTGTTCTTTTCATTAAATTCTGCACCCTTTTTTCTCCAAACATACTTTTGCACATTGCGGCCATAAAATTCTATTTTCACTTCATCGTCCACAGGACTTGTTTCCAAAATACATCAGGCTTGTTTAGATAGCTGTGTGGAATGAGCTTCCAGTAGAAGTGGTAGAGGCAGGATCGATATTGTCATAAAGTAAAGTTGGATAGCTATATGGACAGGAAAGGAATGGAGGGTTATGGGCTGAGTGCAGGTCGGTTGGACTAGGTTAGAGTAAGCGTTCGGCATGGACTAGAAGGGTCAAGATGGCCTGTTTCCGCGCTGTAATTGTTATATGGTTATAGGATCAATGTATGGAACCACAGAAACTGACTGAGATGTTAAATAACTATCTCTCATCCATGGAGAAGGTCATGGAAGATAGGGAATGAAAGGAAATTAATTGTGAGGTATTATATCAAAATGTCTGCATTACAACAAAGGAGGGCCTGTATGTCTTAAGGCTTATTTTGATGCACATGATCTACCTGCATTTGGAAAGGCTAGTATTAATAGAAGATTCTATGGCTTTCTGCATAGAAAATTGTGTATCTCAAACCTTTTGAGTTTTTTGAAAAGGTAACAAAGAAGGTTGACAAGGGCAAGGTGGTAAACGTCTATGTGGACTTTAGCGAGTCTTTTAACAAGGTTTCATATAGAAGGTTAGTCTGGAAGGTTAGATTACATGTGACTTAGGGTGAAATAGCTAACTGGATACAAAATTGCCCTGTTGGAAGGAAATAGAGGATGATGGTGAAGGGTTGTTGTTCAGAGTGGAGGGTTTTTTACAGTGCTGTGCCACAGGAATTAGTGCTGTGTCCACTGTTTGCCAGCTATATTAATGATTTGGATGACAATGTTGTTAACATGATTAATACGTGTAG
Organism: Mobula birostris; assembly: GCF_030028105.1. NCBI lineage: Eukaryota > Metazoa > Chordata > Chondrichthyes > Myliobatiformes > Myliobatidae > Mobula > Mobula birostris. The sequence continues at coordinate 54,404,592 of NC_092370.1, read as the reverse complement.
CAGTGATGTGAATCATGAACTGGGTAAGTGAGAGGATTAGATAATGCCCGGGAGAATGTTGTAAAAAAGAGTGACCTAGATGTACAGGTACATAGTTCCCTGAAAAATGTGACAATGGTAGACAAGGTGGTGAAGAATTTGTTTTGTTTGGCTTCATTGGTAAGGCCATTGATTACAATAGTTGGGGTACTGCATTGCAGCTGTGCGAGTTGGTGAGACCACACATGGAGTATTGTGCACAGCAGGTTGAGAGCAATAGGAAGGATCTCAGTAATACTAGGACTCATTGGTAGCAGGACTTGGACAGGAGATGATAGGTAGGGACTTTCTTTTGCTGAGAGATGAATGTGTAGAGGTATGTAAAATCAGGGGGTGGGGGCATAAATAAGTACGATGATCACAGTCTTGTTCCCAGGATAGGGGAGTCTGCATACCTCACCTGAGTATTTCCAGCACTTTCTGTTTCATTTAAGTTGTAAAGTCTCTGGTATTTTTACACTCTGACACTATCCAATGAAGCACATTTCTCCCACATCTTGGAACTCCATTGAGGTAGAGAGCTGGCAGCACCAACTTAACTTAAGGTCAGATGATGACGTCAGAGGCTGATCTAGTTGGCAACTGAGAGGCAACTCTTAGTGACTTGACTCAGACCAGTACAACATTATGATCTGATAAGATTATAAGTTAAGTGCCTACTTCTCACAATCACTGATCCATGACCGTTCACCATTCCTTTGAAACTGAGCACTTTGCTTCTAGAGACTTGCTCCGTGAAGCCCAACGACTGTCTTCCCGTCACTGTGAATGTAATGATCCATATCCTTTTCCGCATCCCAGAGACACTGCTCACTTCAAAAACTTTTAATAGATAAGTGAATAAGCAAGAATTAAATCAAAAATCTTTAGTTGGAATAAAGTGGAAATACTTTAATAAATATATCTAATTTGAATATTTTCATGACTATTGGTATTTTGTTATACTATTGTATTTGATCAGGCATGACTATCCTTATTTGGCTGACCTCACAGATGAGCCACAAGTAACATTCATTTTACAAAACAGATCAAGCTTTGGTACCAAAATGCCTCGGTATGGCAACTGAACTGCATGTGACTGCAATAAACTGCAGAGAGTTGTGGACACAGCTCAGCACATCACGGAAACCAGCCTCCCCTCCAGGAGCTGTCTATACTTCTTGCTGCCTCAGTAAATCAACCGGTATAACCCAAGACCACACCACCTTGACGTTCTTTCTTCTCCCCTCATCCATAGAGCAGAAGATATAAGAGCCTGAAAGCACGTACAACCAGGTTGAAGGACTGGTGTAATTGTATGGTTTCCTGGTAAAATAACATTTGACTCTTGACCTTACAATCTACCTTGTTAAGATCTGGCACTATATTGTTTACCTGCACTGCATTTTCTTTGTAGCTGTAATACTTTATTCAGCAGTCTCTTATTGTTTTACCTTCTTATACGTACCTCCATGCATCCTATAAAGATTGATCCGTATGATCAGTTTGCAAGGTAAGCTTTTCACTGTACCCTGGTACATGTGGAAATAACAAAACCAACTCCAATTCCAAAGTTCTTTATATATATTCATAACACTGTTCTAATACTTTTACCACACAATTAATCCTTTGGATCTGTGTATCTTTGTACCTTCGCTTTTTGCAGCTGGATCCTGGACACTCTTACTTCTGCCCCTCTGACCCTCAACACAGAGCCCCCAGGGCTGCGTCCTGAGCCCCTCCTCTACTCCCTATACACCCATGACTATGTTGTGTCCTGACCCCCCTCCTCTACTCCCTATACACCCATGACATGTTGTGTCCTGACCCCCCTCCTCTACTCCCTATACACCCATGACTATGTTGCTACACACAGCTCCAACCTGCTGATCAAATTTACAGATGACACAACATTGATAGGCCTTATTTCCAACAATGACGAGACAGCCTACAGAGGAGAAGTCAACACCCTGACATAGTGGTGCCAAGAAAACAACCTCTCTCTCACTGTAGAAAAAACAAAGGAGCTGATCTGGATTACAGGAGAAACGGAGACAGGCTAGCCCCTACTGGCATCAATGAGACTGCAGTTGAGAGGGTGAGTAATTTCAAGTTCCTCGGTATACACGTCACCGAGGGTCTCACCCGGACTGGACATACTGTCTGTGTGGTGAAGAAAGCACAACAGTGCCTCTTTTACCTCAGATGGCTGAAGAAGTTTGGCATGAGTCTCTAGATCCTCGGGAATTTCTTCAGGGGCACCATCAAGAGCATCCTGACTGGCTGTGTTACTGCCTGGTGTGGGAACTGTACTTCCCTCAATCACAGCGCACTGTAGAGAATGGTGTGGACAGCCCAGCACATATGTAGATGTGAATTTCTTCTATTCAGGACATTTACAGCAGCAGGTGCATAAAAAGAGCCCAGAGGATCATCAAGGATTTGAGCCACCCCAACCACAAACTGTTTCAGCCATTTCCATCTGGTAAACGGTACCACAGCAGTAAGGCCAGAACCAAAAGGTGATCAGATTAATCAATACACATTGATCTGATTGCATATGTATCTGACTGTACATACGTGCATACAAAACAATCATGTATTCAATCTTAGTGTTTGGGCACTATCCTCCCCCATTTCCCTTCCTTATTGCTTGTGCATTGCGATGGAGATGCAACATAAAGGATTTTACTCCCTCATGTTGTGAGATGGATGTAAGACGTAAATTCTTATTCATCTTTCATTCAGTTCTCTGTTGAATCTTAGAATTAGATCTGCTTTAACTAACTTTCGTGGCAATGCTTTTAAAATCAAAACAAGTCCAGTATGTCTGCTGTCTATTTCTCTACGTAGAATAAATATAAAAGGATTAGCTTTATTTGTCACAGATACATTGAAACAACAGTAAAATGCGTCGTTTGCATAAAATCAAATCAACGAGGATTGAGCTGCGCAGCCTGTAAGTGTCACTACATTTGCAGTGCCAACATACCACGTCCACAACTAACTAACCCTAACCGTAACCGTACATCTTTTCCGAGGGATCAGGAACCCAAGAGCAGCAGTTTAAGGTGAGAAAGGAGAGAGTTAATAGGAATGTGAGCAGCCAGAAGCTGGTGCACATATGGAATGAGCAGCCAGAGAAACTGGTTGAGGCAGGTAAATAAACAATGTTTAAAAAAAGCACACTTGGCCAGATATATAGATACAAAAAGTTTGGAGGGATATTTGAAGGACCTGATATGAGCAAAGGTGACTACCTTAGCTGAGCATCTTGGTTGGCATAAACCAGTTGGGCTAAAGGGCCTATTTCTGTGCTCTGTTACTTTGTTTGCATCTCACCCTTTCATGTTTTTGAACAAATCCAATGCATATGCATTTCATTTTCAGCATCCCACAATTCATGGACAAAAACAACTTCTCCAGTCTTATTATAAAAAAGAAATTGCTTATGCCTGTAACTTCACAGTAAATCTCATGCATTCAGTTGAGAATCTTAGCATAAGGTGTAATGGCTGGTACTGAAGACGACAGCCACTTGGTCTTCTGCTTCGGTGAAAGATCTCATAGGTATTTTATTTACTGTTTTCTCAACGTGTCCTGCCACTTTTGAAATAGTATATACACATATTCTCAGGTGTCCTTGTGCACCCATTTAAAATTATGTCACCTAATTTGCATTGTCTTTCCTCATTCATCCTACTAAAATGGATCATTTATGTCTCAGTTACCCATAATATCAGTGAATATCTCCTTCATGTCGGTAACGCCTTCCATCGACTCCCCAATCGTCATGGACTCCTCTTCACTACTGAGCAGGTGAGAAGGGCCCTGGGGAAACTCAGACATGACAAAGCATCGTGACTGAATGCTGTGAGACCCAGGGTCCTGAAGGAGTGTGCTGAGCAGCTGTGTGGATTTCTCCAGCGACATTTTCAATCTGAGTCTCGGTCTGGAAAGGGTCCTGACTGTGTGGAAAATATGTGGTCGCAGTCCCAAGAAGGGCCAACGAAAAGTCTTGAATGACTACCATCCAGTGGCTTTGACTTCGCACGTCATGAAGACCCTAGAGAGGCTGGTCTTGGCTCACCTTTGACCCCTGCTCAGATCAGCCCTCGATCCCCTGCAGTTTGCCTACCAGGAGCACATTGGAGTTGATGATGCTGTCATCTACCTGCTGAACAGAGCCTACTCACATTTGGATAAGCAGGGCAGCACTGTGAGTACCATGTTATTTGATTTCGTAGGTGCCTTCTATACCATACAGCCCCTATTGGTGGGGGGAAAAGCTCCATTCAATGCGGATTAGCACTTCCATTGTATGCTGGATAATGGACTACCTGACTAGCAGACCATAGTTTGTGGGGCTTCAGAGCTGTGTGTCAGACATGGCTATAAGCAGCACTGGGGCCCCACAAGGGACTGTATTGGCTCCTTTCCTGTTTACCTTATATACCTCGGACTTTAGATAACACACTGAGTTATATCATATGCAGAAATTCTCTGATGATTCAGCTATAGTTGGTGTATAAAGGGAGGATGGGAGGATGAATACACGGCCTTGGTGGAGGACTTTGTCGAATGGTGCAAGCTGAATTATCTGCAATTCAACATCAGTAATGCAAAAGAGATGATGATGGACTTCAGGAATACTAAGCCTGCATTTCTTCCTGTTACTATTGACGGAGAGGACATGGATGCGGTGAGGACCTACAAGTACCTGGGAGTGCACCTGAATGACAGACTTAAGTGGAGCACCAGGACAGGGGCTGTGTACAAGAAGGGACAGAGGTCCTTTGGAGTGTGCAGGCCTCTCCTTCACATGTTCTACCAGTCTGTTGTTGCCAGTGCAATCTTCTGTGCAGTGGTGTACTGGGACAATGGCACCAACACGGGTGATGCCTGCAGGCTCAATAAACTGATTAGAAAGGCTGGCTCCATTATCGGAGTCGAACTGGACCCATTGGAGGCTGTGGTAGAACAAAGCATCCCGCGGAAAATCATGGCAATTCTAGACGTTGTTTCTCACTTTCTGTATGCCATCTTGGCCGAACGGAGGAGTGCTAAGACAACCACACTGCTCCAAAGAGCACTATATGAGGTCATTCTTACCCTTGGCCATTAGGCTCTATAATGAGTCAACCGATAGCTGGGGAAGTGATGGCCCGTCCTCCTGTTAGAATGTTTCTGGTAACTTATTTTTTATTCTTTCTTACTTTTCTTCTAATATTTATATCTGTGCATTTATAATGCTACTGTGACACAGTAATTTCCTTTGGGATCAATAAAATATCTATCTATCTATCTCTTTGTGTCTACATAGATTTTGAGTTTTATATTATCTGCGAACTTTGAAGCTATATCTTACATAATAAAATCTAGACTGTTGATATACTAATATATTATCAAATAGTGCAATGCTGCTAATGCAGTGCATGATAAGAGAGGCCTAGATGTTACCTGGAATTATTGTGACAGAAAGATTAGAATGAACAGCCTATGTCACAATGTAACATATGCTTTGTGGTTAATTAACTTGTGGTTTAATCGGCTATTAATTATTGATATAAAAATGGTGATCTATTATTGTTTGTCTGGCTGGCAGATATTAATGAAAAAGCTTGATCAAAGGCAGTAACGTCAGAACAGAAAATGGATGAACATCTGATTCCAAAGACCTTCTGATGAAGAGTTCTGACAAACTCACATTAAACATAATCATGTTCACAAAAATACTTCTACAGTTGTACTAACAGATTCTACAATTAATTTTAATATCCTTTACATTAGAAGTCTCAAGGTGAGTGCTGTTTGAGAAGGTGGAGGGAGAGTCACTGCCACACTAAAGGAGATTAGAGAGAGATTGCTGGATTAATTAAAAGTTGGACCAAAGCACTCACTATCAAAAGTAGGATGAAGTAGTAAGCTTTGGTGATTAAGAAGGTGAGAACCTCCAGCAAAGCTTCAATCAGACCCACGGCAGAGTGCCGACACAACTCTGGAGATCTCTTCAATATATGCCACAATGTTTCCCCTTTCATTCACAATCTGACTTCACTTTAGGTCATATGTAAAATTATGTGATTATTCAGCTGTACGTGCATGATACCAACATGCAGCGAGATTTATTTTCAGTCCTGTACTGGACCCCAGCTGGTAAAGTTCCACGTTAGTGCCACATTTTTCTTAAAATGTCTTTCAATATCAGAGCAACAAAAATAGTTGATATAAAGGTAGTGTTACTTCCCGCGTGCAACAAGGGACTTAAGCATGGACGACCTTGAATGGTGGGAACTCATGATTGGAAGATGAGGAAGTAATTATATACATGAGTTATGAATTTCTGTACATGCTGTCTTCAGAATTAATACGTGGAAATGAAGTCATAGGCATGACTGAACAAAGCAGAACCAGAGTAGGAAATACAGTTAAATTCTGATAATCTGCTATCAAATTACTTAGAGATCCTGATGTTAGGTATTCAGCTCATCAGATGACCTTACACTTTCCACACATCCAGACCCCAATTTCAACACTCTCTTCTCCACCAGATTCTTGTACTCCAAGACCATTCACCAGGGCCCAGTTCTAGAAGACTGCAAATGTTGGAATTTGAAGCAACAAACACAATGCAGGAGAAACTTAGCAGGTCATGCAGCTTCCATGGAGGAAAATGGACATTATCAACACGATAAGAAATCCTCTGTTCCTATGGTGCACGGTAATGGTTGTCAGAAGAGAGTGGTGGTGATTAGGGGGTCAGGTTAAGGTTTAGGGACAGGGATGTGGGGGAGTTAGAAGTCAGGCCAAATTCCAAGTTGGAGTGCTCCATGGGTCAAAGGCCAATGATCCCTGTGAGCAGATGTCAGACCAGCAAGCACTGTGGACAAACACCAGCGAGGATGGAGGCTGATAAACCCCCAGAGCAAGTCCCTCTGGTCAGCAGGTTTTGGGATCCGAGGTCTGTGTGGGCTGGAAGCACAAGGGCCAGTGACTCTCAAGGCTGGCAACCCGTCGAGTCTGGGGTTGAAGGCCTGGAGTTCAGGGTCCTGTCACTGATGAGTCATGAGGTTGATGCTGAAGACTAAAGCTCAAAGGTTGAAGAATGAAATCAGTAAGTCAAGGCCCAATGGCCGAAGCCTTGGGTCGATGAGTCTGCAAGTCTGCTGGAGGCTCAGAGGCGGCCTGCCCAGCGACTCGAGGCCTGTTTATGTCTGTAAGTAGGTCCAAGGGAGTTAAGGGGTTTATTTTGCTGTGGCTGTTTTGTTGTTCTTGTTGTGTTGGGTTTGTTGTTGCTTGTGTTGTTCTGCTGAACATTGTTGGCATGTTATGTTGACAGTGGAATGTGTGGCACTTGAGGGCTGTTCCCAGCACATCCTTAGGTCGCATTGGCTGTTAACGAAAACATCACATTTCTCTGTATGTTTCGATGTACACGGGATAAAGAGATAAATCTGAGATTATACTTGTGGTGTTTTGTGTTAGCTTCAAACAGTAAGTATTTAAGTTTGATCCGTACTTGGCATTAAATTGGGTTTCGTCCAGGGTTGAATAGTAAGTGAAATATTCCCGGAAAATGTCATCAAGGGGACATTCACACCATTAGCTCAGATAGTAGCTTCAATTTGAGCAGAGATCATGGACAAAGGGTGGGTCTCCAAGTTAAGGCAGTGGTACAGGAGTATTCAATCCAAATGCTACTAGTTTTAGCTGGTCATGCAGGTGTAGAAGTTAAAGGGCATACGGCAGGGGTTCCCAACCTTTCTTACGGCATGCACCCCTACCTTTAACCAAAGAGTCCATGAACCCCAGGTTGGAAACTCCTGGCATATGGTAATCTGATCACTGCACCATTCTATACAAAATAATTCAAGAAAGGCTACAGAGAACCTTACGGTAAGGGGAATAAATGTCATTCTCTGCAATTATAACTGAGATACTTGAGCAGCATTGTCTGTCCAGTGTAGAGTTAAGGACATTTTGTCTAGGCAGCAGTGGAGCGTGATGGAAATGGGAAGATTCTGGTGACACGGCACCAGAGAAATTCTGCAGTAGGAAAAATAAAGAAAACATAAAAATCAAAGGTGTTTTATCCAAATTCACATAGCAATTAGTGGCACAATAGAAATAAATGGACCTAATTTAAAAGTTATTCCAGACTTAGTTGTAAGGTGCACCCTTGATGAAAATTTCACCTAGGGGACATTCACGCTATTAGTTCAGATAAAAGCAAAATGTCATAGCCAAAGAGATTGAGGAGGCATTAGTAATAATCTTTACGGTATCACTAGGTTCTGGAATGGTTCCGGAGGACTGAAAAATTGCACATGTCACTCTACTCTTTAAGAAGGAAGGGAGGCAGATAAAAGGAAATTATAGGTCAGTTAGCCTGATTGCAGTGGTGGAAAGATGCTAGAGTCTATCATTAAGGATGAGATTTCAGGGTACTTGGGATCACATGACCAAATAGGCCAAATTCAACATGGTTTCCTTAAGTAGAAATCTTGCCTTAGAAACTTGTTGGAATTCCTTGAGGTAAAACAGGCAGGATAGACAAAGGAAAGTCAGTGGATTTTGGTTAATTGGATTTTCAGAAGGCATTTGACAAGGTACCGCACATGAGGCTGCTTAACAAAATAAGGGCCCATGGTATTATGGGAAAGGTACTAGCATGGATAGAAGATTGGCTGACTGGCATGAGGCAAAGAGTGGAAATAAAGGGATTTTCTTCTGGTTAGCTACCAGTGACTAGTGGTATTCCACGTGGGTTGGTATTAGGACCACTTCTTTTCACATTATATGTCAATGATTTGCATGATGGAATTGATGGCTTTATGGCCATTTTGCAGGCAATATAAAAATAGGTGGAGGGGGAGGTAGTTTTGAAGAAGCAGAGGGTCTGCAGAAGAACTTATACAGAGTGGGAGAATGGGCAAAAGAAGTGGCAGATAGTATAGAGAAGTGTTTGGTCATGCATTTTGGTAGAAGGAATAAAACTGAAGACTATTTTCTAAATGGGGAGAAAATTCAAAAATCTGAGGTGTAAACAGACTTGAACGTCCTTATGCAGGATTCCCTAAAGGCTATCCTGCAGATTGAATTGGTGGTGAGGAAGGCAAATGCAATGTTAGCATTCATTTCCAGAGGTCTAGAATATAGGAGAAAGGATGTAATGCTGAGGCTTTATAAGGCATTAGTCAAACCACACTTGGGAGTATTAACTGCAAACAACAGGAATTCTGCAGATGCTGGAAAGTCAAGCAACACACATCAAAGTTGCTGGTGAACGCAGCAGGCCAAGCAGCATCTGTAGGAAGAGGTGCAGTCGACGTTTCAGGCCGAGACCCTTCGTCAGGACTAACTGAAGGAAGAGTGAGTAAGGGATTTGAAAGTTGGAGGGGGAGGGGGAGGTCCAAAATGATAGGAGAAGACAGGAGGGGGAGGGATGAAGCCAAGAGCTGGACAGGTGACAGGCAAAAGGGGATACAAGAGGATCATGGGACAGGAGGTCTGGGAAGAAAGACAAGGGGGGGGGACCCAGAGGATGGGCAAGAGGTATATTCAGAGGGACAGAGGGAGAAAAAGGAGAGTGAGAGAAAGAATGTGTGCATAAAATGAGTAACAGATGGGGTACGAGGGGGAGTTGGGGCCTTAGCGGAAGTTAGAGAAGTCGATGTTCATGCCATCAGGTTGGAGGCTACCCAGACGGAATATAAGGTATTGTTCCTCCAACTTGAGTGTGGCTTCATCTTTACAGGGTCCAACATATTATTCTCCGTAACTTCCACCACCTCCAACGGGATCCCACCACTAAGCACATCTTTCCCTCCCCCACTCTCTCTGCATTCCGCAGGGATCGCTCCCTACACAACTCCCTTGTCCATTCGTCCCCCCCCATCCCTCCCCACTGATCTCCCTCCTGGCACTTATCCGTGTAAGCAGAACAAGTGCTACACATGCCCTTACACTTCCTTCCTTACCACCATTCAGGGCCCCAAACAGTCCTTCCAGGTGAGGCAACACTTCACCTGTGAGTCGGCTGGGGTGATATACTGCGTCCGGTGCTCCCAATGTGGCCTTTTATATATTGGTGAGACCCGACGCAGACTGGGAGACTGCTTTGCTGAACACCTATGCTCTATCCGCCAGAGAAAGCAGGATCTCCCAGTGGCCACACATTTTAATTCCACATCCCATTCCCATTCTGACATGTCTATCCACGGCCTCCTCTACTGTAAAGATGAAGCCACACTCGGGTTGGAGGAACAACACCTTATATTCCATCTGGGTAGCCTCTAACCTGATGGCATGAACATCGACTTCTCTAACTTCCGCTAATGCCCCACCTCCCCCTCGTACCCCACCTGTTACTCATTTTTATGCACACATTCTTTCTCTCTCTCCTTTTTCTCCCTCTGTCCCTCTGAATATACCTCTTGCCCATCCTCTGGGTTCCACCCCCCACGTCTTTCTTCCCGGACCTCCTGTCCCATGATCCTCTCGTATCCCCTTTTGCCTATCACCTGTCCAGCTCTTGGTTCTATCCCTCCCCCTCCTGTCTTCTCCTATCATTTTGGATCTCCCCCTCCCCCTCCAACTTTCAAATCACTTACTCACTCTTCCTTCAGTTAGTCCTGACGAAGGGTCTCGGCCTGAAACGTCGACTGCACCTCTTCCTACAGATGCTGCTTGGCCTGCTGCGTTCACCAGCAACTTTGATGTGTGTTGCTTGGGAGTATTAAAACAGGTTTTGGGCCTCTTATCAATGAAAAGACGTGCTGGTATTGGAGAGGGTCCAGAGGAGGTTAATGAGAATAAATAAGAAAGGGTTAACATATGAGGAACGTTTGATGGCTCTGGGCCTGTATTCGCTGGCATTTAGAAGAATGAAGGGGGAACTCATTGAAACCTATCAAATATTGAAAGACGTTGTTAGAGCAGATCTGGAGGGGACGTTTCCTATCCTGGGTGAGTGTAGGACCAGAGAGAGGATGTAGCCCCAGAATAGAGGGACATCCATTTAGAACAGAAATGAGGAAGAATTGATTTAGCCAGAGGGTGTTGAATCTGTGGAATTCATTGCCACAGATGGCAATGGAGGCCAAGTCATTGAGTATATTTAAGCAAAGGTTGATAAGTTTTTAATTAATCAAGGTATCAAAGGTTACTGAAAAAGGCAGGATAATGGGGTTGAGAGGGATAATAAATCAACCATGATGGAATGGCAGAGCATATTTGAGGGGCTGAATGGCCTAAATCTGCTCCTATGTCTTATGGTCTTATGGTTAATTTTAATGAAATGCTTTGAGTCCTAATTGGAGTTCGTATTGCCAACTGTGGGAGTGAAGAATCATGACAATACTTATCTTCATTACAAGTGTAAACTTTATAATCAAATACAATTTAATTTAATCTAATAAACAATGAGACCCAACTATATTGCCAAATGATGTTGAAAGAATTAAGGCTCATTTACAGAGATGAAAAACAAAATTGTAGAAAAACATATTTACATTTTTTAATTACAGTGATTTGCAAAATGTCTGTAGGCGTATTTGTTTCTATGAGGGAAACAATTTAACAAATATAGACAGGTTTTGTTCTTAAAAATACATCTATATCATGTTATTAAAAGCTTTCTGTGCATTTGTTTTCCATATACATTCTTTGGTGCATTGCAGTTCATCTCACCAATCCAGGAACCTGCTTAGTTTGGCCTTGTAGTCTGCTACAGGAACAGGTGAGTCTGGGGTGTGGCATTGATTGGGCTGAAGGCAAGTTCCAGATGCAGCTGTGAGGGAAATCAGAGACCCCAGCAGCAGCTGAGGCACAAGGCGGAGATCAGAGGAGCAACAGAGATGGTGGCAGAATCTATAAGGAAAAGCAAAAGTAAAAACAGCAACAGGTAGGATGTTATATGTATTGTTGCAGATGATAATGATGTGCTGTGTAATATTGCACTTTAGGTCAAGCCTTAATTGTTTTTATGGATTAAAGTCATGATTCTTCTAAGAATTTTTTGAAATCTTATATGTTAATTGTTTAAAATTCAGCCAACCTGAGCTGAGGCAGAGTGTGCTGAACACTTGCACTTCTAAGAGTCAACGGCCTACAGGGATGAGAGCTGGAGGGGGATAAGGCTTGGATCCCATTGACTGATCCAGGTAGAATGGGCCAGCCAAGGGACAGCACGTTAGACTAAATGGCCCTCTGTATTGTCAATTCTTTATGATGTTATGAAGCATTTTATAAAGAGCATTTTTTTTCTTTTTGGTATATAGAAAATATGCTCTTTATAAAATGCTTCCTAACATAATTACACTAAAAAATGGTAAGGTTGCTGCCCGATGTGCCAGAAGGCATGAAAAATAACATTTTCTTTAATTCAGAGAAGAAATGCAAATGTAATAACTACACTCTACTCTGGAATAGAATAATGTTTCAGTGTCTGTGCCTTACCTTGAGAAAGTCTAAATGCTGGGTTTGTGTTACAGGTACTGTGGTAAAAAGACTAATCGATTTTGAAGTCAGTGTATTATAGTGACGGACAGGGATGCTATTCAAATGGATTACATTTTGTTTACAACCAGACGGGATTTTTCTCCAGCAGGTGGAGAACCTGTTGTTTCTTTAATGCAGTTAGCTTCTGGTGCATTGGAGCAACCAGCGAACATGTTATTCGCGTCAGGTTGCCAGGTGCGGCCTGGTTGGTATGCGTCAAGAGGGATCTATATTTAATACCAACACCTGCTTATAACAGTGATACCTCTCTGACAATTGCTAATTGTTTTTATTGCTTTATGTTCTTTGAGTCGTCTCCTTAATGTGAAAACCAAAATGATGAACTCCAGTTTATCTTAATAAATTTGTGCATGAATGTTATTGTCTGGTAATATAAACAAAATATGCTTATCTTTTGAGGATTAATTTCTGTTAAAGTTCTTAATATTTAAACAAAATGAGTAACTTAATTAAGATCCTCTGTTGGTTAGGGCCGACCATGCTTCCTAGCTGTCTACGTGACCCTCAAGCCAGAGCAGTAAGATGTGTAAAGCAAACTGTTGCCCGTGCAGCAGGCTCCTCCTCGCCACGTAGTTGATGGATCCGGAGGAACGACAGAGACCGATACAGTGTGGCACCAGAAGCATTGCAGAAATTGCCACTCAGCGTTGACTGCCTTAGGGACTGCAGCTCTGGATTTCTCCTCAGGGTTTACTCCTGAAGCCTTCCCGTGAGTGGGTATGGCCGCAAGGCAGCAGAGGTTTGAGATCAGAGTTTTGCTTCTCCTAGGTGAGCTGCCAACCGTGGCACATGAGCCTCATCTGCCCAAAGCGACTGGTTTTAAGGAGCTAGTAACCCACATTTGCCCCTTCTTCTATCAGTAGAAATGGTTCTACTGGCCTTTGCAGTTAAGCCATATGCGAAGGTCAGGAGCTGGGCATCTGTCACATGCAATTGAGGGCTTTTAATAGCTAGTGGGAACTTATCCCTACTACCTCCCCCAGCTTTGACAACCTTACAGAACCAGTAATGTAATTATCACATTGTATTACTAATTAGTAATATTATTTTAGTGTTTATGCAGGATGTAAACTCAACTCATTCTTTTACATTTTTAATTCATTTCAGAATTTAACTATTCACACCCGTGTTAGAGTGGCTCTGGCTCTGGCTATGACAACTTTAAGCAACCAGTAATTTAATTATGACATTACATTATTTTAGATTTTATGCAGGATGTAAGCTCAACTCATTCTTTGACACTTTAATTCATTTCAGAATATAACTTTTCACACCTGTTTTAGAGTAGCTTTTTGTTCCTTCAAGAGTCTTTGTGGATGCTAAGGTATATATTTTTCCTCAATTTCATAATCTAGGATAGATAGATATTAGAGGAGGAAACATTTTAAGATTATTCATTTTGGGATTGTCTAGATGATTCTTCCTGTCTTGTATCTTCCCCACCCAACCCCTCCCCATGATTCTAATGCTAGCATTGATTGAATGGTCACTACTGGTCTAGAAATTGGTTTGTGTTGACCGATCAATGGACCAGGACAATGTGAATGATCCCACCATTGAAATGGGTAAGATATGGCACACCTAAATAATAGAGCCATGGGTATCATCTAACAGCCAGTGAGTAGCAGATGCTTGTTTATTACTGTAAATTATTGTTATATTTCTGGTGTGACCATGACTGAAAGTGGCTCTAAGGGAGATGCTGAAGAGAGGAGGGGTGAGCAGTTGGTCTGGAAGGGAGGATTCAAGAAGGAATAAGAATGAGTAAAAGGCACATTTTAGGAACAATTTCTGATCCACTAGCTCTTTCAGAACTGGAATACTGCGGATTTGTCTTCAAATAAAACTGTATGATATTGTTATTTATGACTGTTAAGTGTGGAGGAATATTGACAATGTAACTAGCATGACTGCAGGGACAGAATAATGGAAATAATTTTCCTGCTTGAAGCCAAGACTCTTTCCTAACAGACTGAAATTGCCTGGCAACAGATGCTAGAAGGTAATGCACAACACTGCTGGCATTTAGTCAGGTGTTGCACATGCTGTTATTATTACAGCCCATGAAGGAGTGCAAACAAGAGCAGATTTCTTCAAATTGATTTTGTGTCATAACTTAGGGCAGATTTTGGCAGAAATTGTTCTTTATCTAATTGTAATTTTGGTTAATACAATTCTCTTGTTAAAAGGATGGTAAGATTAAAGTGTTGCAAGTTCAATAGAAAATACAACTAGGAAACAAAATGAAATGTCTCAATTTAAACTGATGTGTTAAAATTCAGAAGAATGGATTACAAGCCTTTTGAGTAGTAAGCAGGCTTCTAAGATTTTCTTTATTATTTATTCATAACGTAGCGCTGCTGAGAATGCCAACCTTGTTTATTTGTGAATGCCTTTGAAAGAGAAGTGATGATCTACCACTACAGTCTGAGTGGTAATGTCACATGTACGGGTTGTTTGTTATGAAATGCCAGGATCTGAACTCTGTACTGTTAAAGGAGCGAGGATATACTTTCAGATCTGAGTGGTGTGTGACAAGAAGGGGAAATTGCAGGTGTTGGTGTTTCCACTTGCCTGCTGCCCTTCTTAGTTGGTAGTAGTTTTCAATTTGAAAGGGGCTGTAATAGAAAATTTGACATTTTACCACAGGGTATGCAGTAGATGGTATACACTGCAACCAGGGTCTACCTGCTTCTTGTTGCCATGGTATTTAGTTGGCTGGTTTAGTTATAGAGTCACACAACACAGAAACATGACCTTGGGGCCCATCATATTCAAATATCAAAGTACATATATGTCACCATATACAGCCCTGAGATGTATTTTCTTGTGGGAATCTCAATAAATCCATAATAGAAAAACAACTATAATAGAATCATTGAAAGACCTTGCCCACTTAAGCGCACAACCAGTGAACCATATTCATGCCACCAACAAGTCCCCATCCATACTAATCCCATTTGCCAGCACTTGATCTATAACTTTCTATGCCATCTGTGACTCAAGTGTTTGGCTGCATATTTAATGTTGTGAGAGTACCTGCCTTCACTAGCTATTCAAGCTGTGCATTCCAGAATACACTCACTTTCGGGAAAAAAAAATCTTTCCCAGGTTCCTTTCAAGCCTGCACCCATGAGTTTTAGTCACCTTTGCTATTGGGGAGAAGTTTCTAATTACTGATCCTACCTATGCCCTTCATAATTTTGCATATGTCTATCATTTACATTCCCAGCTCTCAGTATGTAGCCACCCGAATTCTGAGGTCCATGCAATAATTGTCAGCCTCCACTGTTCATTTCATCAGACCCTCATTTTTATTTGTGATAAACCAATTCTTTATAATCCCTCCATGGGAAAAAAAAATCTTCCAATTTAAGATGGCATTACTGATGTTGGGTGACAGCTTTCTGGTGCTTAATAAGGCAAGTATTACGACTAAACTGAATTGACTTTATTTCTTACATCCTTCACATGTATGAGGAGTAAAAATCTTTATGTTATTTCTCCATCTAAATGTGCAGTGTGCAATCATAGTAATTTATAATAAATAGAACAGTCAATGTAACATAGAAATACAGTCAAATCAGCGTGTGTTAATCAGTTTGATGGTGTGGTGGAAGAAGCTGTCCTGGAGCCTGTTGCTCGTGGCTTTTATGCTGTGGTACCGTTTCCCGGATGGTAGCAGGTGGAATAGATTGTGGTTAGGATGACTCGGGTCCCCAATGATCCTACAGGCCCTTTTTACATACCTGTCTTTGTAAATTTGCTGAAACATAGGAAGTTCACAACTACACATGCACTGGGCTGCCCTTACCACTCTCCGCAGAATCCTGCAATTAAGGGAAGTATAGTTCGCATACCAGGCAGTGATGCAGTCAGTCAGGATGCTCTCAGGTGTACCCCATACCAAACTTCTTCAACCATCCAAGGTGAAAGAGGCGCTATTGTGCTTTTTTCACCACAAGTCTGGCGTGTACAGACCACGAGGTCCTCGGTGATGTGGATGCCAAGGAACTTAAGGCTGTTTACCCTCTCAAACCCAGATCCATTGATGTCAATAATTTTTTCTGTGGTAAATTATGGTAAACTATCACTGCACACAATGAAGAGGTGAGCAAAGGTGGGGCTGACTCGGGTTGAACTGTGTGGATGCCAAGAGCGTGTTGCTACGGTGGGTCCAGATGCAGGCTGAGAGCGTGTTGCTAAGGTCGGTCCATGTGCTAGTGCAGGGGATGACCCCGATGTTTGGATGATTTAAATGCTGACCCTGACAGGCTGAAAATGCATGGTGTCAGGACCGGAGGCAAGGGTCAGGCCAATTACACTTGCTCTTCCATGACATTTATTTTTCTCTCTCTGTGGCGCTGAGATTGTGAGACTGCTCTGGCTGCTACGCACTTTGTGTCTGCAAACTTCACAGTGATTTGCTGCCCTCTATAATGAATTGAGACCGACGCTGTGGGCCGACACTGACTGCTCTGGGCTCCACGTCTACTTGGACTCAATTTGGATCGGAATGCTGTTGCTTGCTTTTATTGTTCGCATGATTTGTTTTTTTTTTCTTCTCTCTTTCTCTGTGCATTGCATGTTGATTTTTTTAAAAAATTGGGTTCTTTTGGGTTTCTTGCTTTGAGGCTGCCTGTAAGCAAATGAATCTCAAGGTTATATAATTTATACATTGATAATAAATATGCTTTGAACCCTGCCATCAACCTCTAAGGCTGATAAGCAAAAGAAATAATTCCTTCCTGATGAAGCTGCCTGGGCAAATTTTATACGAATTAATTAAATCCTCCCTTGGTCTCCTTAAGCAAGCAACCCTCTGAGTCAATAATTGTTATTCTCCAGCCCCAGCAATTTTATGCCTACCACAATATTCCAGTGCAACCACAATATTCCTGTATTGTGGTGACCGAGGTATTTGGGCTGTGGCCTAATGAGTATAGTATAACATTCTAGGTCTCCCTGTCCATATATTAGGCCTGTCACTTGCAGAGATTTGTGTTCCTCTACACTTCTGAGTATCCCTGCATTTATCATGTTCCCTTAACCTATTTGCCTTCTCAAACCATCACGTACTGTTTACAGATTGAATTCTGTTTGCAAGTTTGTGCCAACCAAATCAATCCACATCTTTGAGTTTTGAATTCCCTTTTCTACTATCAAGCCCATAACTAGTTTTAATATTATTGGTATTGGCTTATTATTGTCACACACAGCAAGACACAATGCAAAGCTTGGCCTGTATACTGTTTATACAGATCAAATCGTCAGACAGTCTATTGAACTAGAATAAAATTAACAATGAGATATAACAATATAGCATAAAGTGTACAAACTAATGAAAAAGTGTAGCGCAGGTAAACTATATTTTTCCTCACTGAGCCAACTTACAGTTGAAATTATTATTTTCCCTTTTATACTATTGGCTTTCAGTTTCCTGATTAATCTAATATGTACTACAGAACTTTGTCAAGTGCTCTGTAACACCCATGTAGACTATCAAATGCATGGCACTCATTGATATTTTTTGTTACGGAGTTATGAGGAGATGCACTATGAAAACAGGCCCTTCCACCAACCGAGTGTAGTCAGCCATTTACACTAATCCTATATCAATCCGATTTATTTTCAATCTCTCCACATTCCTATCACCTCTCCCCTAGGTTTGATCAATAACCTAACCAGACTAAAGACAATTTACAGCAGCCAGTTGGAGCACTCGGAGGAATCCCATGCATTTAACGGCCAAACATGCAAATTCTACACAAAGGAATTGAGGTCAGAATCATACCTCTCCTCAACATTCAAACAGCTTAGTCGAGCGTGGCCTTCGTTTAGTCAATCCATGTTGATCGTTCTTGCTCCAAATGGTATCCCTCAGCTTCCAATAACCTATCAATCATTGTGTGCCTGAATGACCTGTGCTCTGTTGATCCCTTTCTCCTTTCATTAAAAAAATTAGTCCTGTCTCATTAATTGGCAAAGGCCTGACCAAAGCATAGCTTCATCTTATCTGAATGTCCTTGAGGATATTCACTAATAATTCTGTTTGGCCTAATGATTATTTTGTATCTGAGCATCAACTTTCCATGATTTTTTTTGGTGTACACCTGTTTACCTCTGCACAGCTTCTACACTCAAAAATACTCAGAATTAAAGTGAGCGAGCAGTTAGATGGATGGAATCAGGAGGGCAAGTTTGTAAATATATCATTTAATTAAGCATTCTTTCTTGTTTACATAATTCATTACAGGTATATGTAAAGAGAGGCCTGCGTCGGGCATTTTCATGCCTTACGAGGCGCAGATTGGAAGTCTGTGTGGGGCGCCACTCCTCGCACAGACACTAGAGCAATGTGTGGTTAAGTGCCTTGCTCAAGGACACAAACACGCTGCCACAGCTGAGGCTCGAACTAGCGAACTTGAGATCACTAGACAAACGCCTTAACCACTTGGCCCATGTGAATTGAAGAGATTGACCAAACATTGTCAATTCAGTGATGGGTTTAATGATGCACTGAGAGATCATTTAGTTTGTGGAATCTTACTAGAAACCATTCACAAACAGCTCCTAACTGAAGTACAACTCACATTTAAAAGAGCAGTTGAAATTGTTGTATCTGTGCAAAACGGTCGCAATTAAAAGTCAGCAATGAAAGTGACTGTGAACAAAATTGCAGTATCCAAACAGAGACCTGCCTGGCAGAACAAATTGTGTTACCATTGTGGCATGGGCTCAAATACAAATGTAGGTTTAAAGGTGAAATTTTGAGAAAATGCTACAAAGTAGGACACGTAGGAAGAGCACTTCAGGCAGACAAAATTAAATGGACTGCACAGGGCAGATAAAAAGTCAAGCTGCAGTTTCAAGAAGAGCACTAATCTGCGTGCTGTTGATGAAAAATCTGATAAGGATGAGAGTGACACAGGACTGGGTAGCCTTAACATTGACATTGTAAAACATTGTAAAGAAACAAGAAATACAGCTTGCAGCAGAAGTCAGTGGCAAATCAATTAAAATGGAATTGGACATTGGCTCTGCTGTCACGGTCAATCCACAAAATGAGTGTGAATGGCATTTCAAAGATACTAAATGACATTTTGAGCACATCTTGAGAAAATTTGTGGGCAGAATTGAAAAAGCGTGTGCGAGCAAGGAGGCCTACAAACCTGACTCAGTTACACCAGTTCTGTCTGGAGGAATGGAACAAAATTGCAGCAACTTACTGTGAGAGGCTTGTGGAAGGCCACCCAAAACGTTTGACCCAAGTTAAACAATTTAAAGGCAATGTTACCAAATACTAACAAAGTGTATGTAAACTTCTGACCCACTGGGAAAGTGATGAAAGAAATAAAAGCTGAAATAAATCATTCTCTCTACTATTATTCTGACATTTCACATTCTTAAAATAAAGTAGTGATCCTAACTGACCTAAGACAGGGAATGTTTTCTAGGATTAAATGTCAGGAATTGTGAAAAACTGAGTTTAAATGTATTTGGCTAAGGTGTATGTAAACTTCTGACTTCAACTGTACCTATCCAAACTTCTCTTAAACATTAATATCGAGCTTGCATGCACCACTTGTACTGACAGCTTGGTTCACACTCCCACAACCCTCTGAGTGAAGAGTCTTATGTAACCCTTCAAAATTTTCACCTTTAACCCATGACCTCTGGTTGTAGTCCCAGCCATTCTCAGTCCATTTACCCTATCTATACCTGTCATAATTTTGTATATCTCCAAGTCTCTCCTCAGTCTTCTATGTTCCAAGGAATAAAGTCCTAACCTATTCATTCTTTCCTTGAAACTCGGGTCTTCCAGCCCCAGCAACATCCTTGTAAAACTTCTCTGTACTCTTTCAACCCTATTTGCATCTTTTCTGCAGGTCAGTGACCAAAGCTGCACACAATACTCCAAATTAGGCCTCGCCTACATTTCGGAGAACATCATAACATCCCATGTCCTGTCCTCAATATTTTGATTTATGAAGACTAATGTGCCAAAGGGTTTCTTTACAAACCCTATCCACCTGTGATGCCATTTTCAATAAATTGTGGACCTGTATTCCCAGATCCCTTTGTTCCACCGCACTCCTTTGTGCTCCAAGAAGAATTCCAACAGATTTTTAGGCAAGAATTTCCCTTAAGGAAATCATGCTGACTTTGACATATTTGATCATGTAATGTAAGACCTACCCTGGTCGGTGCTACCACTGTGCAACATCTCACACCTGTCTACTTTAAATTCCATCTGCCATTTTTCCAGTCCACTTTTCCATCTGCAAGCTCTTCCACATTGTCCACTACCACCCCCACAGTCTTGAGTCTTGATCCAGTTAATCACATAATAATCCAGATCATTAGTATTGACAACAGACCCAGCCCTGATCCCTGGGACACTGCACTAGTTACAGGCTTCCAGTCAGAGAAGCAACCATCTACTACTACTCTCTGGCTTCTCCCACAAAATCAATAGCTAATCCAATTTGTTACCTCATTTTGAATACCAAGTGACTGAATCTTTTTGATCAACTTCCCATGCAGAACCTTGTCATATGTCTTGCTAAAGTCCATGTAGACAAGGTCCACTGCCTTGCTTTCATTAATTTTTCTGGTAACTTGCTCGAAAAACTCTATAAGATTGTTTAGACATGACCTACTCCGCACAAATCCATGCTGACTATCCCTAATCAGTCCATGTTTATCCAAATACTCATATTCAGTCCCTTAACTAGGACCTCAATATCTCTTGATATTGAGGTCCTACACATCTCCCTGCACCTGTTCCCTATACCTGTTATCTTTGCATTTCATTCTGACAGGTGCATACAAGTTTTGTACTCTCAAAATTTCACTTTTGAAGGCCTCCCACTTACCAAGTACACCTTTGCCAGAAAGCAACCTGTACCAATCCACACTTACCAGATCCTTTCTGATAACATCAAAATTGGACTTTCTCCAATTTAGAATCTTAACCCGCAGATCAGACCTATCTTTTTCCATGTTTACTTTGAAACTCATGGCATTCCAATCACTAGATGCAAAGTGCTCTCAACACAAACTTTTGTCACCTGTCCTGTCTCATTGCCTAATGGCAGATCAAGTTTCACACACTCTATCATTAGATCTCTATGTACTGATTAAGTACACTTTCCTGAACACATTTGACAAACGCTATCCCATCTGGTGACTTTATAGTATAGGAGCTCCAGTCAATATTTGGACAGTTAAAGTCACCTGCTATAACAAGCTCCTGTTTCTTGCAACAGTCTGCAATCTCTCTACAAATTTGTTTCTCTGAATCAACAGTGGGTGTTGATAGTACAGCTCCATTAATATGGTCCTACCTTTCTTGTACATCAGTCCCCGTCCAGCTTACGTGCAAACCCTCTCTTCTGTGCAGGTCCCATCTTCCCTGGAAAAGATCCCAATGATCCAAAAATCTGATGTCCTCCCATTTCATCTGCCATTTCCTTGTCCTTCATTACTACCTCTCCAGTGTCATTTTCCTGGAGTATATCTATTCTTGCCTCTTTTACTGTTTATATATCTGAGAAAGAAATTTCTGATAGTCTTTTTGATATTATTGACTAGCTTACCTTCATATTTCATCTTTTCCTTCCTTATGATATTTTCAGTTGCCTTCTGTTGCTTTTTAAAAGCTTCCCAATCCTCTAACTTTCCATTAGTTTTTGCTCTATTTATGTTCTTTCTTTTTCACTTATGTTGTCTTTGGCTTCCCTTGTCAGCCATGGTTGCATCACCGTGCCTTTAGAATACTACTTTGGTATGTATCTATCCTGCACCTTTCAAATTGCTCCCAGAAACTTCAGCCATTGCTGTTCTGCTGTCATCACTGCTAGTGTCCACTTCCAATCAACTTTGGCCAGTTCTTTTCTCATGCCGTTCTATTTCTATCTACTTCATTGTAACTTCTAACTTTATTTTGTCTCTCTCAAATTGCATGGTGAATTCTATCACATTATGATTATTGCCTGCTGGGGGTTCCTTCACCTTGAGCTCCCTAATCAAGTTCATTACACAATGCCCAATTGAGAATTACCTTTCTCCTAGTGGGCTCAATGACAAGCTGCTCTTAAAAAGTTATCTTGTAGGCATTCTACAAATGTTCTCTTGCGATCCAGCACCAATCTCATTCTCCTGACCTACCTGCGTATTGAAATACCCCACAACTGTCATAATGTTACCCTTTCGCTATGTCTTTTCTATCTCCTATCGTAATTTGCAGCCCACGTCCTGCTACTGTTCGGAGACCTGTATGTATCTCCCATCAGAGTCCTTTTAACTTGTAGTTTCTTAACTCTACCCACAAGGATTCTACATCTTTTAATCCTTTGTCACCTTTTTCTTAGGGTTTGATTTCACTTTTTTAGTGCTCATTGCAGCCAAAAAGTTCCACTTTAACTTCGTCAGTCCACAGGACTTGTTTCCAAAATGCATCAGGCTTATTTAGATGTTGCTTTGAACCTTTTGATAGAACTTTATGACTGCAATGAGCAAAGGTATGTTTAGAGAAAAAAGGGTGCAGAATTTCATGAAAAGAACACCTCTCTGACTGTTAAGCACGAGGGTGGATCGATCATGCTTTGGGCTTGTGTTGCAGCCAGTGGCACGAGGAACATTTCACTGGTAGAGGGAAGAATGAATTCAATTAAATACCAGCAAATTCTGAAAGCAAACATCACACCGTCTGTAAAAAAGCCAAAGTTGAAAAGAGGATGGTTTCTACAACAGGATAATGATCCTAAACACACCTCAAAATTCACAATGGACTACCTCAAGAGGCGCAAGCTGAAGGTTTTGACATGGCCCTCACAGTCCTCCGACCTAAACATCATCGAGAATTTGTGGATAGACCTCAAAAGAGCACTGCATGCAAGACAGCCCAAGAATCTCACAGAACTGGAAGCCTTTTACAAGGAAGAATGGGCGAAAATCCCCCAAACAAGAATTGAAAAACTTTTAGCTGGCTACAGAAAGCGTTTACAAGCTGTGATACTTGCCAGAGGGGGTGCTACTAAGTACCGACCATGCAGGGTGCCCAAACCTTTGCTTTGGGCTCTTCTCCTTTATTTGTTATTTTGAAACTGTAAAAGATGGAAATAAAGTTTTCTTGCTTAAAATATTAAAGAAATGTGTCATCTTTAACTTTATGCCTTTTGGAAATCAATTCATCTTTTACTCGCTTAACTATTCACAGTAAGAGAAATTTTGATCGGGGTGCCCATACTTTTGCATGCCACTGTAGTTGAATTACATCTCGCAGCTATTATAGCCAGTAGTCTTTTTGGAAATTTCTTGCTAGCTTTGCCCAATGTTGTGGAGCAAGATTTGTCCTATCCTCCTTCCAAAATTACTCAGGCAGTGCCAGGTTGGTTGGAGAGGCCAAGAAGTTCCACTTTAGTCTGATCCAACCACAAGACCTTTTTCCATATCTTTACAATATCTTCTAAGTGACACTTTACAGGCAAAGATGTGTTTTTTTTAAGCCAGGGCTTCTTCCTTGCCATCCTTCCATAAATGCCCTTTTTGTGCCAGGCCTTAGAAATTGTGGAGCCATGACCATCATCTCCATTTGCAGCCACAGGTTTCTGCAGCTCATTCAGAGCGACGGCTGATGTCACAGTAGCCTCACTTACAAGTGCCATTCTTCTCCAGTGGTTGTTTAGAGGGGCAGCCTGACCTAGGCAGTCTGGCTTTGGTTTCATACTTTTCCACTTCTTCAGGATGTACTGCACTGAGCTCCAGGGTATGTCCAGTGGCCTTCAAGATGACCTTGTACCTCTCCCCCCCACCCCCCACTTCTCAATTATTATTTCCTTGTCTTTTCTTGAATGCTCTTGTCTTCATTTTGGTTTGGCCTGTTGAAAATCTACCAAACTGAAGGAGGAGAGGTTGGCGGTACGATGCAGCGCGTGCGGCCGCTCCGGAATGGTATCTGTATTTGTCAAGTAGGATGCCGTGCACAATTCTGATTGGATGGAGACAGAAGTGAGAGCACAAAGGAACATCTGGAGAAACTTCTGAAATGCCCGCTTCACTGCTGCTGCTACTGTCTGGTCCGGAATCTCCAGAGGAGTAGGCCTCTGAGTCCTCGGCTTTGCTTGTTTTGGCGGCTGGGACGATGTCGAAAGCGCTCGGCAGAGGATGGCACTCGGGAGGCTGTATCGGAGGGGCTGGTCGGAGGCTCGAAGTTTTCAGATGGACTCAGTCGGCTGCGGTCGGGTGCTTCCAATGCATTGGCAGTTGTCAGTGCCTGGAGGTTTATGGCAGGGGAGTTTCTCCCTTTGCCACCTGCTAATCGGGACTATAGGAGTCGATCGGGACTTGAGACTTTTTTTTACCATGCCCATGGTCTGTTCTTTATCAATTTATGGTATTGTTTTGCACTGCTGTAACTATATGTTATAATTATGTGGTTTTGTCAGTGTTAGTCTTTGGTTTGTCCTGTTTTTGTGTGATATCACTCTGGAGGAACATTGTATCATTTTTTAATGCATGCATTTCTAAATGACAATAAACTAGAACTGAGTGTCCTCATAATCTTAAAAAAACTGTTGGACCTTAGAGAGAGGTATTTATTCTTATGAATTCATTGAAAACAGGTGATCCTCCTATTTTCTACGTCAACAAATTGGGTCCAAAAAGGATGCAATGAGCAGATAAATGTTAGGTATAGGGACTAAATAAATTAGGTCCTCAATAGGTGAGGCATCAGAGTATCTGGGGATTTTGGTGTAAATGGTAAGATGACGACAGTAGACATTTGATCGATTGACTGACAATAATTTGGAAGTCAAATCACTGAACTTTCAATCCTGGATCTAGATCTGTGGGTATAGATTTGTTTTGCATTGATCTTTAGAACATGGAAAATCACAGCACAGTACAGGTCCTTTGGCCTCAGTATTGTGCTGACCTTTTAACCTACCCTAAGATCAATCTATCTCTTCCCTCCTACATAACCCTCAATTTTTCTATCATCCATGGGCCTACATATAGAGTTTCTTAAATGCACCTAATGTATCTGGCACTCTCACACTCACCCGCCACTCCTTATATAAAGAACTTGCCTCTGACATCCTCCCTATAGTTTCCTCCAATCACCTTAAAATTATGTCCACTTGTGTTAGACATTTCCACCCTGAGGGAAAAGTATCTGGCAATCCATTTTATCTATGCCTCTTATCGTCTTTCCAGCACTTTTAATTCCCCTTTCATCATCCTCCACTCTATAGAGAAAAGCCCTAGCTCACTCCACTTATCCTCATAAGACATGCACTCTTGTCCAGGCAACATACTGGTAAATCTTCTCTGCACCCCCTCTAAAGCATCCACATCCTTCTTATAATGAGGTGACCAGAACTAAACACAATATTCCAAGTGTGGTCAAACCAGGGTTTTACAGAGCCATGATACTATCTCACTGCTCTTGAACTCAATCCCCAGACTATAGGAGGCCAACACCTCGTACACTTTCTTAACAATCCTATCAACTTGCGCAGCAACTTTGAGGGATCTATAGATGTGGGCACCAGGATCCCTCTGTTCCTCCACACTGCCAAGAAATTAAAACTAGGGTGGTGGGGGGAACTTGCCTGTGATGTCAATATACAGGCATGGTTCTATCTTCTCCCATTTCTTTCTAAGTATTTATTGGCAGGCTTCAGCCTAATTCTGAAATGGAATATTTCATTTCTCATTTTTACTTTCTGTACCAAGTCACCCACAGCAGTTTCATAAATGCACGGTCATCCCTCTCCCATGTTTTGCCAATTTTGAATCTCCTTCAAATCAGCTTTCTCTAGGCTCTATCGTGTTCTTCTGTGTCAGTGGATCTTCCATTTGGGGGGGGGGGGCGGTGTGTGTGTGTAATTATACACACACACATTCTGCGTCATTGTATTTTTACTGATATTCTATATGGGTTTGTTGACTTGTACGTATCAAGCCGTGGCATCCCGGGAGAGGTGGGCTGTGGGATTCTTATTACGTGGTTGTGATCTTGTGTGTGCTTACTGTGTGTGACTGTTGGTAATGTGTCTTGCACCTTGACCCTATAGTAAAGCTGTCTTGTTTGGCTGTATTCATATATGGTTAAATGAATACAGCCAAATTGTACAGCTGCAAAGAAGAAGCTGTCAACAGGAAGGGCAAGCTATATACATTTCAAAGTCTTCATGCCACCCTGTTCAAAGAGATGCTGAGGGGAGACAAGGATGCACAATTCTCTGTGGGTGTGAAGGAAAAAAATCAGCTAGCGAGGGCCAGGCAAACACTACTGCATTTTGTCTGGAAGTTGAGGCCCGAAAGTCAAACCCATGGTTGGCATCCTGGGGTGAGGGTGCCGATATCTCTGAGTCCATGGATCCTCAGACAAGGACTGGAGGCCCAGAGGCAGTCTGTCCTGGGTGTGCGAGTAGGTGAGAGGGATGGGAAAAGGGCCTGCTTTACTGATGCTTGTGATGTTCTGTGGAGCATGGTGGACCTGCTATATGGGCACAGGAATGTGTAGTTACACTTGCGGGCTGCCTCCAGCACAAACAATGTTAATGGAAATTATGCATTTTAATGTCTGTTAAGACATACATATGATTAATAAATCTGAATCTGCACACGCACAAAATGTTGAAGGAACTCAGCAGGTCAGGCAACATCTATGGAAAAGAATAAGTAGTTCCTCCAGCATTGTGTGTGTGTGTGTGTGTTGCTTTGGATTTCCAACATGTTTAGAATCTGAGTCAGAACTGGGTACCTAGATTATGGTAATGTGCTTCTGGATTCAGTGCTAAAACTGCTGTGTTAACCAATATGAGTCACATTTCAGGAAAGTAAGTCCAATGACACATGTTCATCCTTGTGCTTATTCTAACCACTTCATTCTGGCTCCTCATGCCCGTTCCAGTATGTCACTTATCATTGATAATGACTTGCGTTACAGATACCTCTCCAACTTTGCGTGCCAATGTCAGCCAACCTTTCCCCTGCAATTACTCTCATCCTTTAGTACCTCCTTGCCAAAAAAAAAAGTGGAGAACCATGCAAAATGAGTTTGTTTTTCTTGTGGTTCTGCAATGAACAGAGACATTTTGCACTTTTTGGCCCAGTATTTTTATTGAACTAGAAATGAACAGAGAAAAGGCTGGGTTAGACTGATGTTTAGACCTGTGATATCTTTGGCACTAGCAGATTCCTACAAGAAATGAATAGGTTTTTCTCTCTGCTCATTTAAAGATCCCAAGCATTCTCCAGTTCATTTATAAGTGTGTTTATTATCTGGGCATGACAGTAAGAGTTGAGATACTACCCCATTATTAATTTATCCTATGCTCAAACAGAGTGTCCCGGCAAAACTGGAAAAAAGATGCAATTAACATGAACAACTTTGACCAACTGGTTCCTGCCTAATGCTAACATCAATTTGCTGTTCTAATCAAAGCAATCTACTTCAGTGCAGTAATGACAATGAGTGTTCTATCTTTCTGCTCCAGATGTCTGCACATCCACGGGAATATCACTGAGCCATTACAGGAATATTAGGAATTATTTCATTTCATTTAGTCAATTCATGACTTATTGATTGTAGCATGAGTATACAGGAATGCTTCCTGCTCAGTGGACAGATAATCGGAAGTGGGGTCTCAAAAGGCAAACATGCAGGACTAGAAAATGATTTGTGTTCAAAAAGCATTGAACCAGCATTGCACCTTGTCCTAGTTCTGCTTTAATGTGATACATTATGATTGATATAGTAGGTATTTTTTCCCCAGTTGTCTCCTTTTTGGAGATGTGATAAAGGAAATCTCAGGCTAAATTTTCTGCATTTGCTGTGCAACTCTGACATCAAGACTCCTACTCTAAACAGGAATAATGATGTTGTCCAGAAAAGGACAGAGTGGCAGGAGAAGAGAAAATTGAAGAACCCAGAGATAACTGGGTTCAATCGGAGTCCAGTGGAGGAGATGCACTGCAAAGGCCAGGTTTTTGTGACAGCAGAGCCCAGAGATCATGGGCTACAGCCAGGAGTGCAGGTTGGCAGTAGAACTGACAGCCCTGAAACATAGAGTAATGCAGGAAGAGGAATTGGTACACCATAAAGTATTTAAGTGTGAGGGCTCCACTGCTATAGCCTGCAACACAACAACCACAGAAGCATCAGCCCTCACACCTGCTCACTCACTGACAGCCAGACAGCAACACATCCTTCCCTCACAATGAGCTAGACAAAGGCCACTCTTCCTTGCCCACAGTCACTGACAACCAAGGACTCCCTCAAACCTCCTGTCACCTGTTGGTCAGCCTCTCTCTTCCTTGTGCTCCCTGAGAACCGGAGAGCTACTTCTCCGTTTTCCCATATAATCAGACAGTAACATTGCCTTCATGCCCCTTCCTTGGCTCTTCCACCTCCGTATCTTCACTGAGCATAACAGACTCCCAATATTGGAGGGTGGTAGTCTTCTATAATAATATTAGACACAAATTTGAAGATATTTGGTCTCTCTAATGAAGAATTAAACTTCCATCAATATAGTCATATTAAAATGACTACGGCCTACATTATGACCAATGTAGGAATTACTTAAACTTGACGTTACTATTCTCTTCATGGAGAAAACCCATCCCTGTATTCAGGGATTCAACTTGGAACCTGGATGAGTTTGCTGCAGTTGTTACCGACCTCATTAAAACCTGTGTGGATGAGTGTGTGCCCACAAAGACTTGCTGTAAATTCCCAAACCAAAAGCCATGGATGAACTAGGAGGTACATCGCCTGCTGAAGGTGAGGTCTGTGGTATTCAAGTCTGGCAACCCAGGTCTGTACCAGAAAACCAGGTACGATTTGCGGAGGGCAATTACAAGGGCGAAGAGACAATTTCAAATAAGGTTGGAGGGGATATCAGATGCACGACAACTCTTGTAGGGTCTGCAAGACATTACTTCCTACAAAGCAAAGCCCAATGGCATGAATGGCAGCGATGCTTCACTACCAGATGAACTCAATGCCTTCTATGCACGCTTTGAAAAGGAGAACACAACTACAGCTGTGAAGATCCTTGCTGCACCCGATGACTCTGTGATCTCCGTCTCAGAGGCCGATGTTAGACTGTCTTTAAAGAGAGTGAACCCTCATGAGGTGGAAGATCCCGATGGAGTACTGGTAAGGCTCTGAAAACCTGTGCCAACCAGCTAGCGGGAGTATTCAAGGACATTTTCAACCTCTCACTGCTACGGGTGGAAGTTCCCACTTGTTTCAAAAAGGCAACAATTATACCAATGCCTAAGAAGAATAATAGTAGGCCTTAATGACCATCGCCCAGTAGCACTCACTTCTGCAATGATGAAATGCTTCAAGAGGTTAGTCATAACTAGACTGAACCCCTGCCTCAACAAGGACCTGGACCCATTGCAATTTGCCTATCGCCACAATAGGTCAATAGCAGATGCAATCTCAATGGCTCTCCACATGGCTTTAGACCACCTGGATGCTGTTCATCGACTATAGCTCAGCATTTAATACCATCATTCCCACAATCCTGATTGAGAAGTTGCAGAACCTGGGCCTCTGTACCTCCCTCTGCAATTGGATCCTTGACTTCCGAACCAGAAGACCCCAATTTGTGCAGATTGGTGATAATACCTCCTCCTTGCTGATGATCAACACTGGTGCACCTCAGCTTAGCCCACTGCTCTACTCTCTCTATATCCATGACTGTGTGGCTAGGCGTAGCTCAAATAACATCTATAAATTTGCTGATAATACAACCATTGTTGGTAGAATCTCAGGTGGTGACAAGAGGGTGTACAGGAGTGAGATATGCCAACTCGTGGAAGGGTGCCGCAGCAACAACCTGGCACTCAACGTCAATAAGACGAAAGAGCTGATTGTGGACTTCAGGAAGGATAAGATGAAGGAACACATACCAATTCTCATAGTGGGATCAGAAGTGGAGGCAGTGAGCAGCTTCAAGTTCCCGGGTGTCAAGATCTCTGAGGATCTAACCTGGTCCCAACATGTCGATGTAGTTATAAAGAAGGCAAGACACTGGCTATACTTTATTAGGAGTTTGAAAAGACTTGGCATGTCAACAAATACACTCAAAAACTTCTATAGTTGTACCGTGGAGAGCATTCTGACAGGCTGCATCACTATCTGGTATGGAGGGGCTACTGCACGGTACAAAAGAAGCTGCAGAAGGTTGTAAATCTAGTCAACTCCATCTTGGACACAAGCCTACAAAGTACGCAGGACATCTTTAGGGAGCAGTGTCTCAGAAAGGCAGTATCCATTATTAAGGACCTCCAGCATCCAGGGCATGCCCTTTTCTCACTGTACCTCCTACCTGATGGTAACAGAAACCTGAAGGCATACACTCAGCGATTCAGGAACAGCTTCTTCCCCTCTGCCATTCAATTCTTAAATGAACATTGAATCTTTGGACACTACCTCACTTCTATTACACAGTATTTCTGTTTTTCTACTTTTTAAAATCTATTCAATATATGCAATTGATTTGTTTATTATTATTATTTTTCTCTGCTAGATTATGTATTGCATCGAACTGCTGCTGCTAAATTAACAAATTTCACATCACATGCTGGTTTTAATAATCCTAATTCTGATGTTGTATTGCACATAGATAGCTCAATATAGTCATGTTAAAGCAGCTACAGCCTACATTATGACCAATGTAGGAATTAGTTAAACTTGACGTTACTATTCTCTTCATGGAGAGAACCCATCCCCTGCCACATCACCTTCCATTGAAGCCCTTTACCCCAATAGAACAAGATATTTACAAGGTCAAACCCCTTCACAGTGGCATTCAGGAAAACCATAGCTAAACAAGAATAAATGTTTCAGTTAAGGACCTTTAGTCAGATAGCAGCGCTCTTAAAATATGAAACTCAATTTAAAACTGTTATAATGCCTTGTGGAAAAATCTAAGCAACACATATCAAAGTTGCTGGTGAACGCAGCAGGCTGAAACATCAACTGTACCTCTTCCTAGAGATGCTGCCTGGCCTGCTGAGTTCACCAGCAACTTTGATGTGTGTTGCTTGAACTTCCAGCATCTGCAGAATTCCTCGTGTTGTGGAAAAATCTGTTTGTCATGAGAAGATTGACCCCACCAAGGAATGTATTTTAATATAAGATTATTATATTAATATAAAATATTATCTTAATGAGTGATGGGCCATAGTTGATATAGTTCTGGATCAACTTACAATATTTGAACATCAATAGAGAAGAGCCAATAAGGGAATGAAATATTTATGTGGCAGGAAACCTTACCGTCTTTCTGGCTCTATTATTACATGCTTTGCAATTTGATGTTACTTCAATGGACAAAGGCTATGTACTAAGCAAGATTAGCTGTGCTTTCAGTTAACAAACACTTCTGTAAGCTTAGTTACAACTTTCAGATGATTGTGTGGTCTTCTGGAGCAGGAGGGGTTCTTTGATCAGGTCAAACTGATCCAACACTGGTGAATGACAATGGATGTACTGGAGTTTGTACTGTATATGGTACAGAAATCATTATTCTATTCAACAGTTCCTGATAGCATGTCCAAACATAACAACCATTTGCATTTTACGCTGACACCTGGTATGAAAGCAACTGATTTTTGTTCCGCTCCTCTTCCTCTGGTTTCTGCTGTTTCTCTTTTCACTGGAGGAACAGAAGCAAGGGTTCAGCTCACTCCAGCTCAACTGGGGCATTAGATGATACTCCTGTTGTCATGCAGACAGCAACATTTCATTTTGGGGAGGTAGTCGTCTGCTGAAGTTGCAAGTGGAGTGCAAATGTCCCTTGCATTTGTGCAGCTGTAGAAAAAGCCTAATTGACAATGACTGCCAAGTTTTGAGAAATGGCACTGAAACCTCAGTCATCAACACGAAGAAAAATGGTGTCAAATACTTTTTGGGATGCACATCTGGTGTCTTAAACACTTTAATCATATGAGTCACACTGTGAAATTCCAAGTTGTATTTCTAGAGGCAAGGAATGGTCTGGAAATGTTGCATCTCACCTAGAAATGGTAATTTTCACTGGTGTTAAACCTAAATGAATAGGGCCAGACATTCATACTGCAAGGCTACATACAGCATAATTTTGTTAAGACTTTATAAGGAAAATGAACTCATGAAGCAGTTCCCTAACTCCCCTGATGTCTTGGTAAATCTATTCAGTGTAGCTGACCCTTGCACCTTATAAAGCTCCTGCACACGGCCAAAATGAATATTCCCGTTGGCTGATTATTAAATCCTATATGAACTTCTATTTTGAATGGAACAAGAACACCTTCATACTCCTGAACATGGTACTTAATTTATGTACAATAATTAGAACAAAATTTTTAGAAATGGTTCGCAAGTAGAATATTGAAAAAGTTCAATTAACCTCTAGTGCTATAACAAATTTTGATGAAAATTTATAACTTTTTTAACCACAAGTTTGCAGTGCAACAGCAAGACCTTTTTTTTAAACAAAAAGTGAGCAACTGATATCATTAAAGATGTCCTTTTTTCCCCCTGCATAATTAACCTATTGGAATCAGTTGTCCAGCCAGTAAGAAAGGCACTTTCATTGCACTACAAATATATTTTGACATTATCTGTCAAGATGTTTCAAAACCAATTTTGTTCAATATTTATTGGTTCCAGCTTTCTATTGAGGTATATGCTGCAATAGAAGGAAAAATCCACAAATATTTGGATAATAGCAGTGACTGTTTTCTCACATTTATATTCACCTACAATACCAACCATTTTGACCTTGTTAAACAATATATCAACCAATCAATCACTCAAATTAACATTACAAAAAGCTTAGATGTCAGTGCTGTCCAATTACTATAGAACGAAGTGCACATAACGTAGTTCACAATCACAGTCAGGAGTTGTTAATAAATTGAAAAACATTAATTCACATATACTCAAAATGTTACCAATTCATTAAATACAATTATCAAAAGATAGATGGGAATCAGCATGAATGTACTGTAACAGTTTGTAAGGAATTCACAAGTGTAGAAACTATACAGGGAAACCCACTATACAGGGAAACCCACGATACCTCTTCACTAAGTGCACAGCAGAAGTACAAAATTTAAATTATATTCTAACATGAAAGGGAAAAAGCAATTTCCCCGAGGTACAGACAAAATAGTATTAAACAAATGAAATTAACATCAATTTATGTATAATTAATAAATTACAAAATAATTGACAGAATATAAGTACACCCACAGTAATTGTGAGAGAACTGCATCCAGTCATTACAGGCTTTAGGGAACAACACAGAACTGCAGAGAACTGCACATCACATCAAAATAATGTCTCCTGGCTTCCTTTCATAGAATTCTGTAAAATGGAACTGTACAAAGTTTTCACATTGTAACTCGCAAAATATACAACCTACAGCAAAATACATCCCACAGTAAAAGGTGTCCCAAGACATCCTTGCAATAGATTCTCTAAAATGAAACTATACAAAGTTTTCGGATTGTAACTTGCAAAATATACAACCTACAGTGAAATACATCCCACAAGGTTTTTGTTTTATTTTTCAAATGAACTTTAGATTTAAATCAATCTTAAAAAAAACATGTCAATTTTGCTTTCAATGCATTTACACAGGCACCATACTAGTCATCAGGATTCAATTTTACCTGAACACTGGGGAGACAAAAGATGGTGTTTGACTGCAATAGAGGCATAAACCCAATCTGATATAACACCTCTCCCGTGCTCTTATCGCCATTAGACCTGCTGCCACCACTCCAGTCCTGAATCAAATTCCCATATGCTGCTCAGCACCTTCTGTAACCCGCTTCTTATCCACAGGTAAAAAGCCTCCTTAAATCCATCTCTGCAGTTCTCCAAAGTAAACATTTAGTAGCACCTTAAACTCATATTGCACTTGGAAAGAAAGACGATATCGATGCTGCCATTTTTACTTAGTGGTCAGTCACTGAATATGATTAAACATATGTGGTCGTGTTCTGTTTGCTCCTTCAATTAGGAAACGTGAAGTAGAGCAGACCTAAATTTAACTCTGCAAATATAGTGGTTCCTCATTATGGACCAGAGGTGGTCCAATATGCTGTTTCACATTCAGGGGCACGACGGTAGATGGCCTATATCTCCGGCCCTGCTTAGTAGTGGAGAAATGTCTTCCCCAGAAATATAACACCAATAGGAGAGAGAACAACTTTACTTATGTTAATTCTGTTGCAAAATCAGGTTTTCCAGTTCATCTGCAGAGCGGAGTAAAAAAGCTGCTGACTCTCGATATCCTGCTACAAGCTGTCGTACTGCAGTTATTTCAGTGGGACTTAGCTGAGCCGGTGGAGTTTTGGAATTGTTAATGTTGGAGGATCCGGAGTGTGATGCAAGTGACTTCTTCACACTGAGATCCGCTGGCCCTTTGAAGAAAAATAAAACATTATTCCAGATCTGGATGCAGCTCTACATTTCTCCTTAATCCAAAGTAAATCTAATATTTTTACTTTCATATATTTAACGAGGTCTAATCAAAAATAAAAATCCATGGGATCCAAGGGAAAGCATCAAATTAGATTCAAAACCTGTTCACTGGTAGGATACAAAGAGAAATAATGAAAAAAAAGGTGACTTGTGACTGGAGGACTTCTAGCAGTAGAATGAGACAGAACTCAATCCCTTGCTGATTGGTGGCATGTATTAAAGTTTTAGGCCTAAATACAGGAGGTATTATAAAGAAAACTGCAAATTACAGATAACATGGTCATTAAGTTAGAATGCTTTAGGTTACAGGAAGTTCAAGATGGTTTGTTCATTTGGGGGGAAATGGTAAAATGGTATCAAATCTGGGGAAATGTAACAAGGCCAGTAAACAATAAATGATAGAATATCAATTGGTGTGGGAGATTTTAAGAACCTTTGAGTGTAGAAATCCTTAAATGTTAGAGTTAGATCAATTAGAAACATAGAAAATAGGTGCAGGAGTAGGCCATTCGGCTCTTCGAGCCTGCACCGCCATTCAGTATGATCATGGCTGATCATCCAACTCAGAACCCTGTACCTGCCTTCTCTCCACACCCCCGATCCCTTTAGCCACAAGGGCCATATCTAACTCCCTCTTAAATATAGCCAATGAACTGGCCTCAACTGTTTCCTGTGGCAGAGAATTCCACAGATTCACCACTCTCTGTGTGAAGAAGTTTTTCCTCATCTCGGTCCTAAAAGGCTTCCCCTTTATCCTCAAACTGTGACCCTTTGTTTCCTAATTAGATGCTTAAAAGATTTTCAGAAACCTTTCCTTTATCCATTAAGGCCACAAGCTGATTACTGTGTAAGGAAAGATATGTTGGCACCGGAGAGGATGCAGAGGGTGTTTGAGGATATTGACAAGACTAGAAAATGTTAGCTGTGAGGCAAGAGTGAATAAAATAGGTTTGTTTTCTTTGGAACAGAAGAGGATGAGGATATTGATATTGGTTCATTATTGTCACATATACCAAGATACAGTGAAAAGCTTGCCTTGCACACTGTTTATAAAGATGAAATCTTTACACAGTGCATTGAGCTAGAAAGAGGTAAAACATAACACTGCAGAATAAAGTATAAAAGCTACTGGAAAAGTGCAGTGTAGGTAAACAATAAAGTGCCTGGTCATAACAGGGGTAAATTAGCTGGATAAAATCATAAGGACCCAGATAGCAAAACTGGCAGGACTTATTTTCTCTGGCAGAGGGTTCAAAAACCAAAGAGTATATATTTATAATGATTGCTACGTGGATTTTAAGGTAGAAGAGGAAGTTTTTTCAACTATGAGGGGATGGCAAGCATAGGGAATTTAACAGTTGGAAGAATTCTTGCTTTGAGGGAATCAACAGTTAGGACTAATTAGACCCTGGGAGCATCAACATCAAGCTTGGTGGAGGTTACAGCAGCTGGATGGATGGATGGATGCTGCTCAAAACTGGGAGAACCTTCAACAAGGTAGATAGATGGACTTCTTGTGATGATTTGGGACAATGGGGATGGCTGGGTGATCTATCTGGCTCAGAGGGACACTACCTGTCAGGGGTATTGATGACTTGGGGATGAAGTAAGGGTTGTAAGTCGGACCGTGAGGCAGTGGGAGTATTTAAAAGAGAGCAGATTAACGGAGCCGGAGACAGAGTAGGAAGGCTTTGGCTCCTGAGGCTTCAGCGAGCAGAGGCTGAGGAATAACTTCAATCCAAATGTGGTAAGGCCAGGTAAGTTCCTTTAATAAATCTAATTACCTTAGGAGTAGGTAATGGAGGCAGCAGTTAGGGCAGTTGAGTGCTCTGTTTGCAGGATGTGGGAAGTTAGGGCGAGCACAATCGTCCCTGATGACTACACCTGCGAAAGGTGCATCCAGTTAGGGAGCTGGAGCTGGATCTGGATGAACTTTGGATCATTCCGGAGGCAGAGGCAGAAATAGAGAGGAGTTACAGGGAGATAGTCACCCCTAAGGGTTAGGAGACAGGTAGCTAGGTGACTGTCAGAAGAGGGAAGGGGAATAGACAGAATGAGTAGAGCACCCCTGTGGCCGTTCCCACCAATAATAAGTACATTGTTTTGGATACTGTTGATGTGGGCGACCCACCTGGGACAAGTTGCAGTGGTTGCGTCTCTGGCACCGAGATGGAACCCTCAACTCAGAAGGGAAGGAGGGAAAAGAGGAGAGCAGTAGTGACAGGGGATTCGATAGTTAATGTGACGAGAATACACATAGATTAAGATATTAGCTGTCCTGTGCTGGCACCAGTGGGATCAGCAGTTGGTCTGCCACCTGTCCTCAGGAGAAAGAGAGATAAGGAAAACAATGGAGCAGTATTTGGAGATGTTAATGAAGGGACGGGAGAGTTTAACGGAAGGGGAGCTGTCAAGATTGGCTCCCCCTTTGAACCCTGAACTGTTTGAAGTGATAGACAGGCGATACCCCAGCAGGGGGATAAAAAGGGACAGGTTCGCTAATGCAAGACACACACGACACCCTGAGGTAACGAGACCCTGGAAGCGGTGTGTCTCCCACAAGTCGGTGGGAAGTTTTGGACGGCTGCTCGCGGGATCAAGCCATAGACGCTCAGGGTGGAAAGGCACGATCGGCGGGAACCTGGTGTGTGTCCACCCTTGCCTGGGTGCCAGGTTCACCGCAGAGAAACGATTGTATCTGGAAACGGAGGAGTCACGGTCGGTGACCTCAGAAGACATCACAAAGGGCTCGCCCGAAAGCTGACTGCAAAGAATATCGAAGGTCTGTGTGGAAGCCGTTTGCATATTCATTCGTTTTGCTCTCTCTCTCCCTCCCCCCACTGTCCATCTCCCACGGCAGTGATTATGGTGAACTGAACTGAACTGAACTCAATTGAACTGAAGTTTGCGCCACTTTGAAACTGGTCATTTACCCCCAGACAACGATAGAGCTTGATTGATCCTGTTATCCTAATTCTGTGTACATGTGTGTTTATCATTGCTGAACTGTTGCCTTTATTATCCTTTTGATTAGAGTACTGTGTTGCTTGTTTCTTTAATAAAACTTTCTTAGTTCTAGTAATCCAGACTCCAACTGAGTGATCCATTTCTGCTGGTTTGGCAACCCAGTTACGGGGTACGTAACATTAGGAAGACAGATAAAAGGTTCTGTGGAAGAGATCGAGAATCCCGGATGGTCTGTTGCCTCCATGGTGATAAGGTCCGTGATATGTCGGATCGAGTTCTCAGTATTCTCAAGAGGGAGGGTGAGCAGCCGGATGTCGTGGTCCATGTAGGGACCAATAACGTGGGTAGGAAGAGTGAGGAGGTCCTGAAAGGAGAGTTTAGGGAGATAGGACCTCCAGGATAGTAATCTCAGGATTGCTACCAGTGCCACGTACAGGCGGGTTTAGAAATAGTAAGATAGCGCAGATCAACACGTGGTTGAAGACATGGTGCAGGAGGGAGGGCTTCAGATTTATAGGTAATTGGGCAGTTTTCCAGGGAAGGTGGGACCTGTTCCGGCGGGACAGTTTACATCTGAACTGGAGGGGGACAAATATTCTTGCAGGTAGATTTGCTGTAGAGGCTCCGGTGGATTTAAACTAGATACAAGAGGGGAGGGGAACCAGATTGTAGGAACAGATGTAGAAGAAGGAAGAAAAAAATAGTAAAGTTGTTTGCACCGTTAGTGGTAAACAAGAGAGCAAGAGGTGGAAAATTTCTTAAATGCATTTATTTTAATGCTAGGAGCATTATAAGAAAGGTGGAGGAGCTTAAAGCATGGATTGATACCTGGAAGTATGATGTGGTAGCTATTAGTGAAACATGGTTACAGGAGGGGTGTGATTGGCAACTAAATATTCCTGGATTTCATTGCTTCAGGTGTGATAGAATGGGAGGGACAAGAGGGGGAGGTGTTGCATTGCTTGTCAGAGAAAATATTACAGTGGTGCTCTGGCAGGATAGATTAGAGGGCTCGTCTAGGGAAGCTATTTGGGTGGAATTAAGGAATGGGAAAGGTGTACTAACACTTAATGGGGTGTATTATAGACCACCAAATGGGGAGCGAGAATTGAAGGAGCAGATTTATAAGGAGATGGCAGATATTTGTAGTAAGCACATGGTTGTGATTGTGGGAGATTTTAATATTCCACACATAGACTGGGAAGCCCATACTGTAAAGGGGCTGGATGGTTTGGAGTTTGTAAAATGTGTGCAGGATCGTTTTTTGCAGCAATACATAGAGGTACCAACTAGAGAAGGGGCAGTGTTGGATCTCCTGTTAGGGAATGAGATGGGTCAGGTGATGGAGGTTTGTGTTGGAGAGCACTTCGGGTCCAGTGATCACAATGCCATTAGTTTCAATATAATTATAGAGAAGGATAGATCTGGACCCAGGGTTGAGATTTCTGTTTGGAGAAAGGCTAACTTTGAGGAGATACGAAAGGATTTAGGAGTGGATTGGGACAATTCGTTTTATGGGAAGAATGTAATAAAGAAATAGAGGTCATTTGAAGGTGAAATTTTGAGGGTACAGAATCTTTATGTTCCTGTTAGGATGAAAGGAAAGGTTAAAAGCTTGAGAGAGCCATGGTTTTCAAGGGATATTGGAAACTTGGTTCAGAAAAATAGAGATATCTACAATAAATATAGTCAGCATGGAGAATATGAGGTGCTCGAGGAATATAAAGAATGTAAAAAAAATCTTAAAGAAATTAGAAAAGCTTAAAAAAAAGATATGAGGTTGCTTTGGCAAGGAAGGTGAAAATAAATCCCAAGGGTTTCTTCTGTTATATTAATAGCAAAAGGACAGTGAGGGATAAAATTGGTCCCTTATGAGAATCAGAATGGACAGCTATGTGTGGACCCAAAAGAGATGGGGGAGATTCTGAACAATTTCTTTTCTTCAGTATTCACGAAGGAGAAGGATATTGAATTGGGTAAGATACGATAAAGAGGTAGGGAAGTTATGGAAACTATGATAATTAAAGAAGTAGTACTGGAGCGTTTAAGGAATATAAAAGTGGATAAGTCTCTGGGTCCTGACAGGATATTCCCTAGGAACTTGAAGGAAGTTAGTGTGGAAATAGCAGGGGCTCTGATAGAAATATTTCAAATGTCATTAGAAACGGGCATGGTGCCGGAGGATTGGCGTATTGCTCATGTTGTTCCATTGTTTAAAAAGGGTTCTTAGAGTAAACCTAGCAATTACCGGCCTGTGAGTTTGACGTCAGTGGTGGGTAAACTGATAGAAAGTATTCTTAGGGATGGTATATATAATTATCTGAATAGACAGGGACTGATTAGGAACAACCAACATGGATTTGTGCATGGAAGGTCATGTTTGACAAATCTACTGAATTTTTTGAAGAGGTTACTAGGAAAGCGGTGCATGTTGTCTATATGGAATTCAGTAAGGCCTTTGACAAGGTCCCACACAGAAGGTTGGCTAGGAAGGTTCAATCGTTAGGTATTAATATTGAAGTAGTAAAATGGATTCAGCAGTGGCTGGATGGGAGATGCCAGAAAGTGGTGGTGGAAAACTGTTTGTCAAATTGGAGGACGGTATCTAGCGGTGTGCCTCAGAGATCTGTACTGGGTCCAATGTTATTTGTCATATACATTAATGATCTGGATGATGGGGTGGTAAATTGGATGAGTAAGTATGCAGATGATACTAAGATAGGTGGAGTTGTGGATAATAAAGTAGGTTTTCAAAGCTTGCAGAGAGATTTAGGCCAGTTAGAAGAGTGGGCTGAAAGATGGCAGATGGAGTTTAATGCTGATAAATGTGAGGTGTTACATTTTGGTAGGACTAATCAAAATAGGACATACATGGTAAATGGTAGGGCATTGAAGAATGCAGTAGAACAGAGGGATCTAGGAATAATGGTGCATAGTTCCCTGAAGGTGGAATCTCCTGTGGATAGGTGAAGAAAGCTTTCGGTATGCTGGCCTTTATAAAACAGAACATTAAGTATAGGAGTTGGGATGTAATGTTGAAATTGTACAAGGCCAAATTTGGAGTATTGTGTGCAGTTTTGGTCACCGAATTATAGGAAAGATGTCAACAAAATAGAGAGAGTACAGAGAAGATTTACTAGAATGTTGCCTGGGTTTCATCTCCTAAGTTACAGAGAAAGGTTGAACAAGTTGGGTCTTTATTCTTTGGAGCGTAGAAGGTTGAGTGGGGACTTGATAGAGGTATTTAAAATTATGAGGGGGATAGATAGAGTTGACGTGGATAGGCTTTTTCCATTGAGAGTGGGGGAGATGCAAACAAGAGGACATGAGTTGAGAGTTAAAGGGCAAAGGTTTAGGGGTAACATGAGGGGGAACTTCTTTACTCAGAGAGTGTTAGCTGTGTGGAACGAGCTTCCAGCAGAAGTGGTTGAGGCAGGTTTGATGTTGTTTAAAGTTAAATTGGACAGCTATATGGACAGGAAAGGAATGGAGTGTTATGGGGTGAGTGCAGTTCGGTGGGACTAGGTGACAGTAAGAGTTTGACACGGACTAGAAGGGCCAAGATGGCCTGTTTCAGTTCTGTAATTGTTATATGCTTATATGGTATATCAGAGGCTTAGTAGTGAGTTTGTGATTGGGAGTCAATTTCAATTAAGCTTAGATCTGATTATAAATGACTTGGCTTCTATGGGACTGTCTACCAGCGTGGAGTTAATGAAATGTAGTTCTTCTGGGAATGGCTCTTAATATAAAAACAGATGAAAACACTAGGCTCCTCAAATCCAGCATTATTGAATATGACCGTGGCTGAGCAAATGTGATCTAGTAGTGTCTCAGTGATCACCGACTGGGATCTGACTCCTAATGCTGTCTGTAAGTTTGTACATTCTCCCCATGACTGCATGGTTTTCCTCTGGGTCTTCCAGTTTCCTCCAACGTTCCAAAGATGTACAGTTACGATTAGTAAATTGTGAGCCTGCTATACTGGTGCCAGAACTGTGTCAACATTTGCAAGCTGCCCCAGCATAATCCCTGGACGGTGCTGGTGGTCACTGACGCTAAAATAAAGCATTTCAATCTGTTTTGATGTTTCATCATGCATCTGACAAATAAGCTAATCTTTATCTTTATGATCCACTCTCATCTGACTTGTTCCAGGAGGAATAATATAGGCAAAATTCAACATAGAAGATCATAGTGGAGTGAAACCTGACTGGATGTGTTTGGTTGAGTTTCCAGTCCTGTGTACAGCATGACAAAAAGCATCCCAGCTACCATTCTGTCACTTTCCAATCCCCACTGGATCTGATCTGAAAAAGACAGCATACTGTGATGCAACGTCCAAGTCAGTAAATTTATTCTGGCACCCTGGCCTCCACTGTTGAAATAACATGCCAAAAATATTACATCTTTGTGCATCTAATCTGAAATGTGACATTACAAATTCTTCCGAGCAATCTTTTGTGTATTTGCATTTGAAAGATGTACATTTCAGTAATGTACAAATATCTAATTGATAGCTAATGCAGGGGTGTTTGAAGCTCTTCAGAGACAGCCACATAGTATGGAAACACTTTCTTTGGCCCAACCCATCCATACCAACTCTGTTGCCCAGTGAGATAGCCCCATTTGCCCATAGCCCTCTAAACCACTCCTATCAATGTACTTAGCTCAATGGCTTTTAAATGTTACCACCTAAACCATCATTTCTGGCAGTTCATGCCATTTTGGACTTAGCATCCCCTCCTTGGGGGGAAAAAGACTGTCCTTTCACCCTACCTGTGTTCATTATGATCCTACATACCTCTCACCCTTCAAACTCCTACATTCCAGGGAATAGTGTCTGTCCTTGTAACCCAGGCCCCCAAAATCCTGCTAAATCTTTTCTGCATTCTTTCTAGTTTAATAGTATCTTTCCTCCAAGTGCAGCCTCTGCGAGGTGATTATAAATGCAATGTAAGTCCCCAGCTCCTACACACAATCCCCTGATTAGAGAAGTCTAGCATGCTCGACACCATCTTCACTGCCTTATACACATATGACACCGCTTTCAGTGAACTCTACTCCATAACACTCCCCAGGGACCTACTATTCGCAGCAGAAGTGCCACCCTAGTCTGATCTCCTAAAAAGTAATTCCTCCCATTTATCTGGATTGAAGGCCATTTTCCAACCATCGGCCCACATACATAGCTAATCAAGATTCCCCTGTAGTTTTCATGATCTTTTATACCATCCACAACACCACCTCTTTTAATATTATCCACAAACTTACTAACTATGCCTTGTATCCTTGCTTCGGGTATGATTTATGTTTGCTAAAAGATAAATAATAGTACCTACCAGTGTTAGTACCATCACTTGACAAGGAAGGTGGATTTTGCTTCCCACTGCCCAGCCCTGTGTAACCATGATAATAGCCTGTATTTCCATTGGTGTACATCAGTTCTTGAGAATAAGAAACTGTTGGAGCAGTGTAATTAACCTGGGAAGATTCTCTTGTCCACTGCTTCCCAACTGCAACAGGTTCATCCTGCAAAAGTGCAAGAATTATTTTTTTATTAAGATCTGAAGATGAAAGGAATATTTGTATTAATAATGAAAATAGAAACAACAAAGCTTTAGTTGTTTTCCTGTCAGTAAAAGATTTAAAGTTGCACACTGTTATATTAGTGAATAAAATGTACTTTTTTAAAAATAATGGCAACACTGTGCTTAAAATTTGCCTAGAAGTATTATAAACTTTTTGGTTGCAGAGTTCCTCTCAATCTGACACACATTTCTGCTTAGTGCCTATGTGGTGTCCTTGAATCAGAATGGAAAATTACATTAAGTCATGCAGGGTCAAAATTAGGAAGCACAAAGCAGGAAATTTAAATTACATTTAAAACCCATAGAGCAATCAAAATAAATATTGGGAAATGTATTTAAGAGGCAAACAGAAAATTAGTTACTTTGTTCTTAAAGATCTTGAACCTACATTTTGTGCTGGCAAGTCTCATAAAAATTATCTTTTATGCTTGGGATGTTCAACAATAATCATCTCAAATATATCAATATTAATTTTTTCATCTGATTTTACAATGTCCCTAGTGGGTACATATTGCAAATCCTTTTCATTGCAGTGATTTTAATCTATTTTCAATAACTGCAACATTGAAAGCTGTAGAAAAGAAAAGAAGACTTTGATTTCCATGCTTAATAACAGATAGGTAATAATATCGGCAGCTGAAAGCTTCATTGTTTTACTATACGTCCTCTCAATTAATTTTCCTAAATTTCCAGATAATTATAGAGCAAAACATGTTTTATGCTTAATGAAAATTTTTTATACATGCCAACATAACAACTGATGCCAAGTCGATTATCTGATGCTTTGCACTGTCAAGTGTTATTATTTTGAATGCTTGAAAATACTTAAAATTTAAGAGCAGAAGTAGGCCATTTGACCCATTGAGCCTGCTCCGCCACTCAATCATGGACTGATCCATTTCTTCCAGTCATCTCCACTTCCCTGCTTTCACCCCATAACCTTTGATGCCCTGGCTAATCAAGAACCTATCTATCTCTGCCTTAGATACAATGACTTGGCCTCCACAGCCACTTGTGGCAACAAATTCCACAGATTTACCACCCTTTGACTAAAGTAGTTTCTCCGCATCTCAGTTCTAAAAGGACGTCCTTTAATCCTGAAGTCTTGCCCTCTTGTCCTAGAATCCCCTACCATGGGAAATAACTTTGCCATATCTAATCTGTTCAGGCCTTTTAACACTCAGAATGTTTCTATGAGATTCCCCCTCATTCTCCTGAACTCCAGGGAATACAGCCCAGGAGCTGCCAGATGTTTCTCTTACGGTAACCCTTTCATTCCTGGAATCATTCTTGTGAATCTTCTCTGAACCCT
Source organism: Mobula birostris (assembly GCF_030028105.1). Lineage (NCBI taxonomy): Eukaryota > Metazoa > Chordata > Chondrichthyes > Myliobatiformes > Myliobatidae > Mobula > Mobula birostris. The sequence continues at coordinate 54,359,666 of NC_092370.1, read as the reverse complement.
CTCCAGTGTCAGTATACTCTTTCTAAAATGAGGATCCCAAAACTGCACACAATACTCACAAGTGTGGTCTCACGAGTGCCTTATAGAGCCTCATCACATCCCTGCTCTTATATTGTATACCTCTAGAAATGAATGGCAACATTGCATTTGCCTTCTTCACAACCGACTCAACCTGGAGGTTAACCTTTACGGTATCTTGCACAAGGATTCCCAAGTCCCTTTTGTATCTCTGCATTTTGAATTCTCTCCCCATCTAAATAATAATAGTTTGCCTGTTTATTTCTTCCACCAAAGTGCATGACCATACACTTTCCAACATTGTATTTCATTTGCCACTTCCTTGCCCATTTCCCTAAACTACCTAACTCTCTGCAGGCTCTCTGTTTTCTCAACACTACCGCCTCCTCCACCTATCTTTGTATCATTGTCAAATTTAGCCGCAAATCCATTAATACTGTAGTCCAAATCATTGACGCACATTGTAAAAAGCAGCGGTCTCAAAACAGACTCCTGTGGACCTCCACTGGTAACTGGCAGCCAGCCAGAATAGGATCCCTTTATTCCCACTCTGTTTTCTGCAGACCAGCCAATGCTCCACCCATACTAGCAACTTCCCTGTAATTTCATGTTAACAAACAAGATTTTCATTGTTCATTCTTTTTAATTATTTGTGGGAAAACCTGTTAGTATATATGTCCTTTTACTAATGCATTCTAAGTAATGCAGACATATTTTGTTAATATATATGAATGCCAGACTAAATGAAAACAAGAAGGCTGTGGCTGCAGTGCCTATTCTTCTACCCTGGGGTATTCAAAGCCTGCAGCAATAATATATTTCAAATTTTCTAACATGTTTGGGTACCAAAAAATGATACTATTTGTGTGTGTTTGTGTATGTATAACACATACATACACACAATTATCGAGAGTGATCGTTGAATTTTTGATCAGAATACACAGCAGCTTCAATATTTTGAAGGGATGCAAAGGTCATAAATCTTCTTTCAAGATACTGACTCATTGCTCTTAATTTTCATAGGGTGACACTACACTAATTATAGTCTGAAAATTGGGCTAGAATTGACATGACTATAGGTCAATGAAAGCAGTATACTGTAATTTCCTGTTCACATGTGAAAGCAATATACCTATCTTTAGAGCCACCATCAGCTGAACTGCCTATACCCCTTCTCATCACATTGCCCAAAAATCTTAAATTTTCCCATTGAAAAGCTGCATTTTTACTCCATTATGCAAGTTATCATTTAGTGTGTTCTGAGGTGAAGAGTTATGTATTTTCTTCTACAGGATTCTCATTGCCTTGCCATCTTTTCTAAATTAAGGCAGACATAAAATAGAAGGTTGTGACATGAGGAGATCATTTGACCCACTGGATCTGATATAAATCCATTTAGAGAAGGGTGGTTGGTTATCAGTATAAGTGTTAGCCAGTTGTCAAAGTATTTCTGTGGGCAGATCTTGTCCTGTGATGGAACTGGAATGACTGCTGGGATTCAGGGCTTGCTGATCATATTGGAACTTGGGTAGTACCTGCAAGAAGAGGTATAAATGGGTGGTTGTTGGTCAGTGTGAACTTGGTGGGCTGAAGAGCGTTTCCATGATCAATCACTATGACTCTAAGTGTATATCGAGAATAAAAGGGAGCAGCAAGAATGGGTGCTATTACTTGGAGGTTCTGGGTCGTGTCAGTGGTTCCTACTTATTTATTTCTAATTTTATTAATTTTACCTGTTATTATGCTCTCCAGGAGTTTACCCATCAAGAAACATACCCATTTATGACTACCAATTAGTCTCAAAACCCGAATCTATGATAACCTAGAACCTGCATGCCCATTGCTTGAATGATCGAGGATAAATTGGCCTCAGATGCGTTACTGCAGCTAGTGCAGCTATATTCAATAAGAGGTTACACCCAGCATCAGAGCATTTAAAGTGAAGTTTGATTTATCAGTATGTAACTGCAGAAACAGACTTTGCTACCATTATTTCTGACTTCCTCTTCTCAACAGATAAAAAAAGAAACTGAATTATATACATACAATAAAAGTAAACAAATGTTACACACTCTTAGTTCCTCTGTAATGTGATTCACAAGTGAAATTCCTTACTGTTTATTTACTATTGCTTCTGTTGCCTGCTTTCTAGTTAATGAGTACTAATAGTGGGTGGCTAAGTTAACAAATTTCACGTCACATGCCGGTGATAATAAACCTGATTCTGATTCTAGCTATTTGGCTATTTAGCTAGTTAGCCAGCTGTTTAGGATGTGAGTAGTCTATTTTCATTGTGGTGAAGCCAGTAAAGTTGCATTGTGCCATGGATAGTCTTTCTTTATTTTTACAGTCCCTCGACTGCTGAATGATGTAATGCAGCAGGATTGGTAATGACCCAAGACTTGCTGTTCTATCAAAACTTTTCATAATTTTGAACATCATTATAAAAATTCCCTTTATCTTTATTGCTCAAAGGAGAATAACTTGGCTCTCCACATAAGTCACTCATTCATAGTAACTTGCTTCAAAAATTCTGTTCTTTATAACACTATTGTTTCCTTAAAGGTTGCATTTTTCTTACTGTGCAGGAGGCATGTAGGTGTAAAAACAATCCAGTAATGGGCTGGTTGGTATTTTACTAGAAAACATAAGGCAAGAAGACTCAGTTACTCACACTATTGTGCTACTGCAAACTGAATTATTTTTATAACACACAACACATTGGAATGGTCAATATAATCATCTTCACAGAGGTTGTTTGTTTTGTAGGATCCTCCTCCCTCCCTCACCCCCAAGTGAATTGTCAGTTCCTGGATTGCAGCTTTTTAAGTCATTTCAGGAAACTGTCTTAATCAATAAACATGCATCTTAGGATGCAGCATTTCTCTAAAACAGTCAGGAGAATACCTAATAATGAGATGGAAAACATCTAGCTGAATATCTCTACATTAGAAATAAGGCCATTTCTCCACTCCTCTTTTGTATATATTTCAGAATTCTGCGCTGTCCATTGGGTATTAATTCTTAGTTTCATAGGGAATCTCCCACCATATCCTAAAATCTAGGTATAGTCAAAAAGAATACAAGGTTAAGTATAAGCATGCACTAAAATGCACAGGATTATTTACCCTTCCCTCTGCACTTCACAGACACTTGTGCTACTGGCATGCAGGAACTGAATTGCATGCCAATGCAAAACATTTTAAATAACTATCAGGGAATTGTTTGTCTATCCATCCTTATATAATCACTGAAATGCTATGCTACCAGAGGAAATTTGTCATTTTGGTATTTTATTCCTTCATTCACTTGATACAGGTATACAGGTCAGGAAGATTGTTTTACTCTAGGTGGTGCACAGCACCTTTAGTGTTGTTACTGCTGGATTTATCAAAGCAGATGAACAAAATTGCAGATGTCAGAAATGAGAAGGTCTATTGTCCAACCACCACACATCAAAGTTGCTGGTGAATGCAGCAGGCCAGGCAGCATCTCTTGGAAGAGGTACAGTCGAAGTTTCCGGCCGAGATCCTTCGTCAAGACTAACTGAAGGAAGAGCTAGTAAGAGATTTGAAAGTGGGAGGGGGAGAGGGAGATCCAAAATGATAGGAGAAGACAGGAGGGGGAGGGATGGAGCCAAGAGCTGGACAGGTGATTGGCAAAAGGGATATGAGAGGATCATGGGACAGGAGGCCCAGGGAGAAGGAAAAGGGGGAGGGGGGAAAACCCAGAGGATGGGCAAGGGGTATAGTCAGAGGGACAGAGGGAGAAAAAGGAGAGAGAGAGAGAGAGAGAGAGAAAGAGAGAGAGAGAAAGAATGTGTGTATATAAATAAATAACAGATAGGGTACACGGGGGAGGTGAGGCATTAGAGGAAGTTAGAGAAGTCAATGTTCATTCCATCAGGTTGGAGTCTACCCAGACGGAATATAAGGTGTTGTTCCTCCAACCTGAGTGTGGCTTCATCTTTACAGTGGAGGAGGCCGTGGACAGACATATCAGAACGGGAATGGGATGTGGAATTAAAATGTGTGGCCACTGGGAGATCCTGCTTTCTCTGGCGGACAGAGCGTAGATGTTCAGCAAAATGATCTCTCAGTCTGCGTCGGGTCTCGCCAATATATATTGATTCGAAGAAGGAAGTCTGAGAGTCGGAGCGGGAGTGCTGAGAAAGACATTTTTGAAATTTTTGGGTTTTTTTTCTCCAACGGCGTTCAGAGAGGTGGGACTGCGCAGGCGTGTGACGTCGGGCTGTGCAGCGCGGCAGATTTAAAAGGAACAGAGCCTCATACAGCGGGCAGCGTAGTTTGCGGAGTGAGCCGGGAGCAGAGTGAAGACTTAAGGGCTTCGGCTCAACGGGCTTAGGCGGAAACGGGCGAGGCGAGGAAGGTTTGGTATTCATTTTCTGTTGTTATTTGAGGAGAGGGGCAGTATGAGTGTGAGAGCAGTTTGCTGTTCTCGGTGTCGGATGTGGGAGGCCCTGGAGTCTCCAAGCCTCCCGTACGTCTACATCTGCGCCAAGTGCATCGAGATGCAGCTCCTAAGGGACTGCGTTACGGAACTGGAGCTGCAGCTCGATGACCTTCGTCTGGTCAGGGAGAGTGAGGAGTTGATAGAGAGTTGTTACAGGCGGGTGGTCACACCGGGGCCACGGGAGGCAGACAAGTGGGTCACGGTTAGGAGGGGGAAGGGGAAGAGTCAGGTAATAGAGAGTACCCCGGTGGCTGTGCCCCTTAACAATAGGTACTCCTGTTTGAGTACTGTTGGGGGGGACAGCTTACCCGGGGGAAGCGACAGTGGCCGTGCCTCTGGCACAGAGCCTGGCCCTGTAGCTCAGAAGGGTAGGGCAAGGAAGAGGAGGGCAGTTGTGATAGGGGACTCGATAGTAAGGGGGTCAGATAGGTGATTCTGTGGACGCAGTCCAGAGACCCGGATGGTAGTTTGCCTCCCTGGTGGCAGGGTCCGGGATATTTCTGATCGTGTTCAAGATATCCTGAAGTGGGAGGGTGAGGAGCCAGAGGTCGTGGTACATATAGGTACCAATGACATAGGTAGGAAAAGGGATGAGGTCCTGAAAGGAGGATATAGGGAGCTAGGAAGGGAGTTGAGAAAAAGGACCGCAAAGGTAGTAATCTCGGGATTACTGCCTGTGCCACGCGACAGTGAGAGTAGGAATGCGATGAGGTGGAGGATAAATGCGTGGCTGAGGGATTGGAGCAGGAGGCAGGGATTCAAGTTTTTGGATCATTGGGACCTCTTTTGGCGCAGGCATGACCTGTACAAAAAGGACGGGTTACACTTGAATTCTAGGGGGACCAATATCCTGGCAGGGAGATTAGCAAGGGCTACTGAGGTGACTTTAAACTAGAATGGTTGGGGGGTGGGAATCAAATTAAAGAGGCTAGGCAAGAGGAGATTAGTTCACAACAGGGGGATGGGAACCAGTGCAGAGAGACGGAGGGGTGTAAAGTGAGGGTAGAAGCAAAAAGTAGTAAGGAGAAAAGTAAAAGTGGCAGGCCGACAAATCCAGGGCAAGCATTAAAAAGGGCCACTTTTCAACATAATTGTATAAGGGCTAAGAGAGTTGTAAAAGAGCGCCTGAAGGCTTTGTGTGTCAATGTAAGGAGCATTCGTAACAAGGTAGATGAATTGAAAGTGCAGATTGTTATTAATGATTATGATATAGTTGGGATCACAGAGACATGGCTCCAGGGTGACCAAGGATGGGAGCTCAACGTTCAGGGATATTCAATATTCAGGAGGGATAGACATGAAAGAAAAGGAGGTGGGGTGGCGTTGCTGGTTAAAGAGGAGATTAACGCAATAGAAAGGAAGGACATAAGCCGGGAAGATGTGGAATCGATATGGGTAGAGCTGCGTAACACTAAGGAGCAGAAAACGCTGGTGGGAGTTGTGTACAGGCCACCTAACAGTAGTAGTGAGGTCGGAGATGGTATTAAACAGGAAATTAGAAATGTGTGCAATAAAGGAACAGCAGTTATAATGGGTGACTTCAATCTATATGTAGATTGGGTGAACCAAATTGGTAAAGGTGCTGAGGAAGAGGATTTCTTGGAATGTATGCGGGATGGTTTTTTGAACCAACATGTCGAGGAACCAACTAGAGAGCAGTCTATTCTGGACTGGGTTTTGAGCAATGAGGAAGGGTTAATTAGCAATCTTGTCATGAGAGGCCCCTTGGGTAAGAGTGACCATAATATGGTGGAATTCTTCATTAAGATGGAGAGTGACATAGTTAATTAAGAAACAAAGAAATTAGGGATAGTATCAATTCCAAAGAAGAAGCGTACAAATTAGCCAGAAAAAGTGGCTCACCTGAGGACTGGGAGAAATTCAGAGTTCAGCAGAGGAGGACAAAGGGCTTAATTAGGAAGGGGAAAAAAGATTATGAGAGAAAACTGGCAGGGAACATAAAAACTGACTGTAAAAGCTTTTATAGATATGTAAAAAGGAAAAGACTAGTAAAGACAAATGTAGGTCCCCTACAGACAGAAACAGGTGAATTGATTATGGGGAGCAAGGACATGGCAGACCAATTGAATAATTACTTTGGTTCTGTCTTCACTAAGGAGGACATAAATAATCTTCCAGAAATAGTAGGGGACGGAGGGTCCAGTGAGATGGAGGAACTGAGGGAAATACATGTTAGTAGGGAAGTGGTGTTAGGTAAATTGAAGGAATTAAAGGCAGATAAATCCCCAGGGCCAGATGGTCTGCATCCCAGAGTGCTTAAGGAAGTAGCCCAAGAAATAGTGGATGCATTAGTGATAATTTTTCAAAACTCGTTAGATTCTGGACTAGTTCCTGAGGATTGGAGGGTGGCTAATGTAACCCCACTTTTTAAAAAAGGAGGGAGAGAGAAACCGGGGAATTATAGACCGGTTAGCCTAACGTCGGTGGTGGGGAAACTGCTGGAGTCAGTTATCAAAGATGTGATAACAGCACATTTGGAAAGCGGTGAAATGATCGGACAAAGTCAGCATGGATTTGTGAAAGGAAAATCGTGTCTGATGAATCTCATAGAATTTTTTGAGGATGTAACTATTAGAGTGGATAGGGGAGAACCAGTGGATGTGGTATATTTGGATTTTCAGAAGGCTTTTGACAAGGTCCCACACAGGAGATTAGTGTGCAAACTTAAAGCACATGGCGTTGGGGGTAAGGTATTGATGTGGATAGAGAATTGGTTAGCAGACAGGAAGCAAAGAGTGGGAATAAACGGGACCTTTTCAGAATGGCAGGCAGTGACTAGTGGGGTACCGCAAGGCTCAGTGCTGGGACCCCAGTTGTTTACAATATATATTAATGACTTGGATGAGGGAATTAAATGCAGCATCTCCAAGTTTGCGGATGACACGAAGCTGGGTGGAAGTGTTAGCTGTGAGGAGGATGCTAAGAGGATGCAGAGTGACTTGGATAGGTTGGGTGAGTGGGCAAATTCATGGCAGATGCAATTTAATGTGGATAAATGTGAAGTTATCCACTTTGGTGGCAAAAATAGGAAAACAGATTATTATCTGAATGGTGGCCGATTAGGAAAAGGGGAGGTGCAACAAGACCTGGGTGTCCTTATACACCAGTCATTGAAAGTGGGCATGCAGGTACAGCAGGCGGTGAAAAAGGCGAATGGTATGCTGGCATTTATAGTGAGAGGATTTGAGTACAGGAGCAGGGAGGTACTGCTGCAGTTGTACAAGGCCTTGGTGAGACCACACCTGGAGTATTGTGTGCAGTTTTGGTCCCCTAATCTGAGGAAAGACATCCTTGCCATAGAGGGAGTACAAAGAAGGTTCACCAGATTGATTCCTGGGATGGCAGGACTTTCATATGAAGAAAGACTGGATGAACTGGGCTTGTACTCGTTGGAATTTAGAAGATTGAGGGGGGATCTGATTGAAACGTATAAAATCCTAAAGGGATTGGACAGGCTAGATGCAGGAAGATTGCTCCCGATGTTGGGGAAGTCCAGAACGAGGGGTCACAGTTTGAGGATGAAGGGGAAGCCTTTTAGGACTGAGATGAGGAAAAACTTCTTCACACAGAGAGTGATGAATCTGTGGAATTCTCTGCCACAGGGAACAGTTGAGGCCAGTTCATTGGCTATATTTAAGAGGGAGTTAGATATGGCCCTTGTGGCTACGGGGATCAGTGGGTATGGAGGGAAGGCTGGGGCAGGGTTCTGAGTTGGATGGTCAGCCATGATCATAATAAATGGTGGTGCAGGCTCGAAGGGCCGAACGGCCTACTCCTGCACCTATTTTCTATGTTTCTATATAGAAGGCCACATTGGGAGCACCAGACGAGGTATATCACCCCAGCCAACACACAGGTGAAGTGTCGCCTCACCTGGAAAGACTGTCTGGGGTCCTGAATGGTGGTAAGGGAGGAAGTGTAAGGGCATGTGTAGCACTTGTTCTGCTTACAAGGATTAGTGCCAGGAGGGAGATAAGTGGGGGAATGAATGGACAAGGGAGTTGCGTAGGGAGCGATCCCTGTGGAAAGTGGGGGGGGGGAGGGAAAGATGTGCTTAGTGGTCGGATCCTGTTGGAGGTGACGGAAGTTACAAAGAATAATATGTTGGATCTGGAGGCTGGTGGGTTGGTAGGTGAGGACCAGGGGAACCCTATTATCCCTCCCCCTCCTGTCTTCTCTTATCATTTTGGATCTCCCTCTCCCACTTTCAAATCTCTTACTAGCTCTTCCTTCAGTTAGTCCTGACGAAGGGTCTCGGCCCGAAACGTCGACTGTACCTCTTCATAGAGATACTGCCTGGCCTGCTGTGTTCACCAGCAATTTTGATGTGTGTTGCTTGAATTTCCAGCATCTACAGAATTCCTCATGTTTAGGTCTATTGTCCATTGACTAAACAATATTCATTTCCATTTGCCACTTCTCAACCATTGAAGTTCTCTGCCTGAAAGTAATATTTACATTGCAAGGCTGTGACCCTCTCCAACAGGAAACAGTCCAACCACTTACCTTTTACACTAAATGATATTTGCATTTCTCACCAGCTCCTATCATTTGTTGTATTGCTACTAAACTGAAATGTAATTGAATGAGCCATAATACTGTAGCTCCAAGAACAGCTCAGAGGCTGGGTATCTCTTAATAAGTGAAGCATCATCTGATTCCTCAAAGTCTTTCCTCGATCTGCAAATCATGATAGAACTCAACTTATCATGAAGCAGCAGGTTAAGGTGAGTAAAGTTTGGTCAGCAAGATTACAACACTTGAGAGCCCAATGAGATTGGAACTTGGTATGCTTTTAATATGTGTGGCATACTTAGCCAATGTTTTCTTTGTCGGGCAGATGTCATTGTTAAAGCCATTATTCTTGTCAAAAGAACACAAATACATAAATGTGTAGGGAACGTGCAGACAAACCTGCTCTGCCATTCAATAGGACAGTAATGCAATGATATCCTTTTCAAAGAAAGATCAACAATCCCACATAGAACATAGAATAGTACAGCACAGTACAGGCCCTTTGGCCCACAATGTTGTGCCAAACCTTAAACCCTGCCTCCCATATAAGCCCCCACCTTAAATTCCTCCATATACCTGTCTAGTAGTCTCTTAAACTTCACTAGTGTATCTGCCTCCACCACAGACTCAGGCAGTGCATTCCACGCACCAACCGCTCTCTGAGTAAAAAAAACCTTCCTCTAATATCCCCCTTGAACTTCCCACCCCTTAACTTAAAGCCATGTCCTCATGTACTGAGCAGTGGTGCCCTGGGGAAGAGCCGCTGGCTGTCCACTATTCTTCTTAATATCTTATATACCTCTATCATGTCTCCTCTCATCCTCCTTCTCTCCAAAGAGTAAAACCCTAGCTCCCTTAATCTCTGATCATAATGCATACTCTCTAAACCAGGCAGCATCCTGGTAAATCTCCGCTCTACCCTTTCCAATGCTTCCACATCCTTCCTGTAGTAAGGCGACCAGAACTGGACACAGTACTCCAAGTGTGGCCTAACCAGAGTTTTATAGAGCTCCATCATTACCTCACAACTCTTAAACTCTATCCCTCGACTTATGAAAGCTAACACCCCATAAGCTTTCTTAACTACCCTATCCACCTGTGAGGCAACTTTCAGGGATCTATGGACATGTACCCTCAGATCCCTCTGCTCCTCCACACTACCAAGTATCCTGCCACTTACTTTGTACTCTGCCTTGGAGTTTGTCCTTCCAGAGTGTACCACCTCACACTTCTCCCGGTTGAACTCCATCTGCCATTTCTCAGCCCACTTCTGCATCCTATCAATGTCTCTCTGCAATCTTCCACAAACCTCTACACTTATCCACAACACCACCAATCTTTGTGTCATTTGTAAACTTGCCAACCTCCCCTTCTCCCCCCATATCCAGGTCATTAATAAAAATCACGAAAAGTAGAGGTCCCAGAACCGATCCTTGTGGGACACCACTAGTCACAACTCTCCAATCCGAATGTACTCCCTCCACCACGACCCTCTGCTTTTTGCAGGTAAGCTAATTCTGAATCCACCTGGCCAAAATTCCCTGGATCCCATACCTTCTGACTTTCTGAATAAGCCTACCGTGTGGAACCTTGTCAGGTTCCTTACTAAAATCCATATAGATCACATCCACTGCGCTACCCTCATCTATATGCCCTGTCACCACATCAAAGAACTCTGAGGTGGTGCCACAATCTGCCCTTCACAAAGCCATGCTGACAGTCCCTGATCAGACCATGATTCTCTAAATGCCCATAGATCCTATCTCTAAGAATCTTTTCCAACAACTTTCTCATCACAAATGTAAGGCTCACTGGTCTATAATTACCCGGACTATCCCTACTACCCAGATTACCTTTGGTAATCTAGGCTTTATTCCAAGTCTAGCTAATTGTCCGTTAAATTTATTCCCTAGACCCTCTGGCTGTGTTTAATGAGCTTTATCAGTCAAAGAATGATTTGATAATGTTGACATTTTTTTAAAATGGTGCACATCTTTGTAAGGTACTTGGTTGCTCCTGCTAAGCTTTTCACCAAGATTTTCTTGCACCTCTCATTGCAAGCAAGTGAAAAACTCAGGCAGGTTTTGCAGAAAATTCATGCAAACTGATTTCTTCCAATTGTACTGAATCTCCGAGACTTGTATTCATCATATAATTTGGTTAAGTAGAACATAAAACTGTACAACACAGGAACAGGCTCATGAAGTTGTGCCAAACTAGTTTAAGCTAATGACACCTAATTTAACTAATCCTTTCTGCCTTCACATGATTCTTTCTGCGAAATCCATGCACCAATCTAAGAGCCTCTTAAATGCCTTTATTATACCTACCTCCACCTCTACCTGGCAGCACAATTCAGACATCCTCTGGTGTCTATTTTAATAGAAAACATGCCCCACACATCTTTCAAATTTCCCCCCTCTCACCATAAATGCATACCATCTAGTATTAGATATCTTAACCCTGGGAAAAATATTAGCTCACACAATTTTATAACCTTCTGTCAAGTTTCCCCACAGCTTCAGCTGCTCCAGTCAAAACAACCCTAGTTTGTCCAACATCCCCTTATAGCATATGCACTCCGATTTAGGCAGCATCTTGGTAAACCTCTTCTGTGTTCTCTCCAAAACCGCCAGATCCTTTCTTTAATGGGTGATTGGATGCAATATCCAGATGCAGCCTAACCAGGGTTTTTATAAAGCTGCAACTGAATTTCCTGACTCTTGGAGCACAATGCCTAGACTAATAATGCTGTATGTCTTCTATACCACCCTATCATCCTGTATAGTCACTTTCTGAGAGTTGTGCACTTGTACTTCAAGGTCCCTCTGCACATCAACACTGGTAAGGGTCTTGCCATTAACTGTGTATTTCCCTCTACATTTGATCCACCAAAATACAACATACCACACTTGCCCAGATTGATCTCTATCTGCTAATTCTCTGCCACATCTGTAACTAACCTACAGTGCCTATAAAAAGTATGCCTTACTGTCTTGCACCACTAGTGATGGACCTCCAGCAAGAATAAAACATAGTGATCACTACCCTCCATCTTCTATAGCTTCTAACGGCCAATTCTGAATCCAAATGACCAAGTCACTATGGATCTCATGCATGTTGTAAAGAATGCTTACTGCAGATATCAAAAATAATTCTTTCGCACTACTGTAAAAATTTGCTATGCTTTTAAAAAATCTGTCTAGATACCTTGCACCTCAATAAAATGTCAGCTTAATGATAAAGGGTTCATACGTTCGGCAGAAATACAAACCAATAAAATGATTGTGGCTAATACTTGTTTATAGAAAAATAAGCTGAAGAGTAAGTTTTTATAAAGGTGATGGTGACTATTTGGAAGAGCTGTAAATATTGGAAACTCTCATTCTAATATAACACTCATACAATGCTGGAGAAACTCAACAGTTAGATAGCATTATGGAAAGGAATATGTCATCTTTCTGATGCTTTGGGCCGAGTCCTTCATCTGGACTGACCTGCTGAGTTCCTCCAGCATTTTGTGTGCGATACTTTGGATCTGCAGAATCTCTTGTATTTATCATTCCGAATACACTAATACAACATTTAAAAGGGTTTTGGGCAATACTTCAGTAAGAAAGGAGTAGGAGGATGCAGTCCTAATGCAGGCAAATGGGATTGGTATAAATAGGCATTATGGTTGGTGTGGACAAGATGGCCAATAATGCTGTACATTTCTTTAAGTCTTTTGTTCACTTGATACCAAGCAACTCCAGTAGATATGATTTTAAAATGCTGTATTTTCCATTATATATTTAATTTGAATATCAACATTCTCCTTTGAGTAAGAATAGGAATTGATAAAATACTTTCTAGATTAAAACAATCAGCCATCTCTTTGTTTATTCTTTCATATTTGGCAAATTACCTGTGAAACAATGCGTTATCAGTTTACTTTCCTCACTAAGATGTGGAGATTCTTTAAGTCTAGGATATTAATCATTTGAAAAAATATTAGTATCTTCATTGAACACAAAAAATGTTAATATCTTTCATTTTACTTTGAGTATAGACTGAGCCTGTAGCTATCCAAGTGGGTTCCAACCTCAGTGTAGTAAGAGTCTGTTAGAACAAAGATAAGTTCAGCAGACAATGAGTTTGCCACACTTCACCGACAACCTTGAGATTACACACAACCTCACAAGGCTACTGTCAGGACGCTAAGTTCTTTCTGTTAATGGATCTGGTTCAGTAATAGCATTTACACCACTGGTTGTTCAAATACATCAATAATATTTGGTAAAATGATACCCACCTGGGAGTCTATCTTAGGAATTACATCTTCATATAAGGGGAACCAGTTTATTTTTTAAGAGAGACTCTTTCTGCAGGCTTCTTCGAAGGAACAGACTTGGGATCAATTCTCATGTTTGGTGAGCTCTAGCCAATAATTCTAGCCTTTTTGGCAAGGATAATATAATCTTCATAGATGCTATCCCACAAACAAAAAAAAAGCCAACTCACTTTTGAATGATGATGGTGTCTGCTATATGCAACTTAATTATTGATTCTGGGTGATGTCAAAATATTGTCAGCATGTCAGCTATTTAGAAACAAAAAGAACACCTTTGTTGTTAAAAATGTATTTTAAAAAATCTGGGACTAAGCCCACTTTTTTTTAAAATCAACTTTAAACTAGCTGTAAATAGGTGACAATATTTTAGAGCATGCATCAAAGTACTCTATCAGTATTGGTATTACATTAGCCTATTTAATGCACAGTCAACATTTTCACAATCCTGCCTACTTGTCGTTGCTGCTATGACAACTATTCAGAGGGAAATCCCAGGTCCGCTACTACCTCAGTACATAATTACTTAGAGACCTGAAAGTTATTTAAAGCTTATCTTTGTCGAGCACTAAATAATTGCACATGAATTACTAAATTAAATTTATAAACATATTCCAAAAATGAAGAAAAAAATGTTCTGCAATTACTGAATGCAAATGTAAAGTGAAGAAGCTTGAATAGATTTAACATGGGCAGATCATTAAAACATTTTGCAGGTGTTTCCCTATTATCTTTTTTCTCACCCAGAGCTAGTTGTACTTTCTTGTGACTAAAATATAGAGCATCAGCATATAAGTAAGCACCATTTATTTTTCTGAAGTGGCAATTTTAACCCTACCCATTTGGCAGAATCTGGTGGGGCTGGCAATAAAATCAACCTAATTCTCAAGTGGTTATTTAACTATCATCTGTTTTCACTCTCCCTTTTTAACCAAGGAAGAGGATCAAGGGTTGCAAACTGTTATGATTTCTTTATAAAATGTTTAGATAGGAAGTTCAATTATGTAATTGTTAATTTAACATGTGCCTGTGTACAGAAGAGGCCCAAAGAATTATTTTTAAAACTTCTGCTATGGGCTAGAATATTTCTCCAGCATCAAATTGGAAAGATTTGGTCTGTGTTACCATGCACTTCTACACTTCCAATGAAGACAGCCACTAAACTTCCTCAACGCGAACTTTCCAAATGCCAGGTATGTTCTCTCGTCCCTGGTGGTGACCTATTGCTGGTCAATGTTGTGCCTCTGTCAGCTGTCACTTCTGCCTGTTTACAGTAACATCGTTCCCAACGTAAAGCAGAGAAGCTGTCCATTTTCGTTTGGATCGGTCCAACCAACATTTTTGATATGGTGAATAAATCTGCAAAATTGGTGCTCAGAGTTGTAGGACATGTGGACAAAGATGTGATAAATGGAGTAAAATTTAAAAAACAGGATGACAAAGCAACAGTGTTTTATTAAGATACAGTTTGTGTCCTAGCTGCAACCAAATAAAGGATCCTTTCGCAGCAAAGCAAGAATCAAAAAGATTTTTACAACGTAAGTAGCTCCAGTCCTCCGCTGGGAGCTCACCCTCAGGTGAGCTGAAAAGAAACAGAAATATTCAGGCATTAGGATGAATTTGAATGAGCAGGAAGATGCCATTATGCAGAAAATCCATGGATTCCTCAGTCTCCTATTCTAGCATCTGTGACTGCATTTGTGATTCATGACAAACGAACAAATAACAGAACAAACACTGAATCTATAAGAAATAGATATAAGATCAGAATCATGACAGTCCTTAAAAACATGGGAGGACAGATTATGATCTGATGTTATTAAACTCTGTCTGAAAGTTTCTAAGTGCCCAAGTGAAAAAGACGAGATGATGTTTTACAAGCTTTCTTACAAATTTATTACAAGTGATCACGATAAGAGGACCAAGTGGGAAATCAGATGAGGAACAGAACTGCAAGGCACTGAAAGCTTAAGATCATTCTCACAGACTAAGTGGAGGTGTTCACCAATTGTCATCTGATCTGTGGTTGGTATCAGTGTAGATTACTGAACTGTCACGCTGCCCTTCTCTCAGGTTTACCCAACCAGTGGGAGTGCTGCCCTTTATTTTTCCCATTCACCGATTCACAACTTACTCTGCAACTAAACAAAGTAGATTTCTTCAGAAATTGTGTGGACAGCAGAATTGTTAAAAGCAAGATTAAGTAAATCTGCACCTGTAGTTTGTATCCAAAGGCACTGTACTCCTGTGCAGTGGGTTGAATACACTGATGCAACCTCATTTTGCATCTGCCAAATACGACCACTGTTGACAGATCACCATTCAGGTAAATTTCAGATGTCACATTTCATTGTTATGTCATAACACAAAGTTAAATTGCCCACACAGAACATACAGAAAGCAAGTTATTCTTTGTATAAAGCATGATTTTTGATGAGGAACATGTGCCATCTTAGGGAACTGGGCTATACCAGCATTTTGATTTCCCATAAATGCACATGCACGGAACAACTCCCTTTAATGCCTTCAATGTGCATATGGTGGAACCACAAGAAGAATTTCCATAAGATACAGGAGCAGAATTAAGCCATTTGGCTCATCGAGTCTGCTCCGCCATTTCATCATGGCTGATCCCGGATCCCATTCAACCCTATTCACCTGCCCTCTCACCATATCCCTTGATGCTCCTACCACTCAGGAATCTATCAACTTCTGCTTTGAATATACTCCTGGACTTGGCCTCCTCTGCAGTCTGTGGCAGAGCATTCCACAGATTCACCACTCTTTGGCTAAAAAAAAATCCTCTAATTCCATTCTAAAAGGTCACCTCCTCAATTTTGAGGCTGTGCCCTCTAGTTCTGGATACTTCCACCGGAGGAAGCATCCTCTCCACATCCACCTTATCTAGTCCTTTCAACATTCAGTGGGTTTCAATGAGATTCCGACGCATTCTTCTAAATTTCAGTGAGTACAGGCCCAAAGCTTCCAAATGCTCCTCGCTTGTTAACCCCTTCATTCCCGGAATCTTCTTGCAATTCTCAGAGTTAACATTTATCAGGTTGTATTTCAGTATCTTGTTTGGCATGTGATAATTGCCAGCTTGTATTTTAACATCTTTACAACTTTTATTGCAATTTCTATTAAAACATTAATACAGGGCACATGAAGCCTCAGTTGAAGAGCTTGTCCAGAGAATGGAATCACTAGCATTCCACTTGTGATGCTGGTTAGATACTCAAGCAATTAATTATTAGAGGGAAAAGTTATCATGTGCTTCAAAATTCAAAGAATGTTTACTGTATTTATTATACTGTTACCATGTGACCCCCATTCAACTTTGAGATTAATACCTGTTGCTGTTGACTCACATCCAGACGCATTCTCTTTGCTGCATTTCTGCTCTCACTCTCACATGCTGTGGCCAATATATTCTCTGCTACTGCAGAAGTGAGGTGTGAAGGGATGGGACGAGACTAAAGAAAGAAGTGCATAAAAATGATATACTGATCTTTTTAAAAAGATAATTAAAACCAATACAGAATATTTAAGGACTACATTCCTTAAATAACAACACTCAGAAAAATCCATAGCATACCTGTTTGATTCACTACACTGCAAATCAAAAAAAAGAAAATTACAAATTCTAAAAAAAATCAGCATTTGAGAGATCACCAAAATCTATTAAAATGTTTCAGCTATTTAGATGTAGACGGAATTCAGCTTGTTTTCATGTTTCAACATCCTAAACATCATTCTTACTAAACTGCACTCCTATCTCTAAATTGGACTATAATGAAAGATATATTTTTATAATATATTAGAAGCATTCCACACTTTATAGTCGTATTTTGGGTGATACTGGTTACTACCATTTTGCTGACAGTACTTCAATAATATTAGAAATAACATAACATTCATTCTGTGTGGTTGGTTTAAAAAAAATCTAAATAACTCAATTTTTATACGCAAAAAGGAAATTGTGTGGAAATGTAAATGATTTGAGGAAAAGCTTGATGATTAAAATAATATCAAGGTGAAATGAATAGGATTGGACCTGACATCACTTGGTGAATGTTTCTCATAAACCATCACTCTCTGTGAGGCCTTTGTCATTTTCATTAGGTTTGTATTATCTGATGATCAATTGTATCAAAGATATTTCATTAAATACAATTTCATTAAATCTAACTTTTGAGATATCATTCACATTTTATTACAAAATGCTATAAAGCACTATATGTGAAGCACAAGAAACAATATTTTAACAAATAAGGGTTAAATCATTTCACACAAGGACATGAAGGCATTAGAAATATAGACAGAAAACACTAGAAATGTCTGGTCAGGTCACGTCTGCGTAAAGTGAAACAGTTAATGCTCCAGGTCGAAGACCCTTTGTCAGAACTGGGAAGGAGACAAAAGAAGCTCATAAAGCTACAGGGAGGGTGTCACTGATAGGCTAAACCAGGATGACCCGAGGGAATAATCCATAAAACAAAGTTGCCTGGTCAACAAAGAAAGAATATGGGAATTGTGAAATGCAAAATAGGAATGACAAGTCCAGTATGTCAGGGTAAGCACATCCTCCATTCCTGGGGGGTGGGGGAACAAATCAAGGTAGTCGTGGTAACTAAAGTTTTGAAAGTTATCATCACATCATTCCTTTGTTCACTCATGTTACAAGTTTCGTCAGAGGTAATTTTAATGGCAAATGAAGAAATGCTTACAGCCCTTGCCTTAATTTGAACCAATGCCTTTGATTTCTTTGCTCCATACGTGAAAATAAAAGTGGTTAGAAACTCTTTTTACAATTTTGTGCCCTCAATTAAAGAACTTAATTATATTTGATTCATGCATGTGCCACATTCTTGTCTCGAACAACATGCATGACAGAATATTGCTCTTAGGGGCACATCACACAAAATTTGAGTCAGGAATTGGCAAATCGCAAATGCAGTGGACAATTGCAAAATACAAATAATACATTGAGAAATATCACCTAGCACCAGAAGTCCCAAATTGCCAAATATCACCAACATGTACGGTGATTGATAAGTTCGTGGCCTAAGGTAGAAGGAGTCAATTTTAGAAAACCTAGCACATTTATTTTTCAACATAGTCCCCTCCTACACGTACACACTTAGTCTAGTGGTGGTAGAGCATACGGATCCCTTCTTCATAGAAGTCGGTGTCTTGGACCACCAGAAAGTGGTCCACAGCAGGGCTGATTGATAAGTTGGTGGTCTAAGGTAGAAGGAAATGAGTTATACAGCTCTTGTTACATGAATGTGCAGTTCAACTCTTCCAGTGATTATGCAGAAAGCCTGAAGTTAATAACTCATCTGCTTCTACCTTAGGCCACGAACTTATCAATCACCGCTGCTGTGGGCCACTTTCTGGAGGTCCAAGATGCCGACTTTTACAAAGAAGGGATCCGTATGCTCCACGACCGCTGGACTAAGTGTGTAAATGTAGGATGTGACTATGTTGAAAAATAAATGTGCTAGGTTTTCTAAAATTGACTCCTTCTACCTTAGGGCATGAACTTATCAATCACCCCTTGTAAAATCTATGAAATCTCACATGCTTGGATTAGGTAGCACATAAAGTTAGAGACAGAATTTTGGAGCTTGGGGAGTTACTCAAGCTCATCTAGAGCTGTATTAAAGGGTTACTGATAGTTGCAAATGATCGTCCATAAAACTAAAATGGAAAATAATATTTCATATACATGAAGAAAACAAAAAGTTAAGTAGCACAAGGATAAAAATGTTTAAAACTGAAAAAACTAATATCTTCAGAGAAGGGGACTTCACACATAGGCCCATACCATATAAGATGCATCTCCAAATATAACTAAATTTACAAACGTTTGTAAGTTTTTCTAAAATATTTATATTGCAACATTTTAAAATGAAATGCATTGATAAAAAACAAACATACATAAGTTAAGCATACATTAATGCATACAATCACCTTTGGTTCTACATATATAGCACACGTTAGAAATAACACTGCTGCATACTTAGTATTGATTCTGCATGATTTACACTTTGCAGAAATACAGACTATAACAATTTGAAATTGTTGCTCAAATTGACTTGTGTGAAATAGGAAAATACCTGAGAAAGCCACCTTCCCATTTTTGGCTTTATACAAATTGTTGTAAGCACTCCAAGTTCCTAAGTAACTTGCTGTAACTCCTTTTAGATTTTTGACAACAAATATAATAGTCCATCCTTTTCTATAATTAAAAATGTCACTAGCATTGTTATGCCAGTAAGTGGAGCTCTGTACACACTTTTAAGCAAGCATACATTGAGTTGTTTTATCTGAGCAATGAGCTGGATGATTCTATCTATTTGGTCCAATTTCAGAAAATGCACTCAAAGAAATCATCTAGAATCTCTAGCACTATACCCCACTCAGAGACAAAATTGATAGAGCAAAATTTATTTCCTCAATACGAGTGAACCCTGAGTGTTGAAAAATACTGATTGCCTTTTCAGAATTCCAAAGCAATGAAGACCACAGATACAGGATGAAGAAGAAAGGTTTGTGTGGCTCATAACATCTATGAATAAGGAAACAAAATCCTTCACAGCAGCTGGATGCATAGTCATTACACATCTGTGAGCATCACTGGAATAAGGCAAACAGGGTTGAAAAACTGTGCCATTCTCTAAGAAGTGGCCCAGTGGAAATCATAAATTTCCTTGGTGCATTAAATTAATGCACAGGCAGAATCCCGTTCACTTGAGGTATTAGCAATGCAACAGTACAGTGCAGTCAACCATACAAGTTAATGAGAAGATTGCCCTACCATCTGCTTTCATTGCTGTTCTGGTAATTCAGGGGGTACATCAGGGTTTTGCCATCCCATCAGTTTGAAACATAACGAATGTGTCAATAATCTCTTTCCATAACTGCATAATGCCAATGGCATAAAATTGTTTGCATTACCATTTTAATGATACTGTTTTTGACTGTAATTAAGGAAAGAAATGTACTATTATTTTGAGTGGGGGGGGGAGAAAGTATTTTTTAAAAAACTTCTTACAACTTCCTAATAATCAACTAACTTATTGTTTGCATCTAATACGATGAACTTTATACTAGTCAAAGTTTATGTTCATCATCTGCTTGTCTGATAGTGTTAGGATTTGGTTACCCTCCATACACTAGCCTCCAAGTATTAAGAATAAGAAAACACAATATCAGGCATTTGATGTCAACTTGTTCCAGAAATGTGCAACTTTTCAACCCAACAATGAGACAATAAGCAGAACAATTTCCCTCTTTATGAATCCTTACTTGTTATTTGGAAATTACTTTATAGATTTGTATTCATAATTAAGTAAAGGATATTTAGAATTCTTGAAAGTTATCAGTTTAGCACAAGAGCTACTTCTGATAGAGGTTTACAAAGGCATCTGTAAAAATGGGGTCCTAAGAAGTCTAATAATTGAGAAGATGTATGAATTGCTATTTATCCCACTTTCCTTCCTGCCCATATTCCTTCTCAAGTGCTGTTCATGAAGTTTGCCTTCTGCTCTCTTGACCCATGTAATTGAAACCATCCGTGGCACACTAAGTAGCTGATATTGTTAACAATCTTTAGTCAGCAACTGCCCTACCCCTACCTCTCTTTCAAATCTGTCATTAGCCCATCTGATCTGGGGGGGGGGGGGGATAAAGTTCTGCTGCCACTTTCAAAAAGGCATATGCTTATACAGCTTACAAACATGTTCTTCAGCCCATGAAGAACTTCATGTCCATACTAACACTATTTACCAGCACTTGGTCCACAGCTGTCGAGTTCTAGTCTAAATACTACTTAAAATACACACTTTCACTGCCCACTTCCACTTGGAAAGTGCCTTCATGAGTCAAATCACCCTCTAGGTGTAACTGTTCTTCCCTGGATCTTCTCTGAACTACGTAATCTTTACCCTAACCCTACACCTTTTGGATATAGATGTCACTGCAATATGTAAAAATATCTGACTACTTATCTATGCTCTTTGTAATTTTGTATAATCCTATCAGTCTCCACTTGGATCCAAGGAAAACCCAGCCTAACCAGTCCCTCCTCATAATCAAAATGTTTCATCCCTGGAAATATCCTGGCAAAACTCCTTTGTGCCATGTCTTTCCTATAATGTGATGCCTCAATTCTTAAGCAGTGGTCTAACAAAAGTTTTACAAAATTGTACATGACCTCCATTCACTTGCCTTCTATGCCCCATCTAATGAATATGCATCCTATATGCTGCTTCATAAGCTTGTCTACCTTAGCTGCCACTTTAATAGATCTATTTATTTATATTCCATAAGACATAGGAGCAAATTAGGCCATTCAGTCCATCAAGTATGCTTCACCATTCCATCATGACTGATTTATTATCCCTCTCAACCCCATTCTTCTGCCTTCCCCCTGTAACCTTTGACATCCTGACTAATCAAGAACCTATCAACCTCTTCCTTAAATACACCCAATGACCTGGCATGCCAGCTGTCTGTGGCAATGAATTCCACAGATTCACCAACCTCTCACTGAAGAAATTTTTCCTAATATCTGTCCTAAGTGGACATCAATTCTGAGGCTGTGCTGTCTGGCCTAAGACTCCCCCATGAGAGGAAACATCCTCGCTGCACTCACTCTAGGCTGTTCAATATTCAATAAGTTTCAATGAGATTTTCCCTCCCCCCCCCCCCCCCCACCACATTATTATTCTAATCTCCAGTGACGACATGCCCAGAGTCCTCAAACTTACCTTCCTGGTATCATTCCCGTAAACCTCCTCTGGACACTCCCCAATGCCAGCATTTCTTTTCTTACATAAGGGGCCAAAAAGTGCTCACCATACTCCATGTGCAGTCTGACCATTGCCTTATAAAATCATAGCGTTACATTTTCGCTTTTGTATTCTAGTCCTCTTAAAATGAATGCTGATATGTATTTGCATTCTCAACCTGCAAGCTGACTTTTAGGGAATCTTGTACAAGGATTCCCAAGTCCCTTTGCACCTGTTTTTGAATTTTCTCCCCATTTGGAAAATAGAAAATGCCATTATTCCTTCTGCCAACATGCATGACCATGCACTTCTCTACAAGATGTTCCATACGACCATAAGACAAAGGAGCAGAAGTCGGCCATTCAGCCCATCGAGTCTGCTCCACCATTTTATCATGAGCTGATCCATTCTCCCATTTAGTCCCACTCCCCTGCCTTCTCACCATAACCTTTGATGCCCTGGCTACTCAGATACCTATCAATCTCTGCCTTAAATACACCCAATGATTTGGCCTCCACTGCTGCCCGTGGCAACAAATTTCACTGATTCAAAACCCTCTGGCTAAAAAAATTTCTTCGCATCTCTGTTTTGAATGGACGCCCTTCAATCCTTAAGTCATGCCCTCTCGTACTAGACTCCCCCATCACAGGAAACAACTTTGCCACATCCACTCTGTCCATGCCTTTCAACATCCGAAATGTTTCTATGAGGTCCACCCCTCATTCTTCTAAACTCCAAGGAGTACAGTCGAAGAGTGGTCAAACGTTCCTCCTACGTTAATCCTCTCATTCCTGGAATCATTCTAGTGAATCTTCTCTGAACCCTCTCCAACGTCAGCACATCCTTTCTTAAATAAGGAGCCCAAAACTGCACACAGTACTGTAAGTGAGGTCTTAACAGTGCCTTATAGAGCCTCAACATCACATCCCTGCTCCTATACTCTATTCCTCTAGAAATGAATGCCAAAATTGCATTCGCCTTCTTCACCACCGACTCAACCTGGAGGTTAACTTTAAGGGTATCCTGTACAAGGACTCCCAAGTCCCGTTGCATCTCAGAACTTTGAATTCTCTCCCCATTTAAATAATAGTCTGCCCGTTTATTTTTTCTGCCAAAGTGCATAACCATACACTTTCCAACATTGTATTTCATTTGCCACTTCTCTGCCCATTCTCCCAATCTATCCAAGTCTCTCTGCAGACTCTGTTTGTTTCCTCAGCACTACCGGCCCCTCCACCTATCTTTATATCATCAGCAAACTTAGCCACAAAGCCATCTATTCCATAATCTAAATCGTTGATGTACAATGTAAAAAGAAGCGGCCCCAACACAGACCCCTGTGGAACACCACTGGTAACCGGCAGCCAACCAGAATAGGATCCCTTTATTCCCACTCTCTGTTTCCCGCCAATCAGCCAACGCTCTATCCACGTATGTAATTTTCCCGTAATTCCATGGGCTCTTATCTTGTTTAGCAGCCTCATGTGCGGCACCTTGTCAAAAACCTTCTGAAAATCCAAATATACAACATCCACTGCATCTCCCTTGTCTAGCCTAACTTGTAATTTCCTTAAAAATTTGCAATAGGTTTGTCAGGCAGGATTTTCCTTTAAGGAAACCGTGCTGAGTTCTGCCTATCCTGTCATGTGCCTCCAGGTACTCCATAACCTCATCCTTGACAATCTGCCACTTCTCTGCCCATTTCCCCCAATCTGTCTAAGTCCCTCTGCAGACATCCTGCTTCTTAAACATTACTTACCCCTCTACCTATCTTCGTATCATCTGCAAACTTGGCCTCAAAGCCATCAATTACTTCAACCAAATTATTGACATATAACGTGAAAAGAAGCAATCTCAACAGCAATGCATGGGCCGCAAACCACAAAAGGCACTCTTTATTCCCCCTCATTGCCTCCTGCCAGTTGGCCAATCTATGCTAGTATATTTCCTGTAATACCATGGTTCTTGTCTTGTTAAGGGGCTTCATGAGCAGCACCTTGTCAAAGGCCTTCTGATAATCCAAATAAACAACGTCCACTGTCCTTGGGTATCCTGCCTGTTATTTTCTTGTAGAATTTCAATAGATATGTCAGGCAAGATTTCCCCTTTAGAAAACCATACTGACTTTGGCCTGCTTTATCATGTGCCTCCACGTACTCCAATATGATGATGATGATGATGTCAACTCAGACCTGAGAGGCCAGCATCGGGCATTTTCATGCCTTACAAGGCACAGTTTGAAAGGCTGTGTGGGGCGCCACTCCTCACACAGACATTTTACAGTATTATTTTACGAGGCCAAGTTGTGAGCTCGAGTTCAACCCGGCGCTGATGGAGAGCGCGCACAGGGGCTCTGGATTGAACTGGATTGTCACTGGATTGAACTCGGGAACCTCCGTTCTCGAGCCTGGTGCTGATCTCACTGTGTCACCAGCCGACCAAGTACCCCAATACCTCATCCTTAATAATGGTCTTCAACATCTTTCCAACCACTGAAGTCAGGCTAACTGGCCTATAATTTCCCTCCTCCTGTCTCCCTCCCTTCTTAAGGGATAGAATGACACTTGCAATTTTCCATTCATCTGGAATCATGCTGGAATCCTGTATCTTGAATGATCATTACTAAAGACTCTGCAATCTTTTCAGCTACCTCTTTTAGAACCCCGGGATGCAGTCCACCTGGTCCTGGTGACTTAATAGGTATCTACCTTCAGACTTTTTAACCTCCAAGCACCTTCTTGGTAATAGCAACAACACTCACTTCTACCCACTGACACGCTCACATTTCTAGCATTCTGCTAGTGTATTCTACAGTGAAGATTGATACAAAATACTGCAGTTCATTTGCCATTTCTTTGTTCCTATTACTACCTTACCAGCATAATTTTCCAGCAGTGTGATATAAATTTTCACCTCTTTTACTCTCTATATATCTGAAAAAACTTTTACTGTCTTTTTTCAATGTATTATTGGCTAGCTTACCTCCATATTTCATCTTTTCTCTCAAAGAACACAGAAATTTACAGCATTTTCCAGGCCTTTCGGCCCACAATGTTTTAACCTACTCTGGAAACTGCCTAGAATATCCCTAGTGCATAGCCCTCTATTTTTCTAAGCTTCATGTACCTATCGAAGAGGTTCTTAAAAGACCCTATTGTATCTGCTTCCACCACCCCCGCCAGCACTGCATTCCACGCACCCACCACGCTGTGTGGAAAACCTTGCCCCTGACATCTCCTTGGTACCTATTTCCAAGCACCTTAAAACTATGCCCCCTCATGTTAGCCATTTCAGCCCTGGGAAAAAGCTTCTGACTATCCACATGATCAATGCCCCTTATCACCTTGTACACCTCGATCAGGTCACCTCTCATCCTCCGTCACTCCAAGGAGAAAAAGCCAAGTACACTCAACTTATTCTCATAAGGTATGCCCTCCAATCCAGGGAACATCCTTGTAAATCTCCTCTGCACTCTCTCTATAGTATCCACTGTGACGAGAATACACATAGATTAAGATGTTAGCTGTCCTGTGCTGGTACCAGTGGGATCAGCAGTTGGTCTGCCACCTGTCTTCAGGAGAAAGAGAGATAAGGAAAACAATGGAGCAGCATTTGGAGATGTTAATGAAGGGATGGGAGAGTTTAACAGAAGGAGAGCTGTCAAGATTGGCTCCCCCTTTGAACCCTGAACTGTTTGAAGTGATGGACAGGCGATACCCCAGCAGGGGGATAAAAAGGGACAGGTTCGCTAAGGCAAGACACACACGACACCACGAGGTAACGAGACCCTGGAAGCGGTGCGCCTCCCATAAGTCGGTGGGAAGTTTTGGAGGGCTGGTCGCGGGACCAAACCATAGACGCACAGGGTGGAATGGCACAATCGGCGGGAACCTGGTGTGTGTTCACCGCAGAGAAACGATCGTATCTGGAAACGGAGGGGTCACAGTCGGTGACCTCAGAAGACATCACAAAGGGCTCGCCTGAAAGCTGACTGTGAAGAATATCGAAGGTCTGTGTGGAAGCCGTTTGAATATTCATTCGTTTTTGCTCTCTCTCTCCTTCCCCCCACTGTCCATCTCCCACGGCAGTGACTACTGTGAACTGAACTGAATTCAATTGAACTGAAGTTTGCGTCACTTTGAAACTGGTCACTTACCCCTAGACGACGATAGAGCTTGATTGATCCTGTTATCCTAATTCTGTGTACATGTGTGTTTATCATTGCTGAACTGTTGCATTTATTATCCTTTTGATTAGAGTACTGTGTTGCTTGTTTCTTTAATAAAACTTTCTTAGTTCAAGTAATCCAGACTCCAACTGAGTGAGCCATTTCTGCTGGTTTGGCAACCTAGTTACGGGGTACGTAACATAAGTGGGGTTCTCGTCCGCGATTTTGAACGCTAAATTTGGGACGGAGTAAATTGATTGGGTTAAAATTCCCGAAAGAAAGAAAAGACAAACAGCAGAAATGGAGGTTGAGGAATTTATAAAGGCGCTGACCTTGGAGGCATTAGGGGATGCCAGGAAAGTGGAATTGGCAGCTGTGGCCAAATGGTTGAATCTTGCTAAGGGGAAGTCGACAATGAGGAGAGAGGAGATACACAGAGCTATCGTAGAGCACTATGTATCTAAAGGTGTGTTTCCCCAAGGGGAGCTGGAGGTGGTGTCTATTGAAAAACCTGCTGGAGACGCGGTACAGGTGCAGCTTGAAAAACTGAGACTCGAGCACGGGTTCCGGGTACGGCAGTTAGAACACGAAGAGAAAGAGTTAGAAAGGCAGGAGAGAGAGAGAGAGAGAGAGACAGTTGAAGCGAGAGGAGAAACAGAGGGAAAGGGAATTTGAGCTGGAGAAGTTAAAGATAAGGGCAGAGCAGGGGCCCGTGCCGAACCAAGGTGGAGGGTTCCGGGCGACCCAGGAGGTTAGGCTGGTTCCCCCATTTGACGATTCCGATGTGGATCAGTACTTTCTCCATTTCGAAAAAGTTGCTACAAGTCAGGACTGGCCGAGGGATAAGTGGGCTGTTTTGCTTCAGAGTGTACTGAAAGGGAAAGCCCAACAAGCTTACTCAGCTTTGTCCGCAGAAGATGCCCAGAGGTATGAGGTGGTGAAAGAGGCCATCCTCAGGATTTATGAGTTGGTCCCGGAGGCATACCGGCAGAGGTTCTGGAATGTGAGGAAGCAGTGGGACCACACGTATTTAGAGTTTGCCCGTGAGATGCAGACATATTGTGAGCGTTGGTGCGCCTCGAAGGGGGTAGAGGGGGATTATGACAGACTGCTACAGCTGGTTCTGATTGAGCAGTTTAAAGGTTGTGTCCCTGAGGGTATGAGACCCTACCTAGATGAGAAAGAGGCAGCCACGTTAGCCGCAACTGCTAAGTTAGCGGATGAGTATGCGTTGACTCATAAAATGAAGTTTTCCCCGAGTAAAAGCTACCAGAAGGGTAGTCAGGACGGCGGGGAGAGTCCGCCAGAAAAGTCAATAAGTAAGCCGGGGACCAGTGAGAAGGATAAGGTAGACCGGGAGCAGTCTGGTAGGAAGTCTCCTGGGGTCGTCTGTTATAATTGTGGGAAAGACGGACACTTTGCCCCAAAGAAGGAGACGGGAAAAGGAAAAACGGCGATTTTGACTGGCTGTATCGAGCTGGTAAACGAACCGCTAGGAGAGGAAAGGTCTGCCAAAGTTCAGGAAGGGTGTGAGAGGTTTATCTCGGTCGGATTGGTGTCAGTGAAGGAGTGGTTAAAACCAGTTCCAGTGTGGATCTGGAGAGACACGGGAGCGTGTCAGTCATTGATATTGAAGAGTCTATTAGAGTTTAGCTCAGAGACCCAGACTGGGGAGGTCAAGGTCAAAGGTATTGGGGGAGGGACAAAGGCAGTCCCTTTGCACCAGATACACTTACAAAGCAACTTGGTCTCTGGACTAGTCACGATCGGGGTGAGGCCTGAATTACCGATGAAAGGCGTGGAAGTCTTGCTCGGTAATGACCTCGCCGGGGGAATCGTGTTCCCAGCCTTGAGATTGACAGGTCAGCCTGCCAGCATTGAGGCCCCGCCCATGGACTCACAGGTTCATCACAGGACTGCCGAAGTAAATTTAGCTGAGACGTTTCTGCCAGCCTTGTACAAGAAGGGGGTAGAAAGTGAAAAGAAGGAGTGTAGTGAAACAAGAGGTAGTGAGGGAGCCGAGACAGATGTAGCATTAGCCAGGAAAGAATTTGTGCAGGCGCAGGAGCGAGACGAGGGGCTGATGGTTTTGGCGGAGACAGCTCTCTCTGATGCAGAATTAAAAAGGGAACCAGTAGGCTATTGTGTGGAGGAGGAAGTGCTAAGGAAGAAAGGGAGACCAAGTACCGTACCCGCAGATGAGGAATGGGGGATGGTGCAAAAGAGTTATGGAGATGAGATTTTTAACCTGGCCCACAAGGTACCCCTCGGTGGACATTTTGCGGTGCTGGAGGAAACAGTTGGTGGAATCATGAAAGAGGTTTACCAGCTGCACAGGAGGAAGGATGTTATTGATTATGGCAGACGCGAACTGAGACGGTCACAGGCTTTTGATATGCTAAAAAACCTAGTCGGTGTTAGCGCGGAAATCAATGAAGCTAGGGTCCCCCTGATAAGAGAAAAAAAACATTTTGAAAAGATGAGTATGGTACTGACCAGATGGGAGAAGGCTATTGTTTTGGCCAGCTCTTCTGATAAGGTCTCTCCCTTAATCCCCAAACAAAGCGACTCTTTAGGAGAAGTAATTAAACGACTCACACACGTGTGTTTGATTGTCCCGAGACGATGCAAAGAACTGGGACGTTGGGTGGTGTTTGTTATGCTAGGTCAGCCTAGTGAGCAACAACCCTATAGAATGAGTAATTCAGCGACGAAAGGGCTGACGAACACAGAGGTGTGTATTGGCCATGTAATACGGCTGTCTGAAGCCAGCTTGATAGTGAACCTTATAAAAAATGAGTTCGGCCACACGAAGGTCACTTATCTGGGAATTGTGGTGACACAGGGGCAGCTGGCAGCGATGCAAGCTAAAGTGCGGGCTATCTCTGACATCCCAACCCCGACAGACAAGAGGGCCCTCAGAAGGCTCTTGGAGATGGTGGGGTACTGTAGGAAGTTCTGCAATAACTCTGCGGTTACTACCCCTCCCCCTCCTACTAAGGCCTTGCAAGAGAAAACTAAGTCGGAATGGGACGACCCTTGTTATTGTGGTCCGGGACGAAACCCAACGAGAGGTTACATTGATCGAAATTCATCAGTGTTTTTGGCCACTATGAAGTTTGCTAAATTGGAGCCTGGTCTAAGGGATTACTAATAACACATATAAAAGGAACAGAAAATGTGATTGCTGACTGTCTGTCAGGTGTTGACAACTTAAAATTTGCTGTATTAGCCAAATAGCTGATAAAGATGTATATTTGTGTGTATCAAATAATGTATTCATGTTTGTAATTTTTACCCCGGTAAAAATCCTTAAAGGTGAGAGGTGTGACGAGAATACACATAGATTAAGATGTTAGCTGTCCTGTGCTGGCACCAGTGGGATCAGCAATTGGTCTGCCACCTGTCTTCAGGAGAAAGAGAGATAAGGAAAACAATGGGCAGCATTTGGAGATGTTAATGAAGGGACGGGAGAGTTTAACAGAAGGAGAGCTGTCAAGATCAGCTCCCCCTTTGAACCCTGAACTGTTTGAAGTGATGGACAGGCGATACCCCAGCAGGGGGATAAAAAGGGACGGGTTCGCTAAGGCAAGACACACACGACACCACGAGGTAATGAGACCCTGGAAGCGGTGCGCCTCCCATAAGTCGGTGGGAAGTTTTGGAGGGCTAGTCGCGGGACCAAGCCATAGACGCTCAGGGTGGAAAGGCACGATCGGCGGGAACCTGGTGTGTGTCCACCCTTGCCTGGGTGCCAGGTTCACCGCAGAGGAACAATCGTATCTGGAAACGGAGGGGTCACAGTCGGTGACCTCAGAAGACATCACAAAGGGCTCGCCTGAAAGCTGACTGCGAAGAATATCGAAGGTCTGTGTGGAAGCCGTTTGAATATTCATTCGTTTTTGCTCTCTCTCTCCTTCCCCCCACTGTCCATCTCCCACGGCAGTGACTACTGCGAACTGAACTGAATTCAATTGAACTGAAGTTTGCGTCACTTTGAAACTGGTCACTTACCCCTAGATGACGATAGAGCTTGATTGATCCTGTTATCCTAATTCTGTGTACATGTGTGTTTATCATTGCTGAACTGTTGCATTTATTATCCTTTTGATTAGGGTACTGTGTTGCTTGTTTCTTTAATAAAACTTTCTTAGTTCTAGTAATCCAGACTCCAACTAAGTGATCCATTGCACCTTAAAACTATGCCCCCTCATGTTAGCCATTTCAGCCCTGGGAAAAAGCTTCTGACTGTCCACATGATCAATGCCCCTTATCACCTTGTACACCTCGATCAGGTCACCTCTCATCCTCCGTCACTCCAAGGAGAAAAGGCCAAGTACACTCAATTTATTCTCATAAGGTATGCCCTCCAATCCAGGGAACATCCTTGTAAATCTCCTCTGCACTCTCTCTATAGTATCCACATCTTTCCTGTAGTGAGGTGACCAGAACTGAACACAGTACTCCAAGTGGGGTCTGACCAAGGTCTTGTATAGCTGTAACATTACATCACGACTTGAACTCAATCCCACGGTTCATGAATGCCAACACACCATCTGCCTTCTTAACAACACTGTTAAGCTGCACAGCAGTTTTGTGTGTCCTAGCAGCACAGATTTCTTTATGGATTTTTAGTTGTCTTCTGTTGGTTTTTAAAAGCTTCCCAATCCTCTACCTTCCCCCTATTTTTTGCCCTGTCTTCTGCTTCTATGCTGTTTTTGACTTCCCTTGTCAGCCACAGTTGCCTCATTCTCCCTTTGATTACCTCTTCACCTTTGCATTGTATCTTTCCTGCGCCTTCCAGTTGCCTCCGGAAAGACTAGTCATTGCTGTTCTGCTGTCATCCCGGCTAGTGTTCCCTTCCAATCAACTTTGGCCAGCTCCTCTCATACCTCTGTAAATCCCCTTCATTCCACTACAATACTGATTCATCTGTCTTTATCTTCTCCCTCTCAAATTGAAGGCAAATTCTAAATTCTAACATATTATCATCACTTGCTCTTAGGGGTTCCTTTACCTTAAGCTCCCTAATCAAGAACTTTACACAATGTCCAATCCAAAATAGCCTTTCCACTAGTGGGCTCAACCACAAGCTCCTTTATAAAAAAAATAAAATAAAATAAATTAATTAATTCAAATCCTCAGAGAGGGCTTTTTAATGAGGTACACCAGTGCACCAATCATGTGGCAGCAATTCAATGCATAAAAGCATGCAGACATGGTCAAGAGGTTCAGTGTTGTTCAGACAAATATCAGAATGGGAAAGAAATATGATCAAAGTATCTTTGACCATGGAATGATTGTTGGTGCCACATGCACAGTTTAGTATCTCAGAAACTGCTGATCTCCTGGGATTTTTTATGCACTACGGTCTCTGGAGTTTTCTGTGGCTTCCTCTTGGTAAATCGTCTCCCCCAACAGTATCCAAAGCAGTATACTTATTATTTTCCACAGACTAGTTTATTGACATTGAGAACTTTTAAGAAACTCCACTTCTAAATGTCTGTCACTGTTTACAGAAAGCAGTTTCTGTAACTCTATAATCTCCTCCAGACCTATAACTGTCCAAGATAATTGTGCTCCTCCAATGCTAGCCTTTTTAATTTTCCCTAAATTTCAATATATCATTGTTTACAGCAGTGAGTCATGCCAGCTGAAAATAAAGTACTAGAAATCCATCCTGCATGCTCTCCATCTTTCCACCCTTTTTCAAATTATAAGTTTCTCCATAAAACACATTTTTCCCAACAATTTTGATTACCTACTCCAATGTCTCTAAAAGTACTAAATATGTTCAATTAACTTCAAGAAATTTTGGATATTTTGTTACATTGAGAATTACAAAACAAGTTAATAATGTTAAAACTTTAGAAAACCCATTCATGGCCTCTTGTTCATCAGATTCATGCTTACTCTTTAACCACTGCCCCATAAGCATGATTGCGTCATGAGAAAAAAAAGTTAACATATTATTGTACACTATCATATGGTTGCAGGTTTTGCACTTTGCAGATTTTAATACAATTTTATTAAACTTCAAACATGGATTTTCAGACATATTCTGATGTAAACAAAGTACATGAAAAACAATGCTGCTGAATATATAAACGCAAACAACAGGAATTCTGCAGATGCTGGAAATTCAAGCAACACACATAAAAGTTGCTGGTGAACGCAGCAGGCCAGGCAGCATCTCTAGGAAGAAGTGCAGTCGACGTTTCAGGCCGAGACCCTTCGTCAGGACTAACTGAAGGAAGAGTGAGTAAGGGATTTGAGAGGGGGAGGGGGAGGGGGAGATACAAAATGATAGGAGAAGACAGGAGGGGGAGGGATAGAGCCAAGAGCTGGACAGGTGATTGGCAAAAGGGATATGAGAGGAGCATGGGACAGGAGGTCCGGGAAGAATGACAAGGGGGGGGGGTGAACCCAGAGAATGGGCAAGGGGTATATTCAGAGGGACAGAGGGAGAAAAAGCAGAGTGAGAGAAAGAATGTGTGTATAAAAATAAGTAACAGATGGGGTACGAGGGGGAGGTGGGGCATTAGCGGAAGTTAGAGAAGTCGATGTTCATGCCATCAGGTTGGAGGCTACCCAGACAGAATATAAGGTGTTGTTCCTCCAACCTGAGGGTGGCTTCATCTTTACAGTAGAGGAGGCTGTGGATAGACATGTCAGAATGGGAATGGGATGTGGAATTAAAATGTGTGGCCACTGGGAGATCCACCCCACCAGCCTCCGGGTCCAACATATTATTCTCCGCAACTTCCGCCACCTCCAACGGGATCCCACCGCTAAGCACATCCTTCCCTCCTCCCCCCTGCATTCCGCAGGGATCGCTCCCTACGCGACTCCCTTGTCCATTCGTCCCCCCCATCCTCCCCACTGATCTCCCTCCTGGCACTTATCCGTGTAAGCAGAACAAGTGCTACACATGCCCTTACACTTCCTCCCTTACCACCATTCAGGGCCCCAAACAGTCCTTCCAGGTGAGGCAACACTTCACCTGTGAGTCGGCTGGGGTGATATACTGCGTCCAGTGCTCCCGATGTGGCCTTTTATATATTGGCCAGACCCGACGCAGACTGGGAGACTGCTCTGCTGAACATCTATGCTCTGTCTGCCAGAGAAAGCAGGATCTCCCAGTGGCCACACATTTTAATTCCACATCCCATTCCCATTCTGACATGCCTATCCACAGCCTCCTCTACTGTAAAGATGAAGCCACACTCAGGTTGGAGGAACAACACCTTATATTCCGTCTGGGTAGCCTCCAACCTGATGGCATGAACATCAACTTCTCTAACTTCTGCTAATGCCCCACCTCCCCCTCATACCCCATCTGTTACTTATTTTTATACACACATTCTTTCTCTCACTCTCCTTTTTCTCCCTCTGTCCCTCTGAATATATCCCTTGCCCATCCTCTGGGTTTCCCCCCCCCCTTGTCTTTCTTCCCGGACCTCCTGTCCCATGATCCTCTCGTACCCCCTTTTGCCTATCACCTGTCCAGCTCTTGGCTCCATCCCTCCCCCTCCTGTCTTCTCCTATCATTTTGGATCTTCCCCCTCCCCCTCCCCCTCCAACTTTCAAATCCCTTACTCACTCTTCCTTCAGTTAGTCCTGACGAAGGGTCTCAGCCTGAAACGTCAACTGCACCTCTTCCTAGAGATGCTGCCTGGCCTGCTGCGTTCACCAGCAACTTTTATGTGCGCTGCTGAATATATAGTGGAAGTACAGTCTGCTAATATTTAGTATGTTAATGAGCAATTCATTTGTTTGTAAAAACTAGCCCCTTAATGTTTAATCAGCTACAGATTGACCTGACAATATGTCGAAGCTCAACAGCATTAAGCCCAGTTTTTGAATTAATGTTCAGTGTTCAACATCATATTGTTTAAAGCCAATCCAAATAAAAAGTTAAAATCAATCAAGTGTAATTTTTAATGACATTGTGTCTTGGCTGTTTTTAGGTCAATTTTTTTTATATACATGTAGAAGAAAACTGTTCTCTGTAGTTGGTAATTTGCTGTTAACTGCTTAGTTTGTAAATTTTCATTCTTTCTTACCTGTTACCTTTGGTGTGTCTATTCTTCAAACTCTGTTTTTAAAAATCAAATTTCAAATTGATCTTATTGTCAAAGGTTCCCAAGAGCATTCTCTTATTAGGAAGTACAATGCATTACACATTTGCGACTCTCCTGAAAGTGAAGCAGGCTATTTTGACTTTTATGCCAGGCCTGTTTCCTTATTGCAGATATCTAAATATTCTGAATAGTTTTCTGTTCCAGCTCTTGACTTGAGAGGAGAAAGAGCTAACATGAACATCAGTGTAATACTTTCTTTCTGCATAGATCTGCAAATGATTCACCTGCCAAAAATGTGCACTTTTACAATTTAACACCTTCTTATCCCACTTAAGATTCATTACAATGCTGGACACATACTTCCCTTGTGGCAAATGCTCTGCATTGCATACAATCTGCATTTGCAGAGTGACGTAATACTCCTGCTCATACCTTGATATGCATCTAAACCCAATTGTATTGTGTATGAAAGAGGCAAAGAAAGCTTGCGAAGAAAAATTCAAGAGCGAAATAAATAGAGGTTCCGATTATTCCTCCTTGGACCCTTGAGAGGACTGCAAAAATCTAAAAAGCCAAAGGGAAAAGGCTTTCTATACTCTGGCACACACAAAACATACTGCTGTTGACTTGCCAAACCACATGTACATTGCCTGCTAGATCTATTAATGAACTGTAGATTCTCTTACTAAAAATCTTTAAAGCAGCATAGTAAAGCAAAGATTCTGATCTACATTTTCATCATACCAATTTTTCATGATACATTTATTCTGCTGTCACTCCATGCTACAAGACTCATTTTATTCTATGGTTTGCTGATAAGAATGGAATGACCATGTTACTGAAGGAAAAAAAAATATAATATTAAACCTGTATATTCCAACTATATATATACATCTAACCCAGGTCCAGTCCTTTTGTGACTGAGAGCATAACATACAACAACTAAGATCAGAATAACTAAAAAATGCAGGAAAAAGTGAAGGTATATATGTTTATTAATTTTTTGTTTTTGTTGCTTTTTTCAATTTTGTTCCTAGCATGAGATTTGGTGTTACTGCTTCTTAATTAATAACTAATTTCAATAAAATTTATTGAAGCCTTTTGCTTGATCATTGGTCAATTTGCAGCTTGCCAGTCTTAATCATTCAGTCAACTTCTTATCCAGGTCTCCCTAGTTTCTTTCCCTTCATATACTTTTACAATCATTGCCCTATGTCAGTGTCCTCTGACTTCAACAGATGGCAAATTCTCTAAAGGATTAGCAGAGTTCAATGGCCTCCTGTTCCAGAGACCTCTTCCAGATCTACCTAACAATGCTAAAGGACTTCATTATTCCTTTTGCTGATATGACTTTAAATGAGTTCTGCAACTAATTATTACATAATCCACAAAAAAAGCAATCAGCAAGCAACCAAGCTTATGAAATTGCTGTAGAAAAACAAATGCTTCCAGAATTGAACAGTTCCTGCAGTTTTATAATGTTATCCCAATTCACAGGGATATTAAATGAAAAGATTTGGAAGTTAGGACATCTACAAAAAAAAAATTCAAAATGGCACAATCACATCAAAAAATCTCATGCAACAATAACTAACAGATAATTTTGAAGTTGAAAAATTTTAAATTCTTACCTACCTTAAATATCTACCACTTAAGTGCGCGTGCGCGCGCACACACACACACACACACACACACTTACTTTTAAAGCTGTTTTAAAAACTAATATAGCAAGTTGGTCCTGTTCAGTTTTTCAAATAACTTAATTTTATGATTAAACATGATGAAACCTAGTTTTTAAAGAAATGAGAAGTCTGCAAAAGTGAATATTATTCTGTAACAACTGATCTGAAGTGAGCGAATAAAATATATTTGATTTCTTCAACAGCATGGTTGCTTAAGTTGTATTAATTTTATTACCGCAACTCTGTTCTTAAAAGTGGAACAGAGAACTCCAAAGCATGTTCATTGATATGATACAACACAGCACACACTTAAAATCTACTTAAAGTGCTGTACTATTTAGTGTTTACTAGAAATTAGTTTGCTGACTTGAGGAAACTATTAATGTGAATTCTTTGGTTCTTCTGAGTAAAAAAAAAAGGAATGCAGCAATCTTGGTCTGCTCAAATTCTCAATCTCGTATCAATATTATTTCAGTTATGGAGATATAGATTATAAAAGTATGTTCTAAGTTATTCCAGATAACCACAGAAAATCCTATAAGATGTCAGCATACTTCAGACATTATGACTAATTGGGCCAAAAGCCACATGCCATGCATCTCCCAATCTCCATCAGATATTTGATTCATAGTACTGTTAAATTATGTACATGAAATTAGTTACCTGTGATTTATTAAGCAGACTGAGGAGAAAGAATAGTCACACATACTATAAATGATCTTGTGTTCAGTATGTCAAAAGATAAATATGGAACAAAGTTTGTAGTTAAGTACAGTACATTAGAAACAGAATACTGTTCATAATATTTTATGTGGAACTTCAGTTATCATCCTTTGAAGTAATAACATTCATATAAAATGTTCTTCCAGACACCAGTGAGGCAAAGTAAATATGGTTTAGATGAAAGGGAAAGGTCTCTGAACTTATGTTATCAAAAATAACGTTTAAAAAAAATCATCAGAATGGTTGGGAGTGGGAGGGATAGGGATTAAAAAAATCTTGTGATGAGTTTATGCACAGGAACTGGATGCAGACTGGGAATGGGTTGTATTTGGACAGTACAACTCACCGTCTCAAAACCATTCTTTTTCATCCGCCTGCAGGACTTGAGGTAAGTACGTATACGCTTCCGGGCACGCTCCTGATATTCAGGGAATTGCCGGCTGCATGATTCAATTATTGCCTGGATCTTTTCTTTAGGCTGCTTAGAAATGGGGACCATTCGGTCCAAGTTTTCATCTACAAACAGCCTCACAAACATCTGTTGGTAAGAGGAAGACAGAGGAAAGAATGCATTGGACGACTGCTCTACTTGGTTCTTTGTTGAATGGATACCATAGGATAAATTCAATGATACCGCACAACCAGGAGGCAACCCCACATGATGAAAGACTGGCATGGAAAGGGTGCTACTCTAGCACTGAATTTCCAATTAGTATTTTTGTCTTGCGAGGCTTCTCACTGGGGTGCGAGCTCAATGAATAAGTGTTTAAATCTGCAACTGTCCTCAGGCAGAACGATTTTAACATAGAAGGATTTTTAAAAAATCATCAAATACAATCCAGTTAGTTGAAATAAGGGATTATTCTTAAGGAACTCACAATTTTATGTTCTATAAAAGAAAAATATCAGGCTGTCCAACAACACAAAGAATCTTGAATTTCATAAATATATGCCACATCTTTAAAGTGTATAATCTGGTCATTAATCACTCTCTATAATATTGTAATCATATAACAAAGTAGATCTTTGAATCATCACCTGCACTCCCCTATCCCGTGCAACCAGACTGCCATCCCCTATGCAACTTAATTCTGGAGACTATTGTTCAATAACTAATCAGAATATTTTGGCTACAACCACTGTAATCAATAAGGAAGTATATGGCTACTAATTAATGATATTACCCAGCATTTGCTGCTTTACCCCTGCAATTCTACCAAACTCAATCTTATTTCAAGCATAAATTTATAAACAAAAAGGTGTTAAGTATATGTACAAACACAAGATATTCAAGTTTAATACCAACAATATTCTACATCATAATACATTAACACATTTTTGAAATTTGACACAATTCACATTTCTGTACAACTAAAGTTGCCAGTAAAGTTCTGTATGACAAATAAGTTTCATTTTAGATATAGCTGAAATTAAATAACATTTAATATGTCCATTGCATGCACAGTTATTTGATAATGCTTTTTGTTCATGAAGGTAATGTTGAAACATTATTTTTAAAAGAAATTACTATTGACTACCACATTTAATTAAAAAAATTCTTGGTCATTATATTGTGAATTCGTATCTCAATATTTCTTGTTCTACTGAATGCACATTCAATGCCACATAGGAAATTTAAGATGCATCTCACAGGGAGAATCACCTGTGCAAGAGTTTAAAATCCAGATTTTTGCTCCTGAGCAGCAGCTTGTGATTACAGCGAATCTTGAAACAATTTCCCTTGGAGGTGATCACCCCATAACATCTGCATCAACAGGAAGAGGGAGTTGGTCACATCTGGCAAACGGGAGACCTAAGCCATGATGTAGGAGACCCTGTGTACATATTCTCTCCAAAGGTTTTCTCATTCTAATGTATCAGGGTCAAAAATATCACCGAGAAGCCACAGAAAGCGAGGGAACTGATGGTGGGGAATTTGGGAAGGTGAGTGAATCAGAGGTTGAGGTCAATATTGGTATCAATGATATAGGTATAAAGTAGGTGGAAGCCCTGTTGCCAGATTATATAGGCAGCTAAAGACACAATCTCAAAGATAGGACACTCAGGATGTACTCGGGTAACAAGCACTGGTGAGTGCAGAAATGAAGGAAAATGCAAACGAGTGTGTGACTGATGTAGGAAGAAGGGCTTTAAGTTCTTGGGGCAATGGACTAATTTTGAGGGAGGTAGCATCCCTCAAAAAGGTTGAACCTCAACAGGACCAGGACTTGTATCAGAAAGATTTGGAAAGAAGAAAGGCAAAATTGGAAAGACTGGTTTCTCCTTTGAGTTTAGAAGGCAGTATAATGAATTTAAAAGGTAGTGAAATTAAAAGCTGGGGGAAAAGGAATAGATAAAAATTTAGATGTACTTCAATTCAAAATATCTAGGAAGTAAAAGTGATGAATTGAAAAGACATAAATTGTTGCTATCTTCAAAATGATGCTCAAAAATGGCTAGGTAAGATGGTTTCAAGTTATAGGGATTTTGAATGACATGGAGGAAGGAAAAATAAAAAGATGTACAGGATTGATTTTAAAAAAACAATTACAAGTATGGGAGAGGTAAAATGGCAAAAAGATTAACAAATGACCCCATATATGCTTTAGCTATGGGACAAAAGGTAATTATGTTGCTGAGAGAATATTTGCCCTTAACAATCAGAAGAAGAAAGAGGAGATGAATGTTTGAAGATGGCAGGACTGCTGACAGAATGGTTAGTGAAAATATGAGGACACGTGTAAAGAGGTCTATATTTGTAAAACATTAGATAGGCCACAACTTCAGTACTAATATAGCTAATGCTGATCACCACTTTATAGAGAAGTGTGATAATCCTACAGACTGTGTAGAAAAGATTTAGCAGAAAGGCTCCAAGGATGAGAAACTTCAGCTATAAGACTAGATTGAAGTAAGTGGAGTTATTCTCCTTGTAACAAAGGAGGCTAACAGGATATTGGATAGAAGTGAGACTTAGGGTAAAATAACAAAATAGTGGTAGAAGGAAACTTCAAGCACCCCAGCCATATCTGGCATAGTAACAGAGAAAGCATATAGAATTGAAGGATTATT
Source organism: Mobula birostris (assembly GCF_030028105.1). Lineage (NCBI taxonomy): Eukaryota > Metazoa > Chordata > Chondrichthyes > Myliobatiformes > Myliobatidae > Mobula > Mobula birostris. The sequence goes on along the minus strand of NC_092370.1, from coordinate 54,319,782 downwards.
GGATGGAATTATTTAAATCAAAAGCAAGCTCAGCAAAAGTGTAAATGTGACTAGACTAGTGCTTAGGGAATAAACCTGGGCAAAGACAAATGTATCTATCAATGGAGTACGATCTGATGCAATCATGGTGCTTCAAATTTCGCAGAGAAAAGGGCAGAGTGTAGACAATTAAAAAAAAGATTGCAATTAAAGCAATCATGAAGAAGGCAACTAGTGGTTGCACCTTGTTAGGAGCTTGAGTTGATTTGATATGTCACCAAAAACTATTACAAATTTCTATAGATGTACTGCGGAGATCATCCTGACTGGTTGCATCACAGCCTGGCACGGAGGCTCCAACATACAGAATCACAAGAATCTGCAGAGGGTTGTAGACCCACCAAACTCTATCACAGGCACAACACTCCCACCACTGAGAACATTTTCAAGAGGTGTTGCCTCAAAAAGACAGCATCCAGCATTATTAAGGACCCATGCCATCAGGGATATGTCTTCATCTCATTCCTACCATCATGGAAGAGTCACAGGAAACTGAAGACCCACACTCATTGATTCAGAAACAGCTTCTTCCCCTCTCCCAATAGATTTCTGAATGGTCCATGAGCCCATGAACTGCCTCATTATTCCATTCTTAGCACTGTATTGCTGCCATAAAACAACAAATTTCATGTCATTTAAGACAGTGATGATAAATCTGATTCTGATTCAGTTTTACCAGGCTGAGGTACAATTCAATTTAAGAAGGCTGGTTACAGCTACATTAAGTTAAATCACTATACTTTGAGAATAATAATACAAGGCTTCAGACTAAATAGGTTCATAGTAAAACAAAAATGTGGTCTTCCAAACCTAGACACCCATAAACGTCAATATAAATGCCTTGACAGATAAGGATAATGGAAAGGGGAATGTGTGACAAATACAAAGAGCAAACACAGGAGAAAGCCCAGAGAAATAAGGAAGCTAACAGAGATGAAATTAAGATTTTAAAAAGGAGCAAGCAATAAATAATGACATGAAACATTTGAAATGCTTTACAAATGTGATGGGGTGATCTATTGATGACCAAAACAATAGCTTGTGTTCTGAAGAGGAACACAATTAAATATGTGTGGATGACTGTGTGCCTTCAGGAACATAGCAGACATGCTGGACAATTTCAGATGGTCCAAGATTTTCAAGAAGTAAGGAAAGGGGAGATAGAGTATGAAAGTAAATTGGCACAAAATATAAAAACAGATAGCAAAAGTTTTTATAAATATATAAAGCGGAAGAGGGTGGCTAAAGTCAATGTAGGTCCCTTGGAAGATGAGAAGGGGAATTTGATATTGGGTGATAAGGAAATAGCTGAGGCACTGAACAACTATCTTGTGTCAGTCTTCACAGTGGAGGACACATCTAATATGCCAAAGAATGATGTTATGGGCGAAATGGGAGGTGAGGACCTCGATTAAAATCACTGTCACTAAAGAGATAGTGATGAGCAAACTAGAGGACCTGAAGGTAGATAAGTCCCCTGGTCCTGATGGGATGCATCCCAGGGTGCTGAGGGAATTGGCAGAGGTTATAGTAGACATGCGGGTAATCATTTACCAAAATTCTCTAGACTCTGGGTAGGTCCCAGCAGATTGGAAGACAGCAAATGTCACGCCACTTTTTAAACCTGTCTTTAAGGAAGAAATAGCGAAACATTTAGAAAGGAGTGGTTCCATTAGACAGACACAGCATAGATTCAGACAGGGAAGGTCCTGTTTCACAAACTTACTGGAGTTCTTTGAGGACATAATGAGTGGATAGAGGGGAACAGGTAGATGTTGTATACTTACATTTCCAGAAGGTGCTTGATGAGGTGCACACAAGAGACTTGTAAATAAGATATGGATGCATGGAGTCAGAGGAAGTGTATTTGCATGGATAGTGGATTGGTTAACCAATAGAAGGCAGAGTTGGTATAAATGGGTGTTTCTCCGGTTGGCAGTCAGTGGTGAGCCCACAGCTGTTTACCATTTACATTGATGATTTGGAAGAGGGGATTGAGTGTAGCATAGCAAAATTTGCTGATGATACTAAACTGAGTGGAAAAGCAAATTGTACAGAGGATGTGGAGAGTCTGCAGGGGGCTATAGACAGGTTAAGTGAGTGGGCCAAGGTCTGGCAGATGGAATACAATGTTGGTAAATGTGAGATCACCCACTTTGGAAGGAATAATAGAAGAGCAGATTATTATTTAAATGGTGAAAGATTGCAGCATGCTGTTGTGCAGAGGGACTTGGGAGTACTTGCGCATTAATCGCAAAAAGTTGGCTTGCAGGTGCAACAGGTTATTAAGAAGGCAAGCGGAATGTTGGCCTTCATTGCTAGAGGGATTGAATTCAAGAGCAGGGAGGTCATGCTGCAACTATACAAGGTACTAGTGAGGCTACACCTGGAGTACTATGTGCAGTTCTGATCTCCATACTTGAGGAAGAATTTACTTGCTTTGGAGGTAGTGCAGAGTAGTTTCACCAAGTTGATTCCAGAGATGAAGGGGTTAATCGATGAGGAGAGATTGAGTCGCCTGGGACTATACTCTCTGGAATTCAGAAGAATGAGGGGGGATCTTATAGAAACATACAAAATTTTGAAAGGGATAAATAAGATAGAAGTAGGAAAGTTGTTTCCATTGGTAGGTGAGAGTAGAACTAGGGGACATTGCCTCAAGATTCAGAGGAGAAGAATTAGGTTGGAGATGAGGAGAAACTGTTTTCCCAGAGAGTGGTGAATCTGTGGAATTCTCTGCCCAGGGAAGCAGTTGAGTCTTCTTCACTAAATATATTTAAGATACAGTGAGATAGGTTCTTACATAGTAGGGGAATTAAGGGTTATGGGGAAAAGGCAGGTAGATGAAGCTGAGTTTACGGACAGATCAGCCATGATCTTATTGAATGGTAGGGCAGGCTCGATAGGCTGGGTGGCCTACTCCTGCTCCTATTTCTGATGTTCTTATGTAATGAAGAGGCATAAGGAGCAAGATAGATCAGCTGGTTGACTGCAGTCACGGCAACAATCTTGCACTCAATGTCAGTATGGCAAAGGAATTGATTGTGGACTTCAAGAAACGCAAGTCAAGCGAAGACACACTAGTCATCACGGAGGGATCAGCAGTGGAAAGAGTGAGCAATTTCAAGTTCCTAAGTGTCAACATCTCTGAGGATCTATCCTGGGCCTAATATATGGATGCAATTACAAAGAAGGCACGACTGCAGCTATATTTCATTCAGAGTTTAGAGAGAATTAGTATGTCAAGAAAGACATTTGCAAATTTCTACAGATGTACGGTGGTGAGCGTTCTAACTGGTTACATCACCATCTGGTATGGAGGGGCCATTGCACAGGATTGGAAAAAGCTGTAGAAAGTTGTAAATTCAGCCAGCTCCATTAGGGGTACAAGTCTCCCAGCAACCAGGAAACCTTCAAAAGGCTGCTTCCATCATTAAGGGCTCCATCACCCAGGACATGCCGTCTTCCCATTGCTACCATCAAGGAGGAGGCAGAGGAGCCTAATGACAGACTCAGTGTTTGAGGAACAGCTTCTTCCCCTCTGCCATCAGACTTCCGAATAGACAATGAACCCATGAACACTTCCTTAGTATTTTCCCCCTCTCTTTTTACGCTACTTACTTAAGTTACTTTTTTATATATTTATTCTAATTTATCATTTATATTACTGTATTTCAATGTACTGCTGCTGCAAAACAACAAATTTCACAACATATCTGGTAATATTAAAACTGACTCTGATTCTTTGAGCTTGTCTGAACAATTGAGAATGATTAAATAGATACTGAGATTAATCAGGAAGGTTAATTAAATTATAAATGGAGAGAGAGAGAAAGAGGGAGAGAACCAATTAAAGGTACGTACATATTTAAGTAGATAAATCGCCAAGGGTTGATAAAATACCTAGCAAATCAGATTATAGAGAGAAAAAAAAACTACAATATTACAGATGGATAACCTTACAGCAGAAAAGAGCAGAGACAGCAATTCACTTGTACTTCAACAAAGAAACCAAATGCCAATTAGACAACAGCTTGGGAGAGAACTCCTGTTCAACCAAAAGGGGCAACCCTAAGACTCTATTGTCATTCATCACATTATTCCTCCGTCCCATCTCCACTTTGACCTATCTGTCCATGACCTCCTGTACAACAAGATCCAACCAAGTACATTGGAGTATCTGAGTCTCAACGTCAAATCAACAATCGCAGGTAATTAACTTTTCTGTCTATGATGGAGCTGGCCAGTTCTGCTGCAAGGTTATCCAACTGTAGTATTAACTTGTTTCCTCTCCATCTTGGATACTGTTTTATGTGCTGGGCATTTGTAGCATTTTCCCTTGAAGTTCCAGTTCAACAACAGCTCTGACCTGCATTTCAAAGCCTTAGAAGACCCTTTCCTCATTAGTTTATTAACTACATGGCTCCATAAACACCAGAATTACCTCAGTAACCATGGTCTCACCCTATGCGAGGTATTACCTTTCTCCTATCCATCACTCAGTAAGACTAAGACTAACTTGTTTTTCCATTTGTGAAGGGCCTTCAACCTAAAACATTAACTCTGATCCTCTTTCCATAGATACCACCTGACCTACTGAAAGCACGGCCATGCCTCCACTTTCTTACAAGTTGGTGAAGATTCGGCATGGCATCTAAAACTTTGACAAACTTCAATAGGTGTGCGGCGGACAGTACATTGATTGTTTGCATCACAGCTCCAGAATCACCAATGCCCTTGGACAGAAAATCCCACAAAAAAGAGTGGATATGGCCAGTCCATCATGGTTAAAGCCCTTGCCACCAACAAGAACATCTATACAGAGCATTGTCGTAGGAAAGCATCAGGGGACCCCATCACCCAGGTCACACTGCCATCAGGAAGAAGGTACACCAGCCTAAAGACTCGTGCTACCAGGTTCAGGAACAGTTATTACCCCTCAACAATCAGGGTCTTGAACCAGAGGGGATAACTTCACTCAACTTCATGTGGTCCATCACTGAACTGTTCCCACAACCTATGGACTCACTTTCAAGGACTCTGTATCTCATGTTCTCGATATTTATTGTTTATTTATTTATTATTATTTCTTTCTTTTTGTATTTGCACAATTCATTGTCTTTTGCACACTGTCTGCATGCCCAGTTGGTGCAATCTTTCAATGATTCTATTATGGTTATTGGATTTATTGAGTATGTCCACGAGAAAAAGAAACTCAGGGCTGTATATATGGTGACTGAGCTTTGAATGTTTCTAATATTTTCAGTTTTATTTATGAAACTGTGCAGGTTCACTTCCTAACCATGGATATCCATGGGCATGGCATTAGAGGACTCTGAAGACTGTTAATGGAAAGGAAAAATGTATACACTGAACAAATACAAGCCAGAGAGCCTAATGCTAGTGATGGGAAAATTAACAAACATTGTTCTGAAGGACAGCATAAATAAGTATCGAGAGAGGCACAAGTTATTCAAAGAGAATCACCATGGCCTTGTAAAAGAATGGTTGCAACTGATAACACTAAGTGAAGCAAGGAAGAATAAGGTAGAGCATTTGCCTTTTCACCAGGTAAATTTATCATGAAAGTACAAGTCAAATTAAAATAGAAAGCTGGTTTAAAAAACTGACTAAGTATGATAAAGCAAACAAAAGAAAACCTGCAGATGCTGGCAATCCATGCAACACTTATAAAATGATGGACGAACTCAGCAGGCCAGGCAGCATTAATGGGAGGAACTAGAGGGCTGCAGTGGAGTTTTCAGGACTACAGTTATGAAATCTACTCAAGGTGGCAAACTTCAAAGTGATTGACAGGAGGGCAAAGAGAGGAAAGGAATACATGATAGATAGAAGGATATTAAAAAATTTACAGGAACCAAAGAACGTCATGGTATATGTCTCCTGAACATCACAGACAGCTAGGTGAGTGGTTAAGAAGGCATGAGGAATATAAGAGCCAGGCCATGGCAGATAAAGAGTAGAAACATTCTGAAAACATATTAGGTTACAGCTATAGACACAACAGTTTGGTAGAGATTTAAGTTTTAAGGATTATAAACTATTTAAAAGAGATCAAAGTTAATTGATTAAAGGAAAGAGGATCCCCAAGAACAGAGGAGATCTGGAACTCTATATTTCTAACAAGAATCTGTAAGGTGCTTGTTGAATCATAAACTACAAAAGCTACTGACTGAGAGCTGGGAAGCGCTGTAGGTCTATTACAAGAACTCAATTTTTAGCTCGTATTAGCAAGGTGGATTGAATAGCCTCCTTTTGTGGTGCAACCTAAGGTTTTCTGAATTAAAGTATTTTATAATCCCATTAATTGATTGCAAGCAAACTTTTCAGTTATTGATTGCAAGCAAACTTTTCAGTTAAATAATATATCCAATAATTAAAATAAATCAAATACCCATCAATGATTCTGTTTTAAATAAATCATTTAAAACCAATATAAATGTAAAGAAAGCTATTTATTATTATATGTTTTACAAGTGTCAGCTATAATATTTATAAATAGGAATGATATTAATTCTTGGTCACTGGAATTCATGATTTTAGAAGCAATATCTAACAAAATGACATTTTGGGCAAGGTAATCTTCCTGAATAATAAATCAACCTGTTTTTAATCACAGTGAAGTTTTATTTTGCTCTTATAAGTGTGAGCAAATATTTAACAAAATCAGAGAGTGAAAAAATCAGGTATGCCTTTGAAAGGTGATCCAATTTGGCAGGTAACCTAGGTGATTTGATATGGCTGATATTAAAGCCTTGGTTTCTCATTTCTATGGTCTAAAACCATATGTCTAGTCTCAATGTACAGTACATTAATGCATATTATATTTAATGTGCTACTTAATATGAGCTACATTTGTAAACACAAAAGGTTGTAGATGTGTAATGTGTCACACATGGCAATGCAGTCAAATGGGGACGCCTCAGTTGAAGAAAGTTGTACATCTGATTAACACATACAGGATGCTGGAGAAACTCAGCAAATTAGGCATCTATGCTGGGGAATACACAATCAATGTTTTGGGCTGTGACCCTTCACCGGGACTAGAAAGGAATGGGTAAAAGCCATTCTGGCTTTTGTCCCCTTCCTTTCCAGTCCCGATGAAGGGTCTCAGCCCGAAATGTTAACAGTTTTTATTCCATCATAGACACTGCCTGCCTCGCTGCATTGATCAGATGATCAGATGTACAACTTCCCCCAAAATGCAGTGTCCTCATTTGATGGCATTTACGTGTGTGTTTCATTATGTATCATCATATATTGCTAACGTGCAAGAAGAATAAAGTTAAGCATAAAGATTGTTAACAACAACTTGCACTTAAATAACGTTTTTAATGTCATAATATAACTGAAGATTCTCCACATGCTTGCAATCAACAACATTTGACATTAGGCTGATGAAGTTGAATTGCAAGAGATGAACTACACTTTGTCAAGGAAGTAATTTATAAAATAGGAAGGAACATTAGACAGGCATGGTTTTGGGGAGTCAGGCAACAGTTAAAATTGAGAATACCAGAACTGGGGTATTCCAGAAATCTGGCAAGATTAAATGGCTGCAAATGATTCCAAAAATATTCAAGAACACAGGAAGAACTTGAAAATATAAGAATTTCAATACTAAGAGTTTTCAGAAGAATAGCAAATGCTTCTCACCAAGCAAGAAAGGAATTATGAATTAACAATATACAGGAGTCAGACAACATTGGAATAGTTGTGTATGAAAGTAACAATATTGGAATAGTTATGTATGAAAGTAACAAAGGTATGGATGAGTTCAGCAACAATAGCTGGCTACAAGAGTTTGGCAAAGTTACAGAAAACAATCTCTTAAATTACCTACATTTTTCTCCCAAACCATCAAGACAGATGGGTGTAAGTGATAGCTTTATTATGGATCCCAGAGTTTTCATATAATAATCCACAAAAGACTTTGTACTTTTTGCTGCAGCTAACATAAAATTTCCACCCGTTTGAAACCAAAATACTAAGGATACTAAAAGATGGAAGTTTATCAGCTTAAAACTTAAAACATTCAGGTAATGAACCAGTAGCAACCATAATCTGGAGTTCATAGTGATCTTGTTATTAACAAACCCCAGCATGACACAAGTATACTTTTTTTTTCTGAGGACAACAAGGCATAGAAGTGTCCTATGAACCGATTTTCCTTTGTCTATCCTGCTTGTTATTTCTTCAAAGAATTCCAACAGATTAGTCAGGCAAGATCTTCCATTGAGGAAACCATGCTGATTATCACCTATTTTATCATTAGCCTCCAACTACCCTGAGACCTCATCCTTAATAATCAACTCCAACATCTTCTCAACCACTAAAGTCAGACTAACTGGCCAATAGTTTCCTTTCTTTTGCCTCTGTCCCTTCTTGAAGAGTGGAGTGAAATTTGCGATTTTTTTCCCAGTCTTCCAAAACCATTGCAGAATCTAGTGATTCTTGAAAGATCATTACTAATGCCTCCACGATCTCTTCAGCTACCTCTTTCAGAACTCTAGTTGGAATGGGAATGTTAATTAATTCAATACTCAGTTTGTGAGCATAGCCATTATTATAAAGTGTGACCAGAAAGATTTTTTTAAGAAGCATCCCAGTCTACTATCCTCCATTCTGTAAAAGAATTCTGTTCTATTACTCTGTTTTCTGTAACTTAGATTATTTTTGATCAATGCTGCCTCAGGCCTCAGTTTTGCTAATCTTCCTAGCCAACATTTATGGGACTCTATCACCCTCCTCCTGAAAATCTACCCAGATGACAGAGATTATAATTATCTCTTTTACCTCTGTTACCTTTCCAATGAACAAAGACCTTGGCAATATCTTCTTCCTTAGTAAAAGCTATTGCTTATCTGCAGCTCAATGTATAGAACATAGAACAGCACAATACTAGACAGGCTGTTCAGTCAACTGGTGCTAATCTTGAAGCCAATTTTATATTAAATGTCTTCTGTATATCATTCATACCCTTCCATTCTCTTCATATTCATGTGTCTACCTAGAAGCCTCTTAGGCTCCACCAAACTGCCTGCTTCCACTACTGCCCCTGCTCCCTCATGTCACTTTTATACTTCCTCCTTCAACATTTAAAAACATGCCCTCTGGAGTTTTAATATTTCTATCCATAGAAAAAGATACTGACTGCCTTTGTCCTCTGTCAGGTTTCACCTCATCCTACAATGCTCTAGGGAGAAAACTTTTAGTTGGCCTGACCTTTCCTTTAGCTCAAACCCCCTAATCCAGGCAGCATCTTAGTAAACCTTTTCTGCACTGTTTTCAGTCTCCACATCCTTCCTATAATGGGGCAACTAGAATTGATTGACTATAGTTTTGTATAGATGCAACACATTTTCTGTACTATTTTACTCAAAACCCCCATCAATGAAGACAAATGTTCCATATGCCTTCTTCAACATGCTATCCACAACTGTAGCCACTTTCAGTGAACTATAGATTTGAGCACCAAAATTCCTCCGTACCTCAATTCTATTAAGGGACCTACCATTAACTATATATTTTCTTCTTTCTTTTGACCTCCCAAAGTGCAACACCTCACACTTGCTTAGATTAGCTCCATCTGCCATTTCTCTGCCCATGTCTGTAACTGATTTATATCATACTGTAACTTTCAATACCCTTTTACACTGTCCATAACTCCAGCAATTTTGGCATCATCCACAAATGTGCTAATCTACCAATCTACATTTCCATCCAAGTCATTGGTCTGTTTCACAAACAATAGAGATCCCAACACCAATCTTTGTGGTCATGGACCTCTGGCCAGAATAATAGCCTTCCATCCCTACGCTCTATATTGGTAAATATTCTAACCAAGTCCTGCAGATCTGCACATGCATATTAGTCCCTAACCTCATAACTTACTACAAACTTGCCATTAACATGTAACTTAACAACATAGGGATTTCCTTTTGTTTTAACTATTCTGCTTTCATATTCTCTCTTTGCTGATCTTAGTTTCCTTTTCACACACATCTTACCATTTTTGAGCCATTATTGTTTATTGCACTACTTCATTCTCTCACAAAACCTTTCTGTTCCTGTAGTTTACCACATTTATTCATTGCACTTTGTACATTTGTACAGATGCACCGTTAACTTGTTTTTGTCTGTTCCACAATCTCCCTTAGTCTGCTAATACTGTGTATTTCATACTCTAGAGTTTTCTAACATTCATGCAATTTATTTTCCTTTATTAGTTTGTTCTGGTGTCTATCACCATAGCAAGGTACGTTGGTGCGGGTTTAGGGAACCATCATTCACTTGAAAGTGCTATTAGTCTGAAAATGATGGGTTAGTAATGGCAGAGGACCATTTCATATGGATGAGTACTTGCAGGCAATAGTCCATAGGACTTTTGGCCAATAAGTAATAAATAGATTTAGTCCAATTAGTTAATTTTTGGCCCCACATAGATAAAATAACCAAACTCTTCTTCAGTACCTTAAATTTCTCTGATTTTTTTTTCAATACTGTATTAATTCTAGATCTGATCTCTAACCTGCAGCATCATAAAAATGTCACAAAAAAGCCTAGTGACTAAAGTTACTTTTCACACTTCCTTAACCATTGTTACTTGCTTCTAATAGATATAATTTTCCTATCCAATTTCATCCAGCCCCCACTAATGAGCAAATAATTTAAGTCTTCAGTGATTCCATTAAATCATTTTCTTCTATGCCTGACAAATCCATTACACAAGGATTCCACATTGAATGCAATATTTTGTATATCTACCAAGTCATGTTCCTATAATGGTCCTTCACACCATTCCTGCATCCCCACCTTCTGCAAACTGATGGTGAGAAAAAGAGGAGTAGAGAAGATTAATTGAGATAGAAGCAGAAGTAAGAGACAGAGCAATGGGTAAGAATATGAATGGTGGCAATAAGATGAAATTGGTTGAAAAGGGCAGTAGAGGAAGAAAACTTTGATTTTAGGAGTAGAGTTTAAATTTGAACAGAGGGTTGAGTAGTAGAGAGGAAGTCCTGAGATATTCTTTTTTCGCAGGAACTTGTATTTCTATTCATGATTTATTAGAAAATCATAAATATGTTCCCTTGGAATTGCAATCCATTGATTTTAATGAATGGAAATTGCAGATAGTTCTCCCATAGTGTAATGCAATGAACAAGATTTCAGCAAATTTTAATGAGGTAGTATAATATCACTTCTTATAATGTGATAAACGGTAGCAATAAAATTTCAAGTACTTGTGTACTTCTATTCACAAAATAACAATTAAAAGTTATAGTGTAAATCGTCCAGTAATCATTCCAAATTCAAGAGTTTGAGATTGTGTTTGAAGCTGCTACAAGTTTACTTGTTTAGAATCTACTTGTGTTTCACATCACAATTTATAATTTTGTCCAGCTGTGCTGCCTTAACCATCGGTAATATGTTACATATCCCGTTCTTTTTTTTGTCTTCTATTGAACAGGCAAATAGACACCTAAAAAAAATTTCAACATGTTTCAGATAGCACTGAACAATGATATAATTAAATCACTTCTGACATTACAGAAGAATGTTAGTACTATTATGATTTTGCATTATGAATATGCTTTATCACAAACTTGATATTAAAGATGTGATTACAAGTAAAAAAAAAACACAAAACAAAATGTGGAAATTAGAATCCTGGGTTATAAACATCGTATCACTGAAATCTAAAGCAAAGAAATTACATTCTTTGTGCATACAGTGTTTGTTTGTCCATAATTAGAAACACTTTTTGATTTTATGTGAATATCTTCATTAAAAAGACACTAATGCTACAAAAGTGAATTCACTAACATTATACCAGGAACAAGAAATTAATAAGTTACAAAACAATGCTTTCAAATAAATAAAAGAAATTAACTGTAAAACTCTCTACAAAGTTGCTAATGCTAAAAATTTTTGAAAGGAAAAATGGTCAAATATAATTTCCACTAGTTAATTATTAATCAATAATAGGGTGTAAATACTTAAAGTTATGGGTAGAACAACAGTGAATGTTAAAGAATTGCTTTCAGAGGGAGGATTACTAGAAAATGGGATGCTGTACCACAAGAAACTATTGAGGCAGTATACATCACAAAAAGAAGTGTTCAGAGAGGAATTTTACAAACATATGAGGAAATAGGATTTGAATAATTTTAGTATCGGTTCATATGCAGTGAATAAAGTGGCCCCTCCTGTTCCGTAATTCCTGTAACTCCACTGAAAGAGGAAAAATACTACTGGGATATAACAAATGGCGTATACCTTAAGAAAAAAAAATTATATATTTATTTTCACTATTGTATAAATGTACACAGTACTGAGATATACAGGAAAACCTTGATGTTACTTACATTAAAAGCTTTTAGGCGTTCAGATTCTGCTCCATCTGATTCAATAATCTTCTCAACATCATCATGGTCATCTTGGTCATCATCATCTTCAATAATTCTATTCACAGTCAGATCTTCAGGGCCACCTCCTACACTTTCATTTCTAAGTGAATCATAACTGGAGTAGCTATGTGCCGGTGACTGAATTGGAAAAAAAAGAGACATAAAACAGAATTAGCCTATATAATTAAATGCTTGACTAAAAAAAAGTAAAAAATACCTTCATGGCTAAACAAAAATAAACATTATCTCTCTGTTGTTAAATAGAAATATTCAAAACTAGGATACCAATATTTTTTATTGTGTCATAGTTAAAGTACTACAGCATAGAAACAAGTCCTTCAACTCTTCTAGTCCATGCTGAACTATTATTCTGCCTAGTCCCATTCACTTGCATCTGCATCATAACCGTCACAATCCCTCCCATCAAAGATTCAAGATTTAAAGCACATTTATTATCAAAGAATGTACAAGTAATACACCTTGAAATTTCTTTGCTTACAGGCAGCTACAAAGCAAGAAACCGGAATAACCTAATTATACAAAAAGACCAAAAACCACTGCATGGAGAAAGAGAGAGAAAGAAACAGAAATCATGCAAACAATTGAAGCAAGCCAATAGCATTCTGAACTAGACTGAGTCCTAGGTTCACTCCTGGAGCAGCTCGGGTAGGCCCAAGCCTCAGTCCCAGGTTATCACACCCGTGGGGCAAAACTGCAGAGCAGCCAGATCAGCTCACAGCCCCTGCGCTCTGGAGAAAGGAATAGACATTTGTGGGAATGCGAGCGAAATCAACCCAACCCTTACCTCTGTTCCTGACACTCAGATTTCCAGACTGTCAGTGCCAAGCACTGGGTAGTACCTCGCTCTAGGAGCCAGGCCCTGGCACCAGGATACACTTGGGCTGTCCATCCTGAAGCTGTGCTCAAGCTCCCTGAATTGGCTCGGCACTTGGAGTGATCCAACCTTGTGGACAGGCATTGAAGCCCTTCCACGTAGACTCCCCTCCAAATCACTCACTCCATCTCCGGCAGCGATACAAACTCCATTTGCTGCTCTCCACTTACATGAAAGGTGACAGCGGGAATAACACTCAAAATGCTCAACTGTTCACAGCAAAATATTCTACCTCAGTAATCATTCACTATCTCTTATTAAGGATATATTACAACTACAGTGTACTATTTACAAGATGCACTTTAGTGCTTTTTAGAGAATTCTTCAACAGCATCACCGACACCTGAGATCTTTATCACTTAATAGAATTAATGAACCTGATGCCTAGTAACACTGTTTCCTCTATATTATCCGATAGTCCAGACAGAATATCACCTCTATGAAAGAATGTAGTTTTAAAGAAATATATCAATTTAAGATATGAAAGGATTTCAGTAAGAAGGGGTACATGAGAGAAAGCAACCATTCAGTATTTCTGAGCTGCAGTAGAAATCTTGCTCCCAGAAATCCACAGTGAACAAAGGATGTACTGTATTCGCTGTTGTCGCTGGTAGGAAGCAGTTGGAATTGGTACCTACATCAGTCCAAGAATAAGTCTTTCCATGTACCATTATGATAATAACTTCAGTACCCAGACTTGGTCGGGTTTCACTGGCAGTTCAATGTGTAATCTACTAGCATATCTCAGTGTAAATGCCAATAAGTTTCAAAATTCTGAATGCTTTTGATCGCGTCCACGATATCATGAAGTCGGAAGGTGAACAGCCAGAGGTCGTGGTACATATTGGTACCAACGACATAGGTAGGAAAAGGGAGAGGGTCCTGAAAACAAACTACAGGGAGTTAAGAAGGAAATTGAGAAGCAGGACCTCAAAGGTAATCATCTTGGGATTACTGTCTCTGCCACGCGACAGTGAGTGTAGGAATAGAGTGAGGTGAAGGATGAATGTGAGCCTGAGGGATTGGAGCAGGAGGCAGGGGTTCAGATGTCTGGCTCATTGGGACCTCTTTTGGGGCAGGCGTGACCTGTACAAAAAGGACGGGTTGCACTTGAATCCGATGGGGACCAATATCCTGGCAGGGAGGTCTGCTAAGGTTATTGGGGAGAGTTTAAACTAGAATTGCTAGAGGTGGGAACCAAACTGAAGAAACAGAGGAAGGGGCTGTTGGCTCACAAATAGAGAAAGCTTGGAGACAGTGCGAGAGGGAGGATAGGCAGGTGACAGAGAAGGGATGCGCTCAGACTGATGGTGAGATGTGTCTATTTTAATGCAAGAAGCATCATGAACTAAGGGGATGAGCTTAGCGCGTGGATCAGTACTTGGACCTATGATTTTGTGGCCATTACAGAGACTTAGATGGCTCAAGGGCAGGAATGGTTACTTAGAGTGCCAGGCTTTAGATGTTTCAGAAAGGACAGGGAGGGAGGAAAAAGAAGTGGGGGCATGGCACGGTTGATCAGAGATAGTGTCATGGCTGCAGAAGAGGAAGAAGTCATGGAGAGATTGTCTATTGAGTCTCTGTGGATGGAAGTTAAAAATAGGAAGGGGTCAATAACTCTACTGGCTGCTTTTTTTATAGACCACCCAATAGTAACAGGGACATCAAGGAGCAGACAAGGAAAAGCATAATAATAACAAGGATGTTGTGGTGGGAGATTTTAATTTCCCAAATATTGATTGGCATCTCCCGAGAGCAAGGGGTTTAGATAGGGTGGAGTTTGTTAGGTGTGTTCAGGAAGGTTTCCTGACACAATATGTAGATAAGCCTTCAAGAGGAGAGCTGTACTTGATCTGGTATTGGGAAATGAACCCGGTCAGGTGTCAGGTCTCTCAGTGGGAGAGCATCTTGGAGATAGTGATCACAATTCTATCTCCTTTACCATAGCATTGGAGAGGGATAGGAACAGACAAGCTAGGATAACATTTAATTGGATTAAGAGGAAATATGAAGCTATCAGACAGAAACTTGGAAGCATAAATTGGAAACAGATGTCTCAGGGAAATGTACGGCAGAAATGTGGCAAATGTTCAGGGGATACTTGTGTGGCATTCTGCATAGGTACGTTCCAATGAGACAGGGAAAGGATAGTAGGGTAATGGAACCATGGTGTACGAAGGCTGTTGAAAATCCAGTCAAGAAAAAAAAAAAATAGCTTACGAAAGGTTCGAAAAGCTAGGTAATGATAGAGATTAAGAAAATTATGAGGCTGGCAGAAAGGAGCTTAAGCATGAAATTAGGAGAGCCAGAAGGGGCTATGAGAAGGTATTGGCAAGCAGGATTAAGGAAAACCCCAAGGCATTCTACAAGTATGTGAAGAGCAAGAGGATAAGATGTGAAAGAATAGAACCTATCAAGTGTGACAGTGGGAAAGTGTGCATGGAACTGGAGGAGTTACCGGAGCTACTTAATGAATACTTTGCTTCAGTGTTCACTACGGAAAAGGATCTTGGGGATTATAGGGATGACATACAGCGGATTGGAAAGCTTGAGCATATTGACATCAAGAAAGAGGATGTGTTGGAACTTTTGGAAAGTCTCCGGGATGAGATGAGATGTACCCCAGGCTACTGTGAGAGGCAAGAGAGGAGATTCCGAGCCTCTGGCAATGATCTTTGCATCATCAATGGAGACGGGAGAGGTTCTGCAAGATTGGACGGTTGCAAATGTTGTTCCCTTATTCAAGAAAGGGAGTAGAGATAGCCCAGAAAATTATAGACCAGTAAGTATTACTTCAGTGGTTGGTAAGTTGATGGAAAAGATCCTGAGAAGCATGCATTTCGACAAGGCATTTGATAAGGTAACCCATGCAGGGATTATTCAGAAAGTAAAGAGGCATGGGATCCAAGGGGACCTTGCTTTGTGGATCCATAATTGGCTTGACAACAGAAGTCAAAGAGTGGTTGTAGACAGGTCATATTCTGCATGGAGGTCGGTGACCAGTGGTATGCTTCAGGGATTTGTTCTGGTACCCTTACTTTTCGTGATTTTTATAAATGACCTAGATGAGGAACTGGAGGGATGGGTTAGTAAATTTGCTGATGACACAAAGGTTGGGGGTGTTGTGGATTTTGTGGAGGGCTGACAGAGGTTACAGCGGACCATCGAAAGGATGCGTAACTGGGCTAAGAGGTGCCAGATGGAGTTCAACCCAGATAATTGTGAGGTGGTTCATTTTGGTAGGTCAAATACGATGGGAGAATATAGTATTAATGGTAAGACTCTTGGCAGTGTGGAAGATCAGAGGGAACTTGGGGTCCGAGTCCATAGGACACTCAAAGCTGCTGCGCAGTTTGACACTGTGGTTAAGAAGGCATATGGTGCATTGGATTTCGTCTACCGTGGGTTTGAGTTTAAGAGCCAAGAAGTAATGATGCAGCTATATAGGATCCTGGTCAGACCCCACTTGGAGTACTGTGCTCAGTTCTGGTCGCCTCACTACAGGAAGTATGTGTAAGCTATAGAAAAGGTGCAGAGGGGATTTACAAGGATGTTGCCTGGATTGGGGAGCATGCCTTATGAGAATAGGTTGAGTAAGCTTAGCCTTTTCTCCTTGGAGCGGCAGAGGGTTAGAGGTTGACCTGATAGGTGTATAAGATGATGACAGGCATTGATTGTGTGGATTGTCAGAGGCTTTTTCTCAGGGCTGAATTGGCTTACACGAGAGAGCACTGCTTTAAGGTGCTTGGTATACAGGAGATGTCAGGGTTAATTTTTTTATGCAGAGAGTGGTGAGTGTGTGGAATGGGTTGCCGGCATCGGTGGTGGAGGCAGATACAATAGGGTCTTTTAAGAGACTCCTGGATAGGTACATGAAGCTAGCTATGGGTGATCCTAGGTAATTTCTAAAGTAAATACATGTGGGCCAAAGGGCCTGTATTGTGCTGTGGGTTTTCTATGTTTCTATGATTCCCACCTTGACACCTAAGTCCTGAACTTACCAGCTGAGTTTAGCCTGTGACATCCTGGCTCCATTCCTCAGCTGGACATTCCATGCAGTCAATGATAGAACAGGAGTTTACACATAATCCCTGGCATTTACTTCGGGGAATTTGGTCTCAGGTTCTGTGCCAGGATAGATCAATTATCTTAAATGACAACTGCAGGGCTATAGGGTAGTCAGGGAAGATTAGAATAAATTACATTATTTATAATTATTTGTCTTTTTATGTGATTGCGTATCATGTTTAATTTTGTTTTTGTATCTTCCATGTTTTTAAATGGCTTAGAATAGTCATAGTCATACTTTATTGATCCCAGGGGAAATTGGTTTTCGTTACAGTTGCTCCATAAATAATAAATAGTAATAGAACCATAAATAGTTAAATAGTAATATGTAAATTATGCCAGTAAATTATGAAATAAGTCCAGGACCAGCCTATCGGCTCAGGGTCCTCTGACCCTCCATGGGAGGAGTTGTAAAATTTGATGGCCACAGGCAGGAATGACTTCCTATGACACTCTGTGCTGCATCTCGGAGGAATGAGTCTCTGACTGAATGTACTCCTGTGCCCACCCAGTACATTATGTAGTGGATGGGAGACATTGACCAGCATCCTCTTTTCAGACACCACCATCAGAGAGTCCAGTTCCATCCCTACAACATCACTGGCCTTACGAATGTTAGAGCTATACAGAAACACTGAAAACTTTTACAGCTAATCTGGGAGTAAGATTTTATCAGGTATTGACGAATTAAAAAGAAATGTCATGGGCAAGCAAAGCTAGTCCAATCAGCTCAGATGTGTCAGTTATGTCACAGGGGATCCTGCTCCCAGTCAAAGCCTCATTGCTCGAGGGTAGCCAGAGCCAGACAGACTTGCAATCAGGATGTGGGGAAGTTGGGGAAATGGGAAGCATGAGTAGTGAATACAGAGAAAAGGCATCACTGAGGAAAAACTGGGCTAATCAATTCTGACAGATTACAGCTACATAATCTGCAAATTGCTACAGTAAAACTAATTAAGGCAATACATTCTTTTGACAGCAACCGCATTAAAAAGTTATGGTTTAAAGAAGTTACTGCATGAAAGTAATGAAGAACTGCTTAAACCTACAAGACAATAAGGATTAATTAATGTGTTGATGGAAAAACATGTCCACAATATGATTTCTAGCTAAGAGCAGCATGGATTTTAATCCAAACACAACCTGACTATGACAATCTCCATCTAATCTGTGCCCTCTGGTCCTAGAACTCCCACTGTAGGAAACATTCTCTCTACATCCACTCTATCTGTGCCAGAATCATTCTTATGAAAATCCTCTGAACTCACCCCAATATCAGCATATCCTTTCTTAGAGAAAGGTACTAAAACTGCTCACAATGCTCAGTGAGATATCACCAGTGCCTTGTAAACCCTCAGTCCTACATCTTTACTTTCATATTCTTGTCCTTGTGAAATGAATGCTAACATTACATTTGACTTCCTTACCACCAACTCAACCTGCATGTTAAACTTTAGGGATCCTGCATGAGGTCACCCAAGACCCTTAGCACCTTGAATTTTTGAATTTTCTGCCCTTTTAGAAAATAGTCTACGTTTTTGTTCCTCCTACCAAATTGCATGGTCATATACTTCCCAACATTGTATACCATCTGTCACTTCTTTGCCTATTCTCCTCATCTGTCTAAGTCCTTCTGCAGTTTTCCTCAACTCTAACTGGCTCTCCACGTATCTTCACATAGTCCACAAACTTGGTCACAAAACATCAATTCCATTCGTCAAATCATTGACATATAATGTCAAAAGAAGTGATCCCCACACCAACCCCTGCAGAACACCACTAGTCACTGGTAGCCAACCAGAAAAGTCTCCATTTATTCTCACTCTTTGCCTCCTGCCAATCAGCCAATCCTCCTTCAATGCTAGTATCCTTCCTGTAATATCATGGGCTCTCATCTTGTGTGGCACCTTGTCAAGGGACTTCTGAAAGACCAAGTACACAACTTCCACTAATTCTCCTTCATCCTGATGTTTATTTCCTCAAAGAATTCCAACAGATTTCTTCAGGCAAGATTTCCCCATGCTGACTTTGGCCTATTTTACCATGTGCTTCCAAGTATCCTGTGACTTCATCCTTAATAATTGACTCCAACATCTTCCAACCAGAGGTCAGGCCAACTGGCCTATAATTTCTTACCTTCTGTCTCCCTCTGTTCTTGAAGAGTGGAGTGACATTTTCAATTTTCCAGTGGTCTGGAACCATGCCAGAATCTACTGATTCTTGAAAGATCTTTACCAAGGCCTTTACAATCTCCCCAGCTACCTCTTTCAGAACTCGGTGGGGGGGAAGGGGAGTCCATCTGTTCTGAGTGACTTATCCACCAGCAGACCTTTCAACTTCCCAAGCACCTTCTCCCTTGTAATAACAATTGCACTAATTTCTGCCTGCTGATATTCTCAAACTTCCGGAATACTGCTAGTGTTTTCCATAGTGAAGATGGATGCAAAATAATTATTTAGTTCATCCGCCATTACCTTGTCCTCCATTACTACCACTCTAGTGTCATTTTCTAGCAGTCCAATATCTCCTCTCGACTCAGAATCAGAATCAGGTTTATTATCACCAGCATGTGACGTGAAATTTGTTAACTTAGCAGCAGCAGTTCAATGCAATACATAATATAGAAGGAAAAAAAATTAAATCAATTACAGTATATGTATATTGAATAGATTAAAAATTATGCAAATAACAGAAATACTATATATTAAAAAAGTGAGGTAGTGTCCAAGGGTTCAATGTCCATTTAGGAATCTGATGGCAGAGGGGAAGAAGCTGTTTCTGAATCGCTGAGTGTATGCCTTCAAAGGCTTCTGTTCCTCCTACCCAATGGCAATAGCAAGAAAAGGGCATGTCCTGGGTGCTGGAGGTCCTTAATAATGGACGCTGCCTTTCTAAGACACCACTCCTTGAAGATGTCCTGAGTACTTTCTAGGCTAGTACCCAAGATGAGGCCGATTAAATTTACAACCCTGTGCAGCTTCTTTCAGTATTGTGCAGTAGCCACCCCCCCACCACCATACCAGACAGTGATCTGTTTAACTGGTTTTTAAAAGCTTCCCAATCCTCTAGCTTCCCACTAATTCCTGCTCTATAATATGCCCTCTCTTTTGCTTTTATGTTGGCTTGGAATCCCATTGTCAGCCATAGTTGTGTCATCCTGCCTTTAGAATACTTTTTCTTTTTTTGGATAGGTTCACTCTGCAGCTTCTAAATTGCCCCCAGAAACTCCAGCCACTGCTATTTAGCCCTTATCCCTGCTAGTAGTTGTTCTTCCCTATGCCTTGTGGCACATCAAGCAACAACCTTGCAATTCTCTAGCATTTGTCTGTTTTTACAAAACTGAGTTGCTAGTTTAATGCTCAACCCAGTACGGATGGAAAGCATGCATAGAGAGAGCCGGATATGAACCTGGGACCATTCACCTCGAAGTCCAGTGCAGATGCTAATACACTAGCAGTCAGCTATCTCCTCTCTCATGCCTCTATAATTTCCTTTACTCCACTGTAGTACTGACACATCTGACTTTAGCTTCTCCCTCTCTCAAATAACAAGGTGAAGTCTATCATATTATATTCACTGTTTCCTAAGGGTTCCTTTATCTTAAGCTGCCTAATCAAATTTTGTTCATTACACAATACCCAATCCAGAATTACCTTTCTCCTGGTTGGCTCAACCACAATCTGCTCAAAAAACCCATCTCGTACCCATTCTCTCTTTTCGGATCCAGCACCAACCTGATTTTCCCAATCTACCTGCATATTGAAATCCCCCATGGCAACTGTAACATTGCGCTTTGAACATGCCTTTTCTATTTCCCATTGTAATTTGCTGCCCACATCCTGGCTACTGTTTGGAGGCCTGTTTATAACTCCCATCAGGGTCTTTTTACACTTGCAATTTCTTAACTCTACTGACAGGGATTTCACATCTTCCAATCCTATGTCACCTCCCTCTAAGGATTTGATTTCACTTTTTTATTAGATACATCTGTACACCTGCTCATTAATGCATATATCTAATCAGCCAATCGTATGATAGCAAGCGGTTCAGAGTTCTTCAAACATCAAAGATGCAGAGGGTACATCCAAGACCTTCTCTAAAAGCAACATTTGAGGTACTTTGATTTCTCAGAGGAAGCTGTTACTGAGTTAATGCATATATCGTGGCGTCAGATTTAACTGGTAATGGAGTACACTAGAATACTATGGTCCTTAAAATTTAGATTACATAAGGTCATAGAGAGTCACAGAGAGACACAGTATGGAAGCAGAGTCTTCAGCCCACTGAGACTGTACTGGCAATCAAGCACCCATCTATGCTAATTCTACACTAATTCCATTTTATTCTTTCGAGATCCCAATCAGCTATAGTGGTCAATTAGCCTATCAACCTATTTGTCTTTGAGATATAGGAGAAAACTAGAGGAACCCAATGAAACCCATGGGGTCACAGGGAGAATGTGCAAACTCCATACAGATGCACTGGAGGTCAAAGTTAAACCTATGTCTCAGGAGCTGCAAGACAGAAGCTCCATTAGCTGTGCAACTGAGCATCACCCTTCCCCTGCACTCTGCTTCGAAACAGATTATTTGATGGAGTAATACAAGCCAGTCAGTAAGATGATCCTCTGTCAATCAGTGACATTTCTTGTTTTATATTCCATCATTGCAATGTCTGTGCAACTACATATCAATTAAATAAAAACATGCAAGATGGAGATGGAGTTAGAAATGGAGATGGAAAGAGAGAATGCATAGAAAACATCAATATGTAGGGCTAAGGAGAGTCATTGCTCTAAAAGAACTAGATCCATACATTACACTTCCTCCCCCCCTTAAATTAATGCAACTTAAACTGTATATGTGCAAAACATTCACTTTTCTTCTCACAAACCATATTTTGAATAAATAAGCTTCCACAATAACAGTCCATAACTAATTTCACTGTTCTAATGATTTAATTTTTTGGGTGGCGCTCTGTTTCTCTCAGGATCGTGCCTCTGGACCTGTGGAGTAGCACTAGGTTAGGCAGGTTTCTTGTCAAAGGCAACATTCTCAGTTGCCAGTGTCAGGTTACTGTCAGTGAGATGATCATCACTAACAGGTAAGTCTGGTGGCTATAATGTGTCTGTCTAGTTGGATGCAGTCGACTCAGGTGAGTTATTTGGTTGAACATCCAGTACCTGGTCCAGATGATGTCTCCATGTCTGATCTACAACATCCAGGGTGCACATCAGTGGTCCAATTCTTGTAACTATTCAACCAGTTGTCCACTTGTCTTCTCAATAATCACATGCTAGGGCTTCCCACCCAACCTGGAAACTCCCTACTACTTCACTTAGCAACTGGATGAATTGTTTATTCTGCACTTCCTTCCGTAGATCTGGTTTCAGGAGGTCTATGCGAGATCTCAGATTTCTGCTCATGAACAGCACTTCAAGTTTTTGATTTGTCATCACATGAACAGAGTTCCAATACACACCAAGGAAATGTCCGTTTTGCTGTAGTGAAATTTCATCCTTGTCCACTGCTTTAATGAACTTTGAATGTTTGGATAAATCTTTCAGCTAACCCATTTGTTCCTGGGGTGGTGAGGAGCTGACTTGAAATGTCTGATGCCATTTTGCTTCATGAACAGCCTGAATTCGTCTGATGTGTACTGTGGTCCACTGACACTCACAATTTGTTCTGGTAATCCGTTTCTGGCAAAGGTAGTCCCCAGAGTGAAAACAGTCTTTGCTGAGATGATTAACTTCATTGGTATAACCTCAGACCACTTTGAATGAGCATCCACAGCAATCAGGAGCATGGAGTCCATGAATGGCCCAGCAAAATCAATATGGACTCTTTAGCGTGGTAACAATGGCCACTCCCATGGGTGTAATGGTGCCTGCGGCAGTGCATTTTGAACTTTTTGGCATCCCGAACAGCTTTTGGCCAAGTTGTCAATCTCTTTATCTATTCCCTTCTCAAACAGCTTCTCATTAGCATCAAGCAGCTGTGCCAGTCTCTGGTTAGTGCTACCATTTGGGCTGCTGTTGCCTGTTGATGCTACACTGAGAGCTTTGATCAAGTACCAGTCTAGTTAGATTTTTCTCAACCATTCACGTCTGAAAAGCATTAGCCCTCCACTTTTCAATACACAAAGCTCTAACTGCTGTGTTTGGCCTGCATGCATCACATTCACTTTCAATTTACCTTTGGTGGACACTTTATTGCTGGCATAGGTCTTTAGAGTCACAAGGTCTTCTCTAATGGTAGCTTAGAAAACGGTCTGTTGTACTCAGCTTCTGAAATGATAGATAAACCTGACCCTGCATCCAGTTTGTTTTTCAGTTTTACACTAGACACATCTATTGAGATCCAGATGATTTTGTGATCTGCTTCGGTTGTACTATGCAGTTCTAGGCATGACAGCTCACCTTTGTCAGACTTTATGTTGCCTGATTCTGTTTCACATTCAGTCACATTATGCATCTGCATAGTTTTCTGTTTGAAACTTTTCACTCAGTTTTATGCTTTTTGTCTGTCTTGTACACTCTCTGTGTGACCTTGTCTGTGAACTTCGTCTTTGAACCAGCAGTCATTTGCGTCATGGGAGTATCTGCCACATCGATAACATTTTTGGCTTTTTGCAGCATTCAAGGACATTCTGTGCATTTCACATTTTAACCTCTTTTTCTGTTGTTTTGCTGCATCCTTTGCTGCAGTCTCTAATGATATTGCAATGGTCAAGGGCCGTTCTAAGGTTACGTCTCTTTCACCCAGTAACCTCTTCTGAGTGCTTTGGCTATGGAGGCCACATAAATGCCTGTTGTTTAATGCATCAGAAAGTCCATCACTGAAACCACAGTATTGGGAAAGTTTGTGCAGTTCTGCAATGTATTCAGAAATGCTTTCATCCATTGACGATTCCTTTTGTAAAATCTAAATCACTCAGCTATTACCAGCAGCTTAGGGCTCAAGTGATCTTGTAAAATTGTGACAATTTCATCAAACATCTTCCTTGCTGGTTGTTCCAGGGTTACTAAGTTGCGTAAGAGACTCTACGTCCTAGGACCCATTAAACTAAGAAGCATGGGGACTTTCTTTTGCTCCTCCATGTTCACTTTACAATATAATTCCACCCTTTTGAAATATGACCCCCAGCCTTCATTAGCAGTACCAAATTCGTCAACTTTCCCAACTGAAGCCATCATCATGTTATTTTCACTTTAACTTTGCTGGTTGCACGTCTCTCACTGTGTATTATGCTGTAATCACGCGTCCCTTCATTAGCATCCGTGACTGTTTAACTCTTTCCTCTCGCTGTCTCATCCTGTAACTGCCGGTGCAGTTAGTGATATTTTCTGACATTCAGGTTCATATTTATCACCAATTTGCTGTGTCTGTGCAACTACATATCAACAACATAAAAGCATGCATGTGGGAGAAGGCTTTAATGGGTGTATTCACATTGAAGTGAGAGGGAGGGAGGGGGGAGAGAGAGAGAGAGAGAGGGGGACACACACACACACAGAATGAGCATGCATAGACAACCGATCAAAGCGCATGCATAGACAACAGATTAATACTTATGCGCAGACAACAGATCATACGTAGTGCTAAGGGGAGTCATTGCTCTAAAAGAAATAGATTCATACATTTCAATTGTATCATGAATTATGGACATGACCAGAGTTTATTGTTAGGAAAATCTACATCCCTCTGCTCATGGCAGAGTAAAGCAGGATAAAAAAATACTTGGTTTTATCTAAGTTGAAGGAGTCCACTGAGTATCATAAGCTATGTCAACGCTGTATTACATATCTTCTGTCAGCATTCTATCATTTTTCTCAAAGAAATAGTTTCCATACTATGGAAACAGGCCCTTTAGCCCAAATGGTCCACGCCAACCAAGATTCCCATCTAAGCTAGTTCCTTCTGCCTCCATTTGACACAGACCTCTCTAAATCTTTCTTATTCATGTCCCTGTCCAAGTACCTTTTAAGTGCTGTTAATGTACCTGGGACTTAGCAACTTCCACCAGCAGCGCATTCCATACATGGACTGTTTTCTGTTAAAGAAGATTGCCCCTTAGGTACCAACTAAATATCTCTTTGCTCATCTTAAATCTATGTCTTCTAGTTCATGATTCCCCAACCCTAGGAACAGACAGTGAACATTCATGTCCCTCATGATTTTAAGCACCTCTAATAATATCACCACTCATTCTAACATGCTCCAAAGTCTCACCCTACGCATTCTCTTGAATATGTTCTGAGTCCATCTACTTATCCAACATCCCCCCGATGAGCATCACCTATGACTGAAATTTCAAAATTCAAATGCTATTGAGCTACTATTGTGAATACTGTAGGTGGCCATAGTAGGTACTTTCCAACAGATGGTTTTGAAGGTCCAGCCTTCATGATATTACTTGTGGGCCTGGGGAATACAATGGCAAAGTATGGAATGGGAGAACAAGCATATTGAGGAGTCAAAGCCAGTGCCCTGAAACGAGATTAGGGCATCGGTCATCATCTGGTTTAGCCAGTGCCAGAGTGTTCAAGGTTACACGCCATTGCGCAAAAGAGCATTAACAAGATGCTTTTGCATCTAGCATTTTTCTGTTTTTTTCATAGTTTTCCTCTTTTCTGAGGAAGAATACAATCTCAACCTCCAAGAGCTAGCAGGTTTGCCAACTTAACCTCTGCAGGGGTGGAAAGCATTACTGGAAGTGAAGTTGGAGGGGGTGGGCATGTAGATGAAGAGTAGGCAAAGTAATTATACTTCTTACAGTATTGTAGTCAGACTTCTGCATGGTATGTGGCCTCCCAGGTGCAAGATCCAGTCCATAGCATTGTAAAGGGTGAACAGCCAGAGGTCTTGGTATATATTGGTAACATTTTTGCTTGGAGGAAAGGGATGAAGTCCTGAAAAGAGAATATAGAGAGCTAGGTAGGAAAATAAAAGCAGATTTCCAGGGTAATAATCTCTGGATTGCTGCCTGTGCCATGCCAGTGAGGCGGAGAGTAGGATAGTTTTGCAGAGAGTTCCCGATGTTGGGGAAGTCCAGAATGAGGGGTCACAGTTTGAGGATAAAGGGGAAGCCTTTTAGGACCGAGATTAGGAAAAACTTCTTCACACAGAGAGTGGTGAATCTGTGGAATTCTCTGCCACAGGAAACAGTTGAGGCCAGTTCACTGGCTATATTTAAGAGGGAGTTAGATATGGCCCTTGTGGCTAAAGGGATCAGGGGGTATGGAAGGAAGGCAGGTACAGGGTTCTGAGTTGGATGATCAGCCATGATCATACTGAATGGCGGTGCAGGCTCGAAGGGCCGAATGGCCTACTCCTGCACCTATTTTCTATGTTTCTATGTTTCTATTAAACGTTTGGCTAAGGAATTGGTGCGGGGGACAGAGCTTCAGATTTATGGATCAGTGGGATCTTTTCTGAGGAAGGTATGACCGGTACAAAAAGGACAGGTTACATCTGAACTTGAGGAACACCAATATTCTTACAGGCAGGTTCACTAGAGCTGTTGGGAAATATTTGAACTAGTTTGGCAGAGGGATGGGAACCAGGGTGACAAGTCAGAGAATGGGCCAGTTGGTGTACAGATAGATGCAGTGTATAGAGAAATTGTGCGGAAGGATAGGCAGTTGATAGGTCAAAACTTCAGTGAGTAGATGGGTTGAAATGTATCTATTTAATGCAAGGTGCATCAGGAACAAGGCTGATAAACTTAGAGCATGGGCCAATACATGGAATTACAACACTGTGGCCATTACAGAGACTTAGCTGTCACAAGGCAGGAATGACTGCCGGATATTCTAGGGTTTAAATCTTTCAAGGTGGACAGGGAGGGAGGTAAAAGAGGTGGGTAGAGCCATTAATAACAGGGATAGTATCACAGCTGCAGAAGGAGAGGATGTCCTGGATGGATTGTCCACTGAGTCAGTGCGGATGGAAGTCAGGAAAAGGAAGGGAGCAATCACTCTTTTGGGAGTATTCTGTAACCCCCCACCCCAGTAGCAACAGAGACACTGAGGAACAGTTGAGGAGACAGATTTTTGGAAGGTATTGTCATAGGTGACTTCAGCTTCCACAATATTAATTAGCACATCCTTGATGCAAAAGGGTTAGCTGAGGCAGAATTCATGCATAGCAACCAGGTTACTAGAGGAGAGGCCACACTGGATCTGGTGCTAGGCAATGAACCAAGTCAGGTGTCACATGTCTATGTGTGTGAGCATTTTGAAGGCAGTGACAACAACTTCCTTACCCTTACCATAGCCTTGGTAAGGGATAAAATTGGGCGGAATTGGTAAGTACTTAATTGGAGTAGGGCAAATTATGATGCTGTTGGACAGGAACTTAGGAGCATGAATTGGGAACAGATATATTCAATGGAAATGTGGAGGTTGTCTGCAGAATACTTGCTTAGCGTTCTCAATAGGGTTATCCTGTTTAGGCAGGGGAAGAATAGTAGGGTGAAAGAACCATGGTTGACTAGAGATGTGGAAAATCTAGTCAAGGAAAGAAGAAAGAAGCTTACTTCAGGTTTAGAAAGCAAGGATCAGACAGGGCTGTAGACAGTTACAAGGTAGCCAGGAAGGAGCCTAAAAGTGGACTTAGGTGAGCTAGAAGAGGCCATGACCACAGCTTGGCAGGTAGTATTAAAAAAACCCAAGGCCTTCTGCACGTATGTGAGGAACAGGATAACTGGAGTGCGGTTAGGACTGATCGGGGGTAGAAGAGGAAACATGTGCTGTGAGTCAGAGGAGGTAGGGGAGGTCCTTAATCAATCAATACCTTGCTTCAATATTCACCAGCGAATGGGACCCCGATGTTTGTGAAGACAGCACAGAACAGGCTGATATGCTTGAACATGTTGAGGTTAAGAAAGAGGATGTGTGGTAGGTTTTGAAACACACTAAAATAGATAATCTCTGGGGCCAGATGGTCTATATTCCCAGGTTACTACGAGGTGTAAAGAAAGAGATTACTGCACCTTTGGTGATGATCTTTGTGTCCTCACTGGCCATAGATATAGTACCAGATGATTAGAGGGCGGCAAATGTTATTTCTTTTTTCAAGAATATGGATACCCTGGGAATTATAAATCTGTGAGTCTTACTTCAGTAGATTATTAAGAGAAAATTCTTACAGATAGGATTTGGAGAAACATAGTCTGATTATAAATAGTCAGCATGGCTTTTTGAGGGGCAGTTCATGTGTCATGAGCCTTCTTTGAGGAAGTGAAAAAACAAATTGATGAAGGTAGAGCAGTGGATGTTGTAAATATGGAGCTTAGTAAGATACTTGATAAGGTTCTCCATGGTGAGCTTATTCAGCAAGTCAGGAGGCATGGGATACAGCTACACTTGACTGTGTGGATTCAGAATTAGCGAACCCATAGAAGGCAGAGGGAGGTTTTAGTTGAAGTATATTCTGCCTGGAGGTCAGTGACCAGTGTTATTCTACAGGAATCTGTTAGCTGTTATAAATGACTTGGATGAAGAAAGAGAAATAGAAGGTGGGAGGGGGGTTAGTAACTTAGACCATAAGACTATAAGACATAGGAGCAGAATTAAGACATTTGACCCATCGAGTCTGCTCCGCCAATCATGGCTGATCCCTTCCTCCCCTCCTCAACCCCACTCCCCGGCCTTCTCCTTGTTACCTTTGATGCCGTGACAAATCAAGAACCTATCAATTCCCAATTTAAGTACATCCAACACATGGCCTCCACGGCTGCCTGTGGTAACAAATTCAACAAATGGCCAAAGTTGATTGTAAGGAGACACTAGCAGGGATGACTGCAGAGCACCAATGGCTGGAGTCTCTGGGAGCAATTCAGAAGGTGCAAGATAAATACATCTCAAAGAAGAGCAAGTATTCTAAAGGCAGAATGACACAACTGTGGCTGACAAAGGAAGTCAAGCCAACATAAAAGGGCAAATATAAATGGGAAGTTAGAGGATTTGGAAATTTTTAAAAACCAACATAAGTCAACTGAAGAAAAACCATAAGGGGGGAGGAAGATGAGATCTGCTGGCCAAAAATATCAAAGCGGATACCAAAGGTTTTTTCAGATATATAAAGAGTAAAAGAGAGGTAAGAGTAGACAAATGGAAAATGACACTGGAGAGATAGTAACAGGGGACAAGAAAATGGCAAATGAACTGAATAAATACTTTGCATCAGTCTTCACTGGGGCAGTATGCCAGAAGTTCGATAGTGTCGGGGGCAGAAGTGACTGCAATAGCAATTATGAGGGAGATGGTGCTGGGGAAAACTAAAGGTCTGAAAGTAGGTAAGTCACCTGGAAGGTAGCTGAAGAGATTGTGGAGGTAATATAAGTAATCTCTCACGAATCACTAGTTTCTGGCATGGTTCCAGAGGAGTGGAAAATTGCAAAAGTCACACCACTCTTCAAAGAGGGACTGAGACAGAAAAAAAGAAATTATAAGCCAGATAGTCTGGAAGATGTTGGAGTTGATTGTTAAGGATGTGGTATTGGGATACTTAAGAGGCACATGACAAAAGAGGCCGAAGTTAGCATGGTTTCCTTAAGGAAAATTCTTGCCTAACAAACCTGTTTGAATTATTTGAAGAAATAACAAGCAGGATAGACAACGAAGAATCGGTGGATGTTGTGCACCTGGATTTTCAGAAGGCCTTTGACAAGATGCCACATGAGGCTGCTAAACAAGATAAGAACCCAGGGTATTACAGGAAAGATATGAGCATAGATAGAACATTAGCAGATTGGCAGTAGACAAAGAGTGGGAATAAAGGGATCCTTTTTGAATGTTGAAAGGCCTAGATAGAGTGGATGTGAAGAGTATTTTCTTTTGGTGGGAGAGTCTAGGACCAGAAAGCATAACCTCAAAATAGAGGGACATCCATTAAGAACAGAGGTGAGGAGGAATTTCTTTAGCCAGAGGGTGGTGAGTCTGTGGAATTTGTTGCTGCAGGTAGCCGTGCAGGCCAGGACATAACACGCATTTAAGGCTGAGGTTGATAGGTTCTTGATGAGTGTGGGCATGAAAGATTATGGGGAAGGCAGGAAAATGGGTTTGAAAGGGAAATGGACCAGCCATGATGAAATGGCGAAGCAGTTTTGACAGGCCAAATAGCCTAATTCAGCTCCTGTACCTTCTGGTCTTTGGTCTAATAAATAGGCTGCTTCATGAATAAAGAGGGTGGTGCGGTGGTGCAGTGATGCAACAGGTAATGCTGCCACCTCACAGCTTCAGCAACTCAGGTTTGATCCTGATGCCTTGCTCCAGATGATGTGGATTGTTATGTTTTCCTGTAACCATTTGGGTTTCCTTTGGCCATTCCAGTTTAGGTGAGAGAATCAAGGAAGAGTTTGTGAGCAGGTGAGAGAGAAAAGGTTAAATAATTGGGGAATGGTAATGCTCTAAGAGGCACATAGACTCAATGAGCCAACTGTCCATCTTCTATGTCATGAGAAAATATGAAATATACAAATAAAGAAATTGGGCCCAAAATTACAGCAAGTGCCTGGCACCAACAGAACAGTTTGCTAATTGAGTGACAAGGAAAGAAAAACAATCAAATTCCATCCTTGTTCTATTGCATATAGCAGGTTTATGATATTCTTCAGCAAGAAGATGATAAGCAAGGCTAAGCAGTGCCAGTAAATAAATGCAAATATTCCGGTGATGGTAAGATCCTGAGCTATCTTAAAAATTATATAGCATATTTATTGGAAGACTGATTACTTACTTAGGGTGGGAGTTTGCATGAGATCTGCAGAGGCCCACGAAAAGCTAATCAAGCAAAGGTAATCAATAAAATAACCAACTGATATCACAAAAGTAAAAATTAAACTTTGCTCTGATTTTCCTGGTGTTCTTCTCACTGTGGTGTTGAATAATAATATCTCAGACGGTTGAAGAAAATTGGTATGGGCCCCCAAATTCTAAGAACTTTTTCTAGGGGCGCAATTGAGAGCATCCTGACTGGCTGCATCACTGTCTGGTATGGGAATTGTACTTCCCTCAACTGCAGGATTCTATAGGGAGTGGTGCGGACAGCCCAGCGCTTCTGTAGATGTGAACTTCCTACTATTCAGGACATTTACAAAGACAGGTGAGTAAAAAGGGCCCGAAGGATCATTGGAGACCTGAGTCACCCCAACCATAAACTGTTCCAGCTGCTACCATCCAGGAAATGGTATCGCAGCATCAAAGCCAGGACAAACAGGATCCAGAATAGCTTCTTCCACCAGGTCATCAGACTGATTAGTTCATGCTGACACAACTGTATTCTACAATATATTGACTATCCTGTAGTATATACTATTTATTACAAATTACTATAATTTGTACATTGCACAATTAGATGGAGACGTAACGTAAAGATTTTTACTCCTCATGTACATGAAGGAAGTAAGTAATAAAGTCAATTCAATTCAATTCCGGCTTTCTAATGCCCACTGGGTTGGGTGCTGTTCAACTGTCACTGTAGGCACAACTAGTCGACTTGTTCAATACAGATAACAGCAGCATTCCACACTTTCCCAACGCCACACTTCTATCCCCAACCCTGTAGGTGAGTTATATCATTTATATGTCACATAGCTCTGGCTGCAAAGTGAATTAATTAAAATCATATCTCTGTTTTATTTTAATTCACTCATAACTATTGACTTAACAGTACACATAATGTATTTTTGTGTTTTATTATATTGAATTGACTTTATTTCTTACATCCTTCACATACGTGAGAAGTAAAAATCTTTATGTTACGTATCCATCTAAATGTGCAATGTTCAAATTATAGTAATTTGTAATAAATAGTATGTACAGTAAGATATACAACAGAACAGTCGATGTAGCTTAGAAATACAATTGTGTCAGTGTGAATTAATCAGTCTGATGGCCTGGTTGAAGAAGCTGTCTCAGAGCCTGTTGGTCCTGACTTTAATGCTGCGGTACCATTTCCCGGATGGTAGCAGCTGGAACAGTTTGTGGTTGGGGTGACTATTAGACAATTATTATGCAATACTATACCTAATAAAAGAAAGATCAAAACTGGGGACAGAACTTGATACTCCTGCAAATTTCAGATAAATCAGGAACATTTTTCCAATTTACAACTACTTTGATCAACCAGGAGTCATATGCATCTTTCCATTTCTGTAAAAAGATTATTTTTTTCTTCATGTTTACAGAACGTTTTATTTTTGGATCCTTAAAGTCCTCACTGGTAATATCTTTAAGGTGTGGATCAAGTTATCCATTTGCAAAATATTTTCATAATAGTTATATTCAACAAACATGGACAGGATGCATTGCTTAGGACAAAATGAATAAAATACAAACCATCGACAAAGCAGGATGGCTTTGAATTTATTCCAAATATTGCTGGGTTTTTATAATATATTACTGTTTAGATGTTCTGAAACACTGAGTTCATATTAGCTTTGAACTATTTTCTAGCAAGTTACAGAAGGGTTAATTGAATGTTATTTTGAGCAATTAAGCAATAGAAAGGAAACTGCTGATTGTCCTGCTTTTTGTAGGTGGGTCAAAAAGCGACTTTAAATCCGCAGCAGGACAGCTATTGTGGAAGATATGGAAGAAGTAATTATCATCACAATTAGTTGCACACTGCAATTAGGAGACACTTAAACAAGAACTAGAGCTTGTACGGTTACAACAGTTGCTAACTGAGAAAGTGTGCAGAATAATAAATCTGGTAAAATGACAAGGTAAATTTACTTAAATATGCTAAAAGCATAGGAAGAGAATGAGGAAATGATGATGTCACCCTATAGTACCATGTTTCATGGTATAGAAGGAGTCAGAAAAATCAGTCCACTGCCATGGTACTGGATTTTTTTGATACAGATGCAGAAACCTCACTCGTCACCTGTCATCACCCGTCAGAATTCCAGGTGGCTGTCTGTGAAATCCTGCAGCCTGCTGCCGTTCATTTGAATGAATCACATGGAGGTCGGTTAAATGACACAAAATATCAGAAGCAAAGTTTAGGTATAAAAGGGCAGGACTCTACTAACCCACAATTGCAATATTTAATTCTATAATGGCAAAATACAGTAACTGCATTATTTCATATGAGCTAAAATAAAAGAAGAACCCACAGAAAGTAACATTAAATAGGAACTGAAGAATCACAAGGAAATAAAAATTTTGATGCAATTGGAATTTCAATTCTAATACACTAACAGCTGCACCCATTTATATCTTTTTTCCAATTTTGCTTCATATCAGGATTGTTTCATATATTTTGACAACTGAGATGACGAGACCACCATTTATTTTCCCTGAGTTTCTTGCCACTCTGGGAAGATGATTAATTGAAACTGTTCAACATTAAAAAAAATATTGTACAGCTCCCAAAGAAGTAGACCTGCATGATTCAAATCACAATGAAAGAATAAGATCTATTTGAGTTCACAATTGGCATGGAAAACTGAATGCAGTAACATTGTCCCTGGCTGCTTGTTAAATTTCTGCCTTCTTGGGCATTTCCACATAGCTGAACATACAAAAGCTGTTGAATACCCACAGGCTAGGTGATAAAAACTTTCACCAGGTTGATTCCAGGGATGAAGGGATTAACCTATGACGAGACATTGAGTCGCCTGGGACTATACTCTCTGGAATTCAGAAGAATGAGAGGAGATCTTATAGAAACATACAAAGTTTTGAAAGGGATAGATAAGATA
This sequence comes from Mobula birostris, assembly GCF_030028105.1. Classification (NCBI taxonomy): domain Eukaryota; kingdom Metazoa; phylum Chordata; class Chondrichthyes; order Myliobatiformes; family Myliobatidae; genus Mobula; species Mobula birostris. Next base: position 54,285,633 of record NC_092370.1, on the reverse strand, counting down.
GTAGGAAAGTTGTTTCCATTGGTAGGTGAGACTAGGACCAGGAGACATTGCCTCAAGATTCAGCGGAGAAGATTTAGGATGGAGATGAAGAGAAACTGTTTTTCCCAGAGAGTGGTGAATCTGTGGAATTCTCTGCCCAGTGAAGCAGTTGAGGCTTCTTCACTAAATATATTTAAGATACAGTTAGATAGATTTTTACATAGTAGGGGAATTAAGGGTTATGGGGAAAAGGCAGCTAGATGGAGCTGAGTTTACGGACAGATCAGCCATGATCTTATTGAATGGCAGGGCAGGCTCGATGGGCCGGATGGCCTACTCCTGCTCCTATTTCTGATGTTCTTATGTTCTATTTTGTAGATGCTGGTCCTCCCCATGAACCAAAGAGTGAGTAGAGCACAAAGTTAGTGATATCTGTCTTTTTACTGGACAACTAAGGTCCTAAATTGCACCCTCTGTATGCATCCATGGGTTTAGTGCTAGAATGGAATTCCACCTCAGATGCAACATTTTATCAGTAAAATATGGAATGCTACAATGGCAACACATAGCTTTGACACAGTGATATCAAAACCAAATAATAATTTTATATAATAATTTGAATTTTATCGGACCATAAGACATAGGAGAAGAATTAGGCCATTTGGCCCATCGAGTCTGCTCTGCCATTCCATCATGGCTGATTTATTATCCCTCACGAACCAGCATTGTCCCCATAACCTTTGATGTCCTTACTAATCAATAACCTATCAACCTCCACTTTAAATATACCCAATTACACGGCTTCCACAGTCATTCATAGCAATAAATTCCAAATTCACTGCCCTCTATTTAAAGAAATTCTTCCTAAAAGTACATCCTTTTATTCTGAGGCTGTACCATTTGGTCTAAGGCTCACCTACTAATGAAAACATCCCCCTCACATCCACTCTGTCTAAACCTTTCAATATGCAATAGATTTCAATGAGTCGCCCTGATGCTTCTAAACTCCAGTCAGTACAGGCTCACAGCCATCAAATAATCCTCATACATTAACCCTTTCATTCTTGGTATCATTTTTGTGAACCTCTCCAATGCCAGCACATCTTTTCTCAGATAAGTGACCCACAACTGCTCAGAATATACCAAGTGTGGTCTGACCAATGCCTTATAAATGCTCAGCATCATACTCTTGCTTTTATATTTCATTTCTTTCAAAATGAATGCAAACATTGCATTTGTCTTCCTTACCATTGACTCAACCTGCAAGTTAACTTTAAGAGAATCCTGCACAAGGACACCCAAGTCTCTTTGCACCACACATCAAAGTTGCTGGTGGACACAGCAGGCCAGGCAGCATCTCTAGGAAGAGGTACAGTCGACGTTTCAGGCCTTTTGACCCTTCACCTCTGATTTTTGAATTGTTTGCCAATCTATAAAATAATCTATACCCTTATTCTGTCTTTCAAAGTGCATGACCATACATTTCCTTACACTGTATTCCATCTGTCACTAATTTATACATCCTCCTAATCTGTCTAAGACTCCCTACTTTCCCAACACTACCTGCCTGTCCATCTATCTTTTCTGCAAACTTAGCCACATAGCCATCAATTCTATCATCCAAATCACTGACATATAAAGTGTAAAGAAGCAGTCCTAACACTGACCCCTGTGGAACACCACTAGTCAACAGCAACTAATCAGGAAAGGCCCTCCATGAAATTTTGGAAATGGGCAGTAGGTCAGAGGTAGTTATAGATTTTACTTCAATATTACACCAGTCCAGCTTAATAAAATCACTTTTCAGCCTATTTTTATCTTCTGCTGGTAACTATACACATTGCAAAAATGTGCTTTTGTATTTAAAATTCTTATTTTTGAAGTGTATTCCTGTTTTTTTTTCTTTGGGGTCTCCTTACCTTGTCCTTAATTATCTCCATGCCAGTAGATGTCTACTGAGGTAAAGATATTCATCAGTTTAATAACATTGGTGAGCTTCAGTAGCATATTGGCCACTGTGGGTGGTATAAAGGCTTGGTAAGTACTGCATCTGTCCGACAGCTCCAGTTTTATTACCTCTAAACTGGCCGTCATGAGTTGGCAAATTCTTCCCATGACCACAAGGATTTCTCTGAATGTTCCTACTTCTTCCCACACCTCAAAGATTATGCTGGGCATCATGTCTTCTGACTATCGTAACTGGGTGGTGCAACAATCTAGGAGTGGGGATGTTATCAGGTATTTGTGAAAAAAGAGATTGCATGATGGAATTAGGTTATGTAATGGGATTATTCTCAGAGAGAGCATAGACTCAATAGGTCATGGACCTCCTTCTCTGGGTGGTGGGGAGGAGATACATCTCTAGCAAAGGAGGTGTAAAGTGTTCCTTCCCTCCACTAGCCTGTAGGTCACCCTTGGACAAAGTGTAGCACCTACTTAGCCAACCATCATCCCCCCCACCCCCACAGTCCACAATCAGGTGGTCGTATGAGCAGCTGGTGCATATCACAAGTCCTGGTTATGTGACCATTGATACTAGGCAGACAATCTCTGAAGAGTATTGATAATGGCTGGGATCATTCATCTTGTAAAGATACTGCCCAGAAGACGGCAATGGCAAACCACTTCTGTAGAAATATTTGCCAAGAACATTCATGGTCATGAGACCATGATCACCTATGTCATGGCATGGCACATAATTACGATGATGACGATGACCTCCTTCTACTTTCTAAGGAAAAAGGGGAAACATCTATCCACATGGCTCAATATATCCCTCACTCTACTATTAAGTCAGTGGGTCAAGCCAGGAGGAGTGAAGAAGAGTGTGCTGAATACAAATACCAAGCAATAATGGATTTAATAAAAGAATAAATTTTGGAAACAACAGAAAAAATTTCTAGCTCTTTTTAAGATTAGTGCACAATTACTATGTATACCTTTAATGGTGAATGGCTACTTAATGGTAAAAGTTTCATCCGACTGCACATATATAAAAGATGTGATATCCACAAAACAGCTTTGCTACAGTAATTTCATTGTATGGGATTTTAAATCTTATATTAATTAAGAAATGTTGAGCAATTTAAGGGAATACCAATGGGTGCTCTGAAGGCACCTTCAGTTATGGTATAATGTTGTTAAAATACATGAGGACGGATAAGTCCCCGGGACCTGACGGAATATTCTCCAGGCTGCTCCACAAGGCAAGGGAAGAGATTGCTGAGCATCTGGCTAGGATCTTTATGTCCTCGTTGTCCACGGGAATGGTACCAGAGGATTGGAGGGAGGCGAATGTTGTCTCCTTGTTCAAAAAAGGTAGTAGGGACAATCCGGGTAATTATAGACCAGTGAGCCTTACGTCTGTGGTGGGAAAACTGTTGGAAAAGATTCTTAGAGATAGGATCTATGGGCATTTAGAGAATCGTGGTCTGATCACGGACAGTCAGCATGACTTTCTGAAGGGCAGATCGTGTCTAACAAGCCTGTTAGAGTTCTTTGAGGAGGTGGCCAGGCATATAGATGAGGGTAGTGCAATGGATGTGATCTACATGGATTTTAGTAAGGCATTTGACAAGGTTCCACATGGTAGGCTTATTCAAAAAGTCAGAAGGCATGGGATTCAGCAAAGTTCGGACAGGTGGATTCAGAATTGGCTTGCCTGCAGAAGGCAGAGGGTCATGGTGGAGGGAGTACATTCAGATTGGAGGGATGTGACTAGTGGTGCCCACAAGGATCTGTTCTGGGACCTCTACTCTTTGTGATTTTTATTAACAACCTGGATGTGGGGGTAGAAGGGTGGGTTGGCAAGTTTTCAGACGACACAAAGGTTGGTGGTGTTGTAGATAACGCAGAGGATTGTCGAAGATTGCAGAGAGACATTGATAGGATGCAAAAGTGGGCTGAGAAGTGGCAGATGGAGTTCAACCCGGAGAAGTGTGAGGTGGTACACTTTGGAAGGACAAACTCCAAGGCAGAGTACAAAATAAATGGCAGGATACTTGGTAGTGTGAAGGAGCAGAGGGATCTGGGGGTACATGTCAACAGCTCACTGGAAGTTGCCTCACAGGTAGATAGGGTAGTTAAGAAAGCTTATGGGGTGTTAGCTTCTATAAGTCGAGGGATAGAGTTTAAGAGTTGCGATGTAATGACGCAGCTCTATAAAACTCTAGTTAGGTCACACTTGGAGTACTGTGTCCAATTCTGGTCGCCTCACTATAGGAAGGATGTGGAAGCATTGGAAAGGGTACAGAGGAGAATTACCAGGATGCTGCCTGGTTTAGAGGGTATGCATTATGATCAGAGATTAAGGGAGCTAGGGTTTTACTCTTTGGAGAGAAGGAGGATGAGAGGAGACATGATAGAGGTGTACAAGATATTAAGAGGAATAGATAGAGTGGATAGCCAGCGCCTCTTCCCCAGGGCACCACTGCTCAATACAAGAGGACATGGCTTTAAGATAAGGGGTGGGAAGTTCAAGGGGGATATTAGAGGAAGGTTTTTTACTCAGAGAGTGATTGGTGCGTGAAATGCACTGTCTGAGTCAGTGGTGGAGGCAGATACACTAGTGAAGTTTAAGAGACTACTAAACAGGTATATAGAGGAATTTAAAGTGGGGGAGGTTATATGGGAGGCAGGGTTTGAGGGTCGGCACAACATTGTGGGCCGAAGGGCCTGTAATGTGCTGTACTATTCCATGTTCTATGTTCCAGAGGTTGAACAGAAACAATGCAGATAAGAGACTCATCATCAGAGAAAAAAAGATCCTGATACAATGAGGTGATTTTATCCTTGCTCAGGAAAATCTAAAAATAATCTCTGGTAGGCCAGGATCAGAAACCACAGAAATTTCTTCATAATTGCCAACAGCTCCCTCAACTCTTGCATTTGACCCAACCCCTGCTGCTTAGTTAGTGACTATGACTGTCAAGATAGATTATTTGAAACCATTGCACTTAGACCAGAAGATCACAACTACCACAAATTTATCTTCAATGTTTCATTCCTTTCCACTAATCGCATAATGATTTTTGATTCTTTAGGCTCCCAACTCATACCCTGTTCAATGGACTGCTCCTTATTTGTTCTTGTGTGTGTGCACGCATGTGTACGCAACTGAAAACATAGCCAAGTCTGCCATTCATAATTGTGCACTTTTTTGTGGCCATAGATATTTATTCAGCTTATTTCTGCATTGATCCAGCAAGGAAGTTGAGTAAATATAATAGATCCAAAATTAACAAACAGAAGAAGAGCATTAAAAATTGAAGAAGCAGAATTTGATGGTGAGCCTTTAAGGGTCTAATGCTATCCAAATATGCTTGTTAAGAAAGTGATGATTTCGAGTCAGTTTGAAACATCTTAATAAGATCATTTTGAGCAGCATCAGTGGTCCACATCCTTGGACAACCAGTAATACCTAGCATGAAGCAGATGCAAACCTAGAAAAGGAGCCTTTATTTTGGGTTCTTTAACATTCAAGATTCAAGATTGTTTAATGCCATTTCTTGTATACAAGTGTAAGGGGAATAAAATAATTGTAATTCCAGATCCGATGCGGCACAAAATAATACAAAAGATAAAGGGCACAATAATAATAATAATAATAATAAACACTTTGGCTCTACCCATACATATTCTTTTGGCATAGCATCTCTGGTCCAAAACTTCTTAAAGAAAAAATAGAACTGAAATTAGATATTAGCTTCATGGGAAAAGCCAGAGACTGGTAGTAGATGGTTGCCTCTCTGACTGGAGGCCTGTGACTTGTGGAGTGTCCTATGGATCATAATTCATTGAAAGTTGCGCCACAGGTTGATAGGGTCATAAAGAAAGCTTTGGCACTTTGGCCCTCATAAATCAAAGTACTGAGATGAGATGTTATGTTGAAGTTGGATTAGGTGTTGCTTAAGCCTAATTTGGAGTAGTGTGTGCAGTAATGGTCACCTACCTACAGGGAAGATGTAAATAAGGTTGATAAGAGTACACAAAAAAATTACAAGAATGTTACTGGGTCTGGAAGACCTGAGTTATATGGAAAGATTGAACAGGTTAGGATTTTATTCCTTGGAATGTAGAAGATTCAGAGGAGATTTGATAGAGGTATATAAAATTATACCTCTAAGGGTAGAGATGGAGCAAATGCAAGCAGGCTTTTTCCACTGAGCTTGCGTGGGTCTGCAACTAAAGGTCATAGGTTAAGAGTGAAAGGTGAAAATTTCGAGGGAAACATGAGGAGAAACTTCTTCACTCAGAGGGTCATGAGAGTGTGGAATGAGCTGCTAGCACAAGTGGTGCATGCAAGCTTAATTACAATATTTAAGAGAGGTTTGGATAGGTACATGGATGGTTGGGGTATGGAGGACTATGGTCCCAGTGCAGGTCAATAGGAGTAGACAGTTTTAAATGGCTTGGCACAAACTAGATGGGCCAAAGGGCCTGTTTCTATGCTGTACTTTTCTTTGATAATGAAACTACAAATTTTAGAAAACAAGGAAAGCAGGATTCAGCACTCCACATGAGCATACGTAATTCTGATTAGAAGCACATAATACTAACCTTAAACGAAAGCACAACACAGAAAATGAAGAAATTATCACTGTAGAAGAAAAGGTTAATCAATAAAAGAGAATGACCCTCCATGGAAGACATTCCCAGTATCTGGGCAGACTAGATGTTGAATAGGAAGTGTCGAACGCCTGGCTCAGAGTTGGAGACCTCTTCTCAGAAACAGAGGGGTTCCTTGTGGCAATACAGGACCGGGTAGTTCACACACACACACACAAAAATCAAAAATATAAAATACAACCTCTCACTCAATGTCAATAAGACAGGGGAACTGATTGTAGACTTCAGGAGAGGGAAACCAGAGGTCCATGAGCCAATACTCATCAGAGGATCAGAAGCAGATCCTGGGTGTCACTATCTCAGAGGACCTGTCCTGGGCCCATCATATGAATATAATTGCGAAGAAAGCACAACAGTGCCTCTATTTCCTCAGGAGTCTCTAGAGATTCAGCATGTCATCAAAAACCTTGGCAAATTTTTTTAGATGTGTGGTGGAAAGTGTGTTAACTGGCTGCATTATGGCCTGATATGTGAACACCAATGCCTTTCAGCGGAAAATCCTACAAAAAGGCAGTGGGCTACATCACAGTAAAACCCTCCCAACCATTGAGCACATCTACATGAAACACTGCCTTAGAAAAGTAGCATCCAACATCAAAGATCCTCACCACCCAGGCCATGCTCTTTTCTCACTGCTGCCATCAGATAGAAGGTACAAGTGCCCCAGGTCTTGCACCAACTGGTTCAAGAACAGTTACTACCTTTCAACCATCAGGCTCTTGAACAAAGGAGGATAACTACACTCATTCTATTTCTGGTGTTCCCACATCCGATGGTCTCACTTTAAGGACTCTTTATTTTGTATCTCATGCTGATTACTTATTGCTATTTACTTGTATTTGTACTTGCACAGTTTGTTGTTCATTGACCCTGTTCTGTTACTGTTCTATAGATTTGCTAAGAGTACCCACAAGAAAAAGAATCTCAGGGTTGTATGAGGTGACACGTACGTACTCTGATAACAAATTTTACTTTGAACTTTGAATGAAAAAGAAACAACAAATTCAAGATGATAAATGCAGAAAATCCCAAAAGTAACCAGAAACAATCCAACACGTTACAGGATCCTGCAGCAATTTAATTCAATCTGATTACTTACACAGGCACAATCAAGTGGCAAATATCATTTACCAAAATCTTGCTTTAAAGTACAAACTTATATAAAAAAATCCATACCTTACTATAAATACAAGCTTAATCCAGTTTTAGACTCAGAACTCAACAAATTATATTACAACTGATCTGTCGTTACAGATAGGACAATACATAATCATCATCCAGATATAATATTACAGGATAAACAAGCAAGAACAACTTACTTAATAGATATAGCCATCGCAAACACACATAACATACATGAATCAATAAGTGAAAAATACCAGAAATATGCTGAATAAAAAAGGAAATTGAAAGACTATAGAACATGTACAGGGTATATATTGTCCCAATAGTAATACCTACAACTGGAATTATCCCAAAGTCACTACACAATAGCATTAAACAATTAAGCCTATACAGCAATATTTATGTAAATCTCCAGAAAGCCTCAATACTAAACACCACTAGAATAATCCAAAAGTTCCTGGTGATTGAGAAATGAGTGTACTTGGCTTTGCCTGTACCTCAGGTTTTACCAGATTGATCTGAGAAAATATAAAAGTCTAATAATCATAAAACACGCAGTAAATATAAATGCATAAGATAGCTTATATACATAGATTAATTGTATGTCCATAAAGTGATGTGAGGCTACAGATAAAGTGACTGATGGGAAAAAATAAGGTAGTGGCGGAGTTAACAATGAAACCTTGACTTTCCTCACTCCCCAGCAGTGACAGTTATAAACATCCCCCAATATCCATTTAGCTTAATTCAGGTCAACATTCCTGCATGCTTTGGTGACAGGACTGTCCTAACAGTTAAAAAATCTCAATCTAGTCCACAAACCAAGAAGTGAGTATAATCGGGGATTTACAATAACCCGGAATGCTGCTCAACCTGAGAATTACAGCTGAACAACACACACAAAATGCCGGAGGAACTCAGCACGCCAGACAGCACCTATGGAAAAAAGTACAGTCAATATTTCGGGCAGAGGCCCTTTGGCAGGGCTTATTTGCTTGGATTTCTAGCATCTATAGATTTTCTCTTGTTTGTAATTACAACTGAGCATTCATTCTTCTCTACAATGGAATTAAAATGAGGACTAACAACTGATAAAATAGTGCAATCAGAAGAATTGTTACACAACTCCAAATTCACTTTGGAATCACCAGATTGAAATAATCATCAGATTTCAATTTAGGAACATGTCTGAATCTCTAATATTGTAGTTGTAGCAGCACATTATTTTTTGAAACCAAACTTCACAGTTTTCTGTTAAGCCTTTAGGGTTTTCCACTTCATACAGCATGATTTAAATCTATTTTAAGTTGTTGTTGAATTTTCCACAACTTGTTGGAGCTGACTTACATTAGAAATATGATATTTTACTTCACGCACTTGCAGAGAAGCACAAGGATCAATAGGAACCCTCAAGAACTGCCGTCACTGAACCTTGGCTTCTGCAAAGCAACCCACTGACCTTTTCAGTAGCTTCAAATTTTTACGCAATTCTATTTTTTTTTAATTCTCCTACAGTTATTGATCTGGAAAGAGTAGAAAAAATCTTGACAAGCAATTTAGGGATCATGGAGATCCTGCTGCTTTTTAACACCCAGTCTATTAATCATGTCTTCCTGACCTATGCACCAACATCTCCGTATTTTTTTTTCATTACTATTTTGTACCCTGGGTACGAGCCCAGCTAATCTTTCTCTCTCCCTCTAAGAAATACTTTAATTCTATTCATGACCTTAGGTCACTTAAACAGATGACTTACATTATGAGGAATCAGAGGTGAATTGTGCTAGATCCTTTTAGTGCACCAGCTGTCAGAACAGCAGAGGTGCTATAGCACCATGATTTAGAGACAGTACTTAACTAGCCAACCAAACATCTGGACTATAATTCAATTCCAGAAGCTGGGGAATTTAAATTCAGTTAATTAAATGTCTTTAATTGAAAAGCTAGCTTCAGTCATGGTAGCTCTGAAACTATTGATTGTCAAAGTTATACAAGATGGCACCGGAATGTGGAAACTCATTGTGAGCTGCTCTCTGCAAATCCATTTATTACTTCTATCATATTTGTTCTTTTCCTTTAAATCTAAACAATTTATCTCCAAGAATTACTAACAATGTTCTTTAAAACCTGTAGAAGGGTCTGGGCCCGAAATGGTGACTGTTTATTCATTTCTATTGATGTTGCCTGACCTGCTGAGTTCCTCCAGCATTTTGTGTCTGTTGCTTTGGATTTCCAGCATCTGCAGACTTTCTTGTGTTTGTAATGTTCTTTTAAATCAGTTTACAGACCTGGCCACACTCCGGGAGCAACCAATGTACCAAAATGATTCCCATAACCAGATCAGCAAGGACTAGGAAGGGCCTGTCCAGATGAAAGCTGACACAAGATAAAGAACTCATCCCACTAAGCCCATGCCATCAAGACCTCACTCCTGGATCCTACTGGAGCACCTGGCACAGAGACGCGGTGCTGCAGACCTACCAGGGTGAAGACCCCACTAGCAGGATCACAACCCCGACCTACCTTGAGACCCAACCATCAGAAGCACAAGAGTCCAACTCTGAGGCTCAACTCATGGAAACAGCAGGGGCCAAGCCCAAGTCCTGACCTGACCAAACACCCGAATTACAAGGGCACTTCCAGATCAGAAGCCTGACCCTACAGAGCACCCAGCAATGAGTCCTGACTCCATGATTACCCCAGGTGACCCCAATTACATACTGACTTTCAGACCTGTATGGGAACAACAACTTACAGGTGGATTGAGGAGCTAATTGCATTGAAGAATTTGCACAACGGCAAACCAGGAAGTTAAAACAGAAACTAGTAAGTATTTTACTGAAAACAAAATACAACTTAAGGAAAACAAGAGATTAAAGTAGCTGAAATATTAACAAACTTTAAAAAATAAAGGAAAAAGTATATACTATTGATCTTGAAATTTAGAATTAATTATCTGAGAAAAGTATACTCTATGTAATTAAAATGAGTATTTTTCAGGCCAGAAAAATACCCCCCATTAGCACCACATTAAAAATAAAATTCCCTATTAATCAACAAGGTATAGTACTTTCACGCCTTATTTTTGGTTTGACTAATCCATCAGTGCTCTAAGTTTTTATAAATTCAGTGTTTTCAATCAAGTTATCTCCTCGAATGGCCAGGCTTGGCTCAGGTTTAAAAAGGTGCTTGTTGTTTCTCCTGCACACAGGCCTCACTGAATGCCAAGGACCTGGAGCTCATAACTTCCATTTTCTGCTTCCTTTCCATTGATAATGTTGAAACTTGGTGCACTTCACATCTCCAAAGACACCACTGAACAGGAAGAACAGCAACAGAAAACCTTGGCCATATCCGTAGTAAGATTTTTTTTCCCAAAGGTTCAATGCATGGATACTGCCATACACATTCACCAAATTATGCTGAAGTGATTTCACATAAATATAACAAATATTTCATATAAATATAATAACTTTGTCTTCAAACTATTGTAAGAGGTTCTTCTTTCATGCTACTTGCTAAGGCTAATAAAATGGCTTCTCTGTAATGTTAACAGCTGAGGTAAGGGGTTCTCTGTAGCAGCATGTTTCGGTTATAATTAGTGACAATAGGACTTGTATTCAATTGCTAACCAATTGGGACAGATGTTATTCTTTCTTGTGTATCTGAAAGCTGTTGTTTGCGCGGGATTTGGCCAGAACACACCATGGGGATGAAGAGAGAAGACACACACGAAGAGATGCTGTGAGATGGCTAGCGGAGCAGACCTCGAGTGGGGGCTCGGGACCCAGCGGAATTCGGAGGAGATCGAATGGTGGAAATTGGATATTCCATGAGCTCCAACGAATTATTTGTGCGTAGACTGAATAAAGATTTAGTGGTGCCTTTTTATTTTATATTTTGATTCTCTACTAACCCCATAGTTCAAGTAAGAGTTATAAAATCTAAATTATTTAACCGCATCCTGTGTAGGGCTTGTCATTACGGGGTACTGATTTGAAATGGGGCACAATGCACAGTCTTCCCTCAAACGAGAGTTCTAAGGTTTGGCTGGGCAGGGGATATCACCCCTCGATCATACCGCTAGACTACGCGAGGGTTACAATGTGAGAGCTCCTCCATGGATTTGATTCTGTGGAAGGCTGTATGATCGCCCTGTTTAAACCAGTGCTGGTGTGTCTCTGTGGGATTGCGTTTAGGAAAAGGTTCAGTGGGGTGGATATTCATACCCAGGAGGAATTGTTCATTCGATTTCGGAGTTTGGGTAAAGCTGAGAGCGAAGTTGAAAGCGTGGTGCAAAAGTCTGATAAAATGGCAGGATCAGTCTTTGTTCTAGGTCAGGCTAGCGCTGACGTCACGGTGGTGGGGCAGCCAGTATCTATTGGTGAGGCAGGGCCATGGGCTGTCAATACTGTCAGGAGTGAGGGGAAAGAGTTGGCAGAACAGACATCTCAGTTGTTAGGTGAGTAGCAGTGCTCGGCTGAGGGAAAGCGACAGGGATTGGTCGGCGGGCTGCTGACTTTGTTAGAACTGTCTGGTTTAATTACCCCATAGTAACAGCTGCCAGTTATCTGCAAGCGTGGGACAAGGCCTTTGGTTCGACTGGGAGCAAAATACAGCTAAATTGGTTATGGTGCGCGGGGGGGGGAGGGTCAGTCAGGCGGCTGAGGTGGATCAGATAGCCCCTCCCTCATTTGTTCAGCTGATCAGAGAGGAGATTCAGTGGGGGATCTGCCTGGTGTCCCTTGGGGGAACACGTTCCCAGCGGTGTACCAAGGAACTCCCAAAAGATAAAGACCCTATTTCTGAAGGCCTAGTGGGACGACACTCCAATGGGTCGTTACGGAGGGATGGAAGCTATGCTAAAGCCAAACTCAGCACCAAGTCGCAGGTCAAGTTGCTGTATAGTTTGTTTTACAACCAGTTTCTGAAGCATTCACCCTTGACAACATTCAGGGCACTGGAGATTTGGGGTACCATTGCTGGCGATTATCCAGACAACGGTTATCGGTCAGTGAAACTGGAGCTCTCGGAGGCCAATGTGGGGGTGTTTGAGGGTCGTGAATCATTAGTGCTGATGTGTCCGTTGCGATGGGCAGCATTTCGATTCTGGAGGGGTGAGGAGGCGCATGGGGGCCTGCCAGAAGAAGGCAGATGAGAGCTGTTTGGGGGCATTGTCTGTGCACTCAGTGTTTCGAGCTGCTTGTGAGGACGTGTATAGCAGCATTGGGCCGGTACTGAATTTAAATGAGAGCCAATGGTGGTACGGCCCAGGGGAAGTATCTGAGGGTGAGGCCCTCATAGTAGACGCTCCAAAATACCACGGGGGGGGGGGTGGGAGTTGACTGCTGAAGACACCTCTGTGAGAGAGAGGTTGTGGCAACTGGCCCCTGCAGACGTGGAAGACATAGGCAGCGTTTGCGTGGATTATAGGACTCTGAACAGGCGCACCATCCCTGACCAGTATCCAGACCCAAAGGTCGAAGATGTGCTGGTCTGTCTGAGTGGTGCGAAGTGGTTTAATGTGCTGGATCTGAGGAGTGGATGTTGCCAGATCCGGATGAGTGAGGCCGACAAGGAGAAGACAGCTGTTATAGGTCCCCTGGGATTCTTCCAGTCCAAAAAGATGCTCCAGGGCATATCCAGAGCCCTTGCAACCTTCCCGCGGGGCATGGGGAAGACAGTGGGGGATGTGGAATTGTATGGAGTTTTGGTGTATTTGGATGATCTCCTAGTATTTGGATTTGCCTTGGAAGACTATGAAGCGAGGCGAGTGTGGGATCATGGGCGACTAGGGGTTAAAGAAGTAAAACTTTCTCTCAACACGTGCCAGGTCTGGCGAAGGTCGCAGCTCGTGAGTATTCGGCGTTCATTTGTATAATTCTGTGGTTATTATTGGAGACATTACTCAATGCACCAGTTGAATTTCCTGACTTTGGAACAGACGATGGAGGTGGAGGAGCTGAGTGACTGCCTCTATGGGATCAAGTTTGAAGTGGAGACAGAGAAACAGAATTCCGAGCAGAAACTGGAGAAATTGATCCAGAACAAGTTGGAAGAGTTGCACGTTGGGGAAGACAAAGGAAGCTGTCTGACTAGGGCCAACAGAGGACTGAGAACACAGAGAGGGGAGTCTGAATACAATTCAGAGGAGGTGAGGCAATGGCGTACAGATCTCGTAAGAGGGGAGCGGAAGCTTGAAGGAGACCTGAAGATGATTATCGACAGCCTAAATGAAATGGGAAGACTGGAAGCTGAACAGGAAGAAGTCATGAAGAAGAAAAAGCTGGAGATAAGTTCAGGGACCACTAAACTGGAGGAGTCCAAGAAGAAGCTGACGCCTCGATTACAGGAGGCTGAAGAGGCTGCAGAGGCAGCCCAGGCCAAGTGCTCCAGTTTGGAGAAAACCAAACAGCAGCTACCGATCGAGGAAATGGGAAAGAATATAGATTCAAAGGATGATGAGCTGGATGTGTGGTACCTGCTGCCTTTCACTAACTTCCCCTTGATTGAAGAAGAGACTTTTGGCCCTTCTCCCACTGAGTCAGGCATAGTGGGGAGGGTTACTTGTGGGCAACCTGGGTTACAGCAGGACCCTGAAGGAAAGGAAGTGGGGGCCTGGACACGAGATAGGGAGCATGTTGCAGGGGGCATGAGAGATAGATTGAGAGAGGATTTGGCAAGCAGACCTGAAGTATCCCCAGTAGTGTTCGAGCCTGACGGTTAGATAAGTGGGTACGGAGGTCTCAGAGGATTAGGAGACTCCCGGATAGGTTGGCCAATGTAGTGCCTGGGGAACATGGCGTAAAGTCTACTATTTCGGGAGCGATGTCACTGTTTTGTACCTGGATTGGGTTTTTGTGTCTGCAGGAAGGGTTGACGAGTTATTTAGATGTCATGAGAACGTGACTAAATTTGGTGGGGGGAGAGTGTAAGGGATTCTTGGGTTCTTCTTTCATGTTACTTGCTAAGGCTAATAAAATGGCTTCTCTGTAATGTTAACTGCTGAGGTAAGGGGTTCTCTGCAGCAGCATGTTTCGGTTATAATTAGTGCCAATGGGACTTGTGTTCATTTGCTAACCAATTGGGACAGATGTTATTCTTTCTTGTGTATCTGAAAGCTGTTGTTTGCATGGGATTTGGCCAGAACACACCATGGGGATGAAGAAAGAAGATGCACACAAAGAGATGCTATGAATTGGCTTGTGGAGTGGACCCCGAGTGGGGGCTCGGGACCCGGCGGAGTTTGGAGGAGATCGAATGGTGGAAAGTGGATATTGCGTAAGCTCCAACGAATTATTTGTGCACAGACTGAATAAAGATATAGTGGCACTTTTTTATTTCATATTTTGGTTCTCTACTAACCCCATAGTTCAAGTAAGAGTTATAAAATCTTAATTATTTAACCGCATCCTGTGTACGGCTTGTCATCACGAGCTACTGATTTGAAATGGGGCACAATGCACAGCATTCACCCAAACGAGAGTTCTAAGGTTTGGCTGGGCAGGGGATATCACCCCTCGATCATACCGCTAGACTAAGCGAGGGTTCACTATCTTTTTATTCCTAGAATTAAAAAAAGTGCTGGAAAAACTCAGCAGGTCAACAGCATCTGTGGAAAAAGGTTTAAGTCGAGATTTTAGATGGACAGCAAATCGTCCCCGCTCCCCACTGGCGTTCCTCCCCCCTTTTCTTTCTTCCATGGCCTTCTTTTCTCTCCCTTCAGACTCCCCCTTCTCCAGCCCTGTATTTCTTTCACCAGTCAACTTCCCAGCTCTTTACTTCAACCCTCCATCTTCTCGGTTTCACCTGTCGCCTTGTCGCCTCTCTCCCCTGCCCCACCTTTAAAATCTACTCCTCATCCTTATTTCTCCAGTCCTGCTGAAGGGTTTCGGCCTGAAATGTCAACAGTACTTTTCCATAGATGCTGTCTGGGCTGCTGAGTTCCTCGAGCATTTTGTGCGTGTTGTCTGGATTTCCAGCATCTGCAGGTTTTTTCTTGTTTGTGATTTCAGATCCAGACCCTGCCATCAGGACAGAAAGAGACAGGGAGAAATGCCAGTGGTTTAAAGATGAGTAGATGATATATGGAGTGAAAATTATGGGCAGATGGGAAATAGAGAGTAGGACAGAAGCTGGCAGGCAATAGTTAGAGCCAGATGGAGAGATGATGATAGCTAGATGAAACCAGGTGGGAGGAGGGCATGGGAGGATTGAGCTTTGCTACAGAGAGGCTAAATGCAAAACAGGTTCCACCTGTGTGACCTATAACCCAATGGTACAAAGCAACTGAATTTTCCATTTTCAAGTAGCCCACGTACCAGGTCCCTTCTCTAGCACACACACACACACACACACACACACACACACACACACACACACACACACACACACACACACACACCCCGTTTATTCATTCCTGTCATTCCTTCCCTTCACTTTGTTCCATTTATCCATCATCCCCTCACCATCTCTTTTAACCAATCACCTATCAGCCTCTGCCCACTCCTCTTCCATACGTGGTTCCATCTTGCCAGCAAACCCTCCCAATATCACCCACCAATCTCTATTTCCACCCATCTTTTGACAATCTTTCATTTCCCCTCTCAGTTATAAGGCAATGTCTCAAGCCAAAATATAGTTTACATCTTTTGCCTCCTCAGACAATTTACCACTGAATTCACTGACATTCTGTTTTTATTCTAGATATAAGCATCTGCAGTCTCTCTTGCTTACACTGACACCCCGCCTAGTACAATTCCAATCATGCTAAAGAGTCATGATCAAAAAGTCAGAAACAATGAGAGATAACCAAGCATGGAAAAATCTATGGGCAAAATTAAATAATACGGAAGGATTTATGACCACAGTGGAATTTATATTGTAGGTTACCTAAAAGCAGGTATGAAGTGTTAGGAGGCAGAAAAGCAGAAATTAAGCAAGCATGAGGTAAAGACTGGATGGTTTTACCGGAGGGTTTTGAACTAATTAAATATTGAAATACGGAGACACATTTAACTGTGAAAATTAGTAAATTTCTGATATGCATACTTCATAGTTTTCTGCAATAATTTGACTGGATCCCAGCAAGGAAACAGGATATAGAAGATTTAAATTGAGTAATGAGCTAGATTTAGTTCACCGCCAAATATTGCATTATACTTTACCTAATAGTAATAAGGTGACTAAATTCTAAACAGTACTTCAAACAGAGAAAGGCAAAACAGTAACTAATATATTACATTTGGAAACTCTGACTGCTACGTGAAGAAATGGGGAATAAACATGGGGGAAATGGAGAAGCCTGCAAATGAGTAAGAGCATTGTTTTGTTGTTGGAGATGCTAGAAACTAAATTTAGTACGATATAAAGTAATTTACAACCCCAAGGAGTAAGACTGTTTTTTGCCAGAAATAAAAAAAAGTCAATTAAAGGAACTAAATGAAAACATATGCAAGCTACATGCTCAGAGAAATTTAAAAAAACACAAAAAATGTGACATAATAAAGAGTAAGAGCTACAAAGGTTCAAAGTAAATTTTATTATCAAAGTAGGTCACCATATACTGCACTGAGATTCGTTTTCTTGCAGGCATTCACAGTAGAAAAGTAATATTAAATAAACTCGTAAAAATCAACACACAGCAATTATTATGGCCACATTAGGGAAAAGAGTTTGGATCTTTAAAATAGCACCGACGATATTTAAAAATATTAAAAAAAACAAGTGGCAGAAATGTTGAATGACTTAGAGAAGAACTTCAATGAGAACTTCAAAGAAGATGACACGATAATAAGCAGCAGGTTTCACCTAAGTTACTGAGGAGTAGGTGCTTGGGAAGCTGAAAGGTTTGGAGATAGATAAGTTACCTGGACCAAATGAACTACAACCCAAGGTTCTGAAAGAGGTAGTCAAAAAGATTGTAGAGGCAGTAGTAGTGATCTTCCAAGAATCACTAAATTCTGGAATGGTTCTGGAGGGCTGCAAAATTGCAAATGCCACTCTATTCTTTTAAGGGGGGGGGGGCAGAATAAAAGAAATTAGAGGCCAGTTAGCTTCAGTGGTTGGAAATATGTTATTCATTATTAAGAATGAGTTTTCGGGGAACTTAGAGGCACATTATAAAGTCAGTATAGTTTCCTTAAGGGGAAATCTTGTCTGACAAATCTGTTAGAATTCTTTGAGGAAATAACAGGCAGGATAGACAAAGATAAATCAGTGAATGTTGTTTACTTGGGTTTTCAAAAAGCTGCTGAACAAGAGCCCAAGGTATTACAGAAAAAATACATGCAAGGATAGAAGATTGGCAGGAGGCAAAGAGTGAGAATAAAGGGGTCTAATGTATTTGGTTGCTAGTGATTAACAGTGTTCCTCAGGGGTCAGTACTGGGACCGATTCTTTTCATGTTATATGCCAGTGATTTGGATGACAGAATTGATGGCCTTGTGGCCAAGTTTCCAGATGATACAAAACAGGTGGAGGGGCAGGTAGTGTTGAGGAAGTAGGGAGTGTGCAGCACTTAGATAGTGGAGAATGGGCGAAGAAAAGGCAGGTGGAATACAGTGTCAGGAAGTGTATAGTCATGCTCTTTGTTAGAAGGAATAAAGGCATAGACTATTTTCTAAACAGGGAAAAAGCTCAAAAATCAGAGATGCTTGGGACTTCAGAGTCCTTGTGCAGGATTCCTTCAAGGTTAACTTACAGGTTGAGTCAATGGCAAGGAAAGGAAATGCAATTTTAGCAAGAGGACTAGAACATGAGAGC
The DNA here is from genome assembly GCF_030028105.1 of Mobula birostris. NCBI lineage: Eukaryota > Metazoa > Chordata > Chondrichthyes > Myliobatiformes > Myliobatidae > Mobula > Mobula birostris. Next base: position 54,267,138 of record NC_092370.1, on the reverse strand, counting down.
AAGCATGTGATGCTGAGGCTTTATAAGGCATTGGAGAGGATCCAGAAGAGGTTCACCAGACTGATTCCTGGGATTTAAAGGGTTAACGCATGAAGAGCATTTGATGGCTCTGGGCCTGTACTTACTGGAGTTTAGAAGAATGAGGGGGACCTCACTGAAACCTATCAAATATTCACAGGTCTAGTGGATGTGGGGGGAATGTTCCTCTGATAGGAGAGTCAAGGACGAGAGAGCACAGCCTCAGAACAGAGGGATGTCCATTTAGAACAAGGATGAGAAGAAATTTCTTTAGCTAAAGGGTGGTGAATCAATGGAATTCATCACCACAGATAAACGGTGAGGCCAAGTCACTATGTATACTTAAAGTGGAGGTTAATGGGTTCTTGGTTCGTTGGGGTACCAAAGGTTACAGGGAGAAGGCAGGAGAATGGAGTTGAGAAGGATAATAAATCAGCCATGATGGAATGGCACAGCAGACCTAATGGGATGAGTGGCCGAATTCTGCTCCCATGTCTTATGGTTTTATTGTCTAAAATGAACATGAGCAAAATAACAATGATGATAAAAATAATGGTACTAATGAGTGTCTGGTTTCTCGAACCAGCTAGCTTCCACTCAAGGATTTCAGATCAAGTAGGTGAGTATAATGTAAATGCCCTAATTATAATTTTGCAGTGTTCTCATTACAGAAAACAAAGTCTTTATGTTGGAAAACTCTGCATGTCAAAAGGAGGAAAAAGAAATAGACTTGTAAGGTTAACATATGTAAGGACGTTCTATGGAGCTGTAACCTGACACAATGGAAATAACAATTATAAATTAACAAGTGAGATTATTGATAAGAGTACATCATTCACTTAGGTTTATTTTTGTTTCTCATTTCAGCTGCCTCTTTGCACAGCTCAGCCTCTGTCAGAGTCTTTTATATTTACAGTACAGACAACAAATGTTGGCAGCTTGGATGTATTTTGTACTAACTGATAATGACACCAGGAGCCTTCCTTTCTGGTTACTTGGTTGATGGCCCATTTGGCATACCCCACTATATTCAGTACACTTGCTTGGAAGCCGTAATAACAAGAGCATGGATTACATCATGTGATTCAGGAACATTTTAGCTTTTTCTGTTTAACAGTGATAAAAAAAAACCTTCAAAAAATTTCCAAACCTTTTCCTACACCCAATTTATAATTCCACCCACAAAATATTTAAGATACTGTATATTATTTTATTTTTAAGCAAAGATTCCGAAGAAAAAATGTTTTAACAGCACAGCAACATAAGAGAAAGGAGAAATACTAATGCCCCATATAACATAAAGCTGTACAGCGGCTTATTCCAACTAAACATATCAAACTATCAAGGATCGAACTTTTAGAACTATATGGAAATTATTTAACAAATATCTGTCAAATTATTAGAGTAAGAATCATATTAATTTCATATAACCTGTTCTTGGTTTACTTCCATCAGAAATTATATCCTTGTTTGCTGAAATACTGAGCTTTACAGATGAAAAGAGGCAAAGTTTTAATATAAACGAGAGAAAATCTGAAGATGCTGGAAATCCAAGCAACACACACAAAATGCTGGGGGAAATCAGCAGGCCAGGCAGCATCTATGCAAAAAGAGTACAGTTGCTGAAGGGTTTTGGCCCAAAACGTCGACTGTGCTTTTTTCCATAGATGCTGCCTAGCCTGCTGAGTGCCTCCAGCATTTAGTATGTGTTGCTCAAAGTTTTAATATGTATTTCTTTGCCTGGACAGGGAGAACGAGGTGGTGATAGAAAGGAGTTATAGGCAGGTGGTCACACCGGGTCCATGGGAGACAGACAAGTGGGTAGCGGTCAGGAGAGGGAAGGGGAAGAGTCAGGTACTAGAGAGTACCCCTGTGGTTGTACCCCTTGACAATAAGTACTCCTGTTTGAGTACTGTTGGGGGGAACAGCCTACCTGGGGGAAGCAACAGTGGCTGTGCCTCTGGCACAGAGTCTGGCCCTGTGGCTCAGAAGGGTAGGGAAAGGAACAGAAAGGCAGTAGTGATCAGGGACTCTATAGTTAGGGGGTCAGACAGGCGACTCTGCGGACGCAGGAAAGAAACTCGGATGGTAGTTTGCCTCCAAGGTGCCAGGGTCTGGGATGTTTCAGATCTCATCCAAGATACTCTGCAGTGGGAGGAAGAACAGCCAGAGGTCATGATACATATTGGTACCAATGATATAGGTACAAAAAGGGAAGAGGTCCTGAAAAAAAAGACTACAGGGAGTTAGGAAGGGAGAAGCAGGACTGCAAAGGTAGTCATCTCAGGATTACAGCCTGTGCCACACGATTGGAGGATAAATGTGTGGCTGAGGGATTGGAGCATGGGGCAGAGATTCAGATTTCTGGATCATTGAGACCTCTTTTGGGGCAGGTGTGACCCGTACAAAAAGGATGGGTTGCACTTGAATCCCAGGGGGACCAATATCCTGGTGGGGAAGTTTGCTAAGGCTACAGGGGAGAGTTTAAACTAGAATTGTTGGAGGGTGGGAACCGTACTGAAGACACGGGGGAAAAGGTGGTTGGCTCACAAATAGAGAAAGCTTGGAGACAATGTGTGAGGGAGGATAGGCAGGTGATTGTGAAGGGATGCACCCAGATGGACGGTTTGAGATGTGTCTATTTTAACGCAAGGAGTATTGTGAACAAAGCAGATAAGCTTAGAGTGTGGATCAGTACTTGGAGCTATGATGTGGTGGCCATTACAGAGACCTAGATGGCTCAGGGACAGGAATGGTTACTTCAAGTGCCGGGTTTTAGATGTTTCAGAAAGGACAGGGAGGGAGGCAAAAGAGGTGGGGGCGTGGAACTGTTGATCAGAGATAGTGTCATGGCTGCAGAAAAGGTGGATGTCATGGAGGGATTGCCTACAGAGTCTCTGTGGGTGGAGGTTAGGAACAGGAAGAGGTCAGTAACTTTATTGGGTGTTTTTTATAGGCCGCCCAATAGTAACAAGGATATCGAGGAGCAGATAGGAAAACAGATCCTGGAAAAGTGTAATAATAAGAGTTGTCGTGATGGGAGATTTTAATTTCCCAAATATCGATTGGCATCTCCCTAGAGCAAGGGGTTTAGATGGGGTGGAGTTTGTTAGGTGTGTTCAGGAAGGTTTCTTGACACAATATGTAGATAAGCCTACAAGAGGAGAGACTGTACTTGATTTGGTATTAGGAAATGAACCTGGTTAAGTGTTGGATCTCATAGTGGGAGAGCATTTTGGAGATAGTGATCATAATTCTATCTCCTTTACAATAGCATTGGAGAGAGATAGGAACAGGCAAGTTAGAAAAGCATTTAATTGGAGTAAGGGGAATTATGAGGCTATCAGGCAGGAAACTGGAAGCTTAAATTGGGAATAGATGTTTTCAGGGAAAAGTATGGAAGAAATGGGAAAATGTTCAGAGGATATTTGTGTGGGGTTCTGCATATGTACGTTCCAATGAGACGGGGAAGTTATGGTAGGGTACAGGAACCGCGGTGTACAAAGACTGTAATAAATCTAGTCAAGAAGAAAAGCTTACAAAAGGTTCAGAGAGTTAGGAAATGTTAGGGATCTAGAAGACTATAAGGCTAACAGGAAGGAGCTTAAAAAGGAAATTAGGAGAGCCAGAAGGGGCCATGAGAAGGCCTTAGCAGGCAGGATTAAGGAAAACTCCAAGGCATTCTACAAGTATGTGAAAAACAAAAGAATAAGACGTGAAAGAATAGGACCTATCAAACGTGACAGTGGAAAAGTGTGTATGGAACAGGAGGAAATAGCAGGGGTACTTAATGAATACTTCAATATTCACTATGGAAAAGAATCTTGGTGATTGTAGTGCTGACTTGCAGCAGAGTGAAAAGCTTGAACATGTAGATATTAAGAAAGAGGATGTGCTAGAGCTTTTGGAAAGCATCAAGTTGGATAAGTCGCTGGGACCGGATGAGATGTACCCCAGGCTACTGTGGGAGGCGAGGGAAGAGATTGCTGAGCCTCTGGCAATGATCTTTAAATCATCAATGGGGACGAAAGAGATTCCAGAGGATTGAGGGGTTGCGGATGTTGTTCCTTTATTAAGGAAAGGGAGTAGAGATAGCCCAAAAAATTATAGACCAGTGAGTCTAACTGCAGTGGTTGATAAGTTGATGGAGAAGATCCTGAGAGGCAGGATTTATAAACATTTGGAGAGGTATAATATGATTAGGAATAGTCAGCATGGCTTTGTCAAGGGAGGTCGTGCCTTACGAGCCTGATTGAATTTTTTGAGGATGTGACTAAACACATTGATGAAGGAAGAGCAGTAGATATAGTGGGCAAGGCAGTTGATAAGGTATCCCATGCAAGGCTTATTAAGAAAGTAAGGAAGCATGGGATCCAAGGGGACATTGCTTTGTGGATCCAGAACTGGCTTGCCCACAGAAGGCAAAGAGTGGTTATAGATGGGTCATATTCTGCATGGAGGTCGGCCACCAGTGGTGTGCCTCAGGGATCTGTTCTGGGACCCTTACTCTTCGTGAATTGTATAAGTGACCTGGATGAGGAAGTTGAGGGATGAGTTAGTAAGTTTGCTGATGACACAAAGGTTGGAGGTGTTGTGGATAGTATGGAGGGCTGTCAAAGGTTACAGCAGGACATTGATAGGATGCAAAACTGGGCTGAGAAGTGGCAGATGGAGTTGAACCCAGATAAGTGTGAAGTGGTTCATTTTGGTAGGTCAAATATGATGGCAGAATATAGTATTAATAGTAAGACTCTTGGCAGTGTGGAGGATCAGATGGATCTTGGGGTCCGAGTTCAAAGGACGTTCAAAGTAGATGTGCAGGTTGACACTGTGGTTAAGAAGGCATACGGTGTATTGGCCTTCATTAATCATGGAATTGAATTTAGCAGCCGAGAGGTAATGTTGCAGCTATATAGGACCCTGGTCAGACCCCACTTGGAGTACTGTAGTTAATTCTGGTCGCCTCACTACAGGAAAGATGTGGAAGCCATAGAAAGGGTGCAGAGGAGACTTACAAGGATGTTGCCTGGATTGGGGAGCATGCCTTATGAAAACAAGTTGAGTGAACTCGGCCTTTTCTCCTTGGAGTGACAGAGGATGAGAGGTGACCTGATAGAGGTGTATAAGATGATGAGAGGCATTGATCATGTGGATAGTCAGAGGCTTTTTCCCAGGGCTGAAATGGTTGCCACAAGAGGACACAGGTTTAAGGTGCTGGGGAGTAGGTACAGAGGAGATGTCAGGGGTAACTTTTTTACTCAGAGAGTGTTGAGTGCGTGGAATGGGCTGCCGGCAACGGTGGTGGAGGCGGATACGATAGGGTCTTTTGAGAAACTTTTAGATAGGTACATGAAGCTTAGAAAAATAGAGGGCTATGTGGAAGTCTAGTAATTTCTAAGGTAGGGACATGTTCGGCACAACTTTGTGGGCCGAAGGGCCTGTATTGTGTTGTAAGTTTTCTATGTTTCTATTACTTGATTAATTAACTGATCACGTTGATTTGTAAATTGAAGTGGACTTAACAATTATTTCTAGTCTCCTTAGAATTAAAAAGTAAAAATGGCTAAAGTTGCTGATAATGATTGTTATCTCGTGCCTTCTTGGATATCCTTCAGAATCACAGAAGTGACATGAAAGTGTGGGACAGAGACTGGTAAGTTACAGTTGGAGGCTACCCAGATGGAATATAAGGTGTTGTTCCTCCAACCCGAGTGTGGCTCCATCTTTACAGTAGAGGAGGCCGTGGATAGACATATCAGAATGGGAAAGGGACGTGGAATTAAAATGTGTGCCCACTGGGAGATCCTGCTTTGACTTCTCAAACTTCCGCTAATGCCCCACCTCCCCCTTGTACCCCATCCGTTAGTTAATTATATACACACATCTTTTTTTTCTTTCTCCTTTTTCTCCCTCTGTCCCTCTCACTATATCCCTTGCCCATCCTCTGAGTTTTCCCCCCCTCCCCCTTTTCTTTCTCCCTAGGCATCCTGTCCCATGATCCTCTCATATCCCTTTTGCCAATCAACTGTCCAGCTCTTGGCTCCATCCCTCCCCCTCCTGTCTTCTCCTACCATTTTGGATCTCCCCCTCCCCCTCCCACTTTTAAATCTCTTACTAGCTCTTCCTTCAGTTAGTCCGGACGAAGGGTCTCGGCCCGAAACGTCGACTGTACCTCTTCCAAGAGATGCTGCCTGGCCTGCTGCGTTCACCAGCAACTTTGATGTATGTTGCTTGAATTTCTAGCATCTGCAGCTTTCCTCGTGTTTAGATTTGTGCCAATTGGTTCAACAACTGAATGGCTGAAGGGCAACAGCTGCTCTTGAACCCAATGGTGTTTAAACACATCTTAAAGCAAATAATTTCTCTGACTAACCTTCCATGGATGGTGTCAAAGTGTCATGAAGCAGCCACTGTGCTTGTGTTCTGTTTGTGGTATAAGAGTTCTGGTACAGTCTGGGCCAGACTCCCTCATCCAATCCTTTGTAAATATGAAGTCATCCAGAACTTAGGCATCCAAGGCCCAACATTCTATCAGTCATGTACATGCTCTTGGAGTATTGCCTTAATTTTGAAATCTGTCCCTGGTCATATTTCTTTATAACATCCAGTTACAGCTCTTTGAGATACCTGCAGTCCCCCAAATCCCATCTCAATTATACTTGAAACTGAAAGCCAGAACTGGAGGACACAGCTGAACCATTCACCTTTATCTTCACTAGAAGTGCTAAATGGATGATCCACGACAGCTTCTTTCTCAGCTCTTGACCATCAACATTATGAAACAGCTGAGACCATTCAGTACAGTAGGAACCCAACAGTATGTTGATTGTGGTACTGAAGACATGCATTCCAGAACTAACTACATGTTGAACTAGCTTGTTCCAATACAACTATGTACAGCCATATAGAAAATCATTCAGCCATAGCTATTAAGAAAGCAAATCCAATCAAGTCGATCGACCAATTACCTGTTCACTGATGCTCAGTTATTGTTTTCACAAGAGCTGAATTCAAAAGGTTAAGTTAGAATGATTGACCATTATATCAAAAAAGCATTTGACTGATTATTCCTGATAAGCCCTGAAAAAACTTCAGTGAAAAGACTTCAGTGAGTGAGAGAAAGAACTTCTCTGGTTAGAGTCATGACTCTCTCTGTCTAAGCCCAAAAATCTACTGCTGTTTCAATAATGGTTTTCCCTTAATCATAATCATGAGAAGCAACGATGTTTGCAAATAATGGCACAACTTTCTTTGTTCTCAACTAATATGCATCTCAAAAAGTGAAATGCTTACGTGCAGCAAAATCTAGACATTGGTAAATTGATATATTACTGTCACATGTACCAAGGCATAGTGAAAACTTGCCTTGCATACTGTCCATACAGATCAATTCATTACAACAGTGCATTGAAGTAGGACAAGGTGAAACAATAACACAGTGCAGAATAAAGGGTTACAGTTACAGAGAAAGTGCAGTGAAGATAGTTCAAAGTTCAAAGTAAAATTTATTATCAGAGTACATTCATAGCACCACATACAACCCTGAGATTCTTTTACGCAGTAAGGTGCAAGGTCACAACAAAGTAGATGTGAGGTTGTACTTGCGAAACGTTCAATAGTCTTATAACAGCATTTACACATACAGTGGCATGCAAAAGTTTGGGCACCCCGGTCAAAACTTCTGTTACTGTGAATAGCTAAGCGAGTAAAAGATGAACTGATTTCCAAAAGGCATACAGTTAAAGATGACACATTTCTTTAATAGTTTAAGAAAACTTTTTTATTTCCATCTTTTACAATTTCAAAATAACAAAAAAGGAAAAGGGCCTGAAGCAAAAGTTTGAGCACCCTGCATGGCAGTACTTAGTAACACCCCCTTTGGCAAGTATCACAGCTTATAAACACTTTTTGTAGCCAGCTAAGAGTCTTTCAATTCTTGTTTGGGGGATTTTCACCCATTCTTCCTTGCAAAAGGATTCTAGATCTGTGAGATTCTTGGGCCATCTTGCATGTATTGCTCTTTTGAGATCTATCCACAGATCCTCAATGATGTTTAGGTCAGGGGATTGTGAGGGCCATGGTGAAACCTTCAGCTTGCACCTCTTGAGGTAGTCCATTGTGGATTTTGAGGTGTATTTAGGATCATTATCCTGTTGTAGAAGCCACCCCCTTTTCATCTTCGGCTTTTTTTATAGACGGTGTGATGTTTGCTTCCAGAATTTGCTGGTATTTAATTGAATTCATTCTTCCCTCTAGCAGTAAATGTTCCCTGTGCCACTGGCTGCAACACAAGCCCAAAGCATGATCGATCCACCCCCGTGCTTAACAGTTGGAGAGGGGTTCTTTTCATGAAATTCTGCACCATTTTTTCTCCAAACATACCTTTGCTCATTGCAGCCAAAAAGTTCTATTCAAGAGGTTCAAAGGAACATCTAAACAAGCCTGATGCATTTTGGAATCAAGTCCTGTGGAATGATGAAGTTAAAATAGAACTTGTGAGCCCATCCAGCTGTCCAATTTAGGTCTACATCTCAAACGATTTCCACATAATCCTGAAAATTTGTTCTTTTCACACACATACCTGGTTGCCTAGAAAAAAGCTCTTCTAAATGCTACCCTGGCTGGAGTGGATCTCGATCTTTACAACTCACGTTGTGTCAGCAGTATACTTTGACTTGCTGCCATTATTTTAGGTCTATAATTTCTACTGTCTTATTTATCATAGGAAAGTTACTCCCTTCCTGCTATGTAAAAAAAAAACTTCTCATAATTTTGAAGACAATTATTTGATACCTTTTTAACATCAATGTTCTACGATGAACACTCACAATCTCTCCATACTGAATACTTTTGCACCCACTTTTATGTCTCTATCCTCCAAAATCAACATAATTTCAGAAGTTATCTGCATAGTTTCTAATCATATAACCTGGACAGTTTAAGATAGTGCTGGTGAATCACAGCGACTACTTGCCGGTAGCAGGCAAAACAAGAAATTACAGTACTAATCACACCTTTTCTCACATATGATCACTGCAATCAGCCTGTAACTTCCTTTTCAAAGTTGAGCTCATGAGCCACCTGTACAACCTGGCATTTTTGCAGTGTGAACTGAAGTCTCCAAGGTGCAGGACAGTAGTGTCAGTGTGTGTGTGGGCCGAATGGGGGCAGTGGGGCCCAGGCCCGAGAATGGGGAATGAGCCAATGTTTGGCTATTGCTGGAGTGAACTTGGAGGCAATTTGATGCGGCAGAACTGAGGCAAACTGGGCGGAGGCAAAGCAGAGTCAAGCGGTGGGACCCAAGAGTGAGGAAAGACTAGAGATTTGATGAAGTTAAACAGTAGGCCAAATTGGAAAGGTTAGTTACAGGCCGAATCAAGGTAGTGGGGCCCAGGCCCGAAAGCGTATCAAAGTAGCAGGGCCCAAGGTTTCGACAATGTTAACGCTGGGCCAGATTGAACAGGTCAGGGCGTCAGGGCTGAGACGAAGGACAGGATGGTTCTGTTCGCTGCTCCGTGAGGTTTACTCATTTCTGCACTGTCCTGAGGCTGTGGCTCACTGCTGCGAAATTCAGTTCTGAATGTTATTTGCTTACTTTTATTGCTGCACAATTTGTTTTTTTTTTGCACATTGTGTGTGAGGATCCTCTTTTTTAATGGGTCCTATTGAGTTTCTTTGTTTGGTGGCTGCCTGTAAGGAGAAGAATCTCCAGGTCGTACATAGTATACAGACTTTGATAATAAATGTACTTTGTACTTTGGAACTCCTGAGTTCCAGCTAAAATTACAGGGAAACATAGAACAAGACTCACTTAATTTGCCTTCTACCTTGAAAGTAGTTTCATGAAATAATTAGTAATCTCAAACTATTCATCTACAGCCAGATAGAGCAATAGTTATGATTTGAACAATACTCCATCTGTGGAGGATTTTAGGAACATCCAAAATTATGTTCTACAGGTCCTGCCAAAGGATCTTGGCCCAAACCGTCGACTGTACTCTTCTCCATAGATGCTGCCTGACATGCTGAGTTCCTCCAGCATTTTGTGTGTGTTGCTTGGATTTCCAGTATCTGCAGATTTTCTCGTTTCTAAAAAAATTAATGTCCCTCTGATTACAAATCAGCAAATCAATGATAGTAGGAGCCAGACAAAATTGTGCTGAATAAACACAAGAAATTCTACAGATGCTGGAAACCCAAAGCAATACACACAAAATGCTGTAAGAACTCAGCAGGTTAGAGAGCATCTATGGAAATGAATAAACAGTTGACATTTCGGGCCAAGACCCTTCTTCAGGACTGGAAAGGAGGGGGGAAGATGCGAGCATAAAAAGGTGGGGGTTGGGGAAGGAGGATAGCTTGAAGATGATAGATGAAGCCAGCTGGGTGGGAAAGGTAAAGGGCTGGAGAAGAAGGAATCTGATAGGAGAAGAGAGTGGACTATAGGAGAAAGGGAAGGAACAAGGTACTGCTTCACAACTCTTGAATCCTGCCAGCGTGATGCAGCCTGTCAATCAGAAAGCTGACTGCTAACAATCAGTTTGATGTACTAAGCATATAAATAATTATTGAAAGCCAGTGATTTAATAAGACACATGAATAATTAAAACACCAATTGAGAGACATTAAATGATAAGCCTTTTTGTCAGTTTGCTCTTCTCTATTCTTGCCTTGAAACAGCTGGCATAAAACCTAGAATTGTTAGTGGATAAATCAGGTGTACACAGTAGGACTTTGAAATTTAAACTGTGTACTGCCTTCAGGATTCATGTTATCTTGTTTAAAAAAATGGCTGGCCTCAATAAGATTATTGTGATCAATTGACTAAGAAAAGTAATTGCAGATAATTTAAACAAAAATGCCTTACTCATCTTGGGAATACTTTGAATTATGAACATAATACATCCATCACAATATATTTGGTAACAGCATCTCACCACTTATAATTGCATTTCAAATTTGGTAGAATTTCATTGGCAATTGGTACACTAACTCATTACTGTATCCCAAATCTCAAAGTTCAATGTAAATTTATTATTAAGAGATGTATTTGTTTTCATTTTCTTGCAGGCATTTACAAGAAAAAGGAAATACAAAATAACTTAATGAAAACTATAAATAAACAGACAAAACTGACAGACAACCAATGTGCAAAAGAAGACAAATCGTGCAAATAAATATACTGAATGCATGAGTTGTAAAGAGGCCTTGAATGTTAGTCTGTAACTCATAGAATCAGTTCAGAATAGCGGTGATTGAAATTATCCAAACCGGTTCAGGAGACTGAACTGGCACCTGACATCGAAGATAATAGATTATAATAGTCTTAACCTTTAAGAACACATCTTGAAATTGTTTCTCCTTCAACGTTTAGAATTTCAATTTTACCCTAGGTTTGTTAATAGCTCTATCAGAGAAAAGCCTGACTTGTATCTGAAAATTCACATCCTTAAGACGACAAGAAAGCCAGTACATTCAGATCATTTTGGAAGTCTGGTGCAAATACAACTAACATATAAGTCTTAATACTTAATAATAAGGTGCATGCACAATACATGAATAACCTTCATTCTTATGCATTGCCACAGATTCAAGACTAGCTGGCTTTTACTCCAGCCTCTCAAAGTAATGAAGCCAATGTCAGGGCCACAGACTTTCCACATTTGGGCAGGAGATGCCTGAAATGTAGCAGGTGGAGCAGCCTGTCAGATAGTGTGCTTCTTCCATTTATGCAATCTTCTGATTTATCCTATTACAAGTTCTCAATAACATGCCAAATTTTTTTCTCCATTTTGAGCAGTTCAGAGCCAAGGATTTCTGAGAGTCAGTGGGATGCTGCAAATTACAAGGAGGATTTGGACACATTCTTCAATCTCTTCTGCTGTCCACTTACTAATTTCTTCCCATGACAAAGCTTCAAACAGGGGGATGGTGCATAACGGTATGTGTTTCTTTCCAGTGAAGCTGAATGAGTGCAACTACAGTCTCAGTAATACGGATATTGACATAATTGAGAACATTGGTGTTGAAATGCTTTTTCTTCCAGTGAGGTTGGAACATTTTGAGGAGCCAGCAGTGATGGTATTTTCCAAGTGTCTTAATGTGCCTGTTGTATACAATCCAGCTTTCCAGAATCACTGCTGATGGTAGAACATGCATTTTGTGCCAAGAACACACCTAAAAATATCGTCAAGCATCCAGAAAGGCTTTTGTAGAATAGGGATATAATAGTTCTGCGAAGCTACTGGGTTGATAATTTACTTTGCTGTTCCATTTCAATGCAAACTCTGCAATTTCCTGAGTACTCTTTCACTTACAAAATGTAAATATCAGATCAAATAATATTTAGTACTGCTTATAAGATGTTTTACTGGATAATACAAATAAATCTCCAGGAGTGTGTTGAGCTGGCAACCTCTCCTCCAGTGGTTAGCAACAAGGAACAGATTTGCGACAATTTCTCCACACTATTTCTAAATTCACCCAGACCAATAAGGGCACACAATTCGCAGTCAACTGAGATTACAGAAGTAAGCCTGGCAACTCCCTCCTTTGAAATGCTGACTATATAAACTAACTGAGATATTTAGCAGGTGATGCTAATAAGAAAATTACCTTTGTGTTTGCAATGAACCACTTCATTCTATTGTATCAACACATAGCCACACTACATGAAAAGCAGACATACCAGAAGTTATGACACTCAACAGCTTTGACCTATAGAGAGCATGAACCAGATACTCCAAATCAGACGTTATAGTGAAAATAATCACCCACACAAATGTCTAGGAAATTGCATGTACATTATGGTATAAATGCCATAAAAACAATAGTGTTATATTGATAATTGGTATTATATGGACAATTGTATTATGTGGACATATTCTAAAATTTGCCAAGACCAATCTGTAACATAAACTACGTTTCTTTATTTTTTCTTTTAATAATCGATATTGCTTCTTCAAAGTTTCTATAAAAAGTACATTATTACTGGACAATGAAATATTAATTATACTATTATCAAACAGTCTGCATAACATTATAGTTACAGTATATTGAAAAAAGTGTTGAAAAATACAATGCTTTTCTGATGAATGTCATTTTTTCAATGGCTGCTGTTGGATGATTTTTCTGTATTTGCAACATATATGCTAAGCAATTGCAGTTTCAAATTCTACAAATGAAAATTATTGTAACATCTTATGATTTCTTACCTTATAATTTCTTACCTTATTTCCCAAATCTTTTGAATCTCGTTCCATTTTAATTTCAGTAACTGTATATTTGATGCGGCTTCTTCTTCCATTACTGCTGTTATCTGTGCCATAGTCTGGTGTTACCTGAACTGATAGAGGACTGTCACTCAGGTTTATTGGTTGCTCATCATGGCCAGCAGGGTGGTCTGGATGGGTTGAGCCATTGCCATTAATGTCTCCCATGCTTGTATACATTGCCCCACAGAGACCTCCCTCCGCAGCATTAGAATTAAGCACCAAGGGCTCATTGCCATTGAAACATTCCACAGATGAATCTTCTGTAAAAAGAAAAACGCCAGAACTTAGGGCATATCTACTTGACTGAACCAACATCATATTTCATAGTATGAGCAGAACTGTTTACTCTTCAATGGAGCACAATAAAAAGTGATCATGCCATCCAAAATTCATAATTTTCCTTCCACATCCTTTATACATTTGGCATGTTAATATACAGTACCAACTGGACATGTTTAAAAATGTGTAGCTGCACGCAGAAGCAGACCTTTACATCAATTGTACAGCCTACTAGCTAAAGTAATGCCCACAGCAAATGGTGCATCTTAATTAAATTTAACCAGTAAGATCATCTATTATTACGGATATTTTCAACAGTTTTTAATAAGGATTCCTACTCAGAAGGTAAAATCTTCTGATTTCATGTTAGCTCAGTAACCAATATGATGAGCTACATAGCCTATCTTGATTGTTAATGCACCAAAAATAGCTCTGCTCTAAGTAACCTCACTAGTTTGCATTCTAAAAAATGATAAAGGAATTAATGTTGTAGTGAAATAGAAATAACTGAAGCAACATGTTTTGCACTAATGTTATAATCTATTCTGTTACCACTGAGTTACTGAGGATCACAAACACCGTTTCTTGAGAGGTTTTCATTTTGCATAGATTTTACAATGGCAGTTCTTGAAACAAGATTTCATAGGCCTTAGCATAAAATTACAGTAGTTAAATACTTGCCCGTAACAAATAGTTGTGTGCATTAGAAGTGCATAGGATGTCTTTAGCTTCGTGTTGGGCTGAGCAGGAATTGTGTAACTTTGTACGGGCTGCATGCCACTTCTTGGACAATACAGATTTTTCTTAAATTACATTCTCGTCCTTTAAAAGCATCACTACCTTTATAATGTGAATATGTGATTTTTGAAACTGCAGTGTCAAACTTTACCTTAATATACTTTATATCAACTCTGAAAGAAATTACTCTAAAATTAACCTGAAAAAGAATAATGCTAAATTTTGTTACTTGTAAAAGCTGTGTATAATTGTAGAGTTACTGCCTATATCTCTGATTCAAATTCCAAAACATTAACAAATTATTAGTTGTTACTTAGATCCAGTAGCTGGCTAATCAGAAGATATACTGTAGAGTCCAATCCTTAGAATCTAAGAAATAAGCCAATATATTATTTAATAAATCTGGACTCTTATGTGATTAGTTATTATTATATCAATGATATGGGCTGTACTACATTTGTTATAAAAATCTCAATCTTGCAATGACAGAAAGAAATTGTAAATTTAAAAAAATTAGCATTAATGACAATAAAATGGTAACACTCAAAAATTGAGGCTGATTTGGTTTGAAAGAAATTGCTTTTGCATCAGCTGTTAACTATAGGCAAAATCCCAGCAGCAATGTCATTGCTAGGTCCATGTGCACTTGCAGCTGTGTAGTGGAAGATTGTTAGAACATCCTACACATGATCTCTTCAGCTAATAACTCATGAAAGATCAGTTCCCTGAAATGTTAAAGTCATAAAGTACCTCATTCCACAAACAGCATTAACATTCACTAAAAATTCTGTGATACCGTATTACCTCAAGTTGGATTCAATAATGCCATTCTGAATCTGATACTAAATTTACATCAAACCAGCAAAGATAGCCTTGATTACCGGTGGTAATGTCAGTAGAAAATTGGTGAAACCTGCATAAACACAGCAGAGAGAATTTTGTACTTATCTGAAGTGAAGACCCTTCAGCTGAACATGCATACAACTGATAATTTAACAGCGGACGTTTATTGCTCTGAGGCAGGAAGAAGAATTAGAAGTTATTTGAGCTCCTCAAACACCTGTGCATGTGCAAAAGGACTTAGCTGGTTTGTGCCAGTAGACAATTTTGAATAAATAGCTTCTTAGTAGAATTGAGCTACTGTTGCAGGGAACACTTTTGACGGCTGAGGGATGTTTACCTAGAAATTGGACATATTCACACACATTGTTACCTGCAAATCCTGTGCTAGTGTGACCACTGGGAAGTTGGCCCAGTTGCAACTTACCTCAGCGGGGCAATTGACATCATAGTTTGCACAGCAGATGTTCCTTCCATGGTTGATAGCAATTGAAGCTTTTGGAGGAAACTTATGACCGTCACTGTTCACATACTAAAATTGCCAGGAGCATATTGCTCAGCATTCAGGAATAAGATTGCACTTAAAATATCACATCAAACACATGGGATCTATCAGCCTCACTTTTCATTAGCCAGCATGAAATAATTCACTAACGGTCCTTCACTGATCCATGCTTCAGAAACCATTAGCGCTGAATTACATAGTTCTTCATTCAGTCCTCACCTTAGTGTCTTCGGGTCACTCATTACACAGCAGCTGATCACTGGAAGACTACAAGACACACTGAGAGGAGCATATCTGTTCTCTATACCCCTGCATTTTTCCTCACTTCCATGGCAGCTTTCACAATGCTGGAATTTATATAGTGCTTACTCATTCTCTAGCACTTAGAACAAGAGTGAATCAGCAGCTACGAGCTCCGTATAGAATTCCCAACAGGTTAGTCAAAGGAATCCCATCTTATTGCATGAATCCATGTGCTAAATTACCTTAAACAGTTCTGGACAATTTCCAGGAGATCAGATGCAGCAATAATGCAGCATTAATGCAATATACTGCGCATATTAGGACACTAAAAGATAGAACTCTGAATTCCAGGCTATTGTATTTTCAAGGTTATAATGCGTCATCCTGAGAAAGACCCCAGACCTGAAGTAACCCAGGGTTATCAGAACACTAATTACATTCATAAAATACACGAGACACAGAAACAAATTCAAAGAATCCGCAAATATGCAATAGTAAAATCACTTCAATGCATTATTTTACATCAATAGTCTTTGGCAATAACTTTAGCTGAGCAATAATTCAGTGCAGAAGCAAACAGCCCACAATACACCGACTAATATTGTTCCGTTACATTTACACAACAGTGCACAAAACTCATAAGGTCCCAAACCTCATGAGAGAAATTAATAACCTAAATTTGTATCTTTAATTGCATTCAGAAGGAGGTGAGAACTAAGCTGGTGATGCTGCTACAGCTGAAACAAAACTAACACGTTTTGAAAGCATTTCATCTTGCTTGGGAAACAGCTTCAGATTATTTTATCAGAATATGTTCATTTACACAAAATATTGAAAGGGTTCAGGAATAAGATGACAATACAACAACCTACATACTGTACAGCACCTCCCAACCTCACTTTTCAATAGCTAGCATTATGTTGGGTAATTCACTAAGGCTTCTTTACTAATCCCTATTTAGTTATTTTAAGTAATCTCTGGTCTCCTAGTTAAACCACTCAAAACAAGATATGATCAGGTCAATTCACTGCATTCGGAAGAACTATTAAAATTAAGTTCACAATAAATGGAGCCATAAAACCATAAGACAAAGGAGCAGAAGTCAGCCATTTGGCCCATCGAGTCTGCTCTGCCATTTTATCATGAGCTGATCCATTCTCCCATTTCGTCCCACTCCCCTGCCTTCTCACCATAACCTTTGATGCCCTGGCTACTCAGATACCCATCAATCTCGGCCTTAAATACACCCAATGACTTGGCCTCCACTGCTGCCCGTGGCAACAAATTCCATAGATTCACCACACTCCGGCTAAAAAAATTTCTTCGCATTTCTGTTCTGAATGGGCACCCTTCAATCGTTAAGTCACGCCCTCTCATACTAGACTCCCCCATCATGGGAAACAACTTTGCCACATCCACTCTGTCCATGCCTTTCAACATTCGAAATGTTTCTATGAGGTCCCCCCTCAATCTTCTAAACTCCAAGGAATACAGTCCAAATGAGGACAAATGTTCCTCATATGTTAACCCTCTCATTCCAGTGGATCTTTCCAGTGAATCTTTTCTGTACCCTCTCCAACGTCAGCACATCCTTTCTTAAATAAGGAGACCAAAACTGCCCACAGTACTCCAAGTGAGGTCTTACCAGTGCCTTATAGAGCCTCAACATCACATCCCTACTCCTATACTCTATTCCTCTAGAAATGAATGCCAACATTGCATTCGTCTTCTTCACTACCGACTCAACCTGGAGGTTAACCTTAAGGGTATCCTGCACAAGGACTCTCAAGTCCCGTTGCATCTCAGAACTTTGAATTCTCCCCATTTAAATAATAGTCTGCCTGTTTATTTCTTCTGCCAAAGTGCATAACTATACACTTTCCAACATTGTATTTCATTTGCCACTTCTTTGCCCATTCTTCCAATCTATCCAAGTCTCTCTGCAGACTCTCTGTTTCCTCAGCACTACCAGCCCCTCCACCTATCTTCGTATCGTCAGCAAACTTAGCCACAAAGCTACCTATTCCATAATCCAAATCGTTGATGTACAACATAAAAAGAAGTGGCCCCAACATGGACCCCTGTGGAACACCACTGGTAACCGGCAGCCAACCAGAATAGGATCCCTTTATTCCCACTCTCTGTTTCCTGCCAATCAGCCAACGCCCTATCCACGTATGTAACTTCCCCGTAATTCCATGGGCTCTTATCTCGTTAAGCAGCCTCACGTGTGGCACCTTGTCAAAGGCCTTCTGAAAATCCAAATATACAACATCCACTGCATCTCCCTTATCTAGCCTACTCATAATTTCCTCAAAAAATTGTAATAGGTTTGCCAGGCAGGATTTTCCTTTAAGGAAACCATGCTGAGTTCTGCCTATCTTGTCATATGCCTCAAGGTACTCCATAACCTCATCCTTGCCAACCGACTCCAACAACTTCCCAACCACCGAAATCAAGCTAACAGGTCTATAATTTCCTTTTTGCTTCCTTGCCCCCTTCTTAAATAGCGGAGTGACATTTGCAATCTTCCAGACCTCCGGAACCATGCCAGAATCTATTGACTTTTGAAAGATCATTGCTAATGCCTCCACAATCCCCACAGCTACTTCCTTCAGAACACGAGGGTGCATTCCATCTGGTCCGGGAGATTTAACTACCCTTAGACTACTCAGTTTCCTGAGTACTTTTTCTGTCGTAATTGTGACTGCGCACACTTCTCTTCCCTGACACCCTTGAGTGTCCGGTATACTGCCGATGTCTTCCTCAGTGAAGACTGATGCAAAATACTCATTCAGTTCCTCCGCCATCTCCTTATCTCCCATTACAATTTCTCCAGCATCATTTCCTATCGGTCCCATATCTACTCTCACCTATCTTTTACTCTTTATACACTTGAAAAAGCTTTTAGTATCCTCTTTGATATTATTTGCCATCTTCCTTTCATAGTTCATCTTTTCCCTCTTAATAACCTTCTTAGTTTCCTTTTGTAAGCTTTTAAAAGCTTCCCAATCCTCTGTCTTCCTACTAATTTTTGCTTCCTTGTATGCCCTCTCCTTTGCTTTAACTTTGGCTTTGACTTCTCTTGTCAGCCATGTTGCATCCTTTTTCCATTCGAAAATTTCTTCTTTTTTGGAATATATATGTCTTACACCTTCCTTACTTCTCACATAAACTCCAGCCACTGCTGCTCTGCCGTCCTTCCTGCCAGTGTCTCTTTCCAGTCAACTTTGGCCAGTTCCTCTCTCATGCCACTATAATTTCCGTTACTCCACTGAAATACCAACACATCAGATTTCAGCTTCTCTTTTTCAAATTTCACAGTGAACTCAATCATGTTATGATCACTGCCTCCTAAGGGCTCCTTCACCTCAATCTCTCTAATCACCTCCGGTTCATTACACAATACCCAATCCAGTACAGTCGATCTCCTAGTGGGCTCAACAACAAGCTGTTCTAAAAAGCCATCTCGCAGACATTCTACAAATTCTCTCTCTTGAGATCCAGTGTTGATCTGATTTTCCCAATCCACTCGCACGTTAAAATCCCCCACAATTATCATGACACTGCCCTTCTGACAAGCCTTTTCTATTTCCTGTTGTAATTTGTAGTCCACATCACTGCAGCTGTTTGGAGGCCTGTATATAACTGCTATCAGGGTCCTTTTATCCTTGCAATTTCTTAGCTGAACCCACAAAGATTCTGCACCTTCCGATCCTATGTCACCTCTTTCTAATGATTTGATATAATTTCTTACCAATAAAGCCACGCCACCCCCTCTGCCTACCTGCCTATCCTTCCGATACACAGTGTATCCTTGGACGTTCAGCTCCCAGAGACATGCATCCTTTAGTCACGTCTCAGTGATGGCCATAATATTATAACTGCCATTCTATAGCTGTACGACAAGATCATCCACTTTATTCCTTATGCTGTGTGCATTTAAGTATAACACCTTAAGACCAGTATTGGGTACTTTTTGCTTTGATTGCACTGCAACTCATCCCAATGGCTGCAAATTTGCCCCATCACCTGCCTGTCTTTCCTGACTGCTTTACTGCTCACTATCTTGGATTTATTTCTATTTTCCCCTTCCTCCGCTCTATCATTCCAGTCCCATCCCCCTGCCAAATTAGTTTAAACCCTCCCTAACAGTTCTATTCAACCTTCCCTTTGTCTTATAGTCTTAAAGCTGAGTTAACTATTTATTATCCAGCTACTCATAGATTAAACGGTTTTACCATTTCGGCAGTACAATGAGAGGACAATAATTTCAATGTATACACATTACTCCAAAAGTATGTAAGATGCACTTTCTTCACTCTCCAAGAAGTTCAGTGCCTCTTATGCATGCTTGAAAAGGGAGAAGAACACCACCCCTATGCAAATCGCCACAGCATCTGGAAATCATGTGATCTGGGTCATGGAGGCCAATGTCAGATCATCTTCCAAGAGGATGAACCCTTTCAAGGTGCCAGGTCTGACGTTGTACTCGGCAGTGTACTGTAAAATTGTGCTGAAGCATTCAAGAACATGAAAAAGGATCTAGTTTTTTCCCGGCACATATGACAAATAAGCTCTTCTCGGGCTTCCAGCCCAGTACAAGTATCGATTTTAACCGAGGTTTCAATGATAAACTCTGCCACCTTCATCACGGATAATGCCTGATCATGTCTATTCAGGAGGGACAGACAACCAGGGTATAAATACTACCAGACTAGACATGACCAGGCATCATCCCTGATGAAGATGGCAGAGTTTATTTTGGAAACGTTGGTTAAAATCGATACTTGTACCCAGCTGGAAGCCCAAGAAGAGTTTATTCATTCAAGAACATCTTCAAACTCTCACTGCTGCAACCTGAGGTTCCCACCTGCTTCAAAAGGGCATCAATTATATCAGAGCTGAGGGAGAGCAGAGTGAGCTGTCAGAGTGACTGTTGACCAGTAGCACTTAGATCTACTGTAATGAAGTACTTCAAGAGTTTAGTTATGGCTAGAACTGACTCCTACCTGAGCAAGGATCTGGAAATGGGTGAGATTCAAGATTTGGGAGAAAAGATTTAGTTTTGACATGAGGAGTACTGAATCTGTGGAATTCTCTGCTCAGAGAAGCAGTCGAGCCTCCCTCATTAAATAGATACTCAATATGTACACCTGCTCATTAATGCAAATGTCTAATCAGCCAATCATGTGGCACAAACTCAATGCATAAAAACATGCACACATGATCAAGAGGCTCAGCTATTGTTCAGACCAAACATCAAAATGGGGACGAAATGTGATCTAAGTGACTTTGACCACAGAATGTTTATAAACTCACAGACTCTTACAAACCACAGACTATACCTCTTCCCACCCTACTACTTGTAACAACACCATCACTGTTTCTCAATTCCTCCGTCTCCGCCGCATCTGCTCTCAGGATGAGGCCTTTCATCTTAGAACAAAGGAGATGTCCTCCTTTTTCAAAGAAAAGGGCTTCCCTTCCTCCACCATCAGTGCTGCCCTCAACCGCATCTCTTCCATTTCACGTACATCTGCTCTTACCCCATCCTCCTGCCACCCTACCAGGGATAGGGTTCCTCTTGTCCTCACTGACCACCCCACCAGCCTCCGTGTCCAGCACATAATTCTCTCATATAATTCCGCCACCTCCAACGGAATCCCCCACCAAGCACATCTTTCCCTCCCCCGCCACACTTTCTGCTTTCTAGAGGGATCGGAACCTACGCGACTCCCTTGTCTATTCGTCCCTCCCCACTGATCTCACTTCTGGCACTTATCCTTGCAAGTGAAATAAGTGCTATACCTGCCTCTACACCTCCTCCCTCACTACCATCCACAGCCCTAAACAGTCCTTCCAGGTGAGGCGACACTTCACTTGTGATACTGGTGGGGTCATTTACTGTGTTCAGTGCTCCCGGTGTGGCTTCCTGTACGTTGGTGAGACCCGACGTAGATTGGGAGACCACTTCACCGAGCATCTACACTCCATCCACAAGAACAAGTGGGATCCCTCAGTGGCCACCCATTTTAATGCCATTTCCTATTCCCATTCCAATATGTCCATCCATGGCCTTCTCTACTGTCGCAACGTGGGCACACTTAGGTTGGAGGAACAACACTTTATGTTCCGTTTCGGTAGCCTCCAACCTGATGGCATGAAATCAATTTCTCAAACTTCCAGTAATGCTGCCTACCCCCCCCCCCTTCCCATCCTCTTTTCCCTCTCTCATCTCACCACCTGCCCATCGCACCCCACCCCCCACCCCCCACCCCGGTGCTCCTTCCCCCTTTTTCTTTCTTCCATGGCCTTCTGTCTCTTTCACCAATCAACTTCTCAGCTCTTTACTTCATCCCTCCCCCTCTTGGTTTCACCTATCACCTGGAGGTTCTCTCTCCCCTCCCCCCACCTTTTAAAATCTACTCCTCAGCTTTTTTTCTTCAGTCCTGCCGAAGGGTTTCAGCCCAATACGTTGACTGTACTTTTTTCCCCATAGATGCTGCCTGGCCTGCTGAATTCCTCCAGCATTTTGTGTGGGTTGCTTGGATTTCCAGCATCTGCAGATTTTCTCAATAATGACTGCTGGTGCCAGACCAGGAGGTTTCTATATCTCAGATACCGCTGATTTCTTTGAATTTTCACACACAACAGTCTCCGAATGGCGCAAAAAATACAAAAGCCATTCCGTGAGCAGTTCTGATAACAGGAACTGGTGATAACAGGTCCTCCTTGTTGACCATCAAAACAGGCACAGCTCAAGGCTCCGTGCTTAGCCCACTGCTCAATTGTCTTTACACCCATGACCATGTGGCTAAGCACAGCTCAAAAGGCTCTTATAAATTTGCAAGAAGACACCACTGTTGATTGATACTTTATTGATCCCAAAGGAAATTATAGTGTCACAGTAGCATTACAAGTGCACAGGTATACAAGTATTACAAGAGAAGTAAGAAAGAATAAAAAATAAGTTACCTCAAACAGACTAACAGGAGGAGGTCATCATTTCCCCGGCTGTAGGCTGACCCATTAAAGAAGCCCAATTGTCGAGGGTAAGAATTACCTCCTTTAGCGCTCTTTAGAACGGCACAGTTGTCTTAGTCTATTACTAAAAGTGCTCCTCTGTTCAGCCAAGGTGGCACGCAGAAGGTAAGAAACATTTTCTAGAATTGCCAAGATTTTCCGTAGGGTCGTTTTTTTCTACAGAGCTTCCAGTGTGTCCAGTTTGACTCCTATAACAGAGTCAGCCTTCCTAATCAGTTTATTGAAACTGTTGGCATCACCCGTGTTGATGCCATTGCCCCAGCACACCACCACCTAGAAGATTGTACTGGTGACAACATGGGAAGGAGAGGACTGCATACTCCACAGGACCTCAGACTCCTCAGAAAGTTGAGGCGACTCTGGCCCTTCTTGTACACAGCCATTGTGTTAGTGCTCCACTCAAGTCTGTCATCCAGGTGCACCCCCAGGTATTTGGAGGTCCTCACCACATCCACAT
This sequence comes from Mobula birostris, assembly GCF_030028105.1. Lineage (NCBI taxonomy): Eukaryota > Metazoa > Chordata > Chondrichthyes > Myliobatiformes > Myliobatidae > Mobula > Mobula birostris. Next base: position 54,243,737 of record NC_092370.1, on the reverse strand, counting down.
CTTCACCATCAATAGTAACAGGGAGCAGTGAGTCTTCCTAAAGTCCACCACCATCTCCTTTGTCTTACTGATGTTGAGCTACAGATGATTCAACTTGGACCATTTGACAAAGTCCTCCACCAGGACCCTGCATTCATCCTCCCATCCTCCCTTTATACACCCAAATATTGCTGAGTCATCAGATAATTTCTACAGATGACATGACTCAGTGTTGTATCTAAAGTCTGAGGTATATAGGGTAAACAGGAAGGGGGCCAATACAGTCCCCTTTGGGGCCCCCGTGCTGCTTATAGCTATGTCAGACATACAGCTCTGAAGGTAAAATCTCAGATGACAATCAGGAGGCTTACAAAGGTGAGATAGATTGGCTGGTTGAGAGGCAACAACAACCTCACACTCTGCATCAACAAGACCAAGAAATTAATTGTGGACTTCAGGAAAGGGAAGACACATACTAGTCCTCACTGAGTGGTGGATAGAATGAACAGCTTTAAGTTCGTTTGTGTCAACATCTCTAAGGATCTGTTCCAGACCCAACATATTAATGCTATCATGAAGAAAGCATGCTAGCAACTCTACTTAGCTCGGAGTTTGAGGAGATTTGGTATGTCACCAGGATTCCTGTAGATATAGTACGATGGAGAGCATTCTGACTGGTTACATCACAGACCAGTACTGAGACTCCAATGAACAGGGTCAAAATAGACTGCAGAGGGTTGTAGATTCAGCAGATTTAGATTGAGATTCAGATTTATTTATCACATTTGCATTGAAACATGCAGTGAAATATATCATTTGCATTAACAACCAACACATCTAAGGATGTGCTGGGGGCAGTCTGTAAGTTTCACCACACATTCCAGCACCAATATAGCAAGACACAATGTTTAGCAGAGCAACAGAAGCAACAAAAACAACAAAACAAAACAACACTAAGACAAGCCTCTTTCTCACTCTCCCACCCCCTCAAACTCATGAACAGGCCTGCAATTCAAAACAGGCCATCACCGGGCCCCCAGCCCTTGGCCCTGAACTCACAGACGTTGAGCCTCCTACTGTCCCAGGACTTGACAATCACACAAATTTGACCTTCAAGCTTCGATCCCAGGACTTACCAGTCATGGGATTTTGATCTTCAGGCCCCGCCTTACAAATTTTGCATGAAACTCAAATCCAAGGACTTGCCAAATTGGGGGGTGGGGGTGGGTGGGTGGAGGTTATCTAACCGGCCCTTGTGCCTGTCCCTCCTGTCCACATAGACATCCAACCTAGGACTCGCTGATCTTGAAATCATGGCTTCTGATCTCAGTGCCTGCCAAGCTAACCTTTGGAATCACTGGCCTTCAATGGCACAGTGCTCCAACCCAGACTCCAAAAATGGATTCTGGCCCGTAGAATTGAAAATATTTTACCATCTATCATTTCTGATGATTAGACAGGGTTTATTAAAAATCAATATTCCCACATTAATAGTCATTGTTTATTAAACGTTACTTATTCCCCTTCTAAGGAGGAATCGGAATGTGTCATTTCTTTGGACGCTGAGAAGGCATTTGATCGGGTTGAATGGAATTATTTATTTAAAACTTTAGAAAAATTTAATTTTGGGCCCGATTTTATTCAATGGATTAAATTACCTTATCTATCTCCTTCTGCTAGGGTCCTTACTAGTTTTCAGTATTCCAAACCTTTTAAACTTCAACGTGGAGTCCTTTGCTCTTTGATTTGGCTTTGAAACCCTAACCCATTGCTTTTTGAGAATCTAATGATATTACTGGTATTCTAAGGAGAGGGACTATTCATAAAGTTTTGCTTTATGCTGATGACCTATTGCTTTTTATTTCTAATGTCGAGACTTCACTACCTCCTGTGCTTTCTCTACTTTCTTGTTTCTGCCAGTTTTCAGGATACAAACTGAATTTACATAAGAGTGATCTTTTTCCTCTGAATAATTTATCAATTAATACTAACCTTCCTTTTAAAATTGTAAGAAATCAATTTATCTATTTGGGTGTAATAATTACCAAGAATTATAAATACCTATTTAATGAAAATTTTCTTACCTTACTGAACCTTGTAAAAAGGACACTATCAAAATGGTCGCCTTTTTCATTATGCTTGATTGGCTGAATCAGCTCTAGTTAAATGAACATTTTACCGAAATTTATATACCTTTTTCACGCATTACCCGTTTTTATTCCTAAATCCTTTTTTGATTCTCTCGATTCTATTATATCTTCTTATATATGGAAAAGCAAACATTCTCGACTAAATAAAGTTCATCTTCAAAAATCTAAGAAGAATGGAGGTTTAGCTTTACCAAATTTTAGGTTTTATTATTGGGCAGTCAATATATGAAATCTTACATTTTGGACATATATTAACCATGAGGACTGTCCAATATGGGTTTCTTTAGAAGCTAACTCTGTTAATAAATTTTCTATTATTTCTCATCTCGGAACCTCACTCCCTTTATCCTTTAGTAAACTAACTGAAAATTTGGTAGTTAAACATACTTTGAAGATCTGGGTACAATTTAAGAAATTCTTTGGATAATTGAGATTTTCTTTGTCTAGTCCCATTTGTTCTAACTATTTTTTAAACCTTCGATGACAGATTCAGTTTTTAAAAAATGGGATAGATTGGGTATTAAATGCTTCCAGGATTTGTTTATTGGAGGAAGTCTTCTTTCGTTTGAGCAAATGTCAGTTAAATATAGTTTACCCAAAACCCACTTTTTTCGTTATTTACAAATTATAGAGACTTTCTGCATTCTCAACTATATATATTTGCTATAAGTTCTGATAAGGATTTATTGGATGTAATTTTTAAATTGAAACCTTTTTATAATGGTTCAATATCCAATATTTATGGTACGTTGCTAGGAATGAGAAATGCTCCTATAGACAAAATTAAAAATCTTTGGGAACAAGATTTACAGACTTCAATCTCTGAGGAAACTTGGAATGAAATTTTTAAATTGGTTAACACTTCATCGTTATGTGCCCATCTTTCCCTCTTACAATTTAAAGTGGTTCATAGGGCTCACGTGTCCAAAGATAAGCTATCTCATCTTTATTTGGATATATCTCCTTTCTGTGATAGATGTGATAATGGAGAAGCTTCATTAATTCACATGTTTTGGACATGTCCGAGCCTTGAAAGATGCGCGAAGGAAGTATTCCAAACTTTCTCGGTACTTTTCAAGGTAAGTTTTAAGCCTAACCCTTGGACCGCATTATTTGGTATTGTTAGAGGAAAAGACTTTATTTTGGAGACATCTGATTTGCATATTTTGGCTTTAATTTCTCTTATAGCTAGGAGGGTGCTCTTGCTTAAAGAGGATCTTGGAAGGATGCTGTTCCACCTACTTGTGCTCAATGGTTATGCGATGTTGTGTCATGCTTAAATTTAGAGAAGATCCATGGTTCAGTTTTTGAATCTAGCCAAGACTTTTATACATTGTGGGGACTATTTTAGAGTTATTTTCAAAACCTTTGATTTGTTGTAAAAATACAGATGGCGGTTAATAATATATTTTATTATATGATAAGGGTTTTTTCCCCTTTTTCTTGCTTTTCCTAACAGCTCTGACTTTGGTAGTGGGTTTAGATTTTTTTTCCGGTATAACAAAATTATTATATTTCAATATTACAATTTAATTTAATTTTTTATGAATACAGGGTTTTGCGATTGTAACTGTATTTTTAATACAATCTATTTGGTACTATTTTATTTTTTTTCTTTTGACTTATAATATATATCTTCTTGTACTCTGTATTCTTCTATGCAGAAACTAATAAAAATATTGAAGGAGTGAGACAAAAATGGATTCCTGCCTCTGACTCTTTCGTTTAGTACCCCTGACCTCGAACTCCCCCCTCATCCCTTCCTTAAACCCTAACCTGATCACCATCTCCCTGTACCATCCCTAAAACCATCCCTATGGACCTACAAATACCTAAGTCAGAACCAAAACCTTGATGGACATGCAGTTCAGCATCATCTTAGGCACTACCTCCCCATCATTGAGGATGTTTTCAAAAGGCAGTGCCTCAAGAAGGAAGCATCTATCATTGAGGGCCCTCACCATCCAGGACATTCCCACTTCTCACTACAGGTTGAGTACCCCTTATCTGAAATGCATGGGGTGACAATTGTTTTGGATTTAGGATTTTTTTCAGATCTTAGAATATATAATGAGATGGTTTGGGATTGCCATCATTTCCAACTCCGAATTTAGGTGCTACCGGTAAGCAGTCTTTGTTTTACACTTGTTCACCATACCTACATGAATAAATTATTACATACAATTGATATAATGAAAATATAATGTGTGCAGGGTAACAAAAGCAGCTCAGCAGCATCGGGAGAATACCTGAATCAGCTGTTGAACAACAACAAACAACAGGCTTTCAATCTCAACCTACAATGCTGTGTTTTGATTAAAAGGTTACAGTGCACTTTATTTATATTTCACCTTTTTTTAGGTTTATATAACATATAAAAATAATCAGCATTGTAGACTTGCACTGGTGTTAGATTTTCATCAGCATTGCTTTAAAAATTTAATGCCATTATGTAAGCAACGAAAACAATCAGCAGCATTGACTTGTTATGGTGTTAGACTTTCGTGATCAGCAGACTCTTTAAAAAAATTAATGCTGTGCCTTTTTTAAATTTCTGCAACCAATTACCTTCAATTTTCAGTTCATCATGATAGATCTTCACAAACTTCTGTTCATTACATATGAGAGGTCACTTCTCAGAACTGCCTGTGATGCGCAGAAACCTACGCATCAGCTGGGAACCTTCTCAGAGCCTTGTGGCATTTTCCATTGGTAATGTCATGTGAGCGCTCAAAAAATTTCAGATTTTGGAGGTTTACAGATTTTGGATTTTCAGATGAGGGGCACTCAGCAAGGAAAAGGTACAGGAGCTTGAAGACCATATTCAATGATTCAGGAACAGCTTCTTCCCTTCTGTCATCAGATTTCAAAATAGTCCATGAACCCATGAACACGATTTCATTATTCCTTTATCATGTGCTACTTTTTTTTCTAATTTATAGTAATTTTATGTCTTTGCACAGAACTGCATCCACAAACTTCATGTCATATAATATGATGATAATGTACCCGATTCTTACTGTCATTCTGATACATCTTTTTTGTACTCTACATGAAATAGAAAATGTGCAAGCATTGAATACTGTGAAAATACATAGTCTCTGATACGGTACCTGGTAACCACTCAAGCAGTGGGTCTAGTGTCACTTCAGAAAACAAAATTGTTTGTTAAGCTATTCTTTTGCCCGAGTGCAACTCCCTCTGCCAGCCTGAGGAGGAAAGTCAAGAAGAAGGAGATGGATGTTGTGGACTGCACTTGAAATCACCAAGCAGCATTTTAGGTCCTAGAGATACATCCCAGATTACAAAGGCAAGATTTCAGGTTCACCTTTCACGTGGTAAGACACTGCAGTTAGGACAGAGGGCTAACAAAGCTACTGTGCTAGCTCACTGTATGGCCAGGTCACACACAAGTTCTGTTCAGCAGACATGAAGAAAATTACAACTGCAGAGCATCCATGAGATTCTTGATAAGATGCAATATTTGACTCACTGTAGAGTTGGCATGAGATGTCAAGAAACTTGTTTAGACTTTTTCCAGCTCCACAAGATCTCATTAAAGCTACTGACAACCTACTTGACTTTATCCTCACCAATCTACAGGTTGCAGTTGCATCGGTTCATTGCAGTACTGGTTAATGTGACCATTGCACAAACTAAAGTCCCAGCTTTATCAAGAGAACCCCTTCATCATGTTGGGTGCACCACAATTTTGTTAAACATTGGAAATGAAGTGCCAAATCAAAACCAAAAATCAACGATGAGGGATATTAGCAGAATTGTATTTTGTAACAATCTGTAATCTCATGTCACAGCACATTCCTCATTCTACTAGGACTGGGGAGACCAACTCAAGTTTAATGCTGAGTACAGAAGGGCATACTCGGAGCTGCATCAGGCAGATCATAAAATAAGATGCTTTTATGCGAAGTACCAAATGATTGGACTGAAGACAGGGGTCCACCTTTACAAGAAAGGCAGCACAGAAAACCTAGAAATAGAACTATCCACTAGTGACTAGATTTGTCCCACAAGGATCAGTACTGGGACTTGATGTTATTTATAACACACAAAAATAACTTGGATATGAATGTGAGCAGCATGAATAGTGGATGCCAAAAAAATTAGCAGAATTTTTGATAGTGTTGAAAGTAGTCTTAAGCTGCAGAGAGTTATCAACATATTGGTAGAAATGGGGTGAAAAATGGCTGATGGAATGTAATCCAGATAAATAAGAGTTGATGCATTTTGGGAGCACTAACGAGGAAGGGCATTAAATAAGTATATTGAGATATATTAAGTTATGAACAGCTATACATTGGAAAAACCGCAGGAAATGTTTCTCCACAAGAGAGGTAGTTAAAACTACACAACATAATTTTGGGGTCAGGAGGAAGAGATTTAGAGAAATGCCTCTTCTTAGAACCACAGAACATTACAGCACAGAAAAAGGCCTTTTGGCCCTTCTTGGCTGTGCCGAACCATTTTTCTGCCTCGTCCCACTGACCTGCACCTGGACCATATCCCTCCATTCACCTATCATCCATGTACTTGTCCAAGTTTTTCTTAAATGTTAAAAGTGAGCCCGCGTTTACCACTTCATCTGGCAGCTCATTCCACACTCCCACCCACCTTCACCCAGAGAGTGGTGAGTACCTTGTATGCACTGCATAAGAGAATGGTTAGAGTATCAACATTAAAGAAGTGTCTAGATGAGTACAGGTTTCCCCTGCCATCCGAAGGTAGAGCGTTCCTATGAAACGGTTCGTAAGCCGAAATGTCATGAAGTGAAGAAGCAATTATCATTTATTTATATGGGAAAAATTTGTGAGCGTTTGCAGACCCAAAAAATAACCTACCAAATCATGCCAAATTACACATAAAACCTAAAATAACAGTAACATATAGTAAAAGCAGGAATGATATGATAAATACATAGCCTATATAAAGTAGAAATACTTTTCTACAATCATTGCCGCACTGCCCACTGCAGCGAAAATCTCATGCAAGCGCTCTCGGCAGAAACACTGTCTCCAGTAACCTTTAAGCTATGAAGCTGCCAAATCATACCAAATAACACATAAAAATACACAGCCTATATAAAGCAGAAATAATGTTTGTACAGTGTAGTCTCACTTACTGGAATCGGGAAGGCAGCACCGAGCACACTGATGATGGTGTGTTAGGCTGAGTCGTTGGAGGCTGGGGTGGTGCAGTGATCCCAAACCTTCAGGCCGCCTGCCGATACCGATCCGTGAAGCGTGCAGTGGTGCAGCAGTAGTCGGGACGCACCCAGCACATCTTTAAGAAAAAAAGCCTAAATAAACAAGCTAATTAATTAGGTGCCGCCCAGCACGTAAATGTCGGCCCAGATCAGAAGCGACGCAATCAGCAATCGCTTCTGATCTGGGCCGATATTTATGTGCCGGGCAGCACCTAATTAATTAGCTTTTTTTCCAGCTTTTTTCTTAAAGATGTGCTAGGTGCGTCCTGGCTACCGCTGCACCACTGCGTCCTTCGTAGCCCGGTATCGGTCCGCGGCCCGGCTGTTGGGGTGGTGGGACACTGGGGTTTCATCTCATCGTCATCTGTTTCCATCAAGGCAGGCAGGTCATCTTCTCCTATGTCTGCCTGCCTCAATGTTGAAGGTTGAGGATCGTCATCTGCTGTGGCTGATGTGGAAGGCTTGAAAAACAACAGTATGCTTGGCTGCTTAGCCTCGCACGTTTTTCTATCATACAGTTCTTTGTAAGCACTCAAACCATCTTGCAAATATGCCCTAAACCTACATACCCTTTCCAAATTAAAGTCCTACTTTTCTGCAATCATTGCAGCGAACATCTCACGCAGTTGCTTCACGTTCAGTTCCTGGACGACTTCACTTTCGGTTTGTTCGTTACTGCATTCGGTTTCGATTATTATCCTTTCCTCTTCCAAATGCATCAGCTCTTCATCTATCAGTTCTTGGTCATGGGTTGCTAAAACCTCTTCAACATCACTTTCGCCACCTTCCACAACCCAAACTCACTTTGTCCTTACTTCGTTCACCACGATCGAAACGCTTAATTATATCTAGTTTTACGCTAAGTGTAACACCCTTACGAGCTCTTTTAAGCTCTTCCGATACCTTAGAACGCATCTTGCTAACGGATGCTCAAAATAAATCGACATAAAGCACAGATGCTCACAGGCATGTGTTTAAGCAATGCCGGCTAGAATGCAGTTCCGGGGCACCGGGGCAGGAGCTTAGCTGCTCGGGGCGCACGCTGCCTTTTATCACACGCTGCCTTTTCTCGTAGCAGTGAAAATACCTTCTGTTAGCGAAAACGGGTAACTAATGTAGGTCGTTTGTAACAGCGAGGTTTCGTAAAGCGAACGTTCGAAAAGCAGGGGGGGTGCACCTGGTATTTGAATAATCAGGGCATAGAAGGCCATGGACCAAGTACTGGGAGAAAGGATTAATACGGAAGTGCGCTCAGTGGCTGGCATGGAAGAGTTGGTTAAAATAGCTATTTTTTTCGCATGCTGTACAATTCATTGACTCTATGACACGGTAATGCTGAAATGTAGGGTTATATATTTAACCGCCAAAGTAGCTTACAACTGACAACCAATGTGTCAAATCTAGACATAGACATAGAAAATAGGTGCAGGAGTAGGCCATTCAGCCCTTCGAGCCTGCACCGCCATTCAGTATGATCATGGCTGATCATCCAACTCAGAACCCTGTACCAGCCTTCCCTCCATACCCCCTGATCCCTTTAGCCACAAGGGCCATATCTAACTCCCTCTTAAATATAGCCAATGAACTGGCCTCAACTGTTTCCCGCGGCAGAGAATTCCACAGATTCATCACTCTCTGTGTGAAGAAGTTTTTCCTAATCTCGGTCCTAAAAGGCTTCCCCTTTATCCTCAAACTGTGACCCCTCATTCTGGACTTCCCCAACATCGGGAACAATCTTCCTGCAACTAGCCTGTCCAATCCCTTTAGGATTTTATACGTTTCAATAGGATCCCCACTCAATCTTCTAAATTCCAATGAGTATAAGCCTAGTCGATCCAGTCTTTCATTATATGAAAGTCCTGCCATCCCAGGAATCAATCTGGTGAACCTTCTTTGGCAAGGATGTCTTTCCCCAGATTAGGGGACCAAAACTGCACACAATACTTCAGGTGTGGTCTCACCAAGGCCTTGTACAACTGCAATAGTACCTCCCTGCTGCTGTACTCGAATCCTCTTGCTATGAATACCAGCATACCATTCACCTTTTTCACCGCCTGCTGTATCTGCATGCCCACTTTCAATGATTGGTGTATAATGACACCCAGGTCACGTTGCACCTCCCCTTTTCCTAATTGGCCACCATTCAGATAACAATCTGTTTTCCTGTTTTTGCCACCAAAGTGGATAACCTCACATTTATCCACATTAAATTGCATCTGCCATGAATTTGCCCACTCACCTAACCTATCCAAGTCACCCTGCATCCTCTTAGCATCCTCCTCACAGCTAACACTGCCGCCCAGCTTCGTGTCGTCCGCAAACTAGGAGATGCTGCATCTAATTCCCTCGTCTAAGTCATTAATATATATTGTAAATAACTGGGGTCCGAGCACTGAGCCTTGCGGTACCCCACTAGTCACTGCCTGCCATTCTGAAAAGGTCCCGTTTATTCCCACTCTTTGCTTCCTGCCTGCCAACCAGTTCTCTATCCACGTTAATACCTTACCCCCAATACCATGTGCTTTAAGTTTGCACACTAATCTCCCGTGGAACAGGAAGAAAGGGGGAGGGCTCTCAAAAATGGGGGAACTCAGCAGCAATGTTAGGAGCAAATCTAATGTATTTCTACCATCTTCACGTATTAGTATCAAATGATATCTCGCCTTGCAGAAGCCAGATATCACCCACCAAAGCAGAAGACAATATTCAACTAACTTGTTTCATTTCACACAGAGTATATTACAAAACTGACAGCACTTCCAACTGTAAAGCTGTAGTTACTTGATTGATAGTTACTATCTTGACTTTTTAATTTTGGTTAGTTATTGATGGATGAGGAATAGCTGTCATTACATATATAATGCAAAAGTCAAGCTGTAAATCTTCATAGAGAAATCAACTTATAGGATTCTTGCTCCTGATTTCTTGTGCTCTCACTTAGACAGATGTGGCACAGATTCAAAAGGATCCCGCCTGTTGTGTGTAAATCAAAAATACAAATAACAAACTGCAAGTGAAGTTGCTTTCCTCAGAACAGGGAAAACCACTGGATGATTTGATTGAGATGTTTTAAGTTGTGAAGGAATGGGATTGTTTCCGGTGGCTGAGGGCTCTCGATGGCAGGAATCGGTTTAAATTGAACAGACTTTGATCAGCATTTTCTTTGCATAGAGTTAATATTCTTTATGTCTTTTACAAAGACATCTTTCAATTTACAAAACTTACTTTCTTCAATTTGTTAGCCATCTTTGTTGCACATGCTATCCCTTTCCACCACTGATTCCACAATCTCTTTAGGCAGTAATACGACTTATGAACTGCACTTGCTCTCTGCTAAAGTGATAAATTAGTTGACAATTGCCACGTTTGCATGGCATCCATACAGGTAATTTCATTTCATCAGTACCTTGAGGTAGTACAAGGAAAAAGCAATAGTAGAACGCAGAATAGAGTGCTATAGTTACAGGCAAAGTGCAGTGTCAGCAGGCATTAAGGTGCAAGGCCATGATGAGGTAAATTATGATGTCAATAGTCCTAATAGTGCCAGGGAACTGTTCAATGGTCTTGTAAAAGCAGGACAGAAGCTATCCTTGGGCTTGGTGGCATGTGCTTTCTGGCTTTTTTATCTTCTGTCCAATGGAGGGGTAATAAGAGAAAACCTGCGGTGTGAGGGGTCCTTGATTATGTTGACTGCTTTTCCAAAGCAGCAAGAAGTGTACACTGAGTCCATGGAGGGGAGGCTGGCTTTTGTGACATGCCAAACTATATGCACAACTCTCAGCAGTTTCTTGCAGTCCTGGGCAAAGCAACTGTCATTTCAATCTATGAGGCATCTGGAAAGGATGCTTTCTATGGTATATTTATAAATATCAGTAATTAACGGGGATATGCTACACTTCTTTAGCCTCCTAAAAAAATAAAAGCATTGGTGTGCTTTTTTTGGTCATGGCATCTACAATCACTTTGTACATGACTGAACCACAATAGATGTTGGTGATGTTCGCTCTTAGGAACTTGAAGATCTCAAACTTTCTGACCTCAGCACTGTTGATGTAACAGCAGCAGGAGGGGAAGATGGTGGTGTGACGCAGTGCACAGCGGCCACTACAGTGATGAATATCTGTTATCTGTCAAGTAGGAGGCCGTGCACAATCCTGATTTGATGGAGGAAGACGCGAGAGCATGGAGGAACTTCTGGTGAAACTTCTGAAATGCCTGCTTCGCTGTCACTGCTACTGTGTGATCTTGAATCTTGGGGGGGAAGGCCCCGAGTTCTCGGCTTTGCTTGTTGCTCAGCAGCCGGGGCGGGGTCAAAACGCTCCGCAGAGATGGTGCTCGGTGTCGGAGGGCTGGTCGGAGGCTTGAAGTTTTTGGACGGACTCAGAGTCGGCTGTGGTCTGGTACTTCCAAGGTGCTGCATCGGCAAGTTTGCGGCACTGGAGGTTCATGGCAGGGAGAGTTTCTCCCTTCTACCATCTGTGAGAGATGATGGGGCTATCTGGACTTTGAGACTTTTTTTTACCGTGCCCATGGTCTGCTTTTTATCAAAGTATGGTATTGCTTTGCACTGTTGTAACTATATGTTATAATTATGTGTTTTTTGTCAGTTTTAGTCTTGGTCTGTCCTGTGTTTCTGTGATATCATACTGGAGGAACATTGTATCATTTCTTAATGCATGCATTTCTAAATGACAATAAACGAGAACTGAGTGTCCTCATAATCTAATCTAATCTAATCTCCACTGCTCCCCTTTCCTGTAATAAATGATTGGCTCTTTTGTTTTGCTGACATTAAGGGAAAGGTTGTTATCATGACTGTCCCACTGGGCTATCTCTTTCCTGTATTCTGACTCATCATTTTTTGAAATTTGGCCCACTACAGTCATTTTATGTGCAACCTTGTAGATGGGAGTTGAAGCATAATCCTGCCATGTAATTGTGAGTTTATAGGAAGTAAAATAAGAGGCTGAGGAAGCAGTTCCGTGGGGCACCGGCGTTGAGAATCATCACACACTATTATCAGTGATGCTGCCGACTTTGGTCTGTAACCTTTACAGCATGTAAGCCCTGCCACAACTAATGGCTAGTCTGGGACTCAACTTTGGACTGGTATTGCCTCTTGGCATCCCTGATAGTTCTAAGAAGGTTATACCTTGATTTCCTGTATGGGGGCTGGATCACCCAATTTGAATACTGCAATCCTGGGCTTTGGCAGAGAATGGAATTCCTGACTCATCTATTGCCTCCAAGAAATTTTTTCCATCCATCCCAATGTAAGCACATTTAAATGTGCCTCTGTTTATTTTGTCATCTTAATTTGAATACATAGATAGCAAGTTTACATTGGTTGACCAACAGGGTGACAAAATCAATGCTGTAATTATGCCACCAGGCTTCCCATTAAATGTTCCAATGTTTCAGAATGCGTACATCATCAAGTAATGTTCTCAGTTCCCAAGAAACCAACTTCATTTGCAATTTAATATTTTTATTTTCCACCTATACATAACAGACAGAATCCTTATGAATCTGTGCCACATCTGTCAATACAAGAGAGCAAGAAAATAGGGGGAGGAGTCCAGACTGGCTCACAAGCCTATTACACCATTCAATATGATCACAGGTGTTGGAACCAACTGTTTAGTACGTACATGTAAGTTCAGTATGTCTCTAGTGGTTATACATAGCATAATTCTGGAAAGTACAGAAAACTTCTTTGCATTGTATTATTTGAATAAGAATTATCTCATTGGTTAACTCTTATCTACAAATTTGAATGGACGTTTTCCTTATCTACAGGTATAAAAATTGCTGACTGTAAATCTGGGCTAATTTACTCCTAGTCTTCTCAATCTTTGTCTTAATCTTAGCATTCACTTCACTTAGTAGATCTTTATCACTGTCTGCCTCAGTTTCTCTTTGTTCTACTAATGCTTAATAAAATGATCGTGAAGCAACTAGTTTTGTGCCTCTTTCCTAACTTCTGAAAAAAAACCTGAGCACACTAATTGTACCATGCTCAAACTTTTGATTCCTAATTTTATCTGAGGTCTTACCAACATCTTCCTCCACAACCTCTCCACTAACTGTTCTGGCATCCCCCGCAACTCTAGTTCAAATCCGACTGTGCAGCATTAACAAACCATCTCACTGGATATTAGTCCCCCTCCAGTTCAGGTACAAACTGCCCCTTCTGTACAGGTCCCACATTTCCTGGAAGAGACCCTAATGATCCAAAAATCTTATGTCCTTCCTCCTACACCAACTCCTTAGCCTCATATTAAACTGTATAATATGTATATTACATAGGCCCTTATAATTCAGGACAATGAATGCAGGAATCAGGATGTTATGCTGAGCATTGGTGAAGATGAATTTGGAATATTGTGTGTACTTCTGGTCACCTACCTATAGAAAGGATACAAATAAGCTTCAAAGAGTACCATGAAAATTTACAAGGATGTTGCAGGGATTTGAGAACTGCTCCTAAACCTGGTGGTGTTAGTCCTAAGGTTCTTGTACTTTCTTCTTGATGGTACAGATGGTAGGGGTTCTTGATGATGGATGCTGCTTCATGCAGACGTGCTCAATGATGGGAAGTGCTTTACCAATGTTGGACTGACCTGTATCCACTACATTTTGTAGGATTTTATGTTCAAGAGCATTAGTGCTTTCATACCAGGCCATGATGCAACCAGTCAATACACTCTCCACAACACATCTAAAGAAGTTTGTCAAAGTTTTAGATGTCATACTGAATCTTCTCTGAAAGTAGAGGTGCTGCTGTGCTTTCTTTGTAATTGCACTTATGTGCTGGGCCCAGGACAAACCCTGTGAGATGATAACACCAAGGAATTTAATGTTGTTGGCCCTCTCCACCTCTGATCCCCTGATGAGGACTGTCTCATGGACTGCTGGTTTCCTCCGGAATTCAATAACCAGCTCCTTGGTCTTGCTGACATTGAGTAGCACCACTCAAACAGATTTTCAGTCTCGCTCCTATATGTTAGGACTTCACACCCTGGAGTGCAAGAGAATGAGGGGATTATATAGGATAAATGCATTCAGACTTTTCTCCCCTCAGGTGGGGTAAGAATAGAACTAGATGTTACAGGTTACAGATAAAACGTGAAATATTCAAGGAGAATCTGAGAGGGAACTACTTAACTCAGAGGGTGGTACAAGTGTAAAGGAGCCACCCGTGGAAGTGTAAGATGCAGCTTCAATTGTATTATTTAAGAGAAGTTTGGATAGGTATGTGGATGAGAGAAGTGTGGAGGGCTATGGACTGAGTGCAGGTGATGGGTTTAGGTCCTGCTTCTGTGCTCTGGTACTCTATGATTCTATGCTCCTATAACTTAAGCTATTTGTGGTGCTCCAGGTATAGCTTCACCAACGTCTTGAAACTTGTTAAAAATAACCTTCAACCCCTGTGCAATGAAGGCCAAAATGTCATGTACCTTCTTAATTTGCTGCTGCAAAATCCGCATTTCCAATTCATAGAGATTAGTGGAGCTACAGGGTTGGAAGGTGGCACGACAAAAACTTAAAATATGATCATAATAATACAGCACCCAAAGGAAAAATTCAAATTGCACACTTTGGGGTCTCTTGATTAAAAATTTTTAGCAACAGTTTAACATGAGATCTTTCCATGGTAAATAAGATCGAAAAATACAGTACATGATAATGATGAACTGGACATTCTTTACAGAAAGCAAGGAGTAACTATAAATAATTAATGTTTGGTTGTATTTAGTTTTTATATTAAGCACTGTGTTTATTTTCTTTTTCATAAAATACAGGAAATTACTCAGGTTGTTGATCTCATTTAAAATTTATGTCAAAATATCAAGTACTTCTGTATGTCTCTGCAGCGTATTTGTCCTGCATCAATTTCATCACCTTGCTCATCAGTAACCAATTTCCAAAACAATTCTCTAAGGTGTTTATCATAAATATTCAAGTATCTTGAGAAAACTGACTGTCAAATAACTACATTAATAACCTTGACATAAGCACGATAATTATCCTTATTTAAATAAATGTTCTTTATTTAAATAAATTATCTTTATCTGCAATAGGAAAGCCAACGAACAAATGACCCAAATTGACTCTCTGTAATCAATTGCATAAACTCTGTGATATTAATACCAAGATTCAGAAAATTCCGCAACTTATGGAAAAAATATAAGATCTAAAAGGCAGGTGTGACCTACCTTTCTAAATACTTATGAAACTTGATCTACCTATAGCATGCAACTCAACATACCAAATTGATACCTGCAAGTGTCTCTGCAAAATCCTCTAAATCCATTGGGAAGATGCCAACGTCTGTCTTCTTGCAGGCCAACATTTGCAGTATGGAGGCTCATTTCTCCCAGTGAGCACTAATGGACAGACCATTTCATTTGCATGCCTAGTACCATACTCTCAAAGCAGACACACAGTTTTGAACTCCATTTCAAGAAAGGATGGACAGAGATAAAGATTCAAAGGATGTTCTCAAAGCTTCTCAAAAGGTTGCAATATCCTCACTGCTTTGGAAGTCCATGGCCCATGACTGCAGAAAGTGGAGAAGGAGCACTGGGAAATGCACTGAAAAACTGGAATCCATGAATCAGAAGCTGATGTAGTTGAAGAAATACAAATGGCACAAACTGCTCTATCAGGCACTTCCTGCCATATTCATAATGGAGTAGGTGGATGCCAGCTCAATCAGCTCACAACCACAAGATAAAAGTGAAACAAGATATCTTCAATTCTAACAACCATCTAAGAAAACAGCTCTGTCGGGCTGTTCATACAGAGTGCAAGTTAACAATCATCTCCTGAAAGTTGTATTGTACAATTTAACTGTCTCCCTTTACTTTGTTAGTTTCATTGAACTATGTAGATTTCTCTCTTATCTAATGGATGTTCTGTAGTTTAAAATCATTCTGAATATTGTATATCAAATAAACTATTTTCCTCTAATTTCATTGTTTTATATTTATCCATATTAATTTTGCTGCTCAATGTTTCTGATTTGCTCATTATTTGAATTTGCTATTGTCTACAGCACAGGTCCCCAACCTTTTTTGCACTGCGGACCGGTTTAATATTGACAATATTCTTGCGGAACGGCTGACCGGGGGGGGGGGGGGGGGCGCGGTAGGGTTGCCAACGGACAAGAGTAGCAGTCAAATACTGTACGTTGTGTTTACCCCAAGAAAGACTACAATGACCATGAAGCCTTGCGCAGGCACCAGTGCGCATGCGTAACCTGCAAATGTGTGTACATGCCCATTTTTTTTCTGCAAATAGCTTTTGGTGATTCTGTTCGGGGGGGAGGGGGGTGTTAATCACGACAGGGGAGCTTGAAGTAAGTGTTGAACGAACTTCCAGTAGAAGTGGTAGAGGCAGGTTCGATATTATCATTTAAAGAAAAAGTGGATAGGTATATGGACAGGAAAGAAATGGAGGGTTATGGGCTGAGTGCAGGTCGGTGGGACTAGGTGAGAGTATCGTTCGGCATGGACTAGAAGGGCAGAGAGATTCTGTGCTGTAATTGTTATATGGTTATATAAGTCACTTAGAAGTTAATAGCATCATAACATTTTAAGTAACGTTTGGATATTAAACACACAGCACATATTTTCCCCGTGTGAACATATAAAATCATTGCAATACACCAATATCGCTGAATCAGTGGGAGCCCTGGGCTTGTTTCCCTGCAACAAGATGGTGCGATCGAAGGGTGAGGGGAGACAGCGATACTCGAACGGGATTCCTTATGTCCAGTCTATTCCGCAATTTAGTTTTCATTGCATTCATTGCAGAGATATGTTGGAAATGGAAGCAACGTTTTCAGTGCTTTCATGGCTATCTCAGGATATTTAGTCTTGACTTTGATCCAGAATGCCGGCAGAGGTGTTATGTCAAATATACTTTTCAGCCCGCCGTCATTTGCAAGCTCAAGGAGTTGATCTCCTTCCCGCGCTGACATGGATGACGCGCGCGTAATGACCTCGCATGCATAATGGCTCAACAGTGCGTGACAGGGAATGAAAGATGCAGCTGACTCATATCGCCAAATCATATCGTTTCCTCGCAGCCCAGTAGCACATGCTTTGAGGCCCGGTACCGGTCCGCAGCCCGGTGGTTGGGGACCACTGGTCTACAGCTTAGCTTTTTTTCGAACTTAAAATCAGTGACATTCAAAACTAATAGCAACAGAACTGACCTGAAGCATCCACAATGTTTGTTATAATGGTAATTTTCAACTTATCTCAGAGATTTACTTCTAACTGCAAGCTGAATCTGTTGCGACTTATTGATTGCAAACAATATTAGTGTTAAAGTAAAGCACCAAAGGATACTTCCTTTAAAATGGATTTGAATGCACATAGTTAAAAGTGAACATTTTTAGAAACATACTGTATATAAAAAACAGTGCAATATCACTTAGATAGTTAAGTAATACAGTATATCATTTCCCTTTTTTCTGATTTTGTTGGTAACTGACTCCATTTGTTAGTAAGCCAAATTAATTATTTCAAACATCACCCTTAAATAATTAGCACTAGTTTTACTGTTCTGGAGAAAAAATAGTATGGACTTAGGAGACAAATTCACAATATGGAAAAAAAGTATGCTAAGCTCAATAATAGGGTATAAATGGAACCAGAAAAAGCATTATATCCAAGGAGTTCCCATGTCAAGCTTCTTTGGGCTGCGTCCCTCAGAGAACCTAAACTTTAACAGGACCTTATTGAACAGAAAACATACTCTATTCTTGCAATTCTTAAAAGGTTTAATGATTGACCATCTTCTCCAACGACAACTCTGTCAAAGCACGGTAGCAAATGACAGCGAGCGTGGAAGATATGGTACAAAATTATGTTCAATAGCAATTGCATAACTTCATACAAAAAGTATTAGAATCATAGAACAGTACAGCACAGAAATAGGCAATTTGACACATCTAGTCTGTACTGAACCATTTATTAATCACCTAGTCCCACTGACATGCACCCAGACTATAGCCCTCCATGCCCCTCCAATCCATGTACCTATCCAAATTTCTCTCACAGTAAATGCTGAGATTGATTCTGCATTTTACTGATCACAAGATTGGTGGCTTCCTAAGAAACACCAAGCAGTAGAACGACGATCATAAAGGTGGATGAACACTCAAGCGGCATTACATTTGAAGACACTCTGCACCACAAGGCATATAAGGCAGTTACAAGTGAATCTGGCACCAACACTGAAGTGATCAATGATCCAATGATTCACATAAAAATGTTGCTGGCATTGGTGAGGGTACACAGAAATCTCTGCAATGCAACCAGGTGCTCGATTTTGTCCTAAGATACTGTTCACATCATAAAATCCCTCAGCTGAAGAAACGTATTGTTGAAGAAGTGCACAAATCTTACGTGGTAAGTGGGGGATTAGATCACATTGAACAAATGTAACATAACAAATTGCTTACGTGCATTCTGTGGGTATGTTTTTAAAAGGATTTGAGTGTCATATTATTTCAAAACAGAATTAACAAACACAGAAAGGCATGCAATTTAACTGTAGCTAGTTAACAGATTTAAAATACCTGCTGGGACAGGCACAGGACTTTAAAATTCCTGACTCTTGTGTGCACTCTTAATATTTTGACTAACAATGTACACACACATTCAGTATATAGCCTCACCTGCTGCTTGTTCCTCTCACACATGGCCCTATGTATCAATAAAGGTAGAGGTAGGGACAGGGAAGGATACTCAGAAATGTGGGCTTTGAAGAAGTAACTTATTCAGCCAAGACCATATTATGTCTGCTGAACTCAAAGCAGAAGTTTCAGAAACATTGAAAACATTAAGTTTCATTCAGTTCACAACAGCCACACACCACCTGACTTTCTTCAGTTATGTCAATGTGAAATAAATGTTGCTGAGTCCAGTAGGAGCGCTTCGTATAGAGTTTTTCATTTTATAAAAGAATTTACTCTGGGTTGATTATTTTAGGATTAAATGTAGGTAGCTGTAGTAAACAAGGTAACTATGTAGCAGTGTACATTCCACCTCACGCCAATATCAAACAGGCTCGAGAGGATCTGAGCAGTGTGATCAACATTGCCAAAACAACACACCACAACACCTCCACCATCATTTTGGGGGATTTTAACCAGGCCAGCTTGAAAAAGTCACTAAGTAATTATCATCAACAAACCACTTTAGTACCAGAGGAAACAACACACTGGACCACTATTACACCACAATCAAGAGAGCAATGCATGCTATTCTACGCCCACACTTCGGAAAGTCTGATCACCTGAGTATAGGCAGAGACTGAAGACTGCAGCACCAGCAGTGAGGACCAAGGAGGTATGGACAAGGGAAGCACAGGAGCATTTAGAGGACTGCTTTGAGTCAGTGAACTAGACTGTCTTCAAAGATTCATCTTCGAATCTGGATGAGTATGCCACAGTTGTTAGTGAATCCATTAAAATATGAGTATGTTCCTATAAAATCTTGCTGTACATTCCCAAACCAAAAGCTGTGGATGAACCAGGAGGTTCACTGTCTATGGAGGGCTAGATCTGTGGCATTTAAGTCTGGCAACCCAGGTCTGTATAAGAAAACCAGGCTAGTTCAAGAGCAAAGAAATAATTCTGAGCGAGGTTGGAGGGGTCATCAGATGCATGTCAACTCTGGCAAGGTTTACAGAACATTACTTTCTGCAAAGCCAAACCCAATAGCATAAATATCAGACAAGATCAACGCCTTGTCTGATATTTGAAAGGGATAATATAACTACAGCTGTGAAGATCCCTGCTGCAGCCAGTGACCCTGCGATTTCTGTCTCAGAGGCTGATGTCAGACTGTCTTTAAGAAGGGTGAACCCTCGGAAGGCAGCAGGCCCCAATGGAGTACCTGGTAAGGGTCTGAAAACTCGTGCCTACGGACTGGTAGGAACATTCAAGGACATTTTCAACTTCTCACTGTTAAGGTCAGAAGTTCCCACCTGCTTCAAAATGGCAAAAATTATACCAGTGCCCAAGAAGAGCAATATGAGCTGCTTTAATGACTATCATCCAGTAGCATTCACATTTACAGTGATGAAATGCTTTGAGAGGCTGGTCATGGCCAGAATCAACTCTTGCCTCAGCAAGGACATGGACCCACACTGCAATTTGCCTATCACCACAATTGATCTATGGCAGATGGTATCTCAATGGCTCTTCACAGGGCCTGAGATCACCTGGACAACACAAACATCTACGTCAAGATGCTGTTTGTTGACTATAGCTCAGTATTTAACACTATCATTTCCATAGACCTGATCAATAAGCTACAGAACCTGGGCCTCTGTAGTTTCCTCTGCAATTGGATCGTCAACTTCCTAGCCAGAAGACCACAATCTGTGCAGATTTATAATAATATCTCCCCTGCTGGCACACCTCAGGAATGTGTGCTTAGACCACGGCTCTACTCTCTCCATATTCATGATTCTGTGGCTAGGTATAACTCAAGTGCCATCTATAAATTGGCTGATGATACAACCATTGTTGGTAGAATCTCAGATGGAGATGAATCAGGAGTGAGATATATCAGCTAGTGGAGTGGTGTCGCAACAACAGACTTGCACTCAACGTCGGTAAGACGAGAGAGCAGATTGTGGACTTTCAGAAGGGTAACACGAAGGAACACATTCCAATCCTCATAGAGGGATCAGAAGTGGAGAGAGTGAGCAGTTTCAAGTTCCTGGGTGTCAAGATCTCTGAGGACCTAACCTGGTCCCAACATATTGATGCAGCTATAAAGAAGGCAAGGCAGCAACTATATTTCATTTGGAGTTAAAGGAAATTCAGTTTGTCACCTAAAACACTCAAAACAACCTTCTGCGGATGTACCGTAGACAGCATTCTAACTGGCTACATCACTGTCTGGTATGTGGGGTGGGGTGGTGGTGGGGAACAACTGCACAGGATCTAAAGAAGCTACAGAAAATTGTAAAATTAGTCAGCTCCATCTTGGGTACTAGCCTCTGTAGCATCTAAGACATCTTCAAGGAGTAGTGCCTCAGAAAGGCGGCGTCCATTATTAAGTACCCCCATCACTCAGGACATGCCCTCTTCTCATTGTTACCATCAGGAAGGAGGTACAGAAGCCTGAAGGCACACACTCAGCTATTAAGTAACAGCTTCTTCCCCTCTGCCACCCGATTCCTAAATGGACATTGAACCCGTGAACACCATCTCTCTTTCTTTTTCTATATATTTCTGTTTTTGCACTATTTTAATTTGACTATTTAATATACATAGTTACTAACTGTAATTCAATTATTTTTTCTACATTTATCATGTATGGCATTGTACTGCTTCCATTGTTAACAAATTTCACAAAATATGCCAGTGATAGTTTCTCGCTTTCCCGATCTGATGAAATCTTTGACCAGAAACATTAATTAGCTCTCTTCCCATAGATGCTGCCTTACTTAAAGAGTATTTCCAACATTTTTGATTTTTTAATTACAGGTTTCCAAATTCTACACCTTTGTGATTTAAAAAAAAGGAGGAGGAGGAGAGGGCAGGAGGAGGAGGAGAGGGAGTGGGCAGAGATTGGGGGAGGGGTGGGGGAGTAGGGGGAGGGGTGAAGGAGTGGATGAGTGGAGGTGTGGGGGAGAGGGAGACAGAGAGAGCTGGGGAGAGGGGGAGAGAGAGAGAGGTGAGGAGAGGGAGAGAGAGGGGGACAGGGAGAGAGGACGAGAGTTGGAGAGAGGGAGAGCTAGGGAGAGTTTGGGAGAGGGAGAGGAGGGGAGAGTTGGGGAGAGGTTGAGAGGGAGGGTGAGGTGTTTGAGGGAGGTGAGGGGGGTTGAGGAGTGAGGGGGGTTGAGGAGAGGGGGTGAGGGGGAGGAGTGAGGGAGAAAGGAGTGAGGGAGAGAGGAGTGAGGAGGAAAGTGAGTTCCATTAAAGCCAACATAAAAGCCAAGGAGAGGGCAATAGAGCAAAAATTAGTGTGACGTTAGTAGTCAGCATGGTTTCCATGAAAGGGCAGAGCAGACTCAATGGGCCAAATGGCCTCATTTTGCTCCTATATCTTATGATCTTATATATGAATTCCCTTTCCTCCCAGGCATCTCAGGAAACGGCCCATGAGCCCTCGCTGGCAGTCTCCCAACTCAGCACCGAGAAACCCACCATTCTCTGCCCTCATATCTAGGGTATACACACTTCGGTCCCCCCCAAGTGCATGAGATAGGGAGGTCTCTCCCACTCAAGCCCCGTTTGTGTGAATGCCGTGTGATTTCTGCCCTGTTACAGCTAGGTGGCAGGAAATAATAGACCACACACTGCATATAATTAAAGAAAGCATATTTATGAATATTAACAACTAAAGAGTGAGTAAAGAAAGGAAAAAAAACAAAAAAAAAACATTATAATTAAATAAGTCAAATGTGCACAGTTTGGAGCTCAAATCTTCTAAAAGTTATATTCACTGATCCTCAGTCAACTCCTGCATTTTGCTCCATCGAATCAAAGTTCCCATCAGATGGAATCCTACAGCCGGTTCTCTCCAGCATCTTCTCTCTTCACCTTCCGCCAAACAAAGACCAAGGCCCAAACCAGTGTCAGGCACAAAAGAACCCAGCTTCCCCATCCTTCTCTCTCAACTGGATGGCCCACATTCCTAAGCACATGTTATCTCTAACAATAACCCAAATGCTGCTTCTGCAGAAAGACCACTACATGAAATACCCTACAACAGTAACAGTGAAACCTTTACCAGGGCGTTACATATGTCAAAAGATTCTATGTTAAAAGAACAGCCTGGCCTGCAGTTGTTATCTTACACTGGCTCATGCTGTGATCACTTTGATGACTGTTCATCTCGCCTTTGTCTTCTTTGCGCCCTCGTCGCTGATGATCCCCAAAGACAGATCATCTATTTGCACAGTGTGCAGAAAGCAGAAGAGAACAATGAAATTGAAGATCTTATTTGATGATTCCTGGAGAGCTCCTTGGAGGTACATTGAGAATACAATCTCATTTGGTACAGGGCAAAAGAAGTCTCAATTAAATTCCCCATGCTCTTGAGAGTTCTGTGCTATTGGCATTCAGCTCTAGTGTCTGGAGTCAGATGAAACTCATTCCCCAACCTATCCAGTATGACCACTAAAAGATGATAGGAGTTGTGAGTGGCTTAAATTGGAAGAATCATGCAGCCTCCAAGGATATTTTTCAATTATCAAAAAGTAGCTGAGCAGAAACCCAATAGCCTTACCTGACGGAAGGCAACAATG
This sequence comes from Mobula birostris, assembly GCF_030028105.1. Lineage (NCBI taxonomy): Eukaryota > Metazoa > Chordata > Chondrichthyes > Myliobatiformes > Myliobatidae > Mobula > Mobula birostris. The sequence goes on along the minus strand of NC_092370.1, from coordinate 54,220,097 downwards.
CCAGAAAATCTGAATGCGGGCTCTGCTTCCTCTTCTCTGCAGAAGGAAAAGTAGAGGAAGTTCCTTCTTCTACAGTGACCACAGCAAATTTGGGGTAAGCAGCTTACTGGAGACATAACATAAGTTAGCTGCAGCCAAGACTAGTAAGTTGATTTTAATAGGTACTTTGACCTCAAATTGCATTCCAAGCATGGGTGAGAGCAAGCAGTTGAGGCCACAGAAAGTCACAGATCATTAATGACTATTTTAGTTAACATTAGCTTGTCGAGCCAGAGACGATGAGATACGAACAGTTTGAGTCTCTGCAAACCTTGAGGGAAGGGATAAGATTCAGTAGTGAGCCCTCCTATTGTTTGTGATGAACATTATTAGCAAATGAATTTTTGAAAAAGCCACTGAATTTCAATGAGTGAATTACTTCTTCACAGGATTACTTCATTAAGGTGCGTTTCTAGTGTTGGACACTTGCTAAATACTGGTGCAAGTCAATCCCTGCTCCAGTTTCCCTGGGTGACACACAGTGAGTGACTTGGAAATGGTCATTATTTTGTTTCAGACAGAAAAAGAAATGAATTTTAATTTGTTTAATTGAAAACAGAAATAAAGGACAATATTTCAACTCAACTATTTTTTTTTAAATTCTAACCCAACTAAATAGAATACCTTTCCAGCTTAGTTCATTGCAATTTGTGGATTTACTTAAGACTAGAGGGTCCAATTTTTACAGGGATATTTTTCCTTAATTTACCTGGCCTACTTTACTTAGGCTAACTCTATACTACTTGTCTTGTATGGAGACTCCAATGCATAGGACTGCAAGGGGCTGCAGGGGATTACAAACTCAATCAGCTCGATCACAGACCCAACTCTCCCTGGCATCAAGCACATCTTCAAGAGATGGTGCCTCGAGAAGGTGCCGTTCATTATCAGGGAACTTCATCATTTGGGACATGCCTTCTTTCCATCAGGGAAGAAGTACAGGAGCCTGAAGACTCCCACTCAACAATTCAGAAACAGCTTTCATCAGATTTCTGAATAGTTCATGAATGCATAAATATCACCTCATTATTTTTCTTTGCCCCATTTATTTATTTTGTAATTTTGTAAATGTATAACTTTACACTGCATTGCAGCCACAAAACCAAACCAATTTCACATCACATAGGACAGTGATAATGAACCTGACTCTGATTCTTGCTTTTCTCTTCACTCTGTCTTTGTGAATCAACATTTTTAAAAACTTCTTCTGCCATCCTAATGATAGTTAAGATGACACAATTTATATATTGATCTTTAAGGCAAACCTGTATCTCTTGAATTTACTAACAAGATTTTCCTCCTGCTGAAACACCACCTTGGGTAGCTACTGGTAAGTTATTAGGACCTGTCTTTCTAAATGCCTGGTTTGTTTACGTTACTGAGACCATATGCCAGGTATTTTTATGGTATTATCAAAATTTCAGCATTTTTGAGACAACTTGGAAGGAAATGAGGCTTTTCTGTTATTAATACATATATTAAGGACAGCAGTTGAAGGGAGATGCCTGTTTTTTACTAATAATATTTCAATAGCAAAACTGTATCATGTGAAGAGCTTTCAACACTGCAGTGTCTTCTGTACCTGGTTAAGTAATTGGAATCAATGATGAAGTGCTAATATTCAAGGGAGAAGAAAAAGGCAACTAATTATCAACGTGAACCTCGGAAACTTCAGTGTATCCAAAAATCTATTCTTTAAATAGTTTTGAAATCTGAAAGCATGCTGATGGATAGTAAATTGCTTGTTCACAAATTGATGGATGTTCTGGAGGTTGAGAAGAGGAAGGAGTTGATCCACCAGCATCGCCCATAGACTCGAATAGTTGAGGAAAAATGAGATTAGCAAGGTTTGCAGTGTTCAAGAATTTCAGGAATATGAAGTAAGATATGTTAATTACAGCTACTCCTTATAAAGAAGCAGCATAGTGCTTCCACAAGCATTCTATAGGATGCATTAGGTCATGGTATAAATATATGAAACACTGCTTAAGGTACAGTTAGAAGGGTGTGTGCATTTTTGGACACCACATGAATAAGGAGGACATAATTCCACAGGAGAGGGTGCCCAGGAAATTCACCAGGTACGTTGCCTGAGATGAAACGTTCAATTAGGGGAAAATGGATAAGCTGGCTTTGTTTTCCCTCACACAGTAGAAACCAAAGGTGAACTTGAGTGAGGTACAGACACATCGATAGGATAGATGATAAGAAACCTTTCCACAAGGCAGAGGCATCTAAGACAAACAAATATAGATTTAAAGTGAGGAAAAAGAGATTCACAGGAGATCGGAAGAAGAATTGTTTCACCTAGGGGGTGGGTCTGGATGCACTGCCTTAAAGAGTAGTGCTGTCCAAAAATTTAAGAAGTATTTGGTCAAGCATCTGAATCACCAAAGTGTAACATGCTGTGGGCCAAGTACTAGTAAATAGAACTAGTTAAGTTTTTGATAATCCATATAGATGTGGTGAGAGAAAAGACTTGTTTGTGCTGTAATGCGCCTCTATGATTCTAATGAGCATGATTATGGGAAAACTCCACTAGTAATTAATTCACCTGGAGAAAATGGCAAGCACTTCATATGGAATATTGTCCTAGAATGATTTTTTTTTTGAAACAATTGAAAACGTATTTTGCCTTTTATGCTAAATATACCAATATTCAGCAAATTGCCTTGATAAAACCAGCAGAATTAAATAAAAGCTCCATTCTTGCTATCAGTGAAACAACTGATAAGATAAATACAGAATGGCAATGATAGGTAGGTTTCTTATTAATCTAGGGAAATGGTGGGTATAATATGGCTTGTGCTGTTACAAAAGATTGCTGCTGCATTGTTTGTGAAGCTATTCACAATGAACTCAATATAGTGGCCAAAAAACAGTACAATGAATAAGGCAGACTAAATTGGATTTCAGGCACTTAACCTGGATCTACAACATCTCCTTATTGATCAAGAAAGCACAGCAATATCTACACTTTTTAAGGAGATGGCGGTGCACAAGGCTCTCTACCCCTATTCTAACCACTTTCCAGAGGAGTACCATCAAGAGGATCCTGTCAAGTTGCAATGCATTGGATCACAAGATCCTACAGAGGATAGTAAGAGCTGCTCAGAGGATCACTGGGGTCTCCCTCCTCCACGATTTGTGACATTTGCCAGGAACATTGTTTACAAAGGGCCAAAAGCATTGTTGAGGATCCCTACCACCCATCCCAAAATCTCTTTGACCTACTACCATCAGGAAGGAGGTACAGAAGCACCAGGACTTGGACTGCCTGACTGGGTAACAGCTTCGTCCCTCAGGTTGTGAGACTAATGATTACCCTGCCACCACAGAGTTTTGTCACTCAGACAGTGACCTGTTCACTGTTTACCTGTGCTGCACACTATATAAACTTTAAATTATATTTTATTAAACTCTTTGTGATAATATTTCATTTTATGTGCTGTGTGTCATATCTGTTTTGTGGGAGCACCACAGTCCACAGGAATGTTGTGTTGTTTGGTTTTTGTTTTATTTACCATGATTTCTGTAAATAGTGATGGATCGGTTAGTATAAGGGACAATAGCACATATTACACCAATTTTGTTTTTTTGGACCTATTTGCCATCCCTTAAACAATTAAGAACCACTAGAAAGCAAGCATCCACCAATTAGGACCAACAATTCACGGTAGCGTGGCGGTTAGCATGATGCTATCACAGCTCAGAGTGTTCCGGAGTTCGGGGTTCAATTCTGCCGCCGTTCTGCAGGAGCCTCAGTATATCTTCCCCATAAGAATGCATGAGTTTTCCCCAGTGCTCCAGTTTCCTCCAAAGTCCAAAGCCATACCAGGTAGGTTAATTGGTCACAGTAAAGTTAGAGTTAGTTGGGGTTATGGGGTTGTTGGGGTGGTATGGTTTGAAGAACCGGAAGGGCCGACTCCACGCTCTATCACTAAATAATAAGTACACAAGTACATAAGTAAATAAATAAATAACCAAGCAATACCAGGTACTAAACTGCCTTCAGTTTTTGAAGCCATCACAAACAGCTGGCAGGTGCTAAATTTATTCAACCCTTAGAGCTGCACCTAAAATAAGCATTTAACACAGAAGATACACAATGTACAGTATCAACAAGGATAGATCTGGGATAAATAAAATCAAAAAGGACACATACATTGTCTTGTAAAACTATTCCACCACCAAACCTTTGTTCACATAAATGAGTACTACAACCAGGGATTTTGATCAATTTAACTGAGAGCTTTTATTTGTGAATCACATGCTACATTTTTCCCCCACAGTAGAGGCCCAAAAAAGCAGGGAAAATTGTGAAGCATGAAAAACTAAAAATTTTGAAAACTCAAATGTTAGCAGTTCAAAAGTATTCACCTCCCTTTGCTCAGTACTTAGTTGAACCACATCTCACAGATATTACAGCTAGCAGTATTTTGGGGTAAGTTTCTATTGGCTTTACATAATGTAATGGAGCAAGATTTGCCCATTCCTCCTTGCAAAATTGCTCAAGCTGCATCAGGTTAGTTGGGGAGTGGTGGTGGATGGTAATCTTGAGGTCTTGTCAGAGACGTTCAATTGGGTTAGAGTTGGGACTCTAACTAGGCCACTCAAGGACATCAATTTTCTTCTTTTGAAGCCACTCCGTGGCTGCTCTGGCAGTGTGCTTTGAGTCGTTCTCCTGCTGAAAGACAAACTTCCTCCCCAGATTTCCAGTCCCTGCAGCTGAAGAGCATCTCCATAACATGATGCTCCCTCCACCATACTTAACAGAAGGGATGGTGTTACCAGCTGATGAGGCAGTATTAGGTTTATGCTTACCATGTAATACCACCTAGTGTTGAGGCCAGTTCCACGTTAGTCTCATCCAACCATAAGACCTTCTTCCTCATCTTTAAGGTATCATCTAAGTGATGTTTTGCAAAGCTTTTTTTGGCACTTCCTTGCCACTTTTCTTAAATATCCTTTCTGTGCAAAGCCGTAAAGATTGTGGAGCCATGAAGTTCATCTCCAGCTGCAGCCAATTTTCTACAACTCATTCAGAGTAATTGTTGGGAGCACAGTAGCCGCCCTTAAAAATGCCATTCTTCTCTGGTGACTAAGTTTAGAGGGACAGCCTGACCTAGGTAGTTTAGTTGTGGTTTCATATCTTTTTCTATTTTTTCGGGATGGACTGTACTGAGCTCCAAGGTATATTCAGTGCCTTTGAGATAGACATGTAGCCTTCCCCAGATTTGTGCTTCTCAATTATTATTTTCCTGACTTGTCTTGAATGCTCTTCTGTCTTCCTTTTGGTTTGGTGTGTTCAAAATCTATCATGCTGTCTGTTGGACCTTACAGAGAGGAGGGGTACTTATTCTTGTGAATAAGTGATCCTCCAATTCTCTGCATCAACATACTGGGTGAGTTGGTAAGGTAATTTACATATTGTACGCAAGGGAAGTTAGTATAGTAATTACAAAAGGGATGAATACTTTTTCAGTCTCACAATTTTGGTTTTTAATTTTTAGCAAATTGTTGACAGGTTTTGGAACTTTTCTTTAGATTTGAGATGATGCACAATGTTTTGTACATTAGCTCAAAAATCTGACCAATCTGACCACCCCGTGCGCATGCGCTGGTCGTGCGTGCAACCTGGTACAGCCATTCCGATCTATTCTTTTACTTTCTTCTTCTTACTTTTTAATTTACGTTATTTTTTGTATTTTTTTCTCACAGTAACATGTGGAAGCTGTACCCTCTCTAATATGCTGGTAGAGAGAGTTTTATTTGGTTTTCTTTAGCGCTGGAAATGGTTACATCCCGACATGCGGGACAGAAGCAAGGTCACATTATGTATTCCACGGACCAGCAAATTCCGGTCGGCTTAGCGAACAGAGCAGCAGACACTCTTGCTGAAATCCAGAGGAAAACACACAGAGGGGGATCACAAAGCCGAGGAAAGAGGACCGGGTCGAGACAACAGAGACATTTGGAGAAGAGGAGTTCGGTGGGTAATACTGTTCCGCCTGACCGGAAGTGCACCGAGAGCGGTAAGTGGCGTGAAGGAGTGGGGTGCTTACTGATCTGGCTAACAATGGATGGTGCAATCCAGGGTATATTACAATCTAGGAACGTGTTTGCAGACTGGACACTGAACTTTCTACTGTTGGACTTCGGCCACATTCCACCGTGATACAACACTTGGCGGCACGGGAGGTCGTTCCTGCCTGTGGTCATCGAACGTGCAGCTCCTCCCATGGAGGGTCAGACACCCTGAGCCAATAGACTGGTCCTGGACTTATTTTCCATCTGGCATAGTTTTGCATTTTGTTGTTTGATTGTTGGGGTTTTTTGTATTGCTATATTTACGCTCTATTCTTGGTTGGTGCGGCTGTAACGAAACCAAATTTCCCTTGGGATTAATAAAGTATATCTATCTATCTATCTAAATTTTAAAAAAAGGCAGTAAGATGTGAAAATAGTTATAGGGTTTGAATACTTTCACAAGGCACTGCACAGTACATTGCCCTAGAGTGTTCTCAGAATGTCAAGCAGCCCACAATTGTCTACTTGCTCAACCTGCTCTACTTTTGAGTAGATGTCCAAGACAGAAGTTTCTCAATTATGCCACCTCTGACTCTATTGAGAGGTCCTATGTTAGACAGGTTTGCCCAATTGTAAATAACAGAGAAACATTTGGACAGTGCTATATAAGTTTGAAATGTATATGAATGAACTGCATTCAAAAATTTAAAATATTAAGTAAACAAAAATATTAAACATTAGAATAAAATACAAAACAACTAGCTGCATTTGAATTAACTCAGGTGGATAAAAAGTGTAAAATATCCAAAACATACTTTTTTGCCTCACAGCTGTTCCGCTCCATTGAAATGAGCCAGGTCACTCAACCTGTGCCAGGTTAGACCTGCCAATGAAAGGTCATCAACCTGAAATATTAGCTCCATTTCTCTCTCCTCAGATGCTGCCTATCCAGTAAATTTTACTTCATATACTAATTAGAAAAAATAAATCAGATTATTACTTGTTTTCTCCTAACCAAGAATCAAGTTTTATTTCAGAAATTATAGGCACTAAAATATTGTATCTTAAAACTCACTAAATGTAATTACTGATGTGTGTCTCAAACTTGTAGTAATCTAAAATAACATTGTCAATACACAAAGTCATAGAAAAGTACAGCACAGAAACAGGCCCTTTGGCCCACCTAGTCAGTGCCAAACAATTTAAACTGCCTACTTCCATTTCACACAGAGAGTGGTGCGTGCGTGGAATACACTGCCAATGAAGGTGATACAGGCAGATAAGGATCTTTTAAGAGACTCTTTGGTAGGTACATGGAGCTTAGTAAAATAGAAGGCTATGCAGTAGGAAAATGCTAGGCAGCTTTTAGAGTAGGTAACATGGTCGGCACAAGGGCCTGTAATGTGCTGTAGATTTTCTATGTTCTATGAGCTGAACCAGGACCATAGTCCTCCACACCCCTACTATCCATGTACCTATCCAAACTTCTTTTAAATGTTAAGTTGGAGGAAGAGTTAAGACAGCGCAAAACAGCAACTCCTTTGCTTGCATCTTCGGAAACAGCTATATTTCCATCTTTAATATTTTTACTTTTCCCTTTCAGGGTTCTTTTGAAGAACCTGACCTGGATTTACATGCTGACTTCGGTTCTTTGCAGGAATGGGACCCGTTCTCGGGGTTTCAGGACTGGCCGTTGTTGTTTGGCACGCCAAGGGTTCAGCCTGAGAGTCCGGCTTGAATTCGAAAGCCTAAGATCTCGGGGCTCTGGATCGAGGGTCGGTGCCATGGCAGGAGACTCGTGTGTTGTCGAGGAGGCCGGAAAATCTTTCACTGTGGGCCTGAAGACCTGAGATCTTTGCGATCTACAGGCACAGAGCTCATAAAAAGCAACGAAATGGACTTTTTAACATCGTAAACCAGCAAGTTGTTGTTATGCCTCCCGTTCGCTGTGAAAATAAGGGACACCTTCCTCTCCCTTATTAGGGAGAGTGAGAACCTGTGGGTTGTCGAATGCCGAATGAAATGCAATAGTTTTTGGGGTAACTGCAAGGTCTGTGTCTTTGCTATCGCTTAGCTCACCTTTGTGCTCAGTAGCGGGTGCGCTTTTTTTGCTGGGGGTAGAGGGATCGCTGCTTGCTGCCGCTTATACGTGGGAAGGGGAAGCTGGGGCGGGGACTTTGGGGTTCTCACATTTAACTATCGTTCATTCTTTGGGGCACTTCTGTTTTCATGGATGTTTGTGAAGAAAAAGCATTTCAGGATGTATATTGTATACATTTCTCTAACATTAAATTGAACCTTTGAACCTTTGAAATATTGAAATGGGGCTTGCATGCACCATTTGTGTTGGCAACTTATTCCGCACTCTCACAACTCTCTGAGTGAAGGTGATTCACACATGTTCCCCTTAAGTTTTTCACCTTTCACCCTTAACCCATGACCTCTAGTTGTAATCCCACCCAATCTCAGTGGAAGAAGCCTCCTTGCATTTAGCCTATCTACACCCCTCATCATTTTGTATGCCTCCATCAAATCTCCTTTCAATCTTTTAAGTTCCAAGGAATAAAACCCTAACCTATTCAATCTTTCCATATAAATCAGGTCCTCCAGAAAATGGCAACATCCTTGTAAATTTGTTCTGTACTCTTCCAACCTTATTTACATCTTTCCTGTAGGTAAGTGACCATATCTGTACACAATACTCCAATTTAGCCCTCGCCAATGTCTTACACAACTTCAGTATAACATCCCATCTCCTGAATTCAATAATTTGATTTATGAAGGCCAATATGCCAAAAGCTTTCTTTACAACCCTTTCAACCTATGACACCACTTTCAATGAATTATGGACCTGTATTCACAGATCCCTTTGTTCTACTGCGCTCCTCAATGCCTTACCATTCACTGTGTAAGATCTACCCTGGTTGGTCCTACTGAAGGGCAACAGCTCAGGCTTGGCTGCATCAAATTCCATCTGTCATCTTTCATCCCATTTTTCCAGCTGGTCCAGATACCACTACAAGCCACAATAGTCTTCCTCACTATCTACTGCACTCCCAATCTTGTGTCATCCACAAATTTGCTCATCAAGTTAACCACATTATCATCCAGATTGTTGATATAGATGGCAAACAACAGTGGACCCAGCACCAATCCCTGCAGCATTCCACTAGTCACGGGCCTCCAGAGAGACAACCATCTACTACGACTCTCTGGCTCCTCCCATAAAGCCAATGTCTAATCCAATTTACTACCTCATCTAGAATACCGAGTGACTGAATCTTTTTGACCAACTTTCCATGTGGGATCTTGTCAAATGCCTTGCTGAAGTTCATGTAGGCAACATCCACTGCCTTGCCTTCATCAACTTTCCTGGAAACTTCCTCAAAAAACGCTAGAAGATTGGCTACACATGGCCTATGCATGAAGCCATGCTGATTATCCTTAATCAGACTATGTCTATCCAAATACTTATATATTGGGTCCCTTAGAATACTTTCCAATAACATTCGCACAACTGATGTCAGGCTCACCGGCCTGTAACTTCCTGGTTTATCTTCAGAGCACTTCTTAAACAGAGAAACAACACTGGTTATCTTCCAGCCCTCTGGTACCTCTCCTGTCACTAAGGATGATTTAAATATTCTTGCATTGAAATATACACTGCTCAGGACATCAGCTGCACCACGCTCAACCTTCTGATTCCTGAATTTGTCTGAGGTCTTAACAACATCTGCCTCCACAACCTCCCTACTATCTGTTCTGGGAATCTGGTTCCCATCCCACTGCAACTCTAGTTTAAACCATGAAAAAAAATGTTAAAAATGTTTACACTGGGAACATCTCTAGAATAAAACTTGAGGTAGATCAAACTGGCTAATTCCATTCCTTAAGCAAACTCACTTTTACTCTTTCAGAGTGGTTTTGTAGCTGGCAAAGGTGGCAGAATATGTTTGACCATTGAGCCATTAACTTACGTGGCAATATAGGAATTTAGAAATTTCAGCAGAAAAGCAAACATTCAGTTTAAAAGTTATTAGGTAGTACATGCAATATTTCAAAGAAGAATTCAAATAATTTGTACCTTCGAATACAAAAGCATTTATGATAAAACACCAAAAAATACACATCATAATATTTTCTGCAAAGGAAACCCTCTGGTGACAGCTATGAGGCCATACAAGTAATGGAACTCTCAGTCATGAAAGACAAAAATATAGTAGACCAAATGGACAACAGGTTAAGTACTGGAACTAACAGCAGATATAAACAAAAAAATAGTAATAACCGAATGCAAAAGATATTCCAAAACTAATTCAGTTCAATGATATGATATGAAAAGATGGTCTTCATAACTGTTAAGGAAATTTGTTCAAAGTAACTAAGCAGGATATATTTTACTTTCGGGGTACAAGGAGATTAAATGTCTTGGAAACAAACTACACCTTTGCATGGTGCCAATCAAATTAATATGTTGGTTCAACCTTGTGCGAGGTCAAAATCAAATCCAGTTTTTAAGGTTAGAATGAGGGAGCTAATGGAACCCAGTTATCCTATGGAAAAAGGAAAAAGAACAGGAAAAGAAAAAGGTGAGTTTGGTGAATAGAAAATGAGAAGGAAAGCGAGGCAGAGTTGGAATTAGTAGCACCAGAACAACATTTCATTTTCAACTCTTGCTTTCTACTGCAATACTGATGCAAATCCCAGAGAAACTGTTAGCAAGGAATCAGCAAAACCTGCTAAAAATTGACCTCTCCTGGAAAAATGGACTCTTGCCAGGAGAAGTGAGTAGAGCATTTTCTAATCATAGATGAGGGCATGCATCATGGTCATGCAGTCATTCAGCACTTTCTAAAATAGGTTAAAACATCATATTTACTTGTCACTGAAATTGTGAGTGATGGAATAAAATGAACAATGAACAGAAGGTGCAAAGTAGAAATTAAATTAAAGCCATGGCTTGACATTATTCAACACATTTAAAATTGGAGACAGAGCCAAGTCCAAATGGAAACTACTCAACCATATATATGTACACTGAATCTGTCAAAATCTGACTGACACAGTTTAACAAGACGGAATATTTATACTATAAATGTGTATAAGTGTACAACAAATAGCTGTCTGAACATGACTATAACCAAAGGCAAAAAGCTGTGAATGGGTGACTATACATTTCTAAGTAGTTGTTAGGAAAAAGCTCAATAAATATCACAAAAGATCAGAAATGGAGATTAGGGGGAGACTGAGAGGGAATGAAAAAGGACCTTCATAAAACTAGAAGAATATATAGCTTAAGATTCAACTGCAAGGTTAAAAATGGGTAAGTTTACAGATATTCAGCTATCTTTATACCTACACTGAGTATACTTAATAATCTGTGGTGTTAACTGGCTACAAAGGAGAGAAATGTCCTTTAGATAAGAGTAGGCCATATATCTGTACAATCAATAACTCAAACACAAAATGAGATACTGTAATTTTGTAAAATCCCATCACACTGACACCTACTGGCAAGATTTTCACAAATGGTTTAGATGAAAAATATGTCCCACACACTTTAACGTATGGTGGATAAGCAAAAGATATTAATTGCACTTTACCAAATTTCTTGAACGTACAAGTCATAACATAAACAGAAATGATAAATTCTGTAATAATCTTCACAAACGCTATGAGAACATGAAAGCTTTATGCAATGCCGTACAAGTTATCTGGCATACATTTGATTAATGTGAATACACTTTCCCAACAGTGTACATATCTGTAAAAAAAAAGTACAGGGCAAAATATTTGATGAGGCCATTAGACAAAGATGAGCGCAAACACAAGAAGATATCTCTTCTTGCAATAATTATGATTATTCCCTGATCTAAAAAAAAGCAAAATAATTTTGGATTTTGTTTTTCAGCTGGAATAAACTCCAGGACGGAAACTTCCTTTGAGTAGAGCAGGAGATCTCTGGCTAAGATTTGCCCTTCAACCACCATTACCAAATGGAGAAATTAAACAGCCATCGTCACATTAATGTTCTTGGAAATTTGTATATAGGAAATCTTAAAGGTTGCAAATAGTGCTATTTAAATGTAGGTCTGTTTTAAGGCAAGCCATTCTCAATTGTAGTCAACTTTTTTTTATACCACGGACCCCTACCATCAACTGTGGACCCCAGATTGGGAACCTCTGAGTTAACTTAATTTTCTGCTAAATAAACCAAAAAGAGATAACATTTAGAAGCCTTTTCACATTTTTTTCTAATCTTCTCTTCAATTATGCAGTTCTGTGCTAGTAATATGCATATTGCATCATCAACTTCACTCAGTCACAGCAGCATGTATTGTAAGGATGGCGAAGTCAGAGAGCTGCATCTGCTACATGCATGCACAAGTTTGAGGAGAATATTCAGCAGCACATTCTGGAAAATTCAAGTTATAGTGATCAACAATTAGAAAAAGAATTATAAGGCCATAAGACATAGGAGTAGAATTAAGCCTTATGGCCTATCAAGTCTGCTCCTCCATTTCATCGGAGCTGATCCAATTCCCTCTCAACCCTATTATCCTGCCTTCTCCCCGTAATCTTTCATGCCCTGACTAATCAAGAACAAATTAACCTCCACCTTAAATAGATCCAATGACCAGGCCTCCACAGCCACCTATGGCAACACATTCCGGCAACACATTCCACAGAATCATCACCTTTTGGCTAAAGGAATTTCTCCTCATCTCCATTCTAAATGTATATCCCTCAATTCTGAGTTTGCGCCCTCTGATGCAAGACTCACCCACTATAGGAAACATCCACTACCTAGGTCCTTCAACATTTGATAGGGTTTAATCAAATTCCACCCCCCCCCCAAAATCATTCTTCTAAATTCTAGCAAATACAGGTCCAGAGCTGTCAAAAGCTCATACGATAAGCCTTTCATTTCCAGAATCAGTTTTGAGAATCTCCTTTGAACTTTCTCCAATGTCAGCTCATCCTTTCTAAGATGAGTGGCCCAAAACTGTTCACTATATTCCAAGTGAGGCTTCACCAGTGCCTTATAAAGCCTCGGTATTACATCCTTGTTTTTATATTCTAGTCCTCTCAAAATGAATGCTAACATTGCATTTGCCTTCCTCACCACTTGACTGCAAATTAACCTTTAGGGAATCCTGCATGAGGACTCAAGTTCCTTTGCACCTTGGATTTTTAAGTTTTCTCCACGATTAGAAAGTAGTCTACAGTTTTATTCCTTCTACCAAAGTAAGCTTCCCAACACTGTATTCCACCTGCGACTTCTTTTCCCATTCTCCTGATCTGTCTATAAGTCCTTCTGCAGCCTCCTTACTTCATCAACACAGCTGCCGCTCCACCCATCTTTGTATCATTTGCAAATCTGGCCACAAAGCCATCAATTCCATCAACCACATCATTGACATACAACATTAAAAGAAACGGATCCAACACTAACCCCTGTGGAACACCACTAATCACTGGCAACCAATCAGAAGGGTCCCCATTATTCCCACTCTTCGCCTCTTGCCAATGAGCCAAAGCTCCATCCATACTAGTATCATTCATTAATAGCATGGGCTCTTATCTTGCTAAATAGCTTCATTTCTGACACTTTCTCAAAGGCTTTCTAAAAATCCAAGTACAGTACAAATATCCATCCTCCACCAATTCCCCTTTATCTATACTACTTATTATTTCCTCAGAGAATTCCAACAGATTTGTCAGGCAAGATTTTTCCTTGAAGAATCTGTACTGACTTTGTGCCTCCAAATACCCCAAAACCTCATCCTTAGCAATCAACTCCAACGTCTTACCAACCACTGAGGTCAGTCTAACTGGCTTATAATTTCCTTTCTTCTGCCTCCCTCCTTCCTTGAAGCGTAGAGTGATATTTGCAATTTTCCAGTCCTCTGGAATCATGCCAGAATCTATTGATTATTGAAAGATCATTAGTAATGCCTCCATAAACTTTTCACCTACCTCTTTCAGAACCCTGAGGTGTAGTCCATCTGGTCCAGCTAACCTATCACCTTCAGGCCTTTTAGCTTCCCAAGTACCTGTATTCCTTTCTGCCCCTTGACACTTTCCAACTTCCAGCATACTGCTAGTGTCTTCCACAGTGAAGACTGATGCAAAATACTTATTCAGTCTATCCACCTTTTCCTTATCCCACATTACTACCTCTCTAATGTCATTCTCCAGCAGACCAATATTTACTCTCGTCTCTCTATATCTGTACAAATTTTTGGTATCCTCTTTGATATTACTGGTTAGCTTACCTTCATATTTCATTTCTCCCTCCTTATGGCTTTTTAGTTGCCTTCTATTGATTTTTAAAAGCTTCCCAATTCTCTAATTTCTCACTAATTCTTGCTCAATTATATGCCCTCTCTTTTGCTTTTATGTTGGCATTGACTCCCTTGCAGGCCATGGCTGCATCATCCTGCCTTTAGAATTCTACTTCTTTGGGATGTATCCATCCTGAAACTTACTTGTCCTTGCTAATGGATCACAATTTGATTGGGCCACCAGAAAACTGCCAATAGCCCATGAAAGCTTCATTTTTAAATCTCACTCATGGAACTGTGAGTTGCCTCCTTCTGAAGACTTTGCAAAGCGTCACTTAGAAGACACTGTAGTGGTTGGATGAGACTAAAGTGGAACTTTTTAGCCTCAACACTAAGTGGTACATATGGTGCAAAACTAATACTGTGCATCAGCCAGATAATGCAAAACCTACTGTACAGTACGGTGGAGGTTGCATCAGATATGGGGATGCTTTTCAGCAGCAAGGACTGGAAATCTGGTCAGGATTAATGGGAAGATGAAGGCAGCTAAATACAGAGAGATCCTGGATAAACATCTGCTAGTATTAATCATTAGGTATTAATATTGAAGTAGTAAAATGGATTCAGCAGTGGCTGGATGGGAGACGCCAGAGAATGGTGGTGGAAAACAGTTTGTCAGATTGGAGGCTGGTGACTAGTGGTGTGCCTCAGGGATCTGTACTGGGTCCAATGTTATTTGTCATATACATTAATGATCTGGATGATGGGGTGGCAAATTGGATGAGTAAGTATGCAGATGATACTAAGATAGGTGGAGTTGTGGATAATGAAGTAGGTTTTCAAATATTGCAGAGAGATTTAGGCCAGTTAGAAGAGTGGGCTGAAAGATGGCAGATGGAGTTTAATGCAGACAAATGTGAGGTGCTACACTTTGGTATGACTAATCAAAATAGGACATACATGGTAAATGGTAGGGCACTGAAGAATGCAGTAGAGCAGAGGGATCTAAGAAAAATGGTGCATAGTTCCCTGAAGGTGGAATCTCATGTGGATAGGGTGGTGAAGAAAGCTTTTGGTATGCTGGCCTTTATAAATCAGAGCATTGAGTATAGGATTTGGGATGTAATGTTGAAATTGTACAAGGCATTGGTGAGGCCAAATTTGGAGTATTGTGCACAGTTTTGGTCACCAAATTATAGGAAGGATATCAATAAAATAGAGAGAGTACAGAGAAGATTTACTAGAATGTTACCTGGGTTTTATTACCTAAGTTACACAGAAAGGTTGAACAAGTTAGGTCTTTATTCTTTGGAACATAGAAGGTTGTGGGGGGACTTGATAGAGGTATTTAAAATTATGAGAGGGATAGATAGAGTTGACGTGGATAGGCGTTTTTCCATTGAGAGTGGGGGATATTCAAACAAGAGGACAAGAGTTGAGAGTTAAAGGGCAAAAGTTTAGGGGTAACATGAGGGGGAACTTCTTTACTCAAGAGAGTACTGGCTGTGTGGAACGAGCTTCCAGCAGAAGTGGTTGAGGTAGGTTTGATATTGTCGTTTAAAGTTAAACTGGACAGCTATATGGACAGGAAAGGAATGGAGGGTTATGGGCTGAGTGCAGGTCGGTGGGACTAGGTGAGAGTTCGGCACGGACTAGAAGGGCTGAGATGGCCTGTTTCCATGCTGTAATTGTTATATGGTTATATAGTATCTGCACAAAGCTTAAACTGGAGAGGAAGTTTGTCTTTCAGCAGGACAACTACTCAATGCACACTGCCAGAGCTACTATGGAGTGCTTTCACATGAGAGATTGATGTCCTTGAATGGCCCAGAGTCTTGATCTTAATCTGATCTAACATCTCTGGCAAAGCCTCAAGATCGCTATCCACCACCGCTCCCCAAATAACCTGGCACAGTTTGAGCAAGTTTGCAAGGAGGAATGAGCAAATTGTGCTCCATCACATTGTGCAAAGCCAGCAGAGATTTATCCAAAAAGACTACTGGCTGTGCCAGCTACAAGTAGTGGGTCAACTCTGTACTGAGCAAAGAGAGAGGAATTATTTTGAACTGCTGACATTTCAGTTTTTGAATTTTTTAGTTTTACATCCTTTACAAGTCTTCCTGATTTCTTGCGGGCTCTGTTGTGGAAAAAAAAAAGAGCATGTGATTCACAAATAAAAATTCTCAGTTAAATTGATCAAGGTTCCTGGTTGTAATACTCATTTATGTGAACAAGGGGTTAGGGGCTGAATACTTTCACAAGGCACTGTATTTTTAAGCAACTCCTGCTGCACAATAAAAGGCAACATTGAGGCATCACAAAGGCTAAGATGCATCCTGTCACAAGCTCACCCTCACATCAGGGGTCCAGCCCAGACTCTCTCATGACTATAAAGCACACTACCAACCCAAACACTAAATGCAAACATGGTAAAGCTACAACATAGGGCTACAGTAAAATGATCTTCTTGACAAACTCAGTGGGTCAAGCAGCATCTATGGAAGGAAAGGGATTATCAATAATTCAGGTCCATACCAGGACTGAATGTGGAAAGGGATGGCAACCAGAACAAAGAGAAAAGGGGGAGTAGTGAAACAAGGGCCAATCAGTGACGAGACAAGATGTACCCTAGATGACAGAAAATGCAAGCAATAGAAGAATTAAGGAATCCCATAATCAAAGCTCTACAATTCCTTCATGTCAAGTCTAGATAGTGCTGGGCAGTGAAAGGAGACAGTTCCAAGAAATTACTGTACTGAATGGTGGCAGAGCCCAAGCTATGAGTACCAAAAACAATGCCAATGCTTTCATCACCATTTTCAATGAGAAGTGTCAAATGCAAGTCAGTTTTTTCCTGAGATCCCCTCCATAAGAAATGCCAGACTTCAGCTAATTCAAATCTCTTCAAGTAATGGTTGACAGCAAAAGCAGTAGCATTTAAGACTCAGGAGCTGCTGTGCATCTGGCCAACTAATTCTCATATAATGGCAGCTACTTAACAATTCAAAACTGCCCATAATTGTGCAATAAAATGCAGAGTATATCTAATCAGATTAAATATCACATGAAAGAAAAATAGAGGGCTATGTGGGAAGGAAGGGTTAGATTGAGCTTGGAGTAGGTTAGCTTTCATAAGTCGAGGGATAGAGTTTAAGAGTCACGATGTAATGATGCAGCTCTATAAAACTCTGGTTAGGCCACACTTGGAGTACTGTGTCCAGTCCTGGTCGCCTCACTATAGGAAGGATGTGGAAGCATTAGAAAGGGAACAGAGGAGATTTACCAGGATGCTGCCTGGTTTAGGGAGTATGGATTATGATCAGAGATTAAGGGAGCTAGGGCTTTACTCTTTGGAGAGAAGGAGGATGAGAGGAGACATGATAGAGGTGTACAAGATAATAAAAGGAATAGATAGAGTGGATAGCCAGCGCCTCTTCCCCAGGGCACCTCTGCTCAATACAAGGGGACATGGCTTTAAGGTAAGGGGTGGGAAGTTCAAGGGGGATATTAGAGGAAGGTTTTTTACTCAGAGAGTGGTTGGTGCATGGAATTCTCTGCCTGAGTCAGTGGTGGAGGCAGATACACTAGTGAAATTTAAGAGACTACTAGATAGGTACATGGAGGGATTTAAGTTGGGGGGTTATATGGAAGGCAGGGTTTGAGGGTCAACACAACATTGTGGACCGAAAGGCCTGTACTGTACTGTCCTGTGTTCTATGGTCTTTCTCAGTCACTTGCAAAGTCAAGTGAGTATAATTCATATTGCAGCCATATAGCATTTACTCACCAAGTTACATGTACTTTCCGACTTAGTTTGTTTTCCAATAAGACCATTATAGCCTTGGTTCAAATATGAATAAAAAGAAATTGAACACCAAAGGCAAAATGAAATTGCCATCTGTAATATACAAGTCAGGAGTACGATGACCTAGATGAGAATCAAGAAACTTAACCTCTTTCAGGACAAAGCAGTCTACTTAAATGATACCCCTTTCACTGTTCCAAACAATCACTTATTCCACCAATAGCGCATCAGGTTCGTAACATGTAGAACTGCAAGTTTCACTGCATCAGCTCACTAACGTTTCTTTAAAACCTGCTAAGTTCACAACTTGTACGCCATAGACATAAGGCACCTAGGAACACCAGCCCCTGCAAGTTTCCTCCAAATTACACACCACTGGGAATAAATTTCTGTTCCTTGACCTTTTCATGGGATAAATAGAGTGTGAACACTCTACCCAGGGCTCAAACTGCATCACTTCAAGGTTACCTCTCAATGACAAATAGGGATGCTTGATAAACATTGGCCTCCAGTCCCAAACAATTGTTTTGAAAATAGACAAAAAGAAATCCACTATCAATTGCTCATCACAATCTTCAAATTCATTCAGTGTGAAATTATTAACATAAAAGTAGGTGAATATTTGAAATTCTCTTCCCCTGGAGAGATGTGGAGTTGAGGTAATTGGAGATTTAAAAGGCATAATATATTTTTTGGAGGATTAAGAAATTCAGGGCTATGAGGAACTGGAACAAAACAGCTGTAATATATTTAGTTCCAGTGCAACACTGATGGGCTGCCCGTTTTCTTGTACTGTGGTTTTTGTGTGTCATCAGACTGATGGGATGAAAGCTTGGTAGGGTTGTCTGCAACCTGTAATTTGTACGTGCTTCTGGTGTCAAAGTGTCTTGTACAAATTACATCATTCAAGTAATTCAGTTCTACTATTAATTGACTACATTGTGCAAGTATTTTTTGTTGAGGGTGTGTTTATTGCATACAGGTGTCACTATAGCCTGTAAAAATCATGCCCTGTCAAGACAGAGCTAAGAGCTATACCAGAAGACTTATGAATATCTTATATTCAGCCTTATACAGTAACATTGGCACTGGGGGGGAGGGGGAAGTTGGGGGTGTGCAGCAGAGAAATAAAAATACAACTGCAGAATGGAAGATTAATATGCCACTGGAATTGATTTGCATTTTGCTCTAAGTTATCAGTACAATAGAACATAAACAGTATAGCACAGGAACAGACCCTTCAGCCCACAATGTTACGCCAGACTAATTAAATTAGTCATCAAATGGCTAACTAACCTCTCCTACCTACACAATATCTATATTTTTCCATTTTCCTCACATTGATGTGTCTATCTAACATCGCTCAGAAGTCTCCAATGTTTCTGCTGCCACCACCACCCCAGGCAATACATTCCAGGCACCCGCTACTTGCTGTGTAAAAAACTTTCCCCTCACATCTCTTTTAAATTTACCTCTTCTCACCTTAAATGCTTGCCCTCTGTTATTAGAAATTTCAACCCTTGGAAAAAGATATTGTCTTTAAGGTGCTTGGAAGTAGGTTGAGAGGAGATGTCAGAGGTAAGTTTTTTTACGCAGAGAGTGATGAGTGTGTGGAATGGGCTGCCGGCGATGGTGGTGGAGGCAGATACGATAGGGTCTTTTAAGAGACTCCTGGATAGGTACATGGAGCTTAAAAAAATGGAGGGCTATGGGTAACCCTAGGTAATTTCTAAAGTAAGGACATGTTCAGCACAGCTTTGTGGGCCGAAGGGCCTGTATTGTGCTGTAGGTTTTCTATGTTTCTATATTTCTCTCTACCTATGCCTCTCATAATCCTTATAAACTTCTATCACATCTCCCCTCAGCCTTCGCTGCTCCAGAGAAAACAACCCAAGTTTGTCCAGCATCTCTTTATAACACTGTAATCCAGGCAACATCCTGGTAAACCTCATCTGCACATTCTAACCCTAACCCTCTCCAAAGCTTCAACATCCTTCCTATAATGGGGCAACCAGAGCTCTATTCAATACTTCAGATGCAGTCTAATTAGAGTTTTAAAAAGCTACAATATAAATTCCTGACCTTTCTCTGCATCCCTCCACTTTCTGACAGTGCTCCGGTTCTCATCTTCCCTACTAAACCAGGTAAACCCGCCCCCCCCCACCACCCAAGTAGCATGAGCGAACCTCTTAGCCAGGATATCCTTTCTCCTGCAGTTTAGATGCAACCCATCCCTCCTTTAAAGGTTCCGATTATCCAAAAACCTGAAACCCTGCCCCCTGCACCAATTCCTCAGCCACTCATCCATCTGTACTATCATCCTCTTCCTGCCATGACTAGCAGATGGGATCACAAGTAATCTAGAGATTACTACCCTAAGAGGTCTTGCTCTTCAGCCTCTTTCTAACTCCCTACACTCACTGCGAAGGACCTCTTCTCCCTTTCTACCAAGACTATTGGTGACAAATTCTCCCTCTTGAGAATTTTCTGCAGCCGCTCTAAGACATCCTGGACCCTAACACCTGGGAGGCAACACACCATCCGGCATCTCTTTTGCAGTTACAGAATCTCCTGTCCGTCCCCCGAACTATTGAGTCTGTCTGACTTTACCCTCCCTGCTGAGCCTCAAAGCCAGTTTCAGTGTCACTGGCCTGGCTGCTGAGGATGTGCCCTAACAGGTCATCCTCCACCACACCCCCCCCACCCCACCAGCAGTATCGATAGTAGTATACTTGATGCTGAGGAAAATGGCCACGGGGAATCCTGCACTAACTGCTTACTCTCCTTACCACTTCTACTGGTCACCCATCTACTATATGAAGCCTACACCCTGAGTGTGACAATCTCAGTTGAAAGCTTCACCTCTGATGTTTTCAGCCTGCCAGAGGGTCCTGAATGCACCCAACTCCAGATCCTTGACCTTATCAGTCAGGAGCTGAAGCTGGATGTATTTCCTGCAGATCTAGACATCAAGGTAACCTGCAATCTGACATCTTAAAGGAGGAGCATTCCAAAGTCTGAACTACCATCCTGCCTACACTTGTTATATGTTTGGCTCTAACTTCTCAAGTTTAACTTCTAGACTCTGGCTGCTCTAGCTGAAACCTGTTGAGCCAAAGCCTATACCAATATTACTCCAATTCAGTAGTTAAATGTGTCTTTACAAAGCACACTAAATAGCACATCATTGTAAGACTCTCGGGAAAATTACACTGGTCTCTATCTCCCAGTTTATAGACTACCATCCGATGGGTACCAAGGCAAAGTTTACAATCTTTGTTAAATTTTAGCATGAGTATACCTGAATAATTATTGAACAATGAGATTCCTCTGTTAAAACACAAGTCTTTTTTGGTAAAAATGCACAACTTTGGGAGTCATGAGAGTTGCAGCTATCTAACCTCGTGCTTGTTTATCTATTAGACAGAATAAATAATGTTTCTCTCTGGGGTTTGCAATAAGATTTTTCGTTTTCTTAGGTTACATACAAATTCCTGCTGTATTGCACACTGACAAAACAATTAGAAACAAATTGCTATAGTTAAAGCCATGTGTGACTCATCAAACACACAAGGAAAGGAGCAAATTGCACTTACATTGTACTTATCACAGTCAGAGGATGTCTCAAAAGGCGCTCCACTCAATAAAATAGCTTTGAACTTTATCTGTCATAATGCTATTGTATTTAGAAGCCAATTTGTGGTCAGGCAATAATGAGGAAGAGATGGTTTTGAAATGTTGAGAGATAAATATTTACCAGGGAACAAATTTAAATATATGCACGAGAGAGAAAAAAATGCCTTATTAAAATGAAAGCACTTACAGCAGTACGGAGCTGCACTGAAATTATTGCTAATTTATATTTCAAAGTCTCTATTATGGTGACTGAACCCATAAGCTTCTGATTTAGAAGACCACAGTCATGGCTAACAATCACCCAAGCCAGACAAAAAAAATTGCAGCCAAATTTGGGAAAAGAATTCTGAGAAATTCTTCTCAACCTATCAGGTAGCCAAGCAAGTTACCTGAGTGTTAAGGTGGTCAAATGCCCATGGCCTGATTACGTGCAAACCCAGATCTTATGGGAAGCTAGGGAAGAAACACGATGGCCCTGGTAGAAATACTTGCTTTGTAATTAGGCACTAGCAAAGTTCTAAAACACAAGAGGGTGGCTAATATTGTTCTATTGTTAAAGAAATTGCAAGGACAGGCCAGGGAACTGCAGGCCATCGAGCCTGACTTGAGTTGCAGGGAAGTTACTGTAAGCAATTCTAATGGACAAGATCTACCAAGTCAGGAGTAGTCAGCATTGTTTTGTGCATGGGAGGTCATGTCTGACAAATCTCTGAGATTTTCAAAGAAGTAACTAAGGAGATAGATGAGGGTAGGGCAGTGGAAGTTGTCAATGTGGGTTTTCATAGGCCTTTGATGAGATACTGCATGACACACTCATCTGGAAGGCTAGGTCACATGGGATTCAGGGAGAACTAGCAAGGTAGCTTCAGAAATGGTTTGATGATAGGAAGCAAACTGTGATGGTTGAAGGTCAATTCTCCATCTGGAGGCTTGTGTCTAGTGGGATGCCTCGGGGTCAGTGTTGTTACTATTATGTAAATTACAGTCATATTACAAGCAGTTGTACAAGTAAGCAGTGGCATTTAGTATGCTGGCCTTTATCAGTAATGGCATTGATTTTAGTAGTAGAGACATGATGTTGCAATTATATAAATAGTTGGTGAGAGTGCACTTGGGGAATTGTGTACACTTTTAGTCACCCTTTTATTGGAAAGACATTATCCATCTGGAGTGGGTGCAGAATAAATTAGTGAGGATGCCACCAAGACTAGAGGATCTGAAGTACAGGGAGAGGTGGACCATACTAGATCTTTATTCCCTAAAGCACAAGCAAATGAGGGATGGTCTCATAGACGTTTATAAAATCATGGTGGGTGTGGATAAGGTGGACAGCATAGTCTTTCCCCCAGGGTTGGGGAGTTAAAAACTAGAAGACATGGATATAAGACAAGAGAGAGATTTAAAAGAAACCTAAGAGGCGTGTGGTGAAAACTGCTCAGCGGATTATCGGCACCCAATTGCCCACCATTGAGAACATCTACCATAAACACTGCCTGGGCAGGGCGAAAAGCATTATCAGGGGTGCATCTCACCCTAACCATGGACTTCTAAACTCTCCTCCCATCCGGTAGGCACTACAGGATCCTCCGCTCCTGTACCAGCAGGCACAGGAAGAGCTTCTTCCCTGAGGCTGTGACACTGCTGAACCTCTCATCACGGCGTTAAGCAGTATTGCATCCGTATTGTACGGTCTCAGTACTTTTATATTTGTGTGCTGCAGCACTTTTTTTATTCGCAGTTATTTTGTAAATAACACTATTCTTTGCATTTCCGGTCAGATGCTAAATACATTTCATTGGCTTTGTATCTGTACTCGGCATAATGACAATAAAGTTGAATATAATCTAATCTAATCTAAACTTCTTTACACAGGGGATAGTGTAAACTGCCAGAGGAAGTGGTCGAAGCTGGTACAAATGCAACATTAAAGAAGCATCTGGACAGATATATGGAACAGAAGAGCTGGGGGGGGTGGGGGGGGTTGTTGGAAAGTTATGGGCCAAACACAGCTAACTGGGGCTAGCAGGGAATATGCTGATGTCAGCTTGGACCAATTGGGCCAAAGGACCTGGCTCCATATTACATTACTTTATGAGACTATGATTATGAGATAACAATATCAGAAAATTAGTTGCCAATCTACAAAAAAAAAATCTCATAAACATGCTCTCGAGTGATTTTGGTTGAGAAAGAAGTCTAAAAGGCCGGCAATCAAGATTCTGAGTCATTAGAGTTACACAGTCATATAGTCCATATGCTCACTGCATCCATATGGACCACTGTACTTATTTATACTAAATCCCATCCATTTCCTCCCCCTCAGTCCATAGCCTCTATGCCTCAGCAATTCAACAAATTATATACATTCATTATACCTTCTACAGCAGGTTATGCTCACCAGAGAAATTATTTTATCCTTTGAAAAATTATTCATTAGATTTTGTAGCAAAACATCAGAGCTTCCTAAAGTACCATCAACAAATTCCCACATAACCATTTAATTTCTACATGCACAAAATGCTGGAGGAACTCAGCAGACCAGGCAGCAGCTATGGAAAAGAGTAACAGTCACCATCTCTGACTGTTTACTATTTCCATTGATGCTGCCTGGCCTGCTGAGTTCCTCCAGCATTTTTTGTGTGTTGCTTTGGATTTCCAGCATCTGCAGAATTTTTCATATTTGTATAACCATCTCATACTTCAATATTTAAATGTGTAAACACAGTCCCAAAATTGCAATTTTTGTAAACAAAATCAACACATCAGGCAACATCCATGGATAGAGAAACAATAAACAGTTCAGTTCTGAGACCCTTCATCACTTCTCCTGCTGAGTTTCTACATATTTTTTCTGTTTTTATTTTGAATCTCCACGATCTGCAGGTCTTTGATTCCCTGAATTGCAGTCCTCAATTTACATTTGTTTTCCTAACATATCAGAATGCTAATGCAGGGGCATCTTCATTAATCATTTGTAATAGTGGGGAATGGTTACATAGGTTTAAGATAAATATAACTGACTTAAATTTCTTTTGCCTGCTCTTTTTACGCAACCATAGCATTGCATTTTACGCAAATGCAATGCTAGCACTCATTTCAAGAGGTCTAGAATACAAAAGCAGGGATGTTATGCTCCCAACTATGATATTCTTTCAGTTATGACTCAGTGATGCCCACAGCATCATGCCTGCCAATCTCTAACTGAGCTACAAGATCATCTGCCTTATTCTGTCTATAACACTTTCGGTTCTGTATTTGTCCCCTTTTTTGATTTTGTCCACCTGTTACACTGCAACTCAATCTAATGACTGCAATTTTGTCCCGTCATCTGCCTGTCCTTCCTGACAGTCTCACTACACACTGCCACCGCTTGTATACTAACTGCTGCATCCTCAAAGTCATTGTCAGTGTCAAAGGTTAGCAATGGAAATTGAAGACACTAGTTATTTGGTCCCACAAACTGACATAACATGCAAATGTCAAAGTCTTTCTTGTATTCAAAGTTTAGATGGAGAAAATGGCAACTTCTCCAAAACGGGATATCATACAAACTGACCGACACCACAGTCATTCTGCAAAGATCAACAGAGATGTAGAGGGTTGCACTGGCCTGATGGAATTCCCTTGTTTTCTTTTTATTTCTTCACTCTCTTTTCTAAAGGTGTATTTGTGTACATGGATTTTATATCTTCAGACAATAGTGCAAAGAAACAAAAAGAAAGCAAGGGAATTCCAGCAGGCCAGATTGCAGGAGTGTAACATGTCGAAGAATATCTTCATCAATTATGCCAAAAGTAGAAGAGAAATTATATTGCACCATAGGCCCATTCATAGAAAATAATAATTTTGCCTTTTATTTGAAATCCTTAAACATCCATGTTGAATGCACACAACCTTAATTCCCTACAGCAGAGAAAATTTTTTCTCTACTAAATATGGAGCATATTTGAGGTATGTCCATGAGCTAACATTCATTTTTTATTAAGACAAGATGGCTCTTCTATCTAAATAGGAAACATTATCTTTCTGTACCTCTGATGAATTAGGAATTGTGCAAGTTTCATTTTAAATATTGCAACAGAATCAATATTGACTACACTAGGTGGCAGTCTATCCCCCAAGTAGGTAATTCAAAGTAGTGACATTGAATGAACTAAAACATATGGAGATTATACTTATTTGTAACTAAACCCGATGTCAGTGTTGTTTCCATAAGATTATCACTTATAATTTTGTATTTAATTTGAGCACATAACATATTTAAAGGCTATTACGTTTTCTCTGTGTCATTTATGAATGCTGCATCAGTCAATGTATCCCAACTAACCTGTGCAAATATAATTTGGTAGCTTTCTGATTCATCCCTTATCCCTGCATATGTTGGGTTATTATTACAGAGAATATTTGATTTTGATAGTTCAACAAAATCCTTTCACCATCTTACTGCTTCCAATATCTGTAGCCATCTTCAATTCTATCCTTCTGTACAATATGCTCCTGATGTTTTTCACCATTTTCTTCATTTCTCAGTCTCTCCCTCTTCCTTCACAATACACCCTAAAACCTACCTAGCCTAATATTTCCTATGTATACTGACGTTGAGTTTTAATGATAAAGCTCTTGCAAAACATCCCAGCAACAATATTAATGCTGTAATATCAAGATCTAAGATTGTTTAATGTGATTTCCAGTACACAAGTGTAAAGGAGAACAAAATAATTGTTACTCCAGATCTGATGCAGCATAAAAAAACACAATAAAGAACACAATAAGAATAAATACAAATACAAAATATACCTTATATTCATATACTGATTCCATATCCATAAAGTGATGCTAGGCAGAGGGGTGTCTGTACATAATGGTGACTCTGACAGGAAATGTTGAAGTAATGGTGATGGGGGATGTGATAGGGTGGACTAGTGGGCGGAGGTATTGATCAGCCTGATTGCTTGGGGAAAGCAACTGCTCTTGGTCCTGTCATGGATGCCACATTGTCTTCCCCTGATGGCAGTGGGACAAATAGTCCATGAGCAGGATTAGTGGGATTCTTCATGACGTTGCTGGCCTTTTCCCATTATCTTTCTGTATATATGTCCTCTTTGGTGGATAGGCTGATGCGGGTGATGCATTGGACAGTTCTGACTACCCATTGCAGGGCCTTCCTCTCCACTGAAGTGCAGTTTCTGTACCATGCAGTGATACAGCATGATAGGATGCTCGTTACTCTGCACCTGTAGAAGGACACGTGTATTGTTGTGCATAGTCCAGCTTTCTTCAGCCTCCTCAGAAAGTAGGGGCATTGGTGAGTTTTTTTTGCTACTTATTGTAATCACAAGTCCTGTCTTTTTTTTGGAGATATTCATCTTCATTTGGGTCCTAGGTTGCAGCATTACCAAGTGACGATTTTTCATATACATTTATAATTGACTAGCATCAGGTTTTTCAAATTTGGGGAATATAATCATCAATAAAGTAAATTTGCAAGTATCAAATATGTTCATGAAAATCTGTTGCATAGCTTTTCAGCTCTGTGTGGCACTGTAACAGCTTGAATAATTAACTTTTACTTCTTTCTGCAGCACTTGGACCAACCATTACCTATGATTCTTTCTCATCTACAGTCAGATAAACTTGCAGAAGAAAAGGATCAAATAGTCCTGTTCTGTATGAATTAATCTGTTGAACTAGGGAACAACACATTTTGCTTTAAATTCATTGACTAAATTTTTATTGACTATATCTGCATGTTTCTGAATATTATCTTTTCTCAATCAAATAGATGTCATCTGTAATTGATGACATTCTGACATTAATGTCATCAGGATCATTCACACTATAAATAATGCAAGTAGGTAGAAAGTTAATTACATCTGTCTGATTACAACTACAACACTAATCACTAACCTTCATCTTCTTATAATTAGCTTGATTTATCATCTAAATCACTGTATTCTGTTTTACAGCAAGTACTTTTGTTTATGTACATCATGGCTGAGATACAGTATCAAATCTCGCTAAGCAAGAAGGTATACAAGATCACCAACATTATCCATTCCCTAATTTTGTAACAACTTCAGAAACAGGATCTAGTGCTTTCCTGACATATATGACAAATAAGCACTTCTCAGGATTCCAGTTGGGTACAGATACCGATTATAACCAATGTTTCGATGACAAACTCTTCCACCTTCTTTATGGATGATGCCTGGGCATGTCTAGTCCAGTGGTATTTATACCCCCATTATCCATCCCTCCTGATTGGATAGTCCTCATCCAATCAGGTTTCTGCTTTCCCGCCTTGTTTATAATTGAATTCTAGTTCTTACTTAGAGCAATTAATACCATCTACAAACCCATAAGGAAGCTCAAGTCACAGCTTCTGTGGGTCAAAGATGACCTGGGACTCAGATCGGCTGGCATTTACAGGATTCTCAGTGAATGCAGAGCAGCATATATCGGCCAAACGAGATGCACAGTGGAAACCCGCATCAAGGAGCACAGGAAGTGTATCCACTTGGGTTAACTGGATAAGTCGGCAGAAGCAGAACGTTGCATTTACAATGGCCATAGGATTGACTGACAACACATAACTACTGTGCCACGTTAACGGCTTTTAGGACTGTCTAGTAAAGGAAGCATTGAAATAAAACTAGAGGAAAAGAATTTTAACAAAGACGAGGATCTTGCTCTAAGTAAGAACTGGAATTTGATTGTAAACAAGGTGGGAGAATGGTAACCTGATCGTATGAGAACTAACCAATCAGGAGGGATGGACTACGGGGTATAAATACCACCGGACTAGACGTACACAAGGCATCATTCCTGAAGAAGATGACAGAGTTAGTCATTGAAACTTTGATTATAATCAATACCTGAAACCAGCTGGAAGCCCGAGAAGAATCAACTTCAGAAACATTCAGTGTTGCTTGTGGTGGACTACCACTGTAAAGCAAATTATTTTCAAGAAAAAACATTGCATGAATTATCATTTGTATATACAAGGTGATGCAAAAGTATACTCAATCTAGATAAGAATTGGAAAGCACGTTGGTCCTCACTATTGCTCTCCTAGACCTAAAGCTACAGAACAACAATCACTAACAATATTCAGTCTTCCATTTTTCTTAACATTAATGAAATGAGACAACTGCATCAGAAGTCATGACTTTATGAGCTGGAGGTCTGGGCTCCAGTAATCTAAGGCTGTTTTAATGTATTCCCATTGTAAATTCAGATGGGGTAATTTTAGCTTTTCCTCAAATTATTCTATACCTTGCCAGGAGCAGGAACTTCTTTACATCCCAGAAACAATCATCTTCCAATGGAAGCTCAGACTGAATTTGGGCCCTCATTCTGCAAGAAGCACTTGGAGTATATTCAATAAATGCACCAGAACAGTCATACCATTCCAACTGCAAATGAAGGCCTCTCTAAGAATCTAGACTGAAATCATAAATTAGTCTCTGAGGATTTGGAAGAACATCTTTAGGAAGCGGTGTCTCAGAAAAGCAGTGTCCATTATTAAGGATCTCCAGCACCCAGGGCATGCCCTTTTCTCACTGTTACCATCAGGTAGGGGATACAGAAGCCTGAAAGCACACACTCAGCAATTCAGCAACAGCTTCTTCCCCTCTGCCATCCGATCCCTGAATGGACATTGAAGCTTTGGACACTACCTCACTTTTTTTTAAATATACAGTATTTCTGTTTTTGCACATTTTTAAAAAATCTATTCAATATACATAATTGATTTACTGTACTTGTTTATTTATTATGTTTTATTTTGATTTATTATTATTATTTTTTCTCTCTCTCTGCTAGATTATGCATTGCATTGAACTGCTGCTGCTAAGTTAACAAATTTCACATCACATGATGGTGATAATAAACTTGATTCTGATTTCTCTCACAAAATACTGAGAAGGAGGAAACCATGAGAAAAACACTTTAAGCTGTACGAATATAGTATCACACCTGTAGTGAAAGGTTACCACTGCATTCAGAACTTGCAAATGATGGATCACTTCAACCAGAGTGTAAATCCCAGATCTAGCACTCAGGTGTTTCGGGGCACCACTGCAGATGTCCAGGCTGTCTTGCACATTTTGCATTTAATGCAACACAAAAATGTTGACTTTGCAAACCACAGTGTAATTCCCAAATTTTCAATTACACTTTTTATAGAAATGGATCATATGGTGCACAAAAACACAGCAATATGCAATTGTAAGTTTTAGCCAATCTTTTTTCTCATGTTTCAATCAAAACCAGTTTCATCTGCCCATAAACAGACTGCCCAAACTATTGACAGAAATAACATGTTATCCCATCAATTCAAACAAAATCTATGCCTTCCATTTTAGTAAATGGAGGGAAAATTCAAACACCAGAGGTATAAAGGGATTTAGGAGTCCTTGTGCAAGACTCCAGGAAAATTAATTTACAGGCTGAATCTGTGGTAAAGAAGACAAATGCAATGTCGGCACTTATTTGAAGGGGAATAGAATATAAAAGCAAGAAGATAATGCTGAAGCTTTATAAGATATTAATCAGGCCACAATTGGAGCATTATCAACAGCTTTCAAAGGTTTCAAAGGTGCACTTAATGTCAGAGAAATGTACAATATACATCCTGAAATTATTTTTGTTCGTAACCATCCACGAAAACAGAGGAGTGCCCCAAAGAATGAATGACAGTTAAATGTTAGAACCCCAAAGCCCCCCCCCATATCTCAGAAAAGCCCATATTTCAGAAAAGATGTGTTGTCATTGGAGAGAGTCCAGAGGAGGTTCACGAGGATGATTCCGGGAATGAAGGGGATAACATATGAGCAGCATTTGGCATCTCTGGGCCTGTACTCACTGGAATTTAGAAGAATGCAGGGGAATCTCATTCAAACCTAGCAAATGTTGATAGGACTAGATAGGGTGGATGTGGAGAGGATGTATCCTCTGGCAGGGGTATCTAGAACTAGAGGGCACAGCCTCAAAATTGAGGGGCAACCTTTTAGAAGAAAGGTAAGAAGTTGGGTTTTTTTAAGCCAGATAGTAGTGAATCTGTGGAATGATCTGCCACAGACTGCGGTGGAGGCCAAGCCCCTAAGTATATTTAAGGCAGAAGTTGATAGTTTCCTGATCGGTCAGGGCATCAAAGGCGATGGGATTGAGTGGGATCCGGGAGCAGCCATGATGGAAAGGCAGAGCAGACTCAATGGGCCGAATGGCCTAAATCTGCTCCTATATCTTTTGGTTTCATGAAGCTAAAATCACAATGACAATATCACATTAAATGGTTCAGAAACCCCAGATAAATCAGGATAGGGAGTGCTTTCTCTCAAAAAAATTCAACACGAGGACAGGTGCCAGTATAGTAACACTGCCTTCACATAAGAAAGGTTGAGACCTTATATGACACAAATCACACACCAAATCTTGAGATCCATCTCCTGACTCAGTAAGGATGTGCGGTGGTTTTTGGCTTCTGCGGCTTTTCATAGATTCTATTGTGTTTCTTTATTTTGTGAGTTCCTGAAAGAAACGGAATCTCAAGGTTGTATAATGTTTTCAGACTTTAATAATAAATTTGAACTTTGATGAAGGCAGACACAGGTAATGAAATTCACTAGTTTCAATGCCCCAGTATAGTCTTTGGTTTGTTGTGGAGTTCAAGCCCTCCTGAATGCTTCAGAGTCCTGGGCTATATGAGGCAGGCGTTTTGAGGCACTGGAAAAATACCAGCAACGTCATCGCCATAAAATTCCCTGGAAGGACAAGAAACCCAATGATGGTGTCCTCTCCTACTCTAATATTCCCAGTATTAAGGCCTGAGCTACATTGATTTGGTCAAGATAGACAGGGTACTTTATTCGTATCCCTGATTCCAGCTTCCAAAGCAGATACTCCATTCTGTGCTGTCATGAGAAAAGATTTCCAGGTGAACAGAGAAGTAAGAATGTACTTAAAATCTCCTGAAGAAATGCAGTTTTTTGAAGACTCCTGGGTTGCTTTCACCCAAGGACTTTCTAAGTGGAGAAGGATGATTTCGAATGTGATGCATGTATCAGGAACACAATGAGGCTCTACCTACATGGTGGAAGAAGCAGACTACCTTATCAACTACTCATCCATCTATCCTATTGGCCAACACTTGCCCAAACGCTGAATCTGCAATTCCCACATTGGCTTTAATAGCCACCTCAGAATCATCAAAATCAGAATGAAAGTAAATGAAACTCAACCCATCAGTCTAAGAAATAGAATACCAAAACAATAATCTTCTCCTGTTGTTTGTCATATATATGAACAATTTGGATGAATTTGCAGATGATACCAAAATTGCTGGTATAATGGACAGGGAAGCAGGCTGTCTAAGCTTACAGCACAATATAGATCAACCAGGAAAGTAAGAAGAGTAATGGCAGATAAAATTTAACTATGCAAAGTGATAGATTTTGAGAATTAAACCAGGGGAGTCTGTACACAGTGAATGGAAGGGCCCTGGGGACTTTTGTAGAACAAGGATACCCAGAGGTACAAGTTCCCTGCAAGTGACGACACTGTGAGACAGGATAGTAAAGAAGGTGTATGGCATATTTGCCTCATCATTTAGGGCACTGAGCATGAAAGTCATTTACATTGCAGTTAAACTTGACACTGAAGAGCACTTGGAGTGCTGCATGCAGGTCTGGTCCCCATGCTATAAGGAGGATGTGATTAAGCAAGAGAGCATACAGAAAAGATTCTCAAGGATGTTACCTGGACTGCAGGACTTGAGTTACAAGGAGAGACTGGATAGACTAGGACTATTTTCATTTTATTAGAGGCTGAGGGTGACCTAAAAGAGGTTTATAAAATTATGAGGGGCATTGGGGTATATCGTCACACTCTTTTTTCTTATTCTAGTCTAAAATAAAGAGCATAGGTTTAAGGTGGGATGAAAAAGATTTAAAAGGGAGCAAAGGGAGTTTTTCCACACAGAAGGTGGTGGGTGTATGGAATGAGCTGCCAGAGGCAGATAATTACAATGCTTAAAGGACGTTTGTACAGGTACATCGATAGAAAAGGTTTACAGGGATATGGGCCAAGTACACACAAATGTGAGTCGCTCAGGTGGGCACCTTGGTTGGCATAGACAAGTTGGGTCAAAGGACTGTTTCTGTTATGAATAACTCTATGATTCCTTGACTACCACATGTGGGAATAAATAGAAATAAATTGTCCATCAGATCCCAGCCGTTTCTCAGAAACAAACAATTGAAACTTAATCTTTTCCAAAAACACTAAATTTACACTTTTCAATCCCAGCTCACTGGGTGGGCAATTGAAATAAATGCTACACAGTGATGTATTATGTGCTATTGCTGCCTCACTGAATATTTGACTTTATAAATATGGGTACTTTCCATCATAATGGAAATGTAGAAGAGATGGAAAATTATTTTACTTTTTCTTTCTCAGAATCAGAATCAGGTTTATTATCACCAGCATGTGATGTGAAATTTGTTAACTTAGCAACAGCAATTCAATGCAATACATAATCTAGCAGAGAGAAAATTAAATAAAATAACGCACAATAATAAATAAACAAGTAAATCAATTACGTATATTGAATAGATTTTTTTGAAATGTGCAAAAACAGAAATACTGTATATTAAAAAAAAATGTAGTGTCCAAAGCTTCAATATCCATTTAGGAATTGGATGGCAAAGGGGAAGAAGCTGTTCCTGAATCACTGTGTGTGTGC
Organism: Mobula birostris; assembly: GCF_030028105.1. Lineage (NCBI taxonomy): Eukaryota > Metazoa > Chordata > Chondrichthyes > Myliobatiformes > Myliobatidae > Mobula > Mobula birostris. The sequence continues at coordinate 54,186,553 of NC_092370.1, read as the reverse complement.
CTTCAGGCTTCTGTATCTCCTACCTGATGGTAACAGTGAGAAAAGGGCATGCCCTGAGTGCTGGGCATCCTTAATAATGGATGCTGCCTTTCTGAGACACCGCTCCCTAAAGGTGTCCTGGGTACTTTGTAGGCTAGTGCCCAAGATGGAATTAACTAGATTTACAACCTTCTGCAGCTTCTTTTGGTCCCGTGCAGTAGCCCCTCCATACCAGACAGTGATGCAGCCTGACAGAATGCTCTCCACGGTACAACTATAGAAATTTTTGAGTGTATTTGTTGACATGCCAAATCTCTTCAAACTCCTAATGAAATATAGCCGCTGTTTTGCCTTCTTTATGACTACATCGTTATGTTGGGACCAGGTTAGATCCTCAGAGATCCTGACACCGAGGAACTTGAAACTGTTCACTCTCTCCACTTCTGATCCCTCTATGAGGATTGGTATGTATTCCTTCGTCTTACCCTTCCTGAAGTCCACAATCAGATCTTTCGTCTTACTGACGTTGAGTGCCAGGCTGTTGCTGCGGCACCACTCCACTAGTTGGCACATCTCTCATCACCACCTGAGATTCTACCAACAATTCTCTTACTCCATTCTCTTTCTTTCACTCTGAGTTTTGCTTTCTGTATATTGTGCTATGTTGAACTAATTATTCTAATTTAGAGGTTTAGACTCAAGAGCCTTGAAAATGTATTGTGTGGTGCAGTCTCTTGGCGATACACAAACTGTTTTCAATTTTACCCAAAGTAGATTGTCCCAGTGAAATTGCAGAAAAGGCATAATTGTACTGGACATCTTCATGCACTATTCACATTGGCACAGCTGGCAATTTCCTGGCATCAGGAGAACACCAAATTCACTACTGCCATAATATGTATATACTTACACCCATACCAATATAAATTAGTCAGCAATCAGCCAGGAAAGCCTAGATAACTCATAAAGTTCTCTAACATGACAATAAATGTACTTTGAATCACATCCAACTGCTCCAGTTCAGCTGCACTGGATATAACACATGAATGTTTTTTGTTGTCAGAGTACTTTGCTTAAGGAACTCAGACTTCTGGATGAAGTATTTTCATGAACCCAGTCTCCCCAACATAGAAGTCAGTCCAAAAAGGCAACAGCACCACTTGTGTTATCAAGAGTAATAATAATGTCAGATTTGCACCAAGAGAATGTCATGTTACAAATTTAGAGAAAGAGATTAGACTGGGTGATGGGATTACAGAAATAGAGATGATCAGTTGGAAGTCCCATGGAAAAGATCGAGTAAATTAAAAGCACATGGAAACATATAGAAATAGCTTTTTTTTAAAAAAAATTAATGTCATGCAAATTTATTTTGAAGAAAATTCTGCCCTACAAGCCTCAACTTTGCTATATCTGTCTGGGTACAGGATCTGAATGGCAAGTTCCCTGAGCAATCTGGCAAGCCTGAGTGCTGCTGAATTCTCTGGCTAATCCAGCAACTATGTGAACTGACAGATTTGACACTCACAGATTTCCTTAAGATACTAATATAGAACTTAACTTCAGATTTAATGGCTAAACACTAACAGTTCTGATCAAAATCACTTGCCAGAGCTGGTACAATTCAGCTCACAGTTTCAGCTTGCTCAAAACCAATAACTTCCTTTTATTTCACCTCTACTTTTATTTTATTTTCTTCTAAACTACAGTTACAATTCCCCAACTAGTTTACAGTTTCCTGACCTTTTTTTGCCATGGAACCGGCTCTGCTGCCTGTCCAGCTGCCACCCACTTTGCTCTCTTTTTTTTTCAAACAGAAAAAAAAAACAGTCATTATTCATTTCACTTTCCTGCAGTCAGCTAAATTCATTCTTCCATTGAGGAACATCCCCTTTGGGTCTTCTTATTTCTTCCATTAAGTACGACATTTGTAGAATTGAAACAATCATCAGCTTCAGCATTAATAAACTCTGGTTCAACTGCAAGCTTAGACAGCTGTGTCTGGAGAAGACAGTGGTCTTCAGAGTAAAGGGGAGTTCAAAAAGGCCAAGTACAAGCCAAAGGCGGCAATCAGAGCTGCTAAGTACCACAATTCAGTCGAACTGGAAAACCAGCTTTCTGCAAATGAAGTTCAAGAACCCACCCCGTCCCCCACTCCGGTGCCCAGTCAAGCAGATCATTACCAATGCCCACACCCTTTATTGTCAAGAAAGAGGAGACAAGGAAGCTGTACAGAAAGCAAAATATCGAGAAGGCTTTCAGCCCTGACTCAGTCTCCCCTGCCATCCTTAAACACTGCACTAACTAGCTGTCTACATCTATAGTCATTTAAACTATGTACTGTTCCAGCATGTTTCAAGAAACCTGTTGTTATTGCAGTCCCTAAAGAATCAAATATCACTGGATTCAATGACTACAGGCCAGCTGCACTCACATCAGTCATAATGAAGACTTTTAAAAGGCTGGTCTTGTCATTTCTCAAATTCATAGCTCCAAATTGCCCAGATCTGATACAGTTGACCTACCGAACCAACAGATCTAACGCAGTTAACATTGGTCTGGACTTCATACTACAGCACGCCAGCTCTCTGGTACATATATCATGATTTTCCTTGCTGATTTCAGTTCAGCCTTCAACAGCATCATCCTTGAGCTTCTGCAAGAGAAACTCACCAAATTCAATATACCAGGTCCCATCTACAGATGACAAACTTCCTCTCTGATAGTCGGCAGTATGTGAGACTAGACAAGTACATCTCTATATCCCACTCACACAGCACTGGCATACCACAGGGGTGTATTCTCTCCTCTCTCCTCTACACACCTATGACGTTACCTCCAGTGATCCATCAGTTAAACTGATAAAGCTTATGGACAACACCACTGTCATTGGACTAATCACCAGAAGGGACAAATCCAAAAATCACCAATCAAAACAACTTGCCTTAAATATGATTTCACTTAATGATCTCTTTCCTCTTACGTGGTGACAAAAACAGTGTTTAGTCATTAATCCAGAAAGAGTACAAAGGAAACTTACAAGAATGTTGCCAGGCCTCAAGGGCCTGAGTTATAGGGAGAGGCTAGGATTTTATTCCTTGGAACATAGGAGACTGAGGGGTGACTTTATAGAGGTGTATATATTGCATTGATAAAGGGCTCAGCAACATAAGCCAACCTTCCTGGACTTAGATATTGCCCTGCAGGTCAGGCTTCTTAAAGTATACATCTAAGTTTATATGGTTAAGGATTTCTGTCCTATATCAACCAGACAGTGAATTTCTTTAAACCCCCTCTGATTCCTCAACCAATTTTTTCACATATATATAACCTTTTGTTTTATCCAACTTCCAATGGAAAATACTTTTTTTTACTGTATCTAGAGCGGTCCTAATTTAATACACATCAATTTAGTCTATTTTGTTCCACATAAAGCAATATCATTCTAATCAAACTTTCTGCATAACTACAAATCTCCAACCTCAGCAATGTCCTTGTAAATCTCAGTTGCACTCTTCGCTTTCCTGTGATTAGGTTACTAGATCTATATACAATAGTCAAGATGTGGCATAACCGATGCTGTTCTCTGCTCTCCGAGAACCAGAATAGCATTCTTCTTGTCTCTACCCGACACATTCAACAATCATCTGCACCTACTTCTAAAATCTTAAATGTGATTCAATTATGGAACACATATCGCTACTATGCTCATCACTTTGAAAAGAGTTCTCTGACTCCTTTATTCTATGCCTCAGCTAATAAAGAAAAGTTATATGCTTTTTTAAAAGTTACCTATCAACTTGTCCTGCTACTTCTAAAGACTTGCGGCATACACTCCAAAGTCCTTCTTCGCTCTGACGTATTCAATCCTATCACTTATTGTGCGTTTCCTTGCCTTGTTGCAGCACCCAAATCTATTTCCTCACTCTTTTACAGATTCAGTTCCATTTACCACTTTTCTAACCAAGTAACCAAAGTATCTATACTTTCCTACAGTTTAAACCTCTGCGGTTGACCATGCAACCAATTTCTGAATCATTTCCAAATTTCTTTCTCATAAGCCATCCATTTGAGTCGAAATCATAGAAAGCCAGAGAGTGAGTACTGAGTCCTACAGAGCCCCGTGGCACCAGGTTTCCAGCCTCAGAAACACTCAACCTCAGTTTGTTCTTGGCTTCTTGTCACTAAGCCAGTTTTGGCTAAATTTACATCTTCCTTGGATCCCATTCATGTTTTGCCCAGTCTGCCAGGTGGGACCTTGTTGAAAGCCTGCGAAAACCAGGTACATTATATTAAATGCGTTGCTATCAACAGCCCTTTTGGTCACTTAATCAAATATTTCAATTAATTCAGACATTACTGCCTCTTTACAAATTCACTCAGACTGTCCCTGATTATCTTAAAATACATTTCCCTGATGAGCCCACAGTCTAAGATATACTAAATAGGATATGTTTACCTAACAGCAGTATAATGCTGGCACTTCTCCAATCCTTCAACATCTTTCTGTTGGCCATCAGGAAATGAAAATAGTAGTCAGAGCCTCTGTATCCCAGGCTGGTACTTCTTTTAACAGCTTGGGATACATTTCATTTGGGTTTGCCAATCAGTCTATCTTCAAAGGTAATAAACTCCTCCTTTATAGGGGTTATCCCATTTAATAGTTCACACTCATTCACCTAAATTAAATAGCAATAACATCCCCTCTTTTCATTAAGAATCTAACCTATTTTCACATGTAAATTTCTTTATTATCCCTAACAACTGTGCTCCTCTTTGTTAGCTTATCACTTTCTGCTTACTTACAAGACAGTTTAATTTGTCAGTAATGGTACATACTCGTTGCTTTCCCAATTTTCCTTTCTAAACTACCAAACGTGGCTTTCCCTAACATCCTCTTTCATCACGTCCATACGGGCCAATTTGTAACATCTAGGTATTTACTTCCATCATAAGACTTCCTTCCATCATCCCTTATTTTAACCATGACACCTTTCAATGCTCGTACAGGAAGTAAAACTTCTCCCCCCCCCCCATCAGGATTTGGGATTTGGGTCCCTTCATGCTGTGATGAAAGGTACAGATTATATGTCATTCAATTCTGCAGACTGTAGTTACCACTCAGAGTTCAATACTGTATTTCTGTTCCAATCCACTCTTACCCAAGGATGCAATGAAGATCAGAGCAAAGGAAATCATTTTCAATAAGGCACTTTACAATTAAACACAATTTCTACTTTAACAACTTTCCATTGTAATCGATACTTTCATTTATTTTTCAGGTTGCTCTCATTCTTTTTTTCAGACAGTAGACACTAGTAATAAATTTTGCAGTTGTTATTAACAGTTCCTGAATCATCATTTTAATCTATCATATTTTTATCCTCATTTGGATTTTAATCAAAACTGTCTTCAATGCATCAAAAGTAACACACAAAAAAATGCTGGAGGAACTCAGCAGATCTGGCAGCACTTATTATAAGTAATAAACAGTTGGTGTTTCAGGCCGAGGCACTTCATGAGGACTGGAAAGGAAGAGGGAAGAAGTCAGAATTAGAAGGTGTGGTGATGGAAAGGAGTGCAAGCTAGCAGGTAGTAAGTAAAATCAGCAGAGGGAGAAAGTAGGTGATAAGTGGAAGAGAAGAAGGGCTAAGGAAGATTACTCAGAGGGCTGTGAGAGTATGGAATGAGCTGCCAGCACAAATGGTGCATTCTAGCTTGATTTCAACACTTAAGAAATGTTAGGATAGGTACATGGATAGTAGGGTTATGGAGAGCTATGGTCTTGGTGCAAGTCAATGGGAGTAGACATCTTTAGCGTTTTCAGCATGGACTAGGTGGGCTGAAGGGCCTGTTTCTGTGCTGTAATTCTCTATGACTCTAAGAAAGAATCTGAAAGGAGAGGACAGTACACCATGGGAGAAAGGGAAGGAGGAAGGGCACTAGAGGGAGATGATGAGGTGAGGAGAAGAGAAGGGGTAAGAGGGGAGCCAGAATGTGGAATGGAAAAAAGAGAAAGTTGGAGTCTACCAAGATGGAATACGAGGTGTGGCTCCTCAAACCTGAGAGTGGCCTCATTGTTGCGGTAGAGAAGGCCATGTTGGAAAGAGAATGGGAAGTTGAATTGAAATGAGTGGCCAGAGGGAAATCCTGCCTTTTGTTGCAGATGGAGTGAAAGTACACAACAAAGCAATCCCCCAACCCATGTCAGATCTCACCGATGTAGAGGAAGCTGCACCAGGAACGCCAGGTACAGTAGACGACCCCAACAGATTTACAAGTGAAGTGATGAAATGGTGGTGAGGGAAGAGGTGGAGGGGCAAGGTTAATACTCATCCCATTTTCAGGGATAAATGCCAGGAGGGAGATCAGTGGGGATCAGTTGTGACTCTTTTTAATGTGCCTTCTTTCTCCCTTTCTAACTCTGACACCTGAAACTGTATTCAAGCCCCTAATTTCCTCAGTTCTGTACTGAAGACTACTCTGTTTCAAACATACAAATGCCTCCTGGCCTGGTAAATATATCCAATATTTTTGTTCTTTTATTAAAAATTAAATTTAAATATGAAATATTTAATAATCTGCCAAATTGTATTGCTATAACAAAACACATAATGAGCTATACTGTTTTCATTCAATATAATGAACACACTACTGGCTCTAAAATTTCCTGACCTATCATTTGCTGAATCATTATGCAAAATGAATTATTTATGAATAAGTACAAAATTAGTTGTCAGCACAAATACTTTTCTTCTCTTTTGACCACAGGGCAATTCTGTCAACATTTGAAACTACAGAGATCTTTTCTTTGTTTTCAATGCATGATAAATGGCTTTGTAGGTTCAATCCTAAGTTAAAGATTTTTAAAGTCAAGTTGCAGCAGCCACAAACAGCTTCAAAGTTCAAAGTACCTTTATTATCAATAATACAGTATACAACCTTGAGATTCATCTTGTTGTAGGCAGTTACAAAACAAAGAAACACAACAGAACTCATTCAAAGAAAAGCCCCACACTACAAGACCATCAAACAGCTAATTGTGAAAAAGAGAACAAATTATGCAAACAATAAAAAGTAAACAAAAAACATTAACCGTGAAGTCCCCAAAACTGAGTGCTGTGCCGATGTTAGTCTTCAACGCTCTGTTGATAGCTGCAGGCACAGCTGCAGAGTTAGTTCAGTGCTGAAACGCCCCAAACAAATTGCGCAAATAGTAAAAAAGCAAACAAAAAAAACAGAAGAAACATGAAATGCAGAGTTCCTGAAGTGAGTCCACAACTACAGGTCGCATTCAGCGTTGAGGCAAGCCTATCATGAAGACTAGTAGTTGCAGGCAACAGCTGCTCCCGAACCCGGCAGAGTAGGACCCAGGACTCCTGCATCTTCCGCCTGCTAGCATCAGCGAGAGAAATCAGTCAAACGGAGGGAGATGGCGCTGAACACCTGTTCATTTTCTGCTTTCATCCTCGACAATTTTAGTCTTACTCAATTCTTTAATCGGTGCAAAGTAACAGAGCTGCCCACAAGTTCACGTTCCACATTAGGAATCAACATTTGAAATCGACACTCGACATAAGCTTGAAATCCTTATCCCCATCAATAAATTCAGCCAATTAGAAACTTGCTTTTAAATAATCTCAGAAAGATTGCAAACTATTTAAATAAAGTACTATTGCTTTAGTATCTTTAAACAACTTTCTTTCAGATTTATAACTACTACAATTATTTTTCTAATTTCTGATCAAATGTCAGATTTAGTGCAGCATGATCACACATGCAATGAACTGTAAACAAAGAAACATAATTTCCTATCATCACATTTGTCATTTTGAGGATTGAAGTGGGAAAGTCAGCTGGTTGGTTGCTATCACATCTCTTATGCTGCTGAGAAAATATTCAAAGGAAGCTTCAATAAGAGTGAGGAAACAATTAAAAATGTGCTATACTATGAAAGGGTTTTATTGCTACTTCTGAATGGCAGGCGCATGAAGATGTTTAACATGGATATTCCGAAGACAGACAGAGATGAGAAACAGGTTTTTGTCCAATATCCAAAGCATAATGAGGAATGTCTCTAAATATTGACCTTTTTATCTATATTTCCATGAGGCATTTATAAAGTTTGATTATGTATTTTCACGGTGATTGCCCAAGGTAAGAAATCAAATGCCAAATCAGAATACATTTTTAAATGCCATGATTAAACTCTATCAAATAGTGACTGGTCAAATTATATATCAATAGTGATGATATGTGGCTGTGTTTAATCCTATATCTATGCTTCAATGAAATTTATACTTGTGAAGTAGCACTTCTCCAAAAAAAAATCATCTAATGGAACTCAAGATTGTTAACAGCATAATTTTTTAATACACAATAGCACCAACCATCCTGATGACTGTCTAGGTTCTGTGGACTATGCATTCTTTCTTCCAGGGTAGAGCTTTGGTCAGAGTTTATGCGATCGACTGACATCCATGTGGAGTCACTGAGTTCAAATTCTTCACTGCTCGACGATTGTTCATCCTGCTGAAACAAAAATGGATGATTTTCACTACCAAAAATACAACTTGTATTAAGAGATTCTTCTTCAGTTTAAATAAGATAATCTTATTATTGTTCAGGAGTATGACATTACTTATCTTAACTCAGTATTTTCATCTCTAATTAGCTTCACAATTCCTTCCTTCTATCTTGAAGAGTGAGACTGGGTAAACAATCAATACCTCACCACCCCCTAATGCTTTTCCAAAGACTTCACAGGTAAATCAGTAAGGAATAAAGCTAACACAGACACACACAAAATGTTCAAGATATTTGAGCTCCTGAAATTCTTGTCTCAATATACCAAAGTTACTGATCTATTGTGCTAAAAGATCATATTGTAAGTTTTGTTTCTATTAAAATTTAATTGCTGATACATGGTGATAGAATATATTATTCAATCTTTTTTGTATCAGGTTCTCTGATAACAATGGCCATGAAGGTCATGTGATAATTTTGCTTAAGGGCTTGAGTGCTTAGCTTGTAAATGGCCAAAATACCATTGATTACAATAGAAAATCATTTCTTTCATTTAAAAAAATGCTTCCCTAGCTGTGGTGCATTAGATGGTAACTACCCGAAAAATCAAACATTTTAAGCCTCCTGAAAGAGCCTGGGCCAAACTACTTTTGAGTTTTAGGAAGTTTGATGATATTTTGAGTATTAGTGTATTCTAATAAACTTCCCACAGCACAGGCATTACACCTTATCAAAAAATCCAGACCCTGATGGAAATGAGAACACAACTCAAATAGGATTCAATTAAGGTTAAATAGGGAATATGTGGAACCTCAATATCATTTTGTGCCAAGGAATTGCTGAAAATGTCAAGAAATTGACCAGAAGTTGCAGAAACAATTCTTCTCAACATTTATAAAAACTATAATGTAATTCGGTTTCTGCAAAGAATAACCAAAGTCTCTATCTGCATTGTATTCAATCTTTTCAATGTAATGCACAAACACCTCATCTTCCCTGAGGATTCAAAATGCCACAAAGTTAATGATTATTATAGGAGATATGCTGTCACAGTGACTCGGTTTTCTGACACTTAATGCAAAGTTGCTGCTGCAGATATACTGAATGACCCTGATGGCCAGGTGTCACACACCATTTTTATCCCTCACATCCAACTTAAAAATGTAGATATTCTCTTCTGGATTCATACTAAACAGAGGAAATGATTCAAGTATGTTCTCAAAGCCTCCTTGAAAAAAAAACAAAAAACAAAATCCCCACTGACTTAGAGTCCAAGAATCTGAGGAAAAAGGTGGGTGATCTTGTCGTACAGCTACAGATTGGCAGGTATGATATTGTGGCCATCACTGAGACGTGGCTAAATGTTGCATGTCCCTGGGATCTGAATGTCCAAGGATACACGGTGTATCGGAAGGATAGGAAAGTAGGCAGAGGGGGTGGCGTGGCTTTAAAGGTAAGAATCATTAGAATCAAGTATCAAATCATTAGAAAGAGGTGACACAGGTTTGGAAGGTGCAGAATCTTTATGGGTTGAGCTAAGAAATCGCAGGTGTAAAAGGACCCTGATGGCCTCCAACAGCTGCAGTAATGTGGACTACAAATTACAACAGGAAATAGAAAAGGCTTGTCAGAAGGGCATTATTATGATAATTGTGGGGGAGTTTAACATGCGAGTGGATTGGAAAAATCAGGTCGGCACTGGATCTCAAGAGAGAGAATTTGTAGAATGTCTGTGAGATGGCTTTTTAGAACAGCTTGTTGTTGAGTCCACTAGGGGATCGGCTGTACTGGATTGGGTATTGTGTAATGAACCGGAGGTGATTAGAGAGATTAAGGTGAAGGAACCCTTAGGAGGCAGTGATCATGACATGATTGAGTTCACTGTGTAATTTGAAAAAGAGAAGCCGAAATCTGATGTGTCGGTATTTCAGTGGAGTAAAGGAAATTATAGTGACGAGAGAGGAACTGGCCAAAGTTGACTGGAAGAGGACACTGGCGGGAAGGACGGCAGAGCAGCAGTGGCTGGAGTTTATGCGAGAAGTGAGGAAGGTGCAAGACAGGTATATTCCATAAAGAAGAAATTTTCAAATGGAAAAAGGATGCAACCGTGGCTGACAAGAGAAGTCAAAGCCAAAGTTAAAGCAAAGGAGAGGGCATACAAGGAGGCAAATGTTAGTGGGCAGACAGAGGATTGGGAAGTTTTTAAAAGCTTACAAAAGGAAACTAGAAACTATAGAAACCATACAAAAACTACAGCACAGAAACAGGCCTTTTGGCCCTTCTTGGTTGTGCCGAACTATTTTCTGCCTAGTCCCCCTGACCTGCACAGGGACAATATCCCTCCATACACCTCCCATCCATGTATCTGTCCAATTTATTCTTAAATGTTAAAAAAGAACCCGCATTTACCACCTCGTCTGGCAGCTTATTCCACACTCCCACCACTCTCTGTGTGAAGAAGCCTCCCCTAATGTTCCCTTTAAACTTTTCCCCCTTCACCCTTAACCCATGTCCTCTGGTTTTTTTCTCCCCTTTCCTCAGTGGAAAAAGGCTGCTTGCATTCACTCTATCTATACCCATCATAATTTTATATACCTCTATCAAATCTCCCCTCATTCTTCTATGCTCCAGGGAATAAAGTCCTAAACTATTCAACCTTTCTCTGTAACAGAGTTTCTCAAGTCCCAGCAACATCCTTATAAACCTTCTCCACACTCTTTCAATCTTATTAATATCCTTCCTGTAATTTGGTGACCAAAACTGAACACAATACTCCAGATTCGGCCTCACCAATGCCTTATACAACCTCATCATAACATTCCAGCTCTTATACTCAATACTTTGATTAATAAAGGCCAATGCACCAAAAGCTCTCTTTACGACCCTATCTACCTGTGACGCCACTTTTACGGAATTATGTATCTGTATTCCCAGATCCCTCTGTTCTACTGCACTCCTCAGTGCCTTACCATTTACCCTGTATGTTCTACCTTGGTTTGTCCTTCCAAAGTGCAATACCTCACACTTGTCTGTATTAAACTCCATCTGCCATTTTTTCAGCCTGTTTTTCCAGCTGGTCCAAATCCCTCTGCAAGCTTTGAAAACCTTCCTCACTGTCCATTACACCTCCAATCTTTGTATCATCAGCAAAATGCTGATCCAATTTACCACATTATCATCCAGATCATTGATATAGATGACAAATAACAATGGACCCAGCACTGATCCCTGTGGCACACCACTAGTCACAGGAAGGTCATTAAGAGGGAAACGAGGAACTACGAAAGGAAGCTAGTAAATAATATCAAAGAGGATACTAAAAGCTTTTTCAAGTATATAAAGACTAAAAGACAGGTGAGTGTAGATATAGAACTGATAGAAAATGATGCTGGAGAAATTGTAATGGGAGATAAGGAGATGGCAGATGAACTGAACAAGTATTTTGCATCAGTCTTCACTGAGGAAGACATCAGCAGTACACCAGACGCTCAAAGGTAGCAGGGAAGAGAAGTGCGTGCAGTCACAATTACGACAGAGAAAGTACTCAGGAAGCTGAATAGTCTAAAGGTAGATAAATCTCCCAGACCAGATGGAATGCACCCTCATATTCTGAAGGAAGTAGCTGTGGAGATTGCGGAGGCATTAGCGATGATCTTTCAAAAGTTGATAGATTCTGGCATGGTTCTGGAGGACCGGAATATTGCAAATGTCACTCCGCTATTTAAGAAGGGGGCAAGGAAGCGAAAAGGAAATTATAGACCTGTTAGCTTGACATCGGTGGTTAGGAAGTTGTTGGAGTCGATTGTCAAGGATGAGGTTACGGAGTACCTGGAGGCATATGATAAGGTAGGCAGAACTCAGCATGGTTTCCTTAAAGGAAAATCCTGCCTGACAAACCTATTACAATTTTTTGAGGAAATTACAAGTAGGCTAGACAAGGGAGATGCAGTGGATGTTGTATATTTGGATTTTCAGAAGGCCTTTGACAAAGTGCCACACATGAGGCTACTTAAAAAGATAACAGTCCATGAAATTACGGGAAAGTTACATACGTGGATAGGGTGTTGGCTGATTGGCAGGAAACAGGGAGTGGGAATAAAGGGATCCTATTCTGGTTGGCTGCCGGTTACCAGTGGTGTTCCAAAGGGGTCCGTGTTGGGGCTGCTTCTTTTTACATTGTACATCAACGATTTGGATTATGGAATAGATGGGTTTGCGGCTATGTTTGCTGATGATACGAAGATAGGTGGAGGGGCCGGTAGTGCTGAGGAAACAGAGAGTCTGCAGAGAGACTTGGATAGATTGGGAGAATGGGCAGAGAAGTGGTAAATGAAATACAATGTTGGAAAGTGTATAGTTATGCATTTTGGCAGAAGAAATAAATGGGCAGACGATTATTTAAATGGGGAGGGAATTTGAAGTTCTGAGATGCAACTTGACTTGGGAGTCCTCGTGCAGGATACCCTTAAGATTAACATCCAGGCTGAGTCGGTGGTGAAGGCAAATGCAATGTTGGCATTCATTTCTAAAGGAATATAGTATAGGAGCAGGGATGTGATGTTGAGGCTCTCTAAGGCGCTGGTGAGACCTCACTTGCAGTACTGTGTGCAGTTTTGGGCTCCTTATTTAAGAAAGAATGTGCTGACGTTGGAGAGGGTACAGAGAAGATTCACTGGAATGATTCCGGGAATGAGAGGGTTAACATACGAGGAACACTTGTCCACTCTTGGACTGTATTCCTTGGACTTTAGAAGAATGAGGGGTGACCTCATAGAAACATTTCGAATGTTGAAAGGCGTGGACAGAGTGGATGTGGCAAAGTTGTTTCCCATGATGGGGGAGTCTAGTACGAGAGGGCGTGACTTAAGGATTGAAGGGCACCCATTCAGAACAGAGATGTGAAGAAATTTTTTTAGCCAGAGTGTGGTGAATCTATGGAATGTGCTGCCAAGGGCGGCAGTGGAGGCCAAGTCATTGGGTGTACTTAAGGCAGAGATTGATAGGTATCTGAGTAGCCAGGGCATCAAAGGTTATGATGAGAAGGCGGGGGAGTGGGACTAAAAGGGCGAATGGATCAGCTCATGATAAAATGGCGGAGCAGACTCGATGGGCCGAATGGCCCACTTCTGCTGCTTTGTCTTATGCTCTTATGGTCTTATGAATCAGAGTCATTGAGTCGTTAAACATGAAACAGGCCCTCGGTCCTCTGTATCCATGCTGGCCTTCAACTTCAGTAATTCCATTTTTTTTAGCAATTGACTGGTAGCTTCCTCTGCCTTGGCACTTTAAGTGTTCATCTAAATACTTCTTAAATTGTTTTGAGTGTACCTCCCTACACCTCCAGCTTTGGGCCGTGTAGCATATATGTAAACTACTCTCTCTGTGAACACTTCCTCCTATAAAACTCCTTGAAATTTTTACTCCTTTAACTTAAACTACTGGCTCTGATTTACATGCCTTTCATAGTATATACCTCTGAGAATGGAAAAGTTTCAGACAACAACATCAATTCCCCTCATAATTTTTTATACCTCAATCGGGCTCTCCTTCAGCATTCTCCACTCAAAGACAAACAAACCCAGACTGTGTGGCTGTCTTTGTGGCTGAAATCTTCCGCCCAGTGCAAACACATCTTTCTTATAATGTGGTGACAGAAATGCACAGCTATGGCCCAATGTTTTCTTTATATACAGCTGTATCATTGCTCTTATATTCTGTGCCCTGCCTAATGAAGGAAAGTATCCAGCATGTCTGTTTAATCATCTTACCCATGTTTCTGCCTTCAGAGCTGCTTGATCATATACACCAAGATCCTTGGTTCCTGAGCACCTCCAAGCCATTTGGTCCAACATACCTACTCTGCCAGATCACAGCTGATGATTTTTCTTAAATCCAGTGCCACCCCATGTCACCTCATCCCATTAATAACTAAAAATCTAATGATCTCTTTCTTAAATCTGCTCAGCCATCATATCCCTCCTTGACTGAGAATTCAGAAGATTCCTTATCATCTGGATGATGAAAGTTCAGTTCATTTCTGGCTTGATTGGACAATCCTTTATTTTGAAACTTTGAACCCTGAATCTAGATATACCAGTGAACAGAAATAACATCCATACATTCACCTTCTCAAGCTTCCTAAGTATTTGTGCAGGTCAATAAAATCAATTCTCATTCTTCAGCAGTCAGCAGTCTACATAATTCTCTCTTGTACATCAAACCCACTACCCCATGAAAAAATTGAGTGAACCTTTTGCTGCACTCCATCAGTTATATATTTCTCCTTCCTCAGCTACAGAGACCTCTCTTGCACACAAGGTTCCAAGTCTTGATAATATAACTTGAACAAAACTTATTGCTCAGTAGTTACCTACTGAATGCAAGTAAGTTAGGGTTTGTATATTCAAAATGTCAAGTGAATTTTAATGGCATTGTGAGTAATAATTTCTGCTTACATCTGCAGTAAGAATAGGATATCTAATTGTATATGTGTCTTAAAAGTTACTTCATGTAGACTTATATCTGGCTTTCTTACCTCCTTTTTTAATTTCTTGAGACAATCTTCAACTTGTTCTGTGAACTAACATGCAGTTTTGATCCTGTGAGGATTCTACACTTTGGTTATTTGAAAAGTTTCTAGATTTTAGCCTGACATAGAATCTGCTGAAATCAAAATAACTGTAGAAGGTGGAAATGTAAGTTAAAACCAGAAAATGTTGGAAATATTCAGTTGATCAGACCACATTTGTAGGCAGAAAAACAGCTAATATTTCAGGTCAAAGATCTTTCATCAGAACAAGTCAATGTTTGTTGTATCTTAATTCCTTTACCATTATGTTTTATGCACCAGCTAATAAAGATAAGTAATCTGCATGTCTTCTTAACCTCAACACCTTCATGTCATTTGGCCCTCTATGTCTATCTGCTCTGCATCAGTGCACAACAGAAATGTTTTGAAATAAAATGTAGCCAGACTTGCTGAGAACTTCAAAAGTCTCCACTCAAAGCTGGTCAAAACTTCGTGAGCAATTGTGAGTGCAGAGCCATTGTAAGTGCCATTCCTCACTATTGAACATAAAATATTGAACATAAAATCTAAGCCATATCCCTGCTGCTGCAAAAGGGCATTCACATGCATTAATCTGTGCAACAGATCTCTGAGTGAAAAGCAGTGTTTACATTTCACTTTTTAATTATTGTGTACAGGAATACATGGCATCAAACCTAAACAAATCTTTGGTCAAAGATAGTGCACATGCCTTTGAATCAGGAAGTTGTAAGTATCACTGTATACAAAGTTCAAAGTCAAATGTATTATCAGAGTACATACATGTCAGCACATACAACCGAGATGTTTTTTTCTTTGTGGACATACTTAGCAAATCTATAGGACAGTAACAGTAAACTGTAAACATCAAGAACTGCAAACTAAACAAACTGCAAATGTAGATATAAATAAATAGCAATGAATAATGAGCATAAAGTAACAATATAACAGAGTCCTTAAATAAGTATAGTTATCCCCTTTTGTTCAAGAGCCTGATGGTTGAAGAGAAGTAACTGCTCTTCAACCTGGTGGTACAAGTCCTGTACCTTCTATCTGATGGCAGCAGCAAGAAGAATGCATGGCCTGTGGTGAGGATCTTTGATGATGGATGCTGCCTTTTCTGCGGCAATGTTTCATGTCAATTTGCTTAATGGTTGGAAGGGTTTTACCTGTGATATACTGGGCCGAATCCACTACCTTTTGTAGGAATTTCCGCTCAAAGACACCTGGAGTATTGTGTGCAGTTTTGGTCCCCTAATCTGAGGAAAGACATCCTTGCCATAGAGGGAGTACAAAGAAGGTTCACCAGATTGATTCCTGGGATGGCAGGACTTTCATATGAAGAAAGACTGGATGAACTGGGCTTGTACTCGTTGGAATTTAGAAGATTGAGGGGGGATCTGATTGAAACGTATAAAATCCTAAAGGGATTGGACAGGCTAGATGCAGGAAGATTGTTCCCGATGTTGGGGAAGTCCAGAACGAGGGGTCACAGTTTGAGGATAAAGGGGAAGCCTTTTAGGACTGAGATTAGGAAAAACTTCTTCACATAGAGAGTGGTGAATCTGTGGAATCCTCTGCCACAGGAAACAGTTGAGGCCAGTTCATTGGCTATATTTAAGAGGGAGTTAGATATGGCCCTTGTGGCTATGGAGATCAGGGGGTATGGAGGGAAGGCTGGTGCAGGGTTCTGAGTTGGATGATCAGCCATGATCATAATAAATGGCGGTGCAGGCTCGCAGGGCCGAATGGCCTACTCCTGCACCTAATTTCTATGTTTCTATGTTTCTATGAGTTCCCACAACAGGTCGTGACGCAGCCAGTGAGCACACTTTCCATACACATCTATAGAAGCTTTCCAAGGTTTTCGATGACATGCCGAACCACTGCAGACTCCTGAGGAAGTAGAGGCACTGTTGTGCTTTCTTCACAATAATATTTATACGATGAGTCCACGGCAGGTGAGATAGTGACACCCATGAGTTTGAAGTTACTGAGCCTCTCCATCTCTGATCCTCCAATGATGAACCTCTGGTTTCCCTCTCCTGAAGTCTACAATCAGTTCCTTCTTCTTATTGACATTGTGTGAGAGGTTGTTCCTATCACACCACTCAGACAGGTTTTCAGTCTCCCTCCTGTATGCTGATTCATCACCCCCTTTGACACAGCCCACAACAGTGGTGTCGTCAGCAAACTTGTACATGATGTTGGAGCTGTACTTAGCCACACAGTCGTAGGTGTAAAGCGAGTAGAGCAGAGGGCGAAGCACACATCCCTGCGGTGCTCCTGTGCTGATGGGAGAATGTGGAGGAGATGCTTTTGCCAATCTGAACTGACTGGAGTTCTACAAGTGAGGAAATCCAGAATCCAATTGCACATGGGGGTATTGAGGCCCAGGTCTTAGAGTTTACTGATTAGTTTTGAGGGGATGATGATGTTAAATACCAAGCTGTAATCAATAAAGAGCATCCAGATGTATGCATCATTGATGTCCAGATGTTCCACAGTTGTGTGACGAGCCAACAAAATAGCATCTGCTATAGACCTTTTGTTTCAGTAGGCAAATTGGAGTGGATCCAAGTCGCCATTCAGACAGGAGTTGATATGCTTCAACATCAGCCTCTCAAAACATTTCAGCACTGTGGATGTGAGTGCCACTGGGCGATAGTCATTTAGACAGGTTACCATGCTCTTCTTAGTAAATTGAAGCCTACTTGAAGCACTACATTTCAGTACTAATTCCAGGCTGAAACTCCAAAGTATTATCTAAGTGGCAGTACTTATAGGATGTATTGCAAGGTTCTCTCTCAGTTTGACTTAAAAGATCCCAAGGCACTACTAAATTTAAGATCACTGTGAGATCCATTATCGTCTTAAAATGGGCCATTTCATCACAATGCCATTTGACTAACTAGCCTGAAGGTCTTTGGTCATCTTATCATATTTCTATAGACATATATATTCATAGAAATAAGAACCCTCAAATGTCAGAGCCGGGGTTGGCTGCAAACAAGGAAAATTATTAACTGACTGAATCTGCAGTTGAGCAATCAGAAGATTACATAGGAAAGAAAAACAGAAGGCAGAGAGAAAATGTAGGAGAATGGATATCAAATTATAAGGCCTTCCACTGCTGACAAACATTACATCCTTAGAGCAGATACTGACAAATCTTACATAGATTTCATATAAATCAGATAATCTGGGATCACGTCTTTCATTACTGGAGGGAAGGCAAAGGAAATCGGTGGCTTATTCAAGGTGTTGATACACACTGACCCCTCACTTTAACCTATTTTTCTAGACTGGCCTAATTTGATCACTGCCCACTAGACTTTAAAAATTAACTACAATGATAGTGACAGAGTAAGTTTCAGAAGTGAATTACAAGCTACCTTAATACAAAACAACAATGATCATGTTTGCACTTCATTGGATTTAACAGTTATGTCTGAAAAATGGTGCGGTAGAATAGACTAAGGCACATAAAAAAAGTTATAGTCTTGACAAACATAACTTATCAACCTGATAAATCAGACTGATAAATCCTTTTATCTCTCCACTGAAATGTTCCTTTTCAACAGTCCTGATAGTTTTAAAAGCAATTATGTCCACAGTTCAGTTGTTACATTTAGTGATACCTAGATTGTCAGATTTATTGATATAAATTTTCTATTAAATGTAGCATCCCTATATTGCTGTAATAAGCTACAAATTGCTTGCATTCACACACAGCCGAATGTTTTCAACATATTGTATTTTATTGTAAAACACTGATTAGTTTCTCAAGATAAACTTCAGCTCTGCAATCTTTATGTTATTGGTCTTAGTTACCAATGATATGTAATGATTAGATTTTGTTAATTAAGTTCTAATTTCTGGATCTTGACTCCTATTCAAAATTGCCATTAAACACTACATCTTCTGAACCAACAAGCATCTTAAACCTTAATATCTAACCTGCCTGCCTCTTTTCCTCCTAAAGGGTCCAAATGTCAATACTGTTGGCCTCACTCTTCCTTGCTGAACTATTGCTTGTCATGACTACCTATGTTTGCCAGAGCCCAATTCACTGAAAAAATTGAGCAGGCTTTATCTGACCCTGGCCTGACCTTTTAAACCATGTAATGGCTCCTCCTGACAATAGTTCAACTATTTTACAGATTATTTTAAGAATCAGCATTAGCTAATTGTTTATTGCTTAATATGCCTCCTAATTTACTGCTTTTTATGTATTTAATAAGTTTCAGCTACAAGATTACATTAAAATCCAAACGCATTTGTTAACAACATAGACAGCAAAAGAATATATTCAAGAGACATATTGGAAAATGTGGACATATGCACAAAACAGTGAATCACAAAGTATATCCAGAAATAGTGTACTGAGAGTTCTGTTACCATCATTCACATGGCTTCAGTTCCTGAACAAATCCAATGACATTCACCGAACTGAGCAAGAGAGTCAACAGTTGGCTTTGGGGGAGAGGATTTTAGTTATCATTCGTTACTACAGTATTTCAACATCTTGGAATGCACTGAAAGAACATATTCAAAAAGAGATTTTGGTCCTTCACAGTTCTGGGGATATTCCTTGTTCATAGCAGAATTATAAAAAACAAGTTCTGTAGTGTGATATCATTCAGGAGCAGGGGCTAAGATTTGGAATCATGTGGGAACATCCCTAACTCTGATGTCAATATAGAAAGAGTTCCTGAGGATTAACAGGACTTGTTGGGAGAGGAGTGGGGACAATGGGTGGATGTCATTCAGATACGGCTCACTGAAGGATTTCTTCTGTTAGCAGTAACAAGAAGCAGAAAGTACCTGCAATTCATTGGTAAACTTTAAGATCTCTGCTATATTTTCAGTATATATTTTTATGGTTAAAACCTTTATTAACACATTCTTATACCATTCAGTTTGTCTCTGGGCCCAAGGAAGTTCATATAATTATAATATTTATAGTTTGAAGTAACAAAAAGTAATTAGAAGTAACTGTTCTGATTTCTTTCAAAACTATGTTTATTTGTATCACAAGAACTCAACACAGAACAAGGAAAGTCAGTAGCAAGGTGCAATATGGTGTAAAATTCACAATAGCAAGCTAGCAGCTCATTTTACATCTCCCTGTTATTGGCAGCACACCAAACAAGATGCAGTTCCAGTGCCATGCAGGAACAGTGCGTCAAAATAATGAAACTCAAGGACAGAGTAAATTTGTCAGCTACTTGTTCATTATGTAGGCAAACTGGCAGTGCCGATCAGTACTTTGGCATACAAGAAGCACAAGTCAGTAGGAGATTTGTGAAAATGTTTAATGAAGAAGAACTTAATGAAGCAAAGGGGAAATAACCCTAAGTTTAAATTTTATATTTAGGTGTTTAAATTGTAACAAGTGCAAATAATTCACAGGAGCTGATTAACAATCAAAGCATACAATTTGAAATCACTGTGCAGATTGCAAATATGAACTACTATAACAAAAAATTTATAATTGAATATTAGTTCAAGAACTAAAAAGGCTGAAGATTGTGATAAAACACATCAGACTCTATGATGTGTTAAGGCCCCCGATGAAAAATCTTGACCTGCTGAGTTCCTCCAGCATTTCCTATGTGTCTCTCCAGATTTGCAGCATCTGCAGAATCTCTTATGTTCAGGTTATTTAATAACCTTTGTGGAAGAAAACTTGCCTGCCCTTTTCTGCATGTTAGTTGTTTTGTTCCCAAGCCTACTTTTAAATTTGCCATCCAACTCTATTTCACTGGGCTAACATAACCCATGAGAATGCTTTAAGAATGCAATTGATTTTTATTAGTCTCTTCTCAGTCCAATCATGGATATTGTTTTTTGCTTATTTGTATTGTTTCCTATATGTTATTAACTATTTTGGAAAATGAAAATAATAAACAGAAAAACTAGCTGGTCATTCTTTGAAAATATTAACTTTTTCCACTGTTTAGATTTTTCTTTAAATAATTTTTAAAAAATGAAAATTAACAGAAATAAATGCTGATAAAAACGCTCCGAAATTGCAAAAGGCTACAAAGCACATAAAATAGTTCACCATCAATCAACTGATTTCCACATAGAGTTCCCTTCCAGTTAAAGGATTGCAGTTCTAAAATAAGGTCATATATGAAATTGCACCAGTCTTACAAGACTACATTATGAAATAATTATTTTCTTAAAGCACCGTAGTAAAATATATGGAAATCTTAGCTTACAATCTCATATCAAAAAGCATTTTTCAGGACCACTGATGAGAAATTGCCACCCATGACAAGTATAAATCAGTACTATAGATATATATTCATTCTGAGTGTTTGCCTCATCCGGTGAAAACCATCAGCAATCATGGCAGAAGCAAAGCAAGTTTCAAGAAAAACAGTAGCTTCCTCCCATGCTTTTCATATTTATTTGTGACATAGTTACTGAAGTTGAATACTTAGTCAGCTGAGAGAATTCATAATCTCAAAACAAAACTCAAGAAAAGGTGAAAGGTCAAGCTAAAAAATAGCTGTGACTGAAGACATCAAAAAATTCAGGAAAAAGTAATCAAGGTTGAGATTGGATTAAATAAAAAGTTACGAGGAAATGGAAGTGATGTGAGAGGCAGAAGGTTCTAAAGCTTTGAGGTCCAAACATTAAACTTTGACTGTTTGAACAGAATAGCAACACAGCAAAGAAATGTAGGCACATTGTAGTTTTGGAGCTGAGAAGGGGCAAATGAAAAGTGAAAACCTGAAATCCCCAAAGCTTATTGTTCAGTTATTTCATTATACAGGTCACCTTCTTTTCAAATAACAAACAAGAGAAAGTCTGCAGAGGCTGGAAATCCAAGCAAAACACACAACATGCTGTAGGAACTCAGCAAGTCTGTGTTGCTGAGTTCCTCCAGCATTTTGTGTGTGTTGTTCTTCTCATATAATTTTTTTAAATTCTCTACATTGGTTAAGTCTTTACAGTGTGTGAAATTGGGCTCTCTTCTGATCTTGAAGTAACTACCCACAGGCTTCAAGAACTGTAAACTTCTACCCTGCCAATACAAGTTAATATCAGATGACAATTGTCAGGATGGCATTCAGCTGACCAACGTGTTCATCAGACTGACAAGCCAAGAAATTAAACACTTGTTATATAATATTTTACACGGTGAAATAAAATCTGGAGAATACATATGGAATAAGCCAGAATATGATTATAGACCGTTTAAGAAAATCACTAAACTCGGAAATAATCATTGGGAGGGAAAACAATTCCACGCATAAAGTTAGTTCTTTATGCACAGAGAATCTGTTTAGTAGTAACAACGATGCAAATAGCCGTTAGAAAATTCAGTTGCACCTTATTCACTTCATTTGGGGTTTAATTTACAACAGGAACATTGCATACCAAGTTGAATTTCACTGCTCATCTCTGAATCCCTGTGTTAAGATCGCAACAGCGCACCCGATGGAAGAATTAGGTTTTATCAACTTCTTCAGACGAGTGTAAATGCACTAAACCACCGTCGTTCTCACAGTGTGAGAAAATGTGTTATTACAACTGGTAATTTAATATTTCCCGTAACATTACTCAACGATGGCCAGATTTCGGGTTTGGAATTTTAATTATTATTTTTATGCGGCATTATTCAGAGTTCTGGTATCTTTCTACTAGTTTCAATCAGGCACTGACAACTGAGTGGTTCCTGAAATTACAGCCAAAAGGGTAGTGAATAGAAATTTCCTTAACTATTCATGATGAAAACTTTTTTTATGTCTGCAGGATCTTTCCAGTTACTGATTACTTACAGTTTTCGATGTTATCACCATAATACAAGTAAGAAGATTTATGGCTCACACAATAAGAAAGACTCGTAGTTTAATTTCGCTTTCCTTTGCAAAGCACATTACGATATTACATTACAATTCTAGTTTGGAAGTACATTTTAATTGTTTATTCATGATTTTAAAAACTTATAAAAGAATTCGCATTTTAAAATCACAAATCCACTGCCTCCTATTGCAATACTATTGTATCTAAACATATAAACGGAATTTAAGTTTCCTAGTACAAATACAGCTCTTCTTAACACTGTTTCAAATTACCGAATATTTAGTTTTTAAATAATGAAACTGAGGTCGAGAAATAACCGAATCGATCAGCTCTGCGGTATCGCTGATTACTTGACACCGTTTAATTATTATTACTCCAATTTCATTATCAACATTCAAACACCAGATCCACCTTTAACTGTCCTCGATCGAAAGCAACAACCCTCCTTCACGCCTTACACGAAAACATATCGTCAAAATACAAAGAAAGCAAAAGCAGCGACAGACTCAAAACGTACATCTTACTTCTTGCAGGAGGACGTCGTTCCCAAATAATGCATTGTATCAATCCTGAAAGAGTAAAGGCTGGTTTCTGATAGAGATAAAAGATACAGTGTGTTCACTTTCACTGCATCAGTGTGCGTGACAGGCACGGGGGAGGGGAGAGCTGGTGACATCAGTGCTCGGTGACGCTAACCTTCTCCTTCAAAGTGAAAGAGCAAGACACTGAAGCAACCATCAGTAAAGGCGTTCCTGAATCTGCTTACAATAACAGCTACAGCCACCGCCGCAGCGGACCCAATTATAAGCCGAAAAGAGTTAATAATTTCCCAGATCAACGTATTAGCACCACAATACCGCTATGCAACGTAAGTGCACATATTTATGTAACAAAAACATTTCCAACAATTTCAGTAATTCTACAGTCAAATCGTCCGCATTGTAAATACTACAGTACAAAATCGATTAAGATGGTTCGTAAGAATATAAAGCAGAAATTGATGTGTACAATTAGTGCCATTAATCATTCATCCTCATTTACATTTCTCAGTGTCAAAAATTGTGATTTAGAGCTATATTATCTGAACCTCTTTTTTTAAAACAGGAAAATACTTAAAAATATGCAGTTGAAAACAACCTAGTTCAAGAATGTAACTGGTTAAAGTTTCTTTTAAAAATTCTAAAGAACTACACAAGAGTTAATCTGTCTGATATGGTTATAATTTCCCCTACATTGGTAATGTTATAAGTTACACCTGCATTGGTCTGTTCTTGGCACTGATGACAACATGATTGAACCTGTTTATCAATGAACAGCAAAGAATGCTGGTTAAGGTTAAGCAGCAACACCTATGTTGCCGATTTCCTTTCAGAAGGGAGGTAAATGGTAGGATTTTCAATATAAACACCCAGCTTCACTTGTATTAAAAACACAGAAAGGTTAATTTCCACATTTGTTTCTATTGTACTAAATCAGCCACCTGATTAGCATCAAGCTTTGACTATTCTAATGTCAATAACTTTATAAGGGCAAAAGAGTGCATAAGGGAGGTTGCTTTTTTGGTACAGAGGAGACTGAGTGAGGACTTAATCAAGGTGAATAAAATTATTGTGTCTAGATAAAAAAAAATGTAGGAAGGGCCTATTTCCCTTAGCAGAAGAATGAAAACAAAACAGCGGGTCTAGATTTAAAACAAGTAGTAAAGAGGTAATGAAGATTCTTTTACTGGGTACATCGAATATGGAAGGGATTGGGAAACATTGCTGCCTGATGGAATAATAGAAGCAAAAATCCTCTTGGCATTTAAAAAGTACTTGTATGTGTACTTGAAGAGTGGTAACCTGCAGTGTTAGGGACCTAGTACTCTACTTTGGGTGCAGTAAAATTCTTTTAATATGGCATGCTCAAGGCTTTGGTGATAGCAGACTAGCAGATTTTTCAGACTATTTGATGCTGTTTCATAAATATTTGGATACATTTCAGTTGACTCAGTAACATTACCTAGTAAGTGTAAAGGGAGGAAGAGAAACACAACCGGGTAAATTTGGTAAGCTTTTATTGCAGTTTGAAACTCAAACCATGCAATTTTCTAAAACCAAGAGTGGTTTTACTATTATAAAAAAAAAAGGACCAAGAGATTAAAACATGCTGGCTGTGAAGATTACACAAAAGATATATAACTTTTTAGTAATAGGAAGGGAAGGAATCTTTTGGTTAGTTGGTATATAGACATTTGAAGGAAGTAGAAGAATGTAGCACACTATGGGAAAGCAAAAGAAAGGTGGTCTCTGTACATATGGAGCATTGGTGTGAGAAAATTATTTTAATTGGTTTTGGGCATATTCAGTTTATTTAATTAAGTTAATAGTCAATAAATCAGTTAAAATTTAAATTATATTTCAAAATGATAACCTAAACAAAATTCCAATGCCTGTGTTTTAATTGCTATTAGTTTGGTTAATGGTAGGCAAGGAAACAAGCTAGTTTCAAACAGAACAAATGTAGTGATTTATTAGTTATATGCATGAGGGACAATATTGTCAAAACTGCTTCAGTTATTTAAATCTAATAAGATCCATTATGTTTAAGAGTTGAAGCTTAATTTAATTCATGTAACATGCTTGATGAAATATGAACATAATTTTCCCTTTTCCCTTTACCCCCATAGCTATGATACATCACCAAAAGTGCACAGCACCTGGAAGAACTTCAGCTTAATCAAATACACTTATAGATTAGCTATGAGGAAATTAGTGCAGCATTTAAAGGAATTTTTTTGACCGAAGACTGAAACAGTAAGATCCTTGACTTCTCCATCTTTTAAAGATTCTTCAATTTTGTAGTTTGATAGACTTTACATCTTTTGTAATATTTTAGGTTGATTTGCTCTATTAATTTTGTGCTGACAGCTAAACAAGTATTCTCTTCCATACAGCAGTAAGTCTGGAAGAAGTTATGCTGCTTCAGTAGACAGCACATTTGAGGTTGCAGTTGGAGAAAGGAGTGACTAATAAACATCCCTGCTTCACCTGGAGGGTCACGATGATGGCTTGGTCTTAATTGCAAATGATAATAATTTCCTAAACAGAGGTATTAAGGCAAAATGATCTACAATTCATTGGTTTCATTCTTGAATCTCTCAAACAATGGGATTATATATCAATTACCAATCAAAAGGCACAACTACCAATTACCAGAACTTAATCACATTGTTCTGCAATGTTCTGTTTTACACCTTACAAAGCCCAAACCATCTAGTCCTGTAAACTTTTGTGGCATTTTATTCTTTATTGCTGTTATTATACTATCATTAATTTTAGCAAGTCACTATCCCCAATTTAAATAGTTTCTTGGATACCATCATATGTTATAATTCCTGAGGTCCATACTTTGCTACTTTCAATTATCTACCCCCATTATCTGTTTTGAAGAGACCTGCTTTGTTGCTGACAACCTTCTTTTCCCAAATATTATAAAAAAATTGTGTTGTTTTTGAAATTCTGTGGAAGGTTATTTTCATACTCTTTTAATTTTTGACTGTTTCCTTTAACTCTGCTTTTCACCTCTTTCAGTTACTGGTATCTGCACTTGCCTTTTTATATGACTTCACTTTTATGTTACTCCTTACTTGAAGAAAATAAGACCATAAGACTTAGGAGCAGAATTAGGCCATTCCATCGTGGCAGATTTATTATCCCTCTCAACTCCATTCTCCATAACCTTCCCCATAACCTTTGACGCCCTGGCTAACCAAGAACCTATCAACCTCCACTTCAAATATACCCAATGACCTCGCCTCTACAGCCATCTATGGCAATGAATTCCACAGATTCACTACCCTCTAACTAAAAAAATCCCCCCTCATCTCTTTCCTAAATGAGCATTCCTCTATTCCAAGGCTGTGTTCTCTGGTGCAAGCACAAGCAAAAGAAAATCTGCAGATGTTGGAAATTAAAGCGACACACTCAAAATGCTGGAGGAACTCAGCAAGCCAGGCAGCATCTATGGAAAAGAGTACAGTCGACATTTTGGGCCAAAACCCTTCATCAGGACTGGAGAAAAAAAGATGAGTAGTCAGGAGTTAGAAGGTGGGGCGGGGGGAAGAAACACAAGGTGATAAGTGAACACACACACAAAATGCTTCCTTCCTTCCTAGCGTGTCGCACCAGACAGTCAGCCATTCTTGTCTGGCGTGTAGTATCAGGATTGGTCTCCTTTTGATTTAACCGGGTCACGATACGAATGTTCCTGACTCGACCCTTGTTTTGTTTTTTTAGAAGGCCGCATGGCTAGCGCGATGCTCAACCTGGCACGGATAGAAAGCGTGCTCGGGGGGTGGCCCGACTTGGATTCGAACTCGGGAGCCTTTGCTCCAAAGTCCGGCACTGATGGCGCTGCATCACCAGCCGGCCACACACAAAAGGCTGGAGGAACTCAACAATGGCAAACTTTGCAACAAAGCCATCAATTTCAATCATCCAAATCATTAACATATAACGTAAAAAGAATTGGTCCCATCACAAACCCCAATGGAACACCACTGGTCAGCAGCAGCCAACTAGAGAAGACTCCCTTTATTCCCACTCTTTGCCGCCTGCCAGTCATCACTGTTTTATCCATACTAGAATCTTCCCTGTAATACCATGGGCTCGTAGCTTGTTAAGCAGCCTCATTCAAAGATTCAAGATTCAAAGATTCAAAAAACTTTTTTGTCATTCTAACCATACAACAGCTCTGCAGAGCAGAATGAGACAGCGTTTCTCAGGGGCACCTTCATGTCGGGCACCTTGTCAAAAGTCTTCTGAAAAATCCAAATACACAACATTAAACAATTCTCCTTTGTCTATCCTGCTTGGCATTTCCTCAAAGAATTCCAATAGATTTGTCAGGCAAGAATTTAGCTTGAGGAAACCATGCTGGCAACGACCTATTTTATCCTGTAACTCCAAGTACCCTGAAACTACAGCATTAACAATCAATTCCAACATCCTCCCAACCACTGAGGTCAGACTAACTGGCATATAATTTCCTTTCTTCTGCCCCTCTCCCTTCTTGAAGAGTGGAGTGACATTTGCAATTTTCCAGTCTTCTAGAACCACTCCAGAATCTAGTGATTCTTGAAAGGTCATTACTAATACCTCCATAATCTCTTCGGCCACCACTTTCAGAACCCTGGGGTGTAGACCATTTGGTCCAGGCGACTTAAAGAGCCTATAAAAGGTATTCACCCCCCCTTGGAAGTTTTCATTTTATTGTTTTATAACATTGAATCACAGTGGATTTAATTTGCTTTTTTGACACTGATCAACTCTTTTGTGTCAAAGTGAAAACAGATCTCTACAAAACGATCTAAATTAATTACAAATATAAGACACAAAAAATTGATTGCATAAGTATTCACCCACCTTTAATATGACACACCAAATCATCACTGGTGCAGCCCATTGGTCCTAGAAGTCACATAATTAGTTAAATGGAGATCTGATTTTGGAGACCTGTGTGCAGTCAAGGTGTTTCAATTGATTGTAGTAAAAATACAACTGTATCTGAAAGATCCAACTACTGGTGAGTCAGTATCCTGGCAAAAACTACACCATGAAGACAACTCCGCAAAAAGCTTATTGAAAAACACAAGCCAGGAGATGGATACAAGAAAATTTCCTAGTCACTAAATATCCCTACCAATACAATTAAGTCAATCATCAAGAAATGGAAAGAATATGGCACAGCTGTAAATCTGCCTAGAGTAGGCTGTCCTCAAAAGCCAGCTGACTGTGCAAGAAGGGTCTAGTGAGGGCAGCCACCAAGACAGCAATGACAACTGTGGAGGAGTTATGAGCTTCAGTGGCTAAGATGGGAGAAACTGCACACACAACAATTTTTGCCTGGGTGCTTCACCAATCACAGCTTTATGGGAGAATAGCAAAGAGAAAGCCACTGCTGAAAAGAGAAATTCACATGAAATCTCAACTAAAGATTGCTAAAAGGCATGTGGGAGACTCTGAAGTCAGCTGGAAGAAGGTTCTATGGTCTGATGAAACCAAAATTGAGCTTTTTGGCCGTCAGACTCAACACTATGTTTGGTGTAAGCCAAACAGTGCACATCATCAAAAACACACCATCCCCATGGTGGTGGCTGCATCATGCTGTGAGGATCCTTCACTGTAGCAGGCTCTTGAAAGCTTGTGAAGGTAGTAGGTAAAAGGAATGTAGCAAAATACAGGGAATTCCCGGAGGAAAACCTGATGCAGTCTACAACAGAACTGTGACTTGGGAGAAGGTTTGTCTTCCAGCAAGACAATGATGCCAAGCATAAAGCTAAAGCTGCACAGCAATGGCTTAAAAACAAAGTTAATGTCCTGCAGTGGTCAAGTCAGAGTCCAGACTTCAATCCAATTGGGAATTTGTGGCTGGACTTGAAAAGGGCTGTTCCCTCATTATCCCCATGCAATCTGACAGAGCTTGAGCAGTTTTGTAAAGAAGAATGGGGAAAAATTGCAGTGTCCAGATGTGCAAAGCTGATAGAGACCTATCCACATAGACTCAAGGCTGTAATTGCTGCCAAAGATGCATCTACTAAACACTGATTTGAAGGGAGTGAATACTTATGCAATTAATTTAAATCATTTTGTAGAGCTCGACTTTCACTGACACAAAAGTCTTTTTCTGTTGATCATTGTCAAAAAAGCCAAGTTAAATCCACTGTAATTCAATGTTGCAAAACAATAAAACATGAAAACTTCCAAGGGGGGATGAATATTTTTTATAGGCACTGTTTCGACCTTCAGACCTTCCAGGTTCCCTAGAACCTTCTACCTGGGAATTGTAACTTCACACACTGCATGCCCCCTGACACCTGGAACTTCCACCATACTGCTACTGTCTTCCATGGTGAAGACTGATGCAAAATTCTTATTCAGTTCATTCACCATTCCCTTGTCCCCATTATTACCTCTCCAGCATCGTTTTCCAGCGGTCTAATATCCACACTCGCCTCTCTTTTACACTTCATATCCAAAGAAACTTTTGGTATCCTCTAATATTATTGGTTAGCTTGCTTTCAGATTTCATCTTTACCTTAATAACTTTTTTAGTTGTCTTCTGGTGGTATGTGAAAGCTTCCCAACCTTCCCACTAAGCTTTGCTCTATTATATGCCCTTTCTTTGGCTTTTATTTTGGCTTTGACTTCTCTTGTTAGTCATGGTTGTGTCATCTTGCCTTTAGAATACTTATTCCTTTTTGGGATATACATATCTTGTGCCTTCTGAATTGCTTCCAGAAATTCCAGCCATTGCTGCTCTGTTGTCATCCCTGCCAGTATTCTTTTCCAATCAATTCTGGCCAACTCTTCACTCTTGCCTCTGTAATTCCCTTTACTCCACTGTAATACTAATAGGTCTGACCTTAGCTTCTCCTTCTCAAATTTCAGGGTGAATTCAATCATATTATGATCACTTTCTCCCAAGGTTTCTTTTACCTTAAGCTCTCTAATCAATTTTGGTTCAGAGCACAACATCTAATCCAAAATAACACTAATGGGCTCAACCATAAGCTGCTCTTAAAAGCATTCTAGAAATGTCCCCTCTTGGAATCCAGCACCAACCTGATTTTCCCAATGTGCCTGCATATTGAACCCCCCCATGACTACTGTAACATTGCCCTTTTGGTATGCATTTTCTATCTACTGTTGTAATTTGTGGACCACATCCTTACTACTCTTTGGGGGTGGGGGTTATATAATTCCCATCAGTCTCATTTTACCCTTGCAGTTTCTTAACTCTATCCATAATGATTCAACACCTTCTAGCCCAATTCACCACTTTCTAATGATTTGACTTCATTTTTTACTAACAGAGCAATGCCACCTCCTCTGCCTTCCTGCCTGTCCTTTCGATGCAATGTGTATCCTTGGATGTTAAGCTCCCAGCTACAATCTTCTTTCAGTCATGATTCAGTGATGCCCACATCATACATGCCAATCTGAAACTGTGCTGCAAGTTCATCTATTCCATATATTATGCGCATTTAAATATAACACCTTCTCAAGGCTCCCCAGTCCTGTGTCATTCTCAACATTATCAGATTTTTCATCAACAACTTGCAGTTTAGTGCTCTTTTTGAAACTACAATTTGATTTTTTTTCTCTACCCTGTACAGTACAATTATTTTTACCTGCATGACATGCTCTTTGTATGTGTTCTACTTTGTTGCATTTTCTGCAAGCTTCGCCTTTAAATCTGAATTTGTCTGGTGTACGTGAGCCCCTGCCACAATGGTAACACAATTTGTTCAGCCAGGCAGGCTTCCATCTAGATGTGCCAATTTTGTTCACACTCACTTTCATCTCCGACTGCAACTCAATTGCCTCTCTGTCTGCTGTTTCCATTGATACAGCTATTTCAACTACTTTTTGCAATGTAAGTTGTACTTTAGTTATGAGCCATCTGTGAATATTTTCTTGGAATATTCCACAAATGAAATGATCTCTTAGTGCATCATTAAGCCCAGTAATGAACTGACAATGCTCAAACAATCTCTTCAATTCAGCCATGTAAGCTGAAATGGACCCCTTCCTTTCAATTCTACTTATGACACCTACAGTGTTCTGAATCAATAATGGTTTCAGTTCCAAATGCTCCTGCATTACTTTCATGATATCAGCAAAATTAATTTAGGCTTTTTTGGTTGAGGCATTAAACTTAGAGGCAAACTGTATACCTTTAAACCCAATGCACTCAGCAAAAATAGCACTCATTCCTCATTGGCTGTTCTATTTGCTTTAAAATACTTCTCAATCACTTTAATATACAAAATCCAGTTATCTCTTGTGCATTGGAACAAGAGACCTGTCCAATGTAGCCAGTCATTTCTGCTTTTTTTTTACTCTTTGATTATCATCCAATCTTCACCGTTTATGAACCCATGAATTCTTCCGTCTTCTCCCTTTTTTAAACTCAATCGTGCCTTCCCTTCCAGAGAACACATGCTGCGCTGCTTTTTTTTTTTACTCAAATGTCTTGCTGTCTTCCACAGGTAGGTTCATTTTAAAAACACCTCATTACCTCAGTTATATTCTGTAACATTAAACTAATTAAAAGGAAAAGACAGGAGTCCGAAAAATGATTCTAACTTTGTATCTACACATCACATAGTAGTGTCATGGTGTATGGAATTCACTAATTTTTACATATAACCTGTAATGAATTATTTAAACAAAGAATGGTTAATCAACAACATACTTACAAAATTACTCAAGTATTACTGAAATATTAAATGCACAACACAGCCCGGTTTTCCATCTGGTCCAGATCCTATTGCAAGCTTTGATAGCCTTCCTCACTGTTCATTACACCCCCAATTGTGGTGTCACTGCAAATTTGCTGATCCATTTTATCACGTTATCATCCAAATTGTTGACATAGATGACAAACAACAACAGAGACAGCACCAATCCCAATGGCACACCACTAGCCACAGTCCTCCAATCAAAGAGGCAATCATCTGCTACCACTCTCTGGCTTCTCCCGCGAAGTCAATGTCAATCCCAATTTACTCCCTCATTTTGAATGTCAAGAGACTGAACCTTCTTGACCAACCTCCCATGTGGGACTTACCAAAGGCTTTGCTAAGGTTCATGTAGACAACATTCTTTCATCAACTTTCCTGGTAACTTCCTTGTAAAATTCTATAAGATTGGTTAAATATGACCTACCTGCAGAAAGCCATGTCCCTTATCAGTCCCTGCCTATCCAAATACTTATACATCCAGTCTCTGAGAACACCTTCCAATAATTTACCCACTACTGATGTCAGGCTTACCAGATTATAATTTCCTATCTTATTCTTAGAACCTTTCTGAAACAACGAAACAACAGTAGTTTACCAACTAAACTGTTTAGTTGGTAGCTACTGCTCTTAGCCTTTGCAATTTAAACTGGTTCTATTACATAGTAAATTTATTTCTGAATATCACCCACTTTTACCTATTAATGGATTTGCCCAGTCCATATTTTTAAAGTCACTTTATAAATAATATAATTTAAAAACACATATTTCTTTCTTCCGAATAAATCTGTTGTATGGTATATTATCAAACTCTCTTTAAAAGTCACGCAAATAACTCTCCACTATTTCACAGAACTTTATAGTTGCTTTGACAAGACTTGTTTTTTGCAAATTCACCCTGGGTGTCCCTCATAAATCAAACTGCTCCAAGTGAGTGAGAATCAATTTTATTCTTGACAGCTGTCCCTAGCATTGTGCCTGGAACTTCTATCAGGCTAATTGCTCCATGGATACTTGATTCGCCTCTCTTCTGCTTTGCAATAAGTATGTAACTATTGTAATCCATCAGATCGCTAGCACCATTCCCATATCCAAAAAGGATCAGGGCATCTGTTTATCACTACTTTATCACAAGATACATCAATCTAGAATTCAATTCATCTGAACCAAGTGACTTGTTAATTTTAATTAATGCTTATCTATGAAACATCTTCCAATTCAGTCATGAAATGCCATTATGGCCACACCAGAATAATAAACCTCTTAGCCCAACCTACAACTCAGTACTCCACAAGTGCAACAAAAACAAATTAATAACAGTTATTTGTGAACTTATTTTTCACATTCATTCATTTACTTTCATCTTCCTTAAACTGGTGACCTCTGTAGAATACAAAATATCTGGTCCTTCCTGGAGCTTTAAATAGAAAGAGAGAACAGAGGCTAACTTTACATGTTGCACGTTGATTGATAGGATGCAACATGCAGCCTGAATAGAATATAATACGAAGGTGGAGACCAGTGTTAGCAACAATAAAGCATCAGACTACACAAATATCCATAACTCCTAATGAAAATGGAGAATAAATGGAATAAATGTTCTCTGTGTGATTATTTTTGGCAAATGAAGCACTCAAATAGGGACATTGATTTCGGTCCCATATTTTGCTCCAAAGACATGGTTATTTCCAGAGTCCAAGCAGGAAGCCAGTCTAATAAATGTTAGGTGGAGCAAGGAATACCAGCCAAAAGAAAATAATTTATTGGTGTTGATGAAGGAACTGAAAGAAAGCCTATCTAACTGCAACGGTTATGTTTATCCATAGCATTATGGTTAGACTGGATTTGTTTATAATAGGTTAGTACTCCATCAGTACCTTTAAATCACCAACCACCTCTATTCTCTATTTCTGATCTATTTGCCCCCACCCAATTCACTACAGAGTCAATTTTACCTTCTTTTGTGGACTTATCAAAAATATACATTCAGTCTAAATAACATCTTAGAAAAATAGAGGACTATGGGTAACCCGAGGTAATTTCTAAAGTAAGTACATGTTCGGCACAGCATTGTGGGCCAAAGGGCCTGTATTGTGCTGTAGGTTTTCTATGCTTCTATACTTTTATGTTTCTAACATGTCAACTGTTTAGTCCCAAATGAGTGGTATCATTACTTGACTATATTTCAAGTATTTTGAAAAAATTTGGTGGTTCTTCTCTTAAACATTCCTAATATTTCTTCATACTCCATCTTTTTGTCTGTACTCTCATTCTTCAATCTTCTCCTTAACACTATGATTCCTGTCTGGTTTACAATTACGTGCTGCACCAATGGTTATTTTAAGCCTCCACTATTTGCTTTGTCATCAAGGAAACTCCATCTTTAGATGTATCTTTCTTCAAACATATGGAAATATGTTTGATTTGTACCCAAACTATATCTGATTTGAAGGCTTGCTATTGCATTTTAGCATTTTCTTTGCCAGTATTTGTTTTACCTCCATCTGTGCCAGATCCTTTACCAAATTGAAACCGACACACTTGGAATTCATGATTTTCAACTTTGATGTTCCTTTGTTCAATCAATAACTATTTTAAGTTGGTCATTATCCCACTGCTCTAAATGATTTGCTTTCATTTTCAGGTCAATTTAATTTTCTAACTGGGCTATAAGCATACTGATTAAAAAGTCTTTCTACAGATTTATGTCCTGCTTCTCACCATTTACTGATCAACTGTAAACTCAGAATGTTCTTGTTCCTTAACTCTAGCCAAGTTCGAGCCTCCAACATACTGTCCCTCCCAATAAATCAGTATTATTCTCACTCTCTTTTTCCCTTAACAATCACATTTGAACATATTTTTTAAACGGGAACAGGTGCATCAAATAGAATTAACATAAGTTCTGACTGAAGGACCTAACCACAACATAATCAAAGATTTAATTAGGTGGGGAAATATAAGTATCCATTTCATTAATAAGAACAAAAGAAGATAAGTAACAAAAACAGGAGCAAACCAAGTAATCAGTTGACCTATCTTGCCATTTAGAAAACACCATTGCTAACCTGATCGTGGCCCCAATTTCACTTTCCTCCCTGTTCCCATTAATCCCGAATGCCCCAGTAATCAAAAGTATCTATTAATATTAGGCTTGAATAGATCAAATGATTCAGCCACCATAGTTTTCTGGCATAGCAAATTTCCAAGACTCTGAAAGAACAAAATCTCCTCATTACTGTCTTTAATGGGTAGTCCTTAATCTGAAATCTGCACTGGAGCCATAGACCTCCATACCTCTACTTAATCTGAATTTCCCCAAATTCTAGATTACCCGAAGGAAGAAATGACATCCAAGTATCTACCCTGTCAAGTCCACTGTTTTATTTCAATAAGATCACTTTCTCTTCTACACTCAGTGGCCATTTTATTAGGTACACCTGTATACCTGCGGCTGCAACTCAATGCGTAAAAGCATGTAAAGATGGTCGAAAGGTCCAGATGTTCAGACCAAACATCAGAATGGGGACGATATGTCATTAAGTGCTTTGACCGTGGAGTAATTGTTGGTGCCAGATGGGGTGGTTTGAGTATCTCAGAAACTGCTGATCTCCTGGGATTTTCGCACACAACAGCCTCTGTAGTTTACAGAGGATGGTGTGAAAAGAAATCCAGTGAGCAGCAGTTTAGTGGGCAAAAACACCTTGTTGATGAGAGAGGTCAGAGGAAAATGCCCAGACTGGTTCAAGCTAACAGAAAGGCAACAGTAAATTAAATAGCCACAGGTTACAACAGTGGTGTGCATAGAAGCATCTCTGAACACACAACACATCAAGCCTTGAAGTGAACGGGCTACAGCAGCAGAAGATCACTCTGTGTTCCACTCCTGTACCTAATAAAGTTGCCACTATATTCATAGAATCAGTCATAGAAAAGTACAGCAGAGAAACAGGCCCTTCAGCCCATCTAGTCCATGCCAAACCATTTAAATTGCCTATTCCAATCAATCTGCATTGGGGCCATAGACCTCCATACCTCTACTACCCATGTACCTATCCAAACTTCTCTTAAACATTGAAAGAGAGCTTACATGCACCACTTCTGGTGGCAGCTCATTTCACACTCTCATGACCCTCCAAGTGAAGAAGTTTTCCCTCATGTTCTCCTTCAACTTTTCACATTTCACCCTTAACCCATGATCTCTGGTTGTAGTCCCACCCAATCTCAGTGAAAAAAGCCTGATTACATTTAATTTATCTATCCCCCTCATAATATTGTATACCTCTATCAAATCTCCTCTCAATCTTCTATGTTCTAAGGAATAAAGTCCTAACCTATTCAATCTTTCCTTATAACTCAGGTCTTCCAGTCCTGGCAAAATCTTTACGTAACGTAAAGATTTTTACTCCTCATGTATGTGAAGGATGTAAGAGATAAAGTCAATTCAATTCAATTCAACATCCTTGTAAACTCTTTCAACCTTATTTACATTTTTCCTGTAGGTAGGCGGCAAAAACTGCACACAATACTCCAAATTAGACCTCACCGATGTCTTGTACAGCTTCAGCATACTATCCCATCTCCTGTACTCAGTACTTTGATTTCTGATAGCTAATGTGCCAAAAGCTTTCGTTACGACTCTATCTACCTGTGACACCATTTTCAGTGAATTATGGACCTGTATTCCCAGGTCCCTTTGTTCTGCCGCGCTCCTCAGTGCCCTACTGTGTAAGACCTATCCTGGATGGTCTCAGCAAAGTGCAACACCTCGCACTTCTCTGCATTAAGTTCCATCTGTCATTCTTCAGCCCATTTTTTCAGCTGGTCCAGATCCCACTGCAAACCCATGACAGCCTTCCTTGCTTGCAACCCATTACACCTTTAATCTTGGTGTCATCCACAAATTTGCTGATCCAGTTAACGGCAATACCATCCAGATCACTGATATTGATGACAAACAACAACGGGCCCAGCACTGATTCCTGTGGCACTCCACTAATCACGGGCCTCCATAAGAACATAAGAAATAGGAGCAGGAGTAGGCCATCTAGCCATTGAGCATGAACTGCTAATCAAAAAGATCATGGCTGATCTGGCCATGGACTTATCTCCACCTACCTGCCTTTTCCCCATAACCCTTAATTCCCCTACAATGCAAAAATCTATCTAATCTTGTCTTAAAATATATTTACAGAGGTAGCCTCCACTGTTTCATTGGGCAGAGAATTCTTCTGATTCACCACTCTCTGAGGAAAGCAGTTCCTCCTCATCTCCATCCTAAATCTACTCTCCCAAATCTCGAGGCTATGTCCCCTAGTTGAAATCCACCTATCAGTGGAAACAACTTTAATGCCTCTATCTTATCTATCTCTTTCATAATTTTATATGTTTCTATAAGATCTCCTCTCATTCTTCTGAATTCCAGCGAGTACAGTCCCAGGCAACTCAATCTCTCCTCAGTGTCTAATCCCCTCTTCTCTAGAACCAACCTGGTGAACCTCCTCTGCACGGCCTCCAAAGTCAGTATATTCTTCCTCAGGTAAGGAGACCAGAACTACACGCAATACTCCAGGTGAGGCCTCACCGGTACCCTGTACAGTTGCAGCATAACCTCCCTACTCTTAAAATCTAACCCTCTCATAATGAAGGCCAACATTCCATTTGCCTTCTTGATAGCCCGCTGCACCTGCAAACCAATTTTGTGATCCATACACAAGCACTCCCAAGTCCCTCTGCAGAGCAGCATGCTGCAATCTTTTACTACTTAAATAATAATCCAGTCAGAGAGGCATCCATCTACTACCACTCTTTGGCTTTTCCGACAAAGACAATGTCTAATCCAATTTACTACTTCATTTTGACTGCTGAGTGACTGAACCCTCTTGACCAACCTTCCATACAGGACCTTGTCAAATGCCTTGCTAAAATCCATGTAGACAATATCCACTGCCTTACCTTCATTAACTCTCCTTGTAACTACCTTAAAAAACTCTATGATTGGTGAAACATGACCTACCATACACACAGCCATGCTGACTATCCTTAGTCAGTCCATGCTTATCCATATACTTATTTAGAATATCTTCCAACAACTTTCCGACTACTGATATAAGGCCCACTGGCCTATAAATGCCTGGTTTAATTTTACAGCCTTTTGTTAGAAAGTGAAACAACATTAGCTATCCTCCAAGCCTCTGTCGCTAAGGATGATTTAAATATCTCTGGTAGGGCCCCAACAATTTCTACACTTACCTCCCACAGGGTTCGAGGAATACCTTGTCAGGCCCTAGGGAGTTATCCACACTAATTTGCCTCATGACAGCAAACACCTCCTCCTCTGTAATCTGTATGGGGACCATGTAGTTAATGCTGTCTTGTCTCACTTCTGTAGACTCTGTGTCTATCTCCTGAGTAAATACAGATGCAAAAAATTAATTTAAGATCTCTCCCATATATTTGGGCTCCACACATGGATTATCGTTCTGATCTTCCAGTGGAACCACTTTTGTTCCTTGCAATCCTTCTGCTCTTAACATATCTGTAGAATCTCTTGGGATTCTCCTTCAAACTCATGCCCACTTTTAGCCTTCCTGGTTTCTTCCAAAGTATTCTTTAGCATTTCTTATACTCCATAAGCACTTCATTTGTTCCTACCTGCATTACAACTCTTTTTTTTCTTAACCAGGGTCTGAACATCTCTTGAAAAGCAAGGTTCCCTACAACTGTTATCTTTACCTTTTATTCCTAGCAGTAAAAGTTTAAGACCCTCAATCATTCCTCATTCCAAGCTCTTCGTTTCAGGATCCTACCTACTTATTTTTCTCTTAACTACTTCCAATTCAAGTATGTCACCAAATATGTATACAATATTCCAATTAAAGCTTACCAACTTGAAAACAACCTATGTACCTCAATTATTTAGCCTATCTTCTAACCCTTCTAAAATATTATTCCTAACTCAATGAGCACTCTTTACATGAAATAATCTTATTTGACACCTCATCAAGTGCCTTTTGGAAATTCAAATATTCTACATCTACTATAAGACCATAAGATATAGGAGCAGAAGTAGGCCATTTTGCCCATCAAGTCTGTTCCGCCATTCATTCATGGACTGATCCAACTCTTCCAGTCATCCCCACTCCCCTGCCTTCTCCCCATCCCCTTTGATGCCCTGGCTAATCAAGAACCTATCTACCACTGCCTTAAATGCACCCAATGACCTGGCCTCCACAGCCACTCATGGCAATAAATTCCATAGATTTACCACCCTCTGACTAAAGTAATTTCTCCGCATCTCTGTACTAGATCTCCCTTATCCATCTTGTTCATTACATCTTCAAATAACTCAAATAAATTTGACAAACGTTATTTCCTTTTCATAAAATATTGTTAACAGTATTTAATTGCAACATACTGATAACTTAACAAATTTCACGTCACATGTCGGTGATAATAAACCTGATTCTGATTCTAAATGTCTTGCTTCACTTACTTCAACATAGATTCCAGTATTTTTCAATGACAGACATCTGGCTAAATATCCATTATTATTCTGATATCTTTCAACATCCTTTTTTGAAGAGTGGTATTGGATTTGCAGTTTCCACCTGGAATTTCCAGGATCTAGAGAATTCTGAAGTTCCTTGAATAATGCAACAACATGTATAATGTAAAGAATAATGTAAAGCACAATAAAACACATTAAAAGGCATCAAATATGTTGGCCAGTGCTCCCTTTATTAAAACATTCCATCATGATTGGAATTGTTTTATTGTGATAACTTATTCAAACTTCTCAAGTATTCTAAATTTTTCAAATAATTAAACTATATTTCTATTTACAGGCATTTGCAGACTTATAACTTACAACTTACAGACTTACAATATGATTCTCAGTGCCACACATGAAGCTTGGTAGGTTTAATCAGCTTTAATGTATTCTTCCCGTTGTTAATGCACTTACTGTATTCTTGCTGTAGTTAATGTACCCCTATTATTTTACTATATTGCCTGGAGGTCAGTATTTCAGTCTGGAAGTATGTGCTTTGAAACTGACATCAGTAAATCAGCTGCTAATAGTCCACTGTATTTCCTTGAAGATCTTAGGGAGCAGACCATCAGGTCCTAGGGATCTGAGAGCCTTTAATCCTATTGGTCTAGCTTTTCTAGTGATAATGATTATTTAAAGTTTTTCTCTGGTTTTCTACTTTAACTGGAATATTTATACCATTAAGAAAGAAAATATTTGTATACAGTCTGCAATTCTTTCTTACTCCTGAAGAATTCCCTCTAGGGAACCAACCTTTGCATTAAATTTCCTTACATATATGCTTGTGATTCCTTTCCTCTCATCCTCCTGTAATGACAAATATTCCAGAATATTCAGTTCACAGCCTTGGTCACCTTGCAACCACATGTCTATAGTTGTATTCATTCATAACATCATCTACCTTATGAATAAACTTACCTTTCTATCTGTCTATCCACGGCCTCCTCTACTGTAAAGATGAAGCCACACTCAGGTTGGAGGAACAACACCTTATATTCCTTCTGGGTAGCCTCCAACCTGATGGCATGAACATTGACTTCTCTAACTTCTGCTAATGCCCCACCTCCCCCTCCTACCCCATCTGTTATTTATTTTTATACACACATTCTTTCCCTCACTCTCCTTTTTCTCCCTCTGTCCCTCTGACTATACCCCTTGCCCATGCTCTGGGTTCCCCCCCCCCCCGTTTTCCTTCTCCCTGGGCCTCCTGTCCCATGATCCTCTCATATCCTTTTTGCCAATCACCTGTCCAGCTCTTGGCTCCATCCCTCCCCCTCCTGTCTTCTCCTATCATTTTGGATCTCCCCCTCCCCCTCCAACTTTCAAATCCCTTACTCACTCTTCCTTCAGTTAGTCCTGACGAAGGGTCTCGGCCCGAAACGTCAACTGCACCTCTTCCTAGAGATGCTGCCTGGCCTGCTGCGTTCACCAGCAACTTTGATATGTGTTGCTTGAAACTTGATGCTGTTTGTTGCTTGAAAGCTTCTCAATATTGGGTGTCAGACTTGCTGATGTCTTGGAAATTTCGGCATTCAATGTCTACCTTCCTGCGTTTTGCATTCGTTGCCATTGGAATTTTTTTCTTCCATTTTATTTCGAAATGTGAGTTATTCAACAAGTATCGTAGTCCAAGTAAATATCTGGATACTTAGCATGGATTTCTTGTTAAAACACAGTTACGCTGTTTCTGCTTACAAATTTGAACGATCCCGTCTGAAAACCTGCACGTGCACGGAGAGTATCTAATACATATTAATAAGGTAGTCTACCTTCCCGTCATTCATATATACCAGTGTTTGGTTTGGAACAAAACTGAACCTGGGGCCAGTGTAACAAGACGCCATGCATGTCCATCAGTGTGGTCGCGTGAAACACTCAGAATAAGGAAAAATCACTCACAGGCCGGATAAGCATAGCATCTCAATATTTGCTCGCGGGCCTGTCAAAATATCTTTGCAGGCTGTAGGTTGCCTACCACTGGTCCAGACCTTGCAGCTTTTGAAAACTTTAAGATACTTATTAAGAAGATATTCTTAACTACAAAAGCAGCCTTTGCACAAGCCTCAACCACCTTCTTCATCTCATCCTTGACTTCTCAGTAACTACCCCCCCACCCCCCCACCTGGACCACAGATGCCTATTAAATCTCCTTCAGCTGTAAATCACCTTCTAATACACACTATGCAGAGTGCAGCACTTCGCAACAATCCAGGACACTGCAGTATCTGAAGGATCTAATCAGAACATTTATTAAGGTCTCATTATTTGCCATGCTAGAAGCCTCTCTGTAACACCAGGATGACTGTGCAAGATGTCATCAACCAAATTAGTACTAACAAGTAATAATGGAATGGAACAGGCACTATGTAGTTACCTGCAATACAAAACATTGATCAGCTATTATTGAGTAAAAGTCCTTATGAATCAGATTGGGAATCCTGCAATGAAGACTGAGTACATTTCCTGACATTCTGTGTGCCTTAGAAATCTGGCCAAACAAAAAAAGAGATCAATGCTCTGGTTGGCACCTTTCTGGATGAACTTTGCATGATCATGCCTACAAGATCAGTAATTTGTTCGTTGCACCGACTGTATAAAGCAGACAAAATATTTTATGGTTTATCACTTTGAACTGTTCCAAGCAAACGAACTTCAATGGCTTAATAACTTTAACAGCTACAGAAAGTGAAGTGCTTGTATAGATACATGCTTTCAACCTAACCGAAGGATCTTAACTCTATCAACTATCGAAATTACTTCTCAAAATTGACTGCCCACTGATAGTTATCTCCATATTCACTCCACAAAGGTGTGGAGTCTACGGAACTAATCAATGGGTCCATAATAGCATCAACGTCAATGGAAACCAGTGTGAAAAAAGATGTGTCTCTGCCCCAGCACTTTGTTCAATTTTTCTCACAGCAATATTCAAAGTTCAAGGTAAAGATGAAGACCTTACGCTGCCGGCAATCAGCAGGAGCTCAAGAAAAGCAGCTGCGATCTGCACAAAGCGATCAAGGCTACAAAAAAACGATACAGGGACAATATTGAGTTCAGATTCACAATGGATAGCACACATGACTTGTGGCGAGGGTTGCATACCATCGCAGACTTCAAAGCCAAACGTAGTGGTGCCGCCAACATTGCAGCCTCTCTTCCAATTAAGCTTAATTGCTTTTATACTCAGTTCGATGTTGCTAACCCTGAGCCTCCGAGGAAAGCCACCACTACAACCTGCAACCTGGTCATCTCTGAGGCTGAGGTACGCAGATATT
The DNA here is from genome assembly GCF_030028105.1 of Mobula birostris. Lineage (NCBI taxonomy): Eukaryota > Metazoa > Chordata > Chondrichthyes > Myliobatiformes > Myliobatidae > Mobula > Mobula birostris. The sequence goes on along the minus strand of NC_092370.1, from coordinate 54,143,564 downwards.
TCCAATGAGTGGACAGCCACAGGGCTGCAGGATAGGATGGCATCCCAGAGTGAGTACTCAGGAAGTGTGCAGCACAATTGGCAGGTGTGTTTACAGACATCTTTAATCTCTCCCTCTCCCAGTGCAGAGTGCCCTCCTGCTTCAAATTATTAACCATTGTCCCTGTACCAAAAAAGACCAAGGTAACGTGCCTGAATGACTGACGTCTTGTCACACTCACCTCAATAATAAGCAAATGCTTTGAGAGGCTGGTCAAGGACTACATCTGCATTTGGTATGGGCCCCCAAATCCTGAGAACTTTCTACAGGGGCATAATAAAGAGCATCCTGACTGGCTGCATCATAGCCTGGTATAGGAACTGTACCTCCTTAATCGCAGGATTCTGCAGGGAGTGGTGCAGACAGCCCAGTGCATCTGTAGTTGTGAACTTCCCATGATTCAGGACATTTACAAAGACAGGTGTGAAAAAAGGATCATTGGGGACCCGAATCACCCCAGCCACAATCTATTCCAGCTGCTACCATCCGGGAAACAGTACCACAGCATAAAAGCCACGAGCAACAAGTTCCAGGACAGCTTCTTCCACCAGGCCATCAGACTGATTAACTCACACTGATTTGAGTGTATTTCTGTTACATTGACTGTTCTATTTTTTTATAAATTATGATAAATTACTATGATTGCACATTGCACATTTAGATGGAGATGTAACATAAAGATTTTTACTCCTCATGTACGTGAAGGATGCAAGAAATAAAGTCAATTTAATTCAATTATTGTTGAAGCATGCATATATTACCATGTTTTACCGAGATTCATTTTTTTGAAAAAAGGAGAAATACAATAAAATTTATTTTAAAAAATATACATAAACAGACTGACAAACAACTAATGTGGTAAAGAAGACAAACTAAGATGATAAACTATAGACACAGGAGCAGAGTTAGGCCACTCAGGCCATCAATTTTGCTCTACAAATAACAGTGCAAATAAAAAAGTATTGAGAACATTGGTTATACAGAGATCTTGAAAGTGAGTCTGTGGGTCATAGAATCAGTTCAGAGGTGTGGGGAGTCACTGAATCTGGTGGTGTGGGACCTAACGCTTCTGTACCTTGTGCCAATTATAGTCACAAGAATGGCCTGGATAATGAAGGCCCTTGATGATGGATGCTGCTTTTTTGTAGCAACGCTCCATGTAAATACACTCGGTGGTACAAATAGCTTTGCCTTTGATGGACTGAGCTGTATCATCCATTTTCTATAGTGCTTTCCATTCTTGGATATTGGTGTTTAGATATGGAAGTAATGGAAGATGTTCAACCCATTGTAACTACATTGTGGGGCTATGATCACTTCAACCATAATAATTGAGCTGCAGTACATTATAGATAATCCCTCTATTTGCACACTTGTGAAAGTTGCCAATTTGTTCACTTGAAGCTTCCAAGAAGATGTGCCTTACACTCTACATCCACAGGACTCATCCACTGACCCGACTGTGGCGCATCACATAGCCATCCAACAACAAATGTTCATGATGAGACCTTGGAAAACATGGCCTATTCCTGTTCCTATTTCTTATGTACTTCTGTCTCTAACCAACTTTCCTACAAATGTTAAGTCCAATAAAATGTAGTATTGGACTAAAACGTTGGTTCCTAAACTTTTTTGTGTTACCACCCCCTTAGCTCCCTGACCACATCCCCAATGACCCCCTCTCCCTTTCCAGCCATTACAAGAAAACTATAAAGAATTTTGGTTTATGATGTAATGTGAAAGAAAATAGGGACTGAAAATTTAAAATAGAGACAAATAGTTGCAAAAATTATTCAAATTTATTTAAAGCTACAAATTAAATTATTTATTTAATTACAGTAAAAACAATTTTCATCAACAATTTTAAAGTGTGTATTAATAGTCCACTTTTTCACCTTTCAATGAGATGGATGGGCTTGGAGAAGCGATAATCAGTTTCTCAAACTCAAACTGAAAGTTTCTCAGGAGTCTCAGATTCCCATGTTCAGTAATTTGCAGTCTGTCTCATTGCTTTAAAAATTGGGTATCTGTACTGAAACTGCGCTCCACTAAATATGATATTGGAAAGACAACAAAGAGCATCTTGACCTTTTTCCACAGTGCAGGATAGCGTTCTTTCTGCGACCAAACATCTTGATTTGATTTTTTTGAACCTCAGCTTCAGCACAAAGTCATTTATAGCAAAGTCAGTTCTTTCTCCATCATTCCCGTTAATTCCTCTTTACACGTGTTCAGGAATGGATTTATTACCCAATCTGGAATTGGATCGCGAGTAGATAATGAAATCTCTCGGACATGTCTTTATACAGCCCACCCAGGTGCACATTGTGTACTTGAAGATCATCATCTCAGAGAGGTTTGGTAATTAGAAAGTGTCTTGACAGCCAAAGTTGCACCTAAATAGGGTTAATGTGGACAGAAATGAGATGACTGATTTGGCTTTGACAAGATTCATATAATTTCCTCACAGTTGAAGATCATTTCATTAAACTTTGTGAGTAATTCAAACAAATAAGCAATATCGTGTTTAATATTCTTGTGATGATTACTGAATGAAGTATTCGGGTCTTAGCATAGTTTCAGAAAATGCATAAAAACGTCTCAGGCAATTTCATTTTGAGAGCCATCTGACTTCTGAGCGCAAAAGCAAGCGTTCAAACTTTTCATCATTCTCAAAACAAAACTCTTGAAATAGTTAAGAATTGAGAGCATGGGATTTCATTTTATAACAGTGATAACTGTTATAACAGTATTTTACGATTTGTGCAGCCAATCACTTAGGTTTATTTGCAACAAGATGTTTCTGTGAATATCTTGGTGGGCTGTGGGGTAAAAGCAATGCAGTCAAGACCATTGGAAGGGCAGATTCTGAACTTCACCAGGCTACACACCATACCCTAATTCACAGGAATTGCTTCACTGTGTGATTAGAAAGAGGGAATTGTATTAACATTGTACTACAGTAGTGAACAGCAATAATGTGCAGGCCAGGCCCAAAAATAACACAATTTTGTCAGTCCAGATTTCTCATGATATGCTATATACAGAAGTGTCACATTGCTTTTCAACAACTATAACACACTTTGAACAAAGTCTAAGAGAAAAGTGTGTTAGCAAGAGATGAGGTGATTTCGTGATCACTGTAATCAATTCTGAGGCACTGAGGATCAAATGCTTATTAGAAATTCATTTCTTAAATAAGCCTGTAATCCCGCAGCTGCACCCTTTCCAACCCCCCCCCCCCACCACCCCACTGCTTTATCTTTATCACCCCCTTAGAAACTCCCAGTGCCCCCAGGGGATGCTATATCACCCCTTTGGGAACCACTGGACTAAAACTACAAAACGACCACCTTGTTCATCACTATGGAACAGTAATTCAAGAAATAATGACTGCAGAAAAGGTATTTTCAAAAAGATAATTTAATATTAAAGATATGGTCTCTGACCTTTTAGTTGAAAAGTTAGGTGCAGAAATTTTTGGCATGGTGGGTGACTAACATTTATTTTCCTGTTAAATAAATTCCCTTAATAAATTTAAATTATCACTCTGCACTATGCTGTCCTGTATATTGTTAGAGAATAAATTCTCATACCGTTTGGAAAAATCAAAGTTACTAGTTTACAAACACATTTATTTTTATTAGAAGCTTAACAAGAAAAAGGGTACAGATGACATTCCTATACGTTTAGAATTGACTTCACGATTACCAAGGTCAAAAATTGTAAAAAAAAAACAGAATCAGGCACTTTAAATCTGGAACGTGAGGGTGGCTGCAGTATGAGAGTATTGAGAAATACATTGGCACAGAGATGATAAGCAGTGTTCCATTATTCCTTGGGAATCCAATCAGTGGCCTCTCAATACCATGATCACTGATCATACCATGATCAGTAGTAATATCAGTAATCTGCAATTAAGGAATTGTTTAGAAATCAATCTTCCCATGTGTTTTTCTGTTATTGGTAGATATAACGGAAACAGATGAGACCGAGGACTGGGCCACCATGAATCACATCCTGCCCTCAAGGGAACAGCTTCCCATAATGGAGTTCAGTGTAGATTTCAGGGTAGAAATCTCTCAATAATTATTACCACCATATCACTTATGGAACCAGAGGAACCAATACATTGGACCACCGTTATACTACTATCAAGAGCGCATACCGTGCCATCTCATGCCCACACTTTGGAAAGTCTAATCATCTGGCTGTACTTCTACTCCATGAGTGTACACAGAGACTGAAGACCGCAGCACCAGTCATGAGGATCATGAGGTATGGACAATAGAGGTGCAGGAGCATGTACAGGACTGCATTGAGTTGGTGGACTGTACAGTATTCAGGGATTCATCATCGAAATTGAATGAGTGCTCCACAGTTGTCACAGACTTCATTAAAAACCTCTGTGGATGAGTGTGTGTTTATGAGAACACACTGTACATACTTGAATCAAAAGCCATGGATGAGGGCTAGAGCTGTGGTATTCAAGTCTAGTAATCCAGGACGATACAAGAAGGCCAGGTACAGCTTATGGAGGGCTATCTCAAGAGCAAAAAAAAAACAATTCCAAACGAGGTTTGAGGCAGAATTAGATGCACATCAACTCCGGCAGGGTTTGCAGGCCATTCCTTCCAATAAAGAAAAACCTAACATCATGAATGGTAGCGATGCTTCACTCCCAGATGAGCTCAACACTTTTTATGCACACTTTGAAAGGGAGAATAAAACTACAGCTACGAGGATCCCAGCGGCACCCAGTGACCCTGTGATCTGTCTGAGGCTGACGTCAGTTTATCTTTCAAGAGAGTGAACTGTTGCAAGGTGACAGGCCCTGATGGAGTACCTGATACAACCAACTGGTGGGTGTGTTCAAAGACATTTTCATTCTCTCATTGCTATAGTCGGTGCTTCAAAAGGGCAAGAATCATACCCGTGCCCAGGAAGAGCAGGGTGAACTGCCTTAATGACTGTCGTCCAGTAGTACTCACATCTACAATGATGAAGTGGTTTTAAAGGTTGGTTATGGCTGGAATCAACTCTGGTCTCAGCAAGGACCTGGACCCACTGCAATTTGCCTATTGCCATAATAAGGCTGCAGCGGATGCGATCTTACTAGCTCTTCATACGGTCTTGAATTACCTGGACAATACCAATACTTATGGCTGCTGTTTATTGACTATAGCTCAGTGTTTAAAACAATCATTCTGATCAAAAAGCTCCAAACCCTGGGTCTCTGTACCTCCCTCAGCATCTGGATCCTGGACTTCCTCACTGGAAGACCACAGTCTGTGTGGATCGGAAATGACATCCCTACCTCACTGATAATGAACACCCGTTCACCACAAGGATTTGTGCTTAACTGAGTTAATCAAGAGATGTCGCAGCAATGGCTTTGCACTCGACATCAATTGATTGTGGACTTCAGAAAGGGTAAGACGAAGGAGCATACACCAGTCCTTACAGAGGGATCAGAAGTGGAAAGAGTGAGCAATTTCAAGTTCTCTGGTGTCGGCATCTCTGAGGATCTATCCTGGGCCCAACATATCAATGCAGTTACAAAGGAGTCATTAGGAATTTGAGGAGATGTGGTATAGTACCAAAGACGCACGCAAATTTCTACAGATGTACCATGGAGAGCATTCTAAATGGCTGCATCACTGTCTAGTATAGGGGAGGTGACACAGCACAGGATCAGAATAAGCTGCAGAAAGTTGTAAAGCCAGTCAGTTCCATCATGGGCGCTAGCCTCCCCAGCATTCAGGACATCTTCAAGGAGCATTGCTTCAGAAAGGCGGCATCCATCATTAAGGACCCCATCACCCAGGACATGCCCTCCTCTCATTGCTACCTTCAGGGATGAGGTACTGGAGCCTGAAGGCACACACTCAGTGATTCAGGAACAACTTCTTCCCTTCTGCCATCAGATTTCTGAATTGACATTGAAACCATAAACACTACCTCACTATTTTTTGCACTTAATTAATTTAACTATATAGATATACTAATTGTAATTCACAGTTTTCATTATGTATTACAATGTACTGCTGTTGCATAACAACAAATTTCAGGACATATGCTGGTGATATTAAACCTGATTCAGTTTCTGAGTGTTTTTTTCAAGAATCTAGTGCCATGTACGTGGACAACGTCACCAATTTACTGAAGTGGGCTAACCATAATGCATCGGACCAGAGATCATGCCGGGATTAGTTCATCACTCAAATCAGTGAATTTGGAGAATACTGCTGAGGTACCATCAATGTTACTGCTCCATTCGTTTAAGGTGCAACTGTAAGTTGTCTATGTCTCACATGATAATGGGTCAAAGCAATCTATTTGACTGGCATCCACCATCCTGAACATTCATTCCCTCAATCACTATTCATTGAGTACTATTTATAAAATTTACTACAATGACTTACCTCAACTACTCTGACAACAAATCCCAAATTTGCAACTTCTGTCACAAAGGAGAAGGGCATTCTTATCACCTGCTGCTTTCTCTCCTGATTTGAAAACTTATTGCTGTTCCTTCATCATTATTTGATCTAAATCCTGGGACATCCTCTCCAACAACATTGTGGGAACATCTTCATCAGTAGGACTACAGCAATTAAAGAAGATGGTTCATGACTACCTTCTCAGGAACAACTGATCATGGAGAAATAAATACCTGTTTTGTCAAAAAAGCCTAGATCATAAAAGTTTTGATTGCTCCAATTATACAACTCAGACTGTGTACAACCTTTTAACTTAACTGATTGCAGATTTTGATCATCTTTACAGGATCAAACTCTGCCACAAAGCCCATCAAGAAATATGTCCTCTTCAGAGACAGCTGGCTATGGGGGTTATGGACTGAATGGTTCCTCATCCCAGCCTTCCTCTTAGTGAAACTCCTCATGGTGTTAATGATGTGGATCTTGACTTTGCTGCTTCTGCCTTATTGGCTGCATGTCTTCCCCTTTCACCATCTTTACAAGTAATAACTGAGCTAATCTGGTGCCAAAAATCACAAGAACCACATCTCTGGATGACCCTGTAATCCATCTCTTGAGAGCCATTTCCCAGCATCCTTCAAGAGCTATCTGCTCTAATGGCATACCTAGACGAGTACTAAAGATCTGTATGGACCAGCTGGCTGGATATTTATGGAAATATTCAACCCCTTGCTTCTACAGTCGATTTTCCCAACTGATCCGAAGAACCATCTATTGTACTGATGCCCAAGAAGATTTTGGCACAGTATTGTAGGCCAAAGGACCTGCTCCTATGCTGTACTGTTCTGTGTTCTACGTTCTGAGAGTGTGGTGTCCTTCATCAATGGCTACCATTTGTTAATACAGTGGATTCCGATTAATCGGGACCCGCACATTTTGGCCCAATTAAGCGGCTGCCCCAATTAACTGAATTTTCATGGAAATAATTAAAATGGTATAAAAAAAATGGCAAACTACTGTTTAAGTGAGAAACAAATTATGTATTTAAATGAAATACAACTAGATGTTCTGCTGGATATGCTTCTTCCGAACTGTGATGGATTACACCCTGTAATTTCCCTTTTCAGGATATATTTATGAACTGACTAAATGATCTGTTGCTTTTGAGGTCTCCTGGGGGATTCAGCAAAATTAACTCTTGAGAGCGCAGCTAGCACCAGGGGTGTACGCTGCATCGATTCCTGATGGAAGAACAGCAACCTGTGGTTTGTTTCATTACTCCATGCCAATTAAAGCATTGAGCGAGACTGAAATCGCCGAGGACATGAGCAGAAAACAAACAGCGCATCTGCTTGCATTTGATTAGTTTCTCTCTATCTTCTCGCAAATACCGTCAGACAGGAGGTGCAGGAGTCCTGGGCCCTACACCACCAAGTTCAGAAGCAGTTGTTGCCCTGCAGCCATTGAGATCCTGGATGGGTTCACTCACATCTGCGCTGGATAGGCTCCGCAGCTGTGGACTCACTTTCGGGGGCTCTGCAGTTCATGTTCCATGTGTTTTTGTTTACTTTTTTTTTACTACTTGCACGGTTTGATCAAGGCACTTCAGCACCAAACTGACTCTGCAGCCATCAGGCTACTGGACCTACTTCACTCGCCTCAGCAGCTCCATGGTTATGGACTCACTGTGAGAGGCTCTGCGGCTGAAGTTCTATGTGTTTTTTGTTTACTTTTTATTGTTTGCACAATTTGTCTTTTTTTTACATACACCAGCTTTTTGAGGGTCTTTGTTTTGGGGGGGTTTGCTTTAAACAGGTTGTATTATGTTTGTTTTGTGGCTGTCTGCAAGAAGATGAATCTTCAGGTTGTATACTATATACATATTTCAATAATAAATGTACTTTGAAATTTGAACTTTGAAACAAACAACTACAGTACTATAAAACTGTGTACTAGTTCCTAATAGTTACCAACAGAGGAATTCATCCAGTGTATGCTACTATGTATAGGGTGTGCAGGGAAGGGTAGCGTTTCTGGAGAAGGGGCTTCTGGGGCAGCTCACGCACCTTTGATCCTCACTGGCCACTCAACTCTTACCTGTGGCTCCAAATAGCAGTTTGCATGCGACAGCGGCCACACCCCAGCACACCTTCAACAGGTGGGCTAAACTAGGTGAGGGTCACTGGTGGATCTCATACCCCAGTGTAATAGGGACATACCTGTCCTAGTATATGAAGTCAGCTCCGGTGGACTGAGCAGATGAAATCAACAATGAGATCCAACGGCCAGGAAGGCAATGCTGCAATGCTTTGTGGAGAGCGAAGGGCACGATAAGGTACAGAAGAGGTTATGTTTATCCACAGCCACCAAAAAGAAACCCAGTTTGTGATAACTACTTGTACCACTGGATGCAGACTTCCGAAGTCTAGAGAGTCAAACTGTCCCGGGGAGCAACAGCTTTTCAACTTTAGTATAGTCAAGATAGCTGTGGGAATCAGTAGGTTTATAAAAGATGTCAGTTGACAATTGGTCACTAGAGATGGAGACCGAAAAATTGGGAGGGGGAGGAAGGTTATCAGAAATGGACCAAGTGAATTTACATTAGATTAGATTATGAGGACACTTAGTCCTCATTTATTGTCATTTAGAAATGCATGCATTAAAAAATGATGCAACGTTCCTCCAGAATGATATCACAAGAAACCACAGGACAAACCAAGACTAAAACTGACAAAATAATTATAACATATAGTTACAACAGTGCAAAGCAATACCATAATTTGATTTTATAAAGAGCAGACCATGGGCACGGTACAAAAAGGTCTCAAAGTCCCGATACACTCATCATCTCACGCAGGTGGCAGAAGGGAGAAACTCTCCCTGCCATGAACCTCCAGGCGCCGCCAACTTGCCGATGCAGCACCATTGGAAGCACCCAACCGCAGTGGACTCTGAGTCCGTCCGAAAACTTCAAGCCTCCGACCAGCCCCTCCGACACAGCCTCTCCGAGCACCATCCTCTGCCGAGCGCTTTGACCCTGCCCCAGCCGCCGAGCAACAAGCAAAGCTGAGGACTCGGGGCCTTCTCCTCCGGAGATTCTGGACCACACAGCAGCAGCAGCAGCGAAGCAGGCATTTCAGAAGTTTCACCAGATGTTCCTCCGTGCTCTCACGTCCGTCTCCATCAAATCAAGATCGTGCATGGCACCCTACTTGAAAAATAACAGACATCACCACAGGAGTGGCCGCTGCAAGCTGCGTTGCGCCACCGTCTTCTCCTCCCTCCCAAATTTAAGGACAGGGTGGAAGTTGGAGGCAAAGTTGGTGAAATTGATGAGCTCAGCATGGGTGCATGAAGCAGCTCATGAGCGTCCGCATCGAGTAAATCATTCTCCATAACTTTTGCCGTATCTTGATGATACTCTTCCCACCTTGTCTCCTGTAAAAATGCTATTCTTGTTTCTCAGTTCCTTCATCTCTGCTACAGCTGTTCTAAGGATGAGGCTTTCCTTTCCCAGACATCAGGGATGTCCTCCTTCAAAGAACAGGGTTTCCCTTCCTCCACCATTGATGCCACCCGCATCTCCTCTATCTCCTGGATATACGCACTCACCCCATGTTCCCGTTGTCTTAGCAGTGATAGAGTTCCTGTTGTCCTTACCTACCACCCCATGTGCCTCCATATCAAACACATCATTCTCCACAATCTCTGCTATCTCCAAAGGGATCCTACCACTAAACATATCTTTACCTCCCACCCACTCCCTGCTTCTGCAGGGATAGCTCCCTCTGTGAGTCCCTTGTCCATTCATCCTTCTTCACTAATCTCCTTCCTGGCACTTACCCTACAAACAGCCAAAGTACTACACCTTCCCATTCACCTCCTCCCTTACCTCCACAAAGGGCTTCAAACAGTCCTTCCAGGTGAGGCAACACTTCACCTGCGAATCTGTTGGGGTCACCTATTGTATGGGGCCTCCTCTACACTGGTGAGGCCCGTCGTAAATTGGGAGATCATTTTGTCGAGCACCTCCACTCCATCCACTAGAAGCAGAACTTCCTGGTGGCCAAACATTTTGAGTCTGATTCCCATTCTCATTCCGACATGTCAGTCCATGGCCACCTCGTGTCACAATGAGGCCACCTTCAGGGTGTCTGAATAGCCTCCAACCTGATGGCATGAACATTGATTTCTTCTTCCGGTTTAAAAAAAATTCCCTCTTCTTCCCCCGCTCTGGTCACTTACCTCTTCTCACCTGCCTATCATCTACCCTTAGTTCCCCACCTCATTCCCTTTGGTCCACTCTCCTCTCCTAACAGATGGCTTCATCTCCAACCCTTTATGTTTCCCACCCATATGGCTTCATTATCACCTTTCAACTATCTTTCTTCCCCTCCTCCCACCTTTTCATTCTGGCATATTCCCCCTTCCTTTCCAGTCTTGAAGAAAGGTCTCAACCCAAACATCAACTATTTGTTCATTTCCATGATGCTGCATGACCTGCTGAGTTCCTCCCGCATTTTGTGTTTGTTGCTTTGGATTTCCAGCATCTGCTGAATTTCTTGTGTTTATGTATAATGCACTATATTTGTATCAACCATAATGAAGTGCTTCAAGAGGTTGATTATTGTGTAAATCAACTACTGCCTCAGAATTACCAGAATCCATTTCAGTTTGCCTGCCATCATCACAGGCCACTAGCAAATATGATTTCTCTGGCTGTTCACTCTACTATAGACCACATATGTCAGGCTGCTGTTCATTGACTATAGCTCACGTTCAACATAATCATCCCCTCCAAACTTAATAAGCTGCAAGACCTGTGCCTCTGTATCTCCCTCTACAACAGGATCCTCAACTTCCTCATAAGCAGCCCTCAATCAGTGAGGACAGGTAACAGTTCCTCCTTGTTAATCATCAACACAGGTGCATTTCAAGGTGTGCTTATCCCCCTGCTCTACTCACTATACACACATGACTGTATGGCTCAGTGCAGCTCAAATGCCATCTTCAAATTTGCCAATTATACCACTGATGTTGAAGGAATCACACGGGTGGTGATGGATCAGCCTGCAAGAGTGAGATTGGATACACAGTTGAGTGCTGCTACAAAAACAATCTCTCACTCATCTTCAGTAAAATTAAAGAGTTGATTGTTGATAGGACGATTGGGAAGAAGGGTGAATATGTGCCATTCTACCTTAGTGGATCAGGGGTACCAAGGATCAGCAGCTTATCCTTGGCACTACATGTAGATGCAATCATGAGGAAGGTGAACCATCTTTAATTTCTTAAAAGGTTAAGGAGGTTCAGCATGTTACCAAACAGTCTACCAATCCTCTACAACTGTACTGTTGAAAGTATCCTGACGAGTTGCATTATGGCTTAGTATGGCAATTTGTATGCACAGGAAAGTAAGAAACTGCAGAACAGTGGACTCAGCCCAATACATCACAGGCACATCCCTCCCTGCCGTCAAAAGTACCTACATGAGCCTTTCCCTCCAGAAGATCCTCACCATCTGGGCCATGCCATCTCCTCATAGTTAACATTGGGCAGAAGATACAGAAGTCTGAAGTCTGACATCACCCAATTCAAGAACAGCTACTTCCTTTCCACTATTCAAAGTCAAATGCAAAGTAAAACATATTATCAGACTACATATATGCCACCGTATACAACCTTGAGATTCTTCTTCCAGGCCATAATGCAGCCTGTTAATACATTTTCCACCATGCATCTATAGAAGTTTGTCAAGGTTTTTGATGACATGCTGAATCTCCAGACTCCTTGGGAAGTAGAGGCGCTGTCGTGTGTGCTTTCTTTACAATTACATTTATATGATGGGTCCAGGACAGATCCTCAGAGACTGTGACACCCAGGAACTTAAAGTTACTGATCCTCTCCACTTCCGATCCTCCAATGAGCACTGGCTCATGGACCTCTGGTTTCCTTCTCCTGAAGTCTACAATTAATCTCTTGGTCTTATTGACATTGAGTGTGAGGTTGTTGTTATAACACCACTCAGCCAAGTTTTTAATCTCCCTCCTATATGCTGATTCATCACCTCCTTTGATACAGCCTACAACAGAAGTGTCATCAGCGAACTTGTATGTGGAGTTGGAGCTGTACTAAGCCACACAGTCATAGGTGTTAAGGAAGTAGAGCAGGGGGCTAAGCACACATCGCTGCAGTGCTCCGGTGCTAATGGAGAGCGTAGAGGAGAGATTTTTACCAATCCAAACTAACTGAGGTCTGCAAGTGGGGAAATCCAGGATCCAATTGCACAAGGAAGTATTGAGGCCCAGCTTTTAGAGTTTACTGATTAGTTTTGAGGGGATGATGGCATTAAATGCAGAGCTGTAATCAATAAAGATCATCGTGATGTATGCATCTTTAATGTCCAGATGTTCCAGGGTTATGTGAAGAGCCAATGAGATGGTATCTGCTGTGGACTGTTGCTTTGGTAGGCAAACTGGAGCGGATCCAAGTTGCCACTCAGACAGGAGCAGATATGTTTCAACTCCAGCCTCTCAATGGATGTAAGTGCCACTAGGTGATAGTCATTGAGGCAGGTTGCCATGCTCTTCTTGGGCACTGCTATGATTGAAACCTGCCTGAAGCAGGTGGGTACCCCACATTGCCAGAGAAACAGGTTAAAGATCTCAGTGAATACTTCAGCTAGTTGATCAGCGCAAGTCTTTATGTTTTTTTGTGGTCGTAATGTTGCGTTAATACAGCAACAATGTGACCACTTTGCATGAAAATTGAGGGTTTTTTATTCTAATTGCATTAGTTATTGTATAATTGCATGTAATTTATGTTCAATTTGTGCTTTTCTTGTGAATATTGTTTCTCTAATGCTATCTGCCTATTATACTACTGCAATAAGCTTTTCAATGCAATTATGCATATGTGTACTTGTACATATGACAAAAAACTCAACTTCACATTAATGAAATTTATCAGAAAGCATAAAGAGACACATTTAGTCAGAAAGTTGATGTTGAAATATATAGACAAGGCAAAATGCTTCTAAATGGTATGTAGAAACACAGGAATCTGGATGCATAGATAGATTAGTCCTTGAAAGTGATCGGGATCATTGGCTGAGCATAAGAAATCCAGGGATTCATACAGGCAGAGAGTAGTAAATAAAAAATTCTATTGGACCAACATAGTGATGTTAGACTACTATTAGAGTATTGTTTCCAATCTTGGTTTCCTCACACCAGAGAAGATGAGAGATAGAGAGCATGCTAAGAAATATTTACTAGAATGTTTACTGGACTAGGGGATTTCAAATTAAAGAGGCCACAGTTTTTTTAAGATTATGAGAACACTCAGTCCTCTTTTATTGTCATTTAGAAATGCATACATGCATTAAGAAATGATACAATATTTCTCCGGAGTGATATCATTTGTTCTCCTTACGGGAAAAAAAGGAAATTTGTTGGAGGTATCCAATATAATGACTAGTTTACATCTGTAGTCAGAGGAAAACTGTTCCCATTAGCCAATTGTTCAAGGGCAAGGGGAGCGGTACACAGATATGAGCAAAAGTTACCAGGGGCAAATGAGGAAAATGCATTTTAATGTGCAAGATGTAATAACCCACAATTTGCTACTCACAGGGGTGATGAAAACAAAATTAAACAGGATCTTCAAAGGAGAATTGGTTGGCATTCATGGGAAAATAATTTGCAAGGCTTTGGAAAAAGAGCAGAGAAATGGGATAACAAGAAGCTACTTGATGGAAACTTTCTGTGCCATGCCAATCAACTTTGTTTAGTTTCAAGGAATTTATTTAGCAATAATAATGCTTCAGTGCACTGTTAACAACTGATCTACACCTTATACAGCAAAGCATAACATATCTAATATATTTTCAGTGAGAAAAGTTCTCCCCTCAGATAACAGAACTCTTTTGATAAAAATAGGGCAAGTTGCATAATACATCGTGGAGGAGCAAGAAATCACCAAAGACACGTTGTATATCTCCATACTTAAGTTTGCAGCTTTCAAATATCAACATATATTATCATCATATTATGAAACTTACAACATTTTGATAGTTTTGCCATGATTACATACAAAACACAAAATCCAGGCTTTTAGAAACTCAGTCCAATCATCCATTCTTTACAGAATGGTACAAGTTTAAATAATATGTACCTATTGAAGTTAAGTTTCCAGCTTGGAGCAGAAAAACAGATGGCAGAAAGTTCAACTGCAATTTGCCTTTTTACCTCAAGGAACTTCGTTCACAGCTAATTACTTACCATCATCAGCATCATTTTGTGCCATGTCATATCACGCAGGGAATCATGGTGTCATGATCATGGTTGTTCTTGACAAATGTTCTACGGAAGTAGTTTGCCATTAAGTGTCTTTACAAGACTGGTGACCCCAGCCATTATCAATAAGTACTCCTCAGAGATTGTCTACCTCATGCCAGTGATCACATATTCATGACTTCACATGGCCCTGACTGGTGAGCGGGGGAGCTAAGCAGGTGCCATATCTTGCCCAAGGGTGACCTACATGCTTACGGAGGGAAGGTACACCTTACACCTCCCTTGGTAGAGACTTATCTCTACTTCACTACCCAAATTACTTACTAGACATTTTTAAAAAATCCAGATCATTACTTACACATCCTTCCTGCACCAACCAGAGAAAAGAACAATCGTTAGAAAAGAGCACTGAAAAATTAGAAATAGAATTGACAATAAACTTTAAAGTAATAACCACAAAGAAAAAAGAATCTGTTTCCATAATAGCTTCCTGTGTTCGAATCAATATCTTGTCTTCTTCCAGAGTAGATTGAAAATGGTGTAACCCACTCACAATAGCTCCAAATATGTGATCAGATTTTTTTTTCAAAAGTACATACTGTACTTCATAAGATGTGAGCAATAGAAAGCAGCTTTCCAGCACTTCTGTCAAAATTCTGGCAGCAGAGCAAGACCAACTGCAAAGGAATTCCCAGCCCATGGGTCTATCTCATTTATCAGTAAAAACTGGCAGCCACTTTTTACGTGCAATGTATTCCCTCATACTGCTTTACCCGTGAAATACAGAATACACAGTAAAATTAAACTCTTTTCGGAATCAGTATCAGATATAATATCACTAGCATATGTTGTGAGATTTGTGCTTTTGCGACAGCAGTACAGTACAATAAATAATAAAAAACTATAAATTACAAAAATAATATATGAATATAAATAAATAAAATGAAAAAAGTAGTGCTAAAAGGGAACAAAACAAAATAGTGTGGTAGTGTACAGTACATGGATTCACTGTCCGTTCGGAAATCTGATGGCAGAGGGGAAGAAGCTGTTCCAAAAGCATTGAGAGATAAATCTGTGGCATACAAGACCAGTAATTCAGAACTGTACAATTTATGGAAGGCTATTTTAAGAACGAAAAAACAATTCCGATTGAAGTTAGAGACGGATTCATATGCATGTCAGCACTGGCAGGGTTTGCAGGTCATTACTTCCTACAAGGCAAAACTTAACATCATGAATGGCTGTGACATTTCACTCCCAGATGAGCTCAACGCCTTTTATGCATGTTTGAAAGGGAGAATTTAACTACAACTGTGTGAATTCCTGCAGCATCTGGTAACCCTGTGATCTCTGTCTTGGAGACCAACATCAGAACGTCTTTCAGGAGGGTGAACCCTCACAAGCCATCAGTCCCTGACGATGTTCCTGGTAGGGCATCGAAAACCTGTGCCAACCAACTGGCAGGAGTGTCCAAGGACATCTTTAGTCTCTCACTGCTGCAGTCAGAGGTTGCCACCAGCTTCAAAAGGGTGACAATCATACCAGTGTCCACGAAGAACAGGGTGAGCTGCCTCAATGACAATCACTCAGATGCATTCACATCTACAGTAATGAAATGCTTTGAGAAGTTGGTCAGGGCGAGAATCAAGGACTTGGACCCGCTGCAATTTAGTTATTGCCACAATAGGTCTATCTCACTGGCTCCGCACTCGGCCTTGGATCACCTGTACAATAGCAATACCTATGTCAGGCTGCTTTATTTTGATAACTGCTTATTGTTCAACACCATCATAACCTCAATACTCATCAACAAGCTCCAAAACCTGGCCTCTGTACCTCCCTCTGCAAATGGATCCTTGACTTTCTCATCAGGAAACCACAGTCAGTGTGGATGGGAAATAACATCTCCTCCTCACTGAAAATTAACACAGGCACACTCAAGGATGTGTGCTTAGCCCACTGCTCTACACACTCTCCACCCACAATTGTGTAGCTAGGCACAGCTCAATGCTATCTATAAATTTGCCAATGACAGCTATTGTTGGCAGAATTTCAGATCGTGACAAGAAAGCTTACAGGAGTGAGTTAGATGAGCTGGATGAGTGGTGCCGCAATAACAACCTTGCACACAACATCAATAAGACCAAGGAGTCCATTGTAGACTTCAGGAAGGGGAAGTCGACAGAACACACATCAGTCCTTCACAAGGGATCAGCAGTGGATAGGGTGAGCAGATTCATGTTCCTGGGTGTCAACGTCTCTGAAGATCTAACCTGGGCCCAATATATTGATGCAATTACAAAGAAGGCACAACAGCAGCTATATTTCATTAGCAGTTTGAAGAGACTTGGTATGTCGCTAAAAACTCTTGCAAATTTCTACAGATGTACCGTGGACAGCATTCTAACTAGTCTGGTATGCATCAGCATCTGGTATGGACAGGCCACTGCCTCAGGATCAGAAAAATCTGCAGAAAGTTGCAAACTCAGCCAGCTCCATCATGGGCACTTGTCTCCCAAAACAACAAGGACGACTTCAAAAGGCAATGCCTCAAAAAGATGGCATTCATCATTAAGGACCCCAAAACCCAGAATATGTCCTCTTCTCATTGCTACCATCAAGGAAGAGGTACAGGAACCTACTTCACTAACAACAAGTTAGGAACTATGAAGAATTTGAAGGTATCAACAATCATCTTGAATGTTACAATCAAAATAAGTATTTGGAGGACGCAGTCATCAATATATGAAAGAAGTCCATTATCTGCACTGATTTTGTTCATTTGCAGTTAATGAGAAGAATGCACCAGCTTACACCGTATGAATTCCTTTGTCAATAATTATTAGGAACTAACACACAGATTTATAGATTTACAGATTTATAGATTTATGACGGAGTGTAGGTGCGCAGCGAAGTGGTCTCAATCTACGTCAGATCTCACTAACATATAGGAGGCCACACCAGACACAGTATATGACCCCAAAAGACTCATAGGTGAAGTGTTGCCTCACCTGGAAGGACTGTTTAGGACCCTGAATGATAGTGAGAGAGGAGGTGTAGCACTTTTCTGCTTGCAAGGATAAGTGTCAGGAGGGAGATCCATGGGGAGGGACGAATGGACAAGGAAGTCGCATAGGGAGTGATCCCCGCATAATGCAGAAAGTGGGGGGGGGGGGAGGGAAAGATGTTCTTAGTGGTAGGATGCCATTGGAAATAGTGGAAGTTTTGGAGAATTATGTGCTGAATGCGGAGGCTGGTGAGGTGATAGGTGAAGATACATCTCAAATTTCCTCCTCAGGATTTCAAACCTACTATATTAATTTAGGTTGTGAGTAGCCAAACAATGCTTTTCCCCTGAAATCATACACCAGCAACATACGTCTGCCTAGAAAGTAACTTCCATCCAACAAAAATTTTGTACTGTAAGTTACATCAGTGTATTGCACACTGCCTCTGAAATTAATTCCATTGACTATTCATTGGGGAAAAGGCTGTGAACAAAGCCACTCAAGCTAATTACTTTTGCTCATCTTCATTCATACTGGTGGATAGTCACTGACTTAAGCAACTGTTACCCTATTGACATGCCTGCTCCTCCAATAGCACAAAAAGTGAATTGGTCGAAATTAATGGTGTAATCTTCAATCAAGGTGAATTTGCTTAAGTTGTATATTTAACTCAAATATGTTCCATACATGGGGTGGCATGGCAGGGAGCAGTTAGTGTAACACTATTACAGGGCCAGCAGCCCAGGTTCAATTGCTCCACTGGTTAAGGTTGTACGCTGTCCCTGTAACCATGTGGCTTTCCCCTTGGTGCTCCAGCTTCCTCCCACACTCCAAAGGCGTATGAGTTAGCAGGTCAATTAGTCACATGGGTGTAATTGGATGGTGTCAGCTCATTGAGCTGGAAGGCCCTGCAACCATGCTATATCTCTAAATAAAAATAAAATTAACAAAAGCACCATTTTTTAAGTATTGGTTTCGATCGATTTGGAGTTGTGTTTGGCCAAGATACAATTTACTAAGTTGGATGAGTGATGATCCTGCCAGGATCTAAGTTATCAGAATGAGACCAACTGAAATGAAGTAATGCCACATAATTTAAGCAACATAAAAGAGAGTTTTTTTTAAACTATCAAATTAAAACAATCTTGATAAGTTGTTTTCTTGAGAGCTGAGCATTGCTTTAATTTCATGTCTGGGTTATGATTTTCCTGTCCCGTGGATTTATTTCATTAAATATTCCTAAAGTAGGCTCACCAATGCCACATATAATTAAACCAAAATCACCCTACTTTTAAAATTCAATTCCCCTACACAATAAAAATATTCCGTGAACTTCCCCAATTATTTGTAAAACTTGCACATTAGCTTTTAGCGAATCATGTATCCCAGACACCCAGATCTCTCTGCAAAGAATAGAGTCATAGAAGACTACAGCACAAAACCAGGCCCTTTGGCTCATCTGGTCTGTGCTGAACCAGTAATCTGCCTACTCCTATGGGCCTGCACCCAGACCAAAGCTTTCCACACCCCTCCCATCCATGTACCTATCCAAATTTCTCTTAAACATTGAAATTGACCACATACCGTTCTGTCCCACGACCTCACTTTGGAAAATCGGACCATCAGGCCGTACTCCTCCTCCCGGCTTACAAACAGAAACTGAAACGGGAGGACACGGTGTCAAAAGTAGTGTCACGTTGGACGGAGGAAACAGATGAGGTACTCCGTGACTGCTTTGAATCAGTGGACTGGTTAGTATTCAAAGACTCGGCAGCTAACCTCGATGAGTATGCCTCAACTGTCATGGACCTTATTTGGAAATGCACAGAGGACTGTGTGTCTCGCAAGACGATCTGGGTATTCCCTAACCGGAAACCTTGGATGAATTATGAGGTCAAGTCCCTTTTGAAGGCTAGAGGTGCAGCTTTTAGGTCCGGGGATACCAGTCGCTACACCGAATCCAGGCGTGAACTCCCGAAAGCCATTAAGGGCGCCAAAAGGCAATATCAAGCCAAGTTGGAAGCTCAGGCTAACTAGAGGGATGCTGGTAGACTATGGCAGGGTCTAAATGAGATCACTGGGCGCAAAGAAAAGGCTGGGAATATCAATAACTGTGGCGCTTCTCTTCCCAATGAACTTAACATATTCTACGCAAGATTCGAACAGAAGAGGAGCGTCCCGCTCCTTCCGGTTGAACCAGACCTGGTGGCATCGAGATTCATCATCACCAAGGAGGACGTTAGAAAGGCCTTCCTGAAGATAAATCCAAGGAAGGCAATGGGCCCAGATGGCGTCCCGGGATGGGTTCTCCAGGCCTGTGCAAGCGAACTAGCTGGAGTGTTTGCTGACATCTTTAACTGCTCCTTGCTTCAGTCTAAGATCCCCTCGTGTTTCAAGGCGGTAACGATAATCCTGGTGCCGAAGAAGAGCAAGGTGGCATGCCTGAATGACTATCGACCTGTGGCTCTGACCTCAATTGTTATGAATTGCTTCGAGCGATTGGCTATGGCACACATCAACCACAGCCTACCGGTCAACCTCGACGCTTTGCAATTCGCCTACCGGAGCAACAGGTTAACGGTAGATGCCATCTCTCTGGCCCTACATTCCTCCTTAGAACACCTGGAGAATAAAGATCCATACGTAAGGCTCCTTTTCATTGACTACAGCTCTGCCTTTAATACCATCATTCCAAATAAACTGATTCCTAAGCTCCGGAACCTGGGCCTTAGCACTCAGATCTGCAGCTGGATCTTCAACTTCCTCACAGACAGGACCCAGGCTGTAAAAATAGGGGACAAGCTCTCCTCTATAATGACTCTGAGCACCGGTGCCCCACAAGGCTGTGTACTCAGCCCCCTGCTGTACTCATTGTACACCCATGATTGTGCAGCCAAGTTTCCATCGAACTCAATATATAAGTTTGCTGTTGACACAACAATTGTAGGCCGTATCTCAGGTAATGATGAGTTTGAGTACAAAGAGGAAATTAAGAATCTGGTGGCATGGTGCGAAGACAATAATCTATCCCTCAACGTCAGCAAAAACGAAGGAATTGGTTGTTGACTTCAGAAGGAGTAGCGGACCGCACGACCCAATTTACATCGGTGGTGCGCAAGTGGAACAGGTCAAAGGCTTTAAGTTCCTCGGGGTCAATATCACAAATGACCTGACTTGGTCCAACCAAGCGGAGTCCACTGCCAAGAAGGCCCACCAGTACCTTTACTTCCTGAGAAAACTTAAGAAATTTGGCCTGTCCCCTAAAACCCTCACTAATTTTTATAGATGCACCGTAGAAAGCATTCTTCTAGGGTGCATCACAACCTGGTATGGAAGTTGTCCTGTCCAAGACCGGAAGAAGCTGCAGAAGATCGTGAACACAGCCCAGCACATCACACAAACCAATCTTCCGTCCTTGGACTCACTTTACACCGCACGCTGTCAGATAAGTGCTGCCAGAATAATCAAGGACACGACCCACCCAACCAACACACTCTTCATCCCTCTTTCCTCCGGGAGAAGGCTCAGGAGCTTGAAGACTCGTATGGCCAGATTTGGGAACAGCTTCTTTCCAACTGTGATAAGACTGCTGAATGGATCCTGACCCAGATCTGGGCCGTACCCTCCAAATATCCGGACCTGCCTCCCGTTTTTTTTTGCACTACCTTACTTTCCCTTTTCTATTTTCTATTTATGATTTATAATTTAAATTTTTAATATTTACTATCGATTTGTACTCCAGGGAGTGGGAAGCGCAAAATCAAATATCACTGTGATGATTATACGTTCTAGTATCAATTCTTTGGCGACAATAAAGTATAAAGTATCCACCACTTGCACTGGCAGCTCATTCCACACTGTCACTACCCTCTGAGTGAAGATGTTCCCCCTCATGTTCCCCTTAAACATATCACCTTTCACTCTTAGCCCATGAACTCTAACTGTAGTCTCACTCAATCTCATTGGAAAAAGCCTGCATGCATTTACCCTATCTATACCCCTCATAATGTTGTATACCTCTATCAAATCTCCCCTCATTTTCCTAAGCTCTAGGGAATAAATTCCTAACCCATTCAACCTTTCCCTACAACTCAGGATCTCAAGTTCTAGCAACATCCTTGTAAATTTTTTTCTGCGCTCGTTCAATCTTATTTACATCTTTCCTTTGGTTAAGTGACCAAAACTAAACATAATACTCCTAATTAGGCCTCACCAATATTTTATACAATTTCAAAATAAAATCCCATCTCTTCTACTCAATACATTGATCTATGAAGCCAATATGCCGAAAGCTTTCTTTATGACCCTATCTACTCATGACACCACCTTCAAGGAATTAATGGATCTGTATTCCCAGATCCCTGTGTTCTACCACACTCTTCAGTGCACTACCACACACCATGGCAGAATTACCCTGGCTGGTCCTTCCAAAGTACAACACCTCACACCTGCCTGCATTAAGTTTTGAAGCCCAGATTTCCAGCTGGTCCAGATCCTGCTTTGACATTCTGCCTTACTATCCACTACACCCGAATCTTGGTATCATCTGCAAATTTACTGATTGGCATACAGATCATTGATACAGACGACAAACAACAACGGACGCAGCAGTGATCCCTGTGGCAAAACCTCCAGTCAGAGAGAGAACCATCTACAACCACTCTCTGGCTTCTTCCACGAAGGCAATGTCTAATCCAATTTACTACTGTTGTGTATTTAATATTTCAGTAATATTTGAGTAATATTGTAATTATGTTGTTTTTTAAGCATTCTTGTTTGCTTAAATATGTATTATAGGTTACCTATTAAAGTATGTAAATGCAGACATCCCACTTCTCCTGGAAGTTCCAGGAGTCTCCCGCATAATGATAGCGGCTCTCTGATGCCCGGAAATTATATACAATATCCCGCAAATCGATTTTTTTGAGAAGGATAGCGAGAGCGAGCATCCTGATTGGTCTCTCTTCGTGCTAAGTAGACCTATCAGTTTTCTCTGTGGGCGGGCTTTACAGTCAACCTCAAAAATAATGACAGTGTTGCTCGCTGCACTGTTTGCAACAGTGACTTTTCCATTGCCCATGATGGGTTACAATGTAAAAGACATGTTGAGGTGAGTTTAACAGGTGTCATTCGTTCATTAGCGTAGCTAACATTATTTAAACTAGCTGGCTGGCTGCTAAGGAGCTACTCTATTGATGTCCTACGTGATGACGCCAAACTCCCTGTAGACTTGCTTAAAGTTGTAAGAGAATAAACGTGATAATATAATATATGCACATGTTTTAATGTCACATTTTCTGCATATATCCAATTTGGTTTACAGATTAGACAAAACCACTAAACAAAGTATTACATACACCCTTGGAGGTCGACGGCGGGTGGAGGGGATATGGGTTGTTGGGGGCAGGGGTGCTACCACCTGAAATGGTGGTGCTACCTCCCTGAAATGAGTTCTTGCAGGGTGGGATGTCTGTAAATGGCATATGTCATCACACCACTATGCCACATACGTGTGTGCCTCGCCTAAAGTAAAAATGAAAGTAAGTTGTTACTCCCAGATCTGTGTTCTTATTTCAATTAGATTTATGTCTTGGCCAATAATTTCCTGGATTATTCTTGGAGCCTTTTTTAAACAACAGAAGAATATTAGCTATCCTCCAATCCCCCAGCACCTCACCCGTGGCTAAGGATCTTGTAAACACCTCCTCCTCTGTAATCAGTATAGGATCCATGATCTTGCTGCTACATTGCCTCATATCTACCTTCAGAGTAAATATAAATGACAAAAAAATGATTTAAGATCTCTCCCACCTCTTTCACCTCTGTGCACATATTTCCATTCTGATCTTCCAGAGGATCAATTTTGTCCCTCGCGATGTTTTGCTCTTAATATAGGATTCGCATTCACCTTGTCTACTAGACCATCTCAGAACTGTGCAATTTCTCATCACTTGGATAACTTCCCTATGTACATTTCCTGCCAAAATTCAAAATGTTACGTTTTTCCACATTATTGTTCTATTTGCCACAATTATGCCCGCTCAACTAACCTATATCCCTTTGTAACCTTCAAATGCCCTCTACAGAGTTTACTTTCCTTCCTTTCTATGTGTGGGCAAGTTAAACAGTCATGCTCTAATCATTTATATAAATTATAAAAAATTTGAGGCCAAATCAATGATCACTTTAGCAGTTTACATCCTGTACAATTAATCTTCCTCATCTCATTCAGATCAACAATTAAAATAATCAGTAAGTACAAATGTAAAAGAATCAGAGTTACACAGATTGAAGTTAGGAAAGGTATCAGAGGTCTCCCTCAGGGTAAGAATTTAGCCATGAGTTCTGACAAAGGGTCTTCAAGTTGAAACATTAACTCTGTCCAGAGATGCTGCCTAAGATGCAAAGTGCCTCTAACATTTTCTGATTTTATTTCCAATCTCCTGCATCTGCAGTTTTTTAAATTTGAATTCAGCTGTATCCTCAAGCCAGTCTACTCCATCAAGGAGGTGGAGTGCAAGTTCAGACACCCTGCACATCTGCAATCTAACTCAAAGAAAATATGAGTCAATCTTTTTTCATCATGAAATTACTTCAATAGTTCTTATCTTTTGGGAACATTCAGGAAAAGCGTAAAGTGATCATCAGGCCCGATAGCATCAGGAAAATGTCACAATAGCAAATAGGAGACTTTCACATATTACCTTTCAAGAACTTAAAAAAATTGAATCCTTTACAATTCAAGGAATAATAGAAAATATAGCACCTGATTTGTATGCTAGGTATTTCAAACTACAAGGAAAATGTAATGACAGTGCCAGTGAGAAGACAAAGAAGAGAAACAAATAAGAGAGTTATGATCAAATCACTTTCAAGTTGGCCAATTTTATATGCCAAAACTGCTGCAAATATTTCCTTTACATTGAGTTTAAAACTATCACAATTGTTTAAATCTGACACCAGAGTTATTATAGTATTGAAGGACAAATCTATGTCTCTACAGTGTGCACACTTGCGAAGAACTAACTCTCCAGGTTACAAATCCTCAAACTTGGCTGTGAATCTGGGCACTATAATCAGCAAGCACCTTCAGGTAACACAAATTGGATACAATGACAATCTATTTGTTGCTGGATCATGTGTAAGTGATCATAATTTCTTGAGATTTGTTGGAAGGAGAACTACAGCGTACGGAAAAATGACTTGGGAGAATGAATGATCTATGCATTCCACAATGTTCAACTCTGGCTGACAGTAAAGACGTTTCTGATTCATACAGCTAGTCCATAGTAACATTGAAAGGGTGAGTACCTGACAGAACACTACAATGTTTCCAGTTACACTGGCTATAAAAAGCATACTGATGTCTAGGCAAATGAGGCTTTGCTTCAAAGTGGCTGTGAACTGTTCAGTGGCAACTATTGAAGAAGATATTATCCAATGCCATCTCAACATCTTATATGCATTCTATTGCTGAATTGAACAAGAACCAAAAAAATATATTTAGTCATTAAATAAAAACAACAGTACACTTTCTCACGGAACGAACAAACAGCCATTTGTGAGCTAACCTTAGGAATGAACATCAGCAAATACAAAGTGATTAGCTGTTAAGACACAAGTAATTGTTACAAGTATTAATGAAGACAAACTATACCTACATTGAAAAATGATAAAAAGGAAAATAAAGTACTGTCAATAGATGGAGGAGTTGAATCAGAAGCCAGTAATTGTGTATCAGTGCTGAGCAAATTGTGGATGTGGGTACTATATTCATTCAGAAGACTGGGACATGAGGGCCAAAGGAAGGTCTGATAATTAAATAAATTAAAGCAGACATAAAATCTCCAGGGGCTCAGAAAGAGCCTCTTTGAAGCATCCTGCTCCAGAGTAAGTATCATTTTGAAATTATTTGGGGTCTGAGAGTGCCCATCAACAGGCATGCTTTGGAACATTACGCATTAATTTGCTCTGGGAATTCTCTGAATGAAAGATGCATGGGATATGAATTAATTACATACTTGCCTGACATAAAAAACATCTGATTTGCTCAAGCATGACTCATGACAGAAGAGTCACATTCAACAAGATTCAAGATTCAAGGTTCAAGATTATTTAATGTAATCTCCTGTACAAGTGTAAGGAGAATGAAATAATAGTTACCCTAGATCTGATCTAGCACAAAGAAAACATAAAAGATAAAGAACACAATAATAATACAAAAAATACACAATATAAATACTGAACATAATATAGCTTACATACATAGATATCCATAAAGTGATGCTATACTGTGCATAAGGTTACTGATGGGAAATAATAAGTTAGTGGCAGAGTTTGTTGATAAAGAAAGCCTCCCATGTAGCCTCTTTGTTGATGGGAATGAGACAAACAGTCCAAGGGCAGGGTGCGTGGGATCCTTCATGATGTTACTGGTTCTTTTCTGGCACCTTTCTGTATATGTGTTCTTGATGGTGGGTAAGCAGGTGTCAGTGATGCATTGGACAGTTCTGACTACCCGTTGGAGAGCCTCCTGTCCACTGCAGTGCACTTTCCATACCAAGCTGTAATGCAGCTTGTTAGGATGCTCTCTACTGTGTATCTGTAGAATGACGTGATTATGGATGGGCAAAGTCCAACTCTCTTCAACTGGAGGAATGTGGTTTGGCCCAGAAACAGAAAGTCAGATTTCACTCAGTAAAATAAGGTAATCTTCATTATAATAAATCTGTAATATGATGGAATTTCTCAGCTCTGTCTCTATAGTTATTTCATGCAGTGAATAGCTTTGGTCTAGGTATAGGTAGTGTATCCCTTTCTGTTAAAATAATTAAGTAAATGTGAGCTTCAAAGCTGAAAATCATCTGTTCTGCAGATCAGTTAGCCATTTTCTGCTTCTTTCTGTTGCAAACGTTATTTTCTGATGCCCATAAACTGAAGATTGCAATCTTAAAATCCAAATAATATAGGTAGGATAGTGCTGCAGCAGTTTGAAATGCCCATCAGACCCAAAGGTTAAACTTCAATCCTGAGCTCAGGTGTTGTTTATTTTCCCAGTGTGTATTTCCCCTGAGTACTCCTATTTCCTCCTACATGCAAAGGACATACAGATTGGGAGGTAATTGGCCACTGTAATCCTAACCCTGACAGCAGGAGAGTCAGGTAGAGGTTAGTGATGTAGTTAATGGGAAAGCAAGTGAAAAGCAGTGGGATTAGTGTAGATAGATGCTTTATTGTCAATGCGGGCCTCTTTCTTGCTTATTTATTTATTTATTGGTTGATTGATTGATATACAGCACAGAATAGGCCCATCCACTCCTTCAAGCCATGCCACCCACCAATCCCTGTAACCCCAACCTAATCGTAGGACCATCCAGTACATCCTTGGATTGTGGGCGGAAACGCACACAGTCACAAAGAATGTACAAACTCCTTACAAGCAGCAAAAGCAGGTATTGAATCCAGGTCCCTTTACTGAAAAGCCTTGTGCTAGCTGTTACGCTACCACATGGCCCAACTTGCGCTTTCTAACTTTAGAACTCAATATTTGCAATTGATAAGACAACAAAAATAGGACCTCAGGCTGCATTACTAGGATGACACAATGAAAATACCACAGTTCAGCTGTGCAGTTATATCTTGAGTACTTTTTAAAAAATCAAATATGATGGAAAATACAAGCTTCTGGAGAAGATCCTATTTTGAAATTCCAAAATGATTCTCGCTTTAAGGGTCTCAAACACAAAAACAGGGTTAAAGAACTGGAAACTTGAAGGCTTGAAAAGTTATAGATTCTAAATTCATGAAGGAAGTAGGTACAGTCCAACTGAATAGCTTAATTGAGTAAAGTGAGAAGAATAGAAAGTGCATGTAAAGAAGGTTAGATGCTCGCAAGTACTTCTATAGAAAGTCAATAACATCCGGAAAAAAAATTATCAAAGAACAGCATGGCTAAAATTTCTTAATACGCTATTAGAATCTCAACTCATTCTCTTTTGAAGGACATTCCAAGCTGAAAAGAGTAAATTATGGGGCAACCAGCATTAGTAGAACTTGCAATTCTTCTGGAGATTGCCCTATTTCATTAAGGTCAGGATTTTTTTTTAAATTTCATTAGATTAGTTTCTTAATTCTTTTTAATAAGCCTCTCTCATGAGATTACACGACCTTAGGTTGGGTTGATGCTGTTTTTAATTTGTATCAACCCTGCTTTAGGGTTTAATGCAGATCTGATCTCCTGAGGACCAGATTTCACCATAACAATACCAGAAGTGAACCACAGCATGATATTCCTGCAAAAGCATCGGCGAGACTATTTACTTGTATACTGACTTCAGTATTCCCCTGACCAGCCATTACTTTGACTGTTATTCCAACATTCAGCCTTAAGATTGCTATTGCCTTAATTACACAATGTATACTCGTCAAACACTGAAAATTTAACTGTGAGTATTCTGAAAATATTATATCTAGCTAGAACTCCTCTCTTTCATGCTTAAAAGAAGCTGTTAAGCTGAGGCAGCACGAGGTTTAATAAGAGCTCGGGGCTTTCCGGGACTCTTTGGTAGGCTGCAATCATTGTGAGCAGTTGCTATTTGTCTGAGGCGGTGTGAGGTTTAAAAAGAGCTTGGGGTCTTTCAGGACATTCGGCAGACTTCAATCATAGAAAATAGAACATAGAAGAGTACAGCACAGGAAAAGGCTATTTGGCTATCAATGTTGTGCCGAACCAGCTAAAAAGCAAATCAAAAACACTCAAACACTAATTCCTCCTCCCTACCTCAAGTTCATATCCATTTTCCTCGCATCCATGTGCCTATCCAAACATCTCTTTAAAGCCTCTGATGCATTCACCTCTACCACCATACCAGGCAGCATATTCCAAGCATCCACCAATCTCTGAGTAAAAAAAAAACTTACCCCACACATTCCCCTTGAAGCTATCCCCTCTCACCTTCAATGCTTACCCTCTGATATCAGACATTTTAACTCAAGGAAACAGATACTCTCTGTCCACTCTATCTATGCCTCTCATAATCTTGTAAACCTCTATCAGATCTCCCCTCAGCCTCCGACACTCCAAAGAAAACAACCCAAGTTTATCCAGCCTCTCATGATAACACATGCTCTCTAAACCAGTCAACATCCCGGTAAACCTCTTTTGCACCCACTCAAAAGCTGCAACATCCTTTCTATAATTTGGCAACAAGAATTGTACGCAGTACTCCAGATGTGGCCTAACCAGAGTTTTATAAAGTTGCAACATAACCTCCTGACCTTTGAACTCAATGCCTCAACTAATAAAAGCAAGCATTCCATAAGCCTTCTTAACCACCTTATCAACCTGTGTAGCCACTTCCAACAAGCTGTGAACTTGGATCCCAAGATCTCTCTGCTCAGCAACACTGTTAAGGATCCTGCCCTAACAGTGCACTGTCTCCTTGCATTTTCCCTACCGTGGTGAAAAACCTCACATTTATCTGTGTTAAATTCCATTTATACCATGTTGTATTCTTCATCAGTCTTCTACAATATCCATCATCCACAAACTTACTAACACACTCATCTACATTTTCATTCAGGTCATTTACATACATTACAAACAGCAGAGATCCCTGCTAAGCTCCACTAATTACAGACCTCCAGCTCAAATTTGTTCCTTCAACCACTACCCTCTGTCTTCTGTGTGTAAGCCAATTCTGAATCCAAACAGGCAATTCGCTATGGATCCCATGCATCTTAATCTTCTGGATTAGCCTCCCATGAGGGACTTTGTAAAAACAGCTTACTAAAATCCATGCAGACAACATCCACTGCCCTACCCTCATCAATCTCTCTTGTCACCTTGTCAAAAAACTCCATCAAGTTGGTAAGGCACATTCTGCCACACACAGAGCCATGCTTTCCCTCATTAGGCCATGTGTTTCCAAATGCCCATATATCCTATCCCTGAGAATTTTCTCCAGCAATTTCCCTACAACTGATGTAGGACTCATCAGTCTATAGTTCTCAGTACTTTCCCTTGTTCCCTTCTTAAATAGAGGTACAACATTAGCCACTAGCTAGTCCTCCGGGACATCACCTGTGGCTGGCGAGGACACAAAGATGCTGGTCAAGGGCTGAGCAATCTCATCTGTTACCTCCTTCAATAACCTGGGGTAAATCCCATCAGGCCCTGGGGACTTATTACGAGGCCCAATACTTCCTCCTTCTTGACCTCTAAACACCCTAACATATTTATACACTTAGCATTGTTCCCTCGGTCCTCCAAATCCTTTTCCTTAGCAAATACTGATGCAAAGTACTCATTAAGTACCTCATTCACATCCTCTGCATCCAAGCAAAAGTTTCCCCCTTTATCCTTGAGTGGTCCAACTATTTTCTTAGTTATCCTTATAGGCACTTAAGCAATCTCTTCGGCACTCTTAGTAATTGTTTAGGTACT
The DNA here is from genome assembly GCF_030028105.1 of Mobula birostris. Classification (NCBI taxonomy): domain Eukaryota; kingdom Metazoa; phylum Chordata; class Chondrichthyes; order Myliobatiformes; family Myliobatidae; genus Mobula; species Mobula birostris. Next base: position 54,113,332 of record NC_092370.1, on the reverse strand, counting down.
CAGCAAAGGCCAATAAAAAGAAGCGAGGTACAAGTGGTCATTGTAGGAGCAGCCATTGTTGAGTGGACAGTATTAGAGTGGCCAGGCTTTAGCTCAGCAGGTTTCCCCAAGAACGAGCTTGGGCAAGAACAGGCAAAGGGTCTAAGTAAGTTTCTAGTAAGTGGAGAGAGTCAGAAACTTTAAATTACTCAGTGTTAGCATTTCAGAAGATCTGTCCTCGGTCCCGCACATAGGTGCCATTACAAAGAAAGCACAGCAGTGCCACTACTTTCTTAGAAGTTTGCAAAGATTCCGCATATTATCTAAAACTTTGACAAACTTCTATAGATGTGCAGTGGAGAGTATATTGACTGGATGCATCATGGCCTGATTTGGATAAACCATCGTCCTTGAATGGAAAAGCCTACAAAATTGTAGTGGATGCAGCCCAGGTAAATCACAGGTAATCACAGTTAAAACCCTCTCCACCAGTAAGTCATAGTCATACTTTATTGATCCCGGGGGAAATTGGTTTTCGTTACAGTTGCACCATAAATAATTAAATAGTAAAAAACCATAAATAATTAAATAGTAATATGTAAATTATGCCAGGAAATAAGTCCAGGACCAGCCTATTGGCTCACGGTGTCTGACCCTCCAAGGGAGGAGTTGTAAAGTTTGATGGCCACAGGCAGGAATGACTTCCTATGATGCTCTGTGCTGCATCTCGGAGGAATGAGTATCTGGCTGAATGTACTCCTGTGCCCACCCAGTACATTATGTAGTGGGTGGGAGACATTGACCAAGACAGCAACTTAGACAGCATCCTCTTTTCAGACACCACCGTGAGACAGTCCGGTTCCATCCCCACAACATCACTGGCCTTACGAATGAGTTTGTTGATTCTGTTGGTGTCTGCTACCCTCAGCCTGCTGCCCCAGCACACAACAGCAAACATGATTGCACTGGCCACCACAGACTCGTAGAACATCCTCAGCATCGTCCTGCAGATGTTAAAGGACCTCAGTCTCCTCAGGAAATAGAAACAGCTCTGACCCTTCTTGTAGACAGCCTCAGTGTTCTGCCCAGTGCACACCTGGACAGAGCACTGTCATAGGAAAGCAGCATCTATCAAGTACCCCCACCCCCACCATTGAGACCATGCTCTCTTTGCATTGTTGCCAGCAGAAAGAAGAAACAGGAACTTCAAAACCCATACCACCAGGCTCAGGAACAGCTATTAGCCCTCAACCATCAGGCTCTTGAACCACAGGGGATAACTTCACTCACCCCATCATTGAACTGTTCCAACAACCTAATTACACAATTTGTTGTCTTTCGCACATTGGTATTTGTCTGTCCTGTTGGGCGCAGTCTTTTATTGATTCTATTGTGTTTCTTTGTATTCACTGTGAATGCCACAAGAAAATGAATCTCAGGGTTGGATATACAGACATATATGCACTGTGATAATACATTTACTTTGAACTTCAAACTTTATTTCCCTCCTTCTTTGTCTATTAGTACATAGTTAATGCAGTGAGACTGGGTCCAGGGTTAGTGGTATGTTCTTTATGTGACACGTGGGAACACTGAGAGACCTGGGAGTGCATCGAACTGCAGCTCCTTAGAGGCCATGTTAAGGAACTGGAGCTGTAGCTCAATGACCTTCAGCTCAAACAAGAGAATGAGGAGGAGATAGATAGGAGCTACAGGGAGATAAGTCACTCTTAAAGAGGCAAGTGGGAAGGTAGCTAGGTGACAGTCAAGAGAGGGAAAGAGGATAAACAACTTGTGCAGAGTACACCAGAGGACTGTTCTGTGGATAATTGGGGGGGGGGGCAGGGGTGAGGGTAGGGAGGGTGGATGACCTACCAGGAGAAGCGACTGCGACTGGGTCTCTAGCACTGAGTCTGACCATGTGGCTCAGAAGGGAAGAGCAGTAGTGACAAGGGATTCCATAGTTAGTGGAGCAGACAGGAAATTTTGTGGATGTGAAAGAGATACTTAGATGGTGTGTTGCCTCCCTGACACCAGGGTCAGGGGCGTCTCTGATTGGGTCCACAGCATTCTAAAGGGGGAGAGTAAGCAGCGAGAAGCCATGGTACATATTGGTACCAACAACATAGGTAGGAAAAGGGAGAATGTCCTGAAGCGAGAATATAAGGAGCTGGGTAGAAGCTAAAAAGCAGAATCTCTGAGGTAGTAAATTCTGGATTGCTGCCTGTGCCATAAGCTAGTTAAGGTAACAACAGGATGATATGACAAATGAATGTGTGACTGAGGAAATGGTACGGTGTAGGGTTTCAGATGTCTAGATCATTGGGATCTCTTCTGGGGAAGGTATGGCCTAAACAAAAAGGGCAGGTTACACCTGAACCTGAGGGGACTAATATCCTCATGGCAGGTTTGCTAGAGCTGTTGGGGAGGATTTAAACTCATTTGGCAGGGGAATGGGAACCACAGTGATAGGGCTGAAGATGGTGCAGTTGGTACACAAGTAGATGAAGTGTGTAGTGAGACTGTGAAGAAAGACAGGCAGATAATAGGGCAAGGTTACAGTCAGTGGGATGAGTTGAAGTGTAACATGGGAGCAAAATGAAAAAGGATTGAATGCATGCCGTATACAGAATAAGATGGATGAACCTGTAGCACAGTTAGAGTTGGCAAGTGTGACGTTGTGGGCATAACTGACTTATGCTTGAAAGAACCATTTTAGACCTTGCATCTAAGGATGCACATTGTATCGAAAGGACAGGCAGATGGGCAGAAGGGTTGGGATGGCTCTGCCGGTAAAAAATGAAATCAAATCTTTAGAAAGTGGTGATCAGAAGATGTAGAATCTGTGTGGTTAGAGTTAAGAAACTGCAAAAGTGAAAAGATGGGAATTATATACAGGCCTCTGAACAGATATCAGGATGTCAGATATATAATACAACAGGATATAGAAAAGATATGTAACTGGGCAATATTATGATAGTCATGGGGAATTTCAATATGCAAGTAGATTGGGAAAATCAAGTTGGTGTTGGATCCAAGAGATGGAGTTTGTAGAATGCCAACGAGATGATTTTTTTAGAGCAGCTTGTGGTTGAGCCCACTAGGGGAAAGGCAATTCTGAATTGAGTGTTATGTAATGAAGCTGATTTGATTAGGAAGCTTAAGGTAAAGGGACCCTTAGGATACAGGGATCATAATATGATAGAATTCACCCTGCAGTTTGAAAGGGAGAAGATAAAGTCAATGTATCAGTATTACAGGGAGTAAAGGCAATTACAGAGGCACAACAGAGGATCTGTTCAAAATTGACTAGAAGGGGACACTAGCAGGGATGATGCAGGACAGCGATGGCTGGAATTTCTGGGTGAAATTCGGAAGCTACAATATAGATATATTCCAAAGTTGAAAAAGTATTCTAAACGCAGGATAAGGCAACTGTGGCTAACAAGGGAAGTCAAAGACAGCATAAAAGCAAATTAGATGGCATATGCTACAGCAAAAAATAGTGGAAAGTTTTAATTAGGAAGATTTTAAAAGCCAACAAAGACAACTAAAAAAGCCTTAAGGACAGAAAAGATGAAATATGAAGGTAAGCCAGCCATTAATATAAAAGAGGACACCAAAGTCATTTTCAGACATATAAAGAGTAAGAGAGGTGAGAATGCATATTGGACTGCTAGAAACTGACACTGCAGAGGTAGTATTAAGGGTCAAAGAAATAGCGAGCGAACTTAATAAGTACTTTGCGTCAGGATTTACGCGGAAGACACTAGCAGAATGCCAGAAATCTGAGAGTGTCAGGTGGCAGAATTGAATTGAATTGAATTAACTTTATTACTTACATCCTTCATACACCTGAGGAGTAAAAATCTTTACGTTATGTCTCTGTCTAAACGTGCAATGTTTAGTGATTTGCAATAAATAGTATTTACAACAGGGCACTTAATATGACGTAGAAATACAATTGTATCAGCATGAATTAATCAGTCTGATGGCCTGGTGGAAGAAGCTGTCCCAGGGCCTGTTGATTCTGGCTTTTATGCTGCAGTACCGTTTCCCGGATGGTAGCAGCTGGAACAGTTTGCGGTTGGGGTAACTCGGATTCCTAATGATCCTTTGGGCCCTTTTACACACTTGTCTTTGTAAATATCCTGAATCTGCAGATGCACAGGGTTGTCCACACCACTCTCTGTAGAGTTCTGTGATTGAGGGAAGTACAGTTCCCATTACCAGGCAGTTATGCAGCCAGTCAGGATGCTCTCAATTGTGCACCTGTAGAAAGTTCTTCGGATCTGGGGACTCATACCGAACTTCTTCAACCGTCTGAGGTGAAAGAGGCACTGTTGTTCTTTTTTCACCACACAGCCGGTATGTACAGATCACGTGAGATCCTTGGTGATGTGCATGGCGAGGAACTTAAAGTTATTCAACCTCTCAACCCCAGATCCATTGATGTCAATAGGGGTTAACCAGTCTCCATTCCTCCTGTTGTCTACAGCCAGCTCCTTTGTTTTTGCAACATTGAGGAAGAGATTGTTTCCTTGACACCACTCTGTCAGGATGATGACTTTTCTGTAGGCTGCCTCGTTATTATTTGAGATCAGGCCAGTCAATATAGTATCATCAGCAAATGTAATTAGCAGATTAGAGTTGTGGGTGGTGACACAGTCATGGGCTTACAGAGAGTAAAGGATGGGGCTTAGGGACACAGCTCTGAGGGACACCTATGTTGAGGGCCAGAGGGGCAGAGGTGAGGGATCCCACTCTTACCACCTGACAGGATCCAGCTTCTTGAAGTCTCTGAGCTTCTTTGAGCTCTGAGTGTAGTTGCTATTACTAAGGAGAAGGTGCTTGGGAAGCTGAAAGGTCTGAAAGTAGATAAGTCACCTGAACCAGATGAACTACATCCCCAGGGTTCTGAAAGAAGTAGCTGAAGAGATTGTAGAGGCATTAGTAATGACCTTTAAAAAAATCATTAGATTCTAGAATGGTTCCAGAGGACTAGAAAATTGCAAATGTCACTCCACTCTTTTAATAGGGGAGGGAGGCAGAAGAAAAGAAATTATAGGCCAGAGAGCCCAACTTCAGTGGTTGGGATATGTGGTCCATTATTGAGGATGAGGTTTCGGGGTATTTGGAGGCACATGATAAAACAGGCCAAAACCAACATCGTTTCCTTAAGGGGAAATCTAGCCTGACAAACCTGTTGGAATTCTTTGAGAAAATAACAAGCAGGATTGATAACGGGAAGTCAGAGGATGTTGTTTACATGGATTTTCGGAAGACCGTTGACAAGGCGCCGCACAGGATAGACCTAATGAGATTAGAGAAAAAAAACCAGCATAGATAAAAGATTGGCTGACAGGGTAACAGGAAAGATACCAGCATGGATAAAAGAATGGGAATAAAGGAAAGATACCAGCACGGATAAAAGAATGGGAATAAAGGGAGATCTGGCTCAAACCTTTTCATCAAGTTTGTGGATGACATTACAGTGGTTGGTCTTATCAAGAACAATGATGAGACAGAGTTTAGAAATGAAGTGGAGCAGCTGGTGGATTGGTGAGAGAAGAACAACCTACGCCTGAACATGGAGAAGACAAAGGAAATCATTATGGACTTCAGGAAGGTGCAGACAAACCAACCCCCTCTGCAAATACAGGGCTCATCCGTAGAGAGAGTTAAGTACACTAAGTTGCTGGGAGTTCGCATAATGGATGACCTCACCTGGTCCCTTAATATTACCTCCTTGACAAGAAGGCAGAGCAATGCCTTCACTTCCTAAGAAGATTAAGGCAAGCAAGGCTTCCCTCCCCCATCTTAACTGCATTTTACAGGAGCACCACTGAGAGCATCCCGACAATTTGCATCTCCATCTAGCATGGGAGGAGTCAAGTACTGGACCAGAAGTCTCTACAAAGTACAGCGAGAACAGCTAAGAGGATCATAGGGGTCTCTCTACCAACCATTGGGGACATTATCAGAAGCCTGCCCTTAGTATCATTAAAGATCCCACCCATCCATCCAGCATCCTCTTTGACTTTTTACAATCAGGCATAAAAGTAAGAATGGTCAGGATGAGAAGCAGTTTCTTCCCCAGGCCATTAGGCTTCTGAACTCCTGGTCGCATCATATTTAAACTGTCACTGGTTAATACCTTACAATATTTAAAATTAATGAATTTTAGTTTGTTATTTATGTGTGGTTCATCTGCAGATTTTATCTGTACCTTCGCAGGTTATCATGTGCTGTGTGTTATGTGTACTACTGTGCTTTACACCCTGGCTCAAAGAAATATTGTCTCATTTCTATATACATTATGTGGTTATATACACGTATATAGTTAAAAGACAATACACTTGACTTGACTTGCCTTTTCTCATTGGCTGATTGCCAGTGACTAGTGGTTTTCTGCAGGGTTTAGTGTTGGGACTGTTTCTTTTCACGTTACAAGTCCATATTTCGGATGATGGAATTGATGGCTTTGTGGCCAAATTTGAGGAAAATACGAAGACAGGTGGAGGGGTAGATAGTGTTGAGGAAGCACGAAATCTGCACAATGACACTACTCTCTCAAAAGTGTGAGGCTTGTGCTGGAATAGACATTGCTCAAGGATACCCAAATCTCAATTGCCTAAACAAGTTTATAATCCCAGCTACATCACATAAAGATGTTGCATGGTTTCAAAGGAGATACCACAAACTAAGAGTATGCCCCAAGAGTAAAGATGTGGACATCACAAGATGCCAACTGATCTCAATGGCTACACAACTTCCAAATGGTGAACTACTTTCCTACTGTCATTAAGACAAGGAAAGAAATTGGAACCGGAGGGCAGCTTTGATGTTTACAAATATATCTGTGATTCTAGGATTGCATTTCCAGTTCACATCATGCTCGGATCAAAGGATCATTTGACAGAACTGGAGCTCACTTTCTTACTTAGAGTGAGGAGTCTTATCAAATGAAAATATTTGACATTACAAGTGAAAATGATTCAATAAAATACTCTAAGTAACTGGTAATATCATTGCAGACATTAATCCCATCTGAAATTTGTACACAGGTGCTGTGCATTGTTATTTAAGAAACAGTATTTCTTTTGTCCAACTTAAAATACTTCAAAAAAATTGGTACCAAAAAATTTATCAGGCTATAACGCTAGGAAGATTTCCATCATCATCGGCAGGAATCACATCAGTATTGTTAAAATATTAACAACGACATTCTTTTAAGGAAGACCAAATGGTCATGACTGTGACAAAACAATTGTTCGAATATCTAGATCAACAACAAAATAATTCAATTTATGTCAAACTGCTTTTCACACAGAGAATGCTGGAATCATTAGGAGAAAATATTTATTCGTCTATACAAGCCATATAATAATATTACTTCTGTTTAGAATATCAGACTTTAGATAAAAAGCTACAATTGCACTTGATATCCTTAAATTTATGTAGAGTGGATTTCAGTTCATTGGGATGCATCAGGAGCTGTATATTTTACCCCAATTATTCGGCTACCACAATTGGCCAAAGTTTCATGGAAATAGCTAAAAACACATTAAAAAGACAAATTACCGTTTAACTGAGTGACAAATGATGTATTTAAATTAAGCACCGAACAAATTAGAAAATTAATAATACAACTACAGTACAATAAAACTGTAGTTCCTAATAGTTATCAATGGAGGAATTCAACTAGTGTACGCTGCCATGTTCTTTGATTGATTGTAAGTTAATGAAATCAGCGCAGACGCCCCATGCCAATATGGACTGCTTTCATAGAATGCTTTCAATGACTGTATCCTCCAAATCTTTATTTTAATATTCATGATGATCGTCAATATATTCATATTCTTTGTAGTTCCTAACTTGTTGAAGTAGTGAAATCACTTCATTTTTGAGCTCAGCTGTTTATGCATTTCAAAGCTTAAATGCTTGGAACCGCAGTGAACAAAATAGTTGCAAATTGCCTTAGTGCTTATTTCTTCCCAACTATCAATGACAAAACTCACTACTTTTTGAACACAGACACAAGCAACTGATGCTATTTAAAAAAATGTTCACTCTAAGCACAGTGTAATGTTTAATGGCCACATATTTGTACACAACCGATGCTAGTTAGAAACTTCGGCAACAGTCTCTGCCTAAATGTTCCAATTAAATGGTATAGTGTCCCAAATAAATGAAGAAAATTCTGACTATTTTCTCATTAATTTTTGTTCTTTAAGAATTGGCTCAAATAAGCAGCTGCCCAATCAACTGGAATCCATTGTATTCATGAAAAGTAGCATTTATATATACACAAGTATAAACACCTGATGTTTGCAAGCATTTCCTTGTTCCCATTTCTAACATTAATGACTAGCTCTTTAAATTATAGCAAGTATGTTTAAATTTATTATAAGCAAGCAACACTCAGAAGGAAACTACCCAATTATTGATAATGAGGAAGATGATCATGGGCTACAGAATGACCAGTTGGTAAAATAGGAGCAATGGCTGATGGAATTCAATCTCAAAAAGTGAGAAGTGATGTTATTTAAGAGCAGTAACAACAGTAGAACTTATACAATGGGCAGGAGTATGAGGAACAGAGAGACCTTTTCCATTTGTGTTGCTGCCTTCAAAATTTCTGCAGGTGGTAGTATAAGTAGAAAAGGTATGAAGAAGACAGCCATAATAATAAAAGCAGGAAGCTTAATAAAACTTTGGTTAGGCTATAGATGTAGTACTGTGCACAGTTCTGGTTACCACATTGCAGGAAGGACACGATTACACTTGAATACTGTGTGCAGTATTCCTCTGGAGAAAGTGAAGGGATGGTTCGGCAGGATGTTGACTACGATGAAGTATTACATTTAGGAGGAGAGGCACTGGCTACACTAGGTTTGTTTGGCTTGGAGCAGAGGAGGCCAAGAGAGACCTATTAGAGGTAATAAAATTATGAAGGGCATAAATCGTAGAAAGATTTTCCCCATAGCAAAGATATCTAAAACCAGAGAGGGTAGGTTTAAGATAAGGTGTAGGAGGTTTAGAAGGGATCCGAAAAATAGCTTTTTCACCCACAGAAATCTGGAACACCCTGCCTTAATGGGTTCTGAAGGCACGAGGCACAGGGTAAGCAGTATCTAGATGAGGACAGAAGTCAATGGACAAAGTGCTGGTAACTGGGATTAGTACAGATTTGCACTTGATGGTCAGCTTGGACAAGGGCAATTTAAGGTCCATTTCCGAGTTGTATTATTCCATGACTCTGACTCAAATTTATGCATTTGAAATAATAATAACATTCATCCAAAAAATCTATACTGCAGACAAACATTTTCTTTTGTTATGCATATGTTTTCTCTTTAAAAAGTACAGTACCTCATCTTGGTGAGAACTTAGTAACTGCAGTTTCATGTGCTTCATGTAGGCCATTGTAATAGGCATATTATAATCTATCATGCTGGTCACCAAAGATGCTGGTTTTTCATTTTCTGCAAAAATAAGGAAAAATGAATTCATACATATGATGCCAACTTCAGGCTGATTTTTAAAAAGTAAATACAATAATGATGACAGCAATGAGATTGACAGAGTTCAAAAGAAGCAAGTGGGGGCAGTCAGGACATTCTGCTTGTCAGTTTCCCAGGAGATGGTGGATTGCACAGTGGAAGAGAGAGAGTTCAAAAGAAACAAGCGGGGACAGTTGGGAAATTCTGCACACAACAGTTCCTGAGGACACTGGATTGTGCACAACTGAGCACTTGACAAGGGTCAATAAAAAGAAATTAGATTTAAGCAGAATGGGCATTGTGCAAGTTGGCCAGTGTTAGAGTGGCAAGTTCTGGCTTAGAGGCTTCAGCAAGGAGAGGTGAAGGATTCAGGTAGATTTTTGATGTTTATTTTTTCTTTCTTTCTTTCTTTTGCACAGTTAGAGAAGTTGGGATGCCAGGCAGGATAGTGGAATGCTCCTTTTGCGGGATGTAGGAAGGCAGGGCGATCTCAAGTGTCCAGTTGCAGCTTCTGTCAGACCATGTTAAGCAATTGATACTGGAAATGGATGAACTCTGGATCATTCAAATTACAGTATTGCTTTGCACTGTTGAAACTATATGTTATAATTATGTGGTTTTTGTCAAGTTTTTTTAGTCTTGGTTTGTCTTGTGTTTCTGTGATATCATTCTGGAGGAACAAATTGTATCATTTCTTAATGCATGCATTACTAAGTGACAATAAAAGAGGACTGTGTGTCCCCATAATCTAATCTAATCTAATTCGGAAGGTTGATCAACAGGACATACGAGGAGGTAGTTACACCCAAGGTGCAGGACAAGGTTAACTGGGTGACCGTCAGGAGGGGTGAAAGGGATAGGCAGACAGTGCAGAAAACCCCATGGCCATTCCCTTTAACAACAAGTATAAAGCTTTGGATACTGTTGGGGGTGGGGGGAGGTGATGATTTAGCAGGGGGAAGCCACAGTGGTCAAGTCTCCAGCATTGAGTCTGGCTCTATGGCTCAAAATGGAAGGAGGGAGAAGAGGCAAGCTGTAGTGATAGGGATTCATTGATCGGGGAACAAACAGGAGGTTCTGTGGATGAGAATAAAATGCTCAGATAGTATATTGCCTCCAAGGTGCCAGGGTCAGGGATATCTCAGATCAAGTCCAGAACAAGTGCGTGGGTGAGCAGTCAGAGGTCATGGTCCACATCCATATCAATCACATGGGAAGGAACAGTGACAAGTGTAGCGAGTTAGGTACTAAGTTAAAGGACAGGACCTCCAGGATGTGATCACATACTAGTGAGGCCAGAAATAAAAAAGATCATATAGTTTGACACATGGCTAAGGAGATGGTACAGGAGGAAGGGCTTCAGATTTATTGATCATTGAGCTCTCTTTCAAGAAAGGCAAGACCTGTACAGAAGGGAGAGTCACACCTGAACTGGAGGTAGACTGATATCCTTGCTAGTGCTGCATGGTTGGGGTGGGGAGGGGGTGGAATTTCAACTAGAGCTACAGGGGATGACAACCAGAGTGCCAGAGCAGGTAGTGAAGTGGTTGTGGGGAGAAAAAGTTGTAAGCCTACATAGAAAATCAGGAATTGAAAGGTTTTGCATGGTGGGACTCATGCACTGAGCTGTGTTTACTAAAAGGAATATTGTCAGAAAGGCAGATGAGAATTTTGAGTTCAAGAGTTGGGATGTTATGTTGAAATTGTTTAAGACATTGGTGAGGCCTAATTTGGAATATTGTATGCAGTTTTGGTCATCTACCTAGAAGAAAGATGTCAATAAGATTGAAAGAATGTAAAGAAAATTTACAAGGATGGTGCCAGAACTTGAGGCCCCGAGTAAAAGGGAAAAGTGGAATAGGTTAGGACTTTATTCTCAAAAAGTGTGGAAGAATGAGGGAAGATTTGATAGGGGTATACAAAATTATGTGGGGTATGGATAGGGTAAATGCAAGCAGGCTTTTTCCACTGTGGTTGGATGACACGACTAGAGGCCATAGGTTAAAGGTGAAAGGTGAAAGGTGAAATATTTAAGGAGAACATGAAGGGGAACTTCTTCACTTAGAGGGTGGTGAGAATGTGAACGGGCTGCGAGCCAAATTGGTGGATGTAGGTCCAATTTTAATATTTAAAAGAAACTTGAATAGGTAGATGGATGGGAGGGGTATGGAGTACTATGGTCTGGGTGCAGGTCGATGGGACTAGGTAGATGAATCACAAAGATTCATCTTCCAGATCCACATCTAGGTGTGCAGCTGTTCTTTTACCCCATACCCCACCACTCAACACCTCTGCATCTTCGTATATCTTGTTTCACCAATTGCAACTGTGTCTTCAGCATTCTATTTCACTCACTAAACCCACCTTTAAGACTCTAAATCAACTTTCTCCTAGTTTTTGGTAACCATGAGTGCTAGACCAGTTAAAGCCTATGTTCCTTATTGGCCGTAAAATTATTGTAAAAACTGACAAGTTTTGGATTGGTGATGCAGGCAAACTATGGAACAGAGGTGACCATGTCTGACAAGTGGAAGAAGCAGAAAATGAGAAATATAACAAATATGGTGAATAGAAGATCATCTCAGCAATCACTCGTAGTTGAGTATGATTCTTCTCCTGGTGGTTGATCTGGTCATTTGTAGGTCTTGCGTTGACTGAAGGGGCTGATCCATGATCCACAAGTCCTATTGCAGTGTTGGCAGGTGGAGGTCATTGAAGTGGTGCTGGATATAGCTGCTTAGTCCTTTCCCAGTCTCTCCTTATAACCATATAACCATATATAACCATATAGCAATTACAGCACGGAAACAGGCCATCTCGGCCCTTCTAGTCCGTGCCGAACTCTTACTCCCACCTACCTGCACTCAGCCCATAACCCTCCATTCCTTTCCTGTCCATATAGTTGCCCAATTTAACTTTAAACGACAACATCGAACCTGCCTTAACCACTTCTGCTGGAAGCTCGTTCCACGCAGCTACCACTCTCTGAGTAAAGAAGTTCCCCCTCATGTTAGCCCTAAACTTTTGCCCTTTAACTCCAAACTCATGTCCTCTTGTTTGAATCTCCCCCACTCTCAGTGGAAAAAGCCTATCCACGTCAACTCTATCTGTCCCCCTCAGAATTTTAAATACCTCTATCAAGTCCCCCCTCAACCTTCTACGTTCCAAAGAATAAAGATCCAACTTGTTCAACCTTTCTCTGTAACTTAGGTGATGAAACCCAGGTAACATTCTAGTAAATCTTCTGTGTTGAGGCTGCTTATGTTGAGGGTGCTTCGTCTCAGCAGCGCGGCAGAGGTATCCTTCAAGCTATGCAGTCCACTCATAGGCTGTCCTTCCCCAGCTTTTCCTATCCTGTGCAAATTTCTCCCAACCATTCAGATTGATGTGGCACTTCCTTAGGTGGGTCTTGATATTGTCCTTGAATCACTTTTTCTGCCCTCCAGGAGTGCGCTCTGCATCCTTGAGTTAGCTAAACAGGAGATGTTTCGGGAGGTGGGAGTCAGGCATACGGATGATGTGGCTGACCCATCGCAATTGGTGTTGAGTCATGATTGTGGCTATGGAGTTAATGTTAACTTCCTCCATAATACTGGAGTGAGTAAGCCTGTTCTTCCAGCTAACTCTCAGAATCTTTCAGAGGCATCTTTGATGGTAAGTTTCCAGGGATTTTGTGTGCCTGTGATACGTTGTCCATGATTCCACTTCACATAGCAAAGAGGGGAGGACTATAGCTTAGTAGACCAGAAGCTTAGTGTTGATCTTGATATTCCAATCTTCAAAATCCCTCTTTCTCAGCCCAGCAAAAGCTCCACTCGCATAGCCTGTTCTGTGTATTATTCCAAGGACAATGTTGGCTCTTGAAGAAAGAAGGCTGCCAAGATATGGGAAATCATCAGTGGAATGTTGTCAACTTGGATGGTTGGAGGTTTAGGAGCCTGATCTGGATTAGGTTGGTGCAGGACTTGGATTTTCTTGATGTTTAGATTAAGTCCCAGGAGCTTGTATGCTCTGGCAAAAGCATCGATTATACACTGCAGATCCTCCTCAGAGTGAGCTATGAAGGCACATCATCTGCATTTTGGAGCTCCATGATGGAAGCCTTACCCTTTGCCTTGAACCTGTTAAGGTTAAAGAGCCCCCTATCTGTCCTATAGAGAATCTAGACCTTGTGGGAGATCTTGGCCTGTAAGATAAAGAATGGTTGTGATGAAAACGGCAAACAGAGTTGGGGCAATGATGCACCCCTGTTTGACCCCGGTCTCAACCTTAAAAGGTGCTGTTTCAGAGCTACTGTTGCTAATGACTGTTGCACCATATCATTGTGTAAGAGTTGCAGGATCTTAAGGTATTTATACAGGCACCCAACTTTGGACAGTACCTGCCAAAGGGCAGGATGATTTACAGAGTCAAGACGTTTTTGTAAGGTCTATAAAAGGACATAAGAAATGGGAGATGTAATTCAGGGGCTTTCTCCTGCAATTGACATGTTGTAAAAATCATGTCAGATGTTCCTCTGCTGGACAGAAGCCACAAGGAGACTCAAGCAGGAGCTTTTTGCATTCTCACATAAAATTCGGGTCAGTACCTTTCCTGTTGTAGAGAGGAGGGAGATGCCTTTATAGTTTCTGTCGTCAGCTTTTTCACCCTTTTTGAAGTGTGTGACAATCAGGGTGTCCCTGAGTTCAGCTGGAATCTTCTCCTGGTCCCAAATCTTGACAAGCAGGTTCTGTGCCACCTTCCTTGAGGATTTCTGCTGGAATTCCATCAGGCCCAGTGGCCTTGTTGTTCCTTAATTTCTTGCAAGCCACCGAAACCTCTTTGATACAAGGAGACGTACTCATGTCCTCCTTCATGGGTTGTGGTGGGAGCTGGTTGATGACTTCAATGTCAACAGTGGTGCTATGTTTAAGTTGCTCCTAAAAGTGTTCCTTCCATTGAGAACTGATGGAATCATTGTCCTTTACCAGCCTTTGTCCATTTTTGGAGTGAAGGGGGTTTAGGCCACGATGATTTGGGCCATACACTGCCTTGATATCCCTGATATCACCAGAGTCAGCAAGCTGCTGTATTTCTGGGGCCCTCTCAGTCCACCACTGATTTTTTATTTCCCTTGCTCAATGCTGGACTACGGCCTTACCTTTGGAGTGGGCTTCTCTTTTTGCCTTGCAGTTGATGTACTTCTGCCAAGCACGGAAAGCTTTCCTATTGTTGTTGATTGCCCCTTCTATTTCATTGCCATCATCAAAGTGACCAGAAGCATGTCTCTAAAATAGTTAATCACAGGCTAGATCACCAGAAGTGGCTACCGACCCAATGTAATGAATGACTGACATTATAATGTTGACAAGAAAGCTTTCAGAAGCAATAATCCACATTGAAATTAGCTTGGAATTTGTTTTGGGTAAATTGTGTTTGACTAACTTAAATGAGGTTTTAAAAAGAATGGGGAAGATTGACAGGGAAATGTGACTGATGTTTGTACACAGTCTTCCAAATTGGAGTGAAAATTTAGCACATTAAGTCTGTTAACAAAATTGAAACTGAAATCTGAGAATGATGGTGAACAATTACTCGTAAACTGATTTAAAACTAAAGTGGGTACCACTACAGACTATTGGATAATGTTATATTCCTTTACACCTTAGAACAAGAAACAAAAAATTAGCTTCTTTTAGAAGGTGGGAGAATAGGAAGTAGACCTAGGTTTCCATGCAAGGAAGTCACTGAAAGCCAACTAGCAGGTACAGCAAGCAATACAGATAAGGGATGCAAAATTTACCTTTATTGCAACAGGATTTAAATTAAATAAAGGCGATGACTTGCTATACTTAGAAGGCATACATGTGGTTAAACTGCATGTATTGTGCACAATCTTGCTCATTTTACTTAAAGAAAGATGCATTTGTTATAGAGGATATGCAGAGAACTTTCACCAGACTAGTTTCTGGAATTGCAGGTCATACAAAGAAACATAATGCATACTAAGCATCCAGTTTAGGAGAAAGAGAAATGAACTCTTTGAGGTTTATAGAGGACTTGACAAGGTAGATATAGATTGAAGACCTGCTTCTTCTGAAAGGGAGTTTAAAACTATGAGTAGTCTGAAAATAAGGGGAAGATTATTTATGACTGAATTGAAGAGATTTAGTTTCATTTGTGGGGGGGGGGGTAATCTTTGGAATTGTATGCCTTAGGATGCTGTGAAGGCCAAGTCTTTAATTCCATTCCAAACAATGACTTGATGGAATAAGGGAAGAGGGGAGGAAAATTGTGTCAAGGGAGAAATCAGTGAAGCTCTTTTTGAATGGCAGAGAAGGTTCAAATTGCTAAATGGCCTACTCCTGCTCCTTGTTTGTGTTCTTATGAACAAAGCTCCCTCCAGGTGATTTCAAAGTTCATAGTACATTTATTCTTCAAGTTCATACTGTATATGTCCATATTCTACCTTATGATTCATTTTCTTGTAGGCATTCACAATAGAACAGAGAAATAAAATAGAATTAGTGAAAAACTACACACAATGACTGACAAGTGACCAATGTGCAAAAAAAGACAGACTGTGCAGAAATAAGTAAATGCATACATACATTATACTGAGGACATGAGTTTTAGTATCCTTGAAAGTGAGTCCATAAGTTGTGGAATCCATTCACAGTTGAAGTTATCCACTCTGGTTCAGGGGCTTGATGGTTGAAAGGTAATAACTGTTTCTAAACCTAGTGTTTTGGGACCCAAGGCTCCAGTACCTCCTTCCCAAGGGAACAGTGAGAAGAGAGCATAGCCTGGACAATGGGGGTCCTCGATGATGGATGCTGCTTTCTTGTGGCAGCACTCCTTGTAGATGCGCTCAATGGTGTGGAGGGCTTTGCCTGTGATTGACTGTGCTACGTCCACCACTATTGAAGGTTTTCTTGTTCATGGGCATTGGTGTTTCCATACCAGTCCCTGATGCAACTAGTCAGGATATTCTCCACTGTGTACCTATAGGAGTTTGTCAAAATTTTAGATGACATGCCAAATCTGCATAAAGCTCGAAGACAGTAGAGGTGTAGTTGTGCCTGCTTTGTGATGATGGTCCCAGGACAGATCCTCTGATACGAGAACACCAAGGAACTTAAAGTTTCCAACCATCTCCAATCCCCGAATGAGGACCAGCTCATGGATCTCTGGTTTCTTCCTCTGAGAGTTAATAATCAGCCCTTTGGTTTAGCTGATGTTGAGTGAGTATGTTTGTTCATCAGGAAACTGAGTTTCACAGAACGGGAGTGCAAAAACGCACACTTGCAAATGGTTAGTTAATAGCTGATTGGTTAATTTAGCTGACCAACAGCAGCCAATGAAATGAGTCTCAAGTCAAGCAGAGTGGCTATCCTGGAGTGGCCCAGTGTGGAGCTGATACTTTGGCTCAAGAGGAGTGGGCCATTGTTGGGGATGGGAAACTGAGGCTTTGGTGTGAAGAGACAGAGTAAATTGATGAGGTGTTGGGGTATGAACAACTCTATAAAAACAAAGGCTTCAAGTGAGAAAGCACTGATAAGAACAGGTATGTTTTATCTTGTTGATCCTTAGTTCTTAATTCAAATTAGGCAGAATCAAAATAAAAGTCATGATCAAAGTACTGTACGTATATGTACTATACTACTTTGAGATTTATCTTCTTGCCGTTCCTGAGCATTGGTGTTTCCATACCAAGCCATGATTGAGACACTCTCCACTGTGCCTCTATAATAGTTTGTCAAAGTTTTTGGTAATCATCCGGAATGCTGAGGAAATCATACATAGGAGTTTTAATGAGGTGATCACATGCAGTATAGGCTTCAGATAATGCGTGACTATCTAGAGAATTAAGACCAGTAGGCAGTCAGTGCAAGATTTCCCTCATGCAGAGGTGTACATCCCTGGATACTATTGAGGAGGCTAAAGGCAGCAGTAGTCAGGTCACTTACACTGTGACTGGCTCAGAGGGAAAGGATACAGTCAAATAATGATAAACCACAGAGAGGCAGCAGACTAGAAAATTCTGTGGCTGTAAAAGAGATGCCAGACCAAGAATGTCTGAGTGACTACAGAAAATTCTTCATGATGGGAGATGGGGGTGGTGGTAAACAGATGGAGACTGTACAAATGTACTGGAGATTGTAAAACTTAGTACAAATGACATACACAGAACAAGCACTGAGGTCCTGCAGACTGAGTACAGAGAATAAGTAAGAAACAAAATACAGGGTAGTAAACTCCAGTTATCTCCTGGTGCCACGTGTGAGTGAGTCTAGGAATAGAAAGATAGGCCAGATGAATACTTGACTGAAGAGCTGAGGAGGGATTAATAAAGAGAGGATGATAGTTGTTGGTTGATTCACCACCTAGAAGCCTGTGAGTAGTAGGTGCTCCAGGATTGAGTGTCGGGCCTTTGTTAATTATTATTTATGTATCTGATTGGATGTGAATACACATTGTACAATTAGCAAGCATGCTGATGATACTAAATTAGGTGGTTTTGTTTATTAGCGAAACAGGTTACAATGAATTGCAGAGAGATCTTGATCAGTTGGGTAGATGACCAAAAGAATTGCATATGGTTCTCAACTTAATTGAGTGTAAGGTGATACACTTTGGACATTCAAACCAGGGTTGTAGTAGTAATAATAATAATATTATTTTATTTATAGAGCACTTTTCATACAGACGATGTAGTCCAAAGTTCTTTACAATGGGATAAAGTGCAAATATGAAAATAAAAAAAAAACAAAAATAAATGTGAAAATAAAAGACAAAGATGTTAGTTAAAAGCATGTTAGTTAAGAACAGTTAAATAAGTCAAAAAAGGATCTAGTACTTTCCCTGTGTATATGATGAGTTATTAAATTCAAACTTTCTGCATAATCACTCAAAGAGTTGAACTGCATGTGCATGTAACGACAGCTGTATAACTCATCTCCTTCTACCTTAGGCCACAAACTTATCAATCACCCCTACTGTGGACCACTTCTGGAAGTCTGGGATCCGTTTGCTCCACGACCGCTGGACTAAGTGTGTAAATGTAGGAGGGGACTATGCTAAAAAATAAATGTGCTAGGTTTTCTAAAATTGACTCTTTCTGCCTTAGGCCACAAACTTATCAATCACCCCTCGTAATTTGTTTCCTCCATGGGAAAGATACCCGTGAGAGAAAATGCTGATGAAAGTTTCTTATTTATAATAATAGTAATTATTATTAGTGTGGGCACATGGCCAAGTAGTTAAGGCATTGGACTAACGACCTGAAGGTCATGAGTTCGAGCCCCAGCCGAGGGAACGTGTTAAGAGCAAGGCACTTAATTACACACTGCTCTGCAACGACACTGGTGCCAAGCTGTATGGGTCCAAATGCCCTTCCCTTGGACAACATTGGTGTTATGGAGAGGGAAGACTTGCAGCATGAGCAACTGCTGGTCTTCCATACAACCTTGCCCAGGCCTGCGCCCCAGAGAGTGAAGATTTTCCAGGCGCAGGTCCATGGTCTCACAAGACTAACGGATGCCCTTAAATCATTATTATTATTTGTATTTGTACAGATTGTCTTCTTTTATGTCAGACATTGTGTGTAGTTTTTCATTGATTCTATTGCACTACTTTGTTCTACTGTGAGTGCCTGCAAGAAAATGAATCCCAAGGTAGTATATGGTGAGATATACTGTACAGACTTTAATAATAAATTTATTTTGAACTTTATTAAGTCCTTAAGCGATATTTACTGAAAATACATTCCCTAAGGTACATGCTTGCTCTTAGACCACAAAGACATTGAAGCAACTATGTGACAGATAATGATAAGTCTACATCTATATGCACAGAACTGATGCGCACGAACAATGCAAGAGAGGTATTGGAGATAAATGTAAAAAAAATCTATTTTCATAATTTTGGTGTTTATAAAGAAAGTGAATACCATTCTCATTTTGTTATATTTATGATGGAATTATTTCATATTTTAACTATCCAGCTTGTCATTTGACTTTCCAAAATCAATGCTAACAAGATTTTAAAAGAATTGCACTTTCAATGATACTAATCCTTTCTATTTTAACCATTTTACTGTCTTACCTATCGTGCTACTGTCAAAATTCTATTCTTTGACATGAAAGATTTCTGACTTTTAAAAATTAATTATCTAATACTAAATGCACAAATCAACATCCATACTAAGAAAACCTGATTGGTCAAAATTAATGCGCTTTCCTATTTTAATCCAAACAAAAATCCATTAACCTAAACACCCTGAAGTGCTTCAACAAATCTACTCTTAAATTAATACTCACCATTTATTTTTAAGGTTATTCCACATTGAATTAAATGCCAAAAAGTTTTACCTTTATGATCTGCATCATCTAGGTTCAAATGCATTCTCTTCTGGCATTCTGAACAGCTCATTAGAAATCTGGTCACTGCCTCACGTGGTAAAAAGGCATAGGTCTCTGATATCTAAAGTTAATCAGAAAAATAAAAGAAAAATCCGTTGGTAAAGCAGATTATCATCATCAACCGTCAAACCTAATTCAAAAGTTCTCAAATACAAGCTCCTCAAAAATGAACTTCTGCTAGGCAGTATTATTTCTACCAATACTTAAGTCAATTAAAAAAGACATGGAATTATGTCCTATATAACTTGGGAAAGAAGACAAAGAAAATAAATAAAAGGGAAAAAAATCCCATGTCTATCATTATGCAAGTTTAATCAGCATCATGAGGACCACCAATTCTTAAATGGAAAACAGCCTTCATCAAATTCATTATCAATTGTGAATTGTGTACTCTTTTTTGACATCCAGAAAACTTTTCGTTCAGACTACTAAATAGGATATATATTACACACTGAATACAAAGATTGAATCAACAGAAACATTACAACAAAAACAATACAATTGAGTGCTGATAATGTAAAAAATTTCTAGAGTTTCAAAGGCTCATCTTTATTGACTTTTAAATAATGGAGCAACAGCCAAAATAATGAGACGGAAAACAAGTTGCAGAGTCTATAAATTATAGAAACATCAAATGTTTCATAGTTCTGAAATCAAGTTGGTATTTGACAGAGTATAGGAGTTGGGATGTTATGGGGAGATTGTCTAAGACATTGGTGAGGCCAAATTTGGAGTATTGTGTACAGTTCTGGTCACCTAACTATAGGAAGGATATCAGTAAGATTGAAAGAGTGCAGAGAAGATTTACTAGGATGTTGCCAGATCTTCAGGAGTTGAGTTACAGGGAAAGATTGAACAGGTTAGGACTTTATTCCTTGGAGCTTAGAAGAATGAAGGGATATTTGACAGAGGTTTACAAAATTATGAGGGGTATAGACAGAGTAAATGTGAATAGGCTCTTTCCACTTAGATTAGGAGAGATAAATATGAGAGGACATGGCTTTAGAGTGAAAGGGGAAAGGTTTAGGGGGAACATTAGGGGGAACTTCTTCACTCAAAGAGTGGTGGGAGTGTGGAACAAGCTGCCATCTGATGTCGTAAATGCAGGCTCACTCTTAAATTATAAGAATAAATTGGATAGGTACATGGATGGGAGAGGTCTGGAGGGTTACGGACTGGATGTAGGTCAATGGAACTAGCAGAATAATGTTTCGGCACAGTCTAGAAGGGCCAAATGGCCTGTTTTCTGTGCTGTAGTGTTCTATGGTTCTATGTTCAATTCCAAGGTACCTCTATCCTTGTGAAGATTGTACTCTGGAACTTCACAACCTCCAAGCTGCTACAGTCACATTTAAGATCACGGCCTTTATTATAGTAATTACACAAGTCAGACTTAGTCTCTAAGGTAGCCGCCAATATCCTTTATTTATTTCTTTGTTTATTTCTTGTATCCTCAAAGTTAATTACACTATTCCTATGTGAAATCAATGCTGGAACTTTCAAGAAAATTCCTTGTGGATAAAACACAAGGATTAAAAAAGTTTATTTTGATGGAGAACTAATGAATTAGAGATGATGGGTAAAGCAATCAATTGATGTTAATTTGATCTCAGCATTCAGTGCTCAAGTGTTAAAATGCAAATAAAGCATAATTTTCACTGCATTCAAGATAATGGTCATGCTAATTCTTATACCAAACAGTATTTTAATATAATCTGAACAACTATCCCGAAGATTCTGCAAATGCAAGCAAAATGCCTTGCAGGTATTTAACAATGTTGTTTTCCAAAACGTTGTCCAAAGCTCTCAGTAGGGAAGAAAGCAACTGTACTAAGAAGAACAGGGTGTATAGTTTCTATCGATTAGCTTTCAGCAAAACTGAAAACTTGGAAAAACAACCTTTTAAATTGCAAAGGAAAAGAAGGGAGAAACATGCAGAATAATTGGAATTGATTGGAGTACTGCGCAGACGCAACAGAAGCATTCCTGTGCAGGTCCGGCAAAGAACTTTAAAAAACAGGAGGTTTTTCGATGGGAGTACCGCGCGGACACAACAAAAGCGTTCCCGCACAGGTCTGGCGAATAACTTTAAAAACCCAGTCTCTGTAAAAGAGAGGTACCGCCTAATGGAGCAGTCACTGTGGGAGCAGTCATCCTTTGAGTAGTCTGAGGCAGAGTAGTAAGGCTTTGGCTCAACAGGGCTTCAGTGAGAACAGGCAGAGGCAAGGTAAGTGGGAAAATTCATACCTGATTTAACTCTTGAGAGAATGGGGGTATATCAACACAGCCAGTGTTCTTATCTGGATGTCAGATGTCGGATTTCTGGGAGACTTTCAGCCTCCCCGATGGCCAAATCAGCACCAGGTGCATCGAGATGCAGCTCCTTCGAGACTGTGTTCGGGAACTGGAGCTGCAGCTCAATGACCTTGTTACGGAAAATGAGGCAGTGATAGACATGAGCTACATAGAGGTAGTCACGCTAAGGCTACAAAGGCAGATAAATGGGTGACTGCCAGGAGAGGGAAGGGAAAATGTCAGATAGTGAAGAGCACCCCTGTGGCCGTTCCTCTCAACAATAAGTACCCCATTTTGAGTACTGTTGTGGGGGGGGTGGGGGGAGAGAAATGCCTAACCTGGGGGAAGCAACAGTGGCTGTGCCTCTGGCACTGCGTCTGGCCCTGTGGCTCAGAAGGGTAGGAAACTGAAGAGGATGGCAGCAGTAATAACAGTGCCTATATTCAGAAGACAGATAGGTGATTCTGTGGACGCAAAAAGGAAATACAGATGGTAGTTTGCCTCCCGGGTGTCAGGGTCTGTAATGTGTCTGAATGTGTCCACAATACCCTTATACATATTGTATCAACAACATAGGCAGAAAAAAGGAGGAGGTTCTGAAAAAAGAATACAGGGAGTTAGGAAGGAAGCTGAGAAGCAGGGCCTCAACAGTAGTAATCTCTGGATTCCTGCCTGTGTCACACAACAGTAAGGATAGGAATAGAATAAGATGACAGATAAATGAGTGGCTGAAGAATTGGAGCAGGAGACAGGGATTCAGATTCCCGGACCATTGGAATCTCTTTTGGGGCAGGTGTGGCCTTTACCAAAGGGAAGGGTTGCAATTGAATCCAAGGGGGACCAATATTCTTGCAGGCAAGTTTATTAGAGCTGTTGGGAGTGGTTTAAGCTAATACAGCAGGGGGGTAGGAACCTGTATGATAGAGCTGAGGATGAACCGGCAGGTTTACAAGTAGATGATGGATGTTACATGAATATAAGGAAGGATGAGCCAATGATCAGATACAAATTCAGACAGAGCAAAGTGTAAAATTGTACCACGGGGCAAAATTCAAAAGAGCAAAGAATGCAGGACAGAAGGCACTGTATTTAGATGCATGTAGCATTCGGAATAAGGTGGGAGAACTTGTGGCACAATTAGAGATTGGTTGGTTTGATGTTGTGGGCATCACTGAGGTATGGCTGAAAGTAGGCTACAGTTGGGAGCGCAGCATCAAAGGATATATTTTATATCAAAAGACCAGGCAGAAAGGCATAGGTGGCGGCATGGTTCTGTTGGCAAGAGATGGAATTACATCCTTAGAAAGAGGTAACACAGGGTCAGAGAATGTTGCATCTTTGTGGGTGGAAACTGCAAGGGTGAGAAAAAAGCCATTATGGAGCTGGAAAAGGCATGTAATAAGGGTAATGACACTATTGTAAAGGGGGGACTTTAACGTGCAAGGAGTTTGAGAAAATCAGGTTGGTGTCAGTTCACAAGAGAAGGAATTTGTTGAATGCCTACAAGATGGCTTTTTCAAACAGCTTGTGTTTGAGCCTTTTCAGGGAAAGGCCATCTTAGATTGGGTGCTGTGTAATAACCGAGGTCTTATTAGGGAGCTTAATGTAAAGGAACCGTTAGGAGGCAGTGATCACAAAATGACTGAATTCATACTACAACTTGCGAGGGAGAAGTATAACACATAGGTATCAGTATCACAATGGAATAAAGGGAATTACAGAGGCATGAGAGAGGAGCTTGCCTAGGTGAATTGGTAACAGATACTATCGGGGATGATGGCAGAGCAAAAATGGCTGAAGTTTCTGGGAATTGTTCACAAGGCATGGGATAGATGTGTCCCACAGAAAAAGTTGTTTTGAAGTGGGAGGGCGAGGTAACTGTGGCTGACAAGGGAAGTTAAAGAGTCCATTATTAAGGATGAGGTTTTGGGGGTACCTGGAGGCTAATGATAAAATAAGTCAAAGTTAGCATGGTTTCTTTAAAGGGAAATCTTGCCTGACAAATCTGTTAAGAGTTCTTCAAGGAAGCAGGGTGGACAAAGAGGCAGTGGATGTCATTTACTTGGATTTTCAGAAGGCATTTGATAAGGTGTTACACATGAAGCTGCTTAACAAGATTCTACGGTGTTACAGGAAAGATACTGGTATGTATAGAGTAATGGCTGACAGGAAGGAAGCAGTGAGTAGAAATAAAGGGACCTTTTCTGGTTGGCTGTCAGAGACTAGTGGTGCTCCCCAGGGGTCAGAATTGGGACCACTACTTTTCACATTGCTTGTGAATGATTCAGATATTGCAATTGATGGCTTTGTGGCAAAATTTGCGGATGATGCGAAGATAGATGGAGGGGTAGGTAGTGTTGAGAAAGCAATGCGAATGCAGCAGGACTTAGCCAAATTGGAAGACTGGGCAAAAAAGTGGCAGATGAAAAAGAGTGTTGGGAAATGTATGAATATGCATTTTAGTAAAAGGAACAATAGTGCAGTCTGTTATCTAAATGGGGAGGTTCAATCATCAGAGGTGCAGAGGGGCTTCGAAGTCCTCGTGCAAGACTCCCAGGTGGTTAATTTACAGGTTGAGTCTATGGTAAAGTAGGCAAATGCAATGTTGGCATTTATTTCAAGGGGAATAGAAAATAAAACAAAGATATAATGCTGAGGCTTTATAAGACACCAGTCAGGCTGCACAGAGTATCGTCAATAGTTTTGGGCCTCGTATCTCAGAAAGGATGTTTTGTCATTGGAGAGAGTCCAGAGGAGGTTCACGAGGATAAGTCCAGGAACTGAAGGGTTAATATGAGGAGTGTTTGGCAGCATTGGGCCTGTACCCACTGGAATTTAGAAGAATGCATGGGGATCTCACTGAAACCTACCAAATGTTGAAAGGACTAGATAGAGTGGATGTGGAGAAGATGTTTCCTATGGTGGGAGTATCGAGAAGTAGAGGGCACAGCCTCAAAATTGAGGAGCAACCTTTTAGCACAGAGGTAAGGAGGAATTTTTTTAGCCAGGGAGTAGTGAATCTGTGGAATGCTCTGCCACAGACTATGGTGGAGGCCAAGTCCATGGGTATATTTAAAGCAAAAGTTGATAGTTTCCTGATCGGTCAGGGCATCAAAGAATGTGGGGAGAAGGCAGGTGTATGGGGTTGAGTGAGATCTGGGATCAGGCATGATGGAATAGAGGAGCAGACTTGATGGGCTGAATGCCATAATCCTGCTCCTATGTCTCATGGTCTTATGGTCTAATAAAAAGGGACTATTTATTTTCGGAAGGAGGTCTGGAGAAACAGCAAAATAAGTGATAGAGTATGTGCAAGTAGGAGCTGACAAACAAAATTTCAAATATCAAAAGCAGAGAGAGAAAAAAATAAACTGAATGCTAGAAATGTGAAATATAAGACTGAAATGGTTAATTTTCTTAAAATATTGAATTCAGTGTTAGTTGCTGAAAGCTATATAGTGAAAAACCAGAGGATAAGGTACTTCTTAAGCTTCATCTGTGCTTTCTTAGAACAACCTACAAGTCAAAGAGATGCTATTGTGGATATGGGATGGGGAATTGAACTGATGGGTATCTGGAACAGGACAGACTAAATGAAGGGGTATCAAAAATGGTCACCACTCTGTGTTTGTTTCTTCCAGTGAGAATATCTCTTCGTGAATAGCAAATGCAGTTTACTAATTTGGAAATAGTAAGTAACTGCTTCACATACAGTAGAAGGTGAGTTTGAGTCTCTGGACAAAGGGAACAGGAAAACTAGGACAGAGCTTACATTTCCTGTAGTTATAAAGGAAGGTGCTGAAAGAAGGGAAGAGAGTATTGATGGAGATGGTACAGTGGACTGGCTTGTCAGAAAAATATGTCACTTTAGAGCCTGAATGATAAAAGGACTGAAGTTGTGTCTTAGGGAAATCACATTGGAAATGGTCAGATATTGCACAGAAAAATCCAGTGACTATGCAAGAAGATGCAATCCAAGGTGAGAATATGTGAAACTTTGTCCATATTCAGGACAGGAGGTGACAGGGTGGGAGCAAAAGTTTAAGAATTGGAACAAATTGGATGAGAGCCTCATCAATATCAGTGGTGGACACACCATGGTTGGGGAGAAGGAGCTATATATCACAAGTACTAGGTGGGAGCTGTCACATGAATCAATGCAATGGAGACGAAAACAATGAAAAAAAAATAGAAAGAGCCTCCACAGAAAGCGAGTTATGAACATTGTAATCTAGGTCACTGTTATACAGTCTATGTGATTGTAGCAGAAACAGAATGTGGTATAAATGCTCAGCAGGATTTTTGATTAATATTAGCAATATGGCAATTTATAAAATACAGCACACTGTATAGCTAAATGAATGATTTGACACTAAACTATGGCTTTCAAATCAGAAAACTTGACCAGAGAAGGATGCTTACTTCAGGACAAGACAAACCAATAGCTTTTAACAACCCTGAAAAATATGTTAAACTTGGTAATAAATTAGTATTTCAGTCATATTATATGGCAAACTTAAAAGAACATGGTCAAATTCATGCACTCTGTGAGCAAGGCTCATGACATACAAAATATTTGCAACAGACAAAATAAACATTTTGCTTATCAGGGCTGCATATGATTTAGAATGTGGTGCCAAATGGTACCACTGCTGGAAGTAGAACAGAGATCAATAAACAAAACAGTAAGTTCAAATCCCACAATGGTAGTTGTGGAAGTTAATTCAGTTAATTAAATATTCTGAACCACAAAGCAACTGGATTATCATGAAAACCCACCAGGCTCGCTCATGAGAATCTGTTGTACTTGTCTGGTGTGGCCCATTTGTGGCTCAAGGCCCACAGCAGTGGCCTTCACCCTTAACTGCTTTCTCAAATGCAATACCAAGCCATTCAGTTGTAATCACAGACTCAAGAGCTAACATCCAGGGGCAAGGTGAAGATGACCTCCTTTATGAGAATAGTTTCAAGGAATCTGGCAAATTGAAATTAATAGATTTCAAGGGGAAAACATTCCCGTGGTTGGAGTTACACTTCAACAAAGAAACATAATTACTGTTAGATTATTGTTTGAATGGACCCGAGTTAAAAGACTCCTCCTGCAAACAAGGATACTGTATATATTATCCATTTGCACGATCAAAGACAATAAATGGAAATGTTCAAAGCTTTATCAATATCTGAATAGTGCCATAATTGCTGCAGATGGTTTTAATTACATTTTTTTTGCAAACAAGTCAAATAAAACCTTAACTATACTTCTATTTTTAGGATGTTTTAGTATCTTCAAAATTCAAGAGCCCTCTGTCAAAAGGATACATTATCTTGCTTTTTCCCCTTTTGTATTTTCAATTTTCTGAAATTCTGGGTTGAGCTGTGCTTGATCTACACCCATGCCAAACCCCCTGCACTAATCCTGTAGCTGCAGTTACTTCTTGTGGCTTTGCTAAACTGATTGAGCTATAGATCAGAGACACAAGAAAATGCAGATGCTGAAATCTGCTGCAACTGTCCACTCAGATGCAGGATTTTGACCCAAAGACATCTTCAATTCCTTTCCTTCTACAGATGCTGCTCAACCCAAGTTCCTCCAACACATTGTTTGGAATTATAGAGCTCTCTGCCACAGCTGCCCTACAAGGTGAAATGGTCTATGAACAACAGCTAGGCAGCAGGTGGTGACTCCCAAATTCTTGATCTCCAATACCATTGTTATTGATTGGTGCAGATATTGCTGTTCATTTAGTGGAAGCAGGACTTTATACATTCATTTCAAATTGAATGTACACCTGCAAAGTTTGGTCTAATATTCATTTTAGTATACTGCTTAATACCATTAAAGATAAATAACAATTTTCTGAGGGAGTGATATGCATTAAGGTCTAACAGTGAAGCTGTGAATCCTTCCTGTGGTTACATACATAAAAGCAGCAAATGATTGATATATAATTGTTAGCAAATATTTACAATAAATAATCCTCACTTTTCAATGTATCTGCTCTAAATATAAAATTTCCATTGGAGAAAAAATCTTGTTTCTTTTTCAATATCAAGCTTGAAGAGCTGCTTCAAGCTGGCAGATGGAAAGTAAAGTCATGTGGTTCAGATGCAACTGCAAAGACAAATATTGTTTGATATACAGGCAAAGTAACTGAAATCTTCAACTGCAAGAAGTGCATCTTCACTAAACAATATACACAAAAGCGATAATTCATGGTTATGTGGATAGTTCAGATTTAAGATGGGCTTAAGGCAGATGATGGAAGGTGTGCTGAAGTAATTCTAAACCACATGATCTAAAATTTGGCAGTATAAGTTCACAGTTCAGGCTAAGAAAATACTGAATTTTTTAGCCAGAAACCTGAGATTAACAATTTCAAGGCTATGATTTTTTTTTATCTAAAAGGTTGTTTATATTTGTTACGTGTACATAAGAGACAAACAGTGAAAAAATGTTGTTTTGCATCAATGACCAACACTGTCTGAGATATGCTGGGGGCAACTCCTTAGAGACAATAGTGTGAACTGAACCCTTGATCTTATAGTTGGTGCTGTAAAGCTTTACACTAATCGCTACACTACCATTCCGCCCGTGCTGCATATTACTCCATTGAGAATACAAAAATGGCATTAAATTCAGAAGGAAAAACAATGAACCCAGAGTTTCTCTGGTGATTACCCATTGGCTGACAACTACTCGAAATTGGGCATTGGGGAAGATTGTGAGTATTGTGAAGATTGGGATAGGGAGCAAAAGATGTACAATGTCAGCTGCTTGCGCCAAATAACTAATATCTACCTATATTTTATCAAGAAATTATGGCAAAATAATTGTTTACAATTTTTCCATCCCAATTTCATGATTTCTTTTCACCATTTCTCACCTGTTTAAGTTTAGCATGATTACTGCTATAAAACACATAGTTAAAGATTCTCTTATTGAACAACATAGCCTATCAATAAAAAGGGAATACCAATTTTGCACACAAGACCACAACTTGTTTCTTATTCTGATGAGGATGCAAATTGGTTGCAATAGGAAGGAAGCAAGATGATGCTTTAACCTTATTTAAGATAACCAAAGAAATATGTGGGGTAAGGGGGAAAATGTATGGGGGTTTACGAAGCATGAAAATAGAACTAGAGGAGCTTAGATTTTGAATTGGCACATAATCATTAAAACAAGGAACACCTATAATAATAGCATTTTAACACATGTACTGAGCAACACACACAAAATGCTGGAGGAATTCAATAGGCCAGGCAGCATCTATGGAAAAAAGCACAGTTGACATTTCGGGCTGAAACCCTTTGGCAGGACTGAAGATAAAAAGCTGAGGAGTGGATTTGAAAGGTGGGAGGGGGGAGGGGGGAGGGGGGAGGGGGGGGGGGACAGAGAAACACCAGGCAATAGGTGAAACTTGGAGGGGAGAGACAAAGCAAAGAGCTAAAAGGTTGATTGGTGAAAGAGACGGAAGGCCATGGAAGAAAGAAAAAAAGGGGGTGGGGGAAGGAGTACCAGAGGGAGGCAATGGGCGGGCAACGTGATAACATGAGAGAGGGACAAGGGGATGGGAAATGGTGAAGGGAAGGGGGAAGGCATTACCAGAAGTTTGAGAAATAGGTGTTCATGCCATCAGGTTGCAGGCTACCCAAATGGAATACAAGGTGTTGTTCCTCCAACCTAAGTGTGGCCTTATCGCGACAGTGGAGAAGGCCATGGATGGACATATCAGAATGGGAATGGGAATGGGAGTGGAATTAAAATGTGTGGCCACTGGGAGACAGAGCATATGTGCTTGGCGAAGCCCTCTCCCAATCTACATCGGATCTCACCAATATACAGCAGGCCACACCAGGAGCACCAAACACAGTACAGTATATGACCCCAACTGACTACAGAACACATGTCTGCTTAACATATGGAGATAGAGCTGGAGTTTAATGCTGATAAATGTGAGGTGCTACATTTTGGTAGGACTAATCAAAATAGGACATACATGGTAAATGGTAGGGCATTGAAGAATGCAGTAGAACAGAGGGATCTAGGAATAATGGTGCATAGTTCCCTGAAGGTGGAATCTCATGTGGATAGGGTGGTGAAGAAAGCTTTTGGTATGCTGCCCTTTATAAATCAGAGCATTGAGTATAGGAGTTGGGATGAAATGTTGAAATTGTACAAGGCATTGGTAGGGCCAAAGTTGGAGTATCGTGTGCAGTTCTGGTAAGATGTCAGCAAAATGGAGAGAGTGCAGAGAATATTTACTAGAATGTTGCCTGGGTTTCATCACCTAAGTTACAGAGAAAGGTTGAACAAGTTGGGTCTTTATTCTTTGAAACGTAGAAGGTTGAGGAGGGACTTGATAAAGGTATTTAAAATTCTGAGGGGGATAGTGTTGATGTGGATAAGCTTTTTCCATTGAGAGTGGGGGAGATTCAAACAAGAGGACATGAGTTGACAGTTAAAGGACAAAAGTTTAGGGGTAACATGAGGAGGAACTTCTTTACTCAGAGAGTGGTAGCTGTGTGAAACGAACTTCCAGCAGAAGTGGTTGAGACAGGTTCAATGTTGTCATTTAAAGCTAAATTGGATAGCTATATGGACAGGAAAGGAATGGAGGGTTATGGGCTGAGTGCAGGTTGGTGGGACGAGGTGAGAGTAAGAGTTTGGCACGGACTAGAAGGGCCGAGATGGCCTGTTTCCGTGCTGTAATTGTTATATGGTTATAAAATCACTCTCATTGGAAATATTTCAGTTGATGTCCAATAGTGTTGCCCATGAACCGGAAGAAATTATCTCCAGCCTTTATCTGCTTCTCAACTTAATTTGAACTCTTACTTCTCCGAATATGCATCTTATATTCCTGTAACTGATTTTCTTCACGTGACTTTGTCTTTATTGTTTCCTATCTTTCAACAAGACCCTCTTTTGACACAATATTAGATTTCTTATTTCTCCAATATCTCAACAAATCTGTCAGACCTGTAGTCTCTATCATCCAGAAATTAAAAGGTTTCAGGCATATGGAATCATCACCACTCCAATAAACTCTCCTTCCAAATTTCTAGGTAAAGTCCAGGAATTCCTCACTGAATTCCTGAACTACTGGTGGAACTGAGGAATACAAAAAGTATGAGCACAATAATAGGGCTATATTGCAGACCATCCAACAGTCCACAGGATTTAGAGGAACAAATCTGTAGAGAAATCGCTGACTGCTGTAAGAAGCAGCAAGGTTGTTATAGTAGGTAATTTTAACTTTCCATATATTGATGAGACTCCCATACTGTACAAGAACTAGATGGGATGGAGCTTGTCAAATGTGTTCAGGAAAGTTTCCTTCATCATTTGTGGTCCTATGCCACTTAGTTAGCCATTCCCACATGGGAGGAGTTCACATATTATACAAGCAGTGTTACAATAAAATTCAGTTGAATATCCTGCATTCTGCTGGCACCCTCGTGGTCTCTGTACTATCTCTCAGAGTGGCTGATCGTTGAATTTGTACTACAGACCGAAGGAGATCCTCAACAAGAAAATATTTACAGTAAGACTGTTCTTGTTCATATATCTAGGAAAAATATCCTAAGTCTTATCAACCTACACTGCCTCTGCTAGTTGTTACCTGTATACACCCAGAGACCTGGCCAGGGTTGCTAAGCAATGCCTTCAAGCTGCACACAAAAGCAGATGCATTGTAAGAATCTGTGGACCACTAGACTGGGGAAGTGCACAGAGACACAGACACAGTACAGAAGTCAGTCAAACTCTCAGGCAGAGAGGAAAGAAGATTTTTGTAGTCAAAATAATTAAAACAATACATAAACAGGAAAATGGAGCAAATACCTGCAGTACCTACATATACTTACCTAATAAAGCCCCACTCCCCAAGACATTTGATTTCTCTAAATCAGGAGACTTTGAGAGATGGCGCAGACACTTTTGAGAGATTTGTGCTTGCAAGCAATTTCACTCAGGCTTCCGAAGAGCATCAAGTAAACACAATGACATACTGCATAAGTGACAAGCCAGATGACATCAGATTACGACTAACAGGTCCTCAGGAAAAGGAGCACAAAAACGGTGCAGGACAAATTCAAAGAATATTTTCCAGGAAAGCACAAGACGAGACGAAACATGTGCAGTGAGAAATACTACAGAAAGAGGGAACGGTAGGGCTCAGTTCAAACAATAGCAAGCAAAACAAAGAGCAGATAAAATGTCCAACTGCAAAAGATGCAGCAAGTGACCATTCCATGTCAAAGGGGTTTGTCCAGCAAAAGAAGTGAAATGCCACCTATGCAATAGAGTTGCCCATTATAAAAACCAGTGCCACTCAAAAACAGTTCTTCAGGAGGTCAAAGATGAGCGTGACTCAGACAAAGAGAAAGCCTTCCTTTGGGCTCTAGATCCAAATAGACAAGACTGGTGTACTATGATTCAGTTGCAAAATGAGACCGTGATGTTCAAAATGGACACTGGGGCAGATGTCACAGCCATTCCCGAATGTCTGTTCACAAAACTGGTGAAGAAAACATGCATTATGCTAAACCCAACAAAGAAAGTGCTCATAAGGCCAAGGAAACATAAGCTCAATGTGAAAGGAATGTTTACTACTTCCATCTGTAATAAAATGAGAAACAGTTAATAGAGGATATCTATGTTATTCAAAATATCTTCTGTCACACTACTGGGATGACATGCTGTCGAGCAGCTGAACCTCATTGAAAGGTTGGATTCACTCAACAATGTTCAGTGACAGGGGAAGTGCCCAGGGTTGTTCACAGGCCTAGGAGTACTGTAAGAAGAATACCTTATCCAACTGAGGTCAGGAGTGACATCCCACTCTCTGACCATAACTAGGCATATACCATTCCCACTGACAAACAAAGTAAAAGCTAAATTTGAGAGAATGGAGATGCTTGTCATGATAACTAGAGTGAATGAACCTACTGACTGGTATGCAGGCATTGTTCCTGATCCCAACTTAGATGGCACAGCAAGGATCTGTGTTGATCTAACAAAATTGAATACTACAGCAAGATGGGAGAAGTTTAATCTAGCCTCTGTTGAGCACACATTGGGGATGCTGGGTAGAGCAAAGTTCTTCACCAAACAAGATGCAAATTCAGGGTTCTAGCAGATCCATTTAGCACCTGAGTCACAGAGGGTGACAGCATTTATAATAACATACAGACACTAAGCCTTCAAGAGTCTCCCTTTTGTCATCTCTTCAGCCTCTGAACTCTTTCAGATGAGGATGAACTAAATTTTGGAGGGACTGGAAGGAATAGTCTACCACACAGATGATATACTCATCTTTAGAGGCTCAAGTAAGGAACATGACAACAGTGGAAGTTGCCTTGGAGAAACTGAAACAGGCTGGAATCACCCTGAGCAAAAAGAAATGCAAATTTGCAGAGTTGGAGGTGAAGTTCGTAGGCCACCAACTGTTCTCAGAGGAATTGCAATGAGTTTCAGACAAACTGGCAGAAGTTGGGAACATGGAACAAACTTCAAATGTATTAGAGTTATGGATGGAACTTATTACACAGTTCCACCCATAATGCCTCACCAGACACGTTTGCCAGTTTGTCCTTTAGCAGCGAATCATCAAGAATGATGTAAGAGTCTCTTTCAAGCCAGTAAAGTCTGAGTTCATGAGCTCCTTTTTGAACAGCTGGCCATCCACGCTCACAGTACAGCATGACTTTCCTGCAGGCTTGGTGCTTCTTCAACTCAGTGCAAATTTCATCTAGTTTACTCTGTGATGCAGGAAAGCTTTCACGTACTTGAGCTAGGTAGACATTGGTATCTTCCATGAAGTGGTATCCATCCACGCACTTTTGCATGGTACCTTCAACAGTGTCTGGTGGTGTGAAAGATTTGCCAGTGACATGTTCAATGTCATAACAGTATTCCATAAGCCTCATTCTGAATCTTCACAGACGTGGACCCAAGTCATCCAAGTGTTTCAAGCTGAGGACACTGACAAGTGGCTTGTGGTTTATTTCAAGTAGTAATTTAGTGTGTGCACAAGCCCACATAAGAGCCAGCATCTTCTTTTCAATTTAAGCATAATGCTGTTCAGTAGGAGTCAGTGCTCTTGAAGCATATGCCACCGATTTCCATACACCCTTGCAGTTTTGCATGAGCACTCCCCTGTGGCCAAAGGAAGAGGTACCTGCTGAGACCTTGGTTGCTTTGCTTGGACCAAAGAACACCACTGTTGGCGGAGAGATAAGCTCAGCTTTAAGTGATGGAAATGACTTCCCTGCAGAGCGCTCCAGGTCCAAACATTTCTCTGAGAGAGGAGGTCACGTAGTGGCTTTGTTTCCTCTGCCAAATCTGGAACACACTTTCCCAGCTTTACTATGCCAAGGAAACAGCAGGTCTTTGATGCATTCGTACATTGTAACTTCCGGGGCACAATCAAGGAAGGCAACTTGTGTGAACAGCTCCAATGGAAACCATCAAATACTTCCATTACAGTTTGCTACAGCTGAGAACCACAACTACACCTAAGATTAGTAACACCATTTTAATGCAATTAAAAAAATATATCGCTACTTAAAATTGCCAGAACACAAATAGACTCTGTTCACTGGTATGGTTTCCCTTTAAGACATCGGAGTGCTGTACCAGAGGAACATTAGGACCAGTTGCGTTTTCTGTTTCACGGAATCTTGGTTAAACCCTTCTGTTCTGGTGGCAGTGACACAGATTGATAAGCTCACAATTTACGACCAATATAGACTGCTGAATCTTTCAAAGGAAGAGGAAGGTGGAGTAAACTTCATGGCCAACTCTTTGTGGTGTACAAATCTTGTGGTGCTGTCTCAGTCCTGCTCATCCAATCTGGAACACCTTGCGAACAAGTGTCATCCATTTTATCTGCCATGGAAGATTTCAGCGATCATCTTGGTAGCAGCCTACATTCCACCTCAGGCCAGTGTGAAGCAGGCTCTAGATAACCTGAGCAATGTGATCAACAGACACAAACAACACATCATGATGCCTTCCCTAACTTTATTGGGGATTTTAACCAGGCCAGCTTGAAAAAGTCTCTAAATAATTATTACCAACATACTTGCAGTATCAGAGGAACCAACACACTGGACTAGTGTTACACCACTATCAAAAGCACTTCTCATGCTATCCCACACCCACACTTTGGAAAGACTAATCACCTAGCTGTACATCTACTCCCTTAGTATAGGCAAAGACTGAAGACTGCAGCACCAGGAGTGAGGACCAAGAATATATGGACAAAGGAGGTGCAGGAGTGATTACAGGACTGCTTTGAATCAGTGAACTGGACTGTATTCAGGGATTCATCTCAGAGTCTGAATTAGTATACCACGGCTGTTACTGACTTCATTAAAACTTATGTGGATGAGTGTGTGCCTACGAGAACTTACTGTACATACCTGTATCAAAATCAGTGAATGAACCAGGAGATCCATTGTCTGCTGAGGGTTGATCTAGTGACCCAAGTCTGTCCAAGAAAACCAAGTACAATTTGCGGAAGGCTATTTCAAGAACTAAAGAACTCCAAACTAGGTTGGAGGCGAAATCCGATGCACATCAACTCTGGCAGAGTTTGCAAGCTATTACTTCCTACAAAGCGAAACCAAAAATCATGAATGGCAGTGATGCTTCACTTCCAGATAAACTCAACATCTTTTATGCTCGATTTGAAAGGGAGTATGAAACTACAGCTATGCAGATCCCTGCAGCATCTGATGACCTTGTGATCTCAGAGGCCAACGCCAAGCTGTCTTTCAAGAGGGTGCACCCTCGAAAGGTGACAAGCCACAAGCCACGATGGAGTAACTGGGTGGCTCTGAAAACCTGTACCAACGGACCGGCAGGGATGTTCAAAACAACATTCAACCTTTCATTGCTACAGTCAGAAGTTCTCACCTGCTTCAAAAGAGCAACAATTATACCTACAGTGATGTAGTGCTTTGAGAGATTGGTTATGGTTAGAATCAACTCCTGACTCAGCAAGGACTTGGACCCACTGCAATTTGCCTTCAGCCACAATAGGTCTAAAACAGCTGTGATCTCATTGACTCTTCAAGTGACCTTGTGTAGGGCTCTCAGTAATACTAGATGGACTATTAACTGTTAATCGTTTATTACCAAAATGGTTTCTCTGAGGTGTTATATTAAAATGGCTTCTCGTACTGTTAACTGCTGAGCAAGGGGTTCTGTGTAATAGCAATGCTTGGGTTATACAATATGATAATGGAAACTGTATTCATTTGCTAGCCAGTGGAAGTCATGTTCTGTTATCTTGTATATGTATGCAGAGTTGAGGAGCACGGGCTTTTTCGGGAGGCGAGCGGAGAGGATGGACGTTTGAGGAACGGACAGCGGTTCCAGGGCGGCGGATACCGGATCTCGGGGGTTCGGAGGGTGGCCGGAGTCTCAGAAGGACATTGTGGATGGAATCGGAGGCGTGAGCTCCAATGTATTAAAATATTATGTGCACAAGACTGATAAGTTACTTATGTGGCACCTTTTCTTTTAGTTGTTGCTACTAACCCATCACCAAAATTTGCTATAAAGTATAATTCTTTACTCGCACTTTGTATATTGTTTCATATTTGGGTCGTGGCTGATCATTGGGCGACTCACACCTTATCCACACAAAAGCATTTGCACTGTTTGGCGGGGTCGACAGCTATTCACCCTGGGCAACGGGAGTCAGTGGGGGAAAAGGCCATTTACACTTGGATCATCTGGACAATACAAATGCCTATGTCAGGATGCTGTTTATTGACTACGGCTTAACATTAACACAATCATTCCTGCAGTTCTGATCGAAAAGCTCCAGAACCTGTGCCTCTGTACCTCCATCTGCAAATGGATCCACGACTTCCAAACCAGAAGACCACAATCTGCACGGAGCGGAAACATCTCCACCTCGCCGACAATCAATACTGCCACATTTCAGGGTTGTGTGCTTAGCCCACTGCTCTACTCTCTCTACACTCATGACTGTGTGGCTAAAAAAAAAGGCATCTGTTCGTCTTATGAGACTATGGATCTGCGCCTGCAAAGTCTTCACTCTCCAGGGTGCAGGCCTGGGCAAGGTTGTATGGAAGACCGGCAGTTGCCCATGCTGCAAGTCTCCCCTCTCCATAACACCAATGTTGTCCAAGGGAAGGGCATTAGGACCCATACAGCTTGGCACCAGTGTCATCGCAGAGCAATGTGTGATTAAGTGCCTTGCTCAAGGACACAACACGTTGCCTCGGCTGGGGCTCGAACTCACGACCTTCAGGTCGCTAGTCCAATGCCTTAACCACTTGGCCACGTGCCCACACTGTGTGGCTATGCGCAGTACAAATACCATCTATAAATTTGCCGACCATACAGCCATTGTTGGCAGAATTTCAGATGGCGACAGGAGAGTGTACAGAAGCGAGCTAATTCAGCTAGTTGAGTAGTGTCACAGCAGCAACCCTGCACTCAATGTCAGTAAGACCAAAGAGCTAGTTGTAGGCTTCAGAAAGGGTAAGCTGAAAAAACATACACCAGTCCTCAAAGAGGTTTCCAAAGTGGAAAGAGTGAGCAATTTCAAATTCCTGGATGTTAATCTAACCCGGACCCAACATACTGATGCAGTTACATTTCATTAGGAGCTTGAGAAGATTTCGTATGTCACCAG
Source organism: Mobula birostris (assembly GCF_030028105.1). NCBI lineage: Eukaryota > Metazoa > Chordata > Chondrichthyes > Myliobatiformes > Myliobatidae > Mobula > Mobula birostris. The sequence continues at coordinate 54,075,466 of NC_092370.1, read as the reverse complement.
AAACACTTGAAATTTTCTACAGATGTACCATGGACAGCACTCGAACTGGCTCCATCAGCATCTGGTTATGGGGGCTGGGGGAGGGGGGGGGACCTATTGCACAGGTTTGAAGTAAGCTGCAGAGAGTTGTAAACTTGGTCAGCTCCATCATGAGCACTAGCCCCCATAGTATCCAGGACATCTTCAAGGAGCGATGCTTCAAAAAGGCGGTGTCCTTCAGTAAGGAGACCCATTACACAGGACATGCTTTGTTTTCAATGTTACCATCAGGAAACAATGCTTTCTTAGCAGTCGCCATCAGAATAGTCTGAGTCAGAGTAGTAAGGCGAGAACAGACAGAGCAAGTCAAGTAGCTAAGTTCTTTCCTTATTTCTTATTTTCTGAATTAACTCTTGAGAAAATAGTGGGTTTGTCTGCAGAGCCAGTGTGCTGTTCTAGGCATCAGATGTGGGATTTCTGGGAGACTACCAACCTTCCCAATGGTTACATCTGCACCAGGTGCATCAAGATACAGCTCATTAGAGACCATGTTAATGGACTGGGGTTGCAGCTCGATGACCTTCGGCTTGTTAGGGAAAGTGGAGCGATGATAGACAGGAGCTACAGGGTGGTAGTCACCCCAAGGCAACAGGAGACAGACTAATGGGTGGCTGTCAGGTGAGGGGAGGGAGAATGTCAGAAAGTGGAGAGGACCCCTGTAGACATCCCCTTCAACAATAAGTACTGGGGGGGGGGGGTGTACCTACCAGGGGGAAGAAACAGTGGCCCTGCCTCTGGCACTGAGTCTGGCCGTGTGGCTCAGAAGGGCTGAAAACTGAAGAAGATGGCAGCAGGAATGGGGGACTCCATGGTAAGGGGACAGATGGGCGATTCTGTGGATGCGAAAAGGAAACATGGAGAGTGCCAAGGTCGAAGATGTTTCTGAACACGTCCAAAATATCCTGAAAAGGGAGGGTGAGCAACCAAAACTTCTGGTACATTTTGGTACCAATGATATAGGTAGAAAAAAGGAGAAGGTCCCAAAAATAGAATACAGAGAGTTAGGAAGGAAGCTGAGAAACAGGACCTCAATGGTAATAATCTCAAAACAGTGAGGATAGGTATAGAATAATATGGCAGACTAATGTGTGGCTGAAGAATTGGTGCAGGAGGCAGCGATTCAGATTCCTGGATCATTCAGACCTCTTTTGGGGCAGGTGTGACCTGTACGAAAGGGAAGAGTTGCATTTGAATCCAAGGGGGACCAATATCCTTGAAGGCAGGTTTGCTAGAACTCTTGGGAGTGGTCTAAACTAACATGGCAGGGGGATGGGAACCAGTATGATAGAGCTGAGGATGAGCCAGGTTTACAAGTAGGTGATGTAATATGTATGAAAGGAAGGATAAGCCAATGACTGGGGTCAGGACTGCAGGTGCTGTATTTAACTACATGTAGCATTTGTAATAAGGTGGACAAACTCATAGTGCAATTAGAGATTTGTCAGTATGACACTGTGGGCATCACTAAGTCATGGCTGAAAGGAGTCATAGTTGGGAGCTTAATATCAAAGGATATACTTTGTCTCGAAAGGACAGGCAGGAAGGCATCAGTGGTGGTGCAGCTCTATTGGGAAGAGATGGAATTACATCTTTAGAAAGATATGACATTGGGTCAGAGAATGTCGAATCTTTCTGGGTGGAGTTAAGAAACTGCAAGGGTGAAAAAAACATTTTGAGAATAATATATTAGGCCTCCCAATAGTAGCCAAGATGTAGGGTTGAGATTGCCAAGGGAGCCAGAAAGGGCTTGTAATAAAGGTAATGTCACAATTGTAATTGCAGACTTCAATATGCAAGGGGATTGGGAAAATCAGGTTGGTGTTGGATCACAGAGAGGGAATTTGTTGAATGCCTACAAGAATCAGGTTTATTATCACTGGCATGTGACGTAGCTTTTTAGGGCAGCTTGTGCTCATGCCTACTAGGAGAAAGGTTATCTTAGATTGAGTGCTGTGTAATAACCCAGATTTTATTAGTCAGCTTAATGTAAAAGACGCCTTAGGAGGCAGTGATCATGATATGATTGAATTCATATTGCATTTTGAGAGGGAGAAGCATAAGTCACATATATCAGTATTGCAATGCAATAAAAGGAATTACATAGGTACGTGAGAGGAGCTTGCCAGGTGGATTTATGGGAGATACTGGCAGGGATGACAGCAGAACAGAGGTGGCTGAAGTTTCTGTGAATAGCTCACAAAACGCAGGATAGATATGTCCAACAGATGAAATAGTTCTCACATGGCAGGGCTAAGCAACTGTGGCTGACAAGGAAAGTTGAGGACTGCATAAAAGCCAAGGACAGGGCATATAAGGTTGGAAAAGTGAGTAGGAAGTTACATCATTGGGAAGCTTTTAAAATCCAACAAGAGGCAACTAAAAAAATCTATAAGAAGGGTAAAGATGAAATAATGAGGGCAAACTAACAGATAACATAAACTAGGATACTACAAGTTTTTTCAGTTATATAAAGAATAAAAGGGAGGTGAGAGTTGATACCGGACCACAAGAAAATGATGCTGGTGAGGTCATAATGGAGGACAAGGAAATGGCAGACAAACTTAATGAGTACTTTACTTCAGTCTTTACTGTGGAAGACACTGCTGTATGCCAGAGGTCCGTGAGTGTCAGGGAGCAGGAGTGAGTGCCATTGCTATTACAAAGGAAAAAGTGCTAGGCAAACTGAAAGGTCTTAAGATGGATAAGTCACCTGGACCAAATAAACTACATCCCAGAGTCCTGAGAGAGGTTGCTGAAGAGATAACAGATGCATTGGACTTGATCTTTCAAGAATCACTTGATTCTAGGATAGTCCCGGAGGCCTGGAAAATTGCAATTGTCACACCATTCTTCAAGAATGGACAAAGAGGAAATTATAGACCAGTTCGCCTAATCTCAGTGGTTGGGAAAGTGTTTGGGGTCTGCTATTACAAACAAGGTTTTGGGATACTTGGAGATAATGATAAAATAAGTCAAAGTCAGCATGGTTTTAGTAAAGGGAAATCTTACCTGACAAACTAATAGAATGCTTCAAGGAAGTAAGAAGCTAGATAGACAAAGGAGAGGTAGTAGATGTCACTTACTTGGACTTACAGATGGCATTTAATGAGGTGCCACACATAAGGCTGCTTAACAAGATTCTATGGTGTTACAGGAAAGATACTGCATGGATAGAGGAATGGCTGACAGGCAGGAGGGAGTGAGTGGAAATAAAGGGGCCATTTCTGGTTGGCTGCCAGTGACCAGTGATGTTCCTCAGAGGTCAGTATTGGGACTGCTACTTTTCACATTGTCAATGATTTAGATAGCGGAATTGATGGCTTTGTGGCAAAGTTTGCGGATGATCCAAAGATAGATGGAGGGGTAGGTAGTGCTGAGAAAACAACACAATTGCAGCAGGGCTTAGGCAAATTGGAAGAATGGGCAAAAAAGTGGCAGATGAAAATGCATGATAATGCATTTTGTTAAAAGGAACCATAGTGCAGACTATTATCTAAATGGGGAGAAAATTCAAACATCATAAGTGCAGAGGGACTTAGGAGTCCTCATGCAAGACTCCCAGAAGGTTAATTTACAGGTTGAGTCGATAGTAAAGAAGGCAAGTACAATGTTGGCATTTATTTCAAGGAGAATAGAATATAAAAACAAGGAGATAATCCTGAGCCTTTATAAGACACTCATCATGCCACATTTGGAGCATTGTCAACAGTTTTGGGCCCCTTATCTCAGAAAGGATGTTTGTCATTGGAGAGAGTCAGAGGAGGCTCACAAGGATGATTCCAGGAATGAATCGGTTAACATATGAGGAGCATTTGGTAGCATTTAGAACAGAGATAAGGAGGAAATTTTTTAGCCACAGAGTGTTGAATCTGCGGAATGCTCTGCTACAGACTGTTGTGGAGAGCAAGTCCGTGGGTATATTAAAGGTGGAAGTTGATAGATTCTTAATTGGTCCGGACATCAAGGGATTATGGTGAAAGGGCAGGTGTAGGGGGTTGAAAGGAATCCAGGATCAGCCATGATGAAATGGTGAGCAGACTCGCTGGGCTGAATGGCCTAATTCTGCTCCTATGCCTTATGGAAGGAGGTACAGGAGTGTGAAGGCACACACTCCAGGACTCAGGAACAGCTTTTTCCCCCCTCTGCCATCTGATTTCTGAATGGACGTTGAACCCAGGAACACTACCTCACCACTTATTTTCTATTTTTGCATTATTTATTTAATTTAACTATTTACAGGAGAAACTTACGGCAATTCAGTTTTTTTCTCTATTATGTATTGCATTGTACTGCTGCTGCAAAGTCAACAAATTTCACAACATATGCTGGTGATATTAAACCCAATCCTGATTCTGATAAGAAAGGTATGACCACATTAATGGGACTAGGTTACAGATCACCCAACACTCTGGAGGGATTTAGAGGAACAAATTTGTGGAGAGATCCCAGACTGTTGCAAGAAACATAACGTTGTAATAGTAGGTGATACTAACTTTCCACATATTGACTGGGACTCCCACACTGTAAATGGACTAGATGGGACAGAGTTTGTCAAAAGCATTCAGGAGTTTCCTATATCAATATGTACAATCCTAACAAAAAAAGTGTGCAACACTTGATCTCCTATTGGGGAAGGTGACAGATGTTTGTGTAGGGGAACACTTGCATCTAGTGGCCACAACGCCATTAGTTTCAAAGTAAATATGGAAAAAAATTGGTCTGGTCCGTGGGTTGAGATTCTAAATTGGAGAAAGGCCAATTTTGATGGTATCAGAAAGGATCTGGCAAGTGAGGATTCGGATAGGCTGTTTTCTGGCAAAGGTAAGAGGAAGACCTTCAAAAGTGAAATTTTGAGAGTACGCTTGTACGTGCCTGTCAGGATAAAAGGTAAGGATAACAAGCGTAGGAAGACATTTGAGGAGATATTGAGGCCCTGGTTAAGAAAAAAAAAGTGCATAGCAGATAGGAACAAATGAGGTACTCAAGGAGTATAAGAAATGCAACAGAACACTTAAGAAAGAAATCAGGAGAGCTCAAAGAAGGCATGAGGTTGCCCCAGGAGATAGGTGAAGGAGAATCCTAATGGATTCTATGGACACGTTAAGAGCAAAAGGATTGCAAGGGACAATATTGGTCCTCTAGAAGATCAGAATGGTTGTCTCTACGTGTGGATCCAAAAGAGATGGGGAAGATCTTAAATGGATTTTTTGCACCTGTATTTACTTAGGGGACAGACACAGATTCCATGGAAGAGTGGCAAAAGAGCAGCAAGGTCGTAGACCCTATACAGATTAAAGGGGAGGAGGTGTTTGCTATCCTGAGGCAAATTAAGCTGGATAAATCCGTGGGGCCTGACAAGCTGTTCCCTCAGATCCTGTGGGAGGCAAGTGCAGAGATTGCAGGGGCCCTAGCAGAGATAGCGACAGGTAAGGTGTTGGAGGATTAGAGGATAGCTAATGTTCTGCTGTTTAAGGCTAAAATAAACTAGAGTATTATAGACCAGTGAGATCAGTAGTCAGAAAGTTATTCTAAGGGATATATGAGTATTTTGATCGTCACGGACTAATTTGGAATGTTCAGTATGGCTTTGTTTCAGGTGGGTTGCATCTAACCAATGTTAGATTTGTTTGAGGAAGTTTCCAGGAAAGTTGATGAAGGCAAGGCAGTGGATGCTGTCTACATGGAATTTAGTAAGGCATTTGACAAGGTCCCGCATGGGAGTTTGTTCAAGAAGGTTTAGTCGCTTGGTGTTCAAGATGAGGTAGTAAATTGGATCAGATATTAGCTTTGTGGGAGAAGCCAGAGAGTGGTAGTAGATGGTTGCCTCTCTGACTGGAGCCCTGTGACTCAGAGTCCTGTAGGAATCAGTGCTGGGTCCATTGTTGTTTGTCATCTATATCAATGATCTGGATGATAATGTGATTAACTGGATCAGTAAATTTGTGGGTCACTCCAAAACTGGGGGTCTAGTGGACAGCGAGGAAGACTATCAGAGCTTGCAGAGGGATCTGGACCAGATGAAAAAAATGGGCTGAAAAATGACACATGGATCTTAATGCAGACAAGTGCAATCTGTTGCACTTTTGTAGGTCCAACCAGGGTAGGTCTTGTACAGGTAACGGGAGGGCATTGAAGAGTGCTGGATCTGGGATTACAGGTCCATAATTCATTGAAAGTGGTGCATGAGAGCTCGAATTTAACATTTGAAGTCTGGGTAGGCACATCGATGACAGGGGTATGGAGGGCTCTGGCCCAGGTGCAAATCAAAGGGAGTAGGCAATTGAAATAGTTCAGCATGGAGCAGATGAGCCAAGGGGGTTGGTTTCTGTGCTGTATTTTTCTGTAAGTGCATGAATAACACTACTACAGAGTCTTCAACACTTCCTTAATACATAATCCTCTGGGAAACAATCCCTGCATCTAAAAAAAATGGTTCTTTGCAAAGGCACTTAATTTCTGTTGATTGTATTTTTAAGGCAACATGATTTGAACCAATTTATGCTGTACCTGAGGCAATCAGATACAATTGGATTGTCTCAAATTCTGTACTGTTGAAAGAAATGGGGGTTTTAACATTACTTTCTGAGAGCCAGGACAGAGAAGATTAAGATAGCATGGTCTTCATGATGAGAGAAATATTAGGGATGAAGCTGATAGGCTGGAGTTTGCAAAACAGTTAAAAAAATAGCCCCATCTTGGAATATGAGTTGCTGGCCTCCTTGAAAATTCACCAGATGGAACAAACAGTCAATTTTTTTTTGGAGGGGGTTACTGGCATCAGTGGCAAGACCAGCATTTATTTGCTATCTCAATTGCCCTTGAAGGTGCTAATGGACCAGCTTCTTGAAATAAAAGTCATCCTGGTAAGGGTGCTATTGGAGAGATGGTTCCAAGACTTCAACTAAATGTATTCAAAGGATGGCAACATGAACACAATGGCCACTGTATTAGGTACACCCATACACCTGCTTGTTAATGCAAATTTCGAATCAAGCAATCATGTGGCCACAACTCAATACATACAGGCAGGCAGAGAAGCTAAGAAGGTTCAGTTGTTGTTCAGCCCAAGCATCAGAATGGGGAACAAATGTAATCCAAGTAACTATGATTCATGGATTGCTGCCAGATAGGGCAGTTTGAGTATATCTGAAACTGCAGATCCTCTGGGATTTTCACACACAACAGTCTCTAGAGTTTACAGAGAATGGTGTGATTTAAAAAAAACATCTAGAGTGCAGCAAATCCATGAGTGGAAATGCCTTGTTAACAAGAGCAGTCAGATGAGAATGGCTAAACTGGTTCAAACCAACAGGAATTTATCAGTAACTCAAATAATGCATATCACAATCGTGGTAAGCATCTCTGAACAACATGTCAAACCTTGAAGTGGATGCACTACAGCAGCAGAAACCACACTGGATTTTACTTCTTTCACCTAATAAAGTGGCCACCGAGGGTATTTCAAAGGGTGCTGTGTGGTTAGGAGAGAAAGCTGCAGGTGATGTTCTCATGTACCTTGGGAACAATACCCACAACAAATGAAAGATAATGAAATTAAATTTTGTTATTAACGTGTACATTTGTTGGATCAGAGGCTGGTACATGTACTATAAAATAGAGGGCAAGCAATGCCTTCAGCCACCATACATTACCACCTCAACTTTAGGAGAAGTAACATCTTCAAATTGTTCTGATACATGACATGATTAGGCTTAGAAGGAGACTTGAAATTGAGTAAAGCTTATGTCTAGACGGCATCAGAACAGAGCTGTGTCAAGACCAAACCAAAATCACTGAAGATTTAAGAGGAATAAATATGGTAGAATGGTTATCTGGTAATTCTGAAGTCTGGGCAAATAAATTGAAAATACAGTTTCAATTTGCATCATGTCAGTATGGGAATTTAAATCCAGTTACTTAAATCTAATATAAAAATCCACTTCCAGTCATGATGGCCATGAAGCTGCGAGATTTTCCAAAAAGCCTATATTAATCCCCAATTTCCTTAAACCTAATGCAGATGGGTGGACAGATGCCCAAGAGGTGCTCCTGGTGGTGCATGTGCTTGTTGCTTACCCTCCACCCACCAAATTCTTCACTTACTGACATCATTCGTACTGAAAAATAGAACCAGGTTTCAGCATAAGTTTGAGGATCAAGATCTTTATGAAGTTGGGATCCATTGTTTCAGAAACTTACAAAGATTGGAGGTCAGCAAAGCCAATTAAAAATAAATTTCTTTTGATGAACTTTTCTAATGTTTATAATTAATAGCTTTCAATAAAAGGTCATCTAAGTGCAACATTAACTGCTTCTCTTCCACAAACACTATCTGAATTGCTGTATATTTCCAGATCTTTCATTTTATTTGATGTCCAATAACCAAATTTCTTGGTTTCATGTTTTTCTGACTGGCACAGTTTTGTTGAAAGTTTCCAAACAGTATTTGAACACATTATGACATATTTGATACTGACAAGCTTCAAACACCTAGGCAGACAAATATCCCTTACCTAACATTAGATCAATATAGATATAAAGTATTGCAACACAATACTATCTTTTGTTAAAATCTACCTGCAGGTCACAGTCCAAAATCAATTGTTAATATTTCATACCCATATTATTTTGTTATTTTCAACACAAAATTGGATAGCTAATTCGAGTGACACATCTCAAGATAATTTGTCAATTTTCCACACAGAAATAAAATGTGCAGTAGCAGGTTTTGTGGATTTCTAAAGACACTATACATAATTTTTATTACTACAATAATAAAAATGTGAAATACCAGAAATTCTCAAGCGTGCAGACAGCAGTTAACATTTCACATTAGGCTTCTTCAATGGTGAAAAAGGCTAGCAATAAAACAATTTTTAAGTTATAAAGAAAGAAGAACAGGGCAAAGAGTACAAAAGGTAAAGTCTCTGATAGGACAGGAATAATGAGAAATTAATAAGACAAGTGTAGATGGTGCTAGCTGAGAGGAGGTTTTGGTAAAAGTTAGTAAGTAACAAAATAATTAACTAGTAATTCTGAAATTATTACAGAGGGGGGAATGAATACTGGGAAGCTGAGCACCAATACGAAACAGGGAAAAGAATACTGTAACCGGTTATGAAAAGCAAAAAAAGTTAAAAGGCACTGAAATCTAGAAAGGAAAATAGACAAAAAAATGAATGTGGCTGTGCTTAATAACAAAATACAGAATAGCACATGGTAACATGGAAATGTTTTGGCACGTGACCAAGTGGTTAAGGCGCTCGTCTAGCGATTTGAAGGTCGCTAGTTCGGGCCTTGGCTGAGGCAGCGTGTGTGTCCTTGAGCAAGGCACTTAACCACACATTGCTCTGCGACGACACCGGTGCCAAGCTGTATGGGTCCTAATGCCCTTCCCTTGGACAACATCAGTGGTGTGGAGGGGAGACTTGCAGCATGGGCAACTGCTGGTCTTCCATACAACCTTGCCCAGGCCTGAGCCCTGGAAACCTTCCAAGGCGCAAATCCATGGTCTCATGAGACTAACGGATGCCTATAATATGGAAATTTAGTTACTGCTGAAATCTTTCAATGAGGGACAGGAAGAGTAGCTTAATGTTCACAGTTTTTATACAAGGACAAGGAAGAGGAATTTTAAAAAAAGTGGAAGCACTATTGCCTACATACTCAATCACAGCTCTGTAAAGAGATGACAGGTTAGAAGGAGGTATGGGTTGAACAACAAAAAAAGGCCAACCTCCTTTCGTAATAACCTCCAAATACTCTGAGAAAGAACAAAAATTTTGGGACATTTCTGGAACATTCAAAAGCACAAGAGCAATAATATTAGGGATTTCATTAATGCCAGAACTCACTGCAATATAGACACTGTGAAAGCTATGAAGGACACAGAATTCCTAATGTTCATTCAGGAGAACTTTTTAGCCAGTACATAGTGAGCCTAATAAAAGCTTGTGACAATGGTGGGAACAGGTGAGAATTGACAAATTCTGGATTTAATTTTCGGGAAAGATAGGCAAGGGGAAGGAGTATAGGTGGGACACCATATCTATGACAGAGCTCATGATTCAGCTAGATTTACCATCATTACAGAAAAGGACAAATATAAAATAGATTCTATATGGGTAATGTCAATATTAGAGGACTATGAAGTGATTTATCAAATGTGAACTGGAAACAGCTACTTGAGCTTTAATCAGTGGAATATAAATGGGATGTACTCAAGAAGGAGATTCAGAGAGTTTAGAGAGTATGGATCATGATCAGAGATTAAGGGAGCTAGGGCTTTACTCTCTGGAGAGAAGGAGGATGAGAGGAGACATGATAGAGGTATACAAGATATTAAGAAGAACAGATAGAGAGGACAGCCAGTGCCTCTCTTCCCCAGGGCACCACTGCTCAATACAAGAGGACATGGCTTTAAGGTAAGGGGTGGGAAGTTCAAGGGGGACATTAGAGGAAGGTTTTTCACTCAGAGAGTGGTTGGTGCGTGGAATGCACTGCCTTAGTCAGTGGTGGAGGCAGATACACTAGCGAAATTTAAGGGACTACTAGACAGGTACAGTATATGGAGGAATTTAAGGTGGAGGGTTCTATGGAAGGCAGGGTTTGAGAGTCGGCACAACATTGTGGGCTGAAGGGCCTGTACTGTGCTGTACTATTCTACATTCTATTAAAGCTTACAGGGTCAATATGTTCCCACAAATAAAAAATATAGCAATCTAGATCTAGAGCTCCAGAGAAGATGAAGTGAGAAGACAATTAAATCAGACAAACAAAAAGGCACTGAGAAGTTCAGAAAGTCTATGGAAAAGATAAATTAAAAGAGAAACTAAGAAATTGAAGTAAGAGAATGAAACTATTCAGGGGAACAAAATTAAAAGTACCCAATATTGTTTTATAATTACATAATGATCAAGAATATAACTCACACAAATGTGTGATCATATGAAAGTGGAGGATGTGGAGAAAGTCCTGAATGACTACTGGCCTCACAGTGTGTTGTATACAAAGCTAAGCAGGGATTTAAACACCTTCTTAAAAACCAACTGAGCTGGAAACTTTTTTTCAGGGTTTTTAATGAGAAAACTTTTGAAAAGATATTTCTGTTTTAAGGGCAAATAAAGAGTGGGTGGAGATGAATGTCTTTCCACTGTGTTTGCTCCAAGTTGAAATCCCAATTAATCTGCACAGGAAAAGATGTAAAACAAAACAACTTATGAATAAGAAGAGATGTTTGTACAAAACAAATTGCATACAAAATGAACGATGCCTCTAGAGGTGGAATAACCACCTTCAGAAAAGGACAACATTTTTAAGACCATATGAAATAGGAACAGGACTGGTCCAGTCAGCCTCTCAACCCTCCTCCAGCATTCAATAGGTTTGCAGATGATCCAATGTTCAAGTTCACTTTAACAGTAATTCCTTTACTGCTTAGAAATCTACATTAGCCTTAAGTCTACATAAGGATTCTGCCCCCAAATAGGGTCAAATTTGTGGGAAGGAGTTCCAAGGATTCACAACCATCAGAGAGAGTAAAATCTCCTTACCTCAGTCCTAAATGGGCACCCCCAAGTTCCAACCTATTTATAGGGCAACCCCTCCCTCCCCAGGATCATCCCTGGAAAAGAGCACAGTTGACATTTTGGGCCAAACTGGTCCTCAGCATTTTGTGTGCACCTGCAGATTTTCTCGTTTGTTCAGGATCATCCCTGTCAGCTTTCTCTGATTCACCTCCAATGAAATACTATCGCTCTGTAAATAGGGAGACCAGAGGCCGAAACAGTTCACAGTATTCCAGATCTGGTTTTACTAATGCTTGACTTTACAACATTTTAATCCATCCCCTTAAAATAAAAACCACCATTGCATTAGCCTTCTCTATTACCTGCTGTACTTGTGGCTTGGTTTCTGTGTTACACACTCAAGGGTCATATATCCTTTAATGCCACAGCTTTCTGCAGTTTTTCTTGATTTAAATAACAATCTATTCTTCTGTTCTTCCAAAATGAACAATCTTTTATTTTTGTACATTATATTCCATTTGTAACTTTCTTGCCCACTCATTTAGCCTAACAATATATAACCTAACAATCTGTGTGAACTGCTTATACCTACCTTGCAACTTGCCTTCCCACTTATTTTAATGTTGTGGTTATTGTGTTCATGCAGGAAGAGATGTTAATATCAAATGACATAAACAATGAAAGAAGTGTTGACTGAATTAGCATCTTCAAAAGTGAGCAAATGACTGAGACAGTAAAAATCTGTAACGCCAGTAAGAAACGGTAGGAAACTTTGTCACATGGTGTGAGCAGAATTATCTGCAGCTTAATGTGAAAAAGACTAAGGAGCTGGTGGTAGACCTGAGGAGAGCTAAGGTACCGATGACCCCTGTTTCCATCCAGGGGGTCAGTGTGGACATGGTGGAGGATTACAAATACCTCGAGATACGAAATGACAATAAACTGGACTGGTCAAAGAACACTGAGGCTTTCTACAAGAAGGGGTCAGAGCCGTCTCTATTTCCTGAGGAGACTGAGGTCCTTTAACATCTGCCGGACGATGCTGAGGATGTTCTACAAGTCTGTGGTGGCCAGTGCTATCATGTTTGCTGTTGTGTGCTGGGGCAGCAGGTTGAGGGTAGCAGACACCAACAGAATCAACAAACTCATTCGTAAGGCCAGTGATGTTGTGGGGATGGAACTGGACTCTCTGACGGTGGTGTCTGAAAAGAAGATGCTGTCCAAGTTGCATGCCATCTTGGTCAATGTCTTCCATCCACTACATAATGTACTGGTTGGGCACAGGTGTACATTCAGCCAGACACTCATTCCACTGAGATGCAACACAGAGCGTCATAGGAAGTCATTCCTGCCTGTGGCCATCAAACTTTACAACTCCTCCCTTGGAGGGTCAGACACCCTGAGCCAATAGGCTGGTCCTGGAACTTACTTCATAATTTACTGGCATAATTTACATATTACTATTTAACTATTTATGGTTTTATTACTATTTATTATGTATAGTGCAACTGTAACAAAAACCAATTTCCCCCGGGATCAATAAAGTATGACTATGACTAATCTATCCCAGGTTGTGCAAAAGATCAAGGAAGAAAAATGTAGAGGCTTTGAATGTACCCTGACTATAGGAGTGATACCAGAGGATTGGAAGACTGTTGATATTGTATCATTGTTTAAGAGGGAATACAAAAAAGTAATAACAGAATAGCCAGTTTAAACAAAATCATCAAAGTTACTGGTGAACGCAGCAGGCCAGGCAGCACCTCTAGGAAGAGGTACAGTCGACGTTTCAGGCCGAGACCCTTCGTCAGGACTAACTGAAGGAAGAGTTAGTAAGAGATTTGAAAGTGGAAGGGGGAGGAGGACATCCAAAATGATAGGAGAAGACAGGAGGGGGAGGGATGGAGCCAAGAGCTGGACAGGTGATTGGCAAAGAGGATATGAGAGGATCATGGGACAGGAGGCCCAGGGAGAAAGACGGGGGGGGAGGGAACCCAGAGGATGGGCAAGGGGTATAGTCAGAGGGACAGAGGGAGAAAAAGGAGAGCGAGAGAAAGAATGTGTGTATAAAAATAAATAACTGATGGGGTACGAGTGGGAGGTGGGGCATTAGCGGAAGTTTGAGAAGTCAATGTTCATGCCATCAGGTTGGAAGCTACCCAGACGGAATATAAGGTGTTGTTCCTCCAACCTGAGTGTGGCTTCATCTTTACAGTAGAGGAGGCCGTGGATAGACATGTCAGAATGGGAATGGGATGTGGAATTAAAATGTGTGGCCACTGGGAGATCCTGCTTTCTCTGGTGGACAGAGCGTAGGTGTTCAGCAAAGCGGTCTCCCAGTCTGCATCAGGTCTCGCCAATATATAGAAGGCCACATCGGGAGCAGCGGACGCAGTATATCACCCCAGCTGACTCACAGGTGAAGTGTCGCCTCACCTGGAAGGACTGCCTGGGGCCCTGAATGGTGGTAAGGGAGGAAGGGTAAGGGAGGAAGTGTAAGGGCATGTGTAGCACTTGTTCCACTTACAAGGATAAGTGCCAGGAGGGAGATCAGTGGGGAGGGATGGGGGGGACGAATGGACAAGGGAGTCGCGTAGGGAGCGATCCCTGCGGAAAGCAGGTTGGGGGGGGGAGGGAAAGATGTGCTTAGTGGTGGGATCCCTTTGGAGGTGGCGGAAGTTACAGAGAATAATATGTTGGGCCCAGAGGCTGGTGGGGTAGTAGGTGAGGACCAGGGGAACCCTATTCCTAGTGCGGTGGCGGGAGGATGGAGTGAGAGCAGATATGTGTGAAATGGGGGAGATGCGTTTGAGAGCAGAGTTGATGGTGGAGGAAGGGAAGCCCCTTTCTTTAAAAAAGGAGGACATCTCCCTCGTCCTGGAATGAAAAGCCTCATCCTGAGAGCAGATGCGGCGGAGACGGAGGAATTGTGAGAAGGGGATGGCATTTTTGCAAGAGACAGGGTGAAAAGAGGAATAGTCCAGATAGCTGTGAGAGTCAGTAAGCTTGTAGTAGACATCAGTGGATAAGCTGTCTCCAGAGATAGAGACAGAAAGATCTAGAAAGGGGAGGGAGGTGTCGGAAATGGACCAGGTAAACTTGAGGGCAGGGTGAAAGTTGGAGGCAAAGTTAATAAAGTCAACGAGCTCAGCATGCGTGCAGGAAGCAGCGCCAATGCAGTCGTCGATGTCGCGAAGAAAATGTAGGGGACAGATACCGGAATAGGTACGGAACATAGATTGTTCCAACAAAAAGGCAGGCATAGCTAGGACCCATACGGGTACCCATAGCTACACCTTTAGTTTGGAGGAAGTGGGAGGAGCCAAATAAACAAAATGTTCAGTAAATTATTGAAATCAATTCTGAAGGATACTATGAACTTTGCTTAGAAAGACACAGATTGGTTTTTTAACCAATGATATCCAGAAAAATGGGAGGTACAGTGGTAGGAGAATGTATACCAAATAGGAAGCTACAGACAAGTTGGAGGAAAAGAGAAACCTTGGATGTATGTACACAATGGTTTAAAAGTAGCAGGGCACTTCATTCAGACAGTTAAAAAAAAAGGCACAAATGATTTTTATCCTTTATTAACCAATGCATTGAACATAACAGAAGGAAGGACATGCTAGAAGTGTACACTTGACCAAAGCTTCAGGACAGCACAGTTTTGTTCATCACATTAATGAAAAGACTTAAAGAGTGTATAAAATTATCGGGAGCCAAGATATTGTAAATATGAAGGACTTAGAAAATGATGAAAAAGCAGAGGGCATAGATTTAAAATAGATAGGCTGAGAGGAAAAATGTATTTTCACCCAAAGAGTAGTAGGGATTGGAACTCACTGCCTGGAAGGGTGATCAAAACAAAAACATTTTAAAATACCTGAATAGTTACTTGAAATGCAATAATCTGCAGAGCTGTGGGCCAAATCTTGGGAGTGGTATTAGATTTCACTAGGTAGTTTTCACAACTAGCATGGGTATGATAGCTATAACAGCATTCTCCTCTGTTGTAAATTTTGTACAATCTATCTGAGATCAAGGGTAGAATGGCAAACTTATTTGAATCTGCAAGAGTGTAATGTATAAATTCAGATAAAGAGGCTGGTCTTTGAGCTTACCTTCAGCATGATTGTAATAAAAGTTGCCGGCCAAAGGCAGAAGTCAAAGTGTAAGTGGCATGGAGAATGAAAGTGATAGCCAAATGGAAGGCCAATATCACCTTTGCAGATTGAACACAAATATTCTGCAGAGGGCACAGATCTTGAATATATTCATACAAGTGTTTACTTCTTAAAAATATGAAAATAATTATATTTGCAAATGAGAAATATTTTGATGTTTCCAAAAATGTTATACTGAGTATTCATTCAGCCCTTGTTGACAACTGCTAGGCACCTCACTTGCTGTGTTAGTAGCAACACACACAAAATGCTGGTGGAACGCAGCAGGCCAGGCAGCATCTATAGGAAGTACAGTCGACGTTTCGGGTCGAGACCCTTCATCAGGACTAATCGAAAAAAGAGATAGGAAGAGATTTGAAAGTGGGAGTGGGAGGGGGAGAGCCGAAATGATAGGAGAAGACAGGAGGGGGAGGGATGAAGCCAAGAGCTGGGAAGTTGATTGGCAAAAGGGATACAGGGCTGGAGAAGAGGGACTATCATGGCACGGAAGGTCTTGGAAGGAAAAAAGGGGGAGGGGAGCACCAGAGGAAGATGGAGAACAGGCAAGGAGTTATTGTGAGAGGAAAAGAGAGAAAAAAAATAGGCATGGCATAAGGGGAGGAGGGGCATTAACGGAAGTTAGAGAAATCAATGTTCATGCCATCAGGTTGGAGGCTACCCAGAAGGAATAAAAGGTGTTGTCCCTCCAACTTGAATGTGGCTGCATCTTGACAATGGAGGAGGCCATGGACTGACGTATCAGAATGGGAATGGGACGTGGAATTAAAATGTGCGGCCACTTTGAGATCCTGCTTCCTCTGGCGGACACAGCATAGGTGTTCAGCGAAGCAGTCTCCCAATCTGCATTGGGTCTCGCAATATATAGAAGGCCACACTGGGAGCACCGGACACAGTATATCACACCAGCAGACTCACAGGTGAGGCGTTGCCTCACCTGGAAGGACTGCCTGAGGCCCTGAATGGTGGTGGCGGAGGAAGTGTAAGGGCAGGTGTATGTGTAGACCACTTTGCTGAACACCCACACTCTGTCTGCCAGGGGAAGCAGGATCTCCCAGTGGCCACACATTCTAATTCCACGTCCCATTCCGATCAGATTCCGATTCCGATATGTCAATCCATGGCCTCCTCTACTGTCAAGATGAAGCCACACTCAGGCTGGAGGAACACCACCTTATATTCCGTCTGGGTAGCCTCCAACCTGATGGCATGAACATTGATTTCTCTAACTTCCATTAATGCCCCTCCTCCCCTTCTTACTCCATCCCCAATTTATTTATTTACTCTCTTTCCCTCTCACAATAACTCCTTGCCAGTTCTCCATCTTCCTCTAGTGCTCCCCCCCCTTTCTTTCTTCCAAGGCCTTCTGTCCCATGATACTCCCCCTTTTCCAGTCTTGAATCCCTTTTGCAAATCAACTTCCTAGCTCTTGGCTCCATCCCTCCCCCTCCTGTCTTCTCCTATCATTTTGGATCTCCCCCTCCCCCTTTCAAATCTCTTACTATCTCTTTTTTCCGTTAGTCCTGACGAAGGATCTCGACCCAAAACGTCGACTGTACTTCTTCCTATAGATGCTGCCTGGCCTGCTGTGTTCCACCAGCATTTTGTGTGTGTGTTGCTTGAATTTCCAGCATTTGCAGATTTTCTCGTCCTGTTTAATAGGTTGTGTTTCTCAAGAATTCAACAATGCTGCCTGTAAGGGGCCTTATTTTTGGATTGTGAGCATGATGCTAATGACAGCTACAGTTAGATTTTATAAAATCAAAAATATGGGTGAGCCTTTATTAAACCAAGAAAAACAAATTTAAGAATTACTTGATACAGGTCAAGCAACATAGACTACTACTAGCAAACCATTATTGCGCAAAAGCAACTTTACTTAATTTAATCAGTTATTACTTAATTGTCCAAATGTACACATGTTAAATAAATTACCTAGATAATTTACATCAGTTTCATCACTAATTTTCATTTATGTAGCACCTGCGTTTTAATTAAAAAAAAAATCCAAGTCACTTTTAAGATTCTGTCAGATTAAAGCAGACTATTTCCCGTATTGCCTGTGAAAAGTTGAAAAGACTTACACACATGAATATATGTATTTGATCAAATACTGGACCATTTCTCCTCATCAAATCCCTTGATTCTACAAACTTACTATCATACAAATAAATATTGATCATTGCTAGTATCATGTACAATATGAAGCAACTGGTGCCACCCTACCTGAGAAAGAATTGAAAGCAGAAGAATATTTATAAAAGAGGTCTCAGTATATTTTTCCTTCATACCCTACTCTCTTAAAGACATACAAATCAAGATAAAATGCCAGTTGATATTAAGCACCAATGCAGGAACATAAAATTCTGAGGAATACAATAAGAAGTTGAATTTAAAATAATATGTTTCATTTATTTTTGTGTCATATTGCAACTCTTTTCCCACATTAATACAAAGAAAGTGGTGCAAAGTATATTCAGTACATGCTGTGAACAGAACACTGCTCACTGCATGTGCGATTTTAGAGAGTCATGAATCCAAATGAAGTCTCTTGATTTTTATTATTTATTTATTGAGATACAGCTTGTGTTCAGGACGATCACTTATTTTAATAGCAAGCTAATCTCTGGAATTTTTTCCATATTTGTCTAAAATCAACTTTAGTTTTAGCATATTTTGACAGAGTTAAGCCTGCATCATTACATGACATTAAAATGGGTTTCCTCTGGGTGCTCTGGTTTCCTCACACATCCCATAGACGTGTAGGCTGATAACTATTATAAATTGCCCCTATAGTGTAGATTAATTGTAGAAATTGAAAACAATATACAGTGAAGGAAAAAAATGATATTTATGGAGACTTGTAATAAAATGGCCAATTGTTGGTCAATTGTTGAAGGGCCAAAAGGACTGTTTCTATTACTCTAATTCTATGACAATGTCTAAAAAGTGAATTTGAAAAGGGGCAAAATGGCAAATAAGCATATGATTCAAGATTGTTTAATGTTATTTCCAGTACTCAGGTGTAAAGGAGAACAAAATACTTGTTACTCCAAATCTGATGCAGCACAAAAAAATACACAGTAAGATAAAGAATGCAATTATTAAAAACAAATCACAATAAAGATAGCTTTATTCTGTGTACTTAGGTGATGCTAGGCACAGGAGTGTCTGTACATATGGTGATTGACTGAAAATGATAAAGTCATGATTGGAGGGGTGGTTTAGTGTGTGGAGGCATTGATCAGCCTTATTGCTTGGGGAAAGTAGCTGTTCTTGAGTTTGGTGGTCCTGGCATGGATGCTACTTAGCACCCTTCCTGATGGGAGTGGGAAAACAGTCCATGAGGAGGGTGGATGGGATCCTTCATGATTTTTTCCAGTACCTTTCTATATATATGTTTTGATGGCAGATAAGCTGGTGCTGATGAAACATTGGGTAGTTTTGACTACCTGTTGTAGCCACCAACGAATTACAAAATCTCCTAATGCTGCCATTTATAATTATCTTTTGTATTCCATCATGCTTTTCTGGGAAAAATCCCGAAAACATGTCACTGTGTTTTTGGGATTTTTCTTCAGTTACTCCTATTGGCTTTTGAAGATATCCTTATAAATCAAAATATACTTCTGGTGTCTCTGTTTGACATATTATAGTTACATAAAAAAATATATATATATAAACAAATTGAAGATCAATCACTTACTGCCTTGTAGGTTCTTTTCTGGCCAGCGTGTTTCCGGGATTTTTCTCCGTTTATTCCTATTTCAACGTGCATGGAGTAAATAATATCAAAAAAATCCTCAACTACTGCAACTCGTTTTAAAGACTGCTTCTCTGTGGTACTGATTCCATCCTGTAAACCCACAAAAAAAGTCTTGCTCAAAGTTTGTACATTTATAGTGCGAAAATAAACAGCGCAAAAATGACAATCCAGCGAAAGATCAGCATTATCTCATAATTTCTAATATAAAAATTTAACGTAAGAAACAGAAGTAGGTTGAACCCATTGTCTGTGATGTCATGGTGCATCTTTTACATCAGCTCTGTTCTTCTGTACTCTCCTTTGATCCTTCTAATATCTAAAGTTCTGTTTTACTTTACAATTAGCCAGGGCATCAAAGGGCATGGGGAGAAGGCAGGGGAGTGGGGATGACCGGAAGAATTGGATCAGCCCATGATTAAATGACAAATCAGACTTGATGGGCCGAATGGCCTACTTATGCTCCTATATCTTATGGCCTAACTGTTTACTCTATCAATGATCAGAGCTTTGCTGAAAAAAATTACAATTTACAGACTAACTGTTGCAATTTATGCAACGTGAAGAACTCCTCAATATCCAAACTTCCCCAACGACGTGGCCATCGAACTTGCAGCTCCTCCCGTGAAGGGTCAGACACCCTGAGCCAATAGACTGGTCCTGGACTTATTTTCCATCTGACATAGTTTGCATTTTGTTGTTTGATTGTTTGTGGTTTTTGTATTGTTACATTTATGCTCTATTCTTGGTTGGTGCAGCTGTAACAAAACCCAATTTCCCTCGGGATCAATAAAGTATATCTATCTATCTAACTAAAAGCGTAACCTTTGGTTGGGTGCAAGTTGACTTCCATTCTACGATGATAATCATTCAAAAAATTTGTTATTTTGTAAAACGTTGGATAGAGCTACACAAAAATTATGTTGTTTTACTGCAAATATCCCTTTCTCTTCCTATTCAAACATTAACAACCATAATGTTGCAGTTCTCTAAAAGCCTTGTTAGACCAGACTTGGAATATTGGCATTCATTCTGGTCACCCTATGGATCAAGGATGTGGAAGTTTGAGAGACAGTGCAGAGAAGGTATGCCAGAATATTGCCTGGACTGGAAAGCGTGTCTTATGAGAATAGGTTGAGCAAGCTAGGGCTTTTATCTTTGGAGCAAAGGAGGATGAGAGGCAAATTGATAGAGGTGTACAAGATCATGAGGCATAGATCAAGTGGACAGACAGATATTTTTCCCAGGGTGGAAATGGCTAATATGAGGAGACATAATATTAAGGTGATTAGAGAAAAGTACAGTGTGGAGATGTTAGAGGCAAGATCCCCCCTCCCCCCCCCCCGAGTGGTGGGTGCAAGGAACTCACTGCTGGGGTAGTGGGTGAGATGGATATATTAGCGACATTTAGGAGACTCTTAGATAGGCCTATGGATTATAGAAAAATAGAGGGCTATGTGGGATGGAAGGGTTAGATTAATCTTAGAGTAGGTCAAAAGGTTGAAGGCTGAAGGGCCTGTACTTTGCTATAATGGTCAGTGTTCTATTGACAGCAATCTGGTCATCTAGACTTGCCTTCCCGAAGTTTTATAGGTTTCTTATTTTGCAAAATCTCCTAACACAGGGATTACCCAAACACATATCCCAAACACAATCTGTGGAAAACATCTTATTATTGAGAAATAAATTATTTTATAGATGCATGGCAAATTTAGGATGTATAAAAGCAAATGAATTAGTTACTTTAACAAATTCACAATTCATGTCCAGCCCATTACAAGTACAATCCAACAGGACCTTCCATTCCAACAAAATATGAAAGATTACAAAAACTTTATCTTGCAAAGCATACAAGCTGATCAAACATATGGGCAGGAGTCTGTCAGCATAAATTCTGATAAATGTACTTATAGTCAGCGTGCAGGAAAGGCACCCTTCAGAAGCATGATATGAGGGAACAGTAAACACATTAGGAAGATGAAAAGAAGTTAATTCAAGACTACTATTCACTAAATCTGTTAATTTTTGTATTATTAGCTATCATACAAATAAGAGTACAGTACAATGATAGCATTTTAATATGAACAAAATGATGAGCTTCTCCCCATGTCAACCTTAGCATAATCAACCTGCAATGGAGCAAACTAACATCAAGCTGGTCCAGATATGTTGTTTGGTACTCCAGAATTCCAGATTGAGTGATATTTCATTAAGCACAACATTTGTATTCAAAAATAACAAAAATAAACTTGTTTATAACAGCCTCTTCAAAGGCTCATCAATGTGTGTTATCTAATGAAATTACAACCTTTTCTGTTTTATAATGCTGCTTAAATATCTTCATTTTCAGTAAATGAGATACAATTGCTCCCTCAATCCAGAACTGAAGTGGGATGGAAGAAAATCAAAAGAACATTAATAGATAATTCGATTAAACCCTGTGCATCAGAATACGCTTTTTATTTAAATTTGATAGCAACAGTGAATAGTTTTTTTTATGGATTGAGGTCCTATTTTAGAGATAATTTCCTTTGATATATGGAATACCCTAACTAATCCTTTCAAAACACAAGTCTTCAGTATCAAAAAAAAAGAAAATCAATAAATTCAAACAGATAATGTATTTGTTTGGGATATCAGTCCCTTAAGGTTGTCATAGCCAGGGGTGGTAGTGGGATAAGCTCCCACTAACTATTAAATGGTCCATCTCAAATAGCTTCTTTCAACCAGCTCCTGGCCTTCACGTGTGGCTTAGCTACTAAGCCTGGCAAAACCACGTCCATCAACAGAAGGGGCAAAAGCAGGTTACTGGCACCTTAAAACTAGTCACCTCAGGCAGATGAGGCTCCTCAGCTGTGGTTGGCAGCTCATCTGGGAGAAAGAAAACTCTTGATCTCAAATCTGCACCTCCTTGCAGATATATCCACCCATGGGGAAGGCTTCAGGAATAAATCCAGAGGAAAAACCTAGAGCTGGAGTCCCTAAGCTGTTCCTACGTTGAGTTCAACGCTGACTGGAAGCTCCTGTGACACTGCTGGTGCCAAACTGTATCTCTGCCGTTACTTTGGATTCATCAGCTGCATTGGGGGGGGGGGGGGGCTGCTACATGGCCAACAGCTTGCTCTCCATATCGTACTGCCCTGGCTTGCAAATCACGTAAACAGCTGGGATACAGCATCCACGGTTGACCCTGACCAACAGAAAGCCTCATGGGATATAGTTTTTCTATCCTTTATAACACCCCCAAACTGTAAAAGCAACACGGAATGAAGCACCCATCAAGGGACAAATTAAGAGCACGCGTAACTATCCTCCAGAGCTCAAGTTCTTCACCCTGAAAAACAGATGGGAATGTAAGCTCGTTAACCTGGTACCATTCACACCTGTGGCAATTAGCACTGTATCTGGAAAATATCGCATTTTATTTTTCTGGTATGTCAACTTAAAGTGGTTCGAATGGCATCACCAATTGTTTAGTTTAAGATAAAATTACAAGAGATGGAGGTAATTTCAATTTCGTAATATTATAACAATAGGTAGCCTCTGACAATAATCGGGATATAGAAAGAAGTGTTTTTCAATCGATATAGAGCTTGTCCGCGCAGCAATTGCACAGTCGCAACCCAATCCGTTCGCTTTCACAACTAAATCATCTCTCTAAAATGATGAGAAGGAAGCGAAAAGAAGATGGGATTATATATTTTCCAAAAGGGTACAGAACCACCACGGAGTTGCTGCAAATATATTTCAGAATCCTCTCTCGGCCTGACCCAAGACCTCCCTGCCATTAACAGAAATGAAGCAGAAGAGAGAGGCATTTTTGACTCAGGCAAGTATTGCAGGGAAATCTTGCTCCCTGCCAGTCCTGGGTTTCAAAAGAAGAAACCAGGTGCGCTTCCTGGCCTAGCAGCTGCCTGCGCTTCCTGGCCCAGCCGCCTTGTGCAGGGAAAGCGACTCCCATTGTCCACCGGGGAGCCAACAGGTTGATTATGCGTCGCGGGCCGGAGCGCAGACAGGTAGTAACCGTCTCCATGGGAACCCGAGAACAGCGCGAGGTGAGCGGATCCTGGAGCGCGCTACCATGGCTCAGCCCAGGAATCCCAGTGACTTGAACCGCGCGCGAGGGCACGCGCGGCGCTGTCTCGGTCAGCGCGGGCTCGCGCCCAGGCGGGACTAGTGCCTTTCGCAGCACAGATGCATTACGCCAGATTGTCGACATCCGACCGGCCAGGCAACACCACCAGCTCCCGGAGGGGGAGGGGAGGGGCGAGATGGCACGCCATTCCGGGCCTCGTCATCGAATTTTCAACCTTAAAATATACAGCAGGAGAACCACACAACTCAACATTAGCAATGAGGATTATTTTTCCTCCCACATTTAAAAATTACAGGAATATTGACTGCAAAACAGGAGTCTACGACCGATCCAACTTGCTAATAAAAATAAATATTCTGGAAGGTTGGTGACTGGCCTACCAGATAGCAATATGGTCGCCAGTAACACTGTATGCACGGACAGTAAAACTGATAACTGGGGTGCTTGGTATTTTTAAGCTGTCCTCTGACTTATTATTCATGTATGCCAAAACACAAAATTAGTGGAGACTATGGTATCATCGGACTTTGGGATACCTACGTGGCTTGTTAATTTTAAGAAAAAATGTACAGAATATTTTCCTTGATGTATTTGAACTTCTGAGATATTTGCGCGTTTTGCTAATAGCATGTCCATCAAAGGCAAAAACTCCCTCTTCGCCAACATATTCTTGTCGCAAGGATACTACGTATCTTGATTTACACTTGCAAGTCCATCTCCAGTTGTAAAATCCACTGCCTATAACAGGGTTATTTTATTTGCGACAGAAGATTACTATTAACGTTATTTTGTCTGAGGAGGCATCAACTCCAATTCGGCATTCACGACGATATTAAAAAGTCCTTTATTTACTTGGTCCACATGAGAATCAAGGCCATGGTCAGAGGAAACAAACAGCGAGATGGTCAATAATTGCAAGATTTCTGCCTCCATTCGTCAGCAGCTGGTACCTTCGTCCCATCGTGATGCAAGAAATACCAGGTTGCGAGGGTTCTGTTGCCTGGTGACAAAAGTGCACATCCCAGACCACAGGAGAACGTGAATGTAGAAATGCCAATAATTTCTAATTTCTCTGCGATGTTGTTCATTGAGCTCCAAAATATAAAAATGCACCGTCGATGTCGGCTCTGGAAGCCACGAGATTGCCCATACTTTTAACGGGAATAATAGTTTGTGTTTTTTTATGTAATACATAAAATGGATACTAAACGGTGCAAAGGAAGCTCCCATTTTATTTGCAATTGCCTGCCCTGCTGATGGCATTTGTAATTCAGTCTCTTCAGGCAATCGGGCACCGTGGTTAATTAGCCCGAGAACAGACGGTATTGCTTCAGTTACGACGTCTTTTAAAAGATAGTCATCTTGAAGCCCAATTATTAGACAGCAACCACAAGATCTACTAGTAAGATTTGTCGGGCAGACAGAAATGAACTGTCCAAAAAAAAAACCAGTCCCTTTAGACCCAGCACGATCCAGGTTGTCAGAAATGTTCGGAAAACAGAGCCCCGGCATACGCACCCTCATTGTGATCAGTCCCTGTTTCACTGGGATAATCGCGTGGGTGGACGAGGAGATCTGGATTGTTAAAAAAAATGTTTCCGAACAGCTATCACAATTACCCGTCTGATGATATCGAAATCTGGGAATTTGGAAGTGCTGCTTAAAATGCCTTACAGAAGCTATATAACAGACCGTTTATAGAATTAAACCATAGGTAGAAGGCAAACTATTTTTGAAATACCACGTTACCCTATTTTATTAACAGTATCGTAACACCAGACGTAGAGGAGAAAACAGTTCCGTTTAGAAAATAAATTGGAAAAACTGAGACGGGGCGGCGGGGGGGGAGGGGGTTATACACACCCACCAGCGCTGCATTTGGCTTACAACCAAACATTCTGTCCCGACACTATGTAATATTATCCGGGATGCATCAAGGACTCTTACCTCAAATTAAGCTTTAAAATTCTACATTTTGGGAATTAGTGCTACTTTTTAATAAATAAAAAACGCTGCTCAAGGTAAGCATTCTAGCTGTAAGCGAAATAACCAATTAACCCAAACGTCATTTTCAATGTAATTAAATAAGAGAAAATTATAAGCTGAGTGTATAGTCTGGACGTACCAGCCCAGGCAACATGACCGCCTGATGCACGAAGAACACCCCATCATCAGACGGCCAACTGTGGCACCCCTTGATTTCTATACGTCCAGACTTGGAAACAAATAAACATCAACTTTAATATAAGTGAACACTAACCGTTGTTTTGACCGGTACGTAAAGGACCAGTTTACCACCTCCAGCCTTCAGCTCCTCCGACGATCCCAGCTGGAACCCTTTCGATTTCACCCAGAATTTAAATTTGGCGTTATCTGCAGAACTGGGCTCCACTCCGCTCAGAAATTGGACGATGCGATCGTATTTCTTACGGGTGACCGTCTTGGTTTTGCCGGAGTCCCCATAGGTCTTCAGACACCACTCCTGGAACTGACGGTACAGGTCCCGGTCGCTGCTGTCCCGTGCGGCCGCTTTGTTCTCCATAATAGCCCAGGAGCCTGGGACTCGAGTGTGGCTAATATGTGGACTTTACACCTGGATAGCCCAAATGGATCCAATAATACACCGAAAAGGATGTTAAACGACAAGTCTGAATAGAGATACTAATTTATTAAATCATTATTTATATTTTAAAATAATAAATAAATGATCGATATAAAATATCGAGCACTGCACATCGGCAAAGTGTCCGTCTGTAAAGAGGGCGATGCTGCCGGACCCAGCTCTGGTAGTTTTTTGTTCTTACCCCGTTGGTACCGTTAGCAGCACTGCCGCCCTTGCCCGGATCGGTGCCGCCTGTGGGACCGTGCTCCTGTCTCTCGCCGTGCAGAGGAGGCGAGCGGATCACGCGCCGCGCTCTCTCTCTCTCTCTCTCTCTCTCTCTCGCTCTCTCTCCCCGCTCCCTTGCGCTCGCTCGCTCGTTCCCTCCCTCCCCCTCTCTCTCTCCCTTCCTCCCTCCCTCCCTCTCGCTCTTTCTCTCTCTCTCTCCCACTCTCTCTCTCTCGCCCTCTCTCTCTCGGCCCCCCGAGCTGCCACCGACGGAGCGCGAACGCCGGGTTTCCCTGCTCCACGAGCGCTTCCCTTTTTGTTTCGAGCTTCACCATTGGACAGCGGAACAAAAGTTTCTCTGGCGACGGCCAATCAATGATGTCACGTACAGCTGTCCCATTTAGGAATACAGTGCAACACGCATGCCTTCTGCACTGTGATAGCACTGCACATTCAACAGCTGATACAGGTGAATCCGCACATTGTGCATTTTCAAAAGAAACAATAATTGTCATGATATTACGACAAAAAAGAAAACGATAAACAAAATAATCTTATATCACGAAAATATTAGCATTTAATTATGTTTCCATTTAATTCAATTTTCTGTACTTCACATTAAATAATCAAAACACAGTAAGAATACTGCAAACATAGGTCTCGGTCTCAAAATATTAGATATCCAGACTAATCGGTCAATTTCGCGTTTCAGAGTTCTTTTTCTGAGGCAAATGCTTGCCGTTGAAGAAGGTGATTTGATGCCAGTTCGTCTCGGGTTTTGAAATAACTTATATATGAACAATCTGGGTTCGGTGAATTTGGCTATTGATGGTGTTTGACCAGGGTGAATTATCCGGAGTGCTGTGGTCTTTCCATGTTTGCCCCAATCTCTGCTTCAACTCATCACAAAGATTACAAATGTTGATTGCCTTCAACGATCCGTCTCACTTTTGAATGGTCACGGACCAATAATTCCGATAAATTAGTGCAACACAGATCAAAGTTGCTGGTGAACGCAGCTGGCCAGGCAGCATCTCCAGGAAGAGGTGCAGTCGACGTTTCGAGCCGAGACCCTTAGTGGGTTGGTTACAGCTTTTCATGAAGATTTCAATAATGTTTCTCACTACTTTTCATGATCTTTCAATGCAAAGTTGAGGATAGAGTGATTCTTTGGGGGGGGGGTTATTTTAACTTTCTGGATGCCTCAGTTTTCTTGATATTTAAAATTTTATTTTTGGTTCCTTTGGCAGTCTGTTGTCAAGCATGCAAACCATGTAGCCACAACTATAATTGAATGAGGGTGAGCACTGTTTTGATGTTGTAGATTTCATTCTGGGAGAAGGCATGGTCTTTGGTTCTGTTTATTTAGCTAATGGACTTCTTATGGTGATATCTTTTTAAAGTTTTTCTTTAGTGGTTTGAGGTTGCTTCTGCAGATTAAATATCTGTGCATGGTTTCTTCCCTTGTGCAATGGTCATTGCACATCACCTACCAAATGGACTTAGATTAATGCCAAGGAAATCCAAGGCAACTGAAGACTAGATTACTTTGCATGAGGGGCATGAGTGTCCACGTGTACTCAGTGAATCATGTTGTCCTTTCTTACACACAGAGATGGATGCAAAACATTCAAACTTTTGTACATCTCTCCCATAATCTATCTTCTCCCAATGTAGTTCTTGCCTCAGTCTCTTATCTCCCACAGCTCTCTCCAGTAGCCTCTAACTCTCTCAACCATATTCCCCCTTACTCCCCTCCTCCCACCCTCCATCTTTCTTCACTATCACCCCTGCCTTCGGACATTCTCCCACACCCTCCCTCCCTGCACTCCACAACAATTCCTTTCCACTTCACCTCAGCTTTCCTAACATTCTAACCATTGGTTTCTTCACCTCTTGGCATTGTGATCACCCCCAGCTCACCCATTCCACTCTCAAAATAGGTTTGGCCTTCTTTTAATTGCCAAATGTTTACTTTGAGATCTACAGGTGACAAATGTTTGGATCTGGAATAAAAACAAATTTGGGGGACGAAGACATGGTGTGTGTGTGGGGGGGAGGCAAAAATTAGGGTGCAGCTTTGTAGATAAGCAGCAACCCCAGATAACTGAATATGGATTTATTTCTTTGTTTTGTGGAGATGTGCACTATTAGCATCTATTTTGAATGGTCTCTGCAGAAGCAAATGTGAATTTTGTTATTTGGTCACCCAAATTGGCTCTCTTACACAGTGAGTGGGCATTACACAGAGTACAGGTGGGCATTCAAGCCCCTCCCTGACCTCAGATGAGTTTGTGACAGCTAACAAGACTAATAGTCCTCAAAACAAACACCAACTCTTTATTTAAACAGCACTAATTGATCTTTAGGGGTGAAAATGCGATTTCTTTTTTGGACAGCATCCAGGAGGTCCCACAGCCAGTTGCTTTCACTACTGTTCTGCAGGTTATGAGGAGCAGCTGGATTCACATTTTGAACTTTGGGCACAGATCTCTGCCAAAAGGTGGGTTTAAAAAGGTGCCTGGAGAGCATCCAAGTAAATGTCCTGAAATGGAACTCCATTCAATGTCAGGCAGAGAAAACTTTAGGATACACATTCGCCTAATCTGCACCCTGGAAACAACAAGAGAGGACAGTCGAGGTTTATGTAAATAATATGCACTTTGTCCATGGTATGCAAGAACAGGAAAATTATCATTATGTGAATCATTGATCAAATAAATGCAAATTTCAAAGTTTAAATGGAGTCTATCATGCTTCTTAAACTGAGAGAAATAATGGCAGGCAATAGTTATCCTAACCTCACAGAAGATTGTGTTTTAATTTGCAAAATTATTGTACTTTTCATGTAGACTAAACAGATGTTCAACAAACATGAGGTCCTCCATTTGTCAGGGTCAACCATGGATATTGCATCCAGCTATCTATGTGATAGGTAACCCAGGGCAGTATGATATAGAAAGCAAGCTATTGTCCTTGCATCAGCTGCCCCCTATCCATGCAGCTGATGAATCAAAAGGAATGGCAGAAATTGATACAGTTTGGCACTAGCAGCATTGCAGGACTTGCCAGTCAGCATTGAACTCAACGTTTGACTTCCTTAGGGACTTCAGCTCTGGATTTTTCTTTGGGGTTTACTCCCAAAACCTTCCCCATGAGTGGGTATAGCCAGAAGGCTGCAGAGGTTTGAGACAAAAGTTTTCTTTCTCCTCGATGAGCTACTAACCTCCTCGGCGAGCCCTATTTGTCCAAATATTGAACAAACCTAGCCTTAAGGAAAATGCATAAAAGTGAAGGAGTGCACAACTGGATGCAACCTGAGAGACTAATAAAGTAATGTCATCAAATAAGTGGTGCATTGGAATGCATTCAGAGGGCAACTGCTTGTACAATAGGGCATGATGGGTCTGGTTTTGGTCACCACACATGACAACTGAAGGAGCTTTGGACAGGGTGCAGAAGAGGGCCACGATACTTATTGCCAATATAAAACATGGTGATTAGACACACCACCAGGAGACTACACTTCAGATAAACGTTGACTAAGAAGTATGGTCTAGATCATCGGTCACCACCCTGGGGATCCACGGCCCCTTGCTTAACGATATAGGTCCATGGCATAAAAAGGTTGGAAGCCCTTGAATTATCACTTAGACTCTAAATGATAGTGGAGGGAATATATTTTTTTTGTTTTCCAAAGGTATGGTGCTCACACAGCAGTTTCTGAACTAGTAATCTTGTGCTCTGGGCTGAAAATCAAGACACTCAGTTTCAGACCCCATTTTGGCAGCCATGGAATTTAAAATAGTTTAATCATCTGTGGTTTAAACTAGAAAATTAGAATGAAGAACATGAAAAGAACAGTTGTTGTAGAAATCCATCTATTTCACTGACGTCCTTTCCAAGGGAGAAAACCTAAGATTCCTTAACTGTTCTGGCCAATAGCTAAATGGCCAAGTTGAATGGAAGCTACCTACTTGGATCATTATTGCTATGTCACAACAGATACAGCATAAAATCAGACAGACTACCTACCATTGACCTGGACAATGAATTCAGACATAGCAAGGTCATTCCGAGCCTAATAAACTTGCAAAGTCCTCTTCATGAACATCTGGACATCGCTGACTAAATGAAGGGAGTTTTCCCAGAGACTAGTCAAGTAATAGCCAAACCCAATAGTACTCACCAGATTATACCTTGTAAACAAGACTCCTCCATCATCATCCCTAGGAACATCTTGTCTCACTGGCAGGACCATAACAGCATTTCAAAGATACGTAGACAGGTATGTGGATAGGAAAGGTTTAGAAAGAGGCAAATGGAGACAAATAGGATTGGCTTCGAAGTGCATCTAGGGTGACATGGATGAGTTGGGTCAGGAGGCCTACTTAGATAGTGCATTATTCTTTGACTCTATGACAAGCACATTGTATAAAGGTATACTAACAGAGGGAGGAGCCCTGGGAGCTCTCAACATTGACCCCTGATCCCATAAATTCTTATTGCCTGGGACATGGCCAAAGCAGCATCCCCCTTATTCCCACCTATTAATCTTCCCTTAGCTGATGCAGATTCCTCCACAATGAACAACATTTGCTTGCAGCATCAGAAGTTGTAAGGACACAGAATGTGATCAGGGTAGGATTCAACATCATCTATAGTGGCCTGGCAGTATCTCTTCTAGTTGAATCCTGAGGGAGGCTGTTTCCAGGTTAGGTCTGCAGTAGCTGAATCAACAAAAGAATGTACTTGATCTGGCCCTCACTAATCTTTCTGTGGCAACTCCATCTGCCCATAACATTGGTAGAAGAGAAAGTCACACAGATTTTGTGAAACAAAGTCCCATCTTCATTTTATGGACACTTTCTATGTGTTACAGGAACTACACTTATGCTAAATATGATAAACTCAGTTTTAATTTAGAAGTTCAAAGCTTGGTCTTAATTATGTTGCTCCATTCATATTTGCAGAAATGTACACCATCATGATGTATAATCACATGGGCCACATATGTCACTCAAGCCAAGGATCAACCTATTTCAAAGAGAGACATTCTCTTATTCTGTCTTCTTCCCCCTTCCCTTCCAGCCTTGCCCAAAATGTTAACTATTTATTCCTTTCAATGGATGCTGCCTGATGTGCTGAGTTCCTCCAGAACTTTGATGTGTTATTCTGGATTTAGAAGAATCAGATTTATTATCACCAGCTTGTGATGTGAAATTTGTTAACTTAACCGCAGCAGTTCAATATACTACATAATCTATCAGAGAGAAAAAAATAAAATAAAATAAAAATATTAATAAATAAGTAAATCAATTACAGCATATGCATATTGAATAGATTAAAACAACAGAAATACCGTATATTAAAAAAAGTGAGGTAGTGTCCAAGGGTGCAATGTCCATTTAGGAATCGGATGGCAGAGGGGAAGAAGCTGTTCCTGAATAGCTGAATGTGTGCTTTCAGGCTTCTGTATCTCCTACCTGATGGTAACAGTGAGAAAAGGGCATGCCCTGGGTGCTGGAGGTCCTTAATAATGGACGCTGCCTTTCTGAGACACCGCTCCCTAAAGACGTCCTGGTACTTTGTAGGCTAGTACACAAGATGGAGCTGACTAGATTTACAAACCTCTGCAGGTTCTTTTTATCCTGTGCAGTAGCCCCTCCATACCAGACAGTGATGCAGCCTGTCAGAATGCTCTCCATGGTACATCTATAGAAGTTTTTGACTGTATTGTTGACATGCCAAATCTCTTCAAATTCCTAATAAAATATAGCTGCTGTCTTGCCTTCTTTACAACTACATCAATATGTTGGGACCAGGTTAGATCCTCAGAGATCTTGACACCCAGGACCTTAAAACTGCTCACTCTCTCCACTTCTGATCCCTCTAAGAGGATTGGTATCTGTTCCTTCATCTTACCCTTCCTTGAAGTCCACAATCAGCTCTTTCATCTTACTGATGTCGAGTGCCAGGTTGTTGCTGTAGCACCACTCCATTAGTCAGCACAGCTCACTCCTGTACACCCTCTCATCACCACCTGAGATTCTATCAACAATGGTTGTATCGTCAGCAAATTCGTAGATGGTACTTGAGTTATGCCTAGCCACACAGTCATGGGTATATAGGTATATAGAGAGTAGAGCAGTGGGCTAAGCACGCACCCTTGAGGTGCACCAGTGTTGATCGTCAGCAAGGAGGAGATGTTATCACCAATCCACACAGATTGTGGTCTTCCGTTAGGAAGTTGAGGATCCAGTTGCAGATGGAAGTACAGAGGCCCAAGTTCTGCAACTTCCCAATCAGGATTTGTGGGAATGATGGTATTAAATGCTGAGTTATAGTCGAAGAACAACATCCTGACATAGGGTTTATTAGAAATCATTGTCTTCTTGCAGTCAGGAAACCACAGAATAACATTTAATAGGATCTTAAAAATCAACAAGACCAGAAATAATCTACTTATTTTAAAATAAACCGAAATGTAATAAAATGGAATATCCAAAGCAAATAACATGACTGCTGCTGATTAACATTTCAGATGAAGGCAAATGGTAATATCCTTTCATAGTATCATGCCAATGGCAAGAATAAGTACATTCCTAAAAATCAGCAAACAAATCAAACAAATGTGATCCTATATATTTTTAATTAGAAATAAGGTAAAATTAAAAATGGTGAGGAGTATTAAGGAGTGGAGTAAAGCAAACGTACAGCGCCATTCACAACTCTGAATATTCTGAGGTATTTTACAACCACATGTCATGCACCACAGAAACAGGCCTTCAGACCAACCCATCCATGATATGATCAAGAGGTTATCTAAGCTGGACCCATAAACCTCTATTTTTTTCCTATCCATGTACTTGTCTAAATTTCAGTTAAATGTTGTTATTGTACCTGCTTCAACCACGTTCTCTGACAGCTTGTTACATACACATACCAATTATTGTGTGGCAAAAGTTCCTTCAGGTTCCTATTAAATCTTTCTCCTCTCACTTTAAACCTACATCCCCAGCCTTGGGGAAAAGACTGTGAGTGTTCACCTTATCTATGCCCCATGATTTTATACATCTCCACTCAGTCTCTTAAGCTCCAGTAAATGAGAATTTCTTCTCTAGCTTATCACAGAATTCTGGGACATACATCATTAGGCCTTAGTATTTATGTACCTTCATAAGATTTAATACACCCAGTACCTCCTTTTACTGTTATGTAGACTATCCTCAAGACATCCCTATTGAATTTTCCATTCCCATGTCTTTCTCCGTAGTTTGTCTGGCAAGACCAAGGCAAGCCTGAGGAAACTTTCCAGAACTCACTGAACAAATTTCACCATATCTAAAACTTTAGCACGACAGCAGTCCCAAACTACAATAGGAAAGTTAAAATCCTCTACTATGACAACTCTGTTTTTCTTGCATCTCTCCACAACATCCCTGCATATTTGTTACTTTAATTCCCATTGACCAATTGGGAACCTATCATGCTATCCCAACATGGTGATCATCCTCTTCTTACTTCTCAAACTCCAGCCATAAAACCTTACTAGATGATCATTCAATAATTTTATCTATGACTACTGCCGTAACGTTTTACACAATTAAAAATGCAACTTGCCCTCCTTCCTTTCCTTCACCTCCAAATAACCTTCACCTATACCACAAATATAAAGCTGCCAGCCTCATCCTTCCCTTAGCCACGTTTCTGTGACAGCTCCCAGTTCCCTGTTGCCCAGAGTTAATCCATTTTACCTGTCAAGCCTCTTGTATTAAAATAAATACAGCTTAATCCAACTGCATTTCCTCATTCCCTGCCATGATCCTGCCTGTTGTGCCTGCTGAACTTGCTGTTGTTGACCTCTGCATCAGCTTCCAACCTCTGATTTGCCTTACTACTGCTCTGGATCCAACCTCTGCACCAACCTAATTTAAATCCTCCCTAGTAGCATAAGCAAATCTACCAACCAGGAAATTGGCCCCCCTCCAGTTTATACAGGTTACTCCTACCCCAAAAGATCCAAATGGTCCAAAAATAAGAAATTCCTGCTCCCTTCACCAACTCTTCAACCATTCATCTGGATGCTCCTCCTTCTGCCCTTACTAGCACATGACTCCAGGAGTAATCCAGAGATTACTACCTGTGAGGCCCATTTTTTAAGTGTTTTGCCTAACTCCCTACATTCTCTCCATAGGATTTTATCCCTTTGTCATTTGTGCCACCGTGCACAGTGACTTCTAGCTGCTCATCCTCCTTGAGAATGTTCTGCATATTCAACCCTGGCACCAGGGAGGCAACACACCATCCTGGAATCCCATTTGCAGCTACACAGTATCCTGTTTGCCCTTCTATTAATTCTCATATTACTACAGCCCTGTCCGACTTCAAAGTCAAGGTCAAGTTTATTGTCATATGCATAAGTAGATATGTGCACAGTGCAATGAAAAACATACTTGCAGCAGTATCACAGGCACCTAGCATCATGTAAGCAGCATTCACATAAATTATACACAATGTTTACAAGAAAGAACAGAATTAGAATAAAAAGAAACAATGCCCATTGTAATGCAAAGTGGTCAAAATGATTACAGAGTTGCTCTACCAAATTAGTGATTAGAGTTGAGCAGGTTGATTCAAGAACTGGATGAACTGGTGGTGTGGGATGTCAGGCCTTTGTACCTCCTGCCCGAGAGTAGCTGCAAGAAGTGGCATGTCCTGGGCCTTTGATGACCGATGTTACCTTCTTGAGGCAGCACCTCACGTAGATGTAACCAATTGTAGGAAGGAATGTGCCACTGATGTAATGGGCTGAGTCCACCACTCTCTGCAGTGTCTTATATTCTTGTGCATTTGAATTTCCACGCCAGCCCAGGATCCTTTCAACAGTACATCTGTAGAAGTTTGTCAGAGTGATTGGTCACAAATCAAACCTCCTTAACTGGCTAAGGAATTAAAGATGCTGATACACCTTCCTTGCAGTTGCAGCCATGTGCTGAACCCAGGACAGGCAGGTCACCTGACAGGTTAACGCCCAGGAATTTAAAGCTGCTGACCTCTCCACAACCGATCCACTGATGTAGACTGCCACATGT
Organism: Mobula birostris; assembly: GCF_030028105.1. Classification (NCBI taxonomy): domain Eukaryota; kingdom Metazoa; phylum Chordata; class Chondrichthyes; order Myliobatiformes; family Myliobatidae; genus Mobula; species Mobula birostris. The sequence goes on along the minus strand of NC_092370.1, from coordinate 54,039,934 downwards.
TCACCCCTTTCTCTTCCATAAGTCAACAGTTCTTTAGTTTTATTGACAGTGAGGAAGAGGTTGTTGTTGCAGCACCATTCAACCAGGTGTCCCATCGTGCTCCTGGTACACCGACCAATCACCACCTATAAGCCATCCTGCTACAGAGGTTCTTCATAGCCATTCAGTAAAACGTGTATATAGAGTTGAGCACACGGCCTTTAAGGGTGAAAAAGAGGAGAAGATGTTGTTACCAATGTTCATTAATTGACGTCTGCAGAAGGAAGTGAAGTATCCAAATGCAGAGGGAGGTAAAACAACCCAGGTCTTAAAGCTTGATGAGGAGTTTGGATGGGATAATTGTGCTGAACGCCAAAATGTAAGCGATGAACTGAACCCTGACTTATGTGTTCCTGTTGTTCAGATAGTCTAGAACAGAGTGAAGAGCCAGAGAAATTGCATCTGCTGTTGACCCATTATGAAAGTAGACAAAACAAAGCAAATCCAGGTAAACTCTGAGGAAAGAGTCGATTCGTGTCATAATCACCCTTCCAAGCACTTCATTTCAGTTAATGTAAGTGCGATCATTGAGGCAGTAGTAAAATAGATGACTTTTTAAAGCAGGTGGAACCTCAAACTGCAGAATCAACTGCTTCAAGTATTTCTGTAAATATTCCAGCAAGTTTACTCTCTTAAAGGATGCCCAGACATCAGGCAGAGAGACTGAATTTATAGGGTTTTGGTGCCTCTGTTGCTACTTCCTCCTGAATAGTCACCTCCCACCCCCAAACCATCGTGTACAGGATTCAAAATGGTATAGAGGTTTTCAAGGGGATTGGCCACTGGATAATCCTGCACTCTCTGTCAATCACTGCTCTGGAACCTCAACAACAGAATCTTGCAAAATGGCCACCCCACTGTACTTGTCTTGCATTTATTGGCTAGTGTACCCTTGCAAGAACCCAATCAGAAATGCTTCCTTGGTCCTAGTTTTATAGTAGATTAGGCTTTCTGTGCTGCTGTTCTTCTCTGCCTTCTAGCTTGAAAACACATGTGCATACTGTGTTCATTTAAACTTTCCCACTGCTGCACCACTCCACTTCCTTTCCTGGCTTGAAAATGTACTTTTTAAAGTTTAGCCTCTATTATAAGAAACACAGTAGTCAATTTACATGCAGCAAGCTCCTGCAAACTGCAAGATGTTAACAGACAAATAAACTTATTCGAGATTGTTGATAAAGACATAAACTGTGGCTAGGATATTATAAGTAGTTTCCCAATCCTACTTTTAAATAACTGCAAGGAAACTTTCATCTGAGAGAAGGAATGGGATGAGGATATTATGTCTCATCAAACAGATGATACTTCTCACAAAGCAGCATTTCCTCAGAACTTCATTTAAATGTCAGCCTAGATATTTTTCAGCATGCCTTTTGAATGGGACTAAAATCTCAACCTTGATTCAAAGTTGAGAGAGCTTCTTCGAAAAGAGGTTCACATGAATCAGTTTTTTGGCATTTCTCCATGGTTTGGCCATTCTCACTGCAAGTAAACAGTATGTTAGCTGCCTCCTGCTATGTTTTTTGAATGGAGACCCTCTCTTTACTTGAAGAAGGATATACTGGCTTTGGAGGCGGTGCAGAGGAGGTTCACTAGGTTGATTCCAGAGATGAGGGAGTTAGGCTATGGGGAGAGATTGAGTCACCTGGGACCGTAGTCGCTGGAATTCAGAAGGATGAGAGGAGTTCATATAGAAACATATAAAATTTTGAAAGGGATAGATAGGATGGAGGCAGGAAAGTTGTTTCCACTTTGGTAGATGAGACTAGAACTCGGGGACATAGCCTCAAGATTTGGGGGAGTAAACTTAGGGCAGAGATGAGGAGGAACTGCTTTTCCCAAAGAGTGATCAATCTGTGGAATTCTCTGCCCAATGAAGCAGTGAAGGTGACCTCAGTAAACATATTTAAGACAAGGTTGGATAGATTTTTGCATAGTAGGGGATTTATGGCTTATGGGGAAAAGACAGGTGGGTGGAGATGAGTCCATGATCAGATCAGCCATGATCTTATTGAATGGTGGAGCAGCCTCAGCAGTACAGATGACCTACTCCTGCTCCTATTTCTTATGTTCTTTGTTCCTTATCATGCTACTTCCCAGCATATGGAACCTCCCCCTTGCATCTATCAGAACCACAAGTACCTCGGTGCCCTCTGCAAGAACTCTATCCTCCACCTGCACAGTCCGTCAGTCTCCATCTCCATCATGTGCCCTGCTCTTGTCTGACTGTGGACCCTTAAGAGCTGATGTCTCTGAAGAAATTACATAGAACAATCTCTGTGATGAAACTAAATTGGGTGAAGTACATTTGGGAGCAGTGCAATCTCATTTTAATGCATAGTAATAGTATTAATGATTCTGTAGATAGTACTATTGGACAATTTGGATTTTTTTTGCAAATTTAGTGCAGTAAAAAACAATGAGATGCAATTTCTACACAAATGTATTTTGAATTCCAAATAGACCATCACATAAAATGCTGACGATAAAGCTGAGAACTTTGAGATTAGTGTAAATACATCAGAATGAAAAGGAATACAGATTTTTTTGCCCCATTTCAGGACAACAATGAATTCTAACTTTCATAAAAAACTTAAATCCCAAAGCAGAAGAAAAGAATAAGCAGTTCAGAAATTACAGTACAAGTTGCATTAAAGTTCATCTGCTTGATGAACTTTAATGGACATGTAAAGAGCTACAAATACATAGAAAATATCAGGTGTGTAAACTCAATGGAATGTTGAAATAGCTAAAATATTTAATTAAACACTATAATATACTGTAAGTCAAAATCAAATTTAGTTTGATTTAAAATATAATTTAGTAATCCAAGATCCAGACAACCTACTTCTTGAACATTGAATCAGCCTAACTCTAGTCAAGTTCAGCAGACAGCTTGATTCACCAAATTATTGCTCTGAGTTAGGATCCTCAGTGAAAAGATAGGCTCAAGAAACAGTGTTAGAAATTCATAAATAAGTGAAAACCTGCCTTTTACTATACAAGAAACTACACACATTTTTGTCAAAGATATGGTGGTGGTGGGGTGATATTTTAATGCACGTTATGTGCAATGAATCAAATATATTAGAAATATAAATTTGGTGCATGAAATGCATATTTGGCCCAAAGCTGTGACATCAGTGCCACTGTCTCTTCCTGTCATCACAATATACAAATTGTCAATTCCCAAAAAGTTCTGTCACAATTTCACTCAAATGGATATTGCATAATGAAGAGAGACACACATGCCTCCATATATAAAAGGAGATCATGCCATCCGAGGAGGCACCCAGAAGCCCTATTGTAATCTTTGGAGTATTCAAAGAGAATAAAGTTATGTCTTCATTTTCAAACTCTGCTATTGGTCCAGAGAAGGACAATTCCTCCCGTGATGAGAGATTGGTCTAATCTAAATCCACACTGTTCACGGATAGGATAATCATTTGTCAGTTTGTCAATCCCGCATTGCTTGCCAAATGACATCACTGCACATGACCAATGACCTCCATGCAGAAGCAGTTCATGAAAGTGCTGAGGGCTACAACATAATTTTAAAACTTTTATTTAAAGGTACAGCACAATAATAGGTCCTCCCGGCCTATGAGCTCACACTGTCCCATTACACCCATGTGACCAATAAACCTACAAACATCTACATCCTTGTAATGTGGGAGGAAACCAGAGCACCTGGAGAAAATCCACGCAATCATAGGCAGAACATACCAACTTCTTATAGTCAGCAGTAGCAATTGAACCCAGGTCACCATTATTGTAACAGCTTCTAGCTAACTGCTACAATACCGTGCTACCCTGAAATTTCTGAAAGCAGTCTGTTGAACAACTAGCACATCCAATAAAGATATAATTTATAGAAGCAGAAAATGTGAATTTAGAATAGAATAAAATAAACTATGGATTTTAACAAGACAAAACAGAGTCATATATGAGAGAATATACACTTTCTTCACTGGAAGTCAAGATTTAAAATAAACATCCAAGTAAAGTTAAGGGAAAAAACCATTACCACTATTTAGGAATCAAATTGTGTGTTATAATAAAGTTCAAAAGGCTCTCTCAGGTTAGATGAATCAGTGAAAACTGCACGTGTTTTCTTAACCATCATTATCACCCTATCTTGCAAATATCAATTGATTAGGAATTGTTGAGGAATAATTACAAATATAAAATAAGCATGAGCAAATCACCAACATCTGCAAAAAGAACAGAATTAAAATAAATTACATTAACTATTTTGGTTACGTAATAAAATGTTAAAAAAACTATGTACAAAAACTTGAGGTATAGGAGCTGTGGTGAAGCAAGGAGATTAAAATAACCATGTGCACAATGCCAGGGCAGAGATATAAAACTTGATCAAAATAGTTAATTCACCCATATTTTAAAAGGATTTTAAGTTTTGCATTAAGGGGCCACTTCAACTCTGCTTCCCACTCCCATTCAGAAATGTCCATGCATGGCCTCCTCTACTGCCATGATGAGGTGAAATTCAGGTTGGAGGAACACACCTCATATACCGTCTAGGTAGTCTCCAACCCCTTGGTATGAACATAGAATTCTCCAACTTCCGGTAATTCCCTCCCCCTCCCTTCCTCTATCTCTATGTCACTCTGCCCCCTCCCCCAGCTGCCTATCACCTCCCTCATGGTTCCACCTCCTTCTACTACCCATTGTGTTTTCCCCTATTCCTTCTTCACCTTTCCTGCCTATCACCTCCCTGCTTTCCCTCCCCCACCCCTTTATCTTTCCCCTTACTGGTTTTTCACCTAGAACCTACCAGCCTTCTCCTTCCCACCCTCCCACCCCCCCCCACCTTCTTTATAGGGCCTCTGCCCCTTCCCTCTACAGTCCTGACGAAGGGTTCCGGCCCGAAACGTCGACCGATCTTTTCCACGGATGCTGCCCGACCTGCTGAGTTCCTCCAGCGTGTTGTAACCATTACTTCAGCTGTGAATGCTAAGGTCAAGCATCATTTGGAATATTATGTTTTATTTTGGCCTCTGAATCTCTGCAAAGGTATTATTGCCTTTGGAAGGAGATTGAGGGAGTGAGTTACCATGCACGTTCACCAGAATTATATCAGGAATCAAAACATAAATTAATATGGAATTTTAGCTTTGTTTAAAAAGTTGACGGATTATCTGAATATATTCTTTACAATGAGAAAGGAATTCAATAGGCTAGAGATGGGCTAACTATTTTCCCTGCTGGGGCCATCCAAAATATCAGGAAAAAAAGTAGACTATTTGGCTGAGAGATCAGGACAGCAATTTTTTTCCAAAATGGTAAAGGGCAATTTGAAATTTGCTTCCAAAGGAGTATGAGAATCTTTGATCAACTGTAAGAATAAAATCAGATATTTTCTAGCTAAGGGTATGAAAAGGCAGGTAAATAAAAGATAAGATGCAGATCCATCGAAGTTCTACACAGTGGTCTCATTCAGGAGGATAGTCAAACCAGAATGTAATGAGTAGAAAATCTCACAGTGCAACAATGAACATGAAAAAAGTTAAAAATAAAAAATGATTCAAAATAAAGTGGATTCTGGTTAATTGGGACACATTGGGACCTGTACATTTTGGGCCAATTAAGCAGCTGACCCAATTAGTCGTAGTTTCATGGAAATAGTTTAAAAGGTATAAAAAGAAAAACTACTGTTTAAATGAGTAACAAACTATGTATTTAAATGAAATACAGAACAAATTAGAACACTCAATACTACGACAGCATTATAAAACTGTGTATTAGTTCCTAACAGTTATCGACAGAGGAATTCACCCAGTATATGCTGCCATGTTCTTTAGTTTGACTGTAAAGGAACAGAATCAGCAATTGATTCCTGGTATTCAGCAATTAGATACCTACTGCAGATAATGAGCGGTCTTCATACAATGGCATCAGCAATTACATCCTCCAAATCTTCATTTTCAGTAACATTCAAAATGATTTTCGATGCCTTTAAATTCTTTGTAGCCTCCTAACTTGTTGAAGGAGTGGAATCGTTTCATTTTTCACTCCTGGCTGTTTCTGGCATCTCTAAGCCTGAATGCTTGAAACCTTAGTGAGTGGTTTCTGAATTGTCTTACTGCTTATTTCTCGCTAACTATCAGTAACAAAAATCACTGCTTTTTGAACACAAACACATGCAACTGATGCCATTAAAAAACTGCTCACTCTAAGCATGGTATAGTGTTAAAGGCCACACAAGAGCATCTGACTGACACGAATTAGAAACTATTCAGCAACAGGCTCCTGCCCCAACTAAGCAGCACAGTGTCACAAATAAACTAAGGGAATCACAGCTATTTTCTTGATTAGTTTTTATTCTTTAGGAGCTTGCCGAAATAAGCAGCTGCCCCAATTAACCAATGACCGATTAACCAGCATCTACTGTAATTGGAATAGACTTCAAAAAAGCTAATATTTAAAATGTTAAAAGCTTTCAAAACTATAACAAGATATAAAAGAAAACAAAAATAACACCACATTCATATCTCTGTACCATTAGTTTTGGAGAAATTTTAGGCTATCATTTGTGAGGCATGGAGCCCAGAGCAATTTGACATAAGAGGTGAAATAGACACTGGACAAACCCACACTCATACACTCTCATGTGGTAAGGATGTGACAAAATCAAAGTTAATTTTATTATTAGAGTTCATATATGTTACCACAAAAAACCTGAAGATTTATCTTCCCGTGGGCATACTCAGCAAATCTATAGAATACTAACTATAACAAGATCAATGAAAGATCAAGTAGAGTGCAGAAGACAACAAACTGTTTAAATACAAATATAAATAAATAGCAACAAATAACAAGAACATGAAACAACAAGATAAAGAGTCCTTAAAGACAGATCCTTGGTTACTGGAACAGCTCAATGGAGGGGCAAGTGAACGTAGTTATCCCTTTTTGTGTCTTGAATCTGGTGCTGCAAGTCCTGAGGCTCTTGTACCTTCTACCTGATGGCAGCAGCGAGAAAAGAGCTTGCCCTGGGTGGTGAGGATCTCTGATGATAGATTCTGCTTTCCTTTGAAAGTGTTTCAAGTAGATGTGCTCAATGGTTGGGAGGGCTTTACATGTGGTGTACTGGGCCAAATCCACTAACTTTTGTAGGATTTTCCATTCAAAAGCATTGGTGTATCTATATCAGGCCATAATGCAGCCAATCCACTGTACATCTATAGAAGTTTATCAGAGTTTTTGATGTCATGCCCAATCTCTGCAAACTCTAAAGGAAGTAGAGGTATTGCCATGCTTTCTTCACAATTGCATTTACATGCTGGGTCCAGGACAGGTCCTCTGAAATAGTAACACCCAGGAATTTAAAGTTGCTAAGCCTCTCCACCTCTGATGAGGACTGGCTCATGGACCTCTGGTTTCCCTCTCCTGAAGTCAACAATCACTTCCTTAGTCTTGCTGATATTGAGTGAGAGACTATTGTTTTGACACCACTCAGCCAAATTTTCAATCTCCCTCCTGTATGCTGATTCATCACCACCTTTGATATGGCCCACAACAGTGGTGTCATCAACAAACTTAAATATGATAGTGGAGCTGCGGTTAGCCACACAGTCATAGACGTAAGGCGAGATATAGGGAGATGCTATGGATACGATGGGAGGTGAGGACCTTGATACAATAGCTATCACTAAAGAGGTAGTGCTGAGCAAACTTGTGGGCCTGAAGAGAGACAAGTCCCCATATTCTAATGGTATACATCCTAGGGTAGTGTTGGTGCGTGACCAAGTGGTTAAAGCGTTGATCTAGTGATCTGAAGGTCGCTAGTTCCAGCCTCAGCTGAGGCAACGTGTTGTGTCCTTGAACAAGGCACTTAACCACACATTGCTCTGCAATGACACCACTGCCAAGCTGTATCGGCCCTAGTGCCCTTCCCTTGGACAACATCTGTGACACGGAGAGGGGAGACATGCAGCATGGGCAACTGTCGGTCTTCCGTACAACCTTGCCCAGGCCTGCGCCCTGGAAACTTTCCAAGGCACAAATCCATGGTCTCACGAGACTAACGGATGCCTATACATCCTAGAGTATTGAAAGAAATGGCAGAAGTTACAGTAGAGGCTTTGGTAATAACTTAACCAAAATTCTCCGGATTCTGGGCAGGTCCTGGCAGATTGGAAGAAGGTGAATGTCACGCCACTGTTCAAAAGAATTTATGTAGGCAAAAGGCAGGTAGGTATAGGCCTGTTAGTTTAACATTTGTAGTTGGGAAAATGCTTGAAACTATCATTAAAGAAGAAATAGCGAGGCATCTGGAAAGAAATGGATCCATCAGGCAAATGCAGCATGGATTCAGCAAAGGCAGGTCCTGTTTGACAAACTTACTAGAGTTCTTTGAGGATATAACGAGCGCAGTGGATAGAGGGGAACAGATGGACAAAGATAAAGTGTCGCATAAAAAACTTATCCATAAGATAAGGATGATGGGGATGATGTATTAGCATGGATAAAGGATTGATTAACTCATAGAAAGCAGAGAGTTAGGATACATGGGTACTAGTCTGGTTGGCAATCAGTGGTGAGTGGTGTGCTGCAGGGGTCGGTGCTGGGCCTGCAACTGTTCACAATACACATTAATGATCTGAAAGAGGGGACCGAGTGTAATGTATCTAAGTTTGCTGATGATACTAAATTGGGTGGGAAAGCAAATTGTGCAGAAGACATGGAGAGTCTGCAATGACATGGATAGGGTAAGTGACTGAGCAAGAGTCTGGCAGATGGAGTACAATGTTGGTAAATGCGAGGTCATCCACTTTGGAAGGAGAAATGAAAGAGCAGATTATTATTTAAATGGTAAAAGATTGCAGCATGCTGCTGTGCAGAGGGACTTGGGAGTACTTGTGCATGATTCACAAAAGGTTGGTTTGTAGGTGCAGCCGGCTATCAAGGAGGCAAATGGAATGTTGGCCTTCACTGCTAGAGGGATTGAATTTAAGAGCTAGGAGCTTACGCTGAAACTGTACAGGGTAATGTTGAGGCCACAGCTGGAGTACTGCATGCAGTTCTGGTCTCCTTACTTGAGGAAGGATATACTGGCTTTGGAGGCAGTGCAGAGGAAATTCACCAAGTTGGTTCCAGAGATGAGGGGGTTGGACTATGAGGAGAGATTGAGTCACCTGGGACTGTACTTGCTGGAATTCAGAAGAATGAGAGGAAGATCTTATAGAAACATATCTAATTATGAAAAGGATAGATAAGATAAAGGCAGGAAAGTTGTTTCCACTGGTAGGTGAGACAAGAACTAGGGACATAGCCTCAAGATTCAGAGAAGTAGATTTAGGACAGATGAGGAGGAACTGTTTTTCCCAGAGAGTGGTGACTCTGTGGAATTCTCTTCCCAATGAAGCAGTGGAGGCTACCCCAGTAAATGTATTTAATGTTGGATATATGTTTTCATAGTAGGGGAATTAAGGGTTATGGGGCAAAGGCAGGTAGGTGGCGATGAGTCCATGGCCAGATCAACCATGATCTTATTGAATGGCAGAACAGGCTTGACAGGTCAGATGACCTACTCCCACTCCTACTTCTTATGTTCTTATGAGTAGAGCAGGGGCTAAGCACACAACCCTGTGATACACCTGTGCCGATGGAGATCGCGGAGGAGATGTTTTTGCCAGTCCAAACTGACTGGGGTCTACAAGTGAGGAAATCCAGAATCCAATTGCACAAGAAGGTATTGGCGCCAAGGTCTTAGACCTTATTGATTAGTTTTGAGGGAATGATGGTATTAAATGCTGAGCTGTAATTAAGAGCATCCTGATGTATGCATCTTACCTTTGTGAGAAATGGAGAGCTGAAAAGGAAGAAAAACTAGGACTCTTAGTGGATGATATTTTCTACTTTTAGGACTCTAGGGCATGTTATATTATTTCTCAGCCTGCAGCAATAGCATTAAATTTCTTCACAAACCACTAATGCTTACTAACCCACTCACTGAAATCTAGCCATGAGCTTAACATGAGTAGACAATGGCCACCCTACCTCAGGAAGCTGAGCTGGACATGATGTGGGGTGGGGGTGGTGTATAATATTCTACCCTGTGTCTGTAGAGGCCAGAAAGTAAAACATTCCACACTATAATTCTAAAGTGTACAGCTGCCAAATCTTTAAATTAGCTTCTACCCACAATCTTCTTTTTACCAATCTGCACTTACAGAAAAATGAAATATGATATGGGCAACACAGTAATAACCACTAAATGATGTCGAATTATTTTGACAATTCATCTTGCAATTCATTATCACCAAAACTAAAAATGTTTGCTAAAATAAATTGACATAAATTACAGACATCTACTATACAAAGCTGACAGAAGATAGCAAGTTTTTAAGTGCAATTATATGACTCAGGTTCTAAAGGTCAAGTTCCGTGCTTGCATCTTTTCACATCAGCACTCTTTTCCTTGAATAAGAGGCTATCATTTTATATATGTCTTTTCTCTACTAATTAAACAGGAACCTATGATAATCTCCTATGTGTGAGATAAACGATATTTCTATATACTAATCCTCAGTAATCTTGATATATTTAAGATTCCCAGATTGGAGGGCTTGAGTTATAAGGAGAGACTGGATAGATTGGAACTGTTTCCCTGAAGCCAAGTAGGCTGAGGAATGATCTTAGAGGTTTATACAATCATTTGGGATGTATATAAGTTGAATAGTCACAGTTATTTACCCAGGATAGGGGAGTCAAAAGCCAGAGGAGAAAGATTTAAAATGAGAGGGGTAAGATTTAAAGGGGACTTGACAGGCAAGTTTGGAATTCAAATATAAATTGGTCGATTATTGCCGCATGCATTGAGATACAGTGAAAATCTTGTCTTGCATACTGTTCATAGAAATCAAATAATTACAAAGCGCACTTGAGTAGTACGCTGTAAAATAATAACAGAATGCAGAATAAAGTGCAACAACTACAGAGAAAGTGCAGTGCCAGTAGACAATAAGGTGCGAGATTATAATGATGTCAATTGTAGGGACAAGAGTCCTTATTGTCATACTGGGGAACCATTCAATAGTCTTATAACAACAGGGTAGAAACTGTCCTTAAGCTGGGTGGGATATGATTTCAGGCTTTTTATCTTCTACGCGATGAGGGAGTGGAAAAGAGAATGTCCGTGGTGGCGGCTTTACAGGGACAGCAAAAATAATAGAGAGTCCAAAGAGGGGAGGCTGGTTACTGTGATGTGCTGAGCTGTGTCCACAACTCTCCGCAGTTTCTTGTGGTCATGGGCAGAGCAGTTTCCACGCCAAGCCAAGATGCATCCCAATAGAATGCTTTCTGTGGAGCATGGATAAAAATTGCTAAGTGTTGACAGGGACATGTCAAATTTCTTAATCCTCCTGAGGAAGTGGAGGCATTACTTAGCTTTCTTGGCTGTGACGTCGACGTGATTGGACAAGGACAGGCTATTGGTGATTTTTTTTTGTTTGTCTCCGCACCTTGTGGTGTAACCTTGCCATTTCTTTAGCATTTGTCTGTTTTTTAGGAGGCTGAGTTGCTAGCTTGATGTTCAATCCAGCACAGATGGAAAGTGAGCAAGTAGCTAGTCAGATTCAAACCCAGGACTGCTCATCTTGAAGTCCAGTGCAGATGCCACTACACCACCAGCTGGCTATTGGTAATATTAAGTCAAAGGAATTTGAAGCTCTGAAACTCAGCTATGCTAATGAAGACAGGAGCACATGCACCATCCCCCTTCCTGAAGTTTAGGACCAGCTCTTTCGTTTTACTGTCTTGACACCATGTTATTAAGCTTCTTCCTGTACTCCAATTTATCGTTATTTGAGATATGGTCCACTATGATGGTATCATCAGCAAATTAGTAGATGGAGTTATTGCCAAATCTGAACACGTAGTCATGTGTGTATAGGTAGTAAAGTACAGATAGGGGATGCAACTTCAAGGAGCACCAGTGTTAAAGGGATAATCATGGTAGATGTATTGCTGTCTATCCTTACTAATTATGGTCTGTTTGTCAGGAAGTCATGGATCCAGTTGCAGAGGAACTTGTTGACTCCCAGGTTTCAGAATTTGTTGATAAGCTTAGTTGGAGTTATGGTATTGAAGGCAGAGCTGTAGTCAATAAACAATAGCTTAATGCGAACGCAAGAGATTCTACAAATGCTGGAAATCTTGAGCAACACATGAAAAATACTGGGGGAGCTCAACAAGTCAGGCAGCACCCAGGGAGGGGAACAAACAATCAGTGATTCAGGCCAAGATGCTTATCATGAGTTCTGATGAAGTGTCTCAGTCCAAAATGTCGACTCTTTATTCCCCTCCATAGATGCTGTGTGGCCTGCCAAGTTCCTCTAGCATTTTGTGTGTGCTGCTCAATAGTCTAATGTAGGTGTCCTTACTGTCCAGATGCTCTAGGGCAGGCGTTCCCAACTTTTTTTATGCCATGGAACCTTACCATTAGATTATGAGAACACACAGTCCTCCTTTATTGTCATTTAGAAATGCATACACATATTAAGAATGATACAATGTTCCTCCAGAGTGATATCACAGAAAAACAGGACAAACCAAAGACTAACACTGACAGAACCACATAATTATAAAATGTAGTTACAGCAGTGCAAAACAATGTCATAATTTGATAAAGAACAGACCATGGGCACAGTAAAAAAAAGTCTCAAGTCCTGATTGGCACCCGAGTCCCCGATAGCAGGCGGCAAAAGGGAGAAACTCCCTGCCATAAACCTCCAGGCACCGACAACTGCCAATGCATTGGAAGCAGCCAACCACAAGTCCGTCCATCTGAAAACTTCCAGCCTCCAACCAGCCCCTCCGATACAGCCTCCCGAGCACCATCCTCTGCCGAGCGCCTTCGACCTAACTCCGGCCGCTGAAACAAGCTGAGGATTTGGGGTCTTCTGTTCCGGAGATTCCAGTTACCACACAGTAACAGCGGCAGCGAAGTGGGCATTTCAGGAGTTTCTCCAGATGTTCCTCCGTGCTCTCACGTCTGTCTCTATCAAATCAGAATTGTTCACGGTACCCTACTTGACAGATTACCGATATCATTCACCAGAGAGGCCGCGCACGCTGCATCGCGCCGCCATCTTCTCCTCCTCCTCATTAACCGAGGGGTCTGTGGACCCCAGGCTGGGAACCCCTGCTCTAGAGATGAGTAGAAGTCCAGGGACATTGCGGCTGCCATAGATCAATTTTGGCAAAGGCAAATTGCAGTGAGCCATGGTTATCTGAGAAACAGGAATTAATGCGTGCCATGATCAGCCTCTTGAAGCTCTTTATAAAGGTACATGTAGTCATTAAGACACATTACCTTGTTTTTCTTAGGTATGGGGATGGTAGTGGCTCTTTTATAGCAGGTGGGAACCTGATAATGAAGCAGGATATCACACAACATCGGATATATGGATTAAGCTGCCAGAGGAAGTAGAAGAAACAGCTAAAATTACAATGCTAAAAGGGTTCAAAGGTTCATTTATTATCAAAGCATGTATCCACATACAACTCTGAAATTCGTCTTCTCCAGATAGCCACAAAACAAGAAAGAACATGAAAGTCATTCAGAGAGAAACATCAAACCCACCACCTCCCCCCCAACACAAAAAAGAACGGCGTCCTGAACATCAACACCCCGCTGTAAAATGCCCCTTGTCCTCGCACAAAATGGAACAGGAACATCAACCCCCAAAAAACAACCCCTCCCCTGCACAAAAAACTAACAGAACATCAACCCCCAAACACCCTCCCCTCACACAACAAAACTGAAAAGGAACGAACAATAAAAAAGCTCTGAATACAAAAAATTCAGAGTCTATAAGTGCAATAGTCCAATCCATAAATGCAGAACCATGATACCATCCTACAATATCACCAAGATTCATCGAAAGACAGCAACCCACACAGTGATAGGCTGCTCGCAGACTCCGTCTCCAGCAGCAGTTAAATGGCAGGCAGATGGCGCTGAAACTCCTGCTCACCTTCTGCATTCAGTTCGATGTCTCAATCTTCCTCAACACTTTAATCGGCGAAATGGAGTCGAACATTGGCTCACACCCCGTCTTGAAGCTCCTTAGCATCAGGGCTGTTCAAATACATGCTCGCTTCCCTGAATCTTTCTGGAGATAGCAAAGCACTGGATCACTCAAGCAATCTCCAAACTGTAAATCACAGGCTTTAACAGTCCCAGAAACACATCTGAGGTGAGAAACAGACGTAAGAGAAGTAAAAAAGGACATTTTTGTGGGCTGTCTGGAAGATGTTCACCAAGGGAGCATTGAACACTGGCGCCATCTTGACCAGAAAGAGAAAAATAGTTTAAGACATTTAGACAGGAAATGTTTAGAAGATCTCAGCCAAATTAGATTAGCATGGATAGGAATCTGGGTCAGTTTGGGTGAGTTGGGCTGAAGAGCTCATATCCATGCTCTATAACTCTATGACTAACAAAATAGGCTTTTAAAATCCCTTTTTTTGAGAACACATTCTGTTTGCTGGAATTTAAAAACAGAATTTCTTAAATTTTATCTGCACTGTAAAACAATATTACCAGTGTTGCTGAATGATTTGGGACACTGGATGGAAGAAAATCAGTTTGATAGAAAGCTGACACTTACGGCAATATTCTTCTCTTTTGAAGATTTGAATTAGTGGTTGCCAATCATCTGTCTTGAAGGACAATGGGTGACAATCATCATCATCACAAGCATGGGCGGAAGGTATGGAGATCCTGAGATACCCAGTCATCAAGATCCACCTCTCGGCCTCACCAGTGCAGTCCAAATGAAAGCTTATGATGACACCAGCTTGGCTGAAGAAGGATGTTCAATGACGTCCAGCCACCTTAGGGGCTCACCCCGGATTTGCTGTCTGGATTTACTCCCGTAACTTTCGTCTCTCCCAAGGCTGCCCATAAGACAGTGGGGCTACTTACCCATAGCTGGGGATCTGGTTCATGAGCACGAGGGAGTGTCCATACACCAGTGGGCCTGTGTGCTACCTGTGCAGGGGCCAGACCACCTCCCTGTCATCTGTAGTTCAGCCCGAGCCTGAAAGGAGTTCAGTTTCTGCATGTCGCCAGCGAGGAAGCACTACATGAGGCCAGCTGTTGTAGAGGCTATGTACTGGCAGGGAGAGACTCTCCTTTTTGCAAGGCTGCTAGCCAGCAGTGAAAGCTGAAAGTGGGAGTGACAAGCACTACCCATACACTACCACACTAGACGCATCACAACGACCATTTTAAGATTTGAATTCCATGCACTCACCACTACCCTGCCAGCCCACTGAATGTCCCTCCTGGCACCTTCATTGTCCATTTGTAGTAAAGGACAAGTGCTGATAGTTAACGTTAAAGAAAAGCAAGAAAGAAATGTTAACATTAACTGTTCTAGTAAATTATGAATTTACAGGGGATTTTTCTAGTTAGATAGTGCTAAAATACAGTGATTACAGGAGTTAAAAGAATTGATAGTAAACAGTTTCATGTACCCTATGCTCATGAGCAATAGCAGACCAAATTACTGAGAGCTTGTTGTTGGAAGCCTCAGGCAGGCAGTGATGATTTGTTATCTTGCACTGCATTAGTCAGACTTAAAGATAATGGTCTCAGGCAGGTCTCGTTAAATCTTCTTTCTTTGTTCCAAAAGGCACGCACTTCCCACCACATTAATAACTTCATTTGATGTTGATTTTGCTCTATAAATTAAGTGCAGTTGCTTTTCATGAATTCCTGGAAAGAGTATAAAATATGGCATTATTCCTGACCTTTGAACCCATTTGTAAGGCTAGCTGCACGTGCATCTTATGAGGTTACCAAATTCAGAATACTTTTGCACTTAGTTGGCTTATCGATTCACTGGACAAATTTAATGAAAAATAACCTCCTTAATGAGCCTTTCACAAAAGATAACAATAACTATATTTAATGAAGGAACACAAGAGATTTTGCAGATGCTAGAAATGCAGAGCAACACATACAAAAAGCTGCAGGAACCATCAGGTTAGGCAGCATCTATAGTTGCTATCTGTTTTTATGTATTGTGCTAATTGACTTTGCTGAGTTTTGTGTGTGTTGCTTAATGAAGGAAGTCAAGATCCCCGGATAAATGATGTTGTGGAGAACAATTCCAAATGCTTCCATCTAATTCCATATTAAAATTTTCTAAGTGCAAAAGACAGGGTATGTGTTTAGCGTAATGCCATTACAGAGCCAGTGACATGGATTTGATTCCCGCCGCTGTATATAAGGAGTTTGTGCTTTCACCCTGTGACTGCATGGGTTTCCTCCAGGTGCTCCGGTTTCCTTCCACATTCCAAAGATGTACAGGTTAGTCGGTAGTTTGGTCACATGGGTGTAAATGAGCAGCATGCAATTGTTGGGCTGTAAAGGCCTGTTCTTATGCTGTATCTCTACGAACCGATTTCCAACAATCATTGATTTCAAAATATACATCTATACAGCTGGGACAATATTATGGACAATGAAATACCTCTGAAATTACAAACTTTTATTCTAAGCAGGTGCTACACCTTTCCCAAGGGTGACCTGCAGGCTAGTGGAGGGAAGGAGTGCTTTACACCTCCTTTGATAGAGACATATCTGCACCCCGCCATGCAGAACATATAATCCAGGTAAGTTTAAGAAAGAACACTATATCTTCTATTGAGATAGAAACCCAAGGAATTCACCTTGGATTTCTTGGCATAAATCAGTGTATCATTTTACACAAATACTTGAATATCTCCTCAACTAACTTGGCTCAGACTGTAATCAGTTGTTCAAGAGATCACAAGCTCACATGTCTAAATGGTCTAATGTCTAAATGTGGGCCCAGTGTTTAAAGTGGTCAAGAACTGAACAAGTTTGACAAGTATTTCAGTACCTACAACAGCTGAGACAGCAGTCCTTTACGGAGCCACTGGAGGCCACCGATAGCAAGTTAAACATATTTATTTAACTTAATGTGCTGCACCTGGCTTCACAGCGGCACCAAAACTACTGCCTGGCTGTGTTCACTGCACATTTTCTATTCACCTGTCTGCCTCTCTATCTGAAGCAGCCAATTTAGTTTCTGTTATAATTTTAGTTGTGCCAATCATTAAAATTCCTAAAGACCTTTTGTGCCTTTTACTTATTAACATATCTTTTATTCCATCTTTCCACTTCCCTCAGATTCCATATGCTTTCTTTTCTGTCCAATCTGCCATATGGGAATTCATCAAAAACCTTGCAAAAATGCACGTGGACTCCATCAGCTGCCTCATATCAGTAACCTTACTTTGTTATCTCCTCAAAATTTCAGACAATCTTCAGAATTTCCATTTACAAGTTGACTATCAATGACCAGTCTGCAACAATCTGTTAGATGTTGATTAACACTGTTCCACAGAAATTCTTTTCCAAAGCTTTCCCACCATTGATGTTAGACTTACTGGTCTGCAGTTACTTGATCTATCCTTTTCACCTTTTGCAAATGACAGAGAAGGACTGTTGTGCTCTTTATATGTACCGTGGGTTACTAAGGACAAGTCATATTCTGGAAGAATTAAAACTAGAACTTTTATTTACAACAGCAAACAGCAACCACGTTTTTAACATACAGTTTCCTGATCATTCTATCATTTCTGCGCATGCTCCGAACTCTGTCCAATCACGTTCTTACAAGTGACACGTGATATCACCACATCTTCCTTTCCTTAAAAAGAAAAAACAATTAGCAACATTAATCAAAACAAACGCATAATTTAACATGTCTCTATCAGTCTCCCTGGGGGTTTACAAACATGAGTAGACCTTCTAAGTGAACACGGTTCTTGTGTTTCGTTGTTATTTACATGTGTTGTCTGGTCTGAATCAGTTAACTGAAACTCTGAAGTTGGCTCTTTCTTGAGGTCTTTGCAATTTCTTCTTAACACTGTTCCTTCTTCTGTTTGGACCATGTATGATCTGGGCTGTACTTCTTCAAGTACTGTAGCTTTCTGTGTCCATGTGTTCATTTTGTCTTGTATCCTCACTTCATCTCCTTGGTGCAGTTCAGGTAATGGACAAGAACATCTGTCAAAGTATGTTTTCTGCTTTGCTTTGTGCTCATCTTTCCATCTTTTCACTTGTTCACCTCCCTCGGTTCTCAGAAGGCTCTCATCTATTGACAGATTGGATCTCAAACGGCGTCCCATCAAGAGCTGAGCATATGAAAATCCACATTCAAGTGGAGTACTACGGTAGGCTAACAAAGCTTTATAGAAGTCACCTCCACTATCTTTTGCTTTGTGCATCAGTTTCTTGATAATTCCTACCGACTTCTCAACTAATCCATTGGACTGAGGGAAAAATGGACTGGATGTTGTATGAACAAAGCCCCATTCATGAGAAAAACGTCTCATACATTCACCATTGAATTGTGGACCATTGTCTGTGAAAACTTCATCAGGTACACCATGTCTGGAAAAACTGATTTCATGCATGTAATTACGTTCTCTGCTGTTGCTCTGCTCAAACCACACACTTCAGGATACAATGAGTAGTAATTAGATTAGATCAGATTAGATTAGATTATGAGGACACGCAGTCCCCTTTTATTGTCATTTAATTATGCATGCATTAAGAAATGATACAATGTTTCTCCAGAATGATATCACAGAAACACATGACAAACCGACTGAAAAACTGACGAAAACCACATTAATTATAACATACAGTTACAACAGTGAAAAGCAATACCGTAATTTGATAAAGAACAGACCATGGGCACACGGTGAAAAGTCTCAAAGTCTCTCGAAAGTCCCATCATCTCACGCAGACGGTGAACCTCCAGCGCCACAAACTTGCCGATGCAGCATCCTGGAAGCATCCGACCACAGTCCGACTTCGAGTCCATCTGAAAACTCCGAGCCTCTGACCAGCTCTCCGACACCGAGCACCAAGCACCATCTCTGCCGAGCGCTTCGAACCCGGCCCCGGCAACAGGCAATAGGCAAAGCCGAGGATTTGGGGCCTTTCCCTCCGTAGATTCTCGATTGCACAGTAGCAGCGGCAGCGAAGCGGGCATTTCAGAAGTTTCTCTAGGTGTTCCTACATGCTTCTCATGGCTGTCTCCATCAAATCAGGATTGTGCACGGCCCCCAGTTAACACATACGATATCATTCGGAACGGCCACGCGCGCTGCGTCGTGCCGCCATCTTCTCCTCCTCCAGATCTATTAATCTGTTATTAATAGATAACCTTTGTTGTCAGTTACAAAAAGATCCAACGCTTACCTTCTGATAAGGTCTCTGAAGACTAGGATGCGGATGCAGTGGCTCCTTGGAGTTGCTAGGTTGGTATTTAAAGCATATTTGACTGGAAGACACCAACTCTGCAATTTCTTGATTCGTCCTGAGCCAAAATATCTCTTCCCGCGCCCTTCTCTTACACTTTTCAATACCTAGGTGGCCTTCATGAATTTTCCCAAGGATTTCTTTTTGGAGACTTTTAGGTATCACAATTCTACTACCTTTGTACAATATCCCATCCAGAACAGACAGTTCTGATCTGTGGTTCCAATAATCTTACACTACTGAGGTACAGTCATGCCTATTATAGAAACATTCGGCCCTTCGAGCCTGCACCGCCATTTATTATGATCATGGCTGATCATCCAACTCAGAACCCCGCCCCAGCCTTCCCTCCATACCCCCTGACCCCCGTAGCCACAAGGGCCATATCTAACTCCCTCTTAAATATAGCCAATGTACTGGCCTCAACTGCTTCCAGTGGCAGAGAATTCCGCAGATTCACCACTCTCTGAGTGAAGAAGTTTTTCCTAATCTCGGTCCTAAAAGGCTTCCCCTTTATCCTCAAACTGTGAGCCCTTGTTCTGGACTTCCCCAACATCGGGAACAATCTTCCTGCATCTAGCCTGTCCAATCCCTTTAGGATTTTATACGTTTCAATCAGATACCCCCTCAATCTTCTAAATTCCAACGAGTACAAGCCCAGTTCATCCAGTCTTTCTTCATATGAAAGTCCTGCCATCCCAGGAATCAATCTGGTGAACCTTCTTTGTACTCTCTCTATGGCAAGGATGTCTTTCCTCAGATTAGGGGACCAAAACTGCACACAATACTCCAGGTGTGGTCTCACCAAGGCCTTGTACAACTGCAGTAGTACCTCCCTGCTCCTGTACTCAAATCCTCTCGCTATAAATGCCAGCATACCATTCGTCTTTTTCACCGCCTGCTGTACCTGCATGCCTACTTTCAATGACTGGTGTATGATGACACCCAGGTCTCGTTGCACCTCCCCTTTTCCTAATCGGCCACCATTCAGATAATAATCTGTTTTCCTATTTTTGCTACCAAAGTAGATAACTTCACATTTATCCACATTAAATTGCATCTGCCATGAATTTGCCCACTCACCCAACCTATCCAAGTCACCCTGCATCCTCTTAGCATCCTCCTCACAGCTAACACTGCTGCCCAGCTTCGTGTCATCCGCAAACTTGGAAATGCTGCATTTAATTCCCTCATCCAAGTCATTAATATATATTGTAAACAACTGGGGTCCCAGCACTGAGCCTTGCGGTACCCCACTAGTCACCGCCTGCCATTCTGAAAAGGTCCCGTTTATTCCCACTCTTTGCTTCCTGTCTGCTAACCAATTCTCCATCCACATCAATACCTTACCCCCAATACCGTGTGCTTTAAATTTGCACACTAATCTCTCGTGTGGGACCTTGTCAAAAGCCTTTTGAAAATCCAAATATACCACATCCACTGGTTCTCCCCTATCCACTCTACTAGTTACATCCTCAAAAAATTCAATGAGATTCGTCAGACATGATTTTCCCTTCACAAATCCATGCTGACTTTGTCCGATGATTTCACCGCTTTCCAAATGTACTGTTATCACATCTTTGATAATTGACTCCAGCAGTTTCCCCACCACCGACGTTAGGCTAACCGGTCTATAATTCCCCGGTTTCTCTCTCCCTCCTTTTTTAAAAAGTGGGGTTACATTAGCCACCCTCCAATCCTCAGGAACTAGTCCAGAATCTAACGAGTTTTGAAAAATTATCACTAAAATTATCTGGCCATCCATCCATCACCACTTGTATTACCTGACTGAGAATTTTGTCCTTCTCTGTCTCAAGATGCGGTAGTTCCAACTTTTCGGGAGCAACAGGTACAGTCTCTATGATCATATCAACAAATGCCCGAACATCAACAGCGTCCCTGTGACTGCCTTTTGTTGTTGGATCCACAGCTCTGGAAAGTGTGTCAGCCGCGTACATGAATTTTCCAGGTGTGTATGACACATTCAATGCATATCTTTGCAATTTGATCATCATTCGCTGAATTCGCAAAGGACAGTCACTTAAAGGTTTGCGAAATAATGCAATCAGACGCTTATGATCAGTTTCAACATCAATAGATTGCCCTGACACAAACTGATGAAATCTCTCACAAGCAAACATAATGCTGAGCAATTCTTTTTCAATGTGGGCATACCTTGTTTCTGGATCGGATAATGAACAAGGTGCATATGCCACTGGTAGCCATTCCTGATCATGTTTCTGGAGTAATACTGCCCCTAGCCTGCTTGAGATGCATCACATGGGATTTTGATGGGTCTCTCAGCGTCATAGAATTTCAACACAGGTTCTTTGGTGAGCACTTTCTTGAGATTTTGACATGCCTTCTCCTGTTCATGAATCCGGCTCCATTCGTTTTTCTTTTCTGTTAGCTGCCTCAATGGAGCAAGCTGTTCTGAAAGATTGGGTATGAATTTTCCCATGTAGTTGACCATTCCCATAAACCTTTGAACATCCTTTTTAAATTGCGGTCTTGGCATGTTCTCAATAGCAGAAACCTTCAATGGATCAGGACACACACCTTCTCTGCTGATGATATCACCCACAGAGGTAAGTTCAGTCACTCCTAGCTGACATTTGTCTTTATTCAACTTCAGGTTTGCCTTGCGTGTTTCCTCTAAGACTTGTCTGAGTCTGGCGTCATGCTCCTGTTTAGATGATTCCCAAACAATAATATCGTCCATGGATGTATCCACACGCTCAGTGCGCTCATGTAGCATGTGAATGGTTTTATGGTACACTTCAGGAGCTGATGCAATTCCAAATGGAAGCCAAAGAAAACAGTATCTGCCTAAAGGAGTGTTAAAGGTACACAACTTTGAACTCGGTTCATCTAGTTTAAGTTGCCAGAATCCAGAGATGCATCTAATTTACTAAAGTACTTTGTGGAGGCATGATCAGGTCCTGAAGACCATCGCTGAAGCCGTCAGCGCAGGAGTTGAGTGGGTGAAGCGGTCCCGACCCTCCAAGCAGACCATTGCCTTTGTCAGAGCTGGGGAGCAGCCAATACCTGCCAAAAGAACATCTGCAGGCATTCTGACCTCTGCAAGGGACTGGCAGCTGTTGGTGGACCTCGAAGGGCAGCTGAAGTTCCCCAACCATATTGCAGCCACCACCCTGCGACCAGACATTGTCCTTGCGTCTGAGTCTACTAAGCAAGTGGTGCTGCTGGAGCTGACAGTCCCATGGGAAAATAGCTTGGAAGAGACCTTTGAAAGGAAGCTCTCCAAGTACGCAGGACTGGTCAGCAACTGTCAGCAGGCTGGATGGAGAGCGAGGTGTCTCCCAGTGGAGGTTGGTTGGAGGAGATTCGTAGCCCATTCTTTAGTTAGAGCTTTCAGCATTTTGGGCATCGAGGGAGAGAGGAAGAGGAGAGCCATCCGCAGTACCACCGATGCAGCAGAGAGGGCCTCAAGATGGCTGTGGCTCAAAAGAGGGGAGCCATGGAGTCATAAGTAGCTAGCCATCTAGACACAAGCTGGGGTCTGGTCAGCCCCGGCTGGGTCACCTGGAGGAGGTTATATGATGTTGAAAGACCCGAAACACCTGATGATTCCAGGAACATCACTGAAGATGTGTCCAGAAGCATCAATAGATGTACGTACACAGCTTACTTTTCAATTTGGCTTTGCAACTTACCTATTTTTAATATCTTTAATTTCTTAATATGCCTTTAAAAGAGGACCTACTCATCTTTATTATCCCTTTTACCTTCATATTTGTCAAACATCTTAGAGTTTTCCTTGATTTTTAACTATAATATAGTTTAAGGATCCTCTTTGGCTTTCTAATTTTTTTTTAAATTCAGTTCAGCTTCCTCTATGCTTCTCTGGTACTCTGTACCATTGAGCACATCCCAGTTTTCTCTTATTTTACCCAATGTCTTGGGGGGGTCAAGACTGAGAACCAGCCTTTTCTTTTATTAATAACATATTTGATGTGAGCCCACGGTCATCTCATTGAATGACCCACTTTGATCATTTCCTTCCAAATAGCTGCTTTACATTTTGCTTCTGCAAAATTGCATTCAGCCACGAAAAAAAGCTATTTTTAAAAGTTAATCCTGTTCCATGACTATGCCAGATCTGACTCAATTATGATGTCTTCAAAATACTTTCTAGCTTGTATCCTCTCCATTTGTACACACCTATCATCTTGATGACAATTACTGCACACCTCCAACTGAACCAATATCTGCAGAACATTCTGTAATCACCACTACCTGCTCATGAATTTGACGTTCTGGCAGTATCTTCAATTAAAATGGTGGAGATCTACAACATTTCTATTTATAGTTAAAATATCACAAAGCATTTCCAGAAAAATAAAGGAATAACAGTGTTGATGCATAAAAGAACAGGAAAACAAAATAATAGCTGAAGGTTTTTCAGCATGTTTTTAATTCTGCTGTGTGTGTGTGTGTGTGTGTGTGTGGAGGGGTATGGGCTTGTCTTAGACAAGAGAAAATGGTATATGTATGGATACGACATGGAGACATCTCTCATGTAAAGTCATGTTAATCATGTTGTGACTATTCCTTCAAAGGGATAATATTGTAATCTAAACTCAACCCTAACTTTTCCAGGATTTTTTGTTTGAATCCTTACAATCATTTCAATGAACCAGGTTTAATGACAACCTATGTGATTGTGACAGAAGCTATTTCACCCATCCACCCTTATACTTCCAGACTTTTGGACTCTGTGGAGATTGTTGTTAAAGCCGACAAACAAAGTCAGGAATCAAAAGGCTGAGCATAGTTGGACTAATATTCTGAGTTCAGTGCAAGGAGTATTGTAAGGAAGGCAGATGAGCTTTGGGCTTGGATCGGCACATGAAATTATGACTTTATAGCCATTGGTGAGAATTGGTTGCAGGAGGGCAGGGCCAGCAGCTCAATGTTCTGGGTTGTCATTGTTTTGGACATGATAGAATGAGAGGGATTAAAGGAGGAGGGGCGGCATTACCTGTCTGGGAAAATGTCAGACAGGACAGGACAGACTGGAAAGCTCATTTTGTGAGGCTTTATGGGTAGAACAGATGAATAAGAAGGATATGACCATGTTAGTGGGATTATACTATACACCACCCAACAGACTGCAGGATTTAGAGGAACAAATTGGTAGTGAGATCACAGACTGTTGCAAGAAACATGAGGTTGTGATATTAGGTGATTTTAACTTTCCACGTATTGACTGGGGGTCCCATACTGTAAAAAGGTTGGATGGGAAAGAATTTGTCATATGTGTTCAAGAAGCTTTCTTTAATCAGTATGAAGAAATTCCAGTGAGAGGGAGTGCAATACTGGATCTCCTATCAGGAAATGGGACGGGGAGTGACAGATATTTGTGCAGGGGAACACTTTGCATCTAGTGATCATAATGCTATCAGTTTCAAGGTAATTATGGAAAAGGATAGGTCGGGTCCTCTGGGTGAGATTCTAAATTGGAGAAAGGCCAACTTCGATGGAATCAGAAAGGATCTGGCACACCTGGATTGGGGCAGATTGTTTTCTGGCAAAGGTGTACTTTAAAAGTGAAATTTTGAGGGTATGGAGGTTGTATGTTCCTGTCAGAAGAAAAGGCAAAGGTAACAGGTTTAGGGAACCTTATCTGAGAGACACTGAGGCCCTGATTAAGAAAAAGAAAGTGCATAGCAGGTATAGGCAAGTAGGAACAAATGAGCTACTTAAGGACTATAGAAATGCAAGAGAATATTTAAGAAGGAAATCAGGAAGGCTAAAAAAAAAAGGCATGAGGTTGCTCTAGCAGACAAGCTGAAGGAGTATCCTAAGGGCTTCTGCAGATAAATGTTAAGAGCAAAAGTATACCAAGGGACAGAATTGGTTCTCCGGAAGATTAGAGTGGTAAACTATGCGTGGAGCCGATAGATATGGGGAAGATATTAAATGGAGTTTTTGCATCTGCATTTACTTGGGGGACAAACACAGAGTCCATGGAAGTGAGGCAAAGCAGCACTGAGGTCATGGACCCTATACACTATAGATTACAGAAGAGGAGGTGTTTGTTGTGGATAAATCCCCAGGGATTGACAAGGTGTTTCCTTGAATCCAATGGGGGGGGGGGGCGAGTGCAGAAATTGCAGGGGTGTGGGCAAAGATTTTAAAAATCCTTAGTCATGAGTGAGGTGCTGGAAAATTAGAGGATAGCTAATGTTGTTCAGTGTTTAAGAAAGGAAAATATAGGCCAGTCAGCCAGATACCATTAATGGGAAAGTTATTGGAAGGTGTTCTAAGGGACCAGATATAAAAGTATTTGTATAGACAGGGAATGATTAATGATAGTCAACATGGCTTTGTGCGTGGTATGTCATTTCTAACCAATCTTATCGAGTTTTTCAGGGAAGTCACTAGGAAAGTTGATGAAGGGAAGGCAGTGGATGTAGTTAATATGGATTTTAGCAAGAACTTTGACAAGATCCCACATGGGAGGTTGTTCAAGAAGGTTTAGTTGCTTGTTATTCAAGATGAGGTAGTAAATTGGATTAGACATTGGCTTCACGTGAGAAGCCAAAAAGTGGGAGTAGATGGTTGCCTCTCTGACTGGAGACCTGTGCCACAGGGATCGGTGCTGTGTCCATCATTGTTTGTCATCTATATCAACTATCTGGATGATAATGTGGTCAACTGGATGAACAAGCATGCGGATGACACCAAGACTGGGGTGTAGTGGGCAGTGAGGAAGACTATCAAAGCTTGCAGTGGGATTTGGACTAGCTGGAAAAAAGGGCTTGAAAGTGACAGAAGGAATAGGAGCAGGGATGTGATGTTGAGGCTCTATAAGGCGCTGGTGAGACCTCACTTTGGGTACTGTGGGCAGTTTTGGTCTCCTTATTTAAGAAAGGATGTGCTGACGTTGGAGAGGGTACAGAGAAGATTCACTAGAATGATTCCGGGAATGAGAGGGTTAACATATGAGGAACGTTTGTCCGCTCTTGGACTGTATTCCTTGGAGTTTAGAAGAATGAGGGGAGACCTCATAGAAACATTTCGAATGTTAAAAGGCATGGACAGAGTGGATGTGGCAAAGTTGTTTCCCATGATGGGGGAGTCTAGTACGAGAGGGCATGACTTCAGGATTGAAGGGCGCCCTTTCTGAACAGAAATGTGAAAAAATTTTTTTAGTCAGAGGGTGGTGAATCTATGGAATTTGTTGCCACGGGCAGCAGTGGAGGCCAAGTCATTGGGTGTATTTAAGGCAGAGATTGATAGGTATCTGAGTAGCCAGGGCATCAAAGGTTATGGTGAGAAGGCGGGGCAGTGGGACTAAATAGGATAAAATGGATCAGCTCATGATAAAATGGCGGAGCAGACTCCATGGGCCGAATGGCCTACTTCTGCTCCTTTGTCTTATGGTCTTATGGAATTTAATGCCGACAATAGTAAAGGATGTCACTTTTGGGAGGACCACACAGGGAAGGTCCTACATGGTGTGCAGAAGGGCACTGAGAGGTGTGGTAGAACAGAGGGATCTGGGAATACAGATCCATAATTCCAAGAAAGTGGCATCGCAGGTGGCTAGGGTCATAAAGTACAGCAGTTGGGATGTTATGCTGATGTTGTACAAGAGGTTTGTGAGGCCTAATTTGGAGTATTGTGTCCAGTTTTGGTATCTAACTATAGGAAAGATGTAAATTTTCTCTGCATTCTTCAATCTTATTTACAAGAGTGTTGCCAGGACTTGAGCACCCAGTTTACAAAGAAAGACTGAATAGGTTAGGACTTTATTCCTTGAACATAGAAGATTGGGGGGGGGGGAGATTGATAGAGGTATACAAAATTATGAGGGGTATAGATCGGGTAAATACAAACAGGCTTTTTTCACTGAGGTTGGATGAGACTGCAACTAGAAGTCATGGGTTAGGGGTGAAAGGTGAAAAGTTTAAGGGGAACATGATGGGAAACTTCATCACTCAGAGGGTGGTGAGAGTGTGGAATGAGCTGCCAGTGCAGGTGATGGATTGGAGTTTGATTTCAGCATCTAAGAGAAATTTGGATAAGTAAATGGGATGGAATGGGTATAGGGGGTTATGGACCAAGTGCAAGTCAATGGGATGAGGCAGATTAATGGTCCAGAAAAGACTAGATGGGCCAAATGGTCTGCTTCTGTGCTGTAGTGTTCTATGATATCTTTAAGGAGTCCTGCACAAGAACTCCCAAGTCTCCTGAGGCCAATTAGGGTGGATAAATCCTTAGGCTTTGACAAGGTGTCTCCTCAGATTTTGTGGGAGGCTAATTCATAAATTTCAGGGATATTTAAAACATCCTCAGCCACAGGTGAAATGCCTGAAGACTGGAGGATAGCTAATGCTGTTCTATTGTTCAAGAAAGGTTCTAAGAATAAGCCAGCAAATTATAGGCCAGTGAGCCCGATGTCAGTCATGGGTAAATAACTGGAGGTGTTCTAGGGACAGGATAAGGAAGGCAAATGCAATGCTAGCATTCATTTCAAGAGGATAAGAATGTAAAAGCAAGGATGTGATGCTGAGGCTTTGTAAGCCATTAGTCAGACCACACTTGGGGTATTGTGAGAATCTCAATAGTACAGAGGACTAGAATAATACAAAAGAGGCTGAGTTGAATTTTAAAAAAACATTAGGAGGATTTTGGACCTTCTAAGAAAGGATGATGATGATGATAATAATAATTAATAATAGTAAGTACTTTATTGATCCCAAGTGGGAAATTATTGATATTGCAGAAGGGAGGTTTACAAAAATTATCTTGTGTATGAGGAGCATGTGATGGTTCTAGGCTCATAGTCACTAGACTTCAGAAGGATGATAGAGGATCTCATTGAAATCTACGGAATATTGAAAGGCCCAGTTAGAGTGGACGTGGAAGGAATGTTTCCATTACCGGGCGCATCTAAGACCAGAGGGCACAGCCTCAGAATAAAAGTACATCACTTTGGAACAGAGGTGAGGAGCAATTTGTTTACTTAGAGGATGGTGAGTCTGGAATTCATTGCCATACATGGCTGTGGAGGCCAAGTCATTGGGTATTGTAGCGAGCATTTGGTCCATGATGACAGACGAGAGGAGCTCGTTAAACTCAACCGCTGTTTTTATTGCGATGAGCACGGTGAGAATTACTCAGTCAAATACAGCCAGGGATGGTGATTATTACACACTCCGGTTACAGTCAGTGTGACCCACAAACACACAAGCGAACAACTATACTGTATAACCCGAAATAAATTGTAATGATAAATGAACAATAATTCCACGAATGTATTATAAAAGAAGAACAATAAGCTGCACTGGCCATGAGGACACCCAGGGCATGCCCTTTTCTTATTGTTACCATTGGGTAGGAGGTACAAAAGCCTGAAGGCACACACTCAGTGATTCAGGAACAGCTTCTTCCCCTCTGCCATCCGATTCCTAAATGGATATTGAATCTTTGGATACTACACTTTTTTTTAATATACGGCATTTCTGTTTTGCATGTTTTTAAAATCCATTCAAAATAAGTAATTGATTTACTTGTTTATTTATTTGTTTAAATCTTTTCTGCTAGATTATGTATTGCATTGAACTGCTGCTGCTAAGTTAACAAATTTCACATCACATGCCAGTGATAATAAACCTGATTCTGATTCTGAATGCAGCAGCGAGCGTCAACTGCAGTCCCAGAGCGTCACATTGCCCCCACCTGAGGGGTCAGTCATCCCTGGGAACCCCAGAGTCCACAACAAAGTCCAAACATCCTGGTGGTGGTTGATGCACTGCCTGGGGCACTGGGGGTGGGGGTGTCTGTAGCTCCCTCCCCACCCGTTGGTGACCGTAGACAGCTGGACCGCTGTCGTTGTCCACCGAGGTGGGGATGGCTGGTTTGTGTTGGGGCGGTCATCTAAAGGGATGATGGTGATGGTCGACCCAGTATCCACCAATGAACATCTGATACCTTCCACCACACAGTCCACATATTAGCCTTGCTCTTCACCCAAACAGTTCATCCATGGAGGCGACAATTGAGGGATTCTGCGGGCGGTCTCGGGAGGCACTTTGGGCGGGGGGGGGGTGAAATATCTGTTCCTTCTCCGCCTCTGCCAGCAATGATGTCAGGTGAATGTGCTGCCAAAGGCACTCCAGTGTCAGCGCCTTTACAAAGACGTGGAGGGCAAGCTCTTCCTGGGCCGCGGGAGGGAACTGAGTTCTTGTTGTTGAAGTGTTCCTGACATTCCTGAGTATCAGATAAAATGCATTGAAGTGTCTGAATATTGGATTGACTTAGTCAGAAAAGAGTTTCTGCAGACCTAGTTGCTGAGAAAGCAGATAAGGAGGACACTTGAAGGTGCTTGTGTTGAGGAAATGTGTTTGCACCACATCCTTGACTTACCTTGAGCACCCAAGGTTGCCGATCCCTTTCTTACATATGTGCAGAATTCCTTGCCCTCACTTCCACCAACAACAAACCCCCGAAAAAAAATCAGATAAACAAAGCAGCAGGACCTTCCGTGCTGCCTCTCCAACTGCAATCTTGCTGAAAGATATTCTTTTTCTTTCAATAGTGAATATTTTTAAGTGTTCCATTTAGACTATTTCTTATCTCTGGGGGGCAGTAGGTGAATGAGATGAGATTTTCTGGCCTCCAAGTTGTCTAGAAAACCTATTCTTGCACAGAATTTGCATTTGGTTCACACTGGTGTCTGTTAAAATCAGTACACAGTTGTCATTTGGAGAATTAACTTAATTATTTTATTTGCTTACATTTATAATCTAGTGTAATTTTTTTGGTATTGTTCATTATAAAGCAAAAAGCACTCATTTACATATACAGAAATATTGCACAACAGTTGCCCACAAATAGTTCTGAAATATATGCATAAATCCAGTGAATGTCGTAATCTACTTTCCAGTGGACAGGACCAGGAGTGTCCACCTTAAGTATTTTACTTGTTCATTTATAGATGTTTATATCAATTATGACTAGAACAGGAGCAGGCTTCAGTTGGACAGATGCATGGCAGATGGATGTTAATGCATTTTTAAAGGGAATACAGGATTAAATAGACCAGGTGGTTCACATACACAGATCTTTAATGCCAGCAGGACAAGTTGATAAGACCTTAAAAAAGCAGGTGGAATCCTTGGCTTTACAAAAAGAGACAGAGTACAAAGGTAAACGGGCTAAGGCTTTGGAAGAGGAGCCAAAAGATTCACTCAAATAGAGGACAAGACCTTTTAGTTCTATAGCTAGAATTGTTCACTGCACAAGTAAACCTTGAAGAGAAATGTATTGAAAGTATTTGAAAACAAGGATTTTGACCAAGGAATGGAAGATCTATATTCCCTGGGATGTGATGAATAACCAAAAATCAAAAGGGACATGAGGAATATTTCTAGGTGGTGAGTGTTGCAAATTGCAATGAATAAATAGAAAGGGTGTAAAAAAAAAACACATTCAGAAGCTTAAAATTGGATGTATATCTGAAAGGAAAATAGTTAAAATAGTTAAAGAAATAAAGTTACTAACGGTGATGAAAAACTGTAAAGCTTTTCAAAGAATTGGGATATAGGCATAATAGTCAGAATTGTCTCCAATGCTATACAATTCTGCGTGTGTTTTTCACTTCAGTCTTACACACAATTTCCTGTTGGTCAGATGTGCAGGACATAATACACCTATGAAATTGGTGTCCAGGCAGTTGTCTCAGTCCGAGGTCATGGAAAGGAGTCAGCAATTATAATTGTGTATACATTTGCCATTTTCTAATCACTTTGTAGATTTTCTTCCTTTTTGCCACTTAAGTTCTTTTGAGCCTTTTCATCAATTGGAAACTAATTTCGTTTCTCTCCCAGCAATATTACTGTTATCAATGCATTTCCCAGTGGGAATCTCTCTAAATGTCAAGTTGGAGAAAGACAAAGATCAAAAAAGCAGGATGCCAAGTAAGTCAAATTGCAGAAGTGCCCCTCACCAGGAACACACAGTCATCCCAGGAGAAGCACTTCAGCAAGCAAGTCATTAATGAGTTATCCTAATCCACCGTGGCTCTAAATTGCCAGTGGATATAAAAGTCATAACTGCTATTCCAGGCTGCCACTTTAGCCAATCAGCTGCATACAATTGCATTGCCTGCCACAAACAGCATTTCATCTACTTCTTTCAAGAACAACTGCACCAGTATAGCAGTACCCTAAAACGACAGTCTGAAATAAGTCTAGGATCTCACAGGCTATAAGAACAGGACAACACACTCACCCAGTGAAAAGTAATTCTCTTCCCGACACTGTTTGCGACCAGTACTGAAGTAAAATGCAAGTTAATTCTCCTTTATGGAGAATACACTCAGCCTCCATTTTAAGGCATTCTATACTTTCAGCACCCTTTAAACCAGAAAGGCTCTAGTATTGTTACTACATGCTCAGTACTTTATTCAGGTATTATGTGCTACCTCAGCATACGAATCCACAGACATCCCACCTCTCCTGGAAGTTCCAGGAGTCTCCCGCATATTAACAGTGGCTCCCTGACCCCACAAATTATATACAATATCCTGGAAATCAATTTTTTTGAGAGTGAGAGAGAGAGAGAGCAAGGATGAGAGCAACCACGAGAGAGAGGGAGCGCGAGTGCGACCACGAGAGAGAGAGAGAGAGAGAACGAGCGTGAGAGCAACCACGAGAGAGAGAGAGCGCGAGTGACCATGAGAGAGAGCGCAAGCGTGACAGCGACCACGAGAGTGACGAGAGAGAGAGCATGAGAGTGACCACAAGAGGAGAGAGAGGGAGAGAGAGAGACAGAGAGCGAGTGAGAGCACGCCATGGCAGAGTGTTCCAAACAAAGAAAATATAAAACGTACATCACCCCAGACTACCCTAAAGTGTACCCCTGCCTAATAGGGGTCAAAAATAATGACAGTGTTGCTCACTGCACTGTTTGCAACAGTGACTTTTCTATTGTTCATGGTGAGTTAAGACTATAAAAGACATGTTGAGGTGAGTTAACCAGGTGTCATTCGTTCATTAGCATAGCTAACATTATTTAAACTAGCTGGCTAGCTGCTAAGGAGCTACTCTATGATGGTCCCCACCCCCAGTCTCCAACATTTCAAGGAATGAAGTCTTCAAAGAAGTTTTACAAAGTCACGCCCCTCTCCTTTGCTTCAAATAACAGACATCCCACCTCTCCCAGAAGTTCCAGGAGTCTCCCGCAAATTGATGGTGCTACCTCCCTGAAATGAGTTTTTGCAGGGTGGGATGTCTGAATCCAGCACCACTACTGGCAGATTTTTAAAAATTACCTTAAATAAACAGAAGAGTTGCCCTTGAGTTGCTCACATTTTTAAAATTTTCTTTATAAGCTTAGGTACATCCAGGTCAGCCATGGTGTCACCACAGTCTCCAGAAAGAAGATTGATCTGGTGCCTGAGACAAGCGTGTGCTTTGGATACAGCTAGGCAGGCCCCTGTGTTGTTCTTTTCCTGAATCTTCCCAGTATCCATCTGCAGAAGAAAAGAGGAAAGATTGAATTGCTGAGGAATAGGAAAAGCCTGCCTAGGCAACATGACACAAAACACATATAATGAAGTATCAAACAATTGGACAAACAGTTAACTCTTGAAGGCCTGAAGTTAGTAAAAACACAATAATTCATGGCGGCTTCAGAAAAGTTGCCCAATTGTTCACAGTGTAATCAGCACTTTTGATTCTGATGAGTAGATGGACCAACTCCACCATCCATCACATTTTGATGATCCATGTACAGTGATGTCCCTCCATTGTGTCTGGATTTACACTGATCAAAAAAAAGGATTGAAAAGAATATCAAGTTCTAAGTGGAGGACCTCAATTTTCTACATCAAGAACCTGCTTATCTCATCTTTTAATGTCATTTTTTAATATTCTTCTCACTATACTGTTTCAGTACCCCTCACGGTGGGTCCAGCAGACTTGGATAGATGGCTTTCTGCACATTCTCAAATTGTCAATAAATATGTTGAATAGCTCAGACATTGATACAGGCTCTTGCAGCATGCTATTAGACACATGCAAGAGAAAGTCTGCAGATGCTGGAAATCCAAGTAACACACATAGAGTGCCGGAGAAACTCAGCAAGCCAGGCAGCATCTATGGAAAAAAGTACAGTCGATGTTTTGGCCCGAAACCCTTTGGCATACTACCAATTTGAGTGCTTGCTCATTATCCTTATACTCTTGTTACTTGCCTTTCAGCTAATTCCCAAATTAGGTCAATAACTTGTGTTTATTTCTAGAGGATTAACCTTTAGCTCATAATCAATTTTGATGAAAGCTCACATAAACTTTTCCCATTGATTGTATTGGCCAAAAATAATTAAATCAGTTTTCCACCTGATGACTTACCACTTATGATTATTTCTAATCTGCTAAAAGTACAATGTTCAGCTGCTTTATTTAAAAATGTAGTAGTAGCCTAATCTCAGTGATAGGGTTACTATTGTTCTTTGGTTTCCTTTTTCTACCTTAGCTGTCCAACTATGAAATATGTAGAGTTTACCAGTCTGTAAGTTTTCTTCTTAGAGATGCAGGAGACTCACAATGTTCTTCACAGAGAAACTTTCCAACCATCATGAGCAAAACAATATTAAAACATAGTAAACACAATATAGTACCAGGACTGAATATATTGAATATATTTACATATTCAACTTCATCTGCTCCGAATTGCTATTAAAAGTTAAATTCCACCTCTCCAAAGAAAATATTAAATAGATCTATTATGAAATACTTGTAACTTTAACTTCAAATTGCTACTGGATGATAGTGTTTTAATTATATATGAATGAAATTATACCCATTACAAAAGTAATCAATCCACATTGATGCACCAACACTGACCTTTCATCAGGCACACAACAAATGATGTAACTCATAATGCAACAAAAATATCAGCCCAAAATAAACTGGAGCTTCATCAATGAATAAATTTTAATTGATCAAAAGGTCTTCCACTCTCTTAATGTTCAAGTCATTGTGGATCATGAGAATAATTTAATATTAGTGAATAGCATATTTTTTGGTGATTCCCAAAATCTCTTCATCCTGAGTGAGTCTACATTAATAGACACTTTCTTTGGCCGGGAATGCCCCAAGGAATGGACTTGAGGGGAAATAAGCTGCCCTCTATTTCTGAGGCACCTCACTCCAGATTGTATTGTAACCACATTAACTGATCAGAGATAAACTGAGAGCCCACAAAGCATCAGGATAATACACTGTTCTCCTCCTGATGAGACTCCACTGCCTTCCACTCAGTAAGATAGCAGTGCGCTCAGATGCACTGGCTTCTATGGAGTCAACCAAAGGTGTTATTGTCTTTTTTAAACTTTTTTTTTACGACCACAAGACCTTGCTAGACATCAAGAATTTAAAATCCTGCAGGTCTACCCCATCGCTGAGTTGCGTATTAACAGAAAAACTAAAGGAGCTGGACTGGGTGCAGGCCGTGATGCCACCAGCATCAGAGCGGCATTGGTGAAGGTGGTAATATAGTCTAACAGCAAATGATTGTCTGGGTCTCTTTTCTTCTGATCGTAGGACCCTGCAGGACACTGGTGGTGTGGAATGTTGCAAGTCCAATTTATTGGTTTATTGGCAAATGGCAAGGGCAGACAGCCCTGTGTTGGATGCTGCACAAGCTTGCGAACTGCGGACATCAGTCAGTGCCAGGGGAAAGTGTGCACAGCAGCAACCCTAGAGAATGAATACCAACACCATCCAAGGAGGAAGTTACCAAGGGGACAAGCCAGCTTATCTCCCAGCTGATTGGAGGAGGAAACGTCATCCAGTGTACAATGATTACTTGTTCAATACACCATGAAACTGCCAGACAAATTGGATGATCACATCTACTTTTTATCAGCTGAATTAAACATGATTCCTAGGAAGAGAGACACTTCTGAGCTGCACACAGACTAATAGTCACAAATGCAAATGAAGGCATGATCTAATCATTATTACCAATGTAATATAGTAATTAACCAGGAGAACCCAGATTATGCAGAATTTTCCCTCATATCCTGTTTGGCAACTGCACCAACACTGCTTATAACGCATGATTGAATCTCTGTTCAAGTTACTACAATGTCTTGCAACAACATCCTGATAAATACATATCAGTTTGCATAAGCTCTGACTGATGTGAAATATATAGTGCCTGAGGAAAGTATTC
The DNA here is from genome assembly GCF_030028105.1 of Mobula birostris. Lineage (NCBI taxonomy): Eukaryota > Metazoa > Chordata > Chondrichthyes > Myliobatiformes > Myliobatidae > Mobula > Mobula birostris. Next base: position 54,004,336 of record NC_092370.1, on the reverse strand, counting down.
ACTTCCCTTGGAAGTCTTCATGTTTTATTGTTTTACTACATTGAATCACAGTGGATTTAATTTCACTTTTTTGACACTGATCAACAGAAAAATACTCTTGTGTCAAAGTGAAAAGAGATCACTACCTAAATTAATTACAAATATAAACCACAAAATAATTGATTGCATAAGTATTCACCCCTTGTAATATGACACACCAAATCGTCATTGGTGCAGCCAATTGATTTCAGAAGTCACATAATTATTTAAACAGAGATCACCTGTGTGCAGTTAAGGTGTTTCAATTGATAGTAGTAAAAATACACTTGATTCGGGAAGGGCTAACTGCTGGTGAGTCAGTATCCTGGCAAAAACTACACCATGAAGACAAAAAGAACACTCCAAACAACTCTACAAAAAAAGCTTATTGAAAAGCACAAGTCAGGAGATGCATACAAGATCATTTCCAAGTCACTGAATATCCCTTGGAGTACAGTTAAGTCAATCATCAATAAATGGAAAGAATATGGCACAGCTGTAAATCTGCCTAGAGTAGGTTATCCCCAAAAGCTAAGTGACCATGCAAGAAAGGGACTAGTGAGGGAGGCCACCAAGAGAACTAGGACAATTCTGGCGAAGTTACAAGCTTTAGTGGCTGAGATGGAAGAGACTGCAGACAACAACTGTTGCCTGGGTGCTTCACCAGTCACAGCTTTATGGAAGAGTGGTAAAGAAAAGCTACTGTTGAAGAACCTCATATGAAACGAGTAACAACGAGAGGGCACAATTTTAAGTAGGTATGGAAGTGATGTTGGGTAAGTTTTTACGCAGAGTGGTGAGTGTATGGAATAGGCTGCCGGCAATGGTGCTGGAGGCAGATATGATAGCGTCTTTTAAGAAACTCCTGGATAAGTACATGAAGCCTAGAAAAATAAAGGGCTATGGTAACCTTGGGTATTTTCTGAAGTAAGTACATGTTTAGCACAGCATTGTGAGCCAAAGGGTCTGTATTGTGCTGTAGGTTTGCTATGTTTCTATGAAATCTCAGCTGGAGTTTTCCAGAAGGCACATGTGAGATTCTGAAGTCAGCTGGAAGAAGCTTCTATGGTCTGATGAAACCAAAATTGAGATTTCTGCCCATCAGCTTAACTCTTATGTTTGGCATAAGCCCAACTTCACACATCATCAAAAAGACACCATCCCTACTGTGAAGCATGGTCATGGCTACATCATGCTGTGGGGATGCTTCACTGCAGCAAACCCTGGGAGGCTTGTGAAGTTAGAGAGTAAAATGAATGCAGCAAAATACAGGGAAATCTAGGAGAAAAACCTGATGCAGTCCGCAAGAGAGCTGCGACTTAGGAGAAGATTTGTGTTCCAGCAAGACAATGACCCCAAGCATAGAGCCAAAGCTACATAGGAATGGCTTAAAAACAACAAAGTCGTTGTTCTGGAGTGGTCAAGTCAGAGTCTGGACCTCAATCTAACTGAGAATTTGTGACCGGACTTGAAAAGGGCTCTTCCCTCATGATCCCCATGCAATCATGACAGAGTTTGAGTAGTTTTGTAAAGAAGAATGGGGGAAAAATTGCAGTGTCCAGATGTGCAAAGTTGATAGAGGTCTAGCCACATAGACTTGTGGCTGTAATTGCTGCCAAAGGTGCATCTACTAAATACTGACTTGAAGCATGTCAGTAATAATGCAATCAATTATTTTGTGTTTAATAATTATAAGAAATTTAGATCAATTTGTAAAAATTTGTTTCACTTTGACATCAAAGAGTCTTTGCTGTTGATCAGTGTCAAAAAAAAACAAATTAAATCCATTGCAATTCAATGTTGTAAAACAATAAAACATATAAACTTCTGGTGGGGGGGGGTGAATACTTTTTACAGGCACTGTATCTTCCTAGCAGGAAATATATTCTGTAGAAAAAACAATGCTTGAACACATTTGACAGCTGCTCCGCATCCATGATGATGATGATTCACTGACGTAGCCTCTGAACTTGAAAGAAATCCACATTGCAATGCATTGATCAGATTGCCAGAAAGCCGGCAAGTAGATGAATTAAGGAGCTCATACTTCAAGGATAAGATGTTGACACACTTTAGAGGTGAGAAATCCCTCTTGAAACTATAGTTGAGGTTCATTATATGTTTTGTACCAATCAGCCATTTTGAAGAAAGTGAAGAACTGATGATGTTTTATTGGTACAAGCACCACATTCCACTTAGCTGATCAGAACAGGATGAATTTAGAGCAGCATCACACTTTCATGAGCACATATGGGTGATTACTCCCCCATCTCCATGACCCCTGCCCCCGCCTCTGCCACAACACCCATTTATTTGGAAACCAATAAATAAGGCCTTGCAAAGTTCATGTGGAAAAACAAAATTTCCTTTACCAACCCATTTTTCTTAACACATGCAACAATGCATTACAGACAAAAAAGAATACACAAATGCAATGCTTTCTCCCCATAAAATAGAGTTTGCTGTTTTGGTTAGCATTTCCACATTTTTTCCAGTTTTTTTTCAACATCACTCTTAAAGACGGGCTCTGAGAAAATAGAAAGCAGAGCCTTTGCTATTTTAGTCATATTCCTCCATTCCACAGAACTTTACTCCAGACAAGGAGCGCACACAAAGCACAGGTATCTGATTCAACCATTTTCACTCAGGATCAGCTCTCTGCATTGTTGTACTGATTAAAAAATTGAGCCCCATTGAAGCTGCAACTGGGAAACACTAATGTATTTATTTACACAGCAACATGTTCACAAAATGCTGGAGGAACTCAGCAGGTCAGGCAGCATCTATGGAAAAGCATAAACAGTTAATGTTTCGGGATGAGACCCTTTCAACGGGACTAATGAAGGGCCTCAGCCAGAAATGTCAACTGTTTGCTCTTTTCCATAGATGCTACCTGGCCTGCTGAGTTCCTCCAGTATTTTGTGTATGTTGCTTAGCTGGCCAGCATCTGCAGATTTTCTCTTATTTACACAGCAAACCTCCAGCACAGACTCCAGGGTAATCTATGAGAATCTCACTCTCCTCACATGTTTCATACTTCTTCAGCATAAAGATAACAACAAAAGATTAAAGACAGTTTCAATTGCTATAATCATATACTTAACTTTAACATTTTGAATGCAGTCTGGTAAATTTACTGAATTACCTATTTACAATGGTAGCACATCCCAACCAACAGAACACCTTTGAGTATTCAATACTCATATCTGTTCCAAAAGCCTCCAAGTACAAACTGCAGACACCCAAAATTTACCCATTTGTTACCAGGATGAGGATTGGCTCCATGAATATAAACTTACCAGAAGGTAAGTGACAATACAGATCTGTCCTGTCCTAAGTGGCAAGGATACCTATTTAACAACGTACTAATAGCAGGAATATTCATCTATCATCTTTTCCCTCTGTAGTTGCAGTGAGACAGAATCAGTATAGCTCGCCACAATGATTCACTAGCCACAAAGTATCAGTTAGAAGTTAAATGGTGCACAGATTTTATTTCCTGAAGATTGGTTGTCAATTTAGTTAATCCATAATTATACTACCCATTATTTCCATATGGCCAGAATAATTGTTAACACACATAACTTCCCATTGTAAATGTTGGGAGACCAGAGGTAGCAGGAGAGAATAACCTTGACATAGGAACTAACTTCATGTTTTGAGATCACACTTAGTCCCATTCATTACCAAAATGACACTGGGGCCATGGCATCAGTCAAATGATTTCACAGATTGAGCTCTGCTTCAGGGAGGCAATCATATCCAATGGAAAATCGTTCTTCAGTATCAAGAGCAATCGCCTTTCTGTTTGAAATACATGACAGTAGAAACTTGTAGAGACCAATTCTGGATCTGCAGACTTTGAAGTAGTAGGGATACGGGAAGAGCTGGGATGTGGGCACTTGGGTAGTAGGAACCTTCTTGCGTCTTCTCTTCAATAGTCACTCTTCTGGGTCACTCTCCTCTAAATTCTTGGCTGCTCTGCAGATCAACATTCTTTAGCGGCCCCTGTCACAGGCCTGCTGCTGCCACTCGTTAATTTTGATATTTGCCTAAGAGAGCTGCTGCTTAAGTTGGTCTTTGTACCTCTTGCATGGGGCACCACAGTCTCTCTTGCCGAGAGATTTCCTCATAGAGTATTGCTTTCAGTAACCTGGAGTTGTCCATGTGAGATACGTGGACTCAACAATCACCAACGATCATGCAATCACCCCTGAGGACTCTTCTTCCCTCTTGATCTTCGCAAGTGAAGAACCAGCCAGCACCATTATCATCAGAAACTTGTCCAAATGAGGTACCACAGGGTAGATAGCAAGATTACAGGGACCATATAGGCCATATACTGCCTAAGAGGTCACGCTTTGAACCTTTGAAGGAGGCATCACCTTACTTAACCAAAGCATGAGATGACTTTGGAAGCTCAAGGTCAGGAAAGGGGAGGCAATGTACAATGATCTGTTCACATCTGAAGTGCAGTGGCATTGTTTCAGCCTCTAGACCTAAAGCCTACCCAAATGACAGTTATCAGGTCTAGCCTGTTTTCACTCAGTCAGCCATCTGCATAATCTGAGCAGATTTCATCTCTGTGAAGGGATGTAGGAGAAAGGGAATATTTTCCTGCTTCTGCAGAAGAGAATTGATTTCATGTCTACCCTTCTTCTGCTCATATAATCAAGTGATCTGCTCACACATAGTATCCTGCTGCTCACTGAAGAGAGTTAGTTACTCATATGCAATACTTTCTGTTCATACTTAGTAGCAAGCTGTTCATGTGTGTCGTCCATTTGCTCCTGGAAAACCTGTTACGTATGATTTGTAAACCTGTTTCTCTGGCGTGAATAGCATCACTCTGCTCAATGATGCAGATGCAGCAAGACACGTTGTCTCCACCTGTTCCTCCAAGACAGCCCTCACCCTGAAGCAGGTGGCAAGATTGTTGTCGAAGCTTTGCAAAGAGTGTGTACGACCTCTAGAGCAGTCATCATAGTCTCTTGGCTCTGCGTATCCGCCTGTGTGACCATGAAGACATTAATGCCCTGTATTAGAACATCTTGTATATTGAGTCAGCAGGCCTGACAATGCAGCAACCACCTTGTTGTGTATCCACATCACATTCACCCTTTTGTGTGATTCTCACCCAGGCCCTCAAGTTGCAGTAAGGCTGTCCAACATCCCCATCAGCAAGCCTCCATATCAGATTCCCTACATCTCACCTAGAAACTGCAAGGGTAAAAAGACCGTGATGGGTATTACATACAGATCTCTGAACAGTAGCCAGGATAAATTAATAACTGAAATGATGTGACTATTATTATTCTTAAATAATAGGTGCATTTAATGTCAGAAAAATGTATACAATATACATCCTGAAATGCATTTCTTTGCAAACATCCACAAAAACAGAGGCGAGCCCCAAAGAATGAATGACAGTTAAACATTATTAACTCCAAAGCCCCTCCCCAGCTCCCCCTACCACACACAAGCAGTAGCAAGGCAACACCCCCGACCAGAAAAAAAATATTATTTGTGGATAATTGTTGAAGGAAGAAACCTCAAGGACAATGTAATAAATATACTAAATTGAGCAGGAAGTAAGAGCACCCCAAAGTACCATCAGTTTTATGGCTAAGATTGAATGCCACTGCCAGCCCTCAACCAGTGTCTGTCAGACTTGTTATGTGTCAGAGGCAAGCATGCTGATAAGGCTGTGTTGCTTAGTAAATTTGTTTAATGTTAATGCAGCTGAAGGCATTTTGTGTTTTGTTCAGTGTCAACAGGTACTGAGCTCCAGCAAGTCAAGACCAGATCCATCCAAATAGTGCCAGGTGGGACTGGAGAACAATTATTTACACTACAGTGGGATCCCACCAGCTGCTTTGTAAATGTATATGCTTCTGATTCATATCGTGCTAAATTTACCGGTGTCTGAAATTGAAAATCATACCCAAATCAAATCAGTAGCTCATTCATCACTTTATATACATTTTTACATGCTCCAAGTTCACACTATATCGGTAGAAATTAATGTGTGACAAGTAATTGCATCTGTTCATTTGTTTGTCAATTCACTTTGCTTTTATCAGTATCTACAGAAGGTGATTTTAGATCGTAGTCAGTAGTTGAATGGAAATTTAAGCCACTTCCTATAAGAATAATTTGTTTCAGGCAGCTGTAAGATCAGCAAGTACAGAGGCAACATCCTTTACTAAGCTCAAAGCTCAACTGAATTTGATGCCACTGGTTTCAATATACCAAGCCATTTCAGTTACTCACAGTGTAGACCCAAGAAAGAATACTGACAGTCCCTAAAGATGAAGGTATCATCTGCTTAATGTAATTTAGGCGATTTATAAAATCCATGCTTCCATTTTATTATACAGATTTCAGTGTCCAGCCAGCACTAAACGTGCTGTTGAGCAGGTTAATGCCTCAGAGATTTCCAATTTCATGAATGGCTGGCAACAATTAAAGCCAATCTGCAAGACATAAAAAAACTATTCTACACATCAAGGAGAGTGCACTGTGGCTTCAGTAGCTGTAGTGATCATGAACTGGAATGAAAATTGCTAGAAAATATATGGCACAAAGTGACGGGAAGTGCGCTTCCTGGTTTTTGGATGTTGCACTGGTCATTGGTGGAAATGACTGACAGGGTGAGTCATGTACTGTTCTTTCCTCCAGGTATGCACGAAAAATGAAGGTGTAAGGTAGCCAGAAAACCTTTGATGCAGTAAAGAAAGTACGAATACTCAACTTAAGAACATCCATAACAAAAACCTCTCACTCAATGTCAGCAAGACCAAGGAGCTGATCCATGAGCCAGTCCTCATCAGAGGTGGTGAGGGATAGCATCTTTAAATTTCTCAGTGTTATTATTTCATAAGACCTGTCCTGGGCCCAGCAGGAAAATGCAATTACAAAGCAAGTATGGCGGCACCCCTACTTCCTTGGGAGTTTGTGGAGATTTGGCATGACATCTAAGACATTGACAAACTTCTATACATGTGTATTGGGGAGTATATTGACTGGCTGCATCACAGCCTGGTATAGATGCCCTTGAACAGAAAATCCTATAAGAAGTGGTGGATACAGCCCAGTCCATCATGACTAAAGCCCTCCAAACTATTGAGCACACCTAAATGAAATGCTGTCACCAGAAAGCAACATCCATCATCAGGGATCCCCACAATCCAGGGCATCTGTCTTCTCGCTGCTGCCATCAGGATAAAGGTACAAGAGCTTCAGGACTCACCTCAACTGATTCAGGAACAGTTAATGCCCCCCAACCATTAGGCTCTTAAATCAAAGGGGATAACTTCACTTGCCCCATTATTGAAATGTTCCCACAACCAATGGACTCACTTTCAAGGACTCTTCATCTTTATTTATCATTATTTCTTCTTTTCTATTTGCAGTTTGTTGTCTTCTGTACTCTAGTTGAACACTGATTCTGTTATGGTTATTATTTTATAGATTTTTTGAGTATGCCCACAAGAAAACAAATCCCAGTGTTGTCTATAGTAACATATATGTACTTGGATCATAAATTTACTTTGAACATTCCCACATACAAATGAACCATATTATTAAATTCAAAAGTCCTTCATATGTAAATTCATTCCTCTGAACAGCAAAACTCATTTTTTCTCTCTCTCTCCCGCTCTCGTTCCACTTGGTAGTTCTTTTTTTCAGTTTTATTCCCTTTTGAGGCCATTCACAGTAATAGCATGGAGGTGCGTTTATCATATTGAATGATTTTTGTGTATTTTCTGACTCACACCCATAAATCAATTTTGCCAATCTGTAAATACAGAGCACATTCATTGCCTGGGTATGGTCTGTAATTCAATGTGCGCGTGCACATGTGTGTGTACATGTGTGGTAAAGATTTTTTTCACGTATCATACCCTAACAATTTCACTATCAGCCTTACACATTGGTCAGTGCATCACACATCCACCTTCAGCTCCCAACTCAAAATTTTCAACAATACTTTCAAAATTCCATTTTTCTAATTTCATTCACTAACATATTTTTGCAGCTACCAATCTTCCCAACAACACCCTCAACTTAATCTTTGATGGTTGAATCTCATTGGGTCAATTTGTCTTTCTCTTCCTGGATGTTCCAATTCATCTTCGTTCCATTTCATTTGAATAAATAATATTTGATTTTGTTATTCAGTACTAAAGTACCATAAAGTTCTTTGTCACAACTGTTACGAATAATGGGTTCTCATGGGAATGAAATGTGAGGCCAGCAAGTCTGAGGAACACAAAGAGGACTGGATAGAAAAAAAACATGGCAGTTTATCATACGTATAGGAAGTGAAAATGGAAAAGCCCTTTAGAAGCATAGAAAGTCTGGGGGCACTTAAAAAAGAGAGGTGCCATATCACTGACAGACAAGATTAAACAAAATCGCAGAATATTTTATATGCACATTAAGGAAAAGGTGACCCCCGAAGGGTATTGGCCCCAAACGTCAACTGTACTTTTTTTTCTCCCACAGATGCTGCCTGGCCTGCTGAGTTTCTCTAGCATTTTGTGTGTGTTGCTCGGATTTCCAGCATCTGCAGATTTTCTCTTGACTGGGAGAGGATATGTTGCATTCTGGACCAAAGGGAGAAACTGCTCAAGTAGGCAGAGATCATGCTGAGGTTTTCGAATTAATTCTTCGCATCTGTATTTACTAAGGAGAAAGATGCTGTAATTGAATCATTCGGTGGGGGGGCAGTGAAAATGTATTAGATGTTTTAGCAGTTTTAAGATGGTTGCAACTGCAGAGCCTAATGAGAACAATCTCTTCTATAGCCTGCCCAGCCAGATGACAGGAGAACAGCTGTAACATCAAACAGTAGGAAATCAAGGCAACTGGACTTGCTGTTTTGCTTAGAAGATGTTTCACCACTTGTCCGAGAGGCTTCTTCAGTTCCGATCCATGGTGGGTAGTTTTCCAGCTTATAAACTCTGTGAGTTGCTTAAAACAAACACACTCAGACAGAACCCCTCAGAAAGAGGGGTTAAAGAAGTCATCTTTGTCAAACTGGAAAACTCATCACTGAACAGAGGGGTTGGGGTACGACACCACCTATCAGCTCCTATCATCTCTACTCCAGTGTCTTCACAACAGTTCACATCTCCATTCATGCAAAGATAAAATTAATGACTCTCTCATTACCTCTATGACTCTTAAGGACCCTCATGTGATTGCTATACCTTTAAGCATCTCACAGAGTTTTTCAGCTGGAAAACTGCCCACTATGGATCAGAACTGAAGAAGCCTCTCGGATGAGTAGCAAAATGTCTTCTACAGTTTGTAGACAACACAGCAAGTCCAGTTGCTTTGATCCACGGCTGCTTGATATGGGATGACCTAGGTGACTGAGAACCTCCATAGACAAACAGCTATAATAGGTACTTCCATTTTTTAAAAAAAGGGCAGCAGGAATAAATCAATGAATATCAGATTTCACGTCTGATGTCAGTGGTAACAAATCCATTGGAAAAATTCTGAGGGACAGGATTATTCTACGCTTAGAAAGGCAGGGATTGATCAAAAATAGTACAGTTTTCTTATGATGCAGATCGTGCACAATGTAGTCTACACTTAAATAAAGCTTTTGGCTATGGACCAAGTGCTGCAAAATAAGATCAGCAAAGTTAGGTACTTGATTGCTAGCATAAGCACAGTGGGCTGAAGGGCCTTCTGTGCTCTTTGAATCTCTAAGTGTGCACAATTCCATGATCATCATAACACCAGCTCCTCATTTCATCCCTTAAGTGCACGTCATCTGAAGCAAGTGTAAAGAGCTCATTAAGATAGGTCATTAAGATTAGTAATGATCCATTCTCTTGTTATCTACCCTTCTGTCAATAGGCCAAATATCCTTGTTGCTTTAGACATGAACTTGCATACTTCTCTGGTTTGTCTTACATCCCCTTACTCCTCATTCAGTCACCTTCTCAGTGACACTAAGTCTGCTTCCTCAGCTCTGATCTGTTTAAACCAGCATTCCTTCTTCATTTTCATGTTAGTCAAGATTAGTGGTTCTCTTTCCTCCATCTCTTTCTGATCTATTGTCATTGGAATAAAAACACTGTCTTTGCGAATTAGCATTTCTAATTTCTTTCCTCTCCAAAATTATTAAACGTTTAATACTTTCCAAATCGGCAATATTCCCTGGAATCTCTGTCTATACTACCACCAGCAAGTTTTTGGTTACACTACAATATCTGAATAGTTTGAATTGAATGTCACAAAGGGCAAATTGTATGATGATGACAACTGACCCTTGACAATCTCCCATTCTCAATGGAGTGAAGCATACCTCATTCCATCAACATCTCTGCACTTGGGAGAAGTGATGCTCTATTGGAACCATTCATTTAAAACCTGGAAGTCACCTGCAATGGTTTTGCTTTCTTCCAATTTCTGGGTGTAAGATTGCTACAATCAGTAAAAGCAACAAGTAGGCATTGTATCGTATCACTGCTGCTTGGACACGTTAAAAGAATTTCTACATTAGTCAATATTGTCTTTTCCTATCCCTAGAATGCATTTATATTGGGAAGCTAGAGAAGAAATTGCAAAGCCCTGGCTGAGATACAGTATATGCATCATCTCTTGTGTCTGGTAAGTGTCAGAAGACTGCAAAGTGCCTAATAGACTTTATTTAAGATTTATACATATAAAAAAAACTAGGAATTATGGACCAGTAAGCTTAACATCCCTGGTTGGTAAATTACCAGAGGGGATTTTGAGGGATAAGATACACAAGCATTTGGAAAGACAGGGTTGATTAGGAATAGTTAGCATGACTGTGTGTGTGGGAGATTATGTTCTCATGACTTTGATCAAGATGTTTGAAGAAGAAACCAAGAAGATCAATGAGGGCAGGGCAGTAGACATACTCTATATGGACTTCAGTAAAGCCTTTGATAAGGTTCTGTGTGGTAGACTGCTTTGAAAAGCTAGGTCATGTGGGATCCATGAAAAGTGAGTTAATATAATTACTGGTAGGGAATTGTATAATTATTGGTATAATATTGGTAGGAATCAGAGGGTGATGGTGAAAGGTTGTTTTTTGAACTTAAGGTCTGTAATTAGTGGTGTTCCACAGGGAACAGAGCTAAGCTCATGACTATTTGTCATTATATTAGTAATTTGGATAAGAACATACAAGGCGTGGTTACTAAGTTTGCATATAACTTGAAAATAGGTGATGTCATTGACAGTGAAGATGGTTATCATGGTTTTAAAGAGGAACCTTGATGGCAGGGTAAGTGGGCCAAGCTATGGCAAATAGAGTTTAATTCATAAATGTGCAAGGTGAGACAAATTTGGGGAGGACATTCACAGCAAACATAAGCCCTGGGAAGTGTTGCAGAACAGAGGGAACAAGGAGTACAAGTACATGGTTCTCTGCAGGTAGTTGTGCAGGTAGACAAATGAAAAAGGCTTTTGGCATACTGGTCTTCATCATTCAGGACACTGAGTACAGAAGTAGGGATGTTGTGTTGTAATAATATGTTTGTGAAGCCACATTTGGAATATTGTATCAGCTTTGCTCACCCTGCTAGAGGAAAGATGCCATTACACTGGAAAGAATGCAATTGAGATTTATGAGAGTTGCTGGGGCCTCAGGGACTGAATCACGGAGAAAGACTGAGTAGTTTGGGACTTTTTTTAAAATAGGGTATTGGAGAATGAGGGATGACTCCAAAATTATGAGGGGCCTGCAGTCAATCTGCATTGTTGTTTCCCCAGGGTTGTAAAATTAAGAACTAGTAGACATAGGTTTAGGTGAGAGATTTAGTAGAAATCTGATGGGCAAGTTTTCCATCCAAAGGGTAGTCAGTATATGGTATAAGCTGACAGAGAAAGTGATCAAGGCAGGTACATCAACAATGAAAGGGTACCTAGATAGGAAAGGTTTAGAGATATGGGCCAAATATGGGCGAATGTGACAAGCTTAGATGAGAATCTTCCTTGGTGTGAACCAGTTGGGTAAAAGGGTTCCTTTCAATGCCTTATAACACTATAACTGCCGGCTGGTGGCATAGTGGCATCAGCGCTCGACTTCGGAGCGAAAGCTCCCGAGTTCAAATCCAGCCGGCTCCCTTGCATGCTTTCCATCTGGGCGGGGTTGAGCATCAAACTAGCAACTTGGCCTCGTAAAAATAAGAAACCCATGACAGCGTCCTGATGACTCCACTCGGAGTTAAGGGCTAAAAGAAGAAAGATAACACTATAACCGGCTGGGAGCTTAACACCAAAGGATACACATCATATTGAAAGGACAGGCAGGTGGGCAGAATGGGGTGACTGGATTTTTGTTAAAAATTTAATCAAATCCTTAGAAAGAAGTGAGATAGGATCAGAAGATGTAGAATCCTTTTAGGTAGAGTTAAAAAATTTCAAGGGTAAAAAGATTCTGATAGGAGTTACATACAAGTCTCCAAACAGATGCCCAGGATTTGGGGTACAAATTACAAAGGGAAATAGAAAAGATCGATAAAATGGCAATTTTACAATGTTCAACAGGGAAAATTCATACGGAGGTAGTTTGGTGCTAAATCCAAAGAGAAGGAATTTGTAGATTAGTATTGGCATCAAAAGTTACGGGAAGAGGGAAGGAGAATGGGTTGAGAAGGAAAATAAATGAGCTCTGATCAAATGGCAAAGTAGACTCAATGGGCTGAATGACCTAATTCTGCTTCTATTAGAAATACATACGAGATGGCTTTTTTGAGCAGTTCGTGGTCAAGTCTACCAGGTGAAAGACAATTCTGGTTTGAATGTTGTGTACTGATTAGGTAACTTAAGGCAGAGGAACCTTTAGGAAGCAATGATCTTAATATGATGGAATTCACCCTTCAGATCGAGGGAGAAGCTAAATTCCAATGTACAGTGCCTATAAGAACTATTCACCCCCCCCCCTTGGAGGTTTTCATGTTTTATTGTTTTACAATATTGAATCACAGTGGATTTAATCTGGCTTTCTTGACACTGATCAACAGAAAAATACTCTTTCATGTCAAAGTGAAAACAGATCTCTACAAAGTGATTTAAATTAATTATAAATATAAAATACAAAATAATTGATTGCATAAGTATTCAGCCCCTTCAAGTCAGTGTAACGTTCCGTTATATTGGCTCGTGTATGTCTAGGGGAAATCCTGCCCAGCACCTGCTTCAACACTCCCCTCAGGGTCAGTCGCTGCCCGAATCAATCACAAACATCAATCATCAGCCAGCACACTCAGTAAATTTTAACAAATACACTTTATAGATATTACTAATTCTATGACATTAATATGCATTTGATACAGAGAGGAAAGTAATGGAAAAAAAGGCGCCAACACTTATCAAAGTCCAAGTTCTTCGCGCGCTACCGTTGGAGCTCAATTCGACGTCAGACGACCACCCGAATTCCGTCGACTCACGGCTCAGGACCACCCTGAGTGATCGACCGGAGCCTCTCCGCACGTCCGCCGTCCTCCTCGTCTCTCCTCCGACTCCCCGCCAAAACCCAGTCCACAGTCATATCATACAGCATGGCATCCGAAAACAAAACGATACATAACCACCCATTGGCTAATAGGACCTTGTTATCTCATTTTAAAGTAAAATAAACTGTTAGCGCAAACTCTCTGCAGCGTTAAAACAAAGCCGCATTCCCCAGATTAACATAACAAAATCGCCATTTTAAATGTAACAAAAGAAAGACCCCGTACATCAGTATTTAGTAGATGCACCTTTGGCAGCAGTTCCAGCCTTGAGTCTATGTGGACAGGTCTCTATCAGCTTTGCACATCTGGACACAACAAATTTTCCCCATTCTTCTTTACAACACTGCTCAAGCTCTGTCAGATTGCATGGGGATAATGAGGGAACAGCCGTTTTCAAGTCCAGCCACAAATCCCCAATTGGATTGAAGTCTGGACTCTGACTTGATTGCTGCAGGACATTAACTTTGTTTTTAAGCTATTCCTGTGTAGGTTTAGCTTTATGCATGGGATCATTGTCTAGTTGGAAAACAAATCTTCTCCCGAGCGCAGTTCTTTTGAAGACTGTACCAGGTTTTCCTCCAGAATTTCCCTGTATTTTGCTGCATTCATTTTACCCTCTACCTTCACAAGCTTTCCAGGGCCTGCTGCAGTGAAGGATCTCCACAGCATGATGCAGCCACCAGCATGCTTCACAGTAGGGATGGTGTGTTTTTACTAATGTGCGGTGTTTGGCTTATACCAAACATAATGTTGAGTCCGATGGCCAAAAATCTCAATTTTGGTATCATCAGACCATAGAATCTTCTTCCGGCTGACTTCACAGTCCCCCACATGCCCTCTTGCAAACTCTAGCCAGATTTCATGTGAGTTTATTTCAACAGTGGCATTCTCTTTACCACTCTCCCATAAAGCTACAACTGGTGAAGCAACCAGGCAATAGTTGTATGCACAGTCTCTCCCATCTCAGCCACTGAAGCTTGTAACCCCTCCAGAGTTGTCATAGGTCTCTTGGTGGCATACCTCATTAGTCCCCTTCTTGTGCAGTCACTCAGTTTTCGAGGACAGCCTGCTCTTTGCAGATCTACAGCTGTGCCATATTCTTTCCATTTCTTGATGATTGACTTAGCTGTATTCCAAGGGATATTCAGTGACTTGGAAATTTTCTTGTATGCATCTCTTTATGTTTTTCAATAACAACTTTGTGGAGTTGCTTCATGTTCTTTTGTCTTCATGGTGTAGGTTTTGCCAGGATACTGACTCACCAGCAGTTGGATCTTCCAGATACAGGTGTATTTTTACCACAATCAATTGACTGCACGTCTCCCAAAACAGATCTCCATTGAACTAATTATGCGACTTCTAAAACAAACTGGCTGCACCGGTGATGATGTTGTATGCCATATTAAAAGGGGCGAATACTTATGCAAACAATTATTTTGTGTTTTATATTTATAATTAATTTAGATCACTTTGACACAAAAGAGTCTTTTTCAGTGCCAAGAAAGCCAAATTAAATCCACTGTGATTCAATGGTGTAAAACAATAAAACATAAAAACTTCCAATGAGGGTGAATACTTTTAATAGGCACTGTATCCGTATCACAGCTGAGTAAAGTTAACTACAGAGGCAGGAGAGAGGAGCTGGCCAAATGTTGATTGGAAGGGGGACACCAGCAGGGATAACAGTAGAGAAGCAATGTCTGGAGTTTCTGGGAGCACGTTCAGAAGATGCAGGATTAGTTCATTCCAAAGACCAAGCATTCTAAAGGGCATATAATATCACAAAAATTAGTGGGAAGCTAGAGGTTTGGGGATCTTTTAAAAATCAACAGAAGGCATGTAAAAACAGCAAGGAGAGAAACAATGAAATATGCAGGTAAGTTAGCTAACGATATAAAAGAGGATACCCAAACCTTTATCAGATATTAAAGGCATCCGTTAGTCTTATGAGACCATGGATCTGCGGCTGGAAAGTCTTCACTCTCCAGGGCTCAGGCCTGGGCAAGGTTGTATGGAGGACCAGCAGTTGCCCATGCTGCAAGTCTCCCCTCTCCACAACACCAATGTTGTCCAAGGGAAGGGCATTAAGACCCATACAGCTTGGCACCAGTGTCATGGCAGAGCAGTGTGTGATTAAGTGCCTTGCTCAAGGACACAACACGTTCCCTTGGCTGGGGCTCGATCTCATGACCTTCAGGTAGCTAGTCCAAAGCCTTAATCACTTGGCCACGTACCCACACACTCATTATCAGATATATAATGAGTTAAAGAGTGTGGACATAGGACCACTGGAAAATCACCAGGTTGTATTAAGGGGCAAAGAAATGCCGGACAAACTTTTCAAGTACTTTTTATTTTATCGTATTGGAGATACACCACAGTAACAGGCCCTAACAAGCCCGTACTGCCCAATTACAGCCATGATCAATTAACCTACTAATTGGTACATCTTTGGAATGCAGGTGGAAACCAGAGCACTGGAGGGAACCCTCATCACGGGAAGAGCATGCCAATTCCTTACAGAGAGCGACGGGAATTGAACCAGGGTCACTGGCACTATAATTCAAGATTGATTAATGTCATTTCCAAAACACAAGTGTGAAGGAGAAAAAAATACTTGTTACTCTGTATCCATTGCAGCATATAAAAGCACACTAAGATACAGAACACAATAATACAAACACACAATAAATATAAATACCTAAGATAACTTATATACACAGATTGATCATGTGTATATAAGGTGATGTCACATACAGGAGTGTCAGCACATAAGGTGACTGACAGGAAATCATAAACACAAAATAATCTGCAGATGCTGGGGTCAAAGCAACACTCACAACATGCTGGAGGAACTCAGCAGGTCGGGCAGCATCCGTGGAAAAGATCGGTCGATGTTTCGGGCCGGAACCCTGACAGGAAATGATAAGATGGTGGTGGTGGAGGAGGCGTGGGTTAGCGTGTGGAGTTGTTGATCAGCCTTACTGTTCACTGTTTTTGAGTCTGATTGTCTGCCACTTACCCTCCTCCCTGATGGAGTGGGACAAACAGTCCATGAGCAGGGTGGGTGGATTGCTTCATGACTTTGCTGGCCTGCACCTTTCGGTAAACATACATGTCCTTGATGGCAGGTAGGCTGGTGCCAGTGATGCGTTGGGCAGTTTTGACTACCCGTTGTAAAGCCCTCCTATCCGCTGCAGTGTGGTTTCCGAACCGGGCAGTGATGCAGCTTGCCAGGATAAACTCTACTGAACACCTGCAGAATTGAGTGAAGTTGTTATTACTAAGGAGAAGGTGATTGAGAAGCTGAACTGTCTGAAAGAAGTCACCAAGCCTGGATGTAATACAACCGCAGCTCTGAAATATGTATCTTAAGATACTGAGGAGCATTCGTAGTGATCCTTCAAGAATGACTAGATTGTGGAAGGGCTCCAGAGGACTGGAAAATCACAAATGTCCCTTCACTCTTCAGGAAGGAAGGGAAGCAAAAACCAGGGAATTATAGGCCAGTTAGCTTGACTTCAGTGGTTGGCAAGACGGTTATTTAAGGATGAGATTTAGGGTTATGAGGAGGTACATAATGAAACATCAGCATGGTGTCCCTAAGGGGGAATCTTGCCTGAGAAATCTGTTGGAATTCTTTGAGGAAATAACAGACAGGATTGATTAATTATTGCCCTATGTTTGTTTATTTATTTTTATTAAGATACCGTGCAGAATCAGATCTTCAAGCCACTCCACCCAGCACACCCCCAACTTAATTCTAGCCTAATCATGGGACAATTTACACCAACCAATTAACCTACCAACTGGCAAATCTGTGGACTGTGGGAGGAAACCAGAGCAACCTGAGGAAGTACACGCAGTCACAGGGAGAATATACAAACTCCTTACAGGCAGCAGCAGGTATTGAAACTGGGTCACCTGTACTGTAAAGCGTTGTGCTCACCGCAACACTACCGTGTTGCAAAGGAAAGTCAGTGGATGTTGATACTTGGATTTTCAGAAGGCCTTTGACGAGGTGCTGCACATGAAGCTGCTAAACACAATAAAGGCCCATGGCTTTACAGGGAAGATACTACCAAGGATAAAAGATTGACAGGCAGTAGAAAAGAGTGGGAACAGAGGAGGCCTTTTCTGGTTGGCTGTCAGTGACAAATGGTGTTCCACCATTTTGTCACTGTTGGGTCTGCTACTTTTCACATTAAACAGTATGTCAATGATCTGGATAACGGAATTGATGGCCTTGTGGCCAGGTTCGCAGAAGAAACAAAAATATGTGGAGGGTAGGACAATGCTGAAGAAGCAGGGAGTCTGCAGAAGGACCTGGACAGTTTAGATAATGAGCAAAGCTGAAGCCGATGGGATAGTGTAGGGAAGTATACTATAACAAAGGTATAGGAGCAGAATTAGGACATTTGGACCATCGAGTCTGCTCTATCATTTCATCATGGCTGATCCATTTTCCGTATGAGTCTCAATCTTCTGCCTTCTCCCTGTATCCCTTCATGCCTTGACTAATAAAGAATTTATCTGCCTTTTATACACCCAATGACTTGTGGCATTGAATTCCACAGATTTACCACTCTCTGGCTAAAAAAAATTCCACCTCATCTCTGTTTTAAAAGGATGCCTCTCTATTCTGAGGCTACGTCCACTTGTCTTAGACTCCCCTACCACAGAAAACATCCTCTCCACATCCACTCTTATCAGGCCTTTCAATATTCGATAGGCTTCAATGAGGTCACACTTCATTCTTCTGAATTCCAGTGAGTATAAGCCCAGAGCCATCAAACACTCTTCATATGACAAGGCTTTCAATCCCAGAATATTTCTGTGAACCTCTTTTGAACCCTCTCCAATGTCAGCACATTCTTTCTTTGATAAGGGGCCCAAAACTGCTCACAATTGTCTAACTGAGGCCCCACCAGTGCTTTACAAAGCCTCAACATTACATCCTTGCTTTTATAGTCTGGTCCTCTTGTAATTAATACTAACATCACATTTGCCTTCCTCAGCACTGACTCAACCTACAAAGTAACCTTTGGGGAATCCTGCACAAGAACTCTCAAGTTCTCTTGCACGTTAGATTTTGAATTTTCTCTCCATTAAGTAAATAGTCTATCTTTTTATTTCTTCTACCAAAGTGCATGGCCATACACTTCTTGACACTGTATTCTATTTGCTACTTCTTTGTCCATTCTCCTAATCTAAGTCCTACTGTAGCCTCTCTACGTCCTCAGAACTACCTGCCCCTCCACGTATCTTCATATCATGGATGAAGGAATTAATGTAGAGGAATGTTTGATGGATCTGGAGCTGTATCTTACTGGAAGAAAGAAGGGAGGTTCTCCTTAAAACCTACCAAATATTGAAAGACCTAGACCGAGTGGACATGGAGAGGATGTTTCCTATAGTAAGAGAGTCTAGGACCAAAGGGCATAGCTCCAGAATAGAAGGATATCCCTTTAGACCAGAGATGAGGATGAATTTCTTTAGCCAGAGGTGGTGAATCTGTGGAATTCATTGCCACAGGTGCCTGTGGAGGCCAAGTCATTGGATATTTTTAAAGTTGAAGCTGATAGGTTCTTGATTACTGAGGGTGTCAAAGAGAAGGGGTAAGGCAGGAGAATGAGGTTGAGAGAGAAAATAAATCAGCCATGATCCAATGACAGACTCAATCGGTCAAATGGCCAAATACTGCTCCTATGTCTTGTGGTCTCATAACTCTAATATTTGTTTTATACTGCAGATTCTACCACAAATAAATTCTTTTCTTTATGCTATTACCCATGCAAATTTCTTATTTAACTGCACCATTAGGTTGTACAACTAAATTAAGGTCCCTGACCATATAGTAATAGATGCTAGTTTAAGCTTCAGTAAGATGGATATAATTTCCATGTCTGAATTTCCCAATGTTCCACACTATAACTTAGTATTTCATGCCATCTTTTTAGCTAGGGACATCATGTAACAAAGAATCTTTTATTAAGGGTAGAAGTCAGTGATTGCTCACTGAGGCAAGGGCAGAGTTTAAATGGGGCAGCCAATTCATTAATGGCTAATCTGAATTGCCTCCAGGATGAAACTTCCACTGTCCCCTCTTCCATTTTTTTAATTAAGTCCACAGCATAACTAAGTATAGAACAGATTAACAGAAAGCTAGCCAATTTAAAGTGACAGAAAAAGTCCAATTCTGTTTTCAAAAAACACTTTTTTTGACCAATAAATGTGATAAGAGCATGTTGGCACTTAAAATTTTTTCATTGTTAGTTTTGTCAGGCAGGTGGTGCAAAAAAAATGTTTTATTTTCATACCTCAATTTCATTTATATACCTCTGGTAAAGAACACCAAAGTATTTGAACAGAAGTTGGTAATCCCTTTATTGGGATACTAACTTCCCATTTATACTGGAGTTCACTTGGAGTAGAACTGTAAACGCTGTTCAACCAACCCTCAACATCTTTCAGTAACATAATTATGGGTGGCACAGTGACAACTAGTAGTTCTGTCCTCTTGCAATGCCAGGGACTCAGGTGATGTCAATAAGAGGTTTAAATGTTCTCCCTGTGACTGCATGGGCTCTACTTGGTTATCTGGTTTCTTTTCACACCTTAGACTGGATATCCTCTGTTAGACCCCAGTCAGTTCAGATCTCCTCCACAATCTTTATCAGCACAGGTGCGTCACAAGGCTGTGTGCTTAGACCCCTGCTCTACTCGCTTTATACTTATGACAGTGTGGCTAAGCACAGTTCCAATGCCAAAATTCAAGTTTGCTGATGGCACCACTGTTGTAGGCCGAATCAAAGGCACTGATACATCAGCACATAGGAGGGAGATTAAAAATATGCCTGAGTGGTGTCATAACAACCAGTTACTCAATGTCAGCAAGACTAAGGAGCTGATTATAGACTTAAGGAGAAGGAAACCAGAGGTCCATGAGGCAGTCCTCATCAGAGGTGGAGAGGGTTAGCAACTTCAAATTCCTAGATGATATTATTTCAGAAGACCTGTCCTAGACCCAACAATTAAGTGGAATTACTAAGAAAGCATGGTAGTGCCTCTACTTCCTTAGGAGTTTGTGGAGATTCAGCATGACTTCTAAAACTCTTAACAAATTTCTATAGATGTGTAGTGGAGAGTATATTGATTGGCTGTATTACACCCAGGTACGGAAACACCAATGTCCTTGAACGGAAAATCATACAAAAAACAGCAGATACCGCTCAATCCATCATGAGTAAAGCCCTCCCAACCATTGAACAGATCTACATGAAACATTGTTGCAGGAAAGCAGCAACCATCATCATGGCCCCCACCACCCAGGACGTGCTTTCTCCTCGGAGCTACCATCAGGATGACGGTACAAGAGCCCCAAGACTCACACCACCAAGTTCAGGAACAGTTACTACCCCTCAACCAATAGGTTCTTGAACCAAAGGGGATGTTCCCACAACCTATCAACTCACTTTCAAGTACTCGTCATCTCATGTTCTCTATATTTATTGCTTATTTACTATTGTTGTTTCTTCTTTTTGTACTTGCACAGTTTGTTGCCTTCTGCACTCTGGCTGACTTGTGCAGGCTTTCATTGTTTTTGTTATGGTTATTACTCTATAGATTGAGTATGCCCATAAGAAGATGAATCTCAAGGTTGTATATGGTGACATATATGTAGTTTGACAATAAAACTTACTTTGAACTTTGTTATAAATTGTTCCTACTGTGTAGCCAAATGAAGAGAGTTTATGGGAATGTGGAAAGACCAGTGAAAATTACGACGTGATGGAATGCAGACTCAATAGGATGAAGAGCCTGATTCTGTGCTGTATGACAATGAAAATTCCAAATTAGTCTTTGTAAATATGAAAGAGGGAAACCCTCATCCAATCTTTTTTGCCTTATAATCTTCCAGCTCTTGTGGTCAAGGATGTGACATGCTTCCAGTTCTGAGGTGACTGTTGAGGTCAATGTGGGACCCAAACCATCTGCCACAGGTGGTTCATTTTCAGAGTCAGAATCAGGTTTATTATCACCGGCAAGTGACGTGAAATTTGTTAAATTTGTTCCCCATCTAAGGCTGTTGTACATAAATCTCTGATGTTACTCAACCCAAGCTAGACTCAGCGAAATGATCAGGGTCATTCGATATCAATACTCTACATGTACCCTCAAAACAATGGTTTTTAAAAAAGCATACATGGTGAAAACAATGCTCTTACTGTCAGAGTATTTAGAAATTAATGAATACTATTGAAGCTTGAGTAGGCAAATACAACAAATAATTTTCAAATAGGAAAGTCCCACACATGATATTTATTCTCATTGCTATTGTTTAACAGCAAGAAGACTTCTCCGATCTTTTGTGATCTGACCGCTGGATAAAAATTAATGCTTGAGCATTAACATCTCTCTGGAGGTAGAAAGTTCCAAAGATTCACAACTCCTTCAATGAAGTTGTTTATTATTTCAATTCACATTGAGGCTATGGTCCCCATTTCCTGGTCATCCAGCTACAGAAAATATCCTTTTAGGAAAGGCCCTGTAAATTTTTCCACAGAATCTTAATCACTTCAACAAGACCACTTTTCATCACTAGTACTTTCATTTCACTCTGCATCTGTGAGTATACAGCACCATCTCATTCAACTATATTGTCGTTAATTCCTAGAAATGGTGGCTTGTTCATTTTAGCAAATCTGCATTAAATAAGATGTGCAAATTGTGAATCTTTCTTAAGTAAGACCAGAAGTCCATGCAAGACATGCAATCTCATCAAAATCCACAACTGTGGCAAGACTTTCTTTCTCTAATTTCCTTACAATAAAAGCAAACATACCAAACACCTTGCTAGCAACACACTTAAAAGTTGCTGGTGAACACAGCAGCCCAGGCAGCATCGCTAGAAAGAGGTACAGTCGACGTTTTGGGCCAAGACCCTCCGTCAGGACTAACTGAAGGAAGAGATAGTAAGAGATTTGAAAGTGGGAGGGGGAGGGTGAGGTCCCCCCTCCCCCTTTCTTTCTCCCTAGGCCTCCTGTCCCATGATCTTTTCATATCCCTTTTGCCAATCAACTTTCCAGCTCTTGGCTCCATCCCTCCCCCTCCTGTCTTCTCCTATCATTTTGGATCTCCCCCTCCCCCTCCCACTTTCAAATCTCTTACTAGCTCTTCTTTCAGTTAGTCCTGACGAAGGGTCTTGGCCCAAAACGTCGACTGTACCTCTTCCTAGAGATGCTGCCTGGCCTGCTGCATTCACCAGCAACTTTTAAGTGTGTTGCTTGAAATTCCAGCATCTGCAGATTTCCTCGTGTTTGCGTTTTTAAATACCTTGCTGATCACGTTTAATACCTACACTTGTGCATCCCAGATCCCCCAAACACTAAGATTCACGATTTTCTAATGAGAGGTCATTGAGTTGAAACATTAATTCCTGTTTCAGTCTCCAAGTATTCCGCCCAAGTTCTTGAATATTAATTATCAAGCTTTACTTGTTTTAGTTCAAATTTGTGTCGCTGCAATATCTTCATTTACCGCCAACATACTCTGGTCATCCCAAAAAAAATTTCTTTCTTTTCACCTCAACAAATAACCTCAAATAATATTCTACCTGACATTTTAGCCATTCATTTACTCAGCCCATATCTTATTCGGTCTTCAAAGAACTTAGTTTCCCGTCGATTTTACAGTATCAATAAAAGGGGAGATTCGGAGAGTAAGGTACAATGACCAAAAAGGCACTGACACTGCATTTCTACCACAAGCCGTCAGGTAGACGACGTTTCTCGAATACATGTAAAATAGTGTAACATCGTCAGCACAGAGGGCAGTCTTCCAATGCAGATTCATCATAGGTAGGCTCTCAATGTCCATGCTACTATGATATGACTACAGTAATTACTTGGGCCGGGATAGTTGGGACAAGCTTTGGACGGTGACCATTTTACACGATTTAGATGCAGGTAAAACTAAATCCTTAAAATGGACTCCGTAAACACCAGGAGCTAAAGTAGTTTTGTTTAATCAAGGCGGTTGTAGAATAGGAATGAAGGACGGTGAGATAAAATAATTATGGATTTAAAAGCGAAAATTGAATCAATAAAGAAAGCTTAGGTAAGAAGTGCGAAAAGATGAGTGGCAGATGTAATACTGGAAGTGCAGAAGGAAGCGGGATGCTGTAGAGGAGGCGCCGGGGCTTCACAGAGATGCGCAAAGATTCAAAAATGCCAGTGAACACATCATTGCAGCAGAAGGCAACGCCTGTAAAACTATCGGCACTGCTCGCTCCAGCGGTCGCTAGGTTTCCACGAAGCCGTGCCGTTATGTCCAAGTAACGTCAGCACACTGCATTCACCACTGAGGGGAGGTTTAACCGTCCTCGACTACAACCCTCCCTAATAGCTTTACCTTCACGATTACCCCCACGGCCAGGCTTCAAACTGCAACGTGACCTGCTCACCCCGACGTTCAGCCCACGCATGCGCGCGTCCCACTCAACCTTCCGCGAAACTTCACCAAGTGAGGCGACGGTACCAGGACGGTCGAATATGGCATAAACTTGACGCCCATTCATCCAAGTTGGGACGAAATGGTGCTTCTGCTGCTTGCTGTCCCCCTCTGTCCACTTGTAGATCGCCTCTACTCAAAAATACTGAGTCTGACTATATTTTACAAAGTTTGAAGGAGGGATATAATGAACTCTTCTTCCCCCTGCCATCGGAAAAATGAATGGATATTGAACGCATGAACACCACCTCACTACTTTTTTGCATTACTTATTTAACTTAACTATTTATTACATATACATATATATAGTGAATTACAGTAAAATATATATTTACTGTAATTCACATTTTTAATATATATTGCATTCGGCGGTGCAGTGCTAATTTTTTAGGTGCCGGAGCTGACAATATGCTTGCCATTTCCTATATCCTCTCTCTTATATATGTCACACCCAATTTGTGTACCTGCTCATTTCGTGTACTGGGCAACTTCCTTGCCCCATTCATGTAATGAGCAGGTACACAAATCGGGTGTGACATATATACTGTATATGAATAGGGCTTCTTAAAATGTCAAGCACTAAACCAAGATGAAAAAAACATATGAATTCCAGAGCTCCACAGAAATACAGTTATAGTTAAGACATTAACAAGATTATAGCCTATCACTACAGTTCAGTGTATAACTGGTAGAATAAAACATATAGTAATACTTAATTTAATAATACGAACGGAATAGAATAGTACAGCACAGTACAGGCCCTTCAGCCTACAATGTTGTGCTGACCCTCAAACCCTGCCTCCCATATAAGCCCCCACCTTAAATTCCTCCGTATACCTGTCAACTAGTCTCTTAAACTTCACTAGTGCATCTGCCTCCACCATTGACTCAGGCAGTGCATTCCATGCACCAACCACTCTCTGAGTAAAAAACCTTCCTCTAATATCTGCCTTGAACTTCCCACCCCTTACCTTAAAGCCATGTCCTCTTGTATTGAGCAGTGGTGCCCTGGGGAAGAGGCGCTGGCTATCCACTCTATCGATTCCTCTTATTATCTTGTACACCTCTATCATGTCTCCTCTCATCCTCCTTCTCTCCAAAGAGTAAAACCCTAGCTCCCTTGACAAAGTATTGACAAAGTATTGCACGGTCATAAAATATAATTATCAAGCAAGTAAAGAAAAAGATGGTAATCATGTATTTTAGCAATTTAAAAGTAATTACCTACTTACCAAATGCCACCAATGAGAAGTTTCACAATAATTTCCACAAAGGGTCAGGCATAATATGTGTTCTAGGGTCTGAAGCAACTCTTGTCCTGGTGTCATTTGCTGATCTGTGGCACCGCAGCCATGATGTGACCTACGGCTCAGGATTCCACTGAACTACAGGAGGTCCGTGTAGTTTAACAAACATAAGTACTGATACATGATTTATGAGAATTCTTGAGCGTGTTGTTGTTATTATCAAGTTTGTGTGACTGAATCCTCTCCTACACTCAGCAGTACTAATAGGAATAACTTGTGCACAGCTCAGTAATGGGCATAAATCTTGGGGGATGCGGCGTCCACGATCCTCCACATAATCTCTGAAGGCATTTATTACAGAGGAAGAAGAAAGCTTAAACCTCTTACAGAGAGATGATATTGCACCTTCTACATAATTAGGCAGTATTTCAGCAGGCCAGTTATCTTTATCAAGGACACACATTTTATTTCGCAGGGATTTATACATACTTTGAGGTTTAGAAATTTGAGAACCTTTCAAGGATGTTGCCGTGAACATACAGTGCTGCAAATTGTTTATGAGACTAGTAAGAAACTGTAGATGGAGACAATTTTGTTGTTACTTGTTAAGGTAATTTCTCCAAACTTCCCCTTTTCAACTACCTCTTGAGCTTCTAGAGTTTTTGTTCCAAGTTGCTCTTCCAGTCCATGCAGTGATCTTATGCTCCGTTGGATCAGTTTGTCTGCATAAACGATCGTAGTACTGCATTTCGGTAAACACTGACAGTAAACCAAATTCATGCAACGTGTCATACATTAGAGCTAAGTCCAATAGAAACAGTTCTAAAGACAGTCTTTTCAACAGACCTTCATAGGTTTTTCTGTCACTCCCAGATCTTGTTTCATCCTTCATTGCTTATTTTCAAAATGAAAACACCGTGCTTCATAATTTTGCCACACTGCTGAAACTGTTTGAAACGAGTTAGCTAGCCACCTGGTGCCCAGAACACGGCCTATTTTGCAAATTTGTTGTTCTAGTTGAGAGGCACATTCAGACAGTTCCTTTTGATTTAGAGGTGATCTACTGTAAATAGAGTACAATTTGTCCATAAATGATTGAAAATGATTTATTCCATGAAATTCTCTCACCGAATCACCTACTGCAAGTTCTAATCTGTGATTAAGATAGTGCCAAATTATCACATCAGGGTAATGTTCCTTGAGAATTGTAGCAACACTAGATTTGACACCAAGCATTACACTCACCCCATCACTAGCAAATGCTTCAAGGTTCCATTTCAAGTAAGAGTCATTAAACCCATGGTTATTGAGACAGTTCA